>NW_024465556.1:20886468-22312936 GCF_017591425.1 Ochotona curzoniae | reverse complement strand
ACCCTTGCTATGTGTTGCTTTCTTGGGTTGAAGGTCAATGTCTTTACTCCCTCTTCCTGTAGCTCTGCCCTTCAATTAAAGAATTGTTTTTGCTTTTGTTTTTGTTTCTTGAAAAGAGAAGTGTGGGGTTCAGCCTGATTGCTCAGTGGCTAAATGCTTGCCTTGTATGTGCTGGGAACCCACATGGGTACCAGTTCACATTCCTGCTGCTCCACTTTCCATCTGGCTTCCTGCTTGTGGCCTGGGAGAGCAGTAGTGTTGGGAGACTCGTCATGGGTCCCTTCCCGGGGTCAGGAAAATAACACTTCCAGATGATAGCACAGGAATAGCTCAGCTGTTTCCTAGCTGATGAGAAGGAAGCAAGGCCAAAGGTCTTCCCAGGTCCCCAGCCCAGTGAGCATCCAACACAGCCATGCCTGCGCAGGGGAGCAGCAGAGAGAGGGGCAGGGAGCCCTCAGACCCCAAGGCTGTTGCTGAAACCTCGAGCCTACCCTGCAGGAACTCACCTCAGGCTCCATTCTGTCAGGTGTTTCACTTCAGTGCTCACTTTGACTTTGCAAAGTCTTGAACTAGGCTCACAAATGCTTCTCAGTTTCTTTGCCTTTTTATTTTTTCTTTTCTATTCTTGAGCTGAGAAGCTGTGAACTCAGGAGTGGGTGTGATCCATTCACCAAGGAGCTCTTCCTGGGTCAAGCCATTCAGCGGCAGCCTGCTCTTCTCTTTCATTCCCTTTGGGACCTCCATAGAATGAGAGCTTAGGATAACCTCCCACGAGTGTTCCCAGGATATCATGTGTTCCGAGGTACCATGCATGTACAGGTTGACTTGGAGTCGGTGTGTGTCACTGGGACCCATGTATATGGAAGTGTAAGACAGGGGCTGCGGACAGGGAACCACATGTGAACTTGCTGTTTGTGTCTAGTTTGCCGACTTGAGGTGCTCCTGCCAGTGGCCAGGGCTGCTTCCCCAGTGAGTGCTGCTCTTGATGCCTACGGCTGAGGCTCTGTGTGTCCTCTTCTCTTTCTCTCAGCCTCCCAAATCTTAAAGAAAGGGAAAAAAAACATAGTTTGTAGGTTTTGAAACTAGAAATGATCTGCTTTCCATTGGCATCAGTTGTGATGCACGAGCTGCCACCACCACACAAGGTTCTGGAATGAAGGCAGAATCTTTCTCCCACTGCCAGAACATGAACCGGTACCCACATGGGACCCCAGCATATGCAACTTGAGGATTTTCACCACTAAGCCATAGTGTTGGGCCCTAAAAGATTCTGTTTTTTTTTTTTTTTTTTTTAATAAACTCAGGACTCCTTATTTAAAATCAAAGTGATGTGGGGATTAAAATCAAGCATGAATGATTCAATTTTTCAAAGATGTATCTACTTCCTCGAAAGGCAGTGAAGTGGATGGGAGAGAGCTTCATCTTCTGGTTCACTCTCCAAATGGCCACAGCATCTACATGTGAAGCCAGAAGCTAGGAACTCCATCCTGCTCACCCATGCGGCTGCCAGGCCCAATCACACACTGCCTTCCCAGGTGCGTTTGCATGAATGCCAGATGCCAAGTGAAATAGCCAGGGCTCAAACTGAACTCCAGGATGGGCTGTGGGTATTCCAAGGGTTGGTTTACCTTGCTCTACCACAACACCAGTCACTGTTGCTGCCACGAATGAATTCCAGGCTTTTAATGAAATGTAATACTTCAATCAAAAGATAGACAAAAATATATATATATATATAAATATATATATATATATACCCAGTCCATCCTACAGAGCTGCTCAACAGTCACGTTTTAAGTGCCTGCAGGCCAATGATTGCCTCAGCTGCCACTGCAGCTCGCCCTCCTCGGCTGGGCTGTCACAACCTATGCCACTACTTCAAGGAACATTTTCTGGATGGAGATGGGTGGGCCAATGGCTGCATCAAATTCAAACACAGGTTGGATTTTTGCAAATGTGTTCTCAGCAAGTTCTACTGCCATCCGGACGAAGATATCTTCAGAACAGCCAGGAAGCATGCTGCTCCATGCTGTCAACAAGGTTCCAGCCATTCAGAGACAAGGGCCAGCCCCTGGTGCTGCAGTTCTCTCTAAAACATGAGCAGAACATGGACTTTGAGGGCAACTCTGCAAACCTGTTTCCCGCCAGCCTGGACCAGAAGTAGGACACGCATGGGGACTCCAAGGACAGCATCATGTTTGGACCTGACATCTGTGGGCCCGGCCCCAAGTAGGTTCACATCACCGTCAACTGCAAGGGCAAGAAGGTACTGCTCAAGGACATCCGATGCAAGGATGGTGAGCTCATGCACCTGCTCCCTGATCCTGCAATCTGACAGCACGTGCCAGGGGAAGCTCTACAGCAGCCAGGTGGAAGAGGGCTTCTTGGAGGACGACTGGGACTTCCTGCCCACACCCAGAAAATCAAGGACCCTGACACTGCCAAGCCAGAAATGGGCCAAGATCAGCAGTCCCTTGGAGTCCAAGCCTGAGCACACCCCTGACCACAATACCAAGAAGCCTGAGGACAGGGACAAAGAGATGGATGGTGAGAAGGAGCCACGGGTCAGCCAGGACCCCGAGTGTAAGGGTGAGTGGAAGCCACAGCAGATGGATAACCCCGATTACAACGGCGTGTGGATCTACCCACAGTCGACAACCAAGTACTCACCCACCGCCCACATCATTGCCTACCACAGCTTTGCAGTGCTGGGCCTGGATCTGTGGCAGGTCACATCCAGCACCATCTTTGACAACTTCCTCATCACCAAGGATGAAGCATGCGCAGAGGAGTTTGGCATGAGACATGGGGTGTCACAAAGGCGGGTGAGAAGCACATGAAGGACAAACAGGACCAGGAGCAGAGGCTGAAGGAGGAGGAGCTGACAACAATGATGACAATGACGAAGAGAATGAGGAGGACAAGCAGGAGGCCCAGGAGGACGAGCTGGCCAAGGACAAGCTCTAGAGGCTGCACTGGCCCCTGCAGCTGGCAGCACCCAAGAACGTCTCAATGAGACCAGGGAATTATTTTTGTTTGTTTGTTTTTTCCAGTCAGATTAGGATTTGGGATGGATTGTGGGTTTGTTTCCCCCCATCCTTTCACCTCTCAGTGTTCTTTAAATGTTCATGTATGTATGTATGTATGTATTTGTTATGGGTGTTGGTCTTTGATTCTCTACTGAAGCCTTCTCTCCAATCTCAGTTAACAACTTCCTTGTGCCCTTCTCTTCCCCCATCTCTCTAACCCCTTTCCCACTTGGGGCTGAGGTAGGGGACAAGGAGACTGGGGAAGAAGATTGCCCTATGCACCTGTAACAAGGCCTAAGATTCTCTGCATCAGGAGTCTGGAAGTGTGGGTGTGCATGGAAGGGGGCAGGGACGAGTGAAGGGGTGGCACCTGAACCCCCAGCACTGAGGAGGAACAGGGCTTAAGCCACGCAGCCTCTCCCCTTCCCCAACCCCGCCCCTGGGATTGGGCCACTGCTTTTAGGTGAGAGACAATGGGTTCCAGCTTGGCTCACCCTTGAGAATGTAAGAACTACAGACAAAAATTTCTTTTTTTAAAAGAAACATTTTATTTTTATTGGAAAATCAAAAACACAGAGAGCAGAGATGGAGAGGACTATATTTTGTCCGCTGATCCACTTCCTAAGTGGCCGCAATGGCCGTTGTCTGCTCGATCAGAAGCCATGAGCCAGGAGCTGCTTTCGGCTCTCCCATATGGGTGCAGGGTCCCAAAGCTTGGGCCATCCTCAATTCCTTTCCCAGGCCACAAGCAGGGAGCTAGATGGCAAGCAGGGACAGTGGGACACAAACTGGCACCCATATGGTATCCTGGCATGTGCAAGGCGAAGAATTTAGCCACTAGGCAGCTTTGCTAGGCTACCAAAATTTCTATTACATTTTGTGTCAAAATCAAAACAAAACAAAAAACCAAAAGCCATAAAGCAAAAACCAAAAAACTCACCAGTTCATCTTGTGAATCTAAACTTCAACACTATGCTTCTTTCTTTAAAAAATTTTAGTTTTATTATAAAGTTTGATATAGAGAGAGGAGGAGAGAGGGAGAGAAAGATCTTCCATCGGATCATTCACTCCCCATGTGACAGCAACGGCCGGTACTGTGCAGATCCAATGCCAGCAGCCAGGAGCTCTTCCAGGTATCCCACAAAGGAACAGGGTCCCATGGCTTTGGGCTGTCCTCCACTGTTTTCTCAGGCCACAAGCAGGGAGCTGGATGTGAAGTGGGGCCGCAGGTATTAGAACCGGCGCCCATATGGGATCCTGGCACGGTCAAGGACTTTAGCTGCTAGGCCACCACACTGGACTCAACACTATCCTTATTTCAACGCAGCGCTACAGCGGCTGCATGAAGTGAAGAGGACCCACCTTTAGCATGATTTTTAATTGTATGGTCATTTATTTGAGAGTGAGGGAGAGAAGAAGGGACAGCGAGAGGAGGAGGGAGGAGAGAACATGCCTTCAACAAGAAGGTTACAGGCAGCAGCCGGGGCAGCTGTGGATTGAATGCAGGGACTCAGCTAAGGGAGACAGGCACCTTAACTAGTGACTTACCAAAGACCGAAGGCCTGCCTTGCTATGGGCATGTTTGTGTGTCCTTTGGGACCAGGCTACATTCCTTTGTTATTATCCCTCCAAGCCTGGATCCCTTAATCCAGTCCCACCTGCTGTGAACAGGAAGATGGGATTGTTTCAGCTCCACCAAACAGGAGGGTGTAGTGGAGGAAGGGAACCTGCACAAGATCTCCTGCCTGCATGAAAGCAGGGGCCAATGACAGTGAATAGGGAGGGGCTGTGACTGCCTCCCAGGTGTTTAATGAGTATTAAGGAAGAGAATGAAACCATAACGGCTGAGGTTTCTGATGTCTTGTTGAGCTCCCCTTTCTTAAAAAGTAAAATCATGACTTGCAGACAGATATAAAATAAACCGGAGTAATGATGGATTTCCCAGAATCCATGAGGGAACCAGGCATATTATAACTAACTCAGAGAGTCAGAACAGCAGGACTGTATAGGAAGCAAAGCAATGTTGAAATGAAGGCGCCAATGGAGCCCACAGCAGCTTCTTCCAGGACGGGGCCGGGAACCTCCCCTGAGGAGGACAGAGTGAAGGAGTCTGCAGTCAAGACTGACTCTGCCTTTCTATGGCTTTCTGGGTTTTAGAGTTGCAAAAGCGCTCCCTTGGCACCAGCCAACGGTGTGGAAAGATGTGCTACCGAGGATGCTTAGTCTTCCACCGGAAGAAGTAGGTCCTACAATTTTTCCTTCTTCAGGGCAAAATGAATCTTGTCTAAGAAGGCCCTGCTTGATGGTGCAGCAGGCTGACCTGCTACTCTGTGTTGCCAGCATCAGCATCAGAGCACCAGTTCATGTCCTGGCTGTTGCAATTCTGATCCAGCTCTCTTGCTTAGGGCCTAGAGAAGCAGGGGAATTTGGCCCAGAGCTTGGATACCTGCAATCATATGGGAGACCAACAAGAGCTTCCAGGGTCCTGCCTTTGAATGAGGTCAGCTTTAGATTTTGGGGCATTTGGGAATTGAATCGGTGGGTGGAAGACTTTTCTTCTCTATCCTTCTTCTCTTTGTGTAAAATCTGCCTACAAATAAAATAATTAAAAAAAAAAATATTCCCTGCCTGTAAAATTCACTGAAAGTAACATAGCAATGGAACCTTACAGTTTCTGATTTATTTGATCATTCCTGTTGGCATGTGGGAGACCTGTGTGGAGTCCCAGGCTCCTGGCTTTGGCCTGGCTCAGTCCTGGCAACCGTGTCCATCTGGGGAGTGAACTCCACATGGAAGCTCTCTGTTTCTCCTGTTCTCTCTGAACTCTGCCTTTCAAACAATAACCAAAAATAAAAGCAAAAAAGAGGAGGGAAAAAGTAAACAGAATTAAAAGGTGTTCATTTTAGTGAAAAAATTGGAATATAGCCATAGTGTTTGCTATGTTTTATGTTAAGATTTTTTAAATTTGAAAGACAAAATCATAAGAGAGAGAAAATGGAAGGTACAGGGAAAGGTCTTCCATATGCTTGTTCACACCTCAAGGCCTGTAATAGCTGTGAACGCTCCTTGCCGAGGCCAGGAGTCCTGAACTCCATGTGGGTCTCTCCCAACAAGAGAGGCAGGGACCCAGGCACTTGGGCCACCAACTGCTGCCTCCCCAGAGACCAGTGGGCAGGAAGGAGCAGAGTGAAGATGCTGGGACCACAGCAGGCACCTCAACACAGGATGCAGGCATTGCTGTTGCTGTCCTCAGCTGCTACCCACACCTAGCACAACTAATTGCATACATATGCTCCCTGAGGGAAGAGCAGGGCAGCTCTACCAGGTGATGCCAATCACCTGTGTGCCTGGTGAGGCCTTTGCTCACTAGGGCACTGTGCCTGTCAGAGAGACCACAGGGACCAGCATCAGGTTGAAGGCTATGGGTCACTCTGTGCATGAAACCTCTAAGTCTCAAAGAGAAAAGGTACCCACATTGCAAATGTCTTATGGGGAAGTGAGAATATTGGTTTTGCCGGGAGCTCAATGAATGGCAGCTGGGATTTGAGAATAGGGATAACAGATTACCGGCAGCTGTGTCTGGGGTGGAGCTTGTATAGGGTAGAACAGGGAGAAGCAGGCTAGAGAGAGTACTAGGCCAAAGGAGAGCTGAATGGGAGGGTAAGGCGGGTCTAGGGGGCATATCAGGGATGCATATGTTACAGTGAGGCAGGACCCAGGAGTCTCAGTACGGACCTGAAAAGCAGCTCATCATTCTCTCTGTCTCCTGACAAGTCTCCATCGATGGCTTCCAGTGGTGAGTGTCTGGGTGCCGGGGTTCCTGGGAGGCCGTGATCCTGAGGGTCCCCCGGGGGTTGGACATGTCATCTTTGAAAGCACAGGCTTAGGGTACAAGGACAGCTAGTGACACAGCTGTGTTGCTTGACTGTAGCACAGAGCAATGAGGGAGTCAAGTTCTGAGAGCCTGGGCTGTGTAGAAATGAGCCCCACCTGGGGGGCCTTGAGAAGCTTCCTACATTTTTAAGACGCCTATGGAAGCATTTTGGATCCAGCAGTGTCCTGCATCCCCTTGGAAACAATCGGGGTGATTTGAGAGAATGTTAAAATCTAGAGGCAGTAACAATGGTGGCGTTTGAGGACGTGGGTGAGAGACGCTCACGCCCTGGTGCTGGGCTTGTCAGTCAGGGCAGCCTCTGTGGACAACAGTGTGGCGATTTCTTCCAAAACTAGAAGTAGACTTGCCATGTGATCCAGCCACCCCACCACTGGGTGTGTACCCCAAACCTGACCGCAGTATGTCAGAGAGAGAGCTACAAAACCTGATTATCACAGCCATGCTCCCATCAGCCAACATTTAAGTCCTACCAAGGTGTCTATTGTCAGCTGAAGAAATAAAGAAAATGTACTGCACCAGGCTGGAATGTATCACACAATGGAACATCATTCGGATGTGAAAATAAATAATAATCTGACATTGGTAGTAAAATGGACTCCATTGGAGGACATGATATTTTCAACAAAATTGTTTTGTACCTTCTACACACCAGTTTTTAAGAATGTTACACTGCTAAAATTTTAATGAAATATAATTTACTTCATTTAAATGAAATGAGTATTTTCTTTGAATTTTTGTTGAAAGCGTTTTTATGTATTTTCACTAAAGTCTGTTCTGTGTTTACACTAAACTAAGGTGTTTTGCTTGTTGAAGTTTGTTATAAAGATTTATTTATTTTTATTTGAAAGTCAGATTTATAGAGTGAAAGAGAACAGAAAGAAAGATCATCCTCCTCTGCTCACTCCCCTAGTAGCTACAATGGCCAAGGCTGAGCAGATCCTAAGCGTGGTGCCAGGAGCTTCTTCTACAACTCTGATGAAGGTGCAGGCTCCCAGGGCTTTGGGTCCTCCTCTACTGCTTTCCGACTGGTAGAGAGCTGGAAGGGATGTAGTGTAGCCAGGATATGAACCAGTGCCATGTGGGATCCGGACCTGCAGGGCAAGGATTTTAGCCAGTAGGCTACTGTGTTGGAAGTATTGGTGAATTTCTTATTTGGTACGAAGTACAAAACCTTTTGCCAATTTTTTGTTTGTTTGCTTTTTGTTTTGTTTTTACTTCTAAAATAGGTTATCTCAAATGTTAAAAAAATAAAAAAGATCAGGAGAAAGAATAAAGGGGAAAGATACATAGTAGAGAGGAAGACAGGTAGGAGAAGGGGAAAGCCTGCATGTTCTTCAAATTGTACCAAATCTGTTCAAAATGAGAAACATATGGATCCAACAAAGCAAAATTAAAGCAATAAATGGGAGAGGGAAGGGGCAAGAAATGGTGGGATGGAGGAAATAAGATAGTTACGTATGACTGTAACTCTCCCAGGTCATGGAAAAATGGAGCTAAGAGATGCTTGGGTGCAAAAGATGTGAAAATGCATGAATCCAACAGCTCCACTTCTACCCAGCTCTCTGCTGAAGGCTGGGAGAGCCGCCTAGAGTGCCCAAGAACTTAGGTGGGAGACCAGGAAGAAGCCCCAGCTTGGGTGTGCTCAGTATGTCTCTGGCGTCCATTTTGGGGGTGAACCTATGGTTGGAAAAATCTCTGGCGCATGCAAACTCTTTTCTCCTTCGATGCCTTTCAAATAATAATAAATATTATTATTAATAAAGCCTTAAAAAAGGAAATATCCAGGGTAACTTCTGATGAGTCTCTTAATCCCATAAACATTCTTTACAAATAGTTACTCTCACTTGAAAAACAGTTATAAGCATGGAGAGAGTGAGAGAGGATCATTCAACCTTTGTTTACTTTCAAAGACTCTTCGTGTACACCCTTGCCCCAGGGGACGAGCTACAGCAAATGCCCTTGGCAGCACAGGAGAAAAATGTTGCCTAGTCAATCTCATCCCCCAGCTCGGGCATTTTTATTAGTTCACAAATAATTCAGAAGCAGTGCGGAACCTTGGTAACTCCAACTGTGCCCAAGACTTGGAGGTTCCAGGCTCCAATTCCTTGAAAATGGTGAACTTTTTTTTTTTTTTTTTTTTTGGTGAACTTCACATCCTTGGAGTCTGGCCTGGTCTGGTTATTCCAGACGGAATCTGGGTGAGAAGCAAAGTCTCGGGGTCCACTCAACTCCTGCGGGGTCCTGTATCTTCTGAATATGTTTTTGAGATGCTGGGGCTACCTCAGGAGGAGAGGCAGCTTCAACATGTTGGTGGAATGCGACCTTCGTTTTGAATTTTATTTCCCATGAGCTTTCCTCTGGAGTGAACCTCTCAGCTTATTCTCTCTCCCTGTCTCAGAGGCAAAACTCTACACTGGGGCCTACATGTGGCTCAGCTGGTCAACCCTCCACGTGGCAGAGCTGACATCCCACATGGGTGCCAGTTCATGTCCTGGCCGCTCCACTGCCCATGCATCTCCCTGCTGGTGGTCTGGGAAAGCAGTGGAGGATGACCCAAAGCCTTGGACACTTGCACCTGCATGGGAGACCTTGAGGAAACTCCTGGTTCTTGCCTACAAATCAGCTCAGCTCTTTTCTGACTGCTGTGTACAGAAAATCTTTCTCTGTCATTCCTTCTTTCTATGAATTTGCCTTTCATTTGAAATAATTAATCCTGTTAAAAAATCTACATCGGTGGTCATTAAACAATGATGCCACCAGTGCAGTGTCCTTAGGTTGTAGAGGGCTCTGGGCAGCCCCCCAACAGTCGTATTTCTCAGCATCTTACTAATATTTCTTTGTGCCTTTTAAAAAATTTTAGATTGATTGATTGATTTTAGAGGTAGAGCTGTAGGGAGAGACACAGAGATCTTCCATCTCATGGTTCACTCCCTAAAGGACCCCTGAAGCCAGGAGCTTCTCAGACTGGCTCTCCCACGTGGATGCAGAGCCTCAAGCACTCAGTGCCTTCTGAGAAGCCTTAGCAAGGAGCTGAATCCAGAAGTAGAGCATCTGGGCTCGAACCAGCACCCTATGGGATGCCAGGATTGTAGTCGCTAGTTATATCCACTAGGCTACATCAGAGCTGCACAGTGTTTTTTTTCTTCTGTTTCTCTGTTCATATTTTTCAGGTTTCCTAGCAGGAGAAGATGGTGATAACAAAATTGGAATACAACATGCAAGAGGCAAAGTGAAACAATGCCATAAACTTTCAAATGGCGACCTGCAGCTCCTTAATCAACAATTTGAAACAGATCCATACCCTGACTTTACCACCAGGAAAAAATTGGCCCAACAAGTACAATGTCATATATTTGTAATTAATGTATGTCAAATATGTGCAGATTTAGATGAATATGTTTATTTGTGGGCAATTTGAAAAAATAGTTTCAAAAATGTTGAGTAGCATTTCATCTTCTGGGACAATATAGAAATTTTGTAATATTTCTTATTCATCTCATTTTGGTTTGAACAATTAAGCATACATACATTTTTAAAACTTTCATTTTTGAAGATACATTTTTATTGGCAAGGCAGGTTTACAAAGGAGAGACAGGGTGCAGCACAGTGGCCTAGCAGCTAAAGTCCTAGCCTTGAACAGGATAGGATTCCATATGGTGCCCATTCTAATCCCAGAAGCCCCACTTCCCATCCAACTCTTTGCTTGTGGCCTGGGAAAGCAGTCAAGGACAACCCAAAGCCTTGGGATCCTGCAACTGCACGGCAGACCCTATAGAAGTTCTGGCTCCTGGCTTTGGATCGGCGCAGCTCTGGCCATTGCACTCCCTTGGCGAGTGAATCATTCGATGGAAGATCTTCCTCTCAGTTTCTCCTTTTCTCCGTATATCTGCCTTTGCAATAAAATAACTGAAATTTTTTTTTTAAGAAAAAAAGAGAGAGAAGGCAAAATCTTCCATGTACTCTTTCACTCCCCAAATAGCTGTAATGGCTGAACCTGATCTAATCTGAGGCCAGAAGTTTCTTCTGGGTCTCCCAAATAGGTGCAGGGTCCCAAGGCTTCAGCCATTCTCTACTGCTTTCCCAGGCCAGTACCAGGGAACTGGGGTGGCTGGAACAAGAATCAGGATCATATGGGATCTTGACATTTACAAGGTGATGATTTAGCCACTAGCTGTTGCTCTGGGCCCAAGACTTAACTGGAAAGGAAGAAGCAGAAACTGAGAAAGATTTTCACTCTGCTGGTTCACTCCCTAGGTTTCTGCATCAATGGGGGTGAGCTGATATAGAGTTGAGTCAGGAGGATCTTTATCATCTCCCACATGTGTGCATGGTCCTAAGAATATGGGCCTTCTACTGTTGCTATCCTAGTGCACAAGCAAGGAGATGCATGCAATGTTCAGCAAGCAGAACATGAACTGGCACGCATATGGGCTGCTGGTGCTTACAGGCTGAGGATTAGCCAGTTTGCCATCACACCAGCCCCAGGGTGTGAATTTTTCCAAGTAGATGATCAAGATTGCAAGCAGGGAGCAGTTAGGAAGCCACTGAATGATCCAGGACTCAGACAGTGATGGTTCTGAGCAGGTGCTAGCTGTCCTGCAGAGAACAAAGTGGAGAATGCTTCATTTGGGGCCTGTTGGTGTTGGTGTGCCTGTCCCTCCTCCGTGGGGACACAGTAAGAACTACAAAATGCCCCTCCATTGTGCATGTAACTAGACTCTTGCTTTCTCTTTCTTTCTAGAACTGGTTTCAAAACAAAAGAGCCAGGCTGCCGGCCCAGGAGAGACGGAGGATTTTTGCTGCCAACTCATCGCATGAGTTCCCTATGTGGGATCTCCCTGAAAACATCCAATCACCCTGTCCCAACATATCTGCCTCTTGGGCTTCCATGCGTGCCCCAGGGTCCCTGCTGGGTGGAGCCAGCCCCTTTGGTCAGAACATACCAGAGGCGCCTGCTGACTCCTATGGCTCCAATAACCCAGGGGGTCTGGGTGGCCAGGAGCAAGCAAGATATGCTTTGATGGGAAATTCTGAAGGTGCTGGTAGTGGCTCTTTTACTGGTGCCATACCAGAATAGAGGTTTGTTCAGCATTTTTACCCTGGGCAGTATTTTAACCAGGAGGCATCTGGGCTGAAGGAGACGCAGCCTGCCCAGCCCACCTTTGTGGCCAGTGTTTCCAGTGCTCAGGGACATGGAGCGAATTGTGAGAAACAGCCTGGCCCATGGGTTCCCACTCTGTTCTCAGCCACACAGCAGATGCAGGACTGGGCCCCTTTTTTTTGGCAGGTGCAGCAGCCACAGTTTGACTCCACTGGGCAGCTCCCCCAGTCCCCGCTATGTGTACAGCCAGGGCCCAGCTTTGCAGAGCCCCCAGGAACCTACCAGCTGTCACAGTCAGAGGATGGAGCTTCTCCCTGAAACAAAGATGCACTGTTGCATGAGGGTCTAGCCAGTGCGCTGGACACTCTCAGCACTGAAAAGGAGTTTTCCAAATAAGATGTGCAGCAAGGAGCTGTCCAAGTGTCTGATTCTGAAATCCAAAATCTTGAAAGAGAACTGACCAGATTTCTTCATGTGGAACTCTTAAGCTTGAGGATTTTGAGAGCAGTGGACATGAGTAATGCATTGAGAAAGCTCATGGCATCCAAGGCCAAAGACTTTCCAATTCATGTGTGCCCAAGGAGAACTTGGCCTTCTCTATCCCGGATCTCCATGTGCATGTAGTTTTAGGGTTTCAGTGTTTTTTAAGATTGCCAACTGTGCTGACCCCAGGCCCTGAAACTTGCATGGTGTTTATCCTTCAGAAATATGACCGTTAGCACTGCAAGCATATCGTCTAATGTTTGCTTCCATATACCTGAAGGACATAATAAGGATTTTAGTGGTAGTATGTTTAGGAAATGCTGATTGTTAAGCTAGGATTTTCTGAACTTTTGTAAATGAATTATTTTTCAATAAATACTTATATTTTGTGATGACTGGCTCTGATCATTTCCTTATAGGAAGAAGTTTGACTCCTGATTTGGTGTTTCAGATAATTGGACAACAATTCTCAGGATTTAGGCCTGCCAGCAGGCCATGAAGTTACCAAGGATGAGGCAAATGTGCTCTTTGGCCATAAAAAAACACCAGCAACCAGCTGGTGAAGAATCGCTGCTTTATTATGCACAGGGTGTCCTAGTGGCTAAAGTCCTCACCTGGAGTACGCCAGGATTCCATATGGGTGCTGGTCCTAATCCCAGCAGCTCCACTTCTCATTCAGCTCCCTGCCTGTGGCCTGGGAAAGCAGTAGAGTACGGTCCAAAGCCTTGGGACCCTGCATCCACGATGGGGACCCGGAAGACGTTCCTGGTTCCTAGCTTTGGATCGGCTCAACTCTTGATACCAAGTCCAAGATGTTGACTGCATAAACAAGGTCAACAAGATATAAAATAACTATAGTTGCTGGGACCAAAATGGGATTGGAGCAAATACCACCCAGGGTCAGAGAAGGCATCATGCAGGGCAGGAGAAGGGGAGATGGTGTGAGCAATCTGATACTTGCCGCGGGAGGACCAACCATCTCTGTTGGAGCCCCCAGTGTCTCAGAACACAGCTCAAGACCACTGGGGGACATGGTGTGCATGAATTTGTGCCTACACTGCTCACCCAGAGCTCCTAGTACCCCACAGACGGCAGCAGGGTTGTACAGCAAGAAGACTAGTCCCAAGCTAGGAAGGAGGAGGCCAGGGGCTGAGACCCAAACACCAGAGCCTGGTGATTTCCCTACAGACATGGATCACACACTCCAACATGCATTAAAATACACAACAGGTCCAAGTCCTCATGATATATTTGAAAGGCATATTTTACAGAGAGAGGAGAGGCATCTAGCGAGATATCTTCCATGTAGCAGTTCATTCCCCTAAAGGGCTGCAATGGCCAGAGCCAGGCTGGTCTGAGGCTAGGATCCAGGTGCTTCTTCCAAGTCTCCCAAGTGGGTGCAGGGTCCCAAAGACTTGGGCCATCCCAGGCCATAAGCAAAAATCTTAATTAGAAGAGGAGCATCTGGAACATGAACCAGCACCTGTATGGGATGCTGGTGCTACAGGGCTGAAGATTAGCCTTCTATGCTACCATGCCAGCATGATCTCCTATTCTTTTTCATCATCCTGACTATTCCTTTATAATTAGTATGCTATTTTCATCACTCTAGTTTCATAAAATCTTTTAACACGGATCACCCCAATTCTTTCTAATTATGATTTGTATTATATTTCCTGACTTTTCTAGGATTCATTTTTTTTCCTTAAGAGCTTTAAAATCATTTCATGTGGTCTTCACAGTTTCTCTTTCCTTTTTAAAGATTTACTTATTTTTGTTGGAATGGCAGATTTACAGACAGAAGGAGATATGGAGAAAAATAATTTCCATCCACTGGTTCACTCCCCAAATAGCTCCAAAGGCTGCAATGGCTGGAGCTGAGATGATCCAAAGCCAGGGACTTTCTCTGGTTTCCCTGGAGTGGATGCAGGGTCCCAGGGCTTTGGCTGTCCTCCACTGCTTTAGCAGGCCACAAGCAGGGAGCTGATTGGAGAGTGGAGCAGCTGAGACTTGAATCAGCACCCATATGGAATCCCAGTGCTTGCAAGGGGAGGATTAACTAATTGAGCCATTATCCCGTGCCCCACAGTTTCAATAACTCCCTTTTTATTTTCTCTAAATGTTTTCTTTTTGGGAAGGACATTTGGTTTCTAGAATCTCTGGAAGTTTCACCTCATTAAACCTCTCTCTGTGCTTTTAGGTGCTTGCTCTAGCTGAGGACCAAGCACCCCAGACCACATCCACCACCCACCACTCACTCTTCTCCTTCCTGCCTTGGCCCATTCCATTGGTCATGAAATCTACTTGCTTAGCCTGAAGTTGCCATCTGACCTTTTAATACTGGCCTGGTCCCAGCCACTTACACCTAAACTGAAGTAATCAGGAAATTAAAAAATAAATATCTAGAAAGACTAACAGTGAGGTCACTGGGTCTCTGTTTAGATCAGAGGACTTGGTGACATCTGAAAAACACTTTAAGTCCTACAAGTAAGACTTGCAAGTGAGAGTTTGGAATTTTATTTCCTCCACTCTTTGACTTTTTCACCTCATTCATTTTTCTCCCTACCAAATAAATATGGAAAGTACCTTTTTTCCCCTGGATCCCTCCTAAGTCCCTCTTTGTGGCTAAAAGGTGATTCAGCCGGGCTGTCAGAGAGAACGTACAGGCTCTACAGTGGATGGAGGGCAAATGTTCAAACATATCCAGTGGAGGAGAACTGGCGTGCTGCATTAACAATCCCCAACTTTCACTCTACTGCCAAGTGGATCCGGCTGACAGCTAAGGGCTATGGTTTCCCGTAAGTTTTATCAAGCTTCCAGAAGGCTCCACTGAGCAATGTCGTATCCCCAAGTCATTCTGCAATCACCATGGCCACAAGAGAGTGGATTTCAGAAATGTACACTCATTCTTATCTGCTACTACCCAGAAGTGACACATGTCACAGGTTCATGCCTGCCTACACAAATTAGAGAAAAATTATAGGCTTTTATAGGGTTTCTGTGATTAGCCACATAGAGACCTGTAAATCAGACTATTCAAGTGGACCAGGATAAAGAGGATCTTGATCTTGGCCTCTGAGGAATGTGTTAATCGTACAAGGAGCTCCTATAACTCACCAATTGTCCTAAACCCACTTCTTGAGCATCTCTGTTGTCCACTGGCAGAACACAGTTCTGATTTCTCTGTAGTGTTAGGGACAAGCTACAGGATCTGTACGGATTTCACTAGCCATTTCCATCTGTACATCCAGTGCCTAGATAAATACTTGACACAGAAATGTTTATAAATAATATTTTATTTTCCCTAGCAGAGGTTTATTTTTCACTCCTGCACATAAAATTTGGGTAATTGAGAAAGATCAGGAACACCATTAAAACTAACATGAAGGTGGCTGAGAATTTCTAGAACTTCTGCAACTCCCTTGTCTGGGTTGCTTGTCAAGAGAATTCAGAGCAAAGCCAGGGTCCTAGGACAGCAAGTGACAGATGGCTGTCTACCAGTTGATCACTGTGGGACTGGGAGGGTCTGGAGACAGGAGGGTTGAGAAGCAGAGGGACACTGGGGAACGTTCTGATACACTGGACCCCTGTTTTCTGAGGCAGTATCCAGGAATGTTCCCCCTTCCAGATATGGATGAATCTCAGGCTGTTCACGTGATGTCCCCTGGCATTGCAAGGGGCATTGTAGTCTCCAAAGATTGAAGAGTTCCTCAGCACCTAAGTAACAGAGCAAGAGCCTGCCCATCATGCCTGGTGTGAGGTGGACACGGTTTGCCCTCTGTGTTGCCCTTTTCCCGTGGATGTTGGAGCAACAGAGCCCTGCTTGTCCCAGAAGGGAGCTGAGAAATACTGCTGCAGCTGCATCTACAGAGCTCAACCGAAACCTCCTTACCCGTCTCTATGGTAAGTCAGACCCCCATGGCCTTTGGTGTCAGTGGCTTTGAAGATTCTTTTTAGGGTTTGGGGATTCTCAGCACTCTTAACTCTTTGTACAGCAGTTACTCTTGTAATAAGTTACTCCTCTTGTCAAAGCACAAACCAACCAACCAACAAATCAGGCTTGATTGGACTTGGTGGGCATCACGTGGGGTGGGTCTTCCCAAATTGGAATGACCTTCCACAGGCTGTACTTCACTGCATGACCCACCCTCAAATTCAGGTAACTGGCTCAGGGTTAGGTATCTGAAACAGGCAGCCTGTTGGCACCAGCATTCCAAATTACTATCAGGTGAGATTTTCTTATCTCCATGCAGCAGGGTCAGACCCATGATTTGCTGTGATTACTCAGTCAATACCAGAGAACTGAGAAAGAGATCGCAAGATGCAGAAGCCAGGAAGGTGGCAATGACAATGCTGTGCTCCCCAGTCCCATTGGCACTCAATCAGAACTCTCTCTTCTCAGGAAAAAAAAATAATAAAAAGAAAGAAACCAAACCTGCTGTTCCTTGGTTTAAATCAGTTGCAGTGGTTTGGTCTCCCTTGTAATGAAAAGAGCCCTTCAAAGGCCCTTCCACGAATGGGTGCAGGTGTACCCTCTGTTCCAGAGAACTGTTTGCTCACTGTTGTGTAACTGCTGTTTCATAAGCTGCCAGGAACTGGGGGCTTTTTTTTTCCCCAGTAACAGGAGAAAGATCTTAGCAGATAGCCTGGACTGTGTACTGCCTGGGATTGTGACTCCAGTTTTTAGAAATGCTGCCCTATGGAGAAGGTATGGTTGCAAGAAAACTCAGAGGAAACATCAGAGTATGGGTCGGTGTTCCCATCCAGAAAGAATGGTTTCTCTGGTCGTTGATTTCCTCTTTGGGGAGATGCTTTGTGTTGGCCTCATTTAAGGACCCATAGTTCATCCAGTTTCTGTTGCCACGTCTTGCACACAGGTCTTAATTTGCCTTGGACACATTGTGTCAGTAAAATTCACCAAATATGCATGGGTCTCTGGCCTATATATTTATAGATCAAAAATGATAAGTGTGGGGACCAGGATGACCTCCTGTGTCCTTGCACAAATCTCCTATTGTCATATTCTGGTTTCAATAGCTCGAAAACAAGCAAGATTTAACTAGATTATCCCTAAACTGAGTGGGGGAAAGAATCTTCCTGGAACTTCCAGGCAAGAGGAGGGTTGGAGCGAAGTTGAGCATGATGAGATTCCCTCTGCTCTAAAGTGCCCTGAGATCCAAGATGGATTGAGAATCATGCAGCTGGCATGTCTCCCATGAGCCAAGAGCAGTCACAATGGCGAGAATGGAGAGAGATGTTCAGATGCATGGAGTGTGTATGGGGAGGTGGTGTATGCTAGTACAGAGATGTGCATGCTGGCGGGGCAAGCAGACAGTCCCTTCTGGGTCACTTTTCTGTGCTGTGTAGTTTCTTGGACTCAGGCCTTGAAGCAAGCAATAACCAGGGGCTTCCAGCTCTGGAGTTCTAGCCTGCATTGGTTAGAGAAGTCTGGGGTTAAGGCATATGCACACAGGAGCCATCAACTTGTAGAAGAAGCTAGGGAACAGGATGAGCTCGCTTCTGCAGTTGAGTTAAGGAGAGAAGAGAGCTGAAGGCTGAGATTCTATTATTCTGCCATTAAGGAGTGGAAGAGGGGTAAGGCAAGAGACACTGTTAAGGAGAAGCCAAATGAAAAAGAGCAAAGGCAGGGAAGAACTGTGCTCTGGAAGCCAAGAAGAGAAAGAATTTGAAAGATGAAAGAATAATCATTCATGGCCAAAGGCAGCTGGTGTTTAAGAAAGAAGGCTGCGTTGTGTTATGGAGAATTCATTTGAGATCTACTTCTAATGTTTGCAGTTAGAAAGCTAGTCCCTTTCTGCCCTGTGTGTGAAGGCAGTCTTGCATTTTACTGACACAGAAAAGAGCTCTTTGCAATAACCCTACCTTTCGTAGAGGAGCCTGGATGCTAGAGGTGAGCATCTTTTATTAGGATGTTGGCAGCACATGAGTCTGGGCCTGACTTGCTAGCCAGGCTCCCTGCCCCAACCACCTGTGGCAACTCAGAACTCGCAAACCACAAGGCGTTGCTCTCCACAAACCTTGTCATTCCACTTGCCATTGCTGAAAATCTCCACACAGTTTTCAGAACCACCGTTGTTGTTGGGCTCCCCTGGGGCCCAGTTGGAATAGACTAGGGGCTCCCCAGTGGGGTAGGTGAATGTGCCTTCTTTCTTGGTGTCAGTCATGCTCAGGAAGGCAGCCTTGTTCTTCATGGTGAGCAGCTCTTGCAAGGCATGGTTCTCAGCTGCATTGCGTGGAGAAGGCAACTTCCCACCAGCCTGTGCACACACCTGCTGTGCCTCCTCATAATGTTTTTCAAAGCCTGCTACCTTGAAGATCTTCTCCCCAACACCTTGGCCATCAGGAAAGAGAACGACTAGAGACGAAGAAAGTTAGGTTGTGATTATGGTAAACCCATGGTCCAGGGTCAGCAACTCTGAAACCAGAGCAGGGTGGGCAGGAGTGAAGGTCAACTAAATTGCTCTAAACTTGGGCATCAATCTGTTCCCACAGGACATAGTCTTGGCCTTGCTTTTGCTAGCCTGATGAGCGGGGCCATTCTGCCACTTGTCACTTTAATTTTTTCTACCAGCTTTTGAACCTTGTGGTTACCCCACTTCAGCTCAGCCCTAGCCTCAACCCCACTCCCTGCCCCAATCCCAGGTCTAGCCCTAGTCACAGTCTCCCTAATTTTCTCTATTCGCAATTCCTGGGCCAGATTAAGCCTCAGGTCCAGTCAATCCCACTCCTACCCCTCCAGTCCCCAAACCTAGACTGGGGTCCAACGTCAGATTCAGGAACATACCTTTCCTGTATTGAGAGAAGGCAGCCTGGAGGTGCTGTAGCTGTCCCTGTAAGGCCTCCATCTGTTGCCTCAGAGTAGTGATATCTGCAGGGGAGAGAAGTAGCTTTGTGAAGACTTGTCTAATCTTACCCAAGGGTAGCTCTTATCCAGGACTTCCCAGATAGGATATTCCATTCCACCTGTTAGGACTGAAGGAAAGGAGTCAGACGGACTCCTAGCAAAGCCTGCATCTGCCAACACAGCTGGTCCCTGTGCAGTAATTAGTTTAATGATTCTTTTATAGTCAAACAGAACAAGCCCCTGTACTGCAATGATAATGGTATGATATAATGATAATATTTTGACCCAACATCTGCCAATACAGGGGTATCTTCACTTTGGGAGAGGGGACAAGAATACACACTCCTCACCACTTCCCGTTCTTTGGGTTATTTGATGTTCAAAACTGTCCTCTGAGAAGGGAAGAAAGAGCCCACACTCTCCGTCCTCCCATGAGTCCTGGATGATTCAGACCAGAATCTGTTTTTCTTGCCTTCTAGTCTGTCCTGAGGTCCCCTCCCCTCCTATCCTTGATGGCCATATGTTCCAGAGGAGGGATGGTCCCTTCTCTCCTCTCATGCCCAAGGAGATTCCCAGAACCAGAAGCCTCCTTCCTTACCTGGCAGTCCACTTTCACCTTTGGCTCCTCTGTCTCCAGGAGCACCTCTGTCCCCCTTCAGTCCTGGGGGCCCCCTGGCTCCTGGGGCTCCCTGTGGACCTGCAGCTCCAGGAGATCCTGGGGTCACAAAAGAGTTGCGTGAGCTGTGTGGCCCGTTGCTCACCATTTTTACCCCTTCTCTGTACCTGGACTGACCAGTATACACAGCTCCTCGTATACAGAAAGTACCCAGACCTCAGACACACACCTTCTCTGGGTCTGCATTAACCTCCCCTGAGTCCTACTGTTCAAAGAATCCATGAGATAACTTCCCTGGGCACAGATGATGCCCATGGCTTAGCACTGCCCTGAGCTCCAGTTGTCTACAGTCCTTCAATATAGACTCTATCCAACACCCAGAAATGCCATCTCTGACTTCCTTGTGGTGATGGCTGGTGAGCTAGACCTGGCACTACCAAGCAGGCACAAGAGAACCAACTTCAGCTCCACATGAGCTCTGTCTACACTCACCAGCACTTCCAGGGGCTCCATGCTCACCAGGGGAACCTCTCTCCCCCTTGAGACCTGGAGGTCCCCTTGTTCCTGCAGTGCCCTGTATGCCTGGTGCGCCGACTTCTCCTGGAAAGACACACAGAGGGACAAACACTATGAGAGTGTGTTGTAGCCTGTAATATTTCCTTGGTCACCAACCATTGAATCCCCACACCCAGAGATGGAGAAAGAACTTGGGGAGATTTCTTATTGCTGCATGGGGCTCATCCTGGTGCATTAGAGGGAATGTGTGACTGTCAGGGAGTGGGTGCTTGGCAAAGCCTTCATGCTCTGTGCTCTCCCTGCCACAATCAGGATGCCTCAAACTGCATGGTGGCTGCCATAGTCATTTCTCCTTTCTCCCTCTCAGACTGGCCATGTATCATCCATCTACCTTTGGGCCCAGTCTCTCCTTTTGGGCCTGGTTTTCCTTGAGGTCCTATGTTCCCCTGCTTTCCTGATGCACCTTCTCTTCCAGCTGGACCAGGCATTCCTGGAAGTCCTGGAGGACCTGCAGGGGGAAAAAGGATTAGCTTTGTTAGTGATACTATAGGTCAGACATAATAAAGGTCAAAGAAGGAACATCTTCCAATACCCTAGTAGTGGGTCTAGTGGGTCTTGCAATAACCCAGTACAGCCTTTACCAGGACATTCGTCCTACTTCCTGGCATGAGCCATGCACATGCTCACTAGTCTTTCCCACCTGCAGACATCTCAGTCCCATTCCCAGGGGCTCACCACATGGTCCAGTGTCTCCCTTTGGTCCAGGTTCTCCAGCAGAGCCGTTGTCCCCTTTGGGTCCCACTGGGCCAGTTGGCCCAGGCAGCCCTGCTAGCCCTGTAGCTCCTGGAACACCTGTAGCAGTAGAAGAAAGAAATGGACATAAACTGGCCCTGATCTCAGGACAGGCTGGGTCAGGGTCCTGACGTTGCACGGACACACACTGCAGTCTGGTGGTGATCCTAGAAATGGATCCAGGAAATGCTGTGGATCACCACCCTAGGAGATGGGGGTCAGTACCCACCTCCTTGAGCACACGGACTTTCTAGAGTTGGAAGTAGATTCAAGTCAAAAATTCATTCTGTCCTTTCATCTCACACTCATACATTCATTCCACAAATTCCGGGGACATAGCAACAAACAAAAGGAATGGATCAAATCAGTTTTCCTTAGAACTTCAACTCCACCACATCATAGAAACAGACATTAAGAGACTAAAATGTGCTAGTCCAGGGCTGTTGGATTTGAGGAGGCGCCATGGAGAGAAAAATGAACTCAGTGTTGAGGATGGAGGCACCTGTTTTAAGGATGGTAGCTGGAAAGGCATTCTGTTCAGAATGCCCTGGAGGTGATGGGCAGTGAGCCACAGGGACACCCACAGGAAGAGCCAATGTCAAGGTCTCCAGGAGGAAAGAGATGAGTACAGGAAGGACCACCTAGCCACCAGAGTGGGTGCAGCTGAGCAGGTGTGGGGAGGAATAGAACACATCGAGGTTCCAGGAGCAAGCATGGCAGGAGACAGTGCCCACTGGGCCTCCAGGGGAGCTATCTGGTGGCTACCCACACAGGGAGATGGCAACATCCCTGGAGGGACTCTCCTGGCATTCCAGGAATTCTGGCAGTGCAGAAAGTGCTATAAGGAGACCATACTCCACAGGGAATGGTCTGGCTTTTAGTTGCCAGTGCCAGTCCATGCTATGCCTGAAACATCATCACATGGGATCCCCAGCTCCACCTTGCCCTGGCTCCAGGGCCTCTTGGAACCGAGAGCAGATAGATGCTTCAAAGTGCCCAGGGGACGTTGTCACCTGCCTTGCTTTGGTCTCACATATATGTGTAGGAATCAGAATTCTGAGGCATCTCCCAGCCCTCCAGGACTTTCTCAGGCCCAACCTTGGGTGAATGGAATTGAGAAGCAAGAGTGTAGCTTGACCTCCAGGCCTAGCTACTCCTTGTTTTCTGCCTGAGGACCAACCAAAACCAGGCTTGGGATACACATAGGATGGGGCACCTGCTCGGGAATGTGAGGTCTTGACTGAATTCCCTCTGCTCAAGGGTCACTACTGCTCCTGGTTCCTGGCTTTGAATCAGCTCAGCTCCAGCCATTGTGGCCACTTGAGGCAGTGAAGCAGTGGCTGGAAGATCTTTCTCTCTCTCTTTCTCTCTGTAAATCTGCCTTTCCAATAAAAATAAATAAACCTTTAAAAAAAAAAAAAAAAACTCTGTATTTGGTCCTTTGGAAGCCTTGGTCCAGCCTTCAAGTTTCTGTTGCTGCTTCTTTGTAGTTTTCTCTTGATGCCAATAAGACCAAAATCCTTCCCGCAATTCCCAGGGAAGGATGCAGCATCACCTGCAACAGTTTCTGTATTCACCCATACCTCTGGGGACCTCAGGAAATTCACTTAATTGGCACAGCAGAAAGATTTAACTGTCTTGGAGACCTCACAAAACCACAATGCTCTCTGCTTAGTTATTTGCCACTGGGTGCCAGTTACTGAGACTGAGTGGCTTCCCATGGAGCTGGAGCTAGTCCTGTAACCGGCTTGATTTTCTCAACCCTCAGGCTGGCTGCAGCTTAGCATTTCTGAGTTACAGTTTTCTAATCTGAGGAGGTTAGCATGTTCCTTGTAACCTCTTTAAGAGGATTAAACAAATTACTCAAATGAGTGTCCAAGTATAGGTTTGGGCAAAGAAATGTGAGGCTTCTTTTTTCTCCCTGTGTTGTACTAGGGAAAATGCTTTAGATTAAGCCTAGATGTGGAGTCATAAAGCCTCATCTAGGCTCACTTTCCATGCAGAGAAAGTTAATTAAATATTAAGAAATTTAATTAAATAAGTCCTGCATAGGCATCATTTAGAAGTGCCTATGAATGACGCCAAAGAGAATACCTGTGTCATATCAGAAAAGGGTTCTAGAGTCATTTGCCAAGGGTTCTATCAGTCATTTGCCAACCATTTGTTTGTTAGGGTGGGTGCCCTCTCGGGACCTCAGGGGAGGTACCAGGACAGTTGGGTGATACATGGAAACAGCTGGGAACTGAGAAAAGTCACTTGAATGCCAGCTGATGGCATGGACTTTGCACTGGAGACGAGAGAACCAACTTGTTAGAAGGAAGCAGCCCATCTCCAAGCTTTCCATCACATTCTTTAGAGTCGCTGGGATAGTGACCATTGCATTGCTCACTCTTCGCAGCCGGACAAGCGCTCAGTCCCAGCTCTACCTGGATCCCCCTTTTCGCCTCGGGGGCCCTCTCTGCCATCCCTTCCATCTCGGCCAGGCAGGCCATTTTCCACAGAGCTACACATGACCAGGGTGCATGCATTGCTGACTGCTGCCCTGGAGTAGGTCTTCACTTCTGCCCCCAGGTGTCCATGGGGCTGGGTAAGCAGGAACAATGTGAAGAGAAACAGCAGCAACATTGCCTGGGGAGATAAACAGAAAGACAAAGGACATGGTTTGGGCTTTAGGCCACTCCTTGAGAGTGGAAGACACCCCTGTTTACCTCCCGCATCCTGTTACAGAGCTCAAAGTAGCAAGATGCCAAAAGCAGCTTGGAGACAGATCAAATAGTGATCTTACAGGGCATGGCTTTCCTAGATGCTCACAGGGGTTGACAAGAGTTTCCTCAAGCCCTACCATTTTATTCTTGACTCTGCCTTTTCATGCGGCCTCCCACGGGCACCTGCTGAGGTGGTGTGTCTCATAGGGAGAGATCCAGTGAGTGTCCCTGAGCAAGACATTAGCCCTTGGCTCTGGCTGTTGACTTAGCTCAGACAAAACAGATTTTCTCTCACTTCCTTGATACATTGAACACAAAAGACCTGGAAGCCCACAACATTGGTCTGGAAGTGAGTCAGGGTCCCTACTGCTTCATGAAGTCTCTGCTGAGCTCAGAATGCAAGGGGAGCTGCATTGGCCAGGCACCTGGTCCAGGTATCATCCCTGGAAGCAGAACATCCCACAGGGAATCAAGGGGAAAGCTTTCAGAGATTCAAAGTTAGCTGGGAGATCCTGAGCCACCTTGGAATTCTTCACCTGAGAAGGCCTGGATGAGGGGCCTCATGGGGGATCACGACATGCCAGGTGGGCTAAGTCAGGTGAAAGATTCTGTGGGAGGCAGGAACAACCATCCAATAGCATGTCCAGTTACTGTCCGAGAGGAGATGGTAACTGAGGACAGAGACCAGGTACCAGGGTCACTCTCCATGCTGGGCATCTTTTTTCATCTCAGAGAACTTATGAAGTCAAAATTTATGAAGTCCAAGTAGAAAGAGCCAGTAGAAGGTCCAGAGGCTAGGTACAAAGCCCAAGGGACCCAGGCAAAGGAGAAAGGGGTACCAGGCCAACTGAATCAGTGTCAGGTAAAGGCATACCTGGTCACAGGATGGCTTCTACTCTAGCAATGGATGATGCTGGGGTGTGGGGGACAGCCTCTTTTAGTTTTGAATATGCCTCTTCTTCGAGTACCCTCACAGATGAGGTGTTTCCCTAAGAAATCCTCATGGATGCTCCCTGCTAAAGGCAGCTGCCAAGTTGCGCTTGTCCTGGCAGGTACTTCTTGGTGAACACCAAGGGTCAGCTCCAGGCCAGAGAGAGAACATGGCTCTCAGCTCTGGGACCCTGAGACTGATTGGGGGACAGGGTGCAAAATTAAGGCCAGCAGCTCCTGATGGCTCAGGTTTACCACAAAATGGATATGTTCCATCGCAGGGTCAGTGTGAGGATCTTGACAGAGTGGCCTCAGGGTCTCAGGCCTGAGAGTCTGACAGAGAAGGCAGGTGGAGTAGCCACGACCACTTCTACCCGTGCTGAGCTGACCTTCCACCAAGCTTTCTGAGTCAGATTTTAGACAAAGAAAAGGACTCTTCCGAGCATGGGTTGGAAAACCAGAGTCCTGTCTCAGTAAGTACAGACTTGAGGCCCAGAGGCAAGTGTGTGGAGCTGGGTCCAGAACCCAGACCTGGGAACACCTGACCCATTTCCCCTCCACTATTCTTTCTGCAGAAATCAAGATCAGAGAAGGAGCCAACAGAAAAGTTGTCACCTGTGGTTTCCATGGAGACAGCAGCACACCCTCGTCATCATTCTTTGTACCCCAGTGTAAGACCAAACAGCTTGGTGAAAGGGCCAAAGAGCACCTTAGGACCCCACGGGACCCCACCTTCCAAAGTCAAATTTCAGAGCAGCAGAGTGACACGGACTCCCCTTTCTATAACACCAGGATGATTAACTGGCCATTGGGGCAAGGGGCTATTTAGACAACAATGGGGAATATAAGACAAGAAGCGAGGGCACAAAACTCACAGCTTGCTGAGGGCACAGACACAGCTTGCTTCCTCTTGTTCCTCAGGAGCTCCAGGCAAACCAGTCTTTGCTGGGCAGGTACCTGTTATTTATGCTTATCCTGTAACCTGAGCTGCCAAGCTCTGATCTTCTGAGAACTCCCTTCAAGAAGTGGGGCAATTTTCTTCCTTGTTGACTTACTCTGACCCCTAACTGTGTTCTGAAAACAGAATGCCGCTATCCATAAAACTTCAACCACTAATGACTTTCAGATTTCCAGCCCATAATCTCATCTGCACCCCCACTGCAGCCCCAGGAGTACAAGAAAATATCAGCCAGTTGTGGGTGAGTGAGTGCCGGGATGGGTCTCAGCTTTCTTAGCCTATGCGAGGGACAGTGGGAGCACAGTTTTGGTGCATGTCTAGAGACTCCAGACTCCCCTTGGTTTCTATAAAAGCCTTGAGACTTCTGTTTCGAAGGCACCTTGAGACCCCTGCAGACCCATGCAATTGGCAAGAAGCCCGAGACCTTCCGGGTATTTCCGTCTCTCTCAACCTCTTCTGGTATATTTGGGTACTTTCCAGTAGCTTGGTCACCTCCTCCCCATGCCTATCCTGGCCCATACCCATCTTGTGGTAAACCTGTGCTAGTCTTGTAGTAAACAACTCCAGGATGCGGGTGGGTTACATAAGTTGTGCTGGGCTACACAGTGCCACCTGGCAAAGTATGTGACAGTTAAACTGATTGTCTAGGCTTATAATATGTAATAGATACTTATATCCAATAGAAATATTATTACTACCCTGAGGCTTGTTTTCCTGGACCCTTCCTGTATAAACTTGTACTTGGTTGCCAATAAATGGACAAGTTCACCATAACTGTCTCCGGCACTTCTCTGCTGAGAATGCTGTCAGCGCACCATATTACCCAAGTGAGTGGTCCATGGCTGAGACCCGCGCAGCAAGCGCCTATATTTTCTAGAGGTCCAAAGATGAAAGAGTTGCACAATGACCTACAGCAATTTCATACAAAACTCATATTTGCAGCTCTCAAGAGCTGGGCTCAGGCATGCCCACTTTCCCTCTCCAATTCAACAACCCAGAGATTGTGAAAGAGCCACTTGGGCATACCTGGGCAGGGGAAGAGCTCAGAAGCAGTGGCCTGTAGGGAGGAGTGACTTGGGAATGGCCACCTACCCCTCTTTCGCAACCTATTCAAGCCCTGGGAGAACTTTCCTCCTCTACTCATTGTCCTTCTGTAAAATTTGACTTCACTGGCGAGCCTCTTTTTGCCTCTGTTCAGACATACAATTTTTTTTCTTTTTTATGGGTTTATTTATTTTTATTGGAGAGGCAGATTTACAGAGAGAAAGAGAGAGAAAGATCTTCCATCTGCTGCTTTACACCCTAAATGGCCTCAGCTCCAGAGCATGCGGACAGGTCATAGATCTTTGCTCATGTCGGCCAGGGTTTCTTTTTGAAGCTTCTCCTGCCCCAGTGTCCCAACTGCATCTACTCACACTCATTGGACTCAAACTGAGCTACTGATTATTTCCAGTAAGTTCAACAGTGTTGCCACCAAATACATTTTCGTCCTCTGCCATTATTTGAATGTTTCCACTAGATTTACCTTAATAAGTCTACCTTAATAAATCAGCTGGAGCTGAGTTGATCCGAAGCCAGGAACCAGGGGCTTCTCCCGGGTCTCCCACATGGGTATAGGACCCCAAAGCTTTGAGCCATCTCTCCCAGACTGCTCTCCCAGGCCACAAGCAAGGAGGGAATGGGAAGTGGAACAGGCAGGACATGAACTAATGAATGAATGTGTCCTCTTCATTGCCCATGACTCTATGCTGTCTTCCCTTGTGGTTTTTGTTCTCATGTTTAAAAGTTCTTCAAGCTCCTCTATCAGGAGCTCCTCCTACTTGCAGATCTCACGCCGAATGGTGGGTTCTTAGCCCAGCCTGATTTAGCTCACCTCTCCTGTCCTGGCAGGAACAGTGGTCTTGTCCGATCAACCCACACCCATTCTGGCTCTTATTGTTGGGTGTTACAGCCCAGACACACCCGGTTCATCCCTAGACCCAGCTCTTACATGGTTCAGCAGGTACAGATCTAGCCTAGCCTGCCTTAAACCCACTCTGCCTCTTATGAGCACCAGCAGGTGCTTGATCCTAGCCCAGTATGGCATACCTCAGACCGAGTCCATACCCATGCTAAGGGATACTGCAGCCATGTCCAACCTAGATTACAGCCCCCCGTCCTGGCTCTTATGCTCACCAATCTCGCAATCACAGTCTAGCTGGGGCATCCACTTAGCTCATTCCCAGCCACAGATCTTGTATGTGCCAGTGGTTGCTATTGGTTGTTCTGACCCAGCCCAGCATAACCCATCATCCTCCTTGGCCTTTGCCATTGGATGCTGCAGCCTGGCCTGGCCCACCACAGTCCCAACTCTCACTGGTGGGTACTGCAGCCTAGTCCTGCCCAAACTGCCCCCACCCATGGCTTTCATGCAAAAGAGTAGGGGTAATAGCCTACTCTAGCCTGACCTGACCTGCACCCCATCCTGGGTCCTATGCATGCCAGTGTACTATGGTTTGGCTTAGCCCTGTCTGGTTTTCTCTCAGAGCCAACCTACATACCTGCCAACAAGTGAAACAGCCCTATCCAGCCTGGCCCATACCCAGCCTTGAATCACACACTCACCGGTGGGAGCTACGGACCACCAGGGGAGTTCCCCAAATTTCCCCACCATTCCCCTTCCCACTCCCAGACCCAGATCTCACATATACCAGTATGTGCTAGGCCCTTACCCAGCATAGTTTGCCTTCTCTGTATTAGCCTTTGTGTATCCTGGTGGGTGTTGCAGCCTAACCCACTCCACATCCAATTCTTGGGTGCACCTGTGGGTGCTACAGCCTGGACCAGCCCAGCCTGTTCCCAACCTCAGTACCCATGAGTGTTGATAAGTTTCATCATCATGCCCACCATCATTCCCAGCTCTTGAGCAAAGCAGCTGGTATAACAGCCTAGTTGGGGGGAACCCATAATCCCCCACAGAATCTGCTCCTAGACCCAGTTCTTTTGTGTGCTGATTAGTGTCATAGCCCAGCCTGGCATGGTCCACTCTGATCCGATACTTACTAGCAGGTATTGTGGTAGAGCTCTGCCAAGTAGGCCTGCCAGGCATAGCTTTCATGGGTGCTGTTAAGCGGTGGTTGATTCCAACAAACCCAGTCCAGCTCTCCTTTGTGGGCAGATGTATTGGTTTAGCCCCTAAGTGTCCTTTGGTTTCCTTCTTCTAAACCACCTGGTTTCAGTCCCCTTGTGCAATAGCTTGCTTGGTAGCGGTCCTCTAGAAGTCACTCCTCACCTGTCTTGTTCTCCCTCAGCAGTCCTCCTTCCCACACATTTCCAGACCCACTTCCCCAAGTAATCAACAGCCTTTCATGCCCACAAGCACACAGATCCCCAATTCCAGTCCTCTGGTGGTATGCTGTGTCAGCCTGAGGCCCTGCCTAGCTGCCCAGGGCCCTTACACAGTCATACACACGACCCCAGACCCTGTCTGTGCACTGGCATCTACCTCCCACATCTTTAAAAAAAATAGAATAGGCAATTATGCTGGCACACTGGTATAGTTAGCACAAATTTGGCATTAACCAGACCCAGGATACCCGCCAGCTATTAGCTGCTTTTCTCCCAGCAGTGTAACACTTACCTAAGTACAATGCAACCTAAGCAGTTGTTTATAGCTGGAGCAAATGGAAGATCTTTCTCTATAAATCTGTCTTTCCAATAAAAATAAACAAATCTTTAAAAAAGAAAAATTTCTATTCAGGTGTTTTGTCCTCTTCTTTTTTAAAAGATTTTTTTTTTTTTTTACTGGAAAGTCAGATTTATAGAGAGAAGAGATAGAAAGGTCTTCCATCGTTCACGCCTGGAGTGGCCACAATAGCCAGAGGTGAACTGATTCAAAGCCAGGAGTCAGTATCTTCTTCAGGGTCTCCCATCCTTGAGCAGGGTTCCAAGGCCTTGGGCCATCCTTGACTGCTTTCCCAGACCTCAAGCAGGGATCTGGATGGGAAGCGGAGCAGCCAGGACATAAACTGGTGCCCATATGGGATCCCGGCAAAGACAAAGCGAGGGTTTTGTCTTCTTCTTAACTGGAGTGGATTTGTTGTTAACTTTTTAACTATCTTATATAATCAGGATATTAACCCCTTGTTAGAAAAGAAGTCTGTAAGTATTTTCTATATTCTTGTATGCATCTTCAGTCTTTTTATTGTTTCCTGTGCTGATTGGAAGATTTTGAATCTAAACACAGTCCCTGCAGATAAACACAAGAACCGACAGCAAGCAGCCTAGATGAGGCCAGGTTACTGTACCAATGGCGTACATTTGGCTCAGGTCTGGAGCAAGCCAGGATGGGCTAGTTCATATCACCCACTGGCAAATGCAAGAACTGGAATGGGATATGCAACATGCCGGGTTGGACCGCCATATCAGCTAGTCCACATCAGGGCTAGGACTGGGGGCTGGCTGGGCTGACTAGGTAATAGCCCTACCAGCATGAACTGGAACTGGGGCTGGGCCGGGCTGAACTAGGCTACAGCACCTACTAGAAAATCCCGAGGTGAGGTGGGCCATGCCAGAGTGGGCCACAGCACCGAACCAGCACACGTGAGACCTGGGGGGTTTGGTGAGAACCCAGTAGGGGCTGTGTAGGGGGAGAACCCAGTAGTGGCTGCTTGGCCACTACTTCCACTGGTGAGTGTGAGAGCTGGGTTCGTGGGCAGACTAGGCTGGGCAGGACTACAACACCTGTTAGCCTGCATGTGAGATGGAGCAAGAGAAAGCCAGGCTGGAAAACTATACTTCTGGTGCATGTATAAACCAGAGTGGGTGTGAGTGGGTTGGGCTTTGCTGAAACAACAGATGGCAGCTGCTGGCACAGGAGACAAATTCCTTCAAGCTAAACAGCAGAACTGCCTGGAGAGTGCAAGATCCAAGAGTGAGAGTTGGCCCATTAGGGAACCAGTGGGCACCTCCCTCTTGGGTTGCTACTCCCACTGGCGAGCATGAAAACCAAGACTAGGGGCAGGCATGGCTAGACAGAGTGTGGCATGTGCCAGCACATTTGGTGTGGGCTGGACAGTGGGGCTGGTTGGATCGAACTTAGCTTCAATACCCAAGGACATGTACAAAAGCTGAATGGGATATAGGATAGACAGAACCAGGCTGCAGTACATACTGGCAACCAGGGCAGGAGGCAGACCTACTGGAGGTTATTGCTGCTCCAACTGGTTCAGCTTCAGCTTTCCACTGATTTGCATGAAGGCTGAGTGTGTGGTGGGCAGGATCGGGCTGGGCTCCAATACCCATTGGTTTGCATAGAAGACAGGGCTGGAGACAAAACTGACCTAGCAATTGCAACTACCAGTGTGTGTGTACGCTGACTTGGGCGACAGACTGTGTCAGACCCTGTATTGGCAAGCACACACAAAAATCAGGTCTGTACTCCATGGGATGGAAGAAGTCCGAATCCTTCCTTGTAGGATCCAAGGTCATTGGAACAACAACCAGGAACCCTGAGCAGTCCTCAGAATCAGAAGAACAGTAAACTTCCTTCAGGACTAGGGAGAGGAGCTTTCTCTGGTCCTTACTTATTTCCAACTCTGGGTCCCCCCCCCCGCAATGACTATCAGGGTCACTCCAGAGCCCCCCCCCAAATACACACACTCACTCACACACACAAATTAGAATAGATAGGCAGAGAACAACAAGGAAAGATTGGTCAGCATGGATTTAAACATAGCTTACTAGGTAGAACACAAAGAATAAGTACTCCCCACCAAGGTATGGAAGATTTCTCTGCACACCCCTCCTAAAACTGTTTTGCACCTCAATTGTTAAAATGTCATTAAAGTAGTCACAGGATGTTGTTAAGAACTTGCGTGTAATTTTAACATATTGTTTACTCAACACTATGTCAATTAATTCCATAACATTATATATTGTTGCTAATGGGGCTTTTAATTGATCGGGATTTTACTCTGTTGGCTCTACCTTCAGACCGAAGAGGTCTCCCCAAGAAGCCGTTGAACTTATCTGGACAATAAGATGCTGGACTCCATGCTTGGTATATGCTTGCAATGAAGGAATCTCAACTGAACTTGAACTGTGTTTACACAACAAGGTGGAGGAATCCACCTGGGGGAGGGTTAGGGGAGGGAGGGGGGGAATCCCAGTGCCTATGGAACTGTGTTTCATAATACAATGTAATCAATTAAAAAAAAGAATCAGGTCTGGGATCTCCTCAGATGAAGTTTTTTGAGGATTCCCTCTCTCCCACACTCCAAATGAACCACTGGCCTCAGAACTTCTACCGTGGAGAGAATTGCAAGTCCCATGGTCTGACCATGGAGTACACATGTCAGAGCAGGGCCTTCTCAGTGGCTTAGACAGAGCAGCGGACAGCATATCCAGGTGCACATGGATGATGCGCCGTACATTGGAGCCTGCAGAGGACACCTGGTACCATAACAGACGACAGAGGACGGAACAAATAGATCAACTACCCCAGCCAAGCGCTGGCAATGAATATGTAAACAAACGGCGACTCTAAGGTGGGCCATATCAGTCAGTGGATGCTGGAGATATTTTATCGTGATTCAGGGGGCAAGATCAGCAGCAATTCAGGACTGTTGAACTATCAAAATCACTTAAGCGGGACCCTCGGAGTATGCCCCACATCGGAGTCCCTGCGATATTTAGGAGGCTGGGTGTGGCTTCTCCCCTCACCTCTCCCCTCCCCCCAGATATAGGAAGAAATAAAGGGAATGTGGAAACAATGGTCTCACCCACTTTCCCATAGTGCTTGGCCCTTCACACCCTAATCGCATATGTAAAACAAATCAAAAATAAATTTTATGCAATATTAAAAATATTCCCTGCCTGTAAAATTCACTGAAAGTAACATAGCAATGGAACCTTAACGGTTTCTGATTTATTTGATCATTCCTGTTGGCATGTGGGAGACCTGTGTGGAGTCCCAGGCTCCTGGCTTTGGCCTGGCTCAGTCCTGGCAACCGTGTCCCTCTGGGGAGTGAACTCCACATGGAAGCTCTCTGTTTCTCCTGTTCTCTCTGAACTCTGCCTTTCAAACAATAACCAAAAATTAAAGCGAAAACGAGGAGGGAAAAAGAAAACAGAATTAAAGGTGTTCATTTTAGTGAAAAAATTGGAATATAGCCATAGCATTTGCTTTTTCTTTTTTTAAGAGTTATTGATTCTTATTAGTTAGGTAGATATACAGAGAGGAGGAGAGACAGAGGAAGATCCTCCATCTGATGGTTCTCTCCCCGAGAGACCACAACGGCTGATGCTGTGCCGATCCGAAGCCAGGAACCAGGAGCTCTCCCAAGGTCTCCAATGTGGGTGAAAGGTCCCAAAGTTGTGGGCCATCCTCGATTGCTTTTCCAGGCAACAACAAGGGAGCTAGAGGGGAAGCAGGGCCTCTGGGATTAGAACCAGCGACCATATGACATCCTGATGCAGCAAGGTGTGACTTTAACGACGATGTAATTCTCGGGGACCAACTTTTCCTTTATTTAGGATAAGATGTTGTTAATTTGAAAGACAAATCATAAGAGAGAGAAAATGGAAGGTACAGGGAAAGGTCTTCCATATGCTTGTTCACACCTCAAGGCCTGTAATAGCTGTGAACGCTCCTTGCTGAGGCCAGGAGTCCTGAACTCCATGTGGGTCTCTCCCAAAAAGAGAGGCAGGGACCCAGGCACTTGGGCCACCAACCGCTGCCTCCCCAGAGACCAGTGGGCAGGAAGGAGAAGAGTGAAGATGCTGGGACCACAGCAGGCACCTCAACACAGGATGCAGGCATTGCTGTTGCTGTCCTCAGCTGCTACCCACACCCAGCACAACTAATTGCATACATATGCTCCCTGAGGGAAGAGCAGGGCAGCTCTACCAGGTGATGCCAATCACCTGTGTGCCTGGTGAGGCCTTTGCTCACTAGGGCACTGTGCTTGTCAGGCAGATCACAGGGACCAGCATCAGGTTGAAGGCTATGGGTCACTCTGTGCATGAAACCTCTAAGTCTCCAAGAGAAAAGGATAGGTACCCACATTGCAAATGTCTTATGGGGAAGTGAGAATATTGGTTTTGCCGGGAGCTCAATGAATGGCAGCTGGGATTTGAGAATAGGGATAACAGATTACCGGCAGCTGTGTCTGGGGTGGAGCTTGTATAGGGTAGAACAGGGAGAAGCAGGCTAGAGAGAGTACTAGGCCAAAGGAGAGCTGAATGGGAGGGTAAGGTGGGTCTAGGGGGGCATATCAGGGATGCGTATGTTACAGTGAGGCAGGACCCAGCAGTCTCAGTACGGACCTGAAAAGCAGCTCATCATTCTCTCTGTCTCCTGACAAGTCTCCATCGATGGCTTCCAGTGGTGAGTGTCTGGGTGCTGGGGTTCCTGGGAGGCCGTGATCCTGAGGGTCCCCCGGGGGTTGGACATGTCATCTTTGAAAGCACAGGCTTAGGGTACAAGGACAGCTTGTGACACAGCTGTGTTGCCTGACTGTAGCACAGAGCAATGAGGGAGTCAAGTTCTGAGAGCCTGGGCTGTGTAGAAATGAGCCCCACCTGCGGGTGGAGGCTTGAGAATCGTCTACTTTTTTTTTTTTCTTTAAGGTTTATTCATTTTTGTTGGAGAGTCTGATAGGGAAGAGGAGAGACAGAGAGAAAGATCTTCTGTTCATTGCTTCATTCCCCAAGTGCCATAACGGCAAGAGGTGAGCTCGATCCGAAGCCAGGAGGCAGGAGCCTCTTCTGGGTCACCCACTCAGAAGCAGGGTCCCAAGGCTTTGGGTTATCCCTGACTGCTTTCCCAGGCCACAAGCAGGGAGCTGGATGGGAAGTGGGGCCGCCGTGAATAGAACCTGTGTCCGGGCCTGGCACAGTGGCCTAGTGGCTAAGGTTTTTGCCTTGCAAGTGCCGTCATCCAGTATGGGCACCCTTTGTAATCCCCTCAGCCCCATTTCATGTCCAGCTCCCTGCTTGTGGCCTAAGAAATCAGTCCAAAATGGCCCAAAGCCTTGGGACCCTGCATCCGCATGGGAGACCTGGAGGAGGCTCCTGGCTTCAGCTCAAAGCAGCTCTGGCCATTGTGGCCACTTGGGGAGTGATGTGAAAGACAGAAGATCTTCCGTTTTCTCTCTCCTCCTCTACTATGGATATCTGACTTTGCAATGAAAGTAAAATTCATCTTAAAAAAAATGTTAGCGTTTAAGGACGTGGGTGAGGGACATTCAAGCCCTGATGCTGGGCTTGTCAGTCAGGGCAGCCTCTGTGGACAGCACTGTGGAGGTTTCTTCAAAACTAGAAGTAGACTTGCCGTGTGATCCAGCCACCCCACCACTGGGTATGCACCCCAAACCTGACCACAGTATGTCAGAGAGAGAGCTACAAAACCTGCTTATCACAGCCCTTCTCCCAGGAGCCCACTCCTGGCTTGGGAGTGCTCTGCTCTGCTCTGTGGGACACAGAAGTTTTGGGGGTGCCAAAGCTTGTTTTCTTTTTCTCACTCACCCTTTAACGCTGTCTCTCAAACAACAACAATAATAATAATATCCTGAAAAATTATTCAGGGAAACTTTTTGCAGCATAGATCTTTTGGTGGCATGTGGAGAGCCTGGTGATTTACAAAAAGATGTACTTTTCATTTGAAAACCAGTTACACAGACAAGGAGAGAGAGAAAAAACTTCCATTGCCACTGCTAGGTTCATTTTTCCTTCAAGATTTTATTCTTCATTTTTATTGCAAAGTCAGATATATACAGAGAGGAGGAGACAGAGAGAGAAATAAATTCCGTTGGATGAGTCACTCCCCAAATGACCGCAACGGCCAATGCTCCACTGATCTGAAGCCAGAAGCCAGGAACCTCTCCCAGGTCTCCCGTGTGGGTGCAGGGTGCCACAGCTTTGGGCTGTCCTCCACTGCTTTCCCAGGCCACAAGCAGGGAGCTGGATGGGAAGTGGAGCTGCTGGGAGTAGAACTGGTGCCTATGTGGGATTCCAGCAAATTCAAGGCAAGGACTCTCACCACTAAGCCATGGAGCCGGGCCCACCAAGTTCATTTTCAAGGAATTTTAGGGAGTGCCCATTCAGCAGGGGACACCAGTGGGGCAGGGGACGCCAGCAGCGCCAGAGTGGACATGCCCCACAGAGAATGCCCTTGGCAGCACAGGAGAACACGTTGCCTAGTCAATCTCTTCCTCCAGCTTGGGCATCACTTTATTAGTTCACAAGTGATTCAGAGGCAGTTTGGAACTTTGCTAACACAGACTGTGCATGAGACTTGGGGGTTCCAGTTCTTTGGAAATGGTGAACTTCACATCCTTGGAGTCTGGCCTGGTCTGGTTACTCCAGACAGACCCTGGGTGAGAAGCGAAGTCTTGGGGTCCACTCAGCTCCTGCGGGGTCCTGTATCTTCTGAATGTGTTTTTGATATATCGGAGCTGGGGCTACCTCAGGAGAGACAGCTTCAACAAGTTGTGGAAAGTACACCTTTGTTTTGAATTTTATTTCCCATGAGCTTTCCTCTGGAGTGAACCTCTCAGCTTCTCACTGTCCCTGTCTCAGAGGCAAAACTCTGCATTGGGGCCTGCATGTGGCTCAGCTGGCCAACCCTCCACGTGGCAGAGCTGACATCCCATATGGGTGCCAGTTCATGTCTCAGGTGCTAAATTTTTAATCTAGCCTCCTGTTTCTGCCTAAAGAAAGCAGTGGAGGATGTCTCAATCGCCTGCACCCTGTACCCACGTGGATCCCGGTGGAAGTTCCTGGATTTTTGCTTTGGATCAGCTCAACTCAGGCTTTGGTGGCTGCTTCAAGAGTGAACCAGCAGATAGATCTTTCTTTGTTGGTTCTTTATCTGTAAATCTGCCTTTCTTATACAAATAAATTATTCATAAAAAAAACATGCATCTGCAGCCCCCAGATTATTATGCTGCCACCATTGCAGTGTCCTTAGGCTGTTGAAGTGTTTCTGGGCAGCTGCTCTGAACCCCAGGGTAGGGAGTGCCCTGCCCAGGGCTCTGCTCCTCCTGTGCACTATGGGAGAACTAGGTATGTGTGTCTAGGTGCTGATTGCACTACTGAGATGTTATTTAAAAAAGGAAAAAGCACATGTAAAAAAAAAAAAAACACCTGTCAAATGTAGATAAACTGCCCTTCAAAAAGACTGGGAACTTCATATTGACTTAGGTTGGTATTGGGGTTGGAGTGAGTGGAACAGAGTGCAGCCTGAGACCAGGGCATCGTGGTTGTGCCCAGCTGCCTCTGCCCAGTGGTCTTTGGCTGGCAACAGGGAGCTCTGCCAGCCCCATGTGAGTGCTGTGCTGCCAGAATGGAGAAATGTGGCACCTCAGCTGGCTCTGGCTGCGGGATACCTGGGACTGGTCAGCCCCCCACAGTCATATTTCTCTGCTAATATTCTTTGTGCCTATATTTTTATTTTAGATTGATTGATTGATTTGAAAGGTTGAGCTGTAGGGAGAGACACAGAGATCTTCCATCTCATGGTTCACTCCCTAAAGGACCCCTGAAGCTAGGAGCTTCTCAGACTGGCTCTCCCACGTGGGTGCAGAGCATCAAGCACTCAGTGCCTTCTGAGAAGCCTTAGCAAGGAGCTGATTCCAGAAGTAGAGCATCTGGGCTTGAACCAGCACCCTCTGGGATGCCAGGATTGCAGTCGGTAGTTATACCCACTAGACCACAAAACAGCTTCACAGTCACTTTTTCTTCTGTTTCTCTGTTCGTATTTTTCAGGTTTCCCAGCAGGAGAAGATGGTGATATTAACACTGGGACACAACCAGCAAGAGGCAATAAGAAACCACGTCATAGATTTACAAATGAGGATCGGCAAATCCTTAACGAGCAGTTTGCAATCCAGCCGTATCCTGACTTTCTTGCCAGGCAAGAATTGGCCCAACGACTGCAATGCCACCTATATGCAATTGATGTATGTGAAATAAGTGCCAATTTATGTGAATATGTCTATTTGGTGACAATTTGAAAGGAAGTATGGAATTAGATAAAGTTGAGCCGTATTTCATTATATAGGACAGTACAGATATCTGTTCATTTCTTATTCATCTCACTGTAAATATGAATATAGAATGTATGTATAGTTTTAAAATATTTTATTAGGAAAGTAGATTTACAGAACTAAGTAGAAATGAAGAGGTTTTGCATCCTCTGGTTCACTTCTTGAATGGCTGCTTTGCCTGAACTGAGCCGATGCCGGGTTAGGAACCAGGAACTTTCTCATTATTATTATTGTTTCGCATGTGGGTGTAGTGTGTCAAGGCTTTGGGCCTTCCCCTGCTGTTTTCCTGAGCTGTGTGATAATCTCAACAACCAGAACATGAACTGGCACGCATATGGGCTGCTGGTGCTTACAGGCTGAGGATTAGCCAGTTTGCCATCACACCAGCCCCAGGGCGTGAATTTTTCCAAGTAGATGATCAAGATTGCAAGCAGGGAGCAGTTAGGAAGCCACTGAATGATCCAGGACTCAGACAGTGATGGTTCTGAGCAGGTGCTAGCTGTCCTGCAGAGAACAAAGTGGAGAATGCTTCATTTGGGGCCTGTTGGTGTTGGTGTGCCTGTCCCTCCTCCGTGGGGACACAGTAAGAACTACAAAATGCCCCTCCATTGTGCATGTAACTAGACTCTTGCTTTCTCTTTCTTTCTAGAACTGGTTTCAAAATAAAAGAGCCAGGCTGCCGGCCCAGGAGAGACGGAGGATTTTTGCTGCCAATTCATCGCGTGAGTTCCCTATGTGGGATCCTCCTGAAAACATCCAAGCACCCTGTCCCAACATATCTGCCTCTTGGGCTTCCATGTGTGCCCCAGGGTCCCTGCTGGGTGGAGCCAGCCCCTCTGGTCAGAACATACCAGAGGCGCCTGCTGACCCCTATGGCTCCAACAACCCAGGGGGTCTGGGTGGCCAGGAGCAAGCAAGATATGCTTTGATGGGAAATTCAGAAGGTGCTGGTAATGGCTGTTTTACTGGTGCCATACCAGAACAGAGGTTTGTTCAGCATTTTTACCCAGGGCAGTATTTTAACCAGGAAGCTACTCAGCCATGGGAGACACATCCTGCCTTTTTGGCTAGTGTTCCTGGTATTCAGGGGCATGGATGGCAGCAGCAAGTCCCCTGGGTCCCTCTTCCATCCCCAGCCCCGCAGCAGGAGGAGGAGGAGGAGGAGGAAGAGGAGGACTTCGGTGCTCCAGTATGGCAGCCAAATCAGGTTCAGCTTGCTTCTGGTGAAGTGTTCGCTGCAGGTCCTGGTTCAGGTGCAACCCACAACGCTTCTGCAGGGCCCTGTGGAGTTTTCCAGCTGTCACAATCACAGGATGGAGCTTCTCCCAGAAACAAAGATGCCCTGTTGCATGAACGCCTAGCCAGTCAGAGCGCTGGACACTCTCAGCACTGAAAAGGAGTTTTCCAAATAAGATGTGCAGCAAGGAGCTGTCCAAGTGTCTGATTCTGAAATCCAAAATCTTCTGAAAGAGAACTGACCAGATTTCTTCATGTGGAACTCTTAAGCTTGAGGATTTTGAGAGCAGTGGACATGAGTAATGCATTGAGAAAGCTCATGGCATCCAAGGCCAAAGACTTTCCAATTCATGTGTGCCCAAGGAGAACTTGGCCTTCTCTATCCCGGATCTCCATGTGCATGTAGTTTTAGGGTTTCAGTGTTTTTTAAGATTGCCAACTGTGCTGACCCCAGGCCCTGAAACTTGCATGGTGTTTATCCTTCAGAAATATGACCGTTAGCACTGCAAGCATATCGTCTAATGTTTGCTTCCATATACCTGAAGGACATAATAAGGATTTTAGTGGTAGTATGTTTAGGAAATGCTGATTGTTAAGCTAGGATTTTCTGAACTTTTGTAAATGAATTATTTTTCAATAAATACTTATATTTTGTGATGACTGGCTCTGAACATTTCCTTATAGGAAGAAGTTTGACTCCTGATTTGGTGTTTCAGATGATTGGACAATAATCATGCCGCCTTGGGTCATTTTGAGTATTTCAGAATTTTTTTCTTGGTGTGTCCTTGCCAGGTGCTGTGGCTTAGAGGAATAGAGTTTGGGGATAGAGCCAGGGAGCAGGGAGACTCACCCGATGGCTGTGGGAGGGTGTGTGCTCTGTGTTTCTGCTGGCTGTGTGCTGTAAGTTTCTCCTGGGCTAGATCTGGCCTCCTGCTCAAGGCCTTTTTTTTTTCCTGGCTTGGCTGCCCTCTCCTGGCTCATTGGCAATGTGCAAAAGTTTCAGGGGGATGAAGTAAATCTTGGCAGTTGTTATTCCCTGACTTACAGATGTGGTCAGAGTAGATTCCTACAGCACCTTTCAGAGGCACATCCTAATACTCCACCTTCGTTATGGTCCCTCATGAACTTAACTGCTGTAGACTCACCAATGCTTTGTTAAGAAGAGAAGTCTACATCTTTGCAATCCCTCCCTATACTTTTTAAAGTCACACTGATCACTACACCTGAGGGTCACCGCACAATCAGCTCCTTGCCCTCCACTAGAAAGTGATTCCTGAGCCCAATTCTGCAGTTGATCTACTCCATTTAGTACCAAGTGTCCTGTCCCCAGTCTCACGGGTTCACACAATGTCCTCTGTAAAGAGCCTTGTGACACCCCAGAGATTGTAGACTTTGCAGAAGCATTCCTTCCTCTCCACCACAGGGTTCCTCTTGGCTGTCTCTCCCACTTGTCTTCCAGGTTTTCATCCTCTCTCTTCCAATATTTCTCCATCTCTTTTTTTCCTTTTTAAAAATATTTTATTATTATCATTTTATGATACAGTTCCATAGGCTCCTGGCATTTCCCGCATTTCCCTTATCACCTCCCCAAATCCCTCCCCTCCAACCTAGTTCTTTTATATCATTACTAAAATATAGTTCTTCATACACAGTCATGTGTCCATCATTGCAGGCATGGACAATGGCAGAGAGTTCAGCATCCTGTTGTCAAGATATAGTAAACAGTTTCACTGGGAGACCATCTTTGTCTGGAAGCAGAGATGCATACTACACTGCATCCTCACATCTGGATGTTAGTGTCCATTTCACACTACTGTACATCCCCTTAAATGAAAAGTCATAATACAAAATCAACAATAGAAAGAAAAATAGAAGTTTGCAATGCCATGAAGTTAAATGCCATGTTACTAGATATGACAGTCTCCATTACACAGCTACTATACATCCCCTTAAATGAAAAGCCACACAACAAAATCAACATCAGAGAGAAAAAAGAAATTAACAACACCATGAAGTTAAATAACATGCTACTAAATGACTAACATGTAGCTGAAGAAATGAAAATCAAGAACCTTCTTGAAGAAAACGATGCTACTGTATGATCTATGAGTCATTGAATGATTTAAACAGAAGAAAATGTTTTGAAGAGATGAAACTAACAGAAAACAACAAAACAAGTGTGATATAGTTTCTGCTGCTTTTTGTTGGTGAAGTGTGTCTCTTATTTCTCTTTTTCATTTCCACATTAACTAGTCCTCACTTGAACCCTTGAAGCTGCTGGCAGGACCTCTCATGTAGATGAACCACCCTCCACTGCCCCTTCCACAAGAATGCCCTCCTCCACAGGAACACACTTGGGAGGCGCCCACCTAGACTTCCAAATGGAACAGCACATCTACAGAGGAAAAGCAATCAAATCTAAATGAAACCTCAGGACCTGAGAGAAGCTCCTGTTGGGGCACAAGCCATCCTGTCCACGCAAACTCTGCTGATGTCAGTGTGATTCCCTCACAGAACACTGACCAGAGCTACTCCACAGCTGGCTGTAGACTCCTGGCACCGTCACTCACCACATCCACGATGCCTTCCAAAAGCCCTGGCAATTCCAAGGGCTGCCCACGAGCCCCTCATGGAGGTGTTGTATTTGAACTTGTCGACCATCACTCTGTGCAACAAGAATCTCCTATGTGCTACCAGGATATTACCTTCCCACAAAGCCACAAAGGAACCCACAATGTGGCTCTCATGTGAATGCTGGCCCAGGAGGTCCTGCACATGCATGGTGCCTCGGAACACATGATATCCTGGGAACACTCGTGGGAGGTTATCCTAAGCTCTCCTTCTATGGAAATCCTGAAGGGCAACACATAGCAAGGGTCTCATACAACAGAACGGTCAGCCTACCAGGCCTAGCCAGGCTGGACAAAGACACCCATCACGGCCAGGCCAGATAAGTGCCATGCAGACCATCTTCTCCCTCCCAAGGCCTAGAGGAGGGCCATGGCCCACTGCTTTTCCCAGGCCCATTTGTTGCAAGTTGGCTCAGAAGTCAAACAGATGAATACACTCCCTTGACATACTCTTGTAGGTACGCATCAGTTTGTGGGGCCTGACGATGGCCCAGCAGGCTAACCCTTTGCCTACACGTGTCAGCATCTCATATGGGCACTCAGATAAGTCCTGGATGCTCCACTTCCAATCCATCTCCCTGCTCATGACCTGTGAATGAGGCAGAGGATGGCCTGACTACTTGGGCCCCTGCCTCCACATGGGAGACCCAGAAGAAGTTCCAGGAAGGTGGCTTCAGCTCCCATTTGAAAAGTGAGCCAGCAGATGAAAGATTTAGCTCTCCCTTCCTCTCCTCTCTGTAAAATCTGCCTTTACATAAAAATAGATTAAATAAAAGTTGAAGCTGACTTCGGCTTCTCCTCTTGAGAAAACATCAGCAAACCTATAGGTGCTGTTTAAACGCACGAGGGACTGAAGTGAAAGTGAGCACTTGGAAATAGCTCTGAAATGTGCTCTAAGAATTCATTCTGACCACTTCCCCTTGAGTAAGGGACTAGCACCTGCTAAGATGTGCTTCATCCCCTGCACACAGCCAACTGGCCAGCAGAGGGCAACACAGAAGAAGGAACAAAGCACAGGCGCTCTCTTTTTTTTAAAAAGATGTATTTCATTTTTATTGGAAAGTCAGATATACAGAGAAGAGGAGAGACAGAGAAAAAGATCTTCCTTCCGTCCACTGATTCCCTCCCCAAGTGACCACACTGGCCGGTGCTGAGCTGATCAGAAATCAGGAGTCAGGAGTCTCTACTGGCAGTGGAGGACAGCCCAAAGCCTAGAGACCTTGCACCTGAGTGGGAGACCTGTAAGAGGCTCCTGGCTCCTGGCTTTCGATTGGCTCAGCTCCTGCCATTGTGGCCACTTGGGGAGTGAATCAGCGGACAGATCTTCCTGTATCTCCTTCTCTCTATATATCTGCCTAGCCAAGAAAAATAAGTAAATCTTTAAAAAAAGAAATGATCAAAGCCAGCCCTTGGAAAATACATATATTTTAATTTTCTTTATATAAGAAATTTAGAAAATTGTAGGAAAGCTAATAGTCCTGAGTCAAATAATTTTAGCTTACCAGCCTTTGCGCCACTAAATATACAACCACTAAAATTATTATACAAGCAACCTTCAGGTCTAAGGATGCAAGCATTAGACGATATGTCAGCAATGCTAACAATCGCATTTAAGAAAGATAAAGAACATTGCTACTTGGGTTGTTGCAATAGTACAATCTTATTAAATATATGATGCAAACTTCATATGTATTATTCGATATGTAGATTTAATATGATGTAAACATGATCTATTTACATCACTGCAGGTAGAGGTTTTAGGGGATGGGGTGGCAGCATGGTTTGGCAAACTTGAAAAACACTGAAACCCTAGAAGTGCACACACAGAGACCCTGAATCGGGAAGCCAAAGTCCTACTAGGGCACACAGGAATTGGGGAGTCTTTAACCCGAGGGACCCAGCGCATTCTCAATGCATTCCACCCAAGTCCACTGCTCTCAAAAGCTTTAAGATGAACAGTCCCAGATGAACAAACTGACATTTTGTTTTTTTTTTTTTAATTTTCATTTCAATATTTATTTATTGTATTGTAAACACATATTTACAAAGAGGAGAAATAGAAAAACAGCAGCTGATTCTCAGGCTCTTCCGGTTGCATACACAGGTGCAGGGTCCCAGGCTTTGGGCCAACCTCTGCTTCTCCAGACAAAACAAGGGAGCTGGGAAGTGGAGAAGCCAGAGTACAACTCAAAGCCCATCTGGGATCTTGGAAGAGCAAGATGAGGACTTAGCCTCTGCTCCATTGCTCTTTCCAAGTTTCTGTATTTCAAAATGTGGCAGCTCCTTGCTGCACATCTTATTTGGAAAACAAATTTCACTGTCGATCCTTCCAAGAGCTCTGGCCAGCACTCTTTCAACAGGGCCCTTTGTTGCTGTGAGAAGTTCATTGTTGTGACTGTGACTGGAAGAAACCTCCACAGGGCCCTGCAGAGCCGTTGTGGGTTGCACCCAAACCAGGACCTGCAGTGAAAGCTCCACAAGAAGCAAGCTGAACCTGATTTGGCTGCCATACTGGAGCACCGAAGTCTTCCTCCTCCTCCTGCTGCTGCTGCTGCTGCTGCTGCTGCTGCTGCTGTGGGGCTGGGGATGGAAGAGGGACCCAGGGGACTTGCTGCTGCTGCCATCCGTGTTCCTGAACAGCAGGGACACTAGCCACAAAGGCGGGCTGGGCAGGCTGCGTCTCCTTCAGCCCAGATGCCTCCTGGTTAAAATACTGCCCAGGGTAAAAATGCTGAACAAACCCCTGTTCTGGTATGGCACCAGTAAAAGAGCCACTACCAGCACCTTCTGAATTTCCCATCAAAGCATATCTTGCTTGCTCCTGGCCACCCAGACCCCCTGGGTTGTTGGAGCCATAGGGGTCAGCAGGCGCCTCTGGTATGTTCTGACCAGAGGGGCTGGCTCCACCCAGCAGGGACCCTGGGGCACACATGGAAGCCCAAGAGGCAGATATGTTGGGACAGGGTGCTTGGATGTTTTCAGGAGGATCCCACATAGGGAACTCATGTGATGAATTGGCAGCAAAAATCCTCCGTCTCTCCTGGGCCGGCAGCCTGGCTCTTTTATTTTGAAACCAGTTCTAGAAAGAAAGAGAAAGCAAGAGTCTAGTTACATGCACAATGGAGGGGCATTTTGTAGTTCTTACTGTGTCCCCACGGAGGAGGGACAGGCACACCAACACCAACAGGCCCCAAATGAAGCATTCTCCACTTTGTTCTCTGCAGGACAGCTAGCACCTGCTCAGAACCATCACTGTCTGAGTCCTGGATCATTCAGTGGCTTCCTAACTGCTCCCTGCTTGCAATCTTGATCATCTACTTGGAAAAATTCACACCCTGGGGCTGGTGTGATGGCAAACTGGCTAATCCTCAGCCTGTAAGCACCAGCAGCCCATATGCGTGCCAGTTCATGTTCTGGTTGTTGAGATTATCACACAGCTCAGGAAAACAGCAGGGGAAGGCCCAAAGCCTTGACACACTACACCCACATGCGAAACAATAATAATAAATAATGAGAAAGTTCCTGGTTCCTAACCCGGCATCGGCTCAGTTCAGGCAAAGCAGCCATTCAAGAAGTGAACCAGAGGATGCAAAACCTCTCCATTTCTACTTAGTTCTGTAAATCTACTTTCCTAATAAAATATTTTAAAACTATACATACATTCTATATTCATATTTACAGTGAGATGAATAAGAAATGAACAGATATCTGTACTGTCCTATATAATGAAATACGGCTCAACTTTATCTAATTCCATACTTCCTTTCAAATTGTCACCAAATAGACATATTCACATAAATTGGCACTTATTTCACATACATCAATTGCATATAGGTGGCATTGCAGTCGTTGGGCCAATTCTTGCCTGGCAGAAAAGTCAGGATACGGCACTATTGCAAACTGCTCGTTAAGGATTTGCCGATCGGCATTCGAAAATTTATGGCGTGGTTTCTTATTGCCTCTTGCTGGTTGTGTCTCAGTGTTAATATCACCATCTTCTTCTGCTGGGAAACCTGAAAAATACGAACAGAGAAACAGAATAAAAAATGACTGTGGAGCCCGGTGGCATGGCCTAGCAGCTAGAGTCCTCGCCTTCAACACGCCGGGATCCCTATGAGCGCCAGTTCAAATCCCGGCAGCTCTACTTCCCATCCAACTCCCTGCTTGTGGCCTGGGAACGCAAACAGGAAGGTCCAGTGCTTTGGGATCCTGCACTCGTGTGGGAGACCTGGAGGAAGTTCCTGGCTCCTGGCTTTGGTTCAACCCTGCTCTGGCCATTGTCGTCATGTCGGGAGTGAATCATCGGATGGAAAATCTTCCTCTCTCTCTTCTCTGTATCTCTGACTTTGTAATAAAAATAAATAAAACTAAAAAAAAAAAAAAACCCAAAATAATAGAGACTGTGAAGCTGTGTTGTGATCTAGTGGGTATAACTACCGACTGCAATCCTGGCATCCCATAGGGTGCTGGTTCAAGCCCAGATACTCTACTTCTGGAATCAGCTCCTTGCTAAGGCTTCTCAGAAGGCACTGAGTGCTTGAGGCTCTGCACCCACGTGGGAGAGCCGGTCTGAGAAGCTCCTAGCTTCAGGGGTCCTTTAGGGAGTGAACCATGAGATGGAAGATCTCTGTGTCTCTCCCTACAGCTCAACCTTTCAAATCAATCAATCAATCTAAAATAAAAATATAGGCACAAAGAATATTAGCAGAGAAATATGACTGTGGGGGGCTGACCAGTCCCAGGTATCCCGCAGCCAGAGCCAGCTGAGGTGCCACATTCCTCCATTCTGGCAGCACAGCACTCACATGGGGCTGGCAGAGCTCCCTGTTGCCAGCCAAAGACCACTGGGCAGAGGCAGCTGGGCACAACCACGATGCCCTGGTCTCAGGCTGCACTCTGTTCCACTCACTCCAACCCCAATACCAACCTAAGTCAATATGAAGTTCCCAGCCTTTTTGAAGGGCAGTTTATCTACATTTGACAGGTGTTTTTTTTTTTTTACATGTGCTTTTTCCTTTTTTAAATAACATCTCAGTAGTGCAATCAGCACCTAGACACACATACCTAGTTCTCCCACAGTGCCCAGGAATAGCAAAGCCCTGGGCAGGGCACTCCCTATCCTTGGGTTCAGAACAGCGACCCAGAAACACTTCAATAGCCTAGGACACTGCACTGGTGGCATCATTGTTTAATGACCACCGATGTAGATTTTTTAAAAGGCATTAGTTATTTTAAATGAAAGACAAATCCATAGAAAGAAGGAATGACAGAGAAAGATTTTCTGTACACAGCAGTCAGAAAAGAGCTGAGCTGATTTGTAGGCAAGAACCAGGAGTTTCCTCAAGGTCTCCCATGCAGGTGCAAGTGTCCAAGGCTTTGGGTCATCCTCCACTGCTTTCCCAGACCACCAGCAGGGAGATGCATGGGCAGTGGAGCGGCCAGGACATGAACTGGCACCCATGTGGGATGTCAGCTCTGCCACGTGGAGGGTTGACCAGCTGAGCCACATGTAGGCCCCAGTGTAGAGTTTTGCCTCTGAGACAGGGAGAGAGAATAAGCTGAGAGGTTCACTCCAGAGGAAAGCTCATGGGAAATAAAATTCAAAATGAAGGTCACTTTCCACAACTTGTTGAAGCTGTCTCTCCTGAGGTAGCCCCAGCTCCGATATATCAAAAACACATTCAGAAGATACAGGACCCCGCAGGAGCTGAGTGGACCCCAAGACTTCGCTTCTCACCCAGGGTCTGTCTGGAGTAACCAGACCAGGCCAGACTCCAAGGATGTGAAGTTCACCATTTCCAAAGAACTGGAACCCCCAAGTCTCATGCACAGTCTGTGTTAGCAAAGTTCCAAACTGCCTCTGAATCACTTGTGAACTAATAAAGTGATGCCCAAGCTGGAGGAAGAGATTGACTAGGCAACGTGTTCTCCTGTGCTGCCAGGGGGCATTCTCTGTGGGGCATGTCCACTCTGGCGCTGCTGGCGTCCCCTGCCCCACTGGTGTCCCCTGCTGAATGGGCACTCCCTACAATTCTTTGAAAATGAACTTGGTGGGCCCGGCTCCATGGCTTAGTGGTGAGAGTCCTTGCCTTGAATTTGCTGGGATCCCACATAGGCACCAGTTCTACTCCCAGCAGCTCCACTTGCCATCCAGCTCCCTGCTTGTGGCCTGGGAAAGCAGTGGAGGACAGCCCAAAGCTGTGGCACCCTGCACCCACACGGGAGACCTGGGAGAGGTTCCTGGCTTCTGGCTTCAGATCAGTGGAGCATTGGCCGTTGCGGTCATTTGGGGAGTGACTCATCCAACAGAATTTATTTCTCTCTCTGTCTCCTCCTCTCTGTATATATCTGACTTTGCAATAAAAATGAAGAATAAAATCTTGAAAGAAAAATGAACCTAGCAGTGGCAATGGAAGTTTTTTTCTCTCTCTCCTTGTCTGTGTAACTGGTTTTCAAATGAAAAGTACATCTTTTTGTAAATCACCAGGCTCTCCACATGCCACCAAAAGATCTATGCTGCAAAAAGTTTCCCTGAATAATTTTTCAGGATATTATTATTATTGTTGTTGTTTGAGAGACAGCGTTAAAGGGTGAGTGAGAAAAAGAAAACAAGCTTTGGCACCCCCAAAACTTCTGTGTCCCACAGAGCAGAGCAGAGCACTCCCAAGCCAGGAGTGGGCTCCTGGGAGAAGGGCTGTGATAAGCAGGTTTTGTAGCTCTCTCTCTGACATACTGTGGTCAGGTTTGGGGTGCATACCCAGTGGTGGGGTGGCTGGATCACACGGCAAGTCTACTTCTAGTTTTGAAGAAACCTCCACAGTGCTGTCCACAGAGGCTGCCCTGACTGACAAGCCCAGCATCAGGGCTTGGGTGTCCCTCACCCACGTCCTTAAACGCTAACATTTTTTTAAAGATGAATTTTACTTTTATTGCAAAGTCAGATATCCGTACAGGAGGAGAGAGAAGAAGGAAGATCTTCTGTCTTTCACATCACTCCCCAAGTGGCCACAATGGCCAGAGCTGCTTTGAGCTGAAGCCAGGAGCCTCCTCCAGGTCTCCCATGCGGATGAAGGGACCCAAGACATAGGGCTTTCCTTGACTACTTACCCAGGCCACAAGCAGAGAGCTGGACATGAAATGGGGCTGAGGGGATTACAAAGGGTGCCCATATTGGATCACGGCAAGGCAAAAACCTTAGCCACTAGGCCACTGTGCCAGGCCCAGACACAGGTTCTATTCACGGCGGCCCCACTTCCCATCCAGCTCCCTGCTTGTGGCCTGGGAAAGCAGTCAGGGATGACCCAAAGCCTTGGGACCCTGCTTCTGAGTGGGTGACCCAGAAGAGGCTCCTGCCTCCTGGCTTCGGATCGAGCTCACCTCTTGCCGTTATGGCACTTGGGGAATGAAGCAATGAACAGAAGATCTTTCTCTCTGTCTCTCCTCTTCCCTATCAGACTCTCCAACAAAAATGAATAAACCTTAAAGAAAAAGAAAAGTAGACGATTCTCAAGCCTCCACCCGCAGGTCGGGCTCATTTCTACACAGCCCAGGCTCTCAGAACTTGACTCCCTCATTGCTCTGTGCTACAGTCAGGCAACACAGCTGTGTCACAAGCTGTCCTTGTACCCTAAGCCTGTGCTTTCAAAGATGACATGTCCAACCCCCGGGGGACCCTCAGGATCACGGCCTCCCAGGAACCCCAGCACCCAGACACTCACCACTGGAAGCCATCGATGGAGACTTGTCAGGAGACAGAGAGAACGATGAACTCCTTTCCAACTCTGTGCTGAGAGTGCTGGGCCCTGTGTCATTGTAATATATGCATCCCTGATATGCCCGCCCTAGACCCACCTTACCCTCCCATTCAGCTCTCCATTGGCCTAGTCCTCTCTCTAGCCTTCTCCTCCCTGTTCCACCCTACACAAGCTCCACCCCACACAAGCTCCACCCTATACAAGCTCCACCCTAGACACAGCTGCCAGTAATCTGTTATCCCTATTTTCAAATCCCAGCTGCCATTCATTGAGCTCCCAGCAAAATCAATATTCTCACATCCACATAAGACATTTATCTTGTTGGTACCTATCCTTTTCTCTTGGGGCCACAGAGGTTTCATGCACAGAGTGACCCATAGCCTTCAACCTGATGCTGGTCCCTGTGATCTGCCTGACAGGCACAGAGCCCTGGGTGGAGCTGCCCTGCTCTTCCCTCAGGGAGAATATGTGCACAATTAGTTGTGCTGGGTGTGGGTAGCAGCTGAGGGCACCACTAGCAATGCGTGCATCCTGTATTGAAGTGCCTGCTGTGGTCCCAGCATCTTCACTCTTCTCCTTCCTGCCCACTGGTCTCTGGGGAGGCAGCAGTTGGTGGCCCAAGTGCCTGGGTCCCTGCCTCTCTTGTTGGGAGAGACCCACATGGAGTTCAGGACTCCTGGCCTGAGCAAGGAGCGTTCACAGCTATTACAGGCCTTGGGAGAGCGATCCAATGCATGCAAGATCTCTCTATGTTTGTCTCCCTGTCTTCCAAATAGTCATATACTCATTTATATGCACACGTATGTGTAACTAATGTGTATATATAAACACTCTATACATATATTGTTTACATTATAAATATATAACATGAAATATTTATAAATATAATATATATACACACACATTAATATTTTATAGCTACAAGGCTGAGAGACTCAACACAACTACTAGCTGCCCTGCTCAGGGCTTGAGGCTGAAAGACAACTGAATCCTGGCTCCCTAGGGTTCTTTGGCCCAAGCCCTTTGCCTCCGAAGACAATGCTAAGAAACCATGGTTTAGGTCCCCAGAAATTGTCTACCGCTAATGTCCTCGTCTTGCATCCCAAGGAATCCCATATGGGTGCCCATTCTAAACCTGGTGGCCCTGCTTCCCATCCAGCTCTCTACTTGTGGCCTGGGAAATCAGTGGAGGGCGGCCCAAAGTCTTGGGACCCTACCGCCACGTCGGAGACAAGGACAAAGCTCCTCTCTCCTGTTTGGGATCGGCTCAGCTCTGGCCGGAGTGGCCATTTCAAGTAGTAACTCAGTGGGTGGATGGTGCTTCTCTCTCTAGCTCTTCCTTCTGAAAATCTGCCTTTCCAGTAAAATCAATACTAAGAAAAAAAAAAAACAACTTTTGAAACAGACAAACTTACCACTTGTATAAGAAATGTGACAAAAACTGCATTTGGCTAGCGGATGTGGATAGGATAGGGAGGAATGAACTCAACAAAAGTAAAAATGAAAGAAAGAAAATGCAAAAGATTTAGAGGGGTTTGAGCATGAAGCAATGCCTAGCAGCTGACTCATGTTACCCTCCCAGTGGGACTGTGGTCACCTGACTAGAATGGACAGAGTCCCAACGAGGAAATGGCAAGGAGCAGCAAGGTCGGCCCAGCTGTGTGGGCATTTGAGGAGTGAAGGAGTGGTTGGAAAAGTGCCTACTCTCTGTCTCCCTTCTCCTCTCGTTTTCTCCATGTTTTTCAGTAGCAATCATTTTTCAAAATGTATTCTTATTTAAAAGACTGAGTATAGAGAGAAGAAGAGACAGAGAAATCTTCCATCTGCTGGTTCACTCCCTAAATGGCCTAAACAGCTAAGCTGAAGCCAGGAAGCAGGAGCCTCCTCAGGACTTCCTCATGGGTGCAGGGGTTGAAGCACTTGAACCATCCTCCACTGCTTTCCTAGGCTACAAGCAGGGAGCTGGATGGGAAGTGGAGCAGCTAGCACTCAAGCTGGTGCGCATCTGGGATGCTGCAGCAAAGGTAGAAACTTAGCCAACCACACCACAGTGCTACCTGATAACAGATATTATTAAAAGAAAATAAATAAAAGGAAAGTTGAAAAAAAAACAGTCATTAAGAGAGGGAAAAGAAGCAGAGTGCCATAAGATTAAAGACAGTAAGGACCGAAAGAACATTTTTGTCAGTGTTCAATTTTTGTTTTTTTACAAAAGATCTATTCATTGGAAGTTAGAGTTACAGAGAAGAAAAGACAAGATAAGGAACCTTCCTTCTGCTGGTCCAGTCTGAATGGCCACAGCAGCCAGGATGCTGACAGCACAGGCAGCAGCTTGACCCACTGTGGCAGAGTTGGCTCCTAACAGTGTTAATCTTCATATTCATTGGCAATGTGTTTTATCAAAGAAATGAATTGCCTCAGAATTCAAGACACACAGATACCCTCAGAGACTTAGGCAAAAAATAAATAAACAAAAGATGAAACTGTGGGTTGATAGAGTTTCCTGGGAGATGACCATTATCACCAGTTTCCTGATGAAGTTCTGGGATAACCACATGTCCCGCAGGAGAGGGGTCAGAGTCGGTGCAGGAAAGTGAGCAGCTGGGACTGGAACTCCTAAGGGATGCCCAACACCCACAGCTCTTCAAGAGGAACATTATTTCCGTTTCACAGTCAGAGCCCTGCAGGGCTTCCCCACCCAGAGCTCAGGTGGCTGACTCCCACCCTCCACAGCACATAGAAGCCCCAGGGAAGGGTGGATTCCTAAAACCAATGCCCAGAGACTTCTGGATGGTGTGGGGATAGGAAGTGAGGGCCTTAGCATGGGTGGCAGGATGTCCTCCCTCCTCTGTCCTCAAGTTGGTTGCAACAGTTGCCAGGTTGTCTCCTTCAGCACAGTAGCTACAGCACCTAAGGCAGTGTGCTTGGGTGTCAGAAGCATAAAACCATACTGAGATGGCTGGGGTTTCTTGATTAGAGACAAATATGCACAGGCACCCTCAGGTATGTGCCATACCAGGTTCCCAAACAGTAGTGGGGATTGGTTTGTCATTTTTCCCTAAGGGCTTAAAGGGGAAAGCCCCTGCAAAGAGGGACTTTTGCAAGAGCCTCCAGCAAGGACACACTAAAGGATCTGTGTTGCTGCTTTCTCAGTTAAGTCACTGAGATCTCCGTACAAGAGGGTTTCAAAAGTTCATGGAAATCTTGAATTTTTCCTATTCCACACAATCGTTATTTTAAAAATCTTTTGAAACTCCTTCTGAACATTTTCTTTCAGAATAGAGTCAAAGGAATATGGAGGTTTATGTCAGTGTAGAAAGATTTTGAAATCCTATCCACAAGGGGTTACTCCAGAAAGTTCATGGAAATACATATTAACAACAACAACAACAAAAACCCTGGGACTAACACTGTGCAGTAGCAAGATTTACCCCCCAGCAGCACTGACATCCCACCGGGGCACTAGTTCATGCCCTGGTTGCTCCACTTCTGACCCAGCTTCCTGCTAATTCACCTGGGAAAGCAATAGAAGATGGCCCAAGTGCTGGGGCCCATGTGTCCTGGTGGGAGACCTGGAACAAGCTCCTGACTCCTGGTTTTATCTTGGACCAGCTCTGGCTGTTGTGGCCAACAAGAGAGTGAACCAGCTTATGGAAGATTTTTCTCTCTATATCTCCCCTTTTCTCTCTCTTTATGATTTTACCTTTCAAATAAAGAAAATTTCTGAATTAAAAAAAAGTAAACTATGCCTATATTCCAATCTTTTCACCAAAATGAGTACCTTTATTTCTGTTTTATTTTCCCCTGTTTCTTGTTGTTGTTGTTGCTGCTGCTGCTGCTGTTGTTGTTGCTCATTTGTTTGAAAGGCAGAGTTCAGAGAGAACAGGAGAGACAGAGCTTCCATGTGGAGTTCGCTCCCCATATGAACACAGTAGCTAGGACTGAGCCAGGCCTAAGCAAGGAGCCTGGGACTCTCTACAGGTTCCCCACAACGATAACAGCAGCCCAAGTCCTTGGATCCACTTCTGCTTTTCCAGTTTCATTAACAGGGAGCTGTATCATTACCATAGCATTGGGATGGGACCAGTAATCATGAGGTGCCAGAGTCCAGATGATAGCTCAACCTACTATGCCACAGCACTGACCTGGAATTCCATTTTTCTGTAAGGTTTTATAGCACCTGGATAGGCAAAAGCCTGGCTTGTCACTTTCCCTATGCTTGCCCTCAGCAAGCTGATGCCCCAAGGACACAACGGGCATTGCTACAAAATTTTGTTCTCTGAAGAGGGGCTATGAGGTCTCTGTGTTTGATAACTGACTTAATTGGATTTTCGTTTAATTCTTGACAATTTGCCAGCAAGCATTGTGTTACCTACATTCCATGTTGCTCTTCCAGAAGGAAAAATTCCAAATACAAACCAGTGTGAGTGCCAAGTGAAAGCAACATGTTTTGTAAACATGACAAGTAAGACTAGGGGTAGAAGCAAAAAGCCCAATCCAACGAACTGCATAGTTGAACTTGGCGCCCTTACAAACCTTTCTTTACTTGGCTCAACACAACTCAGATCACATTAAAATACATGGGATATGAGCTTATTGCAGGAAAATTGGTGAGACAAGCTCAAGTTCATGTCCTGGTATGAGACCAGACACAATGGTGAGAGGAGAAGAAGCAAAGTTTTGAACCCAGCGCAGTGGCCTAGCGACTGAACTCCTTGCCTTGAACACACCGGGATTCCATAGGGGTGCCCTTCGTAACCTTGAAGGCCCAGCTTCCCATCCAACTCACTGCTTGTGGCCTGGGAAAGCAGTGAAGGACGGCTCAAAGCCTTAGGACCCTGCACCCATATGGGAGAACCAGAAGAGGCTCCTGGCTCCTGGCTTTGGATCGGCTCAACTCCGGCCATTGTGGCCACTTGAGGAGTGAATCATCAGATGGAAGATCTTCCTTACTGTCTCCCCTCCTCTATGTATAACTGACTTTCCAATAAAAATAAAACAAATCTTTTAAAAAATGAAGTGAAGTTTTACTGAAATAAGACTCAAAACAGAGGTGCTGGTAGAAAGCAGCCCAGCCACAGAGGCCCCACAGGTCCCAGGACACGGGGTGCTTGTATGTCTTTAGCACAGGATCTCCCCAGGAGCAGGTATTATAGAGCAGGTATTGTGGTTATATGTTGCATACTGTGAAGGTGGGAACATTCTTAGCAGAGTACTTTGGTTCTTTCTTTCTTTCTTTCTTTCTTTCTTTCTTTCTTTCTTTCTTTCTTTCTTTCTTTCTTTCTTTCTTTCTTTTTTAAGGTTTATTTATTCCGAAGCCAGGAGCTCTTTCAGGTCTCCCACGCAGGTGCAGGGTCCCAAGGCTTTGGGCCATCCTCTACTGCTTTCCCAGGCTACAAGCAGGTTGCTGGATGGGAAGTAGGGCCACTGGGATTAGAAAACGTGCCCATATGGGATCCCAGCACGTTCAAGGTGAGGACTTTTTTTTTCATTAGGCCATTGCACCGGGCCTCAGCAAAGCTCTCTCTAACATGCTATTGTTAAAAGCTAAGTCATGTTATCTGAAGGCCACTCTGTGTCAGAAGGGGCACCCATCCTGTTCTGTTCTGTTTGTACTTGCTGGTGAGGACAGCAGCATATGTGCTGGCAAGGGGCCATGGAAAAGCATTTGTCCGCCTGCCTCTAGTCCCCAGCTCTCTCAAGATGATATCATTCTCACTGCTCATGTATCATCAGAAAGCTGGGGGAGATGGCAGAGCTGTCTCCCCTTGCCTTTTTCCATAGCAGGAGAAACTGAGGAGGTTATAGGTGTAGCAGTAACCAATGTATTGTCTCCAACCTAGTGACAGACCTAGGTCCCAACCATCTCACTATTGTACCAAGCCACTTGCCAGCCTTGTTGGATGCAACATGCAAAGCCAGCCCCTCAGCAGCGTGCCTCACCTCCCAACTACAACTGGCATCCAAGAATGATGATTTCAGAGTCAAAACAAGTTCTGTCATTGTGAGCTGCCTCCAACCCCACATCCGGTTCGTGTTATTGATGCCTGCCTTTCACATGCAGTATCCATAGCAATGTACAAATATTGGAAGTCCTCTGCAGGCCCAGGGGCTTGCTTGCAGCAGTAATATGTTGCACATGGACACAGAAGGGGAGGGAGTATTTATAACCATTTATGGAACTTTACAATCTGCAGAGCCAGAGAGTTGGAAGGCTGGGTTCTGGGCATTACAGAGCATTTCCTAGGAAACTGAAAATAAATACATTATGAAATGTCAGTTTTCAGTGTGTCACTGGTGGTGTCCTGGCATCCTATCAGACGTACTGTGAAATACACTTTGGCCAGAGGGCCCAGCACAGTGGCCAAGCAAAAAAGAAATCCTTGCCTTGTACACGCCAGGATCCCATATGGATGCCAGTTCTAATCCGGCAGTCCTGCTTCCCATCCAGCTCCCTGCTTGTGGCTTGGGAAAGCAGTCCAGGATGGCCCAAAACCTTGACATCCTGCACCCACTTGGGAGACCTGGAACATGTTCCTGGCTCATGACTTCAGATCAGCACAGCACTGGCCATTGTGGTCATTTGGGGAGTGAACTGACAGATGGAAGATTTTCTTGTCCCTCCTCCTCTCTGTCTTTGCAATAAAAATAAATACATCTTTAAAGAAATATACTTTAATCAGAAAAGACATTTCTTGTGCAACCCCATTGTGTCCTTTGAATCTTCAAGGACCCCCCATAGAATGGTTTCTGGGTAGATGACATAAGACCCAATAGTAATGCAATGCTCACTGTGTGCCGGGCATTGTGCTGAGTGCCTCAGTTGCGTTTTCATTTCATCTTCACTCTAACCCCTAGGAGGTAAGCTAGCAAACAGGTCTGATGAAAGAAGTAGCTTGCACACCTCAGAACAAGTGAGTAGTGACTTGAGGATTCAACATTCCAATAAAAATAAGTCAGAAATTCCATTCCTCCATGTTACTTTACATTCATATTACTTTCTAGGTTTATTTTTACCTGCTTTCTTTCCCTTTTCAAACAGGTAGACAAGTACCCCTTCTCACAGGCACCCATGATCCTAAGCGCAAGTGTTCTAATCCCCTGTCCGTTTTTGGATCATTGAGTCCCTAGAATCAGCATCGAATATTAAGTAAAAGTTAAATGATAGCTTCCCAGAAAGCCCATTAAAACTCCTGAAAGCTTTGTACTTCACCCTGCAACATGAAAGGTACCAGAAATGATCAGGTTTCATTGATATGTTGCTATTGATGAATTTCACAAGATTAGAGAAGATGTTTTTTAGTTAGTTTTATTTGTAAGGCAGATTGTACAGAGAGAGAGGTAAGGGGGTGGGTCTTCCATCCTCTGATTCTCTCCCCAGTAGCCCCATTGACCAGAGCTGGGCTAATTGGAACCTCTTCTGGCTCTCCCACATGTATACAGGGGTCCAAGGCCTTGAATCATCCTCTGCTGATTTCCTAGGCCCTAAGCAGGGAGCTGGGTCAGAACTGCAACAGCCAGGACATGAACTGGCGCTCTGATGCTGATGCTGGCAACACAGAGTAGCAGGTCAGCCTGCTGCACCATCAAGCAGGGCCTTCTTAGACAAGATTCATTTTGCCCTGAAGAAGGAGAAATTGTAGGACCTACTTCTTCCGGTGGAAGACTAAGCATCCTCGGTAGCACATCTTTCCACACCGTTGGCTGGTGCCAAGGGAGCGCTTTTGCAACTCTAAAACCCAAAGCCATAGAAAGTCAGAGTCAGTCTTGACTGCAGACTCCTTCACTCTGTCCTTCCCAGGGGTGGTTCTCGGCCCATCCTGGAAGAAGCTGCTGTGGGTTCCATTGGCGCCTTCATTTCAACATTGCTTTGCTTCCTATACAGTCCTGCTGTTCTGACTCTCTGAGTTAGTTATAATCTGCCTGGTTCCCTCATGGATTCTGGGAAATCTATCCCTAAGAGCAGTTTATTTGGTATCTCTACAAGCTCAGCCCGGCTGTTGCAGCCCAGCTGTTGAACCAGTGATGGGGGCTCTCTCTTTCTCTCTCCGTATCTCTTCTTCTTTCTCTTTACCTGTGCCTTTCAAATTAATTCATTAAGACCTTGAATTCATGAATAGATGTCTTATTCTAATCTAACATAACAGGGTTCCTTTTTTTTTATCCCTTTCCTTTCCTTGTTGTATTTCCTTTTTTCAACAATGAGAAAACTAGCATTATCTCTCTCTTTTTTTTTTTTTCATATCTCCTTGTTTTCTCAACCCTTAAATACCCATATCATAGTTTCAGAATTGTTAATCCCATTGCACAGGCATGACATCCCAGTAGCAGTAAGCATTTCACAGCTCTCAGTTTCCATTTCTTTCTTTCTTTTTTTCTCCAAGATTTAGTTATATTCATTGGAAAGGCAGATCCACAGAGAGAGGCAATAAAGAGAGAAAGATTTTCCATCCTCTGGTTCACTCCCCAAATAGCCATGACAACTGGATCTGAGCTGATCCAAAGCCAGGCATCAGAGGCCTCCTCCAGGTCTCCCACAAGGTGCAGGTTCTCAAGACTTTGGGCCATTATCTAGTGTTTTCCCAGGCCACAAACAGGGATCTGGATAGAAGTGGAGCAGCCAGAACATACACTGGCACCCATATGAGATGCTGGCACTTATAGGGACTGGAAAAGCCAACTGAACCATTATTTTCAAATGAAAATTTTAAAAGTCTTTAAAAAAAAAAAAAAAGGAAGAAAACTGTTTGAGGATACTGTTTGCTTAACTATTCAAAGCCTTCCTTCACAAGGGAGGCGGAGGACTTGAGTTCAAGGCCCATTTTGTGTTTATTGACTCCTTAACCTTGGGCAGGCAGGCCCTTTCTTAACTTTCAGTTTCTCCAGAACAGGCCTGCAGCAACACCAACAGTCCAGTAGAAAAATGGAGAGTCCCCACCTGATCTTATCTGCTTTCTCTTTGTTGTACTTTTTGCCAAATCATAAATGCCCTAAGGATTCAAAGGGTGTGACAGGCTTGAAGAGTTCAAGGTTTCTCAGAAGGCAATAGAAGTTCATCTCATCTAGAGCTTCTTCTGGGGACTGACGTAGGTGTTAACTTGAAAGTCCCAGGAAGTGGGTCTTAGCATATGGGTAGCTGGCATAATGGTTCAGTTGGAGCTTCTTCTGTGGGATGCTGACACTTGCAGGTGGAGGCTGCCATGCCAGCCCCAGCACACCTGCCTGTTACAGGGTCAGGTGGCTTCCTGCCTGCACTGGGTAGAAGACACCAGTTTTGCCTCCATTTTCACATTCAGGTCAATACTGGGCATCTTGGAAAAGCTGCCTATTCAGCTCCTTGCTTATGCACCTGGGAAACGTGGTAGAGCATGCCTACGTTCTGCTGTTGGGGCCATTTAGGAAGTAAATCACAGGATGGTAGCTCTAATTCTGTTTTTCAAATAAATAAAAAATTGAATACTGCCTTTTTGGGGACACAGTTTTGGCTTCCCATTAGTGCACCGGTTGGAGTCTCAGCTGCTCTATTTCCAAATCAACTCCCTGCTTGTGGCCTGGGAAAGCAGTCGAGGACAACCCAAAGCCTTGAGACCCTGCACTCATGTGGAAGACCTGGAAGAAGCTCCTGGCCTCAGATCGGATCAGTTCTACTTATGGCAAATGGGGCAGTGAACAATCAGATGAAAGTTCTCTGTCTCTCCTTCTCTCTGTGTGACTCTGCCTTTCAACTAAAAGTAAATACATATAAACAAAAACAATATTAAACATCCGCCCCCAAAGATGATTAAAATCCCCGCCATTTTGTACTCAGCACATTTTAAAAATCTTCTTCCCCTAGATTTCCTTAAGGTTCCTGCCGTTAGGTTCAAGTTTTGTTGTCCGCCAATCCACTGTAACCTTGCAGCCCTGTTCTCCACCAAGCCACTGTGACTTTGTGGCACTGAGCCTGACAGCCCTATCCACCAACCCCTTGTGGTTCCCTGATACATGCCCCATGCCATTAAGGCACGGTCCCAAGTGGATGCTTTCCCCCTTTTGCTAGCACTTGTGCGTGCCCTCTTTGTCTCCCCCATCTGCCTTCCCCCTTCTCCCCTCTCCCTCCTCTCTCTTTTCCTCCCTTAGAGCTCCCTTCTGTCTCTATGGCAAGGGGACCTCTGTCCTTGGGGCATCTTCCTCTGCCATATTTTCTCTCCCTTCCTGGTGGCTGCTTCTCCCGCTGTAATGAAGACTTGCATGAGTCGCTGCGTCTGACGTCTTGGGTTAATGGTGAAGATTCCTAACAATTTCTGCGTCTGTTCTTTGGACCAGTAGTGAAGTCTTAGGATTCATTCCTTCATTCCTTCTTCACCTGAAGAAACGTGTTGCTATAGAAGACACGCTTCAAGTCGGCGTACACCATCTCGGGGGGCCAGACACTGTGTGACGTCCTCAGGGTCATTTCTTGCGCCTCCCTCCTGGAAGTCAGGTTGTGCCATGGCTACCAGGCCAGTCTGAAATGAGCTGTCTCTGACTGCTCCTGCTCGGCCCCTGGGAGCTGTTGCTCAGCTGTTCATCCCCAACCTAGCGCGCCCCCCAACTTCACCCCCTTCCTGCCACCCTTTCACGTTCCACATTTCAGGCTCCAGAAGCGCGAGGTGGCCCTGGAGGGCAATTGCTTCCCCGGGGTTGGGTAGCCCGTCCACGGGGTCTCTAGACTCTGCACTGCTCCCGGGGTGCTGAAGGACCTCAGGAGGAGGCGGGTTCACTAGCGCTAGAAAACCCGGAGCCGCCCAGGAATCTTGGCTGGGACTGCGAGCATTTCCTCCCGGGCTGGCCCAGCGCGATCCCGGGGAGGGCGGGGGCGGGCAGACGCGGCGCAGCGCTGGACCCCGCCGGCACCATGCGGCCCCTGCTCTGGGCGCTGGCCGGGCTCGCCCTGCTCGGCGCTGCGGGAGCTTTAGCGGGTGAGTAAGGGCACCGGGTGCTAAGTGCGGGCAAGGGTCCGGGAGGTCGGGGGAGAGCCATCGATGGCAAGGTGCGGATGAGCGGGTGATGACAGAGACGTTAGGAGAGGGAAAGAGAGGGAGGGAGAGAAAGAAAGAAAGGAAGGGAGAGAGAGGACCCGGCAGGGAAACAGAGAGGGAAGAGGGAGAAAGAAAAAAGGAGAGGCTGAGACGGGTTTGGGGGGAAACGCAGATAGAAAGGAACAAGTGCAGAGAACGGAAAGGAGTTGGAGAGGCAGAAGAGCAAGAAGGGAAGAGAAGGAGAACTGGAGAGATGGAGACTGGTGTTTAAAGTTGAGCAAGAGTGGAAAAAGGCGGGGGGGGGGGTGGTTGGCTTAGCGGGCATGGGAGAAAACAGGATGGGGGGGTGAAAGGTCAGTTTGTAGGGTGGGGCACGCCTGCGCAGGGCCTAATCTGACTTTCCAGGGCACCACACCAGGATTTGAGCTCCAAGAGGCCGGGATGCCCAGTTGCCTACCACAGCCAGAGCTGGGCCAGGATGAAGCTAGGTGCCAGGGACTCCACCAAGGTCTGGCACTTGGGTGCAGGGCCCCACGCACTTGGGATATCGTCTCCTACTTCCACAGTCACATTAGCAGAGAACGTGTTTGGAAGTGGAACAGCCAGGACTTGAATCAGTGTTGCAATGTGGAGTGTTGTCATCACAAATAGCGGTTTAATCCAGTGCACCACAGCTCTGTCCCCCAGTTTCCAGATTGTCAGAGGGCTCCCCGAAGACCTGCTCTGCCTTGGCCAGGGCACGGGTGGTGGCAGGGAGGCCCAGGCAGCTTGACAAGGTACCCTTTTATACCCCTTCCCATGCACCCTGTCCTTCTGCTCCCTGGCTGTGCCCTACACTTGAATGGAACCACCTGATCCCACCCTGCCCAGGCCCTTTGAAGACCCCCGAACGGTGTGCCCACCCTGCACCAGGCCCATTGAGGACCCTCGAACGGTGTGCCCACCCTGCACCAGGCCCATTGAGGACCCTCGAACGGTGTACCCACCCTGCACCAGGCCCATTGAGGACCCCCGAATGGTGTGCCCACCCTGTACCAGGCCCATTGAGGACCCTCGAACGGTGTGCGTAGGCACTTCCAGGAGAGTCTCCAGGTCCAGGTTAGGTCACTTTACCTCTCTAAACCCATCTCTACTTGTGGACGCATACAAGGTGAGGACTTTAGCCTCTAGGCTACAGCACTGGGCCCCTTGCCATATTATTGTATGAAGTTTTCAAATTGAAGGCAATAACCGTTGTTTTCTTTCTTAGCTTCTGTTTCTAAAAAAAAAAAAAGGTCTTGGGCCTGGCACAAACTAATCTCAGTAGCCCCACTTCCCATCCAGCTCCCTGCCTGTAGACTGGGTGAACAGTAAAGGATGGCCTAAAACCTGGAGACCCTGCGCCATGTGGGAGACCTAGAAAAGGCTCCAGGTTCCTGGCTTTGGATTGGCTCAACTCCAGCCATTGCGGTCACTTGGAGAGTGAACCATCGAATGGAAGATCTTCCTTCTGTATATCTGACTTTCCAAAAGAAATTAAAAATCATTTAAAAAGTCTTGATTTAAAAAAATGCAATGCAAAAACCAGAAGAGCCCAACATACCTGCGAAACCAGCTCCGACAAGTGCAATTCTCGGCCAATCTTATCCGGTCAGCAGAATGACCATCCCTAATCTGAAATACTTCAAAATCTGAAAACATAAATATTTCTTTGTATATTTATAGATGAAAATATATGAAAGCTGGAATTCCCTTATGCAAGTTGGACACGCCCTCCCTAAGTGCCTAGGACCAGATGTTTTGGTTTAAGTTTCAGATGTTGGAATGTTTACATTTACTTAATGAGACAACTTGGAAATGGGACCCAAGCAAGTATCAATATAAAGCTCATTTATGTTTTTGGTGGTCACCTTATACACATAGCCTGCAAATGATTTTTCCATCTTTTTAATCTTTTTTTTTTTAAGATTTTTTTTTTTATTGCAAAGTCAGATAAAATGAAGGGAGAGGCAAAGAAGAAGATCTTCTGTCCGATGATTCACTCCCCATGTGAGCGCAACGGCTAGTGCTGTGCCAATCTGAAGCCAGGAGCCAGGAACTTCCTCCAGGTCTCCCACGCGGGTAGCAGGATCCCAAGGCTTTGAGCTGTCCTTGACTGCTTTTCCAGGCCACAAGCAGGGAGCTGGTATGGGAAGTGGAGCTGCCAGAATTAGAGCTGGTGCCCATATGGGATCCTGGCATGTTCAAGATGAGGACTTTAGCTTTTAGGTTATCGTGATGGGCCCAATTTTTCTATCTTTAATAATTTTGTGCATGAAACTAAGTTTCATGACATGGCATTTTCCACTTGTTGACACTTAAAACATTTTCAGATTTTGAAGGATTTCAGATTTCCAGATTAGGGATGTTCAGCTGATCAGTATTCTTGTTAAAACATAGCTGGAATACCATAATCACACCAAAAAAATGGATAATAATTTCTGAATATCAACAAATATGAAGTCATTATTCAAGTGTTTTGATCGGTGCTATATGTCTTAGCATTTTTTTTTTTTTTTTGGAAAGGCAGATTTATGCAAAGAAAGAGGGACAGAAAGATCTTCCACCTGCTGGTTCACTCCCCAAATGACCAATATGGCTGACAAGCAGGCGCAGGATCTCAAGGCTTTGTGGCATCCTCCACTGCTTTCTTAGGTCATAAGCAGGGAGCTGGATTGGAAGTGGAGCCACTGGGACATGAACCAGCACCCATATAGGATGTTGGTGCTTGCAGATGGAGGATTACCTAGTTATGCCAATTTACCGGGCCTTGAACAGTTCATTTTTTTGGTCCAAATAAAATTTGCATTTGGTTAGTATACCTGTTAAGCCTCCTTAAATACTCGTGTTCTCTCTCCTTCCTTTTCCCTTAAAATGTGTTTATTAAAGAAAGTAAGTTTACCCTGGAAATTTCTCTACATCTAGATTTTGCTAATTGCATCCCCATGGTTTTGTTTAAATATTCCCTCCTCCCCTCACCCTTTGTGATAGCTACATCTAGAAGATTCAATTAGTTCCTGTTACAGCTTTTATTTGTTTATTTAGTTAGTTGAAAGGAAGAGTAATGGGGCAGGAATTGGGAACAGTCCTATAGGCTGATTGACTCTCCCACATGGCTACAATGGCTGGGGCTGGGCCAGGTAAAGCCATCAACCTGGAGCTCTGATTTCAGTCTCCCACGTGGGGAGGAGCCGAAGGACGTGGGCCACCCTTGGGCTTCCTTCCCATTGTATTAGCAAGAAGCAGCCATTGTCCAAAGTGGCTCAGCTATGGGATGATCACCTTGCAAGCAGCTGCTTAGCCCTGTGCACCACAACTCCAGCCCTCAGTGTTTTGGTGAGACTATTTTATAGTCTTTATTCTTTTTCATTGTTATCTGTTTGATAGTTACTCCAATAGACGGCCAGCCGGAGCAGCCTTCTGTATGAGTGTTCTTGGGGTGATCATTTAAAAAGCCAATGCTGGTTTTGAATGCTTCACAAAGACGGGTACAGATAGTAGATGTGGTGAGCTTTAGTTTCCCATGCTATGCAATGTGGTTGGTGGGAGGGAAGCCTCAAGTCAGAGCAGACCATGACTTAGCCGTCACAATCTGCAGAACCTGCCACTCAAAGTATTTCCCCACCCCTAGCTCACGGAAATCATACAAATTGCAGACGTGTTCTTGTCCGGGTTCCAGGTACTCTCCCTCCTTGCCCCCCAGGCCTGGGAATAGGAGTGGGCCGCATGCCATGGCCTTGGAGGACAGGACCCAGTGGCTGCCGCTTCTCCACTGGCCCGGGGTCCTCTCTCTGCAGCACGTAGTGCTGCTGCTCCTCCGCCCGTGGCCACCCTCCAGGGTGCGCATCAGACGCTGAGCAGGAGCCAGGCCAGAGGCGGCCAGCGCTGAGGAGGTCCACTTCCCAGCTGCCAGCACTGGTGAGGGGCTGGGGGTGGGGATAGGGTGGAGACAAGGACAGTCACACCCCTGGCTGTGCAGCGTTGGTCCTAAGAATCCCTCACCTTCCCGTCATCTGAGCTTCTTGACAGCCGTGCATATGCGTGTGAGCGTACACACATGCGCATTGACATGGAAGGTCCCCAGTCCTCACTTTGCAGGGATTCCTGGCCCAAGTGGCCACGTCTTCACTCTCTTCTGCTTTCACTCCCTGGGCTTCATGGGGGCACGATGGGGGACAGGGGCTTCAGGGTAGTGGAGCTGCAGCTGGGAGGCTGTGCCTCAGGGCCACCCCATGTTGTTTTAGGGGAGACAACAGAGGTCAGGGAAGAGGTGGGCCGGGGCTGGGGGGCAGGAGGCAACGCGTCTCCCCATCCCGGAGTGAGCCACCAGTTGCTATAAGCTGATAGTGCATGTTCAGCCTGAGGGCCTTACGGTTGCATGGTGGACATCAGGAGCCCCGTTTGGAGCCTTCTCTCTCAGATGACCTCCCCGGGGCCTGGCTGAGCGTGTGGGCAGTTGCACCATGGGCGCCGCGGGCTGTCCAGATGTGAAGGATTAGCGCTGTGCACTGTGGAAAAAGGCTTCGGTTCTGCCTGTTCCCCAGAGGGATTTGGTGGCCAAGTTAGACCTCATCGCAGAGAACCAGGATTTTTTGGCCAACAGAGAGGAACAGATTCGCTTTGTTGGAAGCTTCCAGTACAGCCTGCAGATCCCCCTTTGCTCAGCAGGGCTACTCCACCTCCCCCAGCCTCAGGCCTGAGCGGGGACAGGGTGTCAGCGGGCAGATAGATGGGGTCTGGGAGAAGCGGTGAGACTCTCAGGAATAAAGAACTCCAAGGCTCTTGGGCACAGCCTGCCCACAGGTGTATCTGTACCGACTTACAGCAAGACTGGCCCCCAACTGCCCAGCCTGTGGGTGAGAACAGCTCTTCCTGCCCCCCCCCCCAAGCCTCTGCCCTCCAGGCTGAGCACCCAAGGTTCAGAAGGGACCCAGGATGCAGTCCTTCCATCCAGGCCACCTCCAGACCTGAACCCGCCTGGAATCCCTCCCGTCTCCCCGTCCGTGTCTGAGCCTTTTGAGTGGATTCAGCCCAGATTGCATCTGGTTTTTGGCCAACAATCCCATCAGACAACTAGCTTTTATAGTTGGACATTCCAGACAATATAAGCGCCTGGATTTCAATTTTGTATGTGTGTGGTATGTACAAAAATTAACTTATCCGCTAGTTCCGGTTCCCACAGATTTTCTGAAGGCCCCTGGTGTGGTTGAAGAAATCCCCCCCCCAACCCGGTGCCTAGCCCCCCAGCTTCAGCAGTGAGCAATGCTTGACCAGTCTTTTTTTTGTTTTGTTTTCATTTATTTATTTTTATTGGAAAGTCAGATTTACAGAGTGAAGGAGAGGCAGAGAGATCTTCCATCTACTGGTTTACTCGCCAAGTAGCCACAAGAGGCTTCTAGGTCTCCCATACGAGTACAGGGTCCCAATGCCTTGAGCAGGCCTCTACTGCTGACCCAGGCCACAAGCAGGGAGCTAGAAGGGAAGCAGAGCAGCTGGGATATGAACCGGTGCCCATATGGGATCCTGGGTGTACAAGGCAAGGACTTTAGCAACTAAGCTACTGCACTGGGCCCTCTGGCCAATCTTGCGGGTTCCTAACATCCACCCAAGTCCCTTCCCTCAGCCCCATCCCAGCCGGACTAATCTGAAAGAAATCCCAGAAATTGTAGTATTTCTTTTTGTTAACAGTTATCACTGCAGGTGCCTGCATCCCTGCCCAGAGCATGGAAGCCTTCAGGCGTTCCCCTGATCTCAGGCCCTCCAGGCCCTGGCCCTGTGTTTATCCCAATCTGATGGTCCTCACGTCTTTCCTCAAGCAAGCTGAGCCCCACAGCTCATCTCTTTGAGCTCGGTGCTGGCCCAATCTCAGCCTGTTCCCCGGCTCTACCACCTGCCATCTCCCAGCTCCCTCCAGCCAGCCGCGTCTGCACCCAGGCTGCAGGACACTGCTGGGGAAGATCTGCTTCATCCTGCCTGGCACTGCCTCTCCTCCACTTCCCCTTTGTCCCAAAGGCTGCCTATTAAGAAAACAACAACAAAATGAAAAAGCGCTTGTTGATTTCCAGGATAGTTTAGCTGACTCACTAGGAGAATTCCTGGAAACTTCACCCCTAGCTCCCCCCTCCCCCACCCCTCACCGGGAGGACTTCTCAACAGGTGACCTAGCGTGGGAGCACGCACACAGATCCCCCGGCTCTTTGGGGCAGAGGCACCTCTAGGAGGGTGCGGTTGTAGATCCCCTGTCCCTTCCTCCCGCAGGCAATTTCTGCTGCAACCCCTCCATTCTCCTGACTTCCTCCTGTACCTTCCCATAAGAAAACAAATGACAACAATCAACATTTGTCCAGAAGTCAGAAGTTTCCCAGAGCTTGGAGTTGTTATCCGTTGTCCTTTTGCTTCTCACTCCCCACACCCACCCTGGGACTTTGCTGTTCTCTGTTCCCCTTCTTATCCTGTCCTCCCTGTTGCCTTAGGCCATACTGGTTTTCCCAGTCCCCTCCCAATTGGTTTATCTGAAAGGCAGGATTACAGAGAGATCTGCCAGATGCTAGTTTACTGGCCAAATAGTCACAACAGATAGTGTTACGGGCGCGAGTGAGAACACACCAGACATGTCTAAGGTTTATCAAGGAGTCTTTATTAACCAAGCTTGATGATAAAAGAGCATGCTAGAAATAGTCCATATGGCAATCCAACCAATCATAACCCCAAGAGGAACGCGGTCATTACCCTTATGTCCACCCATTAAGCTCAAGACCTACGTCCCAGCTTCCCCAACGATGTAAGTTACCCTAAGAGACATGCAGCGAATAACCTGGACACACTTACAAAGCTGCAGACATGCACCTTTCCCTGGCTTCTCTGCCTACATTCACTGCTAGGCCTCATCTCCCCTGGAACTCCTGATAGCACACAAATCAGAAATAACGTTACTATATCCATTTTCCCATCTAAGCAGTACACAGGGACCACGCTCAGGGGATTACCTGCCAGAGCAGTGGAAGCACCTGACCAGAAAGAGCGAGCCCCTGCTTCATGAGCCTTTTAAAGGGGCTTGTGAGGGGAGTGGTTACACGACAATGCAATACTGTCCTCTCTCGGTTGATAGGTGAGTCACAGGTGGGCAGGAGCGAATACCCAGGTGGTGGTGGGCGGGGCGGGAGGGCAGTGGCTGAGGATGGAATTAACATTCCATTGCTCTGGGGACCCACCTTCAGGACCGAGAGTAGGTGACACAGCCACATTGCATTTGCCCAGTCAATGGGTGCTGGCTACCACTGGCTACACCCCACAACAATAGGACTAGCCAGGAAACAGGAGCTTTTTCTGGGTTGCCCACGTGGATAAAGGGGCCCACACACTTGGACCATCTTCTATGATTGCCCCCAGGCACATTGGCAGGGAGCTGGATCAGAAGTGGGACAGCAGTACTCGAACCCGTGTCCATATAGGATACTTGGCATCACAGGTGGTGGCTCAATATGCTGTGCCACAGTGCCAGCCTGCAACAGTGTAATTTTGTTCATGATATTTCTCTCCTCTTTGCCTCAATTTTCTTACATGCAAGCTGGGGACGGGGTGACTGGATCAACACCCAGCAGACGTGGGCTCTGATAGGCCTGCCTCCGTATCCATCACTGCTGCGGCATCTGTTTCTTCCTCCCGCCTTCTCACCCCGACCACTGCAGCAGCCTCCTGCCTTTTGATCTACTCTCTCTCTACTTCAGCCCACTGTTGTGTTAAGATAAATTCCAAGCAAACATCACCACTGGCTTCCTAGGACCTTGGGCTTACACCCTCCCTCAAGGTGTGTCTCCAGAATGCCCCTTTCCAGGCTCATCGCCCACCCACCCCAGACTTTGCCCCACCTCTGGGGAGGCCTGGCTAGCAAGCCAGGGTGCTTCAGGCCTCTGGCCCAGCCTGGCTTGCTAGCCAGGCCTCCCCAGAGGCGGGGCAAATCTTTCTTTCTCCTTAACTACCTGGTTCAAGGTGCCGTGGTTCATCTAGTAAAGCTGCAGCATGCTACAGGAGCATCTCACAGGGGCGCTGGTTTGAGTCCCGGCTCCTGCACTTCCCATCCAGCTCCCTGCTAATGTTTCCCTGGGAAAACAGTGGAGAATGACTCAAGTGCTTGAGCCCTAGTATCCGCAAAGGAGACGCAAAGGAAGCTCCTGGCTCCTGGCTTCAGACTGGCTCAGCTTTGGCCATTGTGGCCATTTGGGGAATGAACTAGTAGGATCTCTCCCTCCCTCTTTCTCTTTCTAATTTTGCCTTTCAAATAAATACATAAATCCATCTTTAAGAAAAAAAATATCACCTCCTTAGGGAGGTGCCCCCGAGTGTATTCATGCTCTTGCCCTAAAGAGGAGTGAATGATGGGTCAGCTGACAGGACGGCACTGACCCCCACACCTGTGCACCTGAGCATTGCCACCCCCTGCCCCCACCGTCCACTCACTAAAGCCCAGTGATCTACAGGAGTGACAAGTCTTGTCTCCCCCAGCTGCAGAGCCCTTCAGTCCAGCCGGAGGAGACTCAGCCAGGAGCACAGGCTGTGACCAACACGTGGCTCTCCAGGGTCGTTTGAACATCCTAGAGGAGGTGACAAGGGTGATGGTAAAGGGGAGGGTGGCAGGCAGGGCTGGGGTCACAATGTAGCCTCCCTCAGGGTCATGTGCTGGCTGGTGGAGTGCTGGGGTGCAGCTTTCTTTGTAGTGACTGGGGGTCAGAGCCCACTTGGTGCATCTGGCTGGGGGGCTAGCCTGCCATCTCAGCCCCCAACTTCCCTGGTCAAAGGTCTCCCAACACTTACTGGATGGGAAGCTGGAAGTTCAGTCCATGTGTTGTGTTCTGCAGCTGGGATTCATAACATGAGCATTCCTGTTCACCAAAGACAGCAAACCCTAGTTCACTAACAATGTCATGACTTTGTCATCATAGAAATCACGGACAGCTCTACCACATGGCGGATAGAAATGTCTATTAGTCCTCAGTATATCAGTGACAGCAGCCTCCATCTCAGACCATAGTGGTTCATGAGTTAACACATGATTTTCAGGAGCCGGTGTGATACCTCAGTGTCCGCATCCCATGTGGGTGCTGGCTTGCATCCTGGATGCTACACTTCCCATCAGGCTCCCTGCCTGTGGTCTGACAAAGCAGCAGAGAATGGCTAAGCGTTTGTGGGAGACCCAGCAGAAGCTCCCGGCTTCGGATCAGCCCAGCTCCAGCTGTTGTGGCCATTTCGGGAGTGAACCAGCAAATGGAAGATCTGTCCCTCCTTTTCTCTGTAATTTTGCTTTTCCAATGGAAGTAAATAAATATCAAAGAGATCATTTATTTTGAAAAACAGATTGTAAAATATGTGATATCAAAAACTCAATCTTTAATACTTGAATAATAGTTTAATGCCACTGATGTGCTTGGTAATTATATGCTTTATTTTTACATTTAAGGCAAAATATTCAAAGTAATTTTCTCAAAGATTTATTTATTTTATTTATTTGGAAGGTAGAATTACAAAGAGAGGAGATAAGACAGGAAGAGAGACTCCTCCATCTGCTGGTACACTCTCCAAATGTGTGCAATGGCCAAGGCTTGGTCAGGCCAAAGCCAGGAGCCTCAAGCCTCTTCCAGGTCTCCCACATGGGTGCACGGACCCCAAACACTTGGGCTATCTTCCACTGCTTTTCAAGGCACATAAATGGGAAGCCAGATCAGAAGTGGAGCAGCCAGGCTCTAACTGGCACCCATATGGGATGTTGGCATTGCACGTAGAGGCTTAGCCTGTTGTGCCACAATGCCAGTCTCCAAAATATTTTAATTTATTTTTATATATTTTAAAGGCAGAGAGAGACAGAGGGCTCCATCAAAAACAAAGTGTGGATCCATCCACTTCCACTCACTCCACAGATGCTCATAACAGCCCAGATTGGGCCAGACCAAAGCTGAGAACCCAGAATTCAATCTGGTATCCTCTTTTGGTGGCAGAAACCCAGTGCTTGAGCCATCACCTGTGCAGGAAGCTCCACTCCAAAACGGAACCAGGATTCTAACCCAAACACTCAAATATGGGATGTGGGCAGTGCCTTAGCCAGCACACCAAATGCTCCAGAAACATCATTCGGTGGGATTCACCAAACTCCTGGCACAAAAGCCTGCTAATACTGAATTAAAAAAAAAAAAAAAATTCAAAATTAAAAACCTGCTATTTGACAGAAGCGCCACCAGAGGGCAGGGCAACAAAGGGAATGTGGGCCCCAAGCTGCCAAGTCTTCAGGGAGAAAGAGGCATTTTTATTTACAACTGAGTAAAGTCAGAGCCTGGAGCCCCTGGGTGCTGTCATCTGGGGAAACAGCAGCAGGAATCAGAACCTGAATGGGGACCCAGGCCCGCAGCACCTGGCTCCCTCATCTTAGCATCCCATCAGACCCAGTAAACTTGGCCCTGCTCTGGTCATTGACTCTGCCCTCTACCTGCCCCTCCCATTCTAGACCGTGCAGAAGACTGTGGAACATCTGGAGGTGGAAGTGAAAGAATTGCTGGGCCTGCTGGAAGAGCTGGCCTGGAACCTGCCTCCGGGGCCCCTCAGTCCGGCCCCCGACTTTCCCGGAGACGGTGAGCTGTGAGGGTGGCCTCTGGACCTGGTCATCTGGGGCTGGGTTGGCTGCACTCCCTCTGCAGGGGTGACACAGAGAGGCAGGAAGAGAGTGGAAGGTGTCTCCTGCCTTCGGGGCTGCTACAGCCTAGTGCCAGGTCAGGGTTCCTAGGGGAGCTGCCCCCTACCCTGCCCATCCCAGACGTACTTGGGCACAAACCCGGTGTGGATTCTGGCACTGGAGAGCCCCCTCCTGTCCCAGCCCTATTGGCATCTCACTGCTGTGGAAGTAGGGACCTCAGCAGCCAATCCTGGGTGTCTCAGGGTTCAAGAAGGAGAAGGAAGCAGGCAGCTGGTCCTCAGGACTTGCTTCCTCCAAGGCTGCACATGTCTTTTCAGATCTCTTCTAAGCCCAAAGACCTCCGGTGGAGCCAGTGCAGAAGACGTGCACCTGCCAGACAGCCCCAGACCCCAAGCAGCCAGATTCTCCTACCTCTTCAGCTACACATGAAATAACAGCTACTCCTTTGGTCCCTGCCCTCAACTCCATCCCCAGTGTGTGCTGCCCAGGTCACCCCAGAACCACAGCTGCCTCCCCCATCTACCACCATGCCCTGGGCTCAGGCCTGGGAGACCCTGCCCATCCGTGCTTCCATCCTCCTGACACACGGGGCAGGGGCTGCTGCACACAGGTGAGGTGCCACCCAGCTCCGGGCCCTAGAGTGGCCTGGGAGTGCTCACTGTGCATCTCCTGGCTGCTGGCCAGCACAGGGGGCTCCTGGGGCCCACCAGGCCCTCTGGAATCACACCTCTGTGCATCGTGCTGAGATGCCATACTCAGGCCCAGAATATGGCTGTTGAGGTCAAATTCAACATTTTTTATCCACTTGAAACAAATACATTCAGTGGCTTCCAGTACATTCGCAATGCTGTACAGTCCTCACCACTTGTTCCAGAACACGTTTGCCCTGGGATATGGTTGGTCACTTGTCACTCCCATTCCCAGTAGCTCCTTAGAAAGCATGAATTTGTCTGCTATTCCAGACATTTAATATACATGAATGTGGTTTCTTGCATCTGGGTTTTTTTTTTTAATTATTTTTATTTGAAAGGCAGAGTTACAGAGAGAAGCAGAAACATAGAATTACACCCAAAAGGGTGTGATGGCCAGAGCTGGGCCGATCTGAAGCCAGGAGCTTCTTTCAGGTCTCCCATATAGGTGCAGAAGCCCAAGGGCTTGAGCCATCCTCTGCTGCTTTCCTAAGCCATAATCCGAGAGCTGGATTGGAAACAGAGCAGCCAGGATTGGAACCAGCACCCATGTGGGACACCAGTGCCACAGGCTTAACCTGCTACATGGCAGTGCCACGCCCTATGTCTCGCTTTCTCACTAAGCATGTTTTTAAGGTTCTTCTGTGTTATAGCATGAATCAGCACCTCCTCACTTTCTGTGAGTAGTGTTCCGCTGTGTGGGTCCACATTCTGTTCACTCTTGCATTGGCTGACGGACACTTGAGTTCTTCACGCTTTCGGCTATCATGAATAATGCTGCGGCAAACATCTGCGTGCTGGCTTTCTGTGTAGACTGCTGACTCAGACGGCAACTGTTTCATTTTTTACTTTTAAAAGGATTATTCGTTTAAAAAGCAGAGTTACAGAGAAAGAGAGGGAAAAGAGAGATCTTCCATCCACTGCTTCACCCCTGAAATGACCATGCTGGGCTATGCTGAAACCAGGAGCCAGGAGTTTCTTCTGGGTCTTCCCTATGTCCCCAAGCACTTGGGCCATGTCCTGCTGTTTCCCCATGCCCTTGTTTTAGCAGGGAGTTGGATTAAAAGTGAATTAACTGGGACTTGTACTGGCACACATACAGGGTACAGCCATTATAGATGGCAGCTTAGCATGTGATGCCACAGTGCCAGCCCCCACTGCTTGTTCAACTCTTGGAAGAATCATTGATCTGCTATGCCAGCTGCTCCAGTTTACACCACCAGCAATGTTAGCTGCCAGCTTTTCATAATGCTGTCAGGTTAAAAGTTTTCCTTCTATTCTTAATATGTTGACTTTTTTTTTTACTCACAAAGGAGTGTCATGGTTTTCCAAGTGATTTTGTCTGCACCTAGTGAGAACATCGTGTGGGGTTTCTCCTCTTGTCATCTTGTTGCTGTGGGAAATGTCAGCTGGCTGCTGTCTGTCTTGTGAACCTGGCCTACCTGGGGGCAATCCCACCTGGACTTGGTCTATCATTTGGTTGAAAATTTTTGCACCAAATTGCAAGGGATGTTATTGACTGGCAATTTTGTTTTATCTTTTTCTCCTGGAGGTTTTGGCTTTGCTCTCAGAATAAGGTAGGTTTTGGAATGAGCTAGGTTTGCCAAGTTCACTGCCATTTCCAAAGTACTTACTGTTTCAGCAAGTCTACTGCTTTTCTAGCCTTTATTTTGGTTCTCTGTACTATAAACTTCATTATCTCTTGCCTTCTGATTGCTTAGATTTAGTTTGCTCTGTTTCTAAACTTTTTAAAAGGCTTACTTTTTATTGAAAATCAGATTTACAGAGAGAAGGAGAGACAGAAGATCTTCCACCTGCAAGTGGCCACAATGGCTGGAGCTGCACCAATCCGAGGCCAGAAGCCAGGAGCTTCTTCCAGGTCTCCCATGCAGATGCACCTTCCAGGTGCAGGGTCCCAAAGCTTTGGGCCATCCTCAACTGTTTTCCCAGGCCACAAGCAGGGAGCAGGATGGGAAGTGGGCTGCCAGGATATGAACTAGTGTCCATATGGGATCCTGGCACATGCAAGGCGAGGACTTTAGCCACTAGGCTATTGTGCCAGGCCCCATGTTTTCTTTTCTTTTTTTTTTTTTAAAATTATGTATTTATTTGAAGGAGAGACAGATATCTTCCACCTGCTGATTCACTCTGCAAATGGCTGCAATGAGCTGGTCTAAAGTCAGAAACCAGGAGGTTCTTCTGGCTCTCCCACGTGGGTAAAAGGGCCCAAGCACTGGGCTATCTTCTGCTACCCTCCCAGGCACATTAGCAGGGAACTGGATCAGAAGCAGAGCAGCTGGGACTTGGACCAGTGCCCTTATGGATTGCCAGCCCCTCCTGGGCATTTCTAATGAACAGTGTAATGTGGCCCTCAGTGTGTTGTGGCTGCTCATGTCTGCTGTAGTTTAGACTCTGTAACGACCTTCTTAGTCTACAGTCTGCTAAAGTCCACTTGGCTCCTTTCGTGGCCGCTAGGGAGCTCCACACAGAACAAAAACAATCTGTGATGCTCGCAGCCCAAGCCAGGCAGTGTCTAACTCTGCCTTAGCTTCTGCTTCCTGCATGGGCAGTGCCTGGAGGTCGGTCACAGTGGACAAATGGGGGTTTTCTCAAGTCCTCTACCAACACACTGGCATTTGGGGGCCGCAGGACATCTGCAGGAACTCTGTGAAGCCCTCATTCCCCGCATTTGCTCCCCAGGGTTTCCAGGTTGTCTCCTGTTGGCCCCGGCTGGTGTCCCCTCCCACAGGCATCAGAGCTAACACCCTGGCCTTGAAATGTCCTTCAGGGATGTCACCTTCAACCTGCAGAGCCCAAATAACAGTAAGTCGTTTGAACAGGTCTTCCAGAAAGCAACCTTACAAATGAGACTATGAAGACCCTCATTCTTTTCTTAAAGGTTTATCTTATTTTTATTTGAAAGGCAGAGTTACAGAGAGATAGAAAAGACAGATCCTCCAACCACTGGTTCACTCCCTAGATAGATGCAATGGCCAGAGCTGGGTCGGTCCAAACATGGGAGCTTCTTCCAGGTCTCCCACTTGGGTGCAGGGGCCCAAGCACTTGAACCATCCTCCATTGCTTTCCCAGGAGCATTAGCAGGGAGGGAGCTGGATCGGAAGTGGAACAGCTATATTAATGATGGAACTGCATGTGTAGCTGGGACTGGGACTGACCCCTATCCCTCCAGGAGGCAAGCGAAGACCCCCGTGCGGCTCTCTGCCACCTCCTGTCCTGAGCATAGCAAACACAACCCTGGACAGCAGCAATGGCCTTTGCCGCTAGTGCCACCTCAGCAAGCTGCCCACACCGTCCTTCTGTCCATGCTTAGCATAGATCAGAGCCCCCAGGCGGCCAGAGGGAGGGGAAGCAGGAGCGAGGTCAGCACAGGAGTCCTGAAGGATGCAGACGTCTCCATCGCCAAGGCCTGCCTGGGCGTGGTGTGGCACAAGGAGCTGGGGACTGTGGCAGCCAGAGAACAGTGCCACTTGCCCCAGCCATGTGGGAATGCCTGGTGGTGCCATAATTTGTTTCTTTTGAAAAAAAACCAGAATTCCAGATTTTTTTTTAAAATATGAGATTTCTCAATGTTTAAATGTTGGCAAAAGATTCACGTTCCTACAAAGAACTTTGTGTAAAGCAACTCCATCTGCCAAACACAGGACCGAGTGTGCAGGGGCAGATGACAGCGCCATCAGAGCACACCGAGTCGAGGCCCTGCCTTGGCTCAGGAGGCCACCAGGGGTAGGCACTTCATCTTATCCACGGGTCCCATCCAGCACCCAAGGGTGAGAGCCTGCCCTAGGGCCGGTATGCTTGGGAGGTTAGCGGGGAGGCTGAGAGAGCTGGGGCGGGATGCTCAGGGGCTGCTGTGGCGACTGGGACCTGCCACCCACCTCAGCACCCTCCAGGCCTCCGGGGACTCTCCTCTCACTGCTTAGGGGTCCCCGAGGTCAGGCAGCAGCAACCAGCAGCTGTCTACCTGAAGACAAGCCACACCCTGGGGCTCGCCCACCCTAGAGACAGCATCCTTTGCTGGGTGAGGGCGGTGCGTTCTAGAAACTCTGTCCCCCTCCTAGACTCCGCTTTTCCCAACACCATCAACTATGGTGGGTGCCAGAGCCTTAAACCCAGGGGCTCCCTCTAGTCACATGCCTCTGGGGCGTCCTCACCCTCCTCATTAGCCCCTAGCTGAGAGTTCCGCTCCAGGAGTCAGACCCTCCCTCTCTCTACTCAAGCCCCTTCTACCACACTGGCCACATTCCGCCCACCTCACCCTCAGGGGCATGGCTATGCCTGATGCCGACCCCCACCCCTTTCTAGTGTCTGGCCTCCCAGCAGGCATTTCAGGAGCCTTTGTAGTCAGTTACTGACAATCAGTACTTTGCTACTTAAAGTCGTGTGTGAATTTTCACCAGTCAGTACGGCTGGAGGCCCCGAGCCACGGGGCAGAGCCATGAAGCAAAGAAAAACAAACCGGCGCCAGGAAGACATTTCTGGAACATTCCAGAAACAGCTAACTTTAATGTGGAAACAATTTTTTGTTGTTGTTTTCTTTCTTTCTTCTTTTTTTTTTTTATGGCTAGAGACATTCAGGTTTAAGGCACATTCCAAATGACAAGAAGGCCCCGTCACTGGCAGGGAACTGGCCTAGCCCTTGTGGTTACAGGAAGGATAGAACAGCTGACTCTCAGGCCTTAGAAAGGAGTGTGTTTGGCAATAACAACGCTCATGACACATTCTCACCAGATGCAAAGCTTACCCTGACCGCCCCTCCCTCCTCCTCCCCACCTCCCCAGGGAAGCCAGGGTGCTCCGCCCACCATGCCACCCTCACCAGAAACATGTCCGGAGTGAGCGGATGCTGTGTGAGTGTGTCAAGAAGGAAGGAGTCTCCAACAAAAAGAGGAAAAAAAGCATACGAAGGCAATGAAGGGGGTGGGGATGGGGGCTCAGCCACAAGCCCAGGTATTGTCTGCGCGAGTGGGCAAAGAGAACAACAGGTTGAGTGGGCAGGTGGGCTGGAGCGAGCCTGGTCTTCCAGCAAGGTTCCTGGCTCAGGAGGGACAGAGGGCTGGGGGCCTGTGGACGGCATGCCTAGCTGGGGGCTACTGCGTGAGATACATCTTCTGGCCTCTTGCTGGCATGGCCACTGCCGGCGGGTGAACAGCAGGGGGCGCTGGGGACGCGGCTCAGTCATTGCCACCGCAAATCTTGAGCAGGATCTTGCGGTAATCGCCGGAGGTGTCTCCCTAGGTGGGGGGATAGAAGCAAGGCAAGCCTGGATCCGGGTGCGCTGGAGAGCCAGGCCTGCCCCCGGCACCTGTGTGTGCCGTAGCTGTGTGCTGACAGGTCGCATCACCTGTGTGCACCAGGGTCACAACCTTCCTGGGGAGGTTCTGCGGCCCTCTGTGTCTGACAGGCCAGCGCTGGAGCGGCTGTTCAGAGAGGTTTAAGGAAACTGCTTGCAATCACACAGTGGGTTCAAGAGCCGGGACCCAACCCTAAGTAATCCCCTTCAGGAAAGCCCATCCAGTAGGGCTCCATGGACCATTTGGGGATGTGTGTTCTCGCTGGCAGGTCACAGAATGGCAGGGTGGCCAGGACTGCCAACGTTGGGCCCAAGTGGAGGAGGCCTGGGACTTTCCTGTCCTTATCTCAGATGCAGCTGGGACTCACCAGCGGCAGGGCCAAGCCCTGCCCCGTACCCAGGAGCTGACCACTAGGGAGCTGGCGGCAGAGAACCACAGTGGGCGCCATGAACAGGCCGCCACGTGGCATGCAGTGGAGCCCATGGGCTCTCTGAGAAGAGGGGGTAAAAGGAAGAGCTGTGGCAGAGGCAGCGCCCCCCGCCCCGGCCTGCAGGGGCACATACCGTGATGTCGTGGTACAGCGACTTGCCGTACATCCGCTTGTACTCGGCCCTGATGTCCAGCAGGTCAATCTCGCTCCGCGACACCATGATGCGGATCAGCGTGCGGTCCTTGGTCCCTGCCCCCTGGAGAGGTCATCAAGAGAGTGTGGGTGAGTGGCAGGTCACTGTCCCCAGCCCCAGGCCCCGCCTAGCACCCCCAAATCCCACCCTGTGCCCAGCTCAGCTGTGGGCCGGCCCCACCCTCCCCACGCCCCGCATTCAGCCCCAGGAAGGCCTCACCTACCTTCATGGCCTTGTTGAGCCTTTCCGCGAAGAAGGCTGGGGTGTTCTTGAGACATTTCACTGCGAGACAGAGAGAAGGGAGGATGGGAGAGAAGTTCACTGCAAGAACGGAGGCCCTCCTGGGAGACAGAACTTCAAATCCATCACGGCAAAGGCCTTCCTCCATCTCCTCCAGGCTCACCAACTCCCCACCCACACACACACACACACTGACTCACCCCCGGCCTGGCCTGGCCCCAGCTTTACAAAACACAAACACACAGCCTGCCCAAGCTCACGGAGTCCACTGTGCTCAGACATGGGGGAGTGTGGAGGGGACAGAGTTGGGAGGAGCAGTGTGCAGACACCCAGGCCCCCCACGGGTGGGAGGGATTGAGTACAAGGAGCGTCCCCCAAGAGTCCTCGGGCTATGAGACCTAACACAGGGGACGTGTAAATGACCACTTTCCATCTACTCCCCAGCCCTCGATGCCCTCAGGAGGCTCCAGCAAAGCACAGCAACAAGACAGGCAATGTCCCTGCAGAGAGAGCGCAGAGGGGCTGCACGGGCCTGGGAGCGGAGGGGCCTCAGGGAAGCAGAGCTCCGCTGGGGCACGGCCACCAGAGCCCTCCCCCTGACCAAGTATTCCTGCAAACATCCCCCAACTGCTGCATTATTTTAAGAAAGAGCCTGGTGGGGTATGAGTGACTTTCCTTGGGGAGCAGGGCAGCTGGATGTGCTACCGGCAGTGCTTACCCCACGCCCCATTTCTCCAGAGCTGCACTAGGGACCCCGGGTCACCCCTCGAAACCCCAGAGACCTGGCAAGCAGCAGGCCTCGCAGCCACCAGGGGTTCCTCTGCCGCACCACCCTCTTGCCCAGGGAGACACGCCGGAGGCCCTCACCCACGGCCAGCATGCCCCGCTCCAGGTCTCCCGACATCTCCCGGCAGATGCTATTCTCGATGTCGCGGCCCGTCATCCTCTGGTACTCGTTGAAAACTAGCAGGAGGACAAAAAGGGACAGATCAAGAACCAAGGCTCGCGCTCCCTTCCAGCTCTCACAACTTCAAGGAGAAAGCCCCTGTGGGAGCCCTACCACACTGGCCCCATCTGCCCTGCTCACCAGTTCTGAGAAGTTCCTGAGCAGTTCTTAAGGTGGCCACACTCTGTGTCACAAGCCCTGCACACAGGCCCATGGCCCCAGCTCACCCAGCAGGCACAGCCACACCCCAGGGTAGCTGCCTGCCTGGGGAAGGGGGCTTACCACGCCCAGTGGCACCGTTCTTCCCCAGGTCCCCAGCACAGCTAGCTATAACACCCGCACTGCTTCACGGGTCAGCCTCATGCTTCTTGCCTGAGAGCCAGCACCCAGAGCTGCCTTCTACCCACCCTGCCTGCACCCAGCAGACCTACGGAGCCCCAGACGGCAGACTCTGACATCACTGATATGGGACCTCTTGCTCCCACCCAGACGCACACTCCTTCCTGCCCAGGCCTGTGACACAGGTCACGGGCAGAGCCACATCATGGACGCCACCTTGGTCCTCCGGAATGTGGGGGACAACATGGGGGTCCTGCACTATTCCAATTCTCATCCAAACCATGGAGAAGATGAAAGCTTGTTCACTGGCTCCATCACAGCACAGTGAGGAGGTGAGAATGTGTGCTCTGGGCAGAGGGTCTGCATTTCAATGCACTGCAATTATGGAGTTGGCAGGAATGCCCACAAGCCACGTCAGAGTGCCTGAGTGCAAGCAAACGCACACTCCCGGAGGCAGTGGCGATGGTGCTATGGTCCTGCCACTCAAAGGGGAGAGCTAGATTCAGTTCCTGGAAAATGAGCAAGCAGATGTAACTCCTTCTCGCCACTTCATCCCGTCCCACCACTCCAGCAGGTCAATAAAACACATTTCAAAAACCCACTTAGAGGCAGGTATTTGGCATAGTGGTTAAGATGTTACATCTGGGGCTGGCATTGTGGCACAGTAAGTAAAGCTGACACCTGCCATGCCGGCAATCCCACAGGACAATGGTTCGTGTACTAGCTGCTCTACTTCCCATCTAGCTCCCTGCTAAAGGGCTAGGAAAACCAGCGGGAGATGGCCCAGATGCTTGGGTGGGCTAGCCTCAATCCACCGCACACTTTCCAGGAGAACAAGACCTCTTCTTGTCCCAGGGCCTCCAACACAGCTGCAGGCTTGGCCTAACCTTCCCTCACTGCTAGCCTGACACACTCAGCCACCTGGCGCCTCCAGCCACCCAGCAGCCTGCTCTGCCCTCCCACTTGCCCAGCCACAAGACCACGTGTCTCCCTAGCTCCTCTCACTCTAGCATGAGCAGGGACAGAGTCTGACCCTTCCCATCACACCCTTCCCTACCACCCTGATCCAGATAGCCACAGTCCTCACCCTGGGTCCCTGCAGTGGCAGCCTCCCAACTACTCTTCCCGCTGCGCCTCGGGGCCCATCACCCCATGGTTTCTACCACCTCTGCCCTCCCCCTGTCCTACGGCCCACTCCAGCCACATGGACGCCCACCACCATTTCTCTGGATCACCTGGGAGCCCCCACACAGGGGCCTCTGCATCTGTATCTGCTTAGGGTTTTACAGTCTCATCTCACCTGGATGAGGACCGTCCCAAGGACCATCCAGACCCCATGTCATGGCTTCCTGACCGTTCTCTACTGCCTGACACAGCTTTTCTACTTAGCACAAGATTGTTGTCTATATTCCTGAACAAGGTTTATTTCATGAGAAAAGGACTTCTTCACACCCACTTCATCAGAGCGACTGCGTTGGGCATGGGTTCAATTTTATGTGCTGAGTGAACCAGAGAATGAAAGTCACCCACCATCACCTCTGGGCTCATTTCGAGAGTGGTGCTGCAGCACACACAGGGTGGGTGCCCCCAAGGGCTCACCCAGCTCTTCCGTTCCAGCGTGGGAAGATCCAGCCGGGGTCAGCTCTGTGTCTTCCCCCTCCTCCACCCCCAGCAGGAAGAGCTGGCATCCCGCACACCTTAGCAGGGGTCAGCTCTGTGTCTTCCCCCTCCTCCACCCCCAGCAGGAAGAGCTGGCATCCCGCACACCTTAGCAAACTCTCAGGCAGCATCCATGCAGTCACCACCAGGGGGAGCTGATGAAGCAGCACCAGAGTTTGGCAAGAAAAGAACCGCCCCGGGGTGGGGAGGGGGGGGAAGGGAGGCTCCTGTAAGCTTTGATCTGACCTCATCTAACAGCTCCCAGAAAGGCCAGGGGCCTCCCTTACCCGCCACCAGATGGGCCCGGCTCCGGGAGCAGAGAATGGCATTGAACTTGGATTCATCTGTTCCCAGGCGGTTCTCTCCAGCAGCATACAGGTCCTGGATGGAGAGAAGGACACACATGTAAACAGGGGTGTCAGCACCCTTGGCTCCCAAGCCCAGGTCACCTCAGAAAGCCAGGCAGTGCTAGGCTCTACAGATCTCCAAGAAGCCCAAAGGGGCAGTGCTGGGCCGTGTGGTGCCCTTACAGAATTGGCATAAAACTTGGGGTTGGGGACAGGAAAAAGGGAGAGAAGTTGGGACCAGGATGACTGAGGCCTTAGGGGCCCAGAGCAGGTAAGAAACAGCCCAACCAGCTGTTCACAAAGAGCCTCACAGCAGGGGACAAGAGGCCTAGCATGAACGGAGGTGGCTGTGGTATGTGGTTAACCACGCTAAGGGGAGACTACTTCGCAGCCACAGACAAGGAAAGGGGACAATAGGTCCCCAGCGACCAGCATGTCTGCTCCCCAGTGAGGCTAGACACCCACATGGAAATTTCCAACCCTCAGCACTCTCCTGCTCTAACAGAAGGTGCAGGTGAGGCAGCAACCATCACAACAGTTGCTAGGAGACACTCACAGGTGTGGCTCTGACATGAATCTTACTTCCCCCATGGTTTATGACCCACACATGATGTTTGCAAAGGGGCAGGGTTGTGCTTGTCTGTCAAGCTCCTGAAGAGCCAAGTCCAAGATATTTGCTTAGTTTGCAACCTCTGACCTCAATGACCCCAAAGTACCTCCGGGGTCTCAGGTGGCAGCTCTCCACTAAGGGTACTGATACCATGAACGGGGGCAGACACTCAGAGTGCGAGAGCTGAAGCCTGGCAAATGGCCTATAAAATTTCCACTAGGTGCAAGAATCAGAGACCAGAGAGCCAAATTCAGGAATAAGATGAATGTCACAAGCTCTGGGGCTGGCACTGCGGCATCAAGGATTAAGTTGCCATCTGTGGCGTTAACATCCTCCATGGGCACCAGTTTGAGTCCCGGTTGTTCCACTTCCAATCCAGTGTCCTGCCAACACTCCTGGGAAAGCAGCAGGAAATGACCCAAGTGCTTGGGTCCCTGCACTGCACGGGAAACCCTGGTGAAGCCATACCTGGCCGTTGTAGTCATTTGGGAAGTGAAAAAAATGAATAAAAGATGTTTCTCTATTTCTCCCTCTCTTTTAAACTCCACCTTTCAAATAACAACAAATAAATCTTTTAAAAAGAAGTCACAAGCTGGGCAGATGTGGAGTAAGGCAGAGCCTGCAGAAGTCAGTAGGTGCTGGGGGAGCCCAGAGCCAAGAGTTGGGGCCTCGGCCAGCCTCCACCCCCACGGTGCTCTGGATTCCAGCTCAGCCTCAACTTGTTCACCTAGAAAACAAGGTCCAGCTCTAACAGCAGAGAGGATCAGACCACCGACAGTTCCCAGTGGCTGCCCTGTGGGGGGCAGCAGGAGCAAGGGACCGGGAGGAGGAGGATGGGAATGGGACGTACAGCAGCTCCAGCCAGCAGCGAGGCCGTGGCTCGCCCCAAATGCAGCAGTCTGAAGGCATTCATGGGAAAGGCCAGATTTTCTAGCAAGGAACCAAGATATCTTCACATCCTCCCTTCTGTCATATGAGGGGGATGTGGGCAGAATCCCCTGGCCACACAAGTGATAGAACAGTGGCTTCCAGGCTCCAAGCCTCAAATGCCCTGCAAACCTGAGGGTATGTACAGCAAAACGCAGGGAGAGCACAAAGTCCCCTTTAGCAATGCTGATCACCTCATAGGTTCCATGGCAGTGTGTGTGTATTGTGGAGTTGGAGTGTGAACTGGGGTGACCTGTTCATTGAACAGTAGAGCATGGCTAAAACTCACAGCCCCTGGAATCCGCCCCTCCCTTGTGAAGTAGGTACCCCAGGGGGTTGCTTGGCCCGGCCACATACTCACCTGGACATCTCGCTGCACCAGGGACATGTCCACGTTCGTGCTTTCGTCCCGGTTTCCCTGGAAGGAAGCAGGCAGGCTGGGCAGGGCCCCTCCTTAGAGGGCACACCCCTCGCCTCTCCACCGCTGCCCCTCACATCCCAAAAGGCCCAAAGCAAACACTAGAAAACCACCTCCGCTGCCCTTCTCTCGGGCTCCCCTTGGACATTCTCCACCAATACCCAGCATCTTCTTGTCCTGTATCCCCACTGATGTTCCTGACAGCTCGCCTGTCGTCTGTGTGGATGACAGGGCTGGTAGCACGTGAAGGGTGGGGATGCCTGCCAGTCTCTCCGCCCGAGAGGGGGCCTCGCCTGGCAGTTCCACCTCCCAGCTCTCTCCCACCTGACCCTGAAGCGCTCACCCACTCTCTCACAGGGAAGCACTCTCACACAGACATTATACTCTTGCTTCCTTATATGCAAGACTTTCTAAGCCCCCTCCTCACACAGTGCATCACACACGGCTGATGGGGTGGGGGGCACAGGAAGAGGGGGCAGAGAGGTACCTGGGAGAGGGAGATGAGGAGCCTCTGGAAGTGGCCCGATGTGTCGCTTCGAATGGCCTCCTCCAGGGTCTTCTTGAATTCTGAAAGGGAGACACACAAGTTCCACCCCGCAGCAGGAAGCTATTTGACACACACAGCCAGCAGGGGATCCAGGCTAGAGAAGGCAGATGACCTTCCAGGAATAGCCATGCCCGCGACCTTCATTCTGACCTGCCCATGGTCAAGCTTGACCCCAAACACACACCCAAGAGGGCCTCCCTCACCTGTCACCTGCCCTGTGTCAACAGGAGGCAAGGCCTGGGAGAGGGCGGAGGGACCGGCAGGGGTGGGGAATGCAGCCCTAGTGACAGCCTAACCTGCTTTGTAGGCTTTGTTCAGTTCCTGGATGTGCTCGTTGCTGCGGGAAGCGAGGATCTCAATCAGGCAGGCTTCATCGGTGCCAGCCCCCTACGAGAGCCGAGAACAAAGCACACCACACACTCAGCACCACGCCCTCACCCCTGCCCAACATACAGCAGGTGCCCCATCAAGCGAGACCCCCAGCTGAGACACTGCTCTCTGACATCCTGAGTGATCAAGACCATGGGGTCCTCCCCCCACCAAGCCAGGAATCAGAGAAGTGTCGTGACTTGTCTGAGGTCACAGAGCCAGGAAGAGATGTGCACTGCAGTCTCTCTCTGTGTTCAGCCCACGAGTGAGCACTCGGGGTGTCTGCAGACTTCTGCAAGGAGGCAGCCACAATGAGGACAGAGGACAGAAGGGAAGATTGCTGCTGGCCCTGCGTGGACTTGAACTCCGGCTGTGTGACCTCATGCACAGAATTGAGCCTCTCTGTGCCCCTGGGTTCCCTCACTACCTAGCAGGCGTGGTGCTGTTATTGCCCTCCCAGGCAAGTCAGGAGAACTGCATGAGTAGGAGTGGGTGGAGCACCCAGCACAGTCAGGCCAGGAACTCCGTACATCGGCAGGTGTCTCACCATCACCAACTGCAGGCGGCTGGAGTTTACAAAGGGCTGACACATAAGCCCCTTACCCAGTGCTCAGCACACACCCTGACAGCATCCCCTGTCCCCTCCACAGAGGCGCAAGGATACATGGCTGCTTAGCAACAGCCAACCCTACCCAAGCCAGTACTGTTTCCAAAGCTGCAGGAGGCAGGGTGAGGCAGGGGCTAGGCAGAGGCCTGGGGGTTACTCCCTGGGACCCCGAAGCCGCCTCCTGACCCCTCCCTGGAAATGTGACATGCCCCTACACCTCAGCACAGCCTTCCTATGGACAGGCTGCTGCATCGGACTGTCTGGTCCTCCTCCTTCTGGGTGCCTCCAGGCCTTGGAGCAGACTCCTTCCAAGAACTGACTCTGCTCACACGAGCCACCTGCTGTCCACCATCTATGGGACTTCTACACAGAGGCCAAACCCTGCCTAGGATAGAGAGGGCTCACCCCAAGTGGTCAAAACCCCTGGACTAGTCAGACAGACGGGGAGCCCAGGCTAAGCCAATCAGAAGCTGCCCCCATTTGCAATCTGGACAAGGGCAGCTGGTCTCTCTCCTTTGGGGTGAGATTTCTGACAGGTAAACAGAGATGGACAGGAATCTTCTAGAAGCTGACAAGGAAGGCAAAGCCAACAGCAAGTGGGAGCAGGGAGCAGGAGCTCAAGGGGGCAGAGTCAGAGTCCTGCCCTGGGCAGCAGGGTGGGACATGTTCCTGGAGTTCCTGGTCCTGGCCCTCTCCGCACCAGGTGACCCTCCAGCCTCCTAACTGCGCTGTCACCTTGGTCGGGCCAACACTCCACAAGCATGTTCCTGGTATTTGCTAGTTAGAGCCGGGATGAATGAAGACACCATCTGTGGCCTCCTCCCCCTCTTCATATGTCCTGTCACTAACTCCTCCCCCACCATCATCCTTTTAACAGAGAGAGGCTTAGATATTCCCTGATGAAAGGTATTTGCCTCCTGGCAAGGCTGCCCCTTCTCCAGCAGGTGTATGCAAACCCAGGAGACACAGGTGCTTCACTGACAACAGCAGCCAAGAGGAGGCGGCACCAGGCCACCCAGGCCTGCTCCGCAGATGAGGGCAGGCGTGTACACACACACACATAAACACACACACCTTGATGGCTTCCTTGATCTCATAAGCGTCAAACAGGATGGGGGTCTTCATCAGGGCCAAGATGGTCTTCTCAAAGTTCCCTGACAGCTCGGATTTCAGATCTTTGATCAGATCCTGGTCAGGAATTGAAATGAACAAAGACAAGCCTGTTGCAGTAACCACCGAAGGTGACTAAGGAAGAACGGTACCCCAACTCCGCGGGTGAGCCGCACAGGGAGCCTGGGACTGAAGCACCTGAAGCTCAGGCCGCGGGCCAACCCCGCCAAGCCAGAGCCCGCAGTGAGCAAGGTGGCCCACAGGGCATTATGCTTTGTGACGTGGTGGGCTGGAACACTCACCAGTTCCACGTTCACCCTGATTTCAGCTTCTGAGACTTAAAACCCAAAGTTCACAAGACAACCCTCAACATGCTCTCATGTCCATTAGACCTCCTGGGTGGTCACGTCAAGGAGGAGAGATGGGGGAGGACACGAAAGCTCTGTCCACAGTCGCCACAAGGAGGGGGCTGACCAGAGCCTGTCCCCAAATCCCAGCACCCTAAGGACACCAGGATACCTCTTGCAGTGCAGCCTCAGGAGGCCGCCGCACCCTTAGACAGCTCATGGTTCATTCCACAGGCCCAGCTGACTCGGCCCCAAGGAAAGGCAGCGGTGAGCATGGACAGGGCTGGAGGTGCCCCCTGTGCCAGCGCCAAGGATGTGGCACCTGGCTCAGGAGGGAACAGCCGTTTCTCACCTTGCCATAGGCAGTCTTGAACGACAGGAGGATCTGTTGCCGCTGCTTGTTGGAGCGGTTCCCCAGGCAGTCGATGATGGCCTGTTCGTTAGTCCCTGGGGAGAGCAGGAGGAGGAAGGCAGGGTTACAGCTCATACGGACGCTCTGACAGCCCAGGGATCTTGGCATGGTCCTGGGCATTCCCACCACACCCCACCTCTGTGCACCTGCTCTGCCACCCCCGCAAAAACAGATTGCTTCCCTCAGCTCCCCACACAGACAGCCTGGGGAATTGGGCAGGAGGGCTGGGGCCTGAGCTGCCGGAGTCTCTCACCAAAGCCCTTCATGGCCTTCCGCAGGACCTCAGCATCTCGCAGGGGATCGAAGCCAGGTGCATCCATGATGGTGCCTCGGTTTCCAAACTACTGGCACAGACAGCGACAGGTAAAACTGTGTGTAGTTCACCTCACCCTGACCCAGACATGCTGCACCCTGAGACTCTGGGACAGAGGCTTAAGTGGGGGCCACACAGAGCACTCGGCATCCAGTCTGCCTAACTTGACTATTGTCTGTCCTGGAGTCAGGGTGCCTGGTGTCCTGGTGCCGGAAATTGTGCCTGGCTCACAGGGTTATGGGCCCACATACAGCTGAGTTTGCATGCTGATAATGTGGTCCCCTAGCGCCCTCCAGGGTTCCCAACCACAGTCCACATGGGCACCCCTGAGGGCCCACAACCTGGGGCTTCCACCCTGCACTACTGCACAGGGCAGCCCCACTTCCTCTTGGTCAAAAGCCAGCTCCCCGGCTCTGTCCTCTAGACTGTGACCTGCCTGCCTGCCTGGACACGCCTCAGCCAACTAGTGTACATCAGGCCAAACAACTATGCCCAGCTGATGTCTCTAGATGGTGAGCACAAGCCAGTGATAACACAGAGATAAGCTTAGGGGTCAGAGGGCAGTGCAGGGGGTGGGGTAGAAGGAGCAGAGGACCCTCTCTTTATAGCAGTCGTTCAGCATACAACACAGCCCAGTGCTGGGCGGGGCTGGCCATGTGACCCTGACCATAGGCTCTACAGACAGCAGTGGTTCTCCAACATGAGCCAAGATCACCCTAGGAGGAACTGCCAAACGTTTCCCCAACAGTTTGTGTGGGAGAGTACAATGAGGTAGCTGCAGACTGGAAGCCACTGGGAACATGGCCTTGGCTGTGGCAGTCTGGGCAATTCTATCAAACACAGAGCTCCAGGAACAGTAACAAGGGAGTGACAGGAGATGCCTATCTGACTGTTCCCTGCTGAGCACACGGGAGAGCAGCCAGGGCAGCAAGCAACTGCCACTGGGAGCCTAAGAAGCTGCCCCTGCAAGCCTGAACCTCCCCGCTAGCACCCTACCACTGCCCACCTCCCCACCCCCCACCACGTGACCAGACTTCGGGGTCCAGATCCTGACCAGCACTCACCTGGACTGGGGGCACAGCAGGAGTGACATTCCCAGACCCCGGGTATCCCGGATAGCTTGGCGTCGGCTGCTGCTGCCCTGGAGGTGGCACTGGTGACTGCCCAGGATAGGTCATTGGCGGCTGCCCAGGATAGGGTCCTGGGGGATGGTGTCCAGGGGGAGGCATGGGCTGGCCTGGCACAGGGGCCCCTGGGTATGGTGGATAGGAGGGCGACCCAGAGGGTGGGTTTCCTCCAGGAGGTGGGTACATTCCATAGGGTGGAACCCCCGGCTGCGGGGGAGGGGGCTGACCAAAGCCCCCTGGAGGCACCGGAGGGTAAGCACCCCCAGGGGCGCCAGGGTACAGGTTCGGTGGCACGTTGGCTCCTCCAAATGTCCCGGACATGTTGGCAGCCTGGAAGCACACAGACCATAGACTCAGACTTAAGGTGCCCTGTGCTGGCCTGAGTCTTTGGACCTACATCCCTGCACACATACAGATATTGTTGCCAATACATGCAAGCACACACATGTGCACATACATGGGTGGTACCCCTGATGACAGCTCTCCCATTCTGAGACATAGCTGAAGCACAACCCATGCCCACAGGTGGACATACAGAGATCCCACTGAAGCCACGGACAGCCAGGTCTCTCCCATTGGGCAGCCGGGACCACCCGGGGCCACCCAGGCAGCAGTGCTGGACTCACCATTCCTGAAAGGTAGTCCTGGTTGAACTGCCCTGCGTAGTTGGCCACGTTATCCAGCCCGATGGGGGGCATGGTGGGTGGAGGGTAGGCAGCACCTCCCCAGGCACCGCCACCTGCAAGCAACACCGAGGCCTTTAGCCAAACAGGGACAGGACAAGAACTCAGCAAGGAAGAACTCCACCCAGAACCAGGGGAAAAGGAAGCCAACACTCCCAGGGTGCTCTGCAGAGTACTGGGTGGGCACAGTCCTCCCAAGCCCACCATAAGAGAACTGAAGGACAGATACAACAACAAGACATTTGGGAACATGGACTGAGCCCAAGCAGCAGTAGGCCAGCGAACTCGGAGACTTCCTGAGTGATACAGAAATGAGCTTAGGTGGGGGTTTTGGGGGTGTCATCCATTTGACTGTGTGCTGTGACAAGAAGTAGGCTGAGGAGGAGGCAGGACACAGGCTGGGTCATGGCAAACACAGAAGACATCAGCCATTACCTATAACGGCACATAAGTGGTAAGAAACCTGGTGCTAAACCTGATAAACCAAATGTGCCTAGGCCAGGGCTCTCGGCCACTCCAGGCTCATGGCTTCAGCTGGTAAATAGGGTGACCATATGTGCAATGAGGACTGTGCTGTGCTTGGCCCAGCAGGCATTCACATACAACCACTAGCACAGAGCTCACCAGCAAGACAGTATGGGGCTGCTGGCCAGCTCCACGCATCCCTGTCCATGGCAGCCTTGCATGCAATCACACAACCGTGGGATACTTAGGGCAAGTCCTTTCCTAAATTGCCCTCACTCCCCTACCATGACACTGTGCTGGCAGAAGCATTGGGCACAGGGCCTCTGTCCAGGGTTGGCAAAATGGCGTGAGGAGGGAGTAGTATTCAGAAAAAGATGGCCAGTCTACCTAAGCTCTGATGTACCATGGCATAGTGTCTGGGGCCTGGTCCTCAACTGCTCACTGTCTAGGAGGGATATGGCAGACAAAGAGCCTGCAGGCCCCACTTGTGCTCAGACCCCCACAGAATGCCCTCCTGTCCTGGGGGCATGGGGCAGCATAGGTACCCTCAGGGTAGCCAGTCTGGAATGCCCTTGGCTACCCATTGTCCCAGGAGCCCTAACACATCCTCCCAGTCTCAACAGGACCCCATCTCATTTCAGGAAGACAAGGAGGTGCTAGAGTCCAGGACTTCGGAGTTTAACAAGAAGAGCCGTGGGGGTTGGCTTTGGGTCACCTGCCTGGGCAGCACAGCCTCACTCTGCCAGCTGTTGTTGCAGCAAGTGACATCTGACCCCTCAGCACCTGCAAGGAGTGGGGAATCCTGCACCTGCTAAATCATGCTCTGGGAAGCACAGGGCGGGGACATGCCAAGGGACTGTCGCCAGCCAGCAACACTCGATGGGATGCCATACCGCTAAGAGCCTGTTGCCTGGCCATCACATCCAAAATCAGGCCGGCTCAGCATGAGGTAGATCCTCAGTGCAGAGAAAATTGAATCTCAGAGGAGTGAAGGCATCTGAGTCTGCATCCACCCACTGCTCTTGGTCAATAAAGCAAGAATCCCAGACAGGGCCTTCTTCTAGTCTCTGTCCCACAAGCTCCTCAGCCCCTCTGGCACACCCAGCAGCTCCCCCAGTGCTGCACCCCCAACCCCAGACCATGCAGGAGCCTGAGGAGTGAGCAAATTGCAATTCACATCCTCTTCACTCCCGGCCACTGAGCAGAGAGGAGGGGGACACTCCACAGTCCAGGTACCCCAGCCCACAGCCCCTCTTACCTGGTGCTGGTGGATATCCACCAGGGGGCGGGGGGTAACCTGGGTAGCTCATGGCTGGATCTGGAAGGAAAAAGGAAAACTCATTTAGACCCTGCCAGGACCCTTGCCAAGCTACTGGGAATGCAGGAGGGGCTGTATCAGGCCCAGGCTATGGCAGCCCAGGTCCCCCTGCACCTGCTGGGCTCTGCTGGAGGAAACTGGACATGCAAGTTCCAGCCCTTCCCCATGGTTGCAGGAGGAACTGGTGCCCACGAGCCTGCAGGTCTCCGTGAAACCTCTCAGCCAAGCCTCACTCCCACCTCTGCTGGGGAGGGGGTGGATTGGGGTTGGGAGGGTGGGAGGGTGGGAGGTGTGCAGTGTGTGTATGCATGTGTGTGCACCTGTTCTCCGACCTGAAGCCCAGGACAGCGCACTGCCTCTCTCTGTCCAGGCTCCAGGTCTGCATTTATTTATCTTCCTGCATACTTATCACCAGCCACCTGGCAAGGGGGAAGCCCGAAAGCCTTACTTCCCAGTGTCCAAGCTGTGCACAGCCGCCCACACTGGACCTGACCTATACACTTTCCATTCTCCAACTTGTGGGTCCACAGGCAAGGGAACCTGATAAGGCACAAAATTGTGGCTCCTAGTGGCAAAACGGGCCTTTGGGAAGGCTTCTCTGGCAAGACCTGGGATCTTGGCAAATGAGCCAACACCAGCCCATTCTAGTAAATGTGGTCATTAACGCCCAGAGAAGGTGAACAGGGAAGAAAAGAGGCCCAGAACCTAGGCTCCTGCCCACGAGGACCACGTAGGACACATGCTCTCACCAAGTCTTCTGGACACAGCCCCACCATTGTGACACCAGCCACTCAAAGTCAGCCCTGTAAGCTGCAGGCTCTTGCTAAAGCAGCAGCTGTACAACTTGCAGACACATGCAGAGCAAGTGGGAGGACGTGATGACACCCTTGTGGTCAACCCTACCCTCCATCTGCTGGGTCTGAGGAAGCTGCTTGTCCTTCCACAGGGGCTCTCAGAGTGCAGGGGCTGTTAAAACACGTCTCTGAGCATCTGGTTTCCAGAAGGTGCAATCTGAACAAATGTCAGTGGCCACATGGATCTGAGGAACCCACTTTGAGAAGCATTGTGCTGGTGGACACTCTCGATCCACCTGCCAAGATTCTTCTTGGCCCTGTGGACAGAACGTCTAATGCATAGCCAGGTAGGGGGGGAGGAAAACGCCAGACACCACTGTGCCAACACATCAAATAAATGCAAGCCAGGCCAAAGATCTACAACACCAAACCCCAAATATACAGAATTTCTGTATGATAGGGCTGAATGTTGTGGCAGAGTGGGTGAAGCAGCTGGCTGTGGTGTTAGCTCCAGTTTGGGTCCCAGCCGCTCTACTTCTGATCCAGCTCCCTGACAATGGCCTAAAAAAGCAGCACATGATGGCCCAGTGCTTTGGCCTCAGTCTGGCCCAGTTCTAGTCATTGTAGCCATCTGGGAAGTGAATCAACCAGATAGAAGATCTCTGTCTGTCTGTCTGTCTCTCTCTCTCTCTGGTTCTGCCTTTCAAATAAATCAATAAATCCTAAAAAAAAAAAAATCATGATCATTATACATCTCTACATATAGAACTGGTTAATTCTGAAAGTAACTACAGAGCATCCATTGCAAGCATCTGCTATGGTTTCTTTTAAGCAGCCACTTTCCCCTCTTTGAGTTTATTTATTTTTGAAGATTTACTTCTTTCCTAGGAAGGCAGAATTAGAAAGGAGAGACAGAAGGAGAGCTCTTCCATCCACTGGCTCACTCTGCCAATGGCTACAACAGCCATGCTGAGCCAGGCTGAAGCCAGGAGCCAGGGAATTCTAGAATTCTATCCAGGTTTCCATGTGGCTACAGGGGTCCAAGCACTTGGGCCGCCTTCCTTCCCAGGCAGGCAGCTGAATTGGAAATGAAGCAGCAGGGACTCCAATTAGTGCATATAGGGGACATCATGACAGGCAGGCTTAACTATACTACAACATGGGCCTTAAGAGTTACTTTTTGGTTTTGCTTAAAAATAAACAGTTACTATTTCACACAGGCATATATGTATCTGAAAATATAAACTTCTAAAGATAGAGGGGTCATTTTTAATTTAACATCACCCACTCTGCCACAGGGCCACCCCAAGTGATCGTCATTTGGGGGCAGTGCTTTGTGTACACTAAACAAATGAAAAAGAAACTCAAACAACAGTTCATGTATACACCCCCCAGCCAGCCCTGGAAGGATAAACAAGACACGGGGAGGCACAAGTCGCTGTGGGAGGTGAAACCGGGAGCTGGGCAGGTTACTGTTTATATAAGGCCAGTTCAGAGTCTGTGGGAAGCACAGTTAAAGGGTAAGTGTGTCTTGGTCATTTTTTTTTCTTTTAATCTGTGCGAAGGTTGTTCACCATACACTTCTGCCGTGCCCTGCTGGGGGGCCCTGCGTGGAGACAGCCCCTGAGTCCCTGCCACACGCTGCTGTTATTCCCCACTACCAAGAAGCAGCCCTCAGAGTGGACCCTCAGCCCAGGCTGCCTCTCTGAGTCCTGGTGGCCACGTTGCCAAGATGGAAATAACACACACAGGGTCCTTTCAGCTCAGGGCGGCTACCCGTGGCCCAGCCTCAGCCAGCACTCCAGGTACTGGCACTCCTGCCAGCCACGAGCAGTGGGGGAGCTTCGGCGACCTGGCCTTGCCAGATGTCACCATCTGCATGCTGGCTCTGAGTGCTGCCCCCCTGCCCTGGAGGACCCCACAGGGCAGGTAGTTCACTCACTCCCACTGCTCAGCTGCTAACTCTCTCCTCTCCCCAAGACAACACGTCCATGCAACCCTGGTTTCCCCTCTCCTGAAAAAACAACCTCAACCTTCCCCTTCCTTCTCCCCAATTTCTGCCTGGAACAGTCCACTCTGCTCCTCAGCAGCATTCACATATCAAAAGTCTTACCATGTCCCATTTCTGCCTTAACACAGAACCCTTGCAGCTGGGCTGGGGTCTGCCCTCTCTCGCTGCCCAGTGCCCAGCAGTTCTGACTTCCCAACAGCAGGCTCCCAGGCCAAGACCCCAGGCATCCCAGCCTCCCATTGGCCCATCCAGGAGTCACTGAATGTTGATGGAGTAGTTCTTCCGTGGGCCTGGCAGGGACACAATAGGGCCAGCTCCACAGAGGGTACACAAGCATATCTTCAAATTGCCAGGATTCAAAATCAAGGGCACAGGGTCTGGCGTGATAGCATAGAGGTTAAAGTCCTTGCCTTGAATGTGCCAGGATCCCATACAGGCACCAGTTCTAATCCTGGCAGCCCCGCAGTTCTTTGAACATGTGGGGTAAGCACCGACTGCAGACAGCACCCCAAATGGTGGCCCACAGGGCAGCTGGAACACACTTCTGTTTTGCTGTGTTCCCTCTCAGGTCACATTCCTCCCAGGGTGTGTCTCCTGGCACTGTTTGTGGAGATGAAGCATTGGCCTTGAGCTGGTATGTGTTTCGTGCCCAACCACACGCTGCCAGGGAGTGGCTGAGCCTTCCTCCCCAGGGGCCACAGCACAGAGCACATGGCAGCTTAGAGCCCAGAGTGAGACACTCAGCACACATGGTGCAAATCAGGACAGAAATGCTGCTTCAGAAAACCCTGTTCCAGGATCTCACCCAGATATGGACCGCAACCAGGGCGCTGCAGCTAGTCCCAGCCTGGCCCTCCCAGGCCCACCCCAGGCTGGCTGGAATGGGTGCGACAAGGAGATCACCTGTCCTGCTCTTTCCTCTCACACCACAGAGGATTTTTTACTCCCCTTCTGCTTTCACTCCAAACTCAAGACTGCCAGGCTTGCAGAATCCACACTGGCAAAAACCTTGGCGATGATCTAGTTTCCACCCCACTTGTGACTGCAGCTAAAATACACCAGGGACACGGCTTGCTCACATCACAAATACCCCAGGGAGAGGGTCCGTGGGAGACTGGCCTGCTGGCAGCTGAAAGCAAAACAGGCCTCCCTCTCTCTCCTAACACCACGAGGCTTATGGGTGGGCTGGTGTGACAGCCCCAGCTGGTTCTGCCATGGTTGACCAAACTTAAGACTCCACCTACTTCTCCAAGAGCAGAAAGACATGGTACAATGCTTGTGCTCTGAACCGGGTTCTGCCAAGTCCCCTCTCATGGCTGGGTGTTCTAAGGAATCCCCCACACCTCGGCTCTCATCACTGCTCCACCACCACCACCACCCTTCCCACCCCCCTGCAGGCCACTGGGGAGGCAGGAAGCTAGAGACAGCCCAATTGTTGCCACAGACACTCAAAGTCAGCAGCATGAGCTGGCCCTAGCAGACCATGCAAGGGGCAGCGGCTCTGGAGTTCCCAACCACAGAATGGACTGGTAACCACTAGCTACTAGTGACTTTTTTTTTTTTTGAAAGGCAGAGTTAGAGAGGAGGAGAGACAGACAGACAGATCCTCCATCTGCTGGTTCACTCCCCAAATGCAACAGCCAGAGCTGAACAGATCCTAAACCGGGAGCCAGGAGCCTCTTCAGGATCATCTACATGAGTCTAGGGGCACAAGAACTTGAGCCACCCTTCACTGCTTTCCCGGGATGTTAGAAAGAAGCTGGATTCGAAGTGGAGCCACTGGGACTCGACCTGGTGCCTTATGGGATGCCAGTATAACAGGCGGAGGCTTAGCGTGCTAAGCCATGGTACCAGCCAGGCTGTCACTGCTTGCAATGTCTTGTTATGGAGACCATACACAAAACAGAAGAGTGCAGTAAGTCATCTTCCTTCAGTTTCCACAGTCATCCCTTCAAGGCCAATCCTGAATTATTCTGAAACAAATCTCAGATATTGTACCTTATTTCACCAGTCATTTTTCTTATCTCTAAATGACAGCCCAGTAAATATTAGTCACTCTACAATACAAACATGTTTATCAATATTGATTTATGTAACAATATCATATGACATGACAGACTTTAAGTGAATGAGGCCACTGTGCCATCCAGGGGCAGACTTGGGGATAGACAGCAGTACCTGAGGGAACCCTGTCACTATAAGAAGGCCAGAACATGAACTTCACCAGGACTTCGCCAGGCCCTGGACTGAGAGGCGAGGCTTCCCGCCATCTGTGAATGTCGTCTTCCAGGGCACTGGTCAGACACAAGCCACAGGCTCGCTCGGTCACCGCTGGGCCCCACCAACCAGCTTCAACACAGCTCGCGTGGAAGGGAGGGCAGATGGGCGGGGCTGCCATCTGTCTTGTCAGGGGCTGCTGAATGAGCCTGACCATGTGGTTTAATACATCTGGCCCTCAATTTTCTCCTTCATGATCTCACCCCTCCCTGGCTCCTCAGACCATGTAAGTACTGCACAGGAGGCACAGTATTTGGCTTGCCTGTGCAGGGCAGGGAACAGCATAATGAACACTTACAAACCCACGGTTCAGGGAAAATGCAGTCAGCTCCCTGACTATGTATTTCTGCACACTGGCTCTCGGAGTGCAGCACCCACCTGGTCTCTGACACTGTCCACTCCGATGGCAGCCATACAGCTGCAGGGACTCAGGGCACACAGGACCCACTTCCTCTAGCCATGCCTCCGCTCATTCCTTATTTCTGTGCTTTCACCACTCACTGCCCCCAAGTCCTGCCCAGGGCTAACCTGCACCCTCTCCCCCAGGCTGGTCTCCCCCAGGATAGATCTGGGCAGAAGCAGCTCAGCACAGTACCACACTGATCTCTGATGCCAATTCCATGTCTTATAGGCCTAACAGTCATTTCTGCCTGTGTGCTAGGCGTTGTGCTAAAGGTTTTACCTGGAATTAACTGTCATGACCCTATGAGGTAAAGACTAAAATTAACATGAGATACAGAGAGATGGAATAACTTGCCCAAGTTACAGAGGGCTGAGCCAGAAGGCCAGGCCAGGCCCAGCGCCTAAGGCTTTCTCCACTACCCTATATTTTCCCCAGAGCCTGGCAGCCTCAGAAACCACTGTTTTCGAGGTAAGAGCTTCAGAAACACTGGTGTGATAGGATCAGGAATCAGGACATTTGGTTTCCATGTCTAATTTTTATTGTCTGATCTCTGCAACTTGATTAAAACAGTGTAGGAGGATGGGGAGAACACGCACTCTCCTGACCCATGTTCAAATCCCATGTCTGCTGCCTGCTGGATAAGTAATTCAGGGCAGGTTGCTTAACTTTCCTTAGTTTTCCAGATCTGTAAAATGGGAATAATAATACTCTGATACATGTATTCTCATGAGTATATTTCACCTTTCGTTACCTCAATTTCCCTATTACAAAACAGCTGATAGGATGAGGGTCCGTGCAGACCCCAAGACCACTGGCAATACTAAGCGTAAAAATTGTTGGGGCTCCTGGGAGGGTGGGGAGCACCATGGACAGCATGCCTAGAGCAGTGAGGTCTCTGAGTGCAGTGATGTACCGGGAGGTGCCACACCACTCGGAGAGCCCTCCCTCCACCCAAGGTCTCCCCCACACCAAACAAGCTCTCAAAGCTTTGGCCAGTGTCAACCCTGACTGGGGGTTTGTGAGTACGGAAAGCAAGCGACAGAGGAAGATAGTACACTCAGATTCAGTGCCCCTATCTGGTTGGCACCTGGGCCAGGTGGTAGTCCCTGTAGACATGGAGGCTCTTGCAATGGCCACAGTGGCAGCAACACAGTCTGCACCTGATGTGAGTCTTAAGGTTGTAATGCAGTCAGGACCTGCTACAGATTCCGGGTGTGTGGCTTTCCAAATTCATTTGTTGACATCCTGACACCCTGTGTGATGGTGTCAGGAAGTAGGGCCACATCAGGGGAGCCCCTGGCAAGCTCCTTCGCCCTCCTATCTTGTGAGGGCATGGCAAGAAGGCTCCACCTGTGAGCCATAAAGTGGATCCTCATCAGACACTGCACCTGCTGACACCTGGATCTTGGCCATGCAGCCCACAGAAGCCTGCGCACTCAACTTGTACTGCTCAAGAGCCACCTGGCCTACAACATGTCATAAAAGCAGATGGAACAAAGCAAGCACTAAAACACACCCTCAAAAAGGGGAAACTGTGGCTGCGTTTGCTGGGAGCAGCAGCCAGGCTGCACGTCGGTTTAACCACTTCCACAGGGGGAAAGCCACTCCCAGCCATACTACCTCGACAAAAAAAAGGCCTTTTCCCAGGCCTGGCAGAAAAACACAGGGAATACCAACAGAACCACAGAAGGGGGTGACACTGAGCATCCAGTCCCAGGGGTGTGGAGATGCTCTGCAGCTCCTTCACTGTCAAGCCACTTTACTCTTCATAAAGTGCAACCCAGCTTCTGCCAGACCCCCATGGGCCTCAGGGTGCTCCATGCCCCAAGCTCCATGTCAGACATCACCCGTGCAGTGTGCCCTGCATGAGGTTCCTTGGCTTGAAAGGACCCTGGAGGAATTCTCCTAAATGCCTCCCTCATGCAGGCAGGGAAAAGGGCTATAGAGCCAGCTACTCACTCAGAGCCCACGCAGCCTGGGCATCACCTGCCTTGCTTCAAGTCCAACTGTAGCGTCTCAGCAGGTTCCCCCCACCCCAGTTACACTCTCCCCCATCCTCCATGCCCTCTCTGCACAGCCCGTACTCCTCACTTAAAGGCCACTCACGTCACATGACAGTCTCAAGAGACTTCTGCTGCCTGAATTTTACCCAATCCCACGCGGCTCTGATATCATCTTCTGACACTGCAGCTGGTCTGTGGAGTGACCCACAGGGCTGTGAGTCCAGGGACAGTGATTTCAGTTCTGGCTCCACTACTTGCTAGCTGTGTGATCCTGGGCATACTGCCTGACCTCTCTGAGCCTTTCTCTTGACATAAGAGGGAAAACAAATCCATCTGACTCATTGGCTAGTATCAGGTATACAGCTTTCCACCACATCGGTGGAGACACACACTAATAGTTGCTATACACTCATCATTTTAACTGCTCACTAAGTCAGGATCTCAACTCTACCACCTGCTGTGTGACCCTCCCTGGGCAACCCAACCTTGCTGAACCTCCATGCTGTCTACAAAGACATCATTTGCCCCACCTATCCTGGATTGCTGCAAGGACTGAATACAGTAAGAACAGGAACAAGCTTTGCTAGGCTTGACCAAGAGGTCAGGTTCTCCATATGGAAAGGGAAGAGAGGGCCAAAGACATCAGGCACACACCAAATGTGTGTTGGTGTGTGTGTGTGTGTGTGTGTGTGTGTGTGTGTGTGTGTGTGTGTCTAACAGATGGCCAGAGCACATAGTGGCCTCAGTGCCAAGCCAAGCCCTAGAGTCATGTGGGCCTCAGGCTGGTGTTGGCAAGGGGTGGGGAAGGTAGGAGCAGGGCCCTGCAAAGCCCAGGATGGCTGTCATTGAGTCACTTGGTTAGGTTCTTCAAAAACAGCCCTGAGGGCCCAGCATGGTAGCCTAGTGGCAAATGACCTCACCTTGAACTTGACGGGATCCTATATGGCACTGGTTCTAATCCCAGCAGCCCCGCCTCCCATTCAGCTCCCTGCTGTGGCCTGGGAAAGCAGTCGAGGATGGCCCCAAAGCATTGGTACCCTGAACCCGCGTGGGAGATCCAGAAGAAGCTCCTGGCTCCTGAGGCTTTAGATTGGCTCAGCTTCAGCCATAGTGGCCGCTTGGGGAGTCAACCAGTGGATGGAAGATCTTCTTCTCTGTCTCTCCTCCTCTCTGTATATCTTCTGACTTTCCAATAAAAATAAATAAATCTTAAAAAAAAAAAAGGGGGGAGAGAGAAGGAAAGTAAATGGAGACACATGACACATACAGGATCTGACAAGAAGGGAACTCTTTTTTTTTTCTTTTTTTAGTTTTTTTGCTTTGTTTTAGTTATAAGACAGAAACTCTAATGCAGAAGGAATCCAAAGGAAATCTCATAGGGCAGCTTAGCCACAGACCCAAGAAGCAACTGGTCTGGTTTTATTATTATCATTATTATTTTATCTTGATAATCTTTACCTAAATGATTAGGGTACAAAGGGTCAAGGGCTACAAGAATGTGGCTAAGACCATTGTTTCTACATTCTTCTTTTTTTTTTAATCTGGGGTAAAGGGGGAGATAAAGGGAGAAGCTCTACCCAGCCTCTTACCCATCCCAGGGTCACTGATGTAGGGCATGCTCCGAGGGCACTGCACAAGTGGTTTTGATAGTTCAACAGTTCTGAATTACTGTTGATCTCACTATTCAAGCACTATGAAATCTCTCCAGAATTCACTGGCTGACACAGTCCATCTTAGAGTCTCTACCTGCCCAGATTTTCACTGCCAACTAGTCTGGTCTTGAGCAACAGCTGTGCAGAAAGTTGGGCCGAAAAAATGGGAAAGTATTCACTTCAGGAATAATGGACAGTGACACTGTCCTGCATGGGCGCCATGACAAATTACCAGGCACAGCACTGAACAATATAATTTATGATCATACTAACATAAGCCTTAAGCATTGATATACAAATCAATTGCTTATCTATCTGAGCAGGAAGTCAATATGTCATGTCTAAATTAACAAGAGACAGTAATACAAAGTATTAAAGACAAAGAGACACAAGGCCGGCATGATGGTTCAACCGGCTAATCTTCTACCTGCTGGCACCAGTATCCACCATGGGCATTGGTTCATGTCCTCGCTGCACCACTTCTGATCCAGCTCCCTGCTTGTGAACTGAGAGAGCAGTAGAGAATGGCCCAAGTCTCGGAACCCTGCACCCACATGGGAAACCCAGAAGAAGCTCTTGGTCCTGGTTTCATATCAGCTCAGATCTGACAGTTGTGGCCATTTGGGGTGAACCAGTAGATGGAAAATCTTTCTCTCTGTATTTCCTTCTTTCTGCAAAATCTGACTTTCCAATAAAATGAATAAATAAATATTTTTAAGTATAATAATGAAACCAGTACTCTTTATTATCTCACTTTAGCTAGAACACTTCAACTATCAGTATAGTATTCAACTATATTCTGAAAAAATAAACATGCATTTCTAGAAACAAGCTAAAACTGGAGGCTGGCATTGTGGCCACTGTGTACAATGCTAGCATTCCTTTTGGGCACTGAGTAAGTCCTGACTGTTGCACTTTTTTTCTTTTTAAGATTTATTTTTATTTTTATTGGAAAGGCGGATATACAGAGAGGAGAGACAGAGAGGAAGAACTTCCGTCCGATGATTCACTCCCCAAGAGAGCGCAACGGCCAATGCTATGCCGATCCGAAGCCAGGAGCCTCTTCCGGGTCTCCCATGCGGGTGCAGGGTCCCGGGCCACAGGCAGGGAGCTGGATGGGAAGCGGGGCTGTCAGGATTAGAACCGGCGCCCATATGGAATCCCGGGTGTGTAAGGTGAGGACCTTAACCACTTGCGCCATCGCGCCGGGCCCTGTTCCACTCTCAATCCAGCTCTCTGCTGATGTGCCTGGGAAAGTAGTGGAAAGAGGCTGAGCCTGTGCATCCTCCATCCAACAAAGCTTCTGATTTCAGCAAAGCCCAGCCCCAGCCATGCGGCCATTTGAGGAGTGAGCCAGTGCATGGAAGCTCTTTCTCTAACACTATCTTTTAAACAAATACTTTTTTTTTAAGTTAAACATCTTTGCTCCTAGAGTCATTTCTCCTAGCCAGTCAGCATTTACAACGGATACTTTATACAATATATACACAATACAAAAAAAAAAAAAAAGAGTCCTCTTTAAGAGAATACAAAACAGCCTACTTTTGTTTGCAAATGTTACCAGGTAGTCAGGGAACTTGCAAGGGAGGGGTCTGCAGCTTCAGCCTCAAGAGCACGTTAAGCATCATAACAGTGTACCTGGGCTCAAGTGGCACCTTGCACAGCAGCTGGGCTCCACTGCCCCTTGGGGCAGTTCCAGGCAAACACATACCACGGGGTTTTAAAAATTGTTCCCAAGAGGAGCAGAGCAGGGTGCTGAGCACTGAGTACAGAATTATGCCACCGTAAGAGCAAGGGAGAAGGTTTCCTAGATCACACATTTATCAAGGAAAGGAGGAGGGGTACTTAGTGTGGTGGAGGAGAGAGGTTGGGTACTGACTTGGCCCTCCATCTGTAACAACAGAAAAACGACAGATCTGACCTAAGAGTCCTGCATCTACACAGGTGACACCCAGCTGGCCCCTCAGCTGATTCCCCACCCCTCCCAGCCACCAGCAGGCGTCAGCATTTGTCCTCAGAGAGGCACCAACTGAACAGGGATGGGGCAAGCCAACTCATCTCACTACCACAGCAGAGTTCTCCCAGATCCTTGACCAAAAAGAGGGTCAGGAGGAGTTGGATGGGGTGCTAGTCAGCCCCTGGACTGCCCATCACTGGACTGCCCATCCAGGGTGCTCTGAGCTGCCCATCGCTGGTTCTGAGGGACTGTTCCCGCCTCTGGGGGACACTCAGTCCCTTCAAATCAAGCAGACTGAAGGGTACTGCAGCTGTGCATGGCTGGGGCAGCCCAGCCTGCTTGGAAGCCCCAGGAAGCCTCACCGGACAGCTCTTACCAAAGGCTGCTTTTCTTTCTTTTTTACTTTATAAACTTCATTTTTTGAAGACTTATTTATGTGTTTGAAAGGCAGGGTCAAAGAGAAAGCAGGAGAGACAGAGAGATCTTTCATCTGCTGGTTCAGTCCCCAAATGACAGCAATGGCCATGGCTGGGCCAGCCCCAAATCAGGATCTGGGAACTCCATCTGTGTGGAATGCCAGCAATTGCACACAGCAGCTTAATTGGCTGTGCTGCAAGAAAGAAGTTAATGTATTTAGTTGAAAGCAGAGTTAGAGACAGAGAGGAACACACAGAGAACCTTTATTCTGTCACTTCACTCCCCAGATGGTTGCAACAGTCAGGGCTGGGCCATGCAGGAGCCAGGAGCCAATAGCTTCTTCCAGGTCTCCCATTCTGCCCTTCTAACAGTTAAGACCTCCCCGATCAGCCACATGCCGCTGCATACAGAGGGGAGATGATCCCTGCCAGAACCCACCATGCCCAAAGGACAGGGAGACACTCCTACAGACCTTACGTGGGCCTCCCGTGCTGTAGCTGACATCCTAGGCTGGGCCAAGCATCACACCAGACCACTGGCGAGAAAACAGGAGGGTCCTTTCTCAGCTCCAAGGCCGACCTGACAGCAGGGACCACAGAACACAAGGCCTTAGCCCGGCCCAGCTCCACCCTGTCTAGCTGTATCTGCAGGACTTCTGCTCAACAGGACCTCCTCCACTCTCCTGGACTTCCCCAGGACCAGATGAAGTCCCACTTCTTCCAGGAAGCCCACCTGCTATAATCACTCTTGGGGTGGTGGGGGAGGGAACTCTTCCAGGGCTTGGCTTGAAATCTTTCAATGCTCCTTTGTTCTAGTTCCTAGGATGGACACATACAGCCTGTCACTCCACAGGTGTCACCTCACTGACCTTCACCATGAGTCTGTGGCTTGGACCTTTTCACTCAGAGAAACTTAAGGCTCAGGGGAGGCCCCTGCCATGAAAGGCAGTAAGCAGCTACCAAGCATCAGAGCCAGTACTACTTTCTGGCTTCCCAACCCGGCCACCATTACACTACAGGCTGCAGGCCAGGTCCCTCCTCCTCTCTGCCCTCCCCATTCCCTGCCCCCACCCCCACCCAGGCCCAGGGTTGCCTCAGAAGTCCTCCAAATAGACACAAGATGTATAGAAACCCCAGTGGACCCTGACTCATCTCTTCCACACCCTGGGAGTCACCCATTGTGACGGCCTTTGTCTGGGATGTGGGCGTCAAGAGTTCTGGGGGCAGAGAGGGCACATCTGGGATAGTCCCCGCTCCCCCTCTTTGACTGTGGGAGAGGCTCTGCCTCCCTCCCCTTTGCACTGTGTGTCACAGGTGCCATTAAGCCATGGAGCAGGTAAGAGGGCCCCCAGGACAGCATTCCACCAGCCTGACTCTGTTTTCCTAGGCAAGACACAAAAAGCCTACAGAAGGTGCAGTTCAACTCCACACCCACAAGCCAGGAATTAAAAATAGTCACAGCCCACGTCAGCCACTAGCTAAGCGATGCCTGTGGCTCCGCCCGCCAAGGGCTGGCACCTTTTGCGGTCTAGCCTGGAGACATTCTGGGCAAAGCAGGCAAGGAATGGGCAGTGAGCTGTGTCCAGCACCTTTTCAAGGGGCAAGGAAAGACACTTCTTAGAAAACAAAAAAACAAAAACCTAGTCAATTCCCAGTGCACAGGCATTTGAATAAATGGGAATCACAAGACGTGGGGAGCTGGATGGGGTCCTTCATGAAACCATTTGGTTCATTAGGTCGATTATAACAGAAGGCTCATCCAGGCTCAGAGAGTACAAGGGTGCTGTCTGAGGTTGAGCTGTGGGAGGATAGAACGAGATTAGAGCCATGTCACTGGACATCCAGGCTGCGGCACTGCAGGTGGGCAGGCTCCCCAGCCACTCCGCACACATCTGAGCTCCATCTCATCTGCAGTGTCACAGACTCGGGAAACATGAAGGTCCACTTGGGAAGATGGCACAGGCAAGTGACTGCTGTCCTCCCCCAGCACATCCCGTCTCATCAAACCACAGGCCAAGTGTCATCTGCCCCAGTGTCGGGGAGGACTACACAGCCTCTGTCCCCAGCTTCCCTGCAGTCACCCAGGTGCCACAGCCAAGGCTGAGCAAGGCAAGCACAAGATACTTCCCCTTTCCACAGCTGGGTCTTGCAGCCCTCAGGGCTGGGTGAGGTGGAGATGGCCCCAGGGACTCAGAGAGTGGCTGTTCAGGCTCAGAGGCAGCTGCCTGCCACTGAACCACCTGCCCAGGGGGCAAAGGGGGAAAGTCAAGGGCAGGAGAATCTAGGTGCGTTTTCTAACCTGGGATCATCCTGGCTTAGACTCACATAGCATAGAAGACCCCCATATTAGCAAGAAACTGGTTTCAAGACCCAGGACACAAAGCCCAAGAGGCTCAAGTCTCTTCCACAAGATGGTGCCATGTTCGCATGCGCCCTATACACATCCTCTCCTCTCCCTTGCATGGTTTCTAGATTTCCAGCAATATCCAACACACTGTGAGGGCTATGTCAACAGTGGTTATCCTATGTCGCTTAGGCAATAATGACAAAAGTCTACACATATTCGCTGTCAAGTTTCCCCCCCCCCCAAATATTTTTGAACTGGGCTTGGTTGCATCCACTGACAGACCTGTGGACCCAGACGGTTTACTGTAGTTTCAAGTTAAGGAGGACAGTGGGTGGTGTTCCAGAAGCTTCTAATCATCCTCCCTCAACCATCTGCCCTCAATCGCTTTAGTCACAGAACAATCACTACAGCCTGAACGTGGCAGCTCCACTAACAGCCAGGCTTCCCAGCTCTAGGCAGCCAGGCTGGGCCCTGTCCAGTGGCAGTGGAGTGGTCCATCCTGGGGCCATGCAGGTTCAGGCAGTGCTAGACAGTGCTCCTTATGGTGTGCCTAAGACACGCAGCATCAGCACAAGCCGGGCGCCTGTTAGAAACTAAAGCACTCGACCTGCATCACAGACACCCCAAATTAAAACCGTCTGGAGTGACATTCAGCAGCGTGTGCCTGCACAAGCCTTCTGGATTACTCTCACCCAATCTCAGGTCTGAAGGCCTCCACCCAAAAGAATGCGGGCAGCAACATTATGGAAGGAGCCTGGTGCCTGGACAGCTTTATGGGACAGATGCCTAAAAAACCTGCATCCTTGGGGCCAGCACGGTGGCACAGCATGCTGTTTTCACCTGTGGCATCGGCATCCCCATAGGCACCAGCTCGTGTCCTGGTTTCCCATCCAGCTCCCTGCTTATAGCTTGGGAAAGCAGTGGAGGATGGCCCAAGGCCTTAGGTCTCTGCACCCAGGAGAAAACTCCTGGCTCCCAGTTTTAGATTAGCTCAGTTCTGGCCCCTGCAGCCATCTGGGGAAGTGAACCAGCAGATGGAAGATCTCTCTTTCCCTCTCTCTCTGTAACTCTCTCAAGTAAAATAAATAAATTTTTTTAAGAAAGAAAGGAAGGAAGGGAAGGAGGGAGGCAGGAAGAATGGATGATTCCTGGATTCTGGTTTCAAGTGTGTGAGGTAAGCTTCTCTCCTAATTCACAGAGAAACCTGGATCCTAGGGCAGGAGAGGTGGGAAGAGGCAGAACAGCAAAAAGGAGGAAAGGAAAGAAGGAATGCCCAAGTAGAATGAGTAAGAAGTTCCCAGGCCTGACATCAAGTGCACCCTGTGACCACTCTGAGCTCCTCCAGCAGAGAGAAACCACCAGGTGGGGCTAGGCACAGGCTACTAACCAGAAACACATGGAAGCGGCAGGATTTGTTTCTGAGGGTTGGGCAGACATACCAGGTACACAAAGAAAAACACAAGGTGGACACATGAACCTGAACAACAGGCAAAGATTTTCCAATAATCCTGCCTTCGCAGGCTGAGAGTTTTTAATTTTGTTTTGTTTTTCCCCAGTTTTTGTTTGTTTTTCAGTCTTCTTTCTTTAACTGTAAACACGGAAATCAGAAGCGCAGGGTGAAATACAGCTTTGGCTATTGTTGCCCATTGAGACACCTTACGTAACTGGGGCCTGGGGCCTGATTTCTGAGCTCTGGCCCACGCACACTTTTGTGTCCGACTTGGTCATTTTGCTGGAAGAAAGAGAAAGCCAATCTTATTGCCTCTGAGGAAAAAGCAAATGTGTAAATCAAGTCAGAGCTGTCAACCTCTTGAGACTCAAAGCAAGGAGCCAGGCACTGCAAAGGGACCCAAAAGGTCCTGCTGGGTTTGGGGATAGAGTGTGTCCCCAGGGGTTCCTGTGCTGGAAGCTGGGTCCCTAGGGTGCTGAGAGGTAGAAGGACTTCAGAACATAGGAAGGGGGAGTTATGGCGCAGCAGGCTATGTCATCTCAACACCTGGGACATGACATCCTTTGTGGGAGTGTTGGTCCAAATTCCACCTACCCCCCAATCCAGCTCCCTACTGATGTGCCTGGGAAAGTAGTGGATGACGGCTTGGGTACTTGGGTCCTGTGGCCCACATGGCAGACCTGGAGAGAGTTGTGGGCTCCTGGATTTGGTCTGTCCCAGCCCTTACGAGTGTGGGCATTTGGGGAATAACCAGAGAATGGAAGATCTCTACTTCTCCATCACTTAGCCCTTCGAATTAAAATTAATAAATAAGTAAATCTTTAAAAAGACAGCAGCAGGGGGTGGGAGGTGATGGGGCCCTGTAGGAGTGATTAGGCCATTGAGCATTCCTCCTGAGAAGAGACCAAGGTCTCAGGGATAGCTTAGCTGTTGCAAGCATATAGGGGAGTGAGGACTGGCTGGGATAAGCCAACCCATGTCCTCTGTGCAACATCTCTTGTACATAGACCAAGACCCTCACCACAGACTGAGCTATCCACATTCCTGACCAGCCAGAACAGTGGGTCACACACACATCCTTTCTTCAGCAATGACCCAGTCTTAGGCATTTTAGCACAACAACACGATAGGTTTCCAGGCCACCTCCCTGGGGTCTGCAGGCCAATCTCCCTGCACCCATGCCTTCCAAAGGCCTGGCCACTATGTAGACTGTCAGAGGGTCAAGGACAGGAGCTCATGGTAATCAGCGAGCAGAGATGCAGACCAGCTTACAAACCCCATCCAGTGTCAGCCTGCAGCAACAGAAGGGCATGGCTTCTATGCCCATAAAAAGTACCTACCTCTGAACTTTTTAAATTTATGTTTATTTTTATTGGAACGGCAGATATACAGAGAGAAAGAGAGAAAGATCTTCCATCCACTGGTTCACTCCCCAGTGGCCACAACAGCTGGAGCTGAGTCAATCCAAAGCCAGGAGTTTCTTCTGGGTCTCCCATGTAGGTACAGGATGCCAAAAGCTTGGGCCATCCTCATCTGCTTTCCCAGGACACAAGCAGGGAGCAGGATGAGAACTAGAGCAGCCAGGACATGAACTGGCAACCACATGGGATATCGGTGTATGCAAGGTAAGGACTTGAGCCACAAGATTACCACACCAGGTCCACTGTTGAACTTACAAACCTCATTGTACTGTACTGAGTCAGCAGATGGAAGATCTCTCTCTCTCTCTCTCTGGTGCTTCTCCTTCTAACTATGACTTTCAAAATACATAATTTTTTTTCTAAAAAATCCTATTTCATAAAGACTACTATAAGGTGCTTGATTTGGAAAACATAGTACCATATAAAGTTTCATAAATGCCTTCAGTGACACTGCAACCAGGGTCTTTTTTACAGGTTGTTTACACACACACTGTTTCCAGATCTTCCCAGCTCCTATCAGAAAGGGAAAGGTTGAGTAAATCATGGTAATTCCATGCAGCCACTGCTGACCTGGAGACCCAGGGACCCAGCGTCATTCGCAGCCCCTGGTAAGTAAACCAGAAACATCAATAGAACCAAATGCTCTCAGCAGCAATCTCCTTCCTTTCAAAGCCTGTCTACCTGGGATCCCCCACCCATCTGCGCCACACCAGCCTGCTCCCAGTACCCCACCCTTTGCCCCAAACAACACAGCACCCAGGCAGTGCTGCCACCCCTGACCTTCCCCAGGTTTCCCTGTCACTGCTCAGTGCTGGCTTTGTGCCCTCCATTCCCACCCTGCTGGGCCTTTCCCAAGCTCCCCTCACATCCCTTAACTCTGCTATGCAATGAAGCATTCAGGAGCTCCCCTGCCCTCAACCTCAACCCCAAATACAGCCCAGCCAGAAACATGCCAAGCGAATTCATAATCTCCCTTGCCCACCCCCACCTGCCTCGATTCTCATCCAGGGCCTCGTGTCCCAGGGACATCCCTGAGGACAAGCCCACAGTGAGTGGGAGTGGCTTTCCCTTGTAAATGCACGCACAGGATGAGGCGAGGCCAATAGTAGGTCCTCATGCAGGAGAGTGCAGCAGAATCATGCCTTGTCACCTGCTTCCTAAAAATAACCATGGCCTTCCAGAGACATAGCACACTCATATGTGCCATCATCCCTCACCCATGCACATCCTTTTTTCCCCCTCTGGAGACGCCAGGCCCAGGTCTAATGAGCCACTTACCCTCTCTGTGGATGCTCTCATTCAGGTTTCTCTCCTTCAAACCATTCTCCCCACCACAAGCCAGCTGCTAGGGGCAAGGAGCCTCTCTTCCCCCTCTGCATTTCCCCCCTCCTTTACTGCTTAGGCAGTGGGCGCTGGAGAGCTGGACACAGAGCCAGGCCTCTCCTACTGCGCAGGCCTACCTGGCTTCGTAGCCAGCCGCAGCGATGCACCCATGCTATGGACAGCATCATGCAGCCCCTAACTCCTCTTACCCCTTCAGCCTACACCTGCTCACCTGATCGGCACCTGAGGCAGGCCCTCAGAGCATCTCTAGTCACCTTCAGCCTGTCTGGGGTGACCCAGCACACACAGGGCTTTGTCCCCTGCTGCCTCAGCTGTCTCCACCCATGATTTCTTCCCATCAGTGCAGACAAGGCCTGGATATACTGCTGGAATTCTCCCCAGGTGACCATCAGACCTGGATTTCCTAGGTGGTGGGGTTAGGGTCAGCCAACGTGGAATGGTCTCAGTGGTGATGTTAGGATATTTTACTGAGTTTCAAAAACTTAGGTTAAGTCCATGAACTCCCACCCAGCAAAGTTCAGGTCCCCCATGGGACCTGACAGCTATCCTATGTGAGTGTCACTCAAAGTCCTGATAGTCAAAGGGACCGTAGAGTATTGCAGGGAAAAATCCAGAGAAATTGGGCCAGCTCCCTTGACTGTGATTGGCAAGTATATGGGTTCACACACACACACGCTCTCATGGGACCAAGTGCTAGGAACTGAAGCTGACAGCTAGAAAGGAGCAAGGAGGGGGGTTGATTTCCAGAAGGGTCTGAGCCTGCAAAGACTTAGCAATTGCCCTATCTTGTCGCAATGAGCTGCTTTCTCCTCTTTTGCAATGAGTTCCTAAGCAGAAACCACAATAAACCAGTCCTGGCTCAACTCTTCCTTCAGCCATCCCAGACTGATCCAGAACCACCCAACCAAGGCATCACTAATCAACCCCAATCAACCCCAGGTTCCCAGGAATGGCAATCTAGGAGAGGCCCTCTCCCCGCCCCCTGCACAACCCCCCCCCCCTCCCCCGCCGGTCTGGCTCCATAAAGGAGGCATTTCAACCTCCAACAGCTCCTTATGCTCCTCTCTGTCCAGGTTCATTTCCACCTCACCCCACCCACCTTCTCACCCACCTTGGACTCTGCCTATCCAGCCTGTAGGAGTTAATATTTTAACCGGAGGGCAACCACTTCCCTGATTTGCTTCTGGCATTCAACAGACAATCTCCTGTGCACCCACTAAGATAAGGCCCATCCCAGGGCCCTTCAAGACATCAGGAGATGAATCAGAAATAGCCCCCACCCTGCACAACTGAGGGTGAGACCATGGCCCTCCAAACACAAGACAAGGTGAGTCACAGACGAACAGAACAGGGCTGGGTGCTCCTGTCGGTGCCCAGGGAAATACCTGCACGGCTCCCAGGAGGGTGGTGGACGGGCCAAATTGGGGTCATGCGGACAGAGCCATGTGTAATAAGACAGAGGGATGGTTCTAGAAAGGAGCAATTCAGCTCAGCTAGTGAGGGTGGGAGGAGAGCTGTTAACCATGATTGCCTTACACATCCACACAAAGTTCATTCCTAACATTCCAGGCCCTGCTTTACACCTAAAGGGGGAGGGGGCCACACACCTGCAACACACAGGTATAGTGTACTGGTGACCACACAGTCCAGGTGATCAGTATCTGAAACTGGGATGGCCACTAAATACCTTCACGACCACCTAGGAGTAGGTGCTCTCATCATTTCCACTTTACAGAAAGGGAGACCAAAGCACAGAGACCGGTCTGACCAGGAAGTGAGTGCCCACTGCCCAGGGTCCTCAGCTGGCCTCTGGATTCAAGGCATAGCTGGTGCCTAGGGGGAGGGGGCCCTGCTAAGTCCTCTGGAATCCCCCCACCACTGAATGTAGCATAAGGAGTGAGCAGTGTCACAGCCTTCAGTCCCGGTGGGCCGTGCCCAGCTCACCAGGCCCAGGCAGGGCAGCGGAGTAGCAAGGAGTGAAGGCCAGCAGAGGGGGCCCAAGAGAGGGGAGCCCGGGCAGGGTCTGTCCTCAGGCGAGGTCCCCGGGTTAGAGGGGCGGGACTGTTTGCAGCTAGGGCCAGCGCCACCGGCTGACCCGATCTACTCCCCCACCCCCTGCACAAGTCCAAGGAAGAAGGCCAGCAGGTCGGGACAGTCGCCTGAGGTGAATCTGCACTCTCCCAGCCCCTCGGCTACTTACAAGGAAGCTGCAGCGGCGGCCACTCCCAGGAACGTCTTCCACCCAGTTCAGGGGCAAAGACCTTGAGGGCAGATCCTCAGCTCGCTCGGCTTTGCACCGGGCCACGAAGGACGCACACGCTGGACAACTCACCTGGGCCGGAGGGGGGCCGGGGTCGCCGGCCGGCCGTCGCCTTCTGCCCCGCGGGCGCCCCCGGCCCAAGCCCTAGCCAGGCCGGGACGGAACCGCTGACCTCCGGCAGCACCGCACGGCCACGTGTCCCGACCACGAGGGCCCCAGTGCCTGGGCACCCCCAGCCCTACCGGGACGGGTAGCCAGACCAGCACCCCTGCCCCAAGCTGCGCAACCAGGAAGCCGCCTGGCCCAGCCGGGGCAGGGGAAAAACCTCAGCGCACTTGCCGCCGCGGCTCCTCACTCACCTGGCTCCGGTGAGCGGTTCTCTGGGAGGACGTTTCGGGCGCCGCGCCCTACTTCTTGAACCAGGAGCTCGGGGACACTGCGGGGATCGGAGAAGTCGCAAACACTAGTGAACGCGGGTTCCCCGGCCGTCAGGGCGAGGCGGGAGGAGGCGGAGCCCGCTGGAGCGGAAAACTCCGCGGGTGCGGCCGCCCCCACGCGCCCCGGGGCGGAGCTGCGGGAGAGGGGCGGGGCTTGTCCAGGAGCGGGGCCAGGCAGAGGGGCGGGGCCAGGCAGAGGGGCGGGGCCTTCCCATTGCGGACCGCCTCCGAGGGGGTGGGAACTGCGCCCAGGAGGGCCACTCCGAGGGGCGGGGCCTGCACCTGGGCGGTGTCTTCGGGGGGCGGGGCTGCGCCTAAGCGGTGCCTTGGGGCGGGGCATCTTTGAGGGGCGGGGCTGCTCTCGGGAAGGCGGCCTGGGGCGGGGCCAGCGGCCTGAGGAGAAAGACGCGGATCTCGGCGCTGCCCTGGGCGGGAGGAAGACGCTGCGGGCTCCGCCAACTGCGTTCCCCGGGCTGGCCCGGCCCGGCCCGGCCCTGCCCTGAGCCGCATTCGCCCTCTTGCAACCCCGCGTGCGTGTTTTGCGACTTTTTTTTTTTAGATGGAAGAAAACTTCCCATATTAAAATGACCCCACCCTTTTGAGGCGTGACGAGGCGGAAGGCGGGGGCGAAGGGGATAGCTTGAGGATGGAAACGCCTCAGCAACTCCCTCAGCCGGGCGACCAGCGTCCACGTCCACAGTAATGAAACTGGTTGTGAATCTGCGTGTGTTCGAAGTGCCATTCCTCGGAAACCAGGGCGCAGCACCCCACGCACGGTATGAGAGAAAACAGCTCCGAGGCCGGCTACTGACGCTCACCCCTGGAGGCGGCAGGTGATGGCTCCAGTACCTGGGTCCCTGCCACCCACGTGAGAGACCCAGGTGGGGCTTGTCTCAGCTCTGTGCTGGCAGAAAGTATATAGAAATTAATTGAATACAAAATAACATTTTTAATATTCAAAAAATAAACCCAGATTTGCTCTTCATTTCCCCAGCCCCAGAACTTTCTATAGCTAGCTAGCTAGATACATACATACATCATATCTAAGCAAATGAATTTCACCAAAAGGGTGTTGCAGTGTTTTTTAATTCACTCTATTTTGAGAAATATCCATGCTAGCATACCAGCATAATCGACCTGCTTTTTGCATCAACATGTGCCATCATGCGCCTCACCATTTTTTAATTACTAGCTCCTAAATAATGCACCTTTTGATGTTTGCCCATTTTTGTTTGTAAAAACAAGCTTCCGGTTGCTATTTGCATTGCAAGGGGAGCACGGAAGCTTAAGAGCAGGAAAAACTTAAGAGGAAAAGCTTAAGAGCAGGAGTGAGAGATAGGTGTGGAGATGCTGCAACCCAAGCTCTGTCCTCCACTGCACAAGGACAAGGGTTGTGGGTGCCGGGAGGCAGGCGCTACCAAATGCCTGCACGACCCCGCGTTGGGGATCCCACAAGAAGCCCTTTGGAGTGGGCTTGGGGCTGACCATGCAGGTGGGGGTGTCATCTGGCACAGCCGTGTTTGGGGCTGGACAGCGAAGTTTGGACAAGGGTGGGCGAGTGTAGGTGCAACTCAGGCCAAAGGCATCGAACCACCCTAGAAAAGCGGCTGTCTCCTGCCCCCAGACGCGGGAGTAGGGCGGTCGGGGCAAAGGGGAGGAAGATCCTGGCTGAAAAGATTCTAGCATGCTAGTCGGCGCGTGAGTGCACACAAAGCACTCGGGTGCGCTGATGCCAAGTCCCAATGCACTGCTCTGGGCTGGCTCTGGCGGCCTGGCGCTGCAGTCCCTCTTCAGCCCCTCACCGTCTGGCTCGCATAGCCTGCGCTGCCCGCACCTGCCGCGGCAGCAAAGACGGGCTTGCTTGCACGGCCCACTTGGAACGTTTCTTCGAACACCACGTTGAAACATCATAGGCCAATCTCCAGGGATGGAATTCCTTCTGAATGTAGCACACACTTCATTGCTGCCTTCAGAGCCCTAGACCAGAGCACTGAGTAGAGCTGCCACGGGGCTCGGGGTCTAGGGATTTCCATGAGATGCCAGGGTGAAATGAGATGCCAAATGCCTGCTTGCATTTGGTGCCTCAGATAAAGTCCTTAACCTTGTCCCTAACCTAATGAAGAAACAAAGTACATTTTCTCTTATAAAGTTTATGTTGCCACATCAAACAAAGACGAAGGATCTGGGGGGTGGGTAAAAGGCTTCTGATGGGGACTTGGCAGGGAAAAAAAGGCTCGACTTTTAGTTTTTGTAAATCATAATAATTCTTTAAACCAATTATGTATTGCTTTCATTCCTACTTTTACCCCTGTCGATTTGGCCTTCCTACTTTTTGGTGTTTTTCTGGTTTCTGGAGTCAAACATTAGGGCCATATATCTTCAAATTCTTTTGTTGTTATTTCTAACAGGATTGTATGGCCATAAATGTCCCTCTAAATCTTACTTTGGCTGTGTACTTTCAGTTTTTGTACATCAGGGATTTTGTTCTTTCTAGGTTATAAATGTTTGGGACTTTTGTGTTGTTGTTAGGATTGTCATCCTTAATTCATGAATTATTTAGAAGCCAGTTTTCTATTGCTTGATTTGGTTTTGCTCCAAACTTAAGATTTTAAAAAAAATGTCATTGACTTTTAATTTCAATGCCATAAAGATGAGAAGTGTGCTGCTTTTAGGATTTGTTGAGACTCCCAGCATGGTCTAATATGCAGACTTCTGGCCACCCCAGTTTTGGTAAATGTGCCCTGTACTCTTTTTTTTTTTTTTTAAGATTTATTCATTTTTATTGGAAAGGCAGATATACAGAGAGGAGGAGAGACAGAGAGGAAGATCTTCCGTCTGATGATTCACTACCCAAGTGACCGCAATGGCTGGTACTGCACCAATCCGAAGCCGGGAGCCAGGAATTTCTTTCCGGGTCTCCCACACGGGTGCAGGGTCCCAATGCTCTGGGCCATCCTTGACTGCTTTCCCAGGCTACAAGCAGGGAATTGGATGGAAAGTGGAGCTGCCAGGATTAGAACCGGCGCCCATATGGGATCCCAGCGCGTCCAAGGTGAGAACCTTAACCACTACACCTTTTGACCCAGCAGTTAAGATGCCTTAAGACACCTGCATCCTACATCAGAGTATCTGGGTTCAGCATCCAAGCCACACAGCTCCTGGTTCTGGCTTCCTATCAGCACAGACTCTGGGAGACCATGGTGATGGCAGATAGTATAGTTCCTCCCACCCACGTGGAAGATACAGATTGAGTTTCTGGCTTACAGTTTAGGTATGACCCTGTCCTGGCTGTTGGAGCCATCTGGAGAGTGAGTTAGCCAGTGGGCAGGCATTTGTATTCTCTCCCTCTCTTTCCTTGTCATTTTAAAAATAAACTAGCCATCTTTCATCCTGATTTTTCCCTCCTGGGTTCTGCATGTCAAGGAGTTAACGCTTTCTGCCCAGCCCTCTGTGCTAGAGAGTTGAGAGCTACTGGAATCCCCTCTGCCAAAATTACCCATCATGTCCTAGCAACAGCCCTTGCTTGCATGGGCTCCTTACAAGGTCAAAGTGGAAAAGGCTTAAGCAATGTCTCATTGGTATGTGTTTGTAGAATTTACAACAGTCAGCTATTTTAAGGACAAGGAGTTGAGACAGTTGGCTCTTTCCATGCTGGCATCCTCCTTCTGTCATTTCTCTTCATGGCCCTGTGTTGCAGTGACCACAGGCCACCTGGGGCTCTGGCTAGGAATGGGAGGTGCTTAGGTAGTTTGTACTTACTTCTGTGTATACATGCCTGACTGTTTGTCTCCCCTGTGTAGGGGCAGCTTCTGGAATACTGTTTGGATGCAGTCAGTAGAGCCAGAGATATCTCAACAGTAAATGTGTCCTACACCTGTTTTTTAGAAACATGCTGGTAGTGAGGGTGAAACAAGATGTGTGATATGGGTAGGGCCAGGAATGAGTCTGTGGAAAGCTCTATCAGCCATCACATGTAGAAGAAAGCAGGTCTATATTCTTCATGCCTGTTTACCATGGAGGTTTTAGAGTAGGTATCTGGCCTGGCAGTTAAGCACTGATTAGAAAGTTCACTTTCCACATCAGAGTGCCTGAGTTCAACCCCTAGCCCCAGCAGGTCTTCATAGCTGCCAGCTAACATAGACTCTGTGAAGCAACAATGAAGGCTCAAGTGCTTGGGTTCCCACCATCCATGTGCAAGATCTGGACTGAGTTCCTGGCTTCACCCCTGAGCTTGTGCCCTGCCACTATTACAGGTGTTGGAAGAATGAACTTAGATGGGAGTTATCTCTCCCTCCCTCTCCCCAGTCCAATATATTACACAAAACAAATATTACACAAAAACAAAACCTTAAAATGGAAATTCTTTCCCATGGATATGTACTCAATAAATCAACATACACAATTATAATACACAATTGCAAATATAAGCACCATATATCTGTTTTCTAAGCCATTTCAGGAAGTAGGGTTCTGCTTAGTTCTCTTATAGAAATTCCTAGTCCTTTTCATGGCAGTGAGCTGAGCACATGCAACAGGCTGCCTCCTCAGCACCAAACTGCAGAAATGACAGGGAAGGAGACAACATTGTGTCTTCAAAAGCACAACCAGGAATGTTTAAACAACCCTGTGTGTGAGAACTCCTGTATGGTAAAGCACAGGCCATGGGGGTACTTCAGACAGAAGTATGCTTGTGTATGGAATGGTCTGTTCAGCCCAGCATGTCTGACTGTATCTTAGCTTATCTGACCTATTTTAACCGGTTGAGATCTGCACAGAAGAAATTAAGTTCTTAAGACCTTAATTGGAAACATTTTACATCTACAAGGAAATATGAAACTCTGTCCACTACTACAATAAGAACAACCATGGCCAGCTGGCTAATACTTGTATCCAAGAAGGAATATGATGAGATGCTGTCTAGGAGTACTTAGAATGTTCTAGTTAGTAACCATCAAAATTTGCTTACTCTTGCCAGTGATACTGTTTGTGACTAAAATAGCTCACTTCAGTAAATTTTACCAAAATATGTGAGCCTAATGAAAAAATGCTGGAAAAGAAAATAATATTAGGGACTGGAGCTGTGGCATAGCTGATAAAACTGCCAGTGGTGCTGGCATCCCATATGGATGCTGGTTAAGTCCCAGCTCCTCCACTTCCAATCCCGCTCCCTGCTAATATGCCTGGAAAAGCAATGGAAGATGACCCAGAGCTTTGGACCCTTGCACTGATGTGGGAGACACAGATGAAGCTCCTGGCTCCTGGCTTTGGCCTGGCCCAGCCATAGCTGTTGCAGCCATTTGGAGAGCTCTGTGTCTCTCCTCTTTCTTTAACTCTGACTTTCAAATAAATAAACCTCTTTTTAAAAAAAGAAACAGAAAATGGTAGGAAGGAAGAGTAAGAAAGAGAGAGAAAGAAAAGAAAGAAAGAAGAAACAACACTAGAAAAAAGACATTAGAAAATTCTCAGGCTAGCCATGTGGCTTAGTAGGTTAAACTGCTACTGGCAACTTATGTAGGCATCTATTCATGTCCCTGTTGCTCCACTTCCAATCCAACTCCTTGGATTGATGCACCTGGGAAGGTAGCAGACGATGGTCCAAACACTTAGGTTATAGCCACCTATGTAAAGACCAAGATGAAGCTCTTGGCCCATGCTCCTGGCTTCAGCTTGCCCCAAAGGAGACCAATTTGTCATGTAATGGAGTGGCAGCTGTAGCCTGTAGGCTGTAGCCTGGGGAAGGCCCAGTGCATTTTGGGGGAAGGAGATAAGGTAGGGAGTCAACACAAAGACAAGGCAAACACCTAGTGAATGGAACAGGGGAGGCCAGGCCCCAGGAAGTGAGTGGCTGAAAACTGGAAAGTTCAACAGGGGGAGAAAATGAACATTCCAGACAGATACGTACTGGTTCCCCTCAGCGCGTAAGCTGAATTGAGGCTCAGACACCCAAGCAGTGAGCTCCTTCCATTAGCAAGCCCCACCCCCACACCAATGTTTGGCGCCACATCCTTACATGGGAATATGCAGCCAGGATCACTAGCCTGGGAAGGAAGCCTCCAGTGAGGGGGACCAACCTTCCCAGTTTGCCAGGAACTGACTGATTCCAGGACATAAAGTGTTTTGCACTCAAAGTGGAAATGTTACTGGCAAAGCAGGTGACTTGCTCATCCTCCTCCAGCATTTGTGTGGCTTTTGCCTACTGATTTGCATACTCCAACTTTGATAGGCAGAGCTCACAGGCTGTGATGTAGGTACCTGCTACAATTCTTATGATCCTGTGGGAAGATCTGTCCTGCAACAGTATTCAATGGTTTGTGACACTCTTCCAGCCTGTGACACACATATAGGGAGAAAACCAACTATGCTGTTTGCATTGGGATCAAATAAGGATGTTCCCTGGCTCCTTTGGTTTTTCATTTGAAACCACTTCAAGGAAGATTGTGCTCTCCTACCAGCCTGCTCAACCACCAGCCAGCATCTGTGTGTTTACCCTGTGGGCTATTGAATGTGGCCTGGCCTGGCATCCTGCCCTGTCCCGCCCTGTCCTGGCGAACCATAGGCCACTCATTCTCTTGAAAGCAGGTTATCTGATGTCCATGGACTAGATATAGTCTTCGCAGATCATAAGTACCACTGTCTAAATGGGTACAACCAACTCTGGATCTAAAATCATTATCGAACTAGACTTCTTCCAACTTTTAGGAGATTTCTAGAAAGTGAATGTAAAGAAAGTAATTGCAAGCAGGAAATCACCTTATTAAATAATTTGACCTGTATGTTTCACAGCCAGTTTAATTAGTCAACAGATCTTGTTGCTCAGAATTAGATATACTGCAGGTGTATGTGTATGTACATTTGCTTGTGTGGCCAAATAAGATACACAGTTACAGACCTGCTTCACAGCTTTCCAGGCCAACTTTAATTGCTGCTGCACATGGTGATGGGGCGCCTGGTGATGGGTGGGATGCACAGTGATGGGGACCATGGTGAGAGAGCTCTCAGGTGTCTTTCTGGGGAGAGTCTTGGTTCTGCCTGCAGGGATACTCAGCACACTGTGGCTTGGCTTTCTCTTCAGGAACGTGTTCACTGGTGCTGGTGTCTTCACTGATGATCCACAGCGAGGTATATGGTGCATCTTTCCCCTGGCAACGGGAAGAATTACATGTCAAGTAGATCAGGATCTCCTAGCATCGCTGAACTTCTGAGAAGCCCGGGTAAGTGAAAAGCTCTTTGTGGGTAAGTGCCCATGAACTCTTTCTCTGTATTCTGTCCTATTCAGCATTCATTCTGTTCAGTCTCTAGACACAGGCAGGTGTTTTTAAATATATTACTGATTCAGCCAGAGCAGCAAAGGGAGGTGTCTGCCTGGCTCCTTGAAGAATTATCTGTAATTCTTTGTATTTGGCTGGGAGCCATCCACCTACACTTGAGGGGGCATTAAACAAAATATATTGTTGCACATTTTTGCTTTATCTGTTGTGGGGTATTTCTGATGAGGCGGCCTCTATACTCTTTGGACTTAACAGCTGGAATGAATCTTGGCCATCTGCAGATACTCTGGATCTTAGCCTTCCCTCAGCTCCCCATCAGTCTTAGTGTTAACTGGATGGACAGGCTTAAAGCACAAAGGAATAATCTCTGAGGCCAGCACAGTTGGTGAGCATGAAGTCAGAGCATGGCAAGATGGTCTAGTGAGCTGAGCGGGCCTGGGCAGATCAGGGTGCTAGGTGTCAGACACGCCTCACCCCAGCACCCCTCCCTGGTGATGAAGGTGGGGGTTGGAAATGGACGTCAGGACTACACGCAAGCTTGGATGGGAGCCTGTAGGGCATCACTCTATCTTAGGGTGAGGGGTAAGCATGCTGGAGTGAGACATGGCCCCATCTGTTCCTAGATGCTTTTCCATCTCCAGCTTTCTATGTTTTATCACACACACACACACACACAGAGCATCGTTAAGTGTGAATGTGAGTCAAATACCACATGCCTTTCATCCTCCCTTCATGGTCTCCAGGTCTCAGCACATTCTTAACCTAACCTCACTTCTGTGACATAAGCCAGGAAAACAGAACACCGCAGACATTACAGATGTGGGCTCTGGACTCAAGGGATTTTTTTAAAAAAGATTTATCTAGTTTTATTATAAAGGTAAATTTCAGAGAGAAGGAGAGACAGAGAGAAAAATCTTTCATCCATTGGTTTACTCCTCAATGGCTGTAATGGCCAGAGCTGAGCAGACCCAAAGCCAAAAGTCAGGAGCTTCTTCTGTGTCTCCCACATCGTTGAAGGGTCTCAAGCACTTGGGCCATCCTCTGCTGCTTTCCCAGGCTACAAGCAGAGAGCTGGATGAGAAATGCAGTAGCTGAGACACGAATTGGCATCCAAACAGGATCCTGACGCTTCGCAAGGAACTGATCCTGATGCTTTAGCCAAATGAACCCTTTTGCCAGGCCCATGACTCAACTGCTTTTGATTCCTTCCTCCATCACTTTCCACTGGAGTGGCATTGGGGCAGACATTTGGTCTCTTCATCTGTAAAAATAGGACTAAAACAGTTTCCCACACAGGTATTGTGGGGAACATGTGACATGATTACCATGAATCATCTCCCATATAGCTTAACCTCAACAGTTGAGGTTTGCTATGAAGAAATACATCATGGCAGTGAAGAGTTCACTCTTCGGAGTCAGATGTACTCAGCTGGGTTCTAGAAATTTCCTAGACAAACAGTGAAAATTCGGATGTTTTAAACCTCTTTAGCCCTAGGCTTTTCTCCTGTGCATATACAATTCTAGGCACCCTGCCGGATGGAAAGTGTATGCTCAAGGCTCCATAAATAGCTGTAATTACTTGCTATTTTCTTGCTGCAACAGAAGAGGAGGCTGTGCAAGCTAACCAGGCAGGAGGGAATGCCTAGGGGCCAATTCTCCAGAGCTGCCAACCCTTTGTGGTGAACTGATCTTTATCTGAAATACTTGGTAGTAATGTAGCTAATGAGATTTGCTCTTTTCTCTGTGTTAGGCAGCAAACAGAGATTTCCAATTTTTGTCTTATCTGCAACAAGGTATGGTAGATTTTAATATTTTGGAGCCCCCAAGTATTCTATCAGTCTGGGTCCAATCAAAAGACAAACCACATGGTGGTTTATGCAATGGAAGTTTAATAGAACCATTAAACTTTGATAAAAGAGTAACCATATGGCCTAAAGGGAGCCCTGTAAGTCTAATCTTCCTGCAGTTAGAGCTATTCAAGGAAGCCCCCCTTGCCCGCCCCTGCACCCCAGGCTGGAGATGAAATTGATTATTGGAGCAAGTAGCATCACAGTACCCCGGGTAGCAGAAAAATCTTTTGAGTTGCCTGAGCCAGATTGAATCTTAATCAGTAGACAAGCTAGGGAAGTAAACCTCCAGGGCACCTGCTAGCCACAACTGTTAGGTGAGTTTATAGATGTGTGGACATCATAGAGGAAGGTAGGAAGGTTTGAACAGCAGGTGTGGATGGGGCACTGACTGTTGGAAAAGTTTTGAAGTGACTACCACATCACGCCAAGTCAGGCCAGGCAAGGCCGGGACTGTCTGGGACCTTCTGAGAACATGGCTGGGAGCAGGGTCACTGGATGTCCTCCCAACTGCCATAGCCAGCAAGAGACACCCTCTGTCCCCACCCCGCTTCTCTGCTCAGAAAGCACAACATCATGCTCAGCATAGGGAGAGAGGCTCATGGGGTTCTGTTGTCTTCACAGAGGGGTGTGGCTGGGGGAAGCAGAGTTGAGAAGTCAGACGTTGGGTAAACAGCCCAGACACCTAGGGGATATTTGGAGAAAGCTGTGAACGCCCAGTGTGGCTCCAAGTGTTCATGCATATATACTTATATCTAATGAGCCACACTCTCAGAGTGGGTACTTACTCTTAGGATGTTCCCAGACCACAAGTGGAGAAAAGACTGGGCAAGAGGAAGTTATGCAAAGCTATTCCAGGTTCCAGGACAGTTGTGAGAGAGCCTCCATACAGTACAGTGAGGTGATGTGAAGGAGTGGCCATAAGATTCCAGAGCTTGTCACAGTCACGGGTGGCGACATTCCCCCCTCATGGGCAGGCACTTAAAGACACCTGAGAGAGGGAAGTCACTTCCATTTTGCGCACCTGTCAGCTCGGGCACACGTTGTGGACAGCAGACTCCCCAGATCACTTTGCAAATCCATGCAAAGTCATTTTGTTCCTTCAAGTGAACACCAAGCTCCTCCCTGACACTGACAAATGCATGTTTGTGTTTTCTGTGGCTTCAGGCTGGCTGGGTGGCCATGCACAAAATAAGGACCAAGATACTAACAGGGACCATCAGTAGTTAGAGATCCCTGAAGAATAAAACTGGGGGCTGGCACTGTTGCATAACGGTTAAAGCCTTCTATGACATCGGCATTCCCTAGGGGCTCCAGTTCACATCTCAGCTGCTCCACTTCCGGGAAAACAGCAGAGGATGGCCTGTGTGTTTGGGTCTCTGCCGCCCATTTGGAAAACATGGATGAAGTTTCTGGCTGCTGCTTGTGACCTGGCTCGGAGCTGGTCACTGGGGCTATCTGGGAAGTGAACCAGTGGGCTCTGCGAAGTAGCCTAGTGGCTCAGTACTGCCTTTCATGCACCAGGATCCCAAATGGGTGCCGGTTTGTGTCCCGGCTGCTACATTTCCCACCCATCCAGCTCCCTGCTTGTGGCCTAGAAAAGCAGTTGAGTGCAGCCCAAAGCCTTGGGATCCTGCATCCACATGGCAGACCTGGAAGAAGTTTCTGGTTCCTGGCTTTGGATTGGCTCAGCTCTGGCTGTTGCAGCCACTTGAGGAGTGAACCAGTGGATGGAAGATTTTTCTCTTTGTCTCTCCTTCTCTCTGTAAATCTGCCTTTCCAATAAAAATAAATAAGTCTTTTAAAATATGAAACAATAAATAAATACATCCCTCTATCCTATCCCCCTCTCTTTTTTTAAAGACACAGTGCTGTTTTGAGAATCTCCATTTCATAAGGGTCCACAGAGGGAAAAGATTTTACATTTTTGTTACATATCCCTGCAAACCCTCCCTTCACTGTGTCTGAAATGGCCACGTCTACAGATGCCCAGTATGTTGCTTCCACGAATAAGCAGGATGTTGAGGCTTCCTGTGAGAGCAAAGGGCATTCAGGAGGCCCTGGCAACGAGTACAGCTTGGAAAACGGAAAAGAAAAAAGAAAAAAAAAAAAATCCATGGAAAACAACTTTTCTGCCCCAAGCCAGACTGAGAGGCAGGAGCCAGGAAAGCAAAATGCTGCCCCCTCCTGGTCATTGTTTGTAGAGCAGCACCAAGATATACAACTAACACTAAGCTAAGCTGGAGGAAGAGTTTGGCATGTGTGTTTACAAGGGATGGTTTTCTAGGTTGTTCATGATAGGAAAAGTACAAACTCCAGAGAACCAGGCCTGCTGCTTCATGGCCGTGTGCTGTGAACATATCATTCCTCCTCTCAGAACCTTATTTTTCTCGAGGGAGTGGGATGGAGTAGGACAGTCTACAAGAACCCAGTGGGAGGGTATTAAAAGATGAGACTGGGGTTGACAGATAGGTATCAGGGAGGAAGGAAGAGGGCAGCCCAGGCAGATGCAGAGGAAGGGTTCGAAAGAAACCAATGGAAATCCTGTGGTGTGTCTCCTAGTCCTTGCCCACTATGTGCGGGGCTAGAGTTGGTTCTAGATTCTTAAAGCACCTGTTCTCCCCTGACGTCAGCTCATGGGAAGGAACCAAGGATCTGGAAACACCTGTCTGCATGGGACAGCGCCCCCATCTTTGCAGGGCTAACCTGTAACATTCTCTCCTGTAGAGATGTTTTTTAATTACTGATTTGAAAGACAGAGTTACTGAGAGAGGGAGACACATCTTTCCTCTCTTTCCCCCGCCACCTGATGTGAAGCCAGGAGCTTCTCCTGGTTTCCTACACACTAGAGGGTCCCAAAGACTTGGGTCATTTTCCACTGTTTTCCCAGGCTTGTAAGTAGAGAGCTGGATCAGAAGTGGAACATCCTACACAAAAACCATATGGTACCCATATGATGCCAGTGTCACAGGGCAGAGGATAGGCCTGCTGTGCCACTGTGCTGGCCACTTGGGCCATTTTATGCTATTTTTCCAGGCATATTCACAGGCACCTGGATCAGAAATGGAGCAGCCAACACTCAGACCTCCAATGTAGGATGCCAGCATTTCAGGCAGCAGCTGAGTCTGCTGGGCCACAATACTGCCCCTTTCCCAGAAGAAACTTATGGCCAGGGATGGAATATCCACAGGAAGAGAATAACCCATCCATGGAGGAATCCAACCTCCACGGCTGAAGTCCTTGGAGTGTGGGTGAGTCAAACCTACTGCATTTCCTGAAACACGCCAAGCCCCATGGACAGCAAGCCACACAGGGCGTACAGGACCCATGGGCAGTAGTGGGCACCAGTATCCCATCCATCCCATAATCCAAAACCCACAAAGTCTACTTCCCCAGACTCTTAAGCAGGTCCAGTTTTATTCAGTCCTGGATGTCATGGATGCCTTTCTAAGAACTACCCTTCATGCACAATCTCAATCCCTCTTTGAACGGCAAAGCATAGATGCCCTGGCAGTCACTGTGCTCATGCAGGCTTCCAGAGACAGGCCTCACTTGTTTGGAAATACTCTAGTGAGAGAACTGACAAAACTGAGCCAGAAGCACCCTGATATCCTTACACAATGTGAGGATGACTCGTTGATGGCCAATTTGTCTTGCTGAGATCCCAATTACAGTACTATGAAAGAATGTACATTTCTGGGACCAGTAGTATAATAGCTTAAGCCTCTACTGCAGTGCTGACATCAGATATGGGCACTGGTTTGTGTCCTGTCTGCTCCACTTCTGATCCAGCTCCCTACTAATACACCTGGGAAAGCAGAGGAGGATGGCCCAAGTTCTTGGGACCCTGTACCCATGTAGGAGATCCACAGGAGGTGCGGAAGCTCCTGGCTATGGGCTGGACTAGCTCTGGCCCTTGCAAACATTTGAGGGAGTGAAACAACAGATGGAAGATCTGTTTTTGTCTTTCTTTCTCTCTGTGAATCTACCTTTCAAATAATAATCAATAAATCTTTAAAATAAATAACCTTCCATTTCTTAGCTAAATAAGGCCACAAAGTCTTCTCCTTAAAAGCCCAAATTTCCTTATGAAAAGTCCTATATATATATTTTTTTTAACCCAAGTTCTGTACTCCAGCTGTTTGCTGAAAAAAAAAAAAAAGACATTTTTTCCTCCCTGGCAGTCCCTGAGTCCAGGAAACAGCTGTCCAGGTCTCCAGGAGTGGTAGATTTTGGCTACATCTGGATCCCAAATTATGGGATGACAGCAAAACCCTTAGAGGAGGCGCTAATTCAGGGAGAGGCGTGGGAATCTGCACCAGAGCCCAGCCTTTTTGGGGGTGGGGAGGCCCTCAGCCCGTGTGAGGCTAGCCCTGGCTCGAGAGTTCCCACAGGTCATCAACAGCTCACACTCCCTCTACATGTAAAAGGTCAGGAATGGCCGCAGGAGTGCTGAAAACGGCCCCACGGCCGGTTCAAAGACCAGTGGCCTACAGTCCAAATTGGACCTGTGGCTTTGGGGAGGCCCAGGTGGCTAAGATCGGTAGCTGCCACTGCTTTGTCGGTCAATGAGGCCTTCGGGCTTACTCTGGGACAATCCCTGGAGCTCCCACACCTCACCAGAGGTCAAAAGTATTAGAAACCAAAGGGCAACCCTGTATGACAGGACAAAGACCCAGAAAATGCCAAGAGCCTCTGGTAGATGTCCCTGACATTGCCACAAAGAGCCATCCAACTCTCCCCCAGCTTCCCCTTTCCAACCACAAAAGAGGTGGCCTGACAGCATCAGTGGGCTGCCACCAGACCTACTCCCTTTAGACAGTGTCCAGAATCCCAATGCCAACTGGTACCCTGACGGTAACAGAAAAGATTTATTTGAAAAGTTATAGAGTTACAGAGACACAGAGAGAAAATTTTCAATTGTTGATTCATTCCCCAGATGGCTGCAATGGCCAAGGCTAGACTACGTTGAAGCCCAAAGCCAGGAGCTTCATTCAGATCTCCCACATGGGTAGTAGGAACCCAAAGTACTTGGACCACCCTCTGCTGTTTCTCCCAGGCCATTAGCAGGAGCTCAATCGGAAGTGGAGACACAAACTGGTGCCCTTATGTGATGCCAGCATCACAAGGAGCGGTTTTATTTGCTACGCCACAGCACTGGCCCCAAACTGTTGTTTTGTGTTCCCATTCAAAACAGCCCCCAAAGGCAGAACTGATTGTGCTGACTTGAGCCTTATAATTGGGAAAAATAAAAACCACCGATATTTGCACTGACTGATACTGTGTGTCCACGCTGCTATAGGGAAGGAAAGGGGAAATTTAGCAGTGAAAAACTCCCCTAGAAAACAGAAAGTCCTAATCTTGCTTCTTTTAGAAGCAGTTCGACTTCCTTAACAGGTGTCAGCCGTATCATGAAGGTCGCCAAAAAAAGGAGTCCATTGTAAACCAAGGGTGCAACAGGCTGGACAAGGGTACTAGAAGGGCAGCCGTGTGGGGAGCCTGACAAGGTGTCAGCCCTAATGATTGACTCTTCTAAGCTTTCCAGCCATCACCAACACTCCCAACAAGAATGTGAGGAATGTTAGATATGGGGATGATAAAGACAGCTCCTCAAAAACCAGGTTCTTATCCCAGGGGCAGACAAATGAATGCTCTGTAGGCCCCTCCATGATGCACAGCCCATCATGGGAGAGAGCTCCGCAGCACTCCTAGGGTCTTTCCAGGGGAAGTCCACAGTCAAGGGACCCTCTTCTGTGAAAGGTGTGCTCGCAATAAACCCCAACTCATCCTGCCCTCCCTTTGTTGATAAAACCAGTCCTACTTCTGAGGACACACCCAGGGGAACAGGTGGATGGATTTTATTGCTTCTCCCTAGATCCAGAGGGAGGCATCTCCTAGTGTTCTTGGGGTGGGGGGAACCATTCCCTGTCCACACTGAGAAGGCAGAAGTTAAGAACTGCTCTCAAACTACGCCCAAGTCCTCAAGGGTGCTAGCAGACCTGCCTGTGTAGCAGGTGCTGCTTCGGTCCTCTCTGCTTCCCTAGGGATACACGTCCTCTCGGCTTCCCTAGGGATAAACGCCTCCTGGAACCCCCAGGCCTCTGCAAAGATTGAAAAAAAAAAAAAAGAATTACATCCTTAAGACAATTGTAGCTAAGCTCCACCAAGGAATCCTGAACCATGGACCAAAAGGCTCCCCCAGCACCTCAGAGGGTCTGCGCTGCACTCCCTAGGGGAAGCCTAGGTCTTAGCCCCCTCCCCCTTTTTAATGTTTTATCTTGTTTTTAATGTTGTTTACATAGTTGAGATGCATACCCATGTGCGCCTCTGATTAGGATGGGGACAGGGGACGGGGAGGAGCACTCCTTGCTGTCAAACTATATCAGCACCCAGGGATGGGGGACAGTCATTTGATAACATGCTAGAGACCCCAATGTTACTTGAGTGATTTTTTGAGTAATTTTGATAGTTCTGAGAAGTTGGTTTCATTGCTCCAGGGTTGAGAAAATCTTTGTGAGGTCTATTAGCTGACGAAGTCCACCCTAGTGAACCCACAGACCCAAGGTCTGAGTCCAGTGCCCCAGTCAGGAGTTCCTAAGAAATCTTTCCTGGGGTTAAGCTCAGATTTGACCATTGTGTGCAGCAGCTAGTGCAAGGTCAAGTGCGGTCAATGCACTTATTAGTGGGTGTAGCTGCCTGGTCAGTTCCACCCCAGCCCCATATCTCACAGCTCACCACAATTAGCCCACCACAGACCCGGTCCTCATACATTACCAGCGTTTGTTGCGGGCTAGTCAGGGTGACCCTTAGTAACCCTCAGCAGGCCCGTCTCCAGTCCTGGTTTTTGCACATGCCAGCCTCTGCTATGGCCTACTCTGGCTCATCCTCTATCACCTCTGGCTCTCTTACACATCCATGGGTGCCGTGGCTTAGCTCAGCCCAACCACCCAGAGACTTGGCCTTTATGTATGCTGACTGGTGCCACCACCTTGCCTGCCTGGCCCACCCTCAACCCTGGTTCTTGCGTTCACCAGTGATAGGTTAGTCAAGTTGTTTTCTAGGTGCATGTTGTTGTGTTTGCCATATTCCTGTGTTCATTACCTCCATCTTTCACAATAAACATGTGGTAGATGGACAAGAAGTCTTCTGATACATTCTGGAAATCCTCAGCTGCCTGCTTCTGTTGTTTTTGTGTTGTCCTGGATTGATCCCCATGTGCCTACACCACCACCACCACCTTTTTTTTTTTTTTTTTTTAGGATTTCTCTATTTGAAGGTCAGAATTACAGAGAGAGAGACAGAAATGAGGAAAGGATCAATTCTCCATTCACTATCTGTTGGTTCTCTCTCCGGATGGGCACAAAGACCAGGGCTGGCCCAGGCCAATACTAGGAGCCAGAAGATTCTGCCATCTTTTGCTATTTCCCCAGACACATTAGCAGGGGACTGGATTGAAAGTAGAGCAGCCAGGCCTGGCATGATAGCCTGGTGGCTAAATCCTTGCCTTGCAACTGCCAGGATCCCATATGGGCACTGGTTCATGTCCTGGCTGCTCCACTTTCCATTCAGTTTCCTGTTTGGGGCCTGGGAAAGCAGTAGAGGATGACTAAAAGCCTTGTGAACGTATGGGAGACCCAGAAGAAACTCCTGACTCCTGGCTTGAGATCGGCTCAGCTCTGGCCATTGCAGCCACTTGGGGAGTGAATCAGTGGACAGAAGATGTTTCTCTCTGTCTTTCCTTTTCTCTGTAAATTTGCCTTTCTAATAAAAATAAATCAATTTTTAAAAAAATGGAGCAGCCAGGACTCGAACCAGTGCCTGTATTGGATGCAGACATCACCAGCTACACCATAACACTGCCACTGGGTTGACCATTTTACTACTCACAGTGTAACATTCCCAGTCACCAGGTCCAGAATGTTTCTTTTTCACTTCACATTCTACCAACTTAGTCTTATCTCCTCGGTTGCCTTGGCAGGTGTCCCTGGGAGCTAAAGTACTTGCTTAGAAAGCTTGTATCTCAGAACTACTGACACTTAAGAGCTCATGATAATGTATGGTGAACATAATTTCCACCTGTTGTTCCTGGCACTTTTCTGCCATTGCGTCATTCGCCGTTAATTACTCTCTCATTCTCCTGGTTTTGTGAGGTAGCATTTGATAGATACCATGGTTTTCTGGGAATGCTGCTAATGCAATGACCTCTTCCACAGCTGGACATACATCCAAAAGGCCCTGGGGAGGAGGGCGGGGCTGAGTTCCAGCACAGTCAGAATCTTCCTGAAGACACAGGGTTGTGCATTGGAGACTATTCATCCTTGCCTTTCCGAGGCCAACAGAGCTTGGCAGCTGCGCGATCTTTCTTCTCCATTCCCTCTTGGTCGACTGAGGACTGGATGCCAATACGCCTTGTATAGATTGTGTCTCATTTAGTTCCACTGACCATGTTTCTCTTTGTATAAACACAGGTTCTTAGAAGATTCTTTTCCACCTGTATTTATATTCCTCTTTTTGTGACCTTAAAAGTAAGATGTTCCACAGACTAGCCACTGACAATCCAAAACTTGAACTTTGAAAAATTTCATTTACTATGGTTCCAAATAGAAATTAATACTTAGGACTAAATTTAATCTGTGGGAAGACATCATGTGCTGATGGCCCTGGGAAGTTGAATGCTGTTAAGCTGGCAACACTCCAGAAATAAATGATATGGAAACTCAAGGGACTCAGAACAGCCAAGCAATACTGAAAGAGAGAAAGAATTTGGAAGAGCCAAGCTTGCCCGTTTCAAAACTTAACACATAACAGTAATTAAGACATGTGGTCCTGGCACAGGATGGACCTAAAGTCAGACATAAAGATCAGTGGAGAGGATCATGTGTCCAAAAGTTAAACTCTTAGATTTATTGTCGATTGAATTTTAAAAAGATTTTAAAAATTGTTAAAGATTTAAAAAATTTTAAAAAGATTTTAAAAATTGTTATATTTGAAAGATACAGTTACAGAGAAAAAAAAAAAGACACACACACAGCAATCCTCCTTTCACTGGTGCGTCTAGGAAGACATGCAGTGGGAGAAGATAGGATGCTCCAGGAGAGGAACGAGGGCTGGGGATGATGGCTGGAACCCAGACTCCCAGTCAGGATGCCTGCACTAAACCCCAAGCTGGGAGCACAATATTCCCAGGAAGATTGCACCCACCAGGGGCTCCACAGGAACCACAGAATGCTCACAGAGAAACCCCTAAAAGGTGCTCTAATGAAGAGGGTGCCAACAGCATGGGGGCAGGCTACAGGAACACATAAGAAACAGGGAGACCAGCAACAGTGGGAGACCAAGGCTAGAGAGGACAGGAGAGTGTTACGACTTAAACTGGATTTGGCTCCCCAAGTCATGAGCATGCTCAAGCCCTGATGTCATGGATTAGTGGTGTTTACAGGGTGTAAGCTTGGTTTGATGGCATTGCATTGTGTTAGATTGGATTGGATTGCATTGCATTAGGTTGCATTGTGTTGGTTGGACTGGATTGGTTGGGTTGGTTTGGATTGGCTTGGGCTGATGGAGTGAAACCCCCGTGATGGAATCCTGGTGGCTTTGTAAGGTGACAGCAGGTTCTCTGGACCCTCTGCTTCCCAGCTCACCCTGTCACCTTCCCCCTTAACTCAATTCCACCATCCACTGGCCTTGGCAGGTGCCAGACTCATGTAGGTCCTTGCCCTTGAATGTGGACCTCCAAACTCATGAGCTGAAATCAACCTTCCTCCCTCCTCAGCAGCTTCTCTCAGTTGCTAAAAAGCTGACTAATACAGAAATGAACTTGTGATCAATGCCTTGTCAGCTGAAGCCCTGGAGCAGGAGCTGCCTGAGGCAGCAGCAGTGTCGGAGGTCACCCAGCTGCAGAGTGAGGGAGAATTGCCCTCTGTCTCCTCCAGCCTTGCAGAACTCCGCTGTGCCCTGCACTGGTTAATGTAAGCCAGAGGCCAAGCAGCCTGGGGACTCCATGTTTGAACTGAGCCTCCTGAGCACAAAACAGAGGGGCCGCTGAAGACACAAGTGCAAGGGGTGAGGTGATGGAAAGGGGTGGGGGGCAGAGACTGCCCAGCACAAGGGTGCCTCCCTCGCCCTGGTGAAGGAGACTATGTGTTGCAGGTGCACTGCGGGTCACTAAGATTCACAAGGGGGCATGCAGAACTGGAACAGGGCAGACCAATTAGTCTGAGCCTTTGGTCCTACCCCCGTGGTCACAGGAAGAAAGACCCAGGGTAGGAAGACTCAGAGCTGTTCACACAGGCCTTCCCCAGGGAGTGTTCTCAAAAGGATTTAATCTTCATCTTCAAGGAAGCATAAAAACTTACTCTGTGTTGTCACAGCACTCCAGTCAGCTAATCTACCTTGTCCCCACAATTGTCCCATGCCCAGAGCAGCAATAATCTTGCTCAGAGACACTCCCCCCAACTCCACACCTGGGCCAAGATTCCTCCCAGCATCCTCTGCAAAAAAACTGGGGTTGGTCTAGAGCATCCAGAGTGGGGCAAGGCAGGGCAGTGGCCCTGTCCTTCCCCAGCTGGGGCCTCTGCTCTGCCACACTGTGCATGCCATTCCTGACTGCTCAAAGGCAGGTACACATCAGAAGGTGTCTCTTCCTGCTGGCTCCCAGCATGAAAAGAGTCGGCCCACTCTGCAGCGCCATCTCACTTCCTGTGTGACTCCACTAAGCCCATCCCTGTCCAAATGTGGCTTACCCTGGGACGTGCAGGATGGCCTGGATCTGACGGGAAGTGGGGGGTGGGGAGTGGAGACAAGGGAGAAGACCAGCTCCCACCCTGTCCCTGCCCCGGCAATTTCCTGCCTGCCTTCCACAACACTGCCAATACAACTGTGTGAATGACCAAAAATTGTGCTTTGTATTGGTGTTTTGAATTTACAAAGGCTGTGACACAGTAGAATTTCACTTGGCACTGATAAGTTTAGAGACAGCAATTTTCACTTCTTCTATCTCTCAGAGATAGAAGCTGAATTTTTTAATGTATATATAATTTGAGACAGGCAGAAAAAAAGACACAGAGCAGCTTTTAGGTGCTGCAGGTTCATTTTCCAGACACTTTCAGGGCAAATCTCTCACACGGGCGGCAGGGACTGAGTTTTTTGAGCTATGCTGCCTGGAATCCACATTAGCAAGCAGCTGGTGTCAGGAACCAGCTGAGCCAGGGATCAAACCCATCCAGGTCCTCTGATGTGGAATGTGGACATCTTACGTGGTAGATACAAAGCTCCCCCTAGCAAGATAAAGAGAGGACATGTGTGTCCCCAGTTGTGCACATGCTGAGGTTGAGCACAGGTCACAGTCCCCAGATGCGGCTCACGGTATCCCATGAAACAGGGAGCCAGAACCCTGAGCTAGCAGGCCTGGAGTGCTGCCAAACTCGGAGCTGTCATCCTCTCAGAAACACCTATTCTGACCTCCATCTCTGCCTGCACTGCATGCCCTGCCCCCATTCTCCTCCTGGCGCCCTCCCTGCATGCATCAACCAGTCAGCGTGGACTTCCTCCCTGTGTCATCACTGTGTGTCTCCCCTCCCTAGAATGTGAGCATCATGGGTTGAGGGGCAAGGCAGGGAGCATGTTTCTGGTCTTGCACGTAGACGATGGCCTTGCACCATGTAGCAGGGGCTCAGAAAGCATGAATGTGCCTGGGAGGCAGGGAAGGAGCCCCACACAAGGGTCCAGGTGTGAGGCCTCATTCCCCCACTTAGGGGCCAGGTCAGGGCTTGGAGGCTGAGGACAGAAGCTCTTTCACTGTCTCCTTGCAAGGCCCAGTGGGAAGACACAGCAGTGGATAGAAGGGAGAATGGGGTGGGAAGAATGCATTCAGTTTATAGGGACAGAAGTGTGGGCCAAGAATTGACTTTATTTAGCTCAAGTCTGGCAAGACAATTGAAGGTTAATGGGGATGGGGCAACCCCCTATTCGGATCTGGACTGGGAGCCAGGGTTCAAGTCACATGTATTACATGCTAAAAGGGCCTGAAGCCAGGCCTGCGGACTGGGTGTTTGGGGAGAAATGTAAACCCTTTCTTAGGACAAAGCCATCAAACCATCATCCCCTACAGGAGAACCCAGTAGCTGAAGTGTTTGCCTGAGCCAGGAGGAATCCAAAATGTTGGTGTGTTTGCCTCCCTTGGGGTTTCAGGTAAAACCCTTTTTGTAGATCTGGTGCCCACTGGATCCCATGGCCACCTGTCAGAGAACTCGGGTGGAGAAGAGAGGCTGGAAGTGGTGCCTGGAAGCTCCAACTCAGACCCAGGCTGGCCCTTTTGTGGCCTGAAGGCTGGCTGGCAGGAGCCGACATACTTGTTTGCTCCCTTGGCTGCTTTGGAGTTAGCCAGCCCCTCCATGCTTGCCCCAGGCCTATTCCTGCTGGAAATAAGAATTTGGATGGGGCACCAGCTCAGCTTTGGGGACACCTGCTTAGCCCCAGGTGAGCCTCAGGTGAGATGCAGTGTGGCTGAGACACAGGTAGGTTTGGGACACTGTTGGACTCCAGTGACCATCCAATAGCAGCTTTCAAAAAGTTCTGCAAGAGCTCAGCCTCATCCTCACCCTTCTCCTTACCTTCCCCATTCCTGGTCTTTCCCTATCCTCTTTGACCTTGTGCAGGGGTATGGGTTCCAAATAAAAGTCAAAGCAATGTTAGGGGCATAGACTCATGGGAGCCCTCATGGTCATTGGAGGAGGAACAGGCTGGACAGGCCAGGCCAGTCCCATGCAAACATTGGCAGGCATTTCACAAGAGGCAGCACTTACCCTGAAGAGTTAAGTAGCAGAGCCATACTTCCTCCTTCAGGCTTTTTGCTGAGTCTGTTTTCTGTTGCTGGAACAGAATGCCTGACTCCAGGGGAATGTAGACAGAACTGTGTTTCTTGCACTTCTGAAAGCTGGGAAGGTCAAGGTCAAAGAACTGCATCCGGGAGGGCCTTCGTAGTGGTGGGGAAGCTGTGCAACATGCATCACATGGGAGGGACAAGCTGGATTCTTTCTCTCTCACTCTCTCTCTCTCTCTACACACACACACACACACACACACACACACACACATTTTTTCCTTTAAGATTTATTTATTTGCATTGGAAAGCAGATCTACAGAGAAGAGAGACAGAGATAAAGAGCTGTCTGCTGGTTTACTCCCCAAGTGGCTGCAATGGCCAGAGTTGAGCTGATCCAAAGCCAGGAGCCAGGAACTTCTTCCCAGTCTCCTATGCAGATGTAGGATCCCAATGCTTTAGGCCATCTTCTACTGCTTTCCTAGGCCATAAGGAAGGAGCTGGAAGGGAAGTTGAGCAGTCAAGACACAAATTGGTGCCTATATGGGATCCCAGCACTTACAAGGAGAGGATTAGCCCATTGAGCTATCGCATCTGGCCTCCAAGCTGGATTTAGAACAGACCCACGCTTGCAATGACTTTCTCAGTAACCCCTTGCCCCATTGCTGTCTCCTCCCACAAGACTAGAGTCCTCCCGACCCCTCATTTTGACCTTTGAAGAGTCAGGCCTGATGTGGTAGCCCCAGAATGCTTACTCCCTCTCCCTCTCCCTGGCCTCTGCTGCCTTTAGAGGTCGCACAGCTGGCCCACATGCCAGTCTCCTCTACTATACTTCTTCCATTCCAAGCCAGCTTTGACTGCAGGCGCTGGCCTCTCAGGTCACCTCCTGCTGAATCACTGCCCCCTCATGTTTCACCAGTTGTAATGCAATAGTCCCCCACTGATTAAGCACTTACTGTATACCAGTCCCTTTCTGAATGTGCGCCACCCCTCTGCCAGTGAGTGCTTTCTCAAGTCCATTGTGAAAGAGGTACCTTCCTTCCTATCACTGGCTTGTGGCAAGGACTTGGCTTTCAGCCTGGCTTAGAGGGAGCATTCAGAACAAGTGCACTGTTGCGTTCCAACTTCACAAATGACAGAACTCAGAGGACCCGTTCAAGGGCACATGGTTGGTAGGAAAGGTGCTGGATTTCAAGCCATTTCAAGCAGCAGCAGTGTTTCCAGATTGGGAAACACTACCAGGTGATGTAGTAACGGACTCCTGAATCTGAGACCTAGGGAAGGAACAGGCCTGGGTGGCAAAAGACCAGGACACAGGGAGGATTGAAACAGAAATGGAGCAAGGCTGGAGAGGCAAAGGAAGTCTACAGGTCCTGCAGGCTGCACAGGTGTTGTCCCCACACATAAAGTGAGGCCTGACATGGGTCAGGAAGCAGACCTGGTGAGCAGTCCAGAACCAGAAGTGAGCAACTTCGAGTAGAATAAAGCTGCACAGGGTCCTGAGCCATCCCAGCCTAGCTGGAGTCCTCGGCAGGCCTGCAGCATTTATTTCTTCAGGATACTTTGGTGAAAGGGGGATCCCGGGGTCCCGGAGTTGCAGGGAGCAGTCCATGCAGAGCTCTGTTGGGGCCCAGATCCTACGGCCCGTCTAATGCTCCTTCATTACACCATGCTGAAAACCCAGTATGGCAAGGGGTCCTGGGACATCAGACTGTGGCCCCCATGGGCCATGGGCTTTCTCTCCGGTCCTGGAATCCTATCATGAATGATTAGCTCCTTAGGATTAAGGGGTGATGCTGCCCAACATTTGGGGTCTCCTTTATTATCTAAGGACTGGGACTCTGCAAAGTCAAAAGGACCCTTTTAGAGTATCTTAGCAGAAACCTGAGAGAGTCCCCATGTAGGTCCAGAAGATTTCTACCTTGGCTGAGGTCCCTGGTTTTTTGGAGGGGGAGGGGGAATGACCAGGGGAGGTAGATGGCCACATAGGAACAATATCCACCCACCTGTCTTCTCAGAGTCACCCCCAGCATGGAATTTGAGTGATAAAAGAGGTATCCACACCTGTCCTGCTCAAATGGGCCTCCTGATCAGGCCCAGTTTCTGAGCTGCCCTGCCTGCCCCCAGGCTGGGGGACTGGTCAGGGCCTTTTTTCCAGGCAGAGAAAGAGCACAGCCCTGGTATCCCCACAGCTGGGCTCAGATCCTGCGTTTGCCATCTCCTGTTTCCCAGAACCAGTCAAGTTCCTCACCCTCTCTGGTTCTTCGTTTCCAGTATTTGTCGAAGAGAAAGAAAACAGAACCCTATTGGAGATCAAACCCCTCTACAGGCATACCATTCTGCCTGGAAATCATGCAGGGGACTGGAAAGAAGGGTCAGTGAGGGGTTGTTTGGGGATCTGGGAGGAGGGGGAGAGACCGGGAAAATGGTTAGTGCAGGGGAGCAGGGCGCTGCCCCACCAAGAGGTCCCTACTCCAAGTGCAGCCCTACCCCACCACAGGGGCCGAAGGTGCTTCCTGGGATAGGTAGAAATCTGAACATCAAAGCAAAGTCTAAGATTTTTGGCCAAAGGGAACGCAACAGGAAACATGTCTAGGAGTTAAAAGACAAGAGAAACCTCAGGTGGCTGAGGCTGTGCTCTCTGACCCTGTCTTGGGGAAAGAAAAGAGGAGATATGAAGACAGGGATGGGGAGGGAGGCAGCTGCTCCTGGGCTGGAGACCTTGGAAATTGGAGCCCAACCTAGGCAGCCAGCAGGCAGGACTGGGAAGGAGGGGCCCTGGAAAGCCCACTTCGGAGGCTGGGGCCCAGTCTCACCAGCAGCCTCAGGATTAGTTTAGCAGTCCTCTCAGAGCTCTGAACATCTGCAGCCTGGAATCAGCTTCCCTTTCTTGCAGTCCCTATGGGCAGCCCCCCGACAATGAGGGACAGGGAGCAGACAGCTGCACCCTGGCTGGGGGCTCAGGAAGGGTTACCAGCAGTCCTGAGACACAGACCACAAAACAGCCATGGCACAGAGCGCCTGGAAACTCATTCCAGAAATGTCTTCCCCTCCCCCAGGCTCATGAATCTGAAGGAGGTGAGGGTGAGGAGAGACCAAACCAGGAAGAACAGCTTTCTAGGCCCAGGAGCCATCAAGAAGGTGATGGCTCTTTGTTTTAGTGACAGGCACAGACACAAAACACTCATGCACACACAGAGTCATCTTCCATGTGTTGGTTCACTTCCCAAATGTCCACAGCAGTTGGGGCTGTGCCAAGTGGAAGCCAGAGGCCAGGAACTCCATCCAGGTCTTCCATGGAGGTGGCAGAGGCCCAAGCACATGAGCCACCACCTGCTTCCTCCCAGGATGCACATCACAGAATACTAGATTAGAGGCAGAGGCAGGGTCCAACACCCACATTCTGACACAGGGTTCATTCAGGCATCTCTGCTACAGCTCACCCACCATGCTGCAACACCTGCCCCTCTCTGATTCTTACATAACTGCCTGAAGGTCAGGTCAGTCTTATTATATTGATCCTGTTTGAGAAGACAGGCCCAGAGAAGTTAGGTAATTTACCTATAGAGATTCTCTCATTAGTAGTAAGGCTAGTTCTGAATCTTGAGATAACGAGAGATAGACACCAACACAGTGGGAGTCAAGCTGTGAGCTCCACAGGTCAGGTGGGTCTGGTGAGGCCTGGGTCACCAGTCCTGGGTCTTTTGGCCAGCCTGCATGGAGGGAGCCAGGTGGATTTGTTCTGGAGGGGACCCAGTGTGGCCTGAATTGGACACTTGTGAGGGTTTGGGAGTTTGGGCTTACAAGGAGTCTGAGGGACAGCACAGGTGGGAGTGTGTGGGGACCTGGGGCTCACGTCCAGGATCATTGGATTGACCATAGAGGGCATGGGTCAGAACTGGGCCTCCTCGATGGAAAAGATGGAACAATGCACACTATACCCAGAGGCACATGGAGGATATGGCAGCCTGTTGGGGTCTGGGACATCTGGTACCATAGCAGAGGAAGGAGGAAAGAACAAACTGATGAACTACCTTAGCCAAGTGATGACAGCAAATATCTGGGTGAATGGAGACTCTGAGGTGGACTATGTCAGCTAATGGACCTTGCAAAGATTTCCTCATCCCTGGATTAACGAGAAAAACAGTATTTCAGAACTATAGAAACCACTTGAGCAGAACCCTCAGAACATGCTTCACATTGGGGTCCCCAAGTTGATATCCAGTGGCCATTCCCCATCCCTGGGTACTGGGGTGGTTGGGAGGCTGGATGTGGCTTCTCCACTTGTCTTCCTCCTTTCCCCAGATACAGGAAAAATACAAAGAGCATTTGGAAACAATGGTCTCACCCATTTTCCCCTAACCCTTGATCCTTCCCACCCTGATCAACTATGTAAACACTATTTAAAAATAATAATAACAATAATAATAAAGGAGAGAGAGAGATTCCATTTGCTGGTTCACTCCCCAAATGGCTGCAACAGCTGGAGTTGCCATGGAGCTTCTTCTGAAGTTGCCTGGAGCTTCTTCTGAATCTCCTATGTGGGTCACAAGAGCCCAAGCACTTGGGCCATCCTTTGCTGCTTTCCTAAGTGAATTATCAGGGAGCTGGATGGGAAGTAGAGCAGCTGGGAGTCAGTCCTGTGCCCATATGGAATGCCAGCACCACAAATTGCAACTTTATCTGTTATGCCACAGCACCAGCCCCCAGTTTTATTCCTTGCTCACATTATAGGAGCAGCACAGAAAGTAGGGGTCTAGTTGTTCAGGGATCCGGGCCAAATCAGGCTTCACCCAGACATCAGCCCTGTCTCCTAAATGCCTTAGCAGTAGCATAGGATGGGGCCAGCCGCTCAGTGGCTGTTAAAGCAACTGCTCACATTTCATTGGCCAAAGATAGTCACATGACAATGCCTAACATCAGGGGACCAAGGAAATGTCATCTCCCCGCCCAGTCACCCACGCCCAAGTCAGTGGCTTTTGTTGTTCTCACTTCTGCTCAAGATCCTGTGACTTGGCCCTCCCAGGGTTCCCTGGCCACAGCCTTCGCCCAGCCTCTTGCATCCCTAAGACATTAGTCAGCAGCCAGGGAGGGGTGGGAGAGTTCCAGGCTTGGCCAAGCAAGCGGATCTTTCCTGTATCAAGGGGTCTGCTGATGTAGGGCGGCTTCTGGGACGCATCCCTGCCCACCCCCTCCCATGTGTTGCCTGTCCTCTTGTCTCTTGTCTCACTGGGTCACTGACATCTGATCCTCGTGAGTCTGCAGCATCCACGAAGACACATGGCAGCTGGCTCTGGGTGTCTACCTGCTGTGCAGGTGTGACTCAAGGTGGGAGCACTCCCGCGCACCTTCCTCCCAGCTGGTTCTGTCTAGTGGGTTTGCTTCTTGGCTGCAGTCTTTCTGAGCCTCTTTTGAGAGGGCTGACCCAGGCCGGGGTTCCCTACCACTGAAACAAAGCTATGTGCACCCTGCGTTTTCTCGTAAACTCTAATAACGACCAATTCCGGGACCACGAGGCGAGCAGCGGGGGAATGAGGTGTGTTTCAGACGTGGGGCACAGAGAGGCTGGGAAGCTTGGAGAGGCTTTCTGGAAGGGGCGCAGGATCCTCAATGCACTTGGGTGTAGACGCGGGTAAGCACCGGACCTGCAGTGCCTCGTTTCTGACACCAGGGGGAAGACGAACGGCTCCCCACCTCCACCCGCCCTTCACCCCTCTGAGCCAGGAGCGGGGAGCTGCCGGGGCTGCAGCTGGGAGCCTTTTAGTCCCGGGGCTGCTGGTTCAGGAACGCTGCCCAGAGCTGTGCTGTCCAGACCTCTGTTCCTCGGTATTGCCTCATCCACACTCCAGTTTCTCCCAGGGTGGCCCCCTGGGGCCCTGGCGTTAGCTATAAACTTGTTACATATGCAGATCCCGTGTGCAACAGACCCAGCCTGCCTATACCGCACGCAGACGGAGGTCCTCAGAACTCAGCTTGCCAGACCCCAGCCCCTCAACGCTCCTCTCCAGTGCATCCCCTGTACCCCACTGCTGTCTGCAGCCCAAAGGGTTCGTCTGAACATAACTAAATGTTCCTGCAGCCACTCCCACCAGGTTGGCCCCAGACCCTCTCCAGCCCACCATCTCATCTGTCAACGCTTCCTCCTGCTCACCACTGGCCGGTTCATCACAGTTCTCAGCAAAGGGGACTGCTCAGGGAACATGGAGTCACTTTGGCTCAAGCCAGGCAGCACCTGGATCTTCATTCTCTAACCTTGTTGGCCAAATGGGGCCCAGTTTTTGGCTGTGTTTTGATGTGTGCCCTAAAAGGTCATGTGTTTGGAAATGAAAATGAAATGTTCGTGGCATTTGGAGACATCAGGAGGTAATGAGGATTTGAGGAAGGCAGGGCCCCAGGCTGGTGTTAGCAGCTGTCTGAGGAAAAAGGAAAGCGCCCAAGCTGGCAGCCTGCTCTACCCCACCAGGTGATGCCCTTGGCCATGCCATGATGCAGCCAGGAGGCTGTCACCCATGCCAGTCCTAGGTTCCTGGACGTCCCAGGCTCCAGGACCAGGAGTTGCCTAAACGTCCATTCCTTACACATGATCATCAGAGGTATTACAGCAGCAGAGAGCAGACAGAGACGGCCTGCATGCTGAGCAGGTAGTAAACCCGAAAATATTTACACATTTTCCCAGGATGTTCATTAAAGTGGTGTCTCAGCCACGCTCTTGATTTCCCAAAGTATGGTTCTTCAAGGCTTTGAATGTATATGACTCATCATTTTGTAAACAATTTTTGGTTAAAGATGTGTTCATTTTTTAAAGATTTTTTTATATTGCAAATCAGATATACAGAGAGGAGGAGAGACAGAAAGGAAGATCTTCCATCCAATGTTCACTTTCCAAGTGACCACAACAGCTGGTGCTGCGTCGATCCAAAGCCAGGAGACAGAAACTTCCTCCAGGTCTCCCATGTGGGCACAGGGTCCCAAGGGCTGTCCTCAACTGTTTTCCCAGGTCACAAGCAGGAAGCTAGATAGGAAGCAGGGCTGCTGGGATTAGAACCAGCACCCATTTGGGATCTCAGCGCATTCAAGGTGAGGAATTTTAACCACTAGGCCGCTGTGCCGGGCCCAAAGATTTGTTTATTTATTGGAAAGGCAGGAGAACTTCTGCTGGGTCACTTCCCAGGTGGCTGCAGTGGCTAGGGCTGAGCCACTGGGGCTGAAGCCAAGAGCTATTTCTGGGTCTCCCATGTGGGTGCAGGGACCCAAGGACTTGGACCATTCTCCCCTGCTTTCCCAGGGATATTAGCAGGGAGCTGGATGGGAAGTGGAGCAGCTAGGACTTGAACCTGTACACATATGGGATACCAGCATGCCAAGTGGCAGGTTAACCAGATATGCCAAAGTACTAGTCCCCTTTAAAACATTTTTAATAAAAATTTTACTATCAACATTTTTATTTTAAAACTGAAATAAAGAAAAGAAACAAACTTTCAGAATAAGGTTCACTAAGTTAAAAAAATTTTTAATCTGTGGGAAATTCACTGGATTGTGCTCAATTTTTCTATTTTGTATAAATGAAAGAAAATCTTCCCACAAGGCAGCTTGCGTTCTCCGGTGGGAGCTTGTGCACCTGCTGTGAGTACAGATCTGTGCCAAGGACTGGTTTCTAATTGAGCATGAAGGCAAAGAGCCAGTTCTGAGCTTGCAATAGATATTTTGTATAAGATAATGACCTGGTATTGTAAATGAAAGGGAGGCATCATTGCTGTCATTTTCTGTACTGCAAGGACTAAGAGCTTATGAAGATTTAAGAATATAGCATTATCTCAGGCTGCCCATCGGTGTCTGCTCTGTGCACTGGATGGATGGTCTGGGGTGGGAGGCACTGTCCTGTGAACAGGACTGAGGGGGTGGGGAAGGGTGGGGACCTGTGCGGTAGGGGCAACAAGAGAAAAATCTGCAAGTGCACTCCACAGAGTAAGGATCCAAGGAAAAGGTGACTTTCACATCTCTGCAAGGCTAGCCCAGGGAGCACAGAGAGGCCAGATGGTCAGAAACTCCAGGAAAAAAAAAACTGTGCTCAATCAGGAGGTGCACAAGAGCACTTAAGAGAAGAAAGGCCAACTAGAAATAAGAAATTGATGCTCATTTACACAAAATGATCTCATTATGGATGCAGGGGCAAATAGGCCTGTGCATGAGTATCGGAAGGCATGGTGAGGATTGCCACCTTTAGATAGAAAACGGGCCTGGCGGCATGGCTAAAGTCCTCGCCTTGAACGCGCCGGGATCCCATATGGGCGCCAGTTCTAATCCTGGCAGCTCCACTTCCCATCCAGCTCCCTGCTTCTGGCCTGGGAAAGCAGTCGAGGACAGCCCAAAAGCCTTGGGACCCTGTACTCGTGTGGGATGCCCGGAAGAAGTTCCTGGCTCCTGGCTTCGGATCGGCATAGCATCGGCTGTTGTGCTCACTTGGGGAGTGAATCATCGGACGGAAGATCTTCCTCTCTGTCTCTCCTCCTCTCTGTATATCTGACTTTCCAATAAATGAAATATTTAAAAAAGAAAAAAAAACAATGAAAATGATCATTCCATGTTTAATTCCAAATGCATTTCAGAGGCCCAAAGGGTAGACAAAGAATTTCTCTTATCCCAGGTAACCAATTGAGGACACAGAACAGAAACCCAAGTGGCCAAAAATGCCTGGCTGGAGGAGATGATAATGTACAAACAACATACTTGTCATTTTATCCTTCAGACACTAAAAGGACTTAAGGATAGAGTAAAATACAGCAACACAAGGAAAAAAGGACAGCTATAAGCTACAAGATAAAAAGGCAAGAAAGAACATTTAATTATAACGTGGTGATTTCATGCTAAGTAATATTTACATAGTCCCAAGAATGTAATCACTGTTTTTTGATCTTTAAAAGTAACCCGTAGACAAAGCAAAGACACTTAGTGGTGATTAAAGGACAGAATGTAAATATCAACCGTCTTGACATTATAGAAATAAATGTAAGAAAGAGGAAATACAAGATAAGGCAGAGGAGTTATAGCTTTAATGCTCATACATCGTCATTCAGGTATTGAAGAGAGCAAGAAGAGACATAGAAGTGAAGGTATATGCAGAGACTTAAAAAAGTTTCTAGAAAATTGAATTAGGGCCTGACGTGGTGGACTAGCAGTTTAAGTCCTCACACCTTGAATGCTCCAGGATCCCATATGGGCACTGGTTCTAATCCCAGCAGCCCTGCTTCCCATTGAGCTCCCTGCTTGTGGCCTGGGAAAGTGGTCGATGACGGTCCAAAGCCTTGGGAACCTGTGCCCGCATGAGAAATCCGGAAGAGCTCCTGGCTCCTGGCTTTGGATCGGCTTAGCTCCAAGCCATTGTAGCCACTTGGGGAGTGAACCTGTGGATGGAAGATCTTCCTTTCTATCTCTCCTCTCTCTCTCTCTCTATATATATATATATGTATACATATATATGTATATATATATGTAAGTGTGGGTCTATATATATATATAGAGAGAGAGAGGATATCTATCTATATATATCTGACTTTGCAATAAAAATAAGTAAATCTTAAAAGAAAAAGAATCTGTAAGGATTTTGTTCAGTCTTAGAGCTAACTTCCTAAATAAACAAGAGCACGAATAATTAAAAGAGGTCACGTTGGGGAAGTAAATCTGTGGAAGGGGCAGTTTGATCTAAGAATCTTATTTTCCATCAATAACCCTATGTAATATTTCTTTCTCTCTCTCTCTTTGTTTTTGTTTGTTTGTTTAAGATTTATTTACTATTCAGAAGCCAGAGTTACAGAAAGGGGGTGAGCAACAGAGAGACAGAGATCTCACACAGAACTCACTGGTTCAATTCCCAAATGGCACAATGGCCAGAGGCTGTACCAGGCCTACACCAGGAACCTGGAAGTCCATTTAAGTCTACCACATGAGTTCGGGGGCCCAAGTACTTGAATCATCTGCTGCTGCTTTCCTAGACTCATTTCCAGGGAGCTGGACTGCAGGTGGAACAGCCAAGAATTGAATGGTGCATCCATACTAAATGCTGGCATCATAGACAGCAACCCAACCCACTGTGCCACAACACCAGCCCCTACTCCATTCTTTCTTTCATTTTTAAATACAGGAGTGGATGTTTAGCTGGTAGCAATCTACCTTTGTCCTACATGAGAGCACACAGGGGCCCAATCCCAGCTCTGACTTCTCACTCCAGCTTTGTAGAACAATAGTCCTTGTGCCTTAACATGATAGCGCCTGCCTCCCATGTGGAAGACATGGATTGAGTTCCTGGCTTGCAGCCCTAACCCCACTACAGTCACAGCGATTTGTGGGCATCTGGGAAATGGGAATCCTTCTCACCTGCACTCTATGGCTCCCCATGCATTTGGGCCACAGTGACTCACTTCTCATGACCCAGCCCAAGGTCAATCCCTCCATAACTATCCCGCTCTTCTGCCCCCTCCATCCTCTGTTCCTGCCTCTCCTGTGCTGCTCCTTTGTGATCCTGCTGGATCTTACTTACTTAGTTGTTCAGTTGTGAGTCCCTCTTGTCCTCCCCTGGGAACTCCTTAAAGTGGAAGTTGGTGTCCGATTCAGCCCTGTCCTCCAGCTGCTGCCCCTATGCCTGCCACTGGGCATTGTAGAGTGTGTGGGGGAAACCATGCATGGGTGGAGCGTGCGCACCTCTGAGATTCTAGGCTGGTGTCCTGAAGCCCCAAGTCCTGGCTACATGCCCTGACCATTGTGGAGGAGGCAAGTAGATCAGCTTCAAATTCATCTCTAAATGACTCTTCCATCTCCTGCCTTCATGTTCTGTCACCTTCCTGCTTCCTTGGGCCCCTCCTTCATCCCAGGACTTATCTGCAAATCTCAGCATTCCCCATAGGCATACTTCAACAGCCAAGTGGAGCCTTCCATCTGGATTGAATTAAGTCACTGACAGAGTTATGTTCTCAAGTCTGCAGGGGCTGGAGGAAGACTTTGGAGCTGAGACCGGACCCTTCCTCCTTACAGGAACTAGCTCACAAGAAAAATAACATCCTGGTGAGAGCTGCCCAGAGGGGTCAGAGCAGGGAGACAGACTGACGCAGACCAACTGACTGGACAGATCTCTCACAAGCTGTGTGTCCGCAGGCAGGTTTGTAGAGTTTCCGGGCCTCTTTCCTCCCCTGGATAACAGGGGTCACACAGTACGGTCTTTGCAGAGGTGAGGGATACAAAGAGGCAAAGTGTGAAAAGTGTCTGGAAAAGGGCTGGCTCAGAGCAGGTGCACAGTCTATGTGTAAGACTCCTTTCCACTTGGGCCTGGCGCGGTAGCCTAGTGATTACAGTCCTTGCCTTGCATGCGCCAGGATCCCATATGGGCACTGGTGCTAGTCCCAGCAGCCCTGCTTTCCATCCAGCTCCCTGCCTGTGGCCTTAGAGAGCAGTCAACAACAGCAAAAAGCCTTGGGACCCTACACCAGCATGGGAGAATGGGAAGAAGTTTCTGGTTCCTGGCTTTGGATAGGCTCAGCTCTGGCCATTGCGACTGCTTGGGGAGTGAATCATCAGATGAAAGATCTTCCTCTCTGTCTCACCTTCTCTCTGTGTATCTGACTTTATAATAAAAAAAAAAATCTTAGAAAAAAAGACTCCATTCCACTCTTCCATGTATACAGTTGAAAAAAATTATTCTCTTTTTTGACAACAGAAACTACCCTGTCCCCGCTATTTCTTTCCTTCTTTTTTTCTTTCTGCCAAGAGACAACCACTGTCCACTCTTAAACAATTATCTCCGCATTTACTTCCATGAAACTTGCCCATGCTGATGCTTTATGAATTTCCCAGTTAAGTCTTGACAATTGCCTTCTGGCCTCTTTGATATACTCTCCTCCCACTCCCTTCCTGACCCCCATCTCCTCTGTCCTCTCCCTCCCTCCCTCCCTTTCTCTCTCTCTCTCACACACACACACACACACACACACACTTCCTAAACCACCCTATTCTCCAGCATGGCTGTGTCACAGCTTCAGTTAGTACCATTTCCAGGATTCCTGTCTGTTACAGTTATGTAAACACCGCATGCTAACACACCCATGAAGTCGGTCACTTCTCATTTGAACAGTATTTCACTCCATGAGAATTAATAATTATTGTGTTTTTTACTTGTTGTTTTAAATTCTTGGTGTACTTTGCTTTATCTGCAAGCACCAATACTCTAACTCAGCCGTGTGAATCTTCTTTTGGTGCATTTGGCCATGTCCAGAGACCCAGCCATCCACCTTGACCTTTCCAATGGGGTCCTCTTTGACTAACTGCTCTCCAAGTCCACAGCACAGCTGACCACAGCATTTTTGGCCTTTGATCCTTATCTCTCCTGTGTTAAATCTGCTTTCCAGGTCCCCTGTCTTTCTCCTTGGTTCCCACACTGACTGGCAGCAAATAACCAAAAATATTCTATTTCTACCCTGACACTTAATTGATAGCTTAGCTGGGCATAGAATTTTCTCCCCTCAAAGTCTGTAAGACCTGCCTGCACTGGCCTTCTGCATGCCGTGGTGAAGCCTAAAGCCATTGCGATGACAGCTCTTTGTGTGTAAGCTGCCTCATGTCTCTGTAGTCTTAAAGTACCTTCTCTGCTTTGGGTTCTGACATTTCATCGGGTCATCATCTTGGTGTCATGTGCGTGGCACTCAAGACCTTTTTGATTGGGGAATTCATGTCTTTTCTCCCTAGCATTTTCTCTCTGATTCATATTACTCAGAAGTTGTGCCTTGAAATGGTCTTTGGCATTTCTCATCTTTTCTGATTTCTAAATCTCTGCTTTTTTCTCCCCCTCTCTCTTTCCTGGAAGTTTCTCAATTTCATTTCCTTCCTCATGACATCAGTCCCTTTTAAAAATTACTTATACTATTTAAAAGTTACTAGATCTTATTTTTATAGCAATTTCACATTTATAGGAAGGTTAAGCAAGAAGTATCAAGACTTCTATGTATTTCCCTTTCCATATACTATGCTTCCCCCACATATAGGTTCCTCATTATTCACTATTTGCATTAGGGTGGTACCTCTGTTCCAAAGGATGGGCTGATCTGGATGTGTTATTATTAATTAGTGTCTCCCTTTTTTATTATTAATTAGGACTCCCTTTTTGTGTTGTGCATTCTAAAGGTTTATGATAAATGTATGCCACCTACTGCTGTTTTGTTTCATCATTTCCTCCTCAAATCCTGGAACTACAGGTAGAATCATCACTAAGGTCTGACCCTTCCCAGAATGCCACGCGGTTAGGATCCTAGAACCTTTTGAAGATGATTTCTTTCATTTACTAATATGCATTTAAGTGTCCTCCCTGCTTTTTCATGGCGTGGTAGCATACTTTTTTTTTTTTAATGCTGAGTGAAATAATCCACAGTGTGAGAATACCAGGTGTTATTCAGCTACTCACCTATTAAAGAACATCTTGGTTACTTCCAGTTATGCACAGGAAAGTTGCTACAATAATCATGTGCCAGTTGTCAGGAGGACATCTTTAGCTCTCTTGGGTGAGTACCGAGAAGCACCATCTCTGGGTCATGTGATAACCACCAGTTTAACAGCTTAGTAAAAAAAATTCTAGAATGTCTCCCAGAGTAGTTCAGTTGTTTTGTATTCTCAACAGCACTAACTGAAAGAGAGTCCCTGTTGCTTCATGTTGTCACCAGTATTTGGCATCATGAGGTTTTGGATTCTCACTGCTATTTTCTGAAATTTGATGAGAAAGAGAGAGAGAACGCACATCCCCATCTGTTGGTTCACTCTTTAAATGTTTGCAACAACCAGAGCTGAGCCAGACTGAAGCCAGGAGCCAGGAACCTGCTCCAGGGCTCTCACTGGGGTGTCAGGGACCAGTGAGCCATCCCCTGCTGCCTCTCAGGATGCACATTCGCAGGAAGCTACAACCGGAAACAGAGCAGGGACTGGGACCCAGACACCCTAAAATGGGATGTGAGCGTCCCGACCCCGGCTTAGGCTTAAGTGCTAGACCATTGTCATCTTAATTTGTAGTTCTATGAAGATTTCTGATGGGTGAATATCTCCATTTGCAGCTTTTCATCTGCACATCTTCCCTGAGGAGGTGTGTGTCCAGGGAGCAGGTATTGTACTTGTTGTTTATTTGGGTGTTCATTTTCTTACTGTTGAGCTTTAAGGAGTTCTTTGGATACAAGTCCTTACAGGTTGTATGTTTTTGCAAACACTTTCTCCCAGTCATTGGCATGTCTTTTCATTTTCTGAATCCATTGATTATTGTTGTTATTGTTTATTGTTGTTGTTACATGTTGAATTTCTAAGGACTCATTTTTGCTTTCTGTAGCTTATTTGTTGTAACTTCTTCTTTGAGGTCCATGTATGCAGTAATCCTGTCATCTCTCTAAGGATGCTCATGAGTGCTTTTTCTCCAGGTTTCTTCTCCTAGAACAACAGCCTATGCTTCTTCCAACCATGTTGATTGGCAAAGGTCAACTGGGACCTCACCAGGACTGTGTAGGGATGGTTCAGGCCCATGAGGATAGCGTGTCAGTTGTTCCAGAATGCTGGCAACGTAGAGAGGAGGACATGGAGCAGAAGGCAAGTCATCCTAGAAGCATTCCTAGAGCAAGGGATAAGAGTAGGGCAGAAATAAAGCTTAGAAGATGAGGAGGTTCAGAAACCTGGGCGCTCCAGGCTGGAAGAGGCTACAAATGTCCCATAGCTCTGCCCACCTCTAATGCTGCAGCTCCTCACGTGTTCCCCACCCTACCCCGTGACCTCTGATCTCAGCTCATCCACCTCCAACACAGCGGAGCCACAGCAGGGCCCACATTTGTTTGAGATTTATTTATTTTTATTGGAAAGGCAGGTTATATTTCCAGAGAGAAGGAGAGACAGTGATAAATAGCTTCCATCTGCCAGTCCACTCCCCTAATGGCCACAGTGGACAGATGGAGCTGAGTTCTACCAAGGCCCAAGAGCCATGAGCAGACTCAGCGTCTTCTACGTAGGAACAAGGATCCCAGGCTTTGGGCCATCCTCTACTGCTTTCCCAGGCCACAAGCAGGGAGCTGGATGGGAAATGGTGCAGCTGGGACATGAACTGGTGCCCACATGAGATCCCAACACATGCAAGGTAAGGTTTTAGCCATTGACCCATTGTGCCAGGCCCTGGATCCCACATCTGTTCTGGAGGTATCTGTAACCACTACAAGTATCTCCCACATTATGCTGGAACATTCTGTCCTGTGTCTTCTCCCACTGGGCCTGACCCTGTCTGTTGTCAGGGGGACCCAGGGCACATCTGCTTTGTCTGCTTTGCGGCTGAGGCCCACAGGGATGTGGAAACAGTGATTACGTTTCTCTGAACTGGCTCTCTGCAGCAGACAGACCCCGCCCAGGCCTGTCTCCACAGCTGGGGTCTCACACAAGAGCCTGTTGCATGGAGCAGGGAGAGCAGGGAGAACAGGCTTCTGGGAGCTGGGAGTGGGGGCATCCAATGAGGTTTTCCCCTGGAAGCATTGGCTGGGCTCCAGGTCAGCCAGCAGTTTATGGCTCAGAAACAAATGGCCTCCGTCCCAGGGAAGAGCTGTGGGGCCCTCGTGATTGTGCTTATGTGGAGGATGTGACTTCCACGATATACACTCCGCTGCCCCTCACTCCACCGACTCCCGCGGGAACTGGGGCTAGCCCTTTGCATGTGGCCTGAAGCTGTAATCCCTGAGCCTCCACTGCTCCCATTCATGCCCTGCCTCACCCTAGCCTTGACTGCTGCCACAAGAAGTGTGCAAAGGCAGGGGCAGACAGGATAATGAAAGGAGTCGGGGAATGAGAGTTTGGCAGTGAACCCTGCTCTGTTTAAGTGCCACGGCCTTTCAGAACCTCAGTTTCCCCTGTCTGTGCCTATCACAGCCATGCCTACCATAGGTGTGCCTTTCAGAGGTGTGCCTATCGCAGCCTTGCCTACCACAGCCATTCCTGCCACAGGCATGCCTACCACAGGTGTGCTTACCACAGGTGTGCCTACGACAAGTGTGCACATCATGGTACTTTCTTGGCAAAGGCATTTTCTGATGCTCCCCTAATTATCAGTATCTGTTGAATGATTTCTGATTCTGTATCCCAGCTGACCCACACCCAAGGGGTTACCATAGCAACACATAGGCAGTCATGACTTCTTCAGGTTTATCTGCCATCCCTGGACACCTATTGACCTCATGGCCCAGGCTGAGTCAGAGAGGCTCTGCTCTCAAATTCCTCACAGTTGAAGTAGAAGAATCCCTCCCTCCTTCTCCAGGGTACACTGAGGTGGATCCAGTCACGTGGTGAAAGCCCAATTTGCAGTGACAGAACAAGCCCCTCACACAGACATAGAGACAAAAAACACAGCATATTTGAATCCAAGATTCAAGTGTTCTTCAGTCTTGTCTTGTCCCCCAGCTTGAAGATACAAACTATTTTTAGCATGTAAGAGGAACAGAAGGCCAGCATTGTTAGCAAGCTAAACCACCACCTGCAACATAGCATGCAACATGGGTGCCAGTTTAAGTCCCCACTGTTCTACTTCCTACCCAACATCCTGATAATGGCCTGGGAAAGCAGTGGAAGATGGTCTAAGTGCCTGAGTCCCTGCATCCACATTGGGAAACCTGGAGGAAGCTCCTGGCCTTTGATCTTGTCTTGGCCCATCCAGGAGCTTTGTCCTGTTCCCACTCTCTTTCAAGCCCTGCACTGCTTGCCCTTAGACACCATGAGACATTCCTGCATGCATCTGGCAAACCTTCCCTTTTGCTCTAGCTGCTATGACAGGGTTATTGTTCCATGTTCCAGCTATTTTGCCCTTCCAGGACAAGATGGTGGCACCAAAATCCGTAATTATCCACAGGGGGCGCCAGAGAGGCCATCTCTTGCCATGACCTGGTATTTGCTCGGTTTTCCTTTTTTTAAATGAAAATATAATTCACATACATAGAATTTTTCACATTGAGATGACCAATTGGCTGTTTATTGTGCATTTGCAGAAATGTGCAGCCATCACTACTATCCAATTCCAGAACATTTCATTATGCCATACCCAGGAGTAGTCAATTACTGTTCTCCCAGCATTTTCCAGCCCTGACATCTGGTCAGCTGCTTTCTGTGTCTACAGATTTGCCAGTTCCAAACATGTCTGTCAGCAGTTTCCTACAAAATTTAACCTTTCGTGCATTGTTTTTCTCATTTACCATCAAGTTTGTGAGACTTAGTCAGAAGTTGTAGTAGCCATCAGTTCTCAGGCCATTTTTATAGCTGGATAATCCTCATACCTCTTTACCCATTCATCAGTTGATAGGCAGTGGGGGTATTTCTACCTTTTGTCTATTTGGAATGTTCTAAGAGTATTTGTGTGTGTGATATCACAGCATCATGTGGTAACAAATAGGATGAGGCCCGGGCCTGGTGTGGTAGCCTAGCAGCTAAAGTCCTCGCCTTGCACACCCAGGGATCCCATATGGGTGCTGGTTCTAATCCCAGCAGACTGTCATCCCATCCAGCTCCCTGCTTGTGGCCTGGGAAGTCAGTCGAGGCCAGCTCAAAGCCTTGGGACCCTGTACCCGCATGGGAGACTGGTAAGAAGCTCCTGGTTCCTGGTTTTAGGTTGGCTCAGCTCTGGCCATTCCAGCTACTTCGGGAGAGAATCATAAGATGGAAGATCTTCCTCTCTATATATTTCCTTCTCTTGGTAAATCTGTCTTCCCAATGAAAATAAATTAATCTTTAAATATATATATAATAATTATAAATATATACATTATAATTATAATTATAAATAGATATAATATATTTATATGTGTATGTGTAAGGAGAAGAAAGAAAGAAATCTTTCATCTGTTGGTTCATTTCCCAAATAGCTATACCAGTTCTGGCTGGGTCGGGATGTTGCCAGGAGCCAGGAACTCCATTCAGGCCTCTCAGGTGGATGACAGAGGCCCAAGTGCTTGAGCCCACACCTGCTACTTCCCAGGGACATTAGCAAGGGTACAGATTGGCCGCAGAGCAGCTGGGGCTCAGCATCGCTCCCACGTGGGATGCCAGGATTGTAAATGGTGACTTAACTGTGCCACAAAGCTGGCACCAAATCTCTTCTTTACTCTCCTAAGCCAGCCCCTCAGTTCATACATCTCCATGGCTTGTAGACACACCCCCTTGGAGTCCCAGGACACCCCAACACCTTTGAACTTACTGATTGTCTGGCTGGAATGCACTTTGTCCCACAGCTTTACTCCTTCATCTCATTCGGATCTTCACTTGCCAGCCCCTCAGAGAAGACCATGGCTTCCTCATCTAAAATAATGACTGTGGACTTTTCTCCTCCTCTATCCCTACTTCACATGTTTCTCCTTCTATTTATTTGAATTACTAATTGAATGGATCCCTCTAGCAAAATGGGAGTTATTGAGGGCATAGGTTGGTGAGAATTGGGTTGACTGTTGATCTCCAGGCCCTGCACAGTGCTTGCAGAAAGCAGGTGCTTGGTGAATTCCTGATGACTGGATCACTACCCTCCAGTGTCCTGCTCACTAGGTCCTCCCCATCCAGCCCAAGCTCCACTCTGTAGCCAGGAGCACATATTAACCATGCCTTTCCTTCCTTTAATACTCTTTGGAGGCTCCCCATTTCTCAGCCCCAATTCTGGGAGACCAGCCACAGCATGGGCCCCCTACCACTTCAAATTATGCTTGGTATCTGTAGGAGATGGGGTCTGGGATGCCCTGCAGAGAGTGAGATCTTCAGATGTCCAAGTTCCTTATGGAGAACAGCACATTCTTTGCACCACAGTTGTGTGCATCCTCTTTGTGCCCCGCGCATCTGCCATGACTGGTAACAATACAGCGCAAGTGTTGACTGAATAGTTGCTACTGTTTAGGGAATCCTGACGAGTAAATACAGCTCTACAGCTTTGGGACACAGGATAAGATTCCAGGCTCCAACTCCAATTTCCAACGTCCTGAACAAACCCAAGACTGCTCACTCTATCATTACATCCATTCCATGTCTGAAATACCAAGGCTTTCTGGGAATGGTGAGCAATAGAGAGCTTGAGGATCCTCTCCTTGGCATAGTCAAGTAGAGTGAAGGATCCCAAATCAGGTCCCCCTTCTGAGCTGCAGACAAATGCAACTCCTATGGGAGACAAGCTGAGGCCATCCCTCCCCGACCTTTGACCCTCAACCCCCTTTTTATCAATGCTTCTCCCACAAGCCACATCCCAAAGCTGATTAAACCCAAGATCAGTCACAAGGACCAGACCAGGAACGGTGGGGAAACTGTGACTCTGCTGGGGTGAGACAGTGTATCCAGACAGGATCCTGGGCAGGTGGGGGTACTTTGCTGGAGAAAGCTGGGATTTAGTGGTGTTAGGAAAGGCACTAACAAAATACCTGAGGTGGTAACTGATATAGTAAAGAGGCTTATTTGGCCTACAGTGTTGGTGGCTGGAGGGTCAGAAACAGGGTAGCATCTATGTCCTGGTGAGGGCTCTCTGGCTGTGTCACAGGATGGTACAAAGGGAAGAGTGACATCATTGCATGCAGAAGGGACCGAGGGCATGAGTGGCCTTGTTTTGCAATGACCTGCTCTCATGAGAACTAGCCCAACCCCTTGAGCTAAGACCCACTTCCACAAGAGAGCATTCATCCACTCATAATGATGGATTCACCCCGACCCAACTACCTTCCACTAGTTCCGCCTCTTAAAAGTCCCACCATTCCATACCACACAAGGCGACCAAGCTTCTAGTACACAGAAACTTTGGGGTAGATAAACCATATCAGGTAGTATGATGGCCGGGACAATTTCTCAGTCATGTGCTGCATTGCAGCATGGTGGGGGAGTAGAAAGTATAAGTGGGCATGTGCTCAAGAGAGGAAGCATCAGGACTGCTCCTTGTAAGCAGTCCTCCTGGTAATTCATCCAGTGAGTGAATTAACTCCCTCCCACAATGCAGACTAGTCTTTCTAGAAAAGCTAGGTTTAGGGTTAGGTCCTGGGAGCACACTGCCCACCTAGGAAGATGTGAGCTTTTCTAGAAAGCATCATCACATTGGCAGGAAGTAATTTATTCTCCCACTAATAAATCCACTCCTGAGGGCCTGGAATGATAAACCTAGTGGCTAAAGTCTTTCCTTGCATGTGCCAAGATCTCATTTGGGCACCAGTTTGTGTCCCAGCTGTTCCACTTCCTTTCCTTCTCCCTGCTTGTGGCCTGGGAAAGCAGTTGAGGATGGCCCAAAGCCTTGGAGCCATGTGCCTGCTTGGGAGATCCACAAGAAGCTTCTGGCTTTGGTTCCTAGCTGTGAATTGGCTCAGCTGCGGCCATTGTGGTCACTTTGGGAGTGAACCAGCAGATGGAGGATCTTTCTGTCTCTCCTTCTCTCTTTGATTTGACTTTGCAATAAAAATAAATCTTAAAAAAGTAATCTACTCCTGAGACAAGGACTCAACTCCTTTCTTTGTCTCTTAATCTACCTACCTCTGAGCACAGATGTATTGTGAGCTAAGTGTCCTATCCCTGAAGTTTGGGGGGAACACATTCAAACCATGACAGGAGGCCATGGGTGCTCCATGAGGCTCATTGTCTCTGCTGCAGCCCCTGCAATCTTGGAATGTTCCAGATCATTACAATAGTCTCCCGCATCTGTGTCTGCAAACCACAAGAGCATTCTGAGTTTATCTATTCATTCCTTAAGTAAATAGGGGGCCTTGATCTGATCCGAGGCTGGGTTAGACAGCTCCAGGGGAGCTTAGGGATGGTGCCAGGCAGAATGGGAGGACACAAATGTCCTAGTACCAGACACACAGCCTGTGGTCAAGCATAAACAAGGGTTTAGAGGGCTGATGGGGGTGGGAGGGCAGTGGAGTTTGTGCACGAAGTCTTCTTGGAGAAAGTAATTGTTGCATCTGAGCCTTAGAGGGTGAGAAAACACTTACAGAAAGACTGAAAGAGGAGGCTCTTCCTGGTAGTGGAAACAACATGTGCAAAGGCACGGAGGCCAGAAGGCCTTGCAGGTGTAAGGAAAGGTCAGTTTATTAGATGGTGAGGCCAGGGGTTGGGGGAAGGGCCACAAAGACTTTGAATATTACAACTTTTGGATGTTTGAATGTTTATCCAGCCAAGGAAAGCTTCTAAGTAGGAAGGGAAGGCTAAGAGGTGAGTGGAGTGGCAATTCCATCTGCACCTTCATTCCGTCACACAGCCCTGCTGCTTCTCTGGGCTCAGTGCTGCCCGTTATGGAGTATGATTAAAATGATCAAGGCCACTTCTACCACCCTGCCCCCTACATACACACACACGCATGCAAAGCTGCTTATTGATGGCCAGGAAACCACCTTCCTCCCTATCCTGACCTGACCTTGCTAAGTCACTATCACAGAGGCTCCTGAGGATGGAATCACCATTCCTGTTTGATCACTGGGAAATCTGAAGTTGACAGAGAGGGCCCAGACTTGGCCAAATTTCTTTTCTCCATTATCCTATATTGGAGATCATGGGGTTGCTGGAGTCACCAGACAGGGAAGGGACAGGGCCATGTCTTATATGCTGTTCTGAGAATACTACACGTGGCTAGAGTTGCCTCACCAAGAGACTGGCAGATTGGCCAAGGAAGGGCATGGTGGTAGATCAAAAGCAGGTGGCATCCCTATCTGGCTTCCATAGTGACCCCAGCAAATCTTTGTTCCTCCTTTTCCTGGGCCATGGGGCCTCCTGTCTTTGAAGTGAGGGCCTGGGCTAGCATGTCTCATGTTTTAAGTGCAAGCTTTCTTATGTGTACACATCAGAGGAGGGAGCACAAAATTAGGCCTGACCTAAGCTTCTGGCCTGATATCCGTCTGGTCACCCACACCAATAATTCCCCTGTGCCTATCTCATAACAGGTGTTATCTCAGAGTCTTTTGGTACCCACACCCCCAGTGGCCTGCTGAAGGGTGACTTCAGGTCATTGAGCTGCTATCCAAACTGCCTATCAGCTGTTCACATTTATTGATCACCTTATGAGTACAGAGTCCATGTATGGATCAGGTGTGCTGCAAGCAAGCAGAGGGGAAAAGTACAAACTAAACAAACAAACCCATTTAGATTTCTAAGGTTAATATATAGACTTCCAAGGGGAATGTAATCTGCCCACTTGTCCTTCCATCTCCCCAACCATTCACTGACCAGCAGCTAGTCCTGATCATCTACTATCTATCTACAAGTGAGATGTAGGAACTACGCGGGTATGGGCATGAGTGGCAGAGGTCATCTACGGGGTCACCAGTGACGACACACACCCTCACAGCATCAAATTACTCTGAAGGTCTGGGCAGGACCTAAGCAGGTATCAGACCCTTTGTCTGCAGCTGAGACCCGTAAAAGTTCTTGGTTCTGGGCTCGACCTTGCCATCTAGTGATTACATTAACCCAGTGTCCTATTTGCTTTTGAAACCCACACTAGGGGGCAAATGTCGGCACTGCAACAGCATGAGGTTACCTTCATCTGGAAGGTGAGTGGGAGCAGAGACAGGAAGCTCTGGGCTGCAACTGACTGTGCTAAGCCTCCTCTGGGCAGCCCAGCTGTGTACTTGTGAGTGGAAGATATCGCTCTCTGTTCAGCAGCTTTGAGCTTTGAGATCCAGGGAAGGTCTCAGTCCAGCCTGTCCTTTGGAAGCTCAAGGCCAGCGGCAGCCTGGCACACATGAAGTCTGGGTTTTGCCATGGGCAGGTGTTGAGCCTGGTGGTTAGGAAATCAGGATTGCCTGCTTGGTTTGGTCTCTAACTCCAGCTCCCTAACAGGGTGCGCCTTGAGTGGCAGCACTGACAGCTCAGGTGGTTGTCTCTGCTGCCCGTGTGGGGGATCTGGATTGGGTTGCTGGCTCCTAAGTTCACTCTGACCCTGGCATGGGGGAACTTGAATCAGAAGCTTCGAGTGTGTTCTGTCCCTGGCTCCATTGTTCTCTGTGGGTCTCTCAGCCTCTCACAGTTCAGTTATGACACATTTATTCTCAACAGACAACTCCCTTCTCTTGAAGCAGATTGGTTTAACACTGCTTAAAACCATAGAGGATACTGGGGACTTAAGCCTCTGACTGTGATGATGACATCCCATAGGGACACTAATTCAAGTTCTGTCTGCTCCACCTTCTGATCCAGTTCCCTGCTAGTGTGCCTGGGAAGGGAGCTGATGACCCAAACTCTTGGGCCTCTGCATCCAACATGAGAGACCTAGATAAAGCTTCAGGCTCCTGGCTTCAGAGTCTAGCCCAGCCCTGCTCCAGAAATTGCAGCCATTTGAGGAATAACCAGAGGATAGAAGATTCTTCTCTCTCTCCACATCTGCCTTTCAAATATGAAATAAATAAATCTTAAAGAAAAAAAAAAGCATAGGGTCCAGTGTGATAGCCGAGAGGTTAAATCCATGTCTTGCATGTGCTGTGATCCCATATGGGCATCAGTGTTCATGTCCCAGCTGCTCCACTTCCCATCCAGCTCCCTGCTTGTGGCCTGGGAAAGCAGATGAGATGGCCCAAGCTTTTGGCACCCTGCACCCACATGGGAGACCTGGAAGAAGTTCCTGGCTTTGGATTGGCTCAGCTGTAGCTATTGTGGCCACTTTGGGAGTGAACCAGTGGACAGATAATCTTTCTTTCTCTCTCTCCTTCTCACTATAAATCTGAATTTTTCAACATAAATAGATAAATATTAAATAAATATATTTTTTTAAAAAGCATAAAAGGTACTCCTATGATACAGTTGTGCCCTCAATGCATACAGATATTTTTATGGTCGGTATAAACTTTGTATTGACTATTGCAAATTGTTTTCTCAGGTAACATGGAGATGGGAAGGGCACTAGGCCAGTGGGAACGGGCAGCACCTGGTCCTCTAAGAGGGCTCTTCTGGTTCAGGAGCTCCCTGATGTGCTTAGATGCCTGGCCTCGCAAGCTCAGAGTCCAGAGCTTCTTAAAGCACCTGGACCAGCCCTCAAACACCTCGGGGACAGGACCACAGGTAAGCTTCTCTCCCACAGCGGGAAGTGGCCTTCCCCGCAGAGGCGAGAGCCACTCAGAGATCACTCGGCTGCAAAAGTGGCGGGTCTGGAACTTCGAACCCAAGGGGCAGGTGGCTTGGGGGATGGGGCAAGCTGGAGTTGGTGGGAGAGGCGAACCTGGTGTCCCTGCCCGGTAGTCAATGCTGCTTGGGTAGGCACCGCGCCACCGGGCCCTGCTGCTCAGTTCTCTCGGAGACCATGCTTAGCTCCCCGCTGTTAGCGGGGCTCTCGGGCCAGGGCTCCCCCACGCTGATCTAACCTACCTAGCCGGGTTGTTTCCGAGTTGTTGGGTGACAGCCGCCTCTCCCGGGTACCCTGGCTTGGGAATGGGGTTCCAACTGCACTGGAGAAGGGCTGGGGCTGGGGTCGGAGCCAGGGGAAGAGGGGCGAGAAGCGAGGCGGGGCCCTCAGGAGAAATAGGAGAAGGGAGAGGGGGTGGAGGGAAGGGGGCGGGTGTCCTTCCCGGGACAGGAACCCGGCCCCCCTGGGCGCAGCCGGGCCGCGAAGCGATTCTGCAGCTGGAAGGAATTAGTGGGAGGGGGAGGGTCCTAGGGAGATAGCGAGGGGAGGGAGCGGGACGCGCGAGTGCCTACGAGGGTCGCGGGCGAAAACGCAGATTCGGTCGGCGGGACAGAAAGAAAGACGGGAGCGCCCGGAGACGCCAGCTCTAGAGAGGGGCCGAGGAGGTCGTGGGGAAGGAGGGCAGGCGAAGCGAGCGAGGCGAGATTGATGGGGCCTGAAAGGTACCGAGCTCGCCGCAAGCTCTGGGGGTCCGGGTGCACCGGGCGGGGAGCGAAGCAGGGCTGGCGAGGGGACCGCCCACGGGCGTGGCCACACCGCCCAGTACACATGCAGATGAGCACCGCTCTCCCCCCACCGACCAGCCCCCTTCCATGGAACAGCCAATGGAGGTGGAGGACGGGGAGCCGGGCAGGGCGGGACCTCCGTGGACCCCGCCCCCGGGGCGGCCACCGAAGGGGTCAGCGCCGAGGCAGATAGCGGATCGCGGGGCGGGACGAGGCGGGCGGCGCGGCGGGGCGGGGCCCAAAGTTTCCTGCCCAACTTTCGCTGCCTCCTTCCTCCGCCCGCGCGCGCCCGGCTGCAGTCGGGGGGAGGCGGCGGCGGCGGCGGCGGGCAGCGGCGGGGCGCAGGGCGATCGCCGTCGGGCCCCCGGCGGCTGGCAGTGGGCGCAGGCTCCCCGGTGCCCGCCCCTCCGCTGGAGGGCGGGGGGCGCGAGCGGGCGGCCGGGGAGGGGCCGGCCCCGCCGCAGCAAAATGAGCCTGCTGTCGGCCATCGACACAAGCACCGCCTCGGTGTACCAGCCGGCCCAGCTGCTCAACTGGGTCTACCTGTCGCTGCAGGACACGCACCAAGCCAGTGCCTTCGATGCCTTCCGGCCCGAGCCTCCCGCCGGCGCCGCACCCCCGGAGCTGGCCTTCGGCAAGGGTCGCCCGGAGCAGCTGGGCTCGCCCCTGCACTCCAGCTATCTCAACAGCTTCTTCCAGCTGCAGCGCGGAGAGGTGGGTGCCCTGCGCGCCCCAACTCCACCACTCCTCTGGTCCCGCATCTAGCTGCTCTGGGCCACATTCTAGCTTCCCGGTTCTTCCTGGCCCGGTCCCCTGCCGACTTCGCATTGCCAGGCCTGGCCCGGCTGGGCTTGGCTCCGTTCAGCTTTGCCAAACGCCGCCGAGGTCCTCGGGGCGCCGGGAGCGCGTCACCTCCTGGCCGAGCTGAGCCCGACCCGGAGTAGTTCAGACCTCGGGCAGGGCCCTCTTGGCCCGACGCGTTCTGATCGTAGGGGGGCTGAGGGCGCGGTGTCGGAGGGTTGGGAAGGAGGGTTGTGGGCGAGTGTCTCCGGAGTCTCTCCAAACAGCCGGGTGCGGCCAGGGCGGGGAGCTCCCCTTCCCAGCGTCCTTCCCACGCCCAGCCCTGTCCCCTCCTGGCTGATTCCATGGAGGGAGGAGCAAGGATGGCCTCCATTCTTTTCTCCTCCAACCTCGGTGGTCCTCAGGTCCTCGGAGAACAGTGACTGGGCATGGTGCCTGCACTTCCCACCCTGGGACCCCAGATATATCCTCCAGTTGCTGGCCCTCCCCCAGCCAACATAGGAAGTGGTTTCTGGGGGGCTTGACCCAGCAGACTGGGCTGTCCCCTGCCCTCCTAGCCTGGAAGGAAATGAAAGGGAAATCCTCTTGAGCTCTTGGGAGGGGGACAAGCAAGATAGAGGGGAGAGGTTCCAGCTGCCCCAGCTGCCTCCTGCCTAAGAAACCTGCACCGCTTGTGTTGCAAAGTCTGGCCCTTTGGTGGATTCGGTTACAAAGTGGCTGCTCACGGCCTTCTTCCCAGCTAGATAAATACACAGATGGCTGACCTCCCAACTCTGTCCCTGAGGGGTCTTATCCAGACCTTGCCCAGGTGCCCTCCTCTTGCTGCTGCCTCCTCCTCATGGGCTGGCACTTTCTCCTGTCTGATTTGGGAATAACAAACACCCAGCCTTGGCCCTCACTGTCTCCACTTGTGGTGGGCAGCTCTCCCTGTGAAAGTACAGGGGTGGAGGCCGCTGGCCTGGACACATGAGGACTGTGAGTTCTGACTGGGTGGCGGGAGGAGCCCTACGGCTGCCAGGGTGCACAGTAGATGAGAGTGGGAGGCAGAGGGCTCATAGATGGCATCTGCTTGGCCCCTGTTTCCTGGGGTGGGGGGTTGGATATGAGCATGGGACATGCTAGCTCAGGACCTTACTTCCAGGGCTGACCTGTTGACCCGTGCTGGTAGAAGTGGGTGGAGTGGAGGGAGGATGAGTCTGGAGAGGCAGCTTGGGTGCCAGGCCTGTGTGTGTCAGAGCTCTTTGTAAAGAGTGAAGGGCTCTCTCTCTCTCTCTCTCTCTCTCTCTCTCTGTTTCCTGGCCTGGCAACTTTGTTTCTTGTAAGAGATTTTTGCCGCCTTTCCAAGGAGCTTGCTGCAGGTGACTGTTGCTTGGGAGGCTCTCCCCTCTCCCGACCCCTCCCCATGTGGGGAGTTGCTTGGGTATCTGGTTTGTCTCAGTTGTTTATTCTCTCAGCAAACATTTGTTGAGTTCTGTGCACGCCCTGGGGGAGGCACGGCCCATAGCAGACAGGCAGTGGGGGCAGGCAGGCAGTGGGGCTGTGGAAAGGAAGACAGACTAGGCAGTTTGGTAGGGAAGGTGTGGGTGACTAGGAGGAGGGCAACTGTGGGAGCCCCTCATCCAGGCAGGAGACAATCATGACTCTCTGAGCCCCTGCAAGTGTCTCTCTGCTCCCACCTGTGTGTGTGTGTGTGTGTGTGTGTGTGTGTGTGTGTGTCCTGGCTGGGCCTGAGGCGCATGGGCCCTAATGAGGCCCCTGTGGGCATAGGATATTGTGCTCTCATTGGATGTTCCTGGTGTCCAGGATTCTAGCTGGGACTCAGGAAGCCTCACCTCCTGTGGCTCTGTTGTGGCCTGCCTCAGTTTCCCCACAAAAAGGTGCAGTGTGGGAGAAGTAGAGAAGTCAGTCCCTAGGACAAGGTGGGAAAATACCTACAGGCCTGACTTTGGGGAGTTGCTGGTCCCTGTTTGAACCTCAGTTTACCCATCTAAACTCTATTCCTGCCATCTCAGGGAAATGTGTTGGGAGTGTGCCTGCAGACAAGCCAGGGATCAGAGGTGGGGGTGGGCTTGGGAAGACAAAGGAGCTGCTCTGATATGCACAGGCCAGGAGCTCGAGAGTCGTGCCTGCTGACTTCTGGAAGGCTGTGTCTCATTTATGCTCATTCCCTCACCCCTCTCCACCCACCCATCCTAAACCCTCTCAGAGCCCCAGCTGTGCTCCTGGGGACGGGCCTTTCCTGCGCCCAAGGGCTTAGCCATTGACCTAATATGGCTCCAAATAGCAACTGGCTGAGAAGACAAGAAAAATACCCCCACCTCAACACCACAAAGGGGGCTGGTTGGAGAGGAAGCCCAACCGTCTGTGGGCTGCAGGGGACTCTTCATGGCAGGGTCAGGGGGAACCCCAGGGGCCCAGGAGCGTCAGTCGCCATTCTGTGCAAGGCCTGGTAGGCCTGGTGGCAGTGCCTGCGGATGTGACTTGCATGCTGACCACTGACCATGGCCCGTCTGCGCCAGCCCCTGTGCCAAGAGCCCACCCCCTCCTGCACCCACCACAATAGCAAAACCCCATGAATGCAGCTGGGATGAGGGGTGGGGGGTGGGTGAGGAGCAGTGAGGACATGGGGGCACAGAAGCCCATTGTACCCCCCTGGAACCTCAGCTCTCAACGTTGAAGCTCAGCCAGAGAGCTCTGAGTGGCATGCCAATCCTGGGAACAAAGAGGGAGGTGCTAGAGTTCACGTACAAGTGCCACAGCAAGTGCCAGGAGGTGACCTGAAAGCAGGCCTTGGCACTTTGTACAGTTGCTTGCAAGGTTGATGTATCTGGAAGCTAGAAGCTCAGTTTCAGAATTAGATCTGGGGCAGCTGCTGTACCTCTTTGCCCAGAGATTCCTGAGGCACTGGCTGAGGTCTCTCTCTTTCTCTCTCTCTCTCTCCCTCCCTCCCTCCCCTCCAGGTACTCAAGGAACACAGCTCTGAGGAGTGGGATGGGGGTGTGGAGACAGGGGTTGGCGTGCATGGGGTCTTCCCTGCCAAGTTTTGTTTGGAATTTAAATTCGCAGCAGTGCAGGGACTATGGGATTCCACCTCTGGGAAAGTGGAATTCCTGCTTCTCTCAGCACCACCCCTTGGGCCCCTCAAGATGGGTGTGCAGCCCCCTGCCTCATCCAAGCCCTCTCCCAACTCCTCTCCAGGGAGCTCTTCAGTCATTTTTCTCCCCCTTCCCTGGGGGTAGAAGTTACAGGAAAGTGTGGCCCCTACTTTGTGAGTGTTAGGAGCCAAATAACATTTGGGAAGTGCCAAATCCTGCCCTGGAGATTGCTGGCCCTGTAAAGGCTCTGAGAAGGCCTGCACTACCAAATCCACTAAGCTTTTTGACCAGAGTGACTTTGCTATTGGCCACCTGCTAGTGTCCTCCCAAGAATCTCCAGGCCCGTGGGGGACTGCATCCCAAAGCAGCCACGTCCCTTAGTGGGCACCTCCTGCCTTTAGGAAGCTCTTGGTGAGAGCTGGTGACACAGGTGCCCTCTCTGGACCGGGCACCATGTACTGTGGCACCGAAGACCCCCTCCTCTTTGCTGCTTAGAGACTGCAAGATGGCAGTGAAAGTGTCCACGGAGTTTCATGGAGAGCACCCTATGTGAGCCTCCAGGCCTGGGGCTGCATGTGTCTCCCTCTGTGAGCCTAAAGGTGTGGGTGAAATAGTGTCTTAGCACTGCAGGTGGCTAAGACAGAGCCTCTGTCCAAGGCGGCTGTTGGCCTGGTGGAGCCTGAAAGTGGGATTCTGTCTCTGAAGCTGGCTCCCAGCAGCCTTTTTTTTTTCAATTTGAAAAAAAAATGTAAAAGATTTATTCATTTATTCATTAATTTTAATTGGAAAGGCAGACTTACAGAGAGGAGAGACAGAAAGATCTTCCATCCATTGATTCACTCCCCAAGCGGCTGCAACTACTGGTGCTGTACCATTCTGAAGCCAGGAACCTGGAGCCTCTTCTGGTCTCCCATGCGGGTGCAGGGTCCCAAGGCTCTGGGCCATCCTTGACTGCTTTCCCAGGCCACTAACAGGGAGCTAGATGGGAAGCAGGACCATCGGGATTAGAACTGGTGCCCATATGGGATCTCAGCACGTGCAAGGCGAGGACTTTAGCTGCTAGTCTACCGTGCCACGCCCCCAGGAGCCTTTGTTTGGTGCCTGGGTTGGGGTGGGCTGTGTGTTTGGGGTAGAGGGTGAGGGCAGGATGGCCCTGGGCCTTGTGAGGAATGGCCCATCCTGCCCAGCCTGGAACTTGGGAAGATTCCCCCTGCCCATCCCTCCAAGGCAACTGCTGGGCAGCCTGAAGGAAGGACCACTCTTTGAGAGGCCGTTGGCCAAGGCAGCCTGACCTTCCCTCCATGAAGGAAAAATGGCCATGTGGGTGGGGGGCTCACCTCATGTGGTACAGAGAACACAGATAATTTGTGTCAGAGACAGCACTTAGAGGAGGACCCTTGGACAGCAGTCACTTGCTCTTATTAGGGGGTGCTGTGGTCTGGACATCTCTTTCCTTAGGGTACCGACCTTACAGATGAGAAAACAGAGGCCCCACAAGGTTCCCCGCAGGTCAGTGGCAGAGTTAGATGAAGAACTGTGTCCCGGCTATCAAGTTTCCCCTGGAACCTGCTCTGCAGTTAGTCCTCATCTCAGCTCTCCCTTGCGTTGTGCCCTGGGCCTGAGAACAGGGTGGGCAGGAACCAGGGGCACCTTAGCAAGCCTCAGTGCCTATGGCATTTTGTCCATGCTCAGAACTTTTGAGGAGTGGAGAACTTTGGTCGTGGACACTGGATTTCTGACATGTCCCTGCTTTGGCTGGCCTGGTGTGGGAGAAGCCTAAGAGGTAGACGCTGGATGCATTGTGGTGCTTTTGTTGCCACATCACATCCCAAGTGTAGGAACCCTCTGCACCAGACAGGGAGACTCAGGTTATTCCTGGTGAAGGTGATGCATTTGCTCAGTCGGGGGCAGACCCAGGAAGCCAGCCTGGGTCTCACCCACGTGATCAGTTCTCTGTGTGTATCAGGTGGTGTTTGATGGCTCATTCAGTCCTCCCCTGACCATCTGTCTACTTGCAGCTTCTGATAGCACCAAGCCTCCCCATTCCTTTACATGTCTACACTTGCTATGACTTCTCCCTAAAATGCCATTCCCTGCCCTTGTGCTCTGGACAGATTCCAGCCACTCCTCTGTGACATAAAGATGCTTCTTTTAAGAAGGACTTGTTCCAGCTGTCAGGGGAGCAGACCCCTGTCCTGTGGCTGTGACAGGCATCAGGGGAAGTGTGTCCTGACACTAGGTCTTGCCATGCCCATGTGTGTCTCAAGACTTCAGTTGTCAGCATTCTGACAGTCATGGAAATTCAGTCTCTTCCCGTGGAACCATGCTGGCATCTTATGCTCAGCCGATGCCAGGGCACAGGAGCTGCACACTGAATGTTTAGTGGATGAATGTACAGACAGGCAGGCAGACAGATGGAAGGACGGATTATCTGAGTTGAAATATCCCTCCTCCCACCCCAATGGAGGCTTCAACGTGCTCCTGATCCTTCACCTTCTTTGGCGATGACCCCTTGAAGAATTCCAGGACAACTAGAGTTCCTGCACAACACTCCCAGGTGCCTTATGACTTTTGGGGAACTGTGGATACCCTTGCCACCAGTGGATTCCTGGATCAGAGCCCCTGGAGGCCAAGCCTCAGTGATAGCCCAGGCTGGCTGAATGTTAAGGTTGTTTGTGGTCCTGGAATTCTCAGCTTCAATTCTCAGCTTACTTAGATTGTGGCCGTGAAAGATACCCTGCTCTCAGTGCTAGATGGGCAGAGGATGTGTGGCTGTGATGCTCCTAGCAGGCGAATGGGGAAGGGAGCCCCTTGGTCTTCTCTGTTTTGGCCTGTGGCCCCTGTCTGTTTCCTTAACCCCTTGAGCTGTCCTCTTTTTGTCTCCTTCCTCCCAAGAGAATGTGAACTAATTAATTTAGACATCTTGATTTCTGGGGTATGTGTAGGAATATGTGATTTACATGCTGCCCTGTCCTGGCTGGCACCATACCTTCCTGGCCCAGTGTTCTGGGAAATGGGTACAGAACCTGTAGCCCAGCATGTCCCAGGGCAGCTTCATGCCAAGGGCAGCTTTGTTTCCCGTCAACCCACTTCTTTGCCCACAGTTGCCTCCTTTCTCTCCCTGAGCCTAGTCACGTCCACTTGCATTTGTGTACCTGAGGCGTGTGTGTGCTGATCTCTAGATAGGCCCTGAAGGTGCAAGTGCAGACCCCTCAGGAGAAGGCCTGGGGCCATGTGTGATGTATATGGATTCTTTTCTCATGTGTATGCACATTGCAGTGGGGGTGGTGACTTTGTGGGGGGCGAGGGGGGGGGATAAGGACCCCGGAGCTACACAGAGCTGGGTCCAGAATCAGGAAATTCCTTCTCCAGGACTCAGCACCTGCTCTGGCCAGGCTTCCTAGGGACTGAACCTGTCTGGCCACCCTGCCCAGGTTGCTGCTGTCTTCTCAAAGGTCTCACTCACTGCCATGCCCTTACCTGTGCATGTTGCTGCTGTCCCTGCTCCCTGATGTGGTTCTGCCCCATCTGTAGGAGTCTCTTTTTCTTCTGGACTTTTCTCAGTCCCTGTATCCCTTCCCCTGTTGCACCCTCTGGCTATCCTGGACTGGGGTGAGGTGCATGGTGGGAAGGGAAGCCTGACTTGGCCACCTGTTCTGGGGTCCGCTCTCCATGTTCCTTGGTGGAACCACTGTCCCCAGGCACAGCTCTAAGCAGCTGGTGCCTCACCTTACCAGAGCTCAGGGGGTTAATGTATGATGTCACTCTGGTAGCTTCCCCTGGGTTCCCTTCCAGTAAGAGGGATGCCAAACTGTACAGGCTCTATTGGGGCTGTGATACAAGAGACAGTCAGATCTGGGTGTGAATTGCTGCTCAGCCAAGTGCTGGTGGTACGTTGGGCAGCTTTCTCAGCCTCTCTGAGCCTCAGCTTATAGCTCCATCATTCGGGGAGATATAGTGCCTGTGCCCAGAAAGTTCTTGCCAAGAATACGGGAGCTAAGAAAGGGAGAGGATCTCCCATCTCCCGAAGTGTAACCCACAGCACAATCCAAATACACCATCGCTGTCAGCTCTTCCTTCTGAGCTTTGCCCAGAGTCATTGAGGAAGTTTGGAGAAATTCCAGCAATGGGCGTCAGGGGAACATTTGGTCCCCCAGATGTGGCTTGAGGATCCAGTGCTTTCTGCTAGTGGTGGGGATCACTGGGCGGGGAGGAAGGAAAGATGGCCTCTATGTCCAGAGGCTTTTACTTCCTGCCAGGGCCCAGGGCAGCCAGATCCAGGGTGACAGTTTACAGCTGTCACCTTGCTTATCCAGGAGGATCGGGCCCCTGGCCCACCAGCAACTGTCCATGCCCAAGGTCATCACAGACATGAGCAGCAGTGACTGCAGCCAAGTTGTTGGGGTCCCTGCTGCTTGCTGAAGTGTCAGGGAGTCCTAGCTTAGGAGCACCTGCCTTCGCATTTTTGTGCCATTCCTTGGAGTCAGGAGTAGGGGATGGTACTAGTTCCAGGAGCTCAGGAGCCTAGTCTTGAAGAGGGTTTGGATAAACATAGAGAGATGGAGTCCCAAGTGTAGAACTGGAGAGCAAGGAGCTCATTCACCCCATGGGGACTCCCCAGGAGCAGCCAGGCAGGTCCAGAGTTGGGAGGGAGGAAGGCCTGGATGCCAGCCCCGCCCTCCAGCTGCAGGTGGTGGGAGCAGAGGCCCTGCCTGCATTGATGAAATGCTCTTGGTTCCTGGGGCTGGGCTGTGGGTACCTGGAGCATTTGTGAAGGCCAGACTGTAGGAACGCCCACATTTGTTCTCTTAATTTTAGAGATAGGAAAGCCAAGCAGCCAGGCCCCAGCTCCCTGCCAGAGGGGACAGAGCTCTGTGTGTCCTGACCTCTGCCTGTCCCGTGTCTCCAGACCATGCAAACAGCTGGGAGACCATTTCGCCTTTCACCTCCATGGCCTGAGCTCAAGCACAGCTGCCAGCAGGAAATGGCTTGCGGCCCCACCCACCCCTTGCTGCGGGGGAAGCGGGACTCCTGGCCCTTGAGCCTGGCTGGGTGCCCTGAAGAGCTGGGCCTCAGTCTCTCCACCTGTGACCTGGGAGGGATGGTTGGTAAACTGACCCACACGCTTCTGCCCTTTTAGCTACCAGGTAGTATTTGTTTTGATGTGGGGCTGGGAGCAGGGAACTGGAGCAATTGACTGGAACAGGCTGCAGGGCGCTGGAGGTAAAGGGGATTGGTCCAGGGATGGGGTTTGGGGCAGCTCTGGCTTTTGTATTTTTCTGACCATGGAGCTGTCCATGGGCAGGGGCTTGGCTCTGAGCCTTCTGCAGCAGCAATGGGACATGGGGCATGGAGCATGGAGAAACCTGAACGGCAGGCTGTTCAGGGCCTTTGGCAGCCCCCAGGATGCCCAAGAGCCATCCGTGGGCAGGGGAGTGTGGCCACAAGGCGGGGGAGACGCTTTTCAGGGTGTAATTAGTGCACTTTCTGGCACCACAAAACTTCCCCTTCCTCTTGACAATCTACTGCCAAAACAGCCTCCATTCCCGTGGACTTGCAAGAGAGAGGGAAAAAAAAGAAAGTAAGAAGGCTGTTCTTTGTGAAATCGCAGTTCCTAGTCACGGAGCTGAGTCACCCCCCTGGGATCTTCAAGTTTCTTGTTTGGATGAACTTCTCTCTGTGAGGCTGGGCCCATGGCCTCTCCATTTCCCTGACCCTGACCCCCAGTTGCGGGGGTGTAAGTAGGGTTGGGTTTCCTTGCCTGGGTAGTCCAGGGACTCCCAGGGCCACACAGAGCCAGGCTGGCTGTAGTTGAATGGTGGTGTGTGTGTGTGTGTATAGTGGTGGTGGTGGGTGCCTGGCAATCATGTTGGGTGAGCACTGACTTTCAGATTTTGGAAGATGATAAAGTTCTCATGGTTGGTGTTGGTGGCTGCAGTACAAAGCCAATTTACCACCACTGGACACATGTACTATGGCTGTTTTACCAAAGAATGCAGATTCCTGACCCTCTCTGTCCCAGGTGGCTGCTTTGGGTAGAGCTGAGATAGGGGCCCAGGAAACTGTGTTTGTTGCAGGTTCTTCCAATCAAGCTGGGGACACATGGGTCTGCATGTGAAATGGGGACAGTGATTCACAGGGTTGTGGTGAGGGCCAGCTATTTGAATATGCAAAGTTTCCCATGCTGGAGAAGAGACCCAAAGATATGGGGTCCGCAGCAGCTGCCATCACAAGAGCTCATCCCTATGTAACACCCCCAAGCCTGTAAGGCCAGCTGCTGGCTCCTACACCTCCAGGACTGGGTGACTCTGCCCCTTTCTGGGGGACCTCCCCCATCTGGGGTTCATTAAGAGCTGGAGTCCCCTGCAGGCTGAGCCTGGAGGTTCGCATGGTGTCCTCTACCGACCCTGGCTTTCATGGTGCAACTGCTGGTGTGGAATGGTTTTTGTGACCCACCCAGTCCCTGTGTGCAATAACAGAGGTCCAGAGAGCGAAATGGCTGGGCCAGGATCACACTGCAAGGTGTCTGAGGATGACAAAAGGGAATGGCAGACCCCTAAACAGAGAAACCACAGGGGGCACAGGCTGAGGATGCCTATGGGAAGAGTACAGAAGGGTGTCTGAGTTCCCACCCCACCCCAGAAGGAGCTCTCAGCCCCCTCCCTCCTCTTCCTACACTGAGCAATGCTCAGCTCCCCTTCGTTCAGCCAAGAACCCTTCCACACACACATACCACAGAGTAGAGCTGAACCCCGTCAGTTGGCCCTTTGGGGCAGTTGAACTGAGGCCAGGAGATGCCCCCTACACGGGCCTGGCACTGTTCCTCCTGGGGAAGCTGCCTCCCTCTCTCCAGGCTTGGCCTTGGCCCCAGACAGGGGAGCCTGTGGCCACAGCCCCACCTTCATTGAATTCCAGTGCACCGGGAGGCCCGGAGCCCGGGACGCCTATAAATAGAGGCTGTGTATACTAGGACGGGGCCTGGGCCGCATCTCGGCGAGTTGTCTGGTTCCTGTCATGGTAGGGAGGGTAACAAGGCCACTCCTCCAGCTCCTGTGGGCTCAGACGGTGACCCGAGGTGGTCCCCAATCAGACAGCATAACTTTGTGCCATGGACACTCACTGCAGGGCCTCTTTCTGGCCATGTGAGGAAACTGAGTCAGCAGCCACTTGCCTCAGATCCCTCCCTCAGCTAGCTTAGGGGCCCTAGGCCTGCCAGGTGACTTTCTAACTGTACTCACTGGCCTCAAGGTAGTGTGTTAAGGACAAGTAGTAATAATTATGACAGTCGTCATCATCATCATCATCTTATGCTGAGCAGGTCCCGACTCCTGTCCTCATTTTGGCCTCCCAGCAACTGGGGAGCTAAGGTTATTTCCATTTTACAGACAGGACCATGGACACACTGCTAGAGGTGGGATTTGCACACTGGCTCCTGGAGGAGACAGCCAAAGGTGCCATGAAAACTTGTGGGTGTTGGGTGTGTAGGGTGGGGTGAAGGGCTGAGGATACCCCCACCCCCACCTTTGCTCAGACTGTGGCTGCAAATGACTGTGTGTGTGTATGTGTGCCTCCTCTCTCCCTCCCCAGGCGCTGAGCAGCAGTGTGTACAAGAGCGCCTCGCCCTACGGCTCCCTCAACAACATCGCCGACGGCCTCAGCTCCCTCACCGAGCACTTCTCAGACCTGAACCTCACCTCGGAGGCCCGCAAGCCCAGCAAGCGGCCCCCTCCCAACTACCTGTGCCACCTGTGTTTCAACAAAGGACACTACATCAAGGACTGCCCCCAGGTAAGGCAGTCAGCCTGGCAGGGGAGGCGGGAAGGCAGACAGGAAGAGTGGCACTTTACCTGTTGATTTCCTCACTCATGCACAGCAGGCAGAGGCCCCCACTTGGGCCTGTGCTGGTTGCTCAGCATTCTATGGGCAGGTACTCCTGCACCCCAGCATCGCTTCCCCACCACTACCACCAAGAGCTGCCGGCCCTTCCAGGCTCTGCAGCCATCTTCCTGTGGGGCAAGATGGGCCAGCAGGCTCCTCACATTCACAAGGAAGGAATGCGGGCTCCAGGCCAGGAATGCACACGTGCACACTCTTCCCCAAGACCCCACCTCTGCCTCCTCAGCCCTGGCTAGCAGGAGGAGCAGGGCCTTGGCAGCCCCCCTGCCAACGCTCCCCCCTCGCCTGTGTGCCCCCAGGAGAGGACTGGGCAAGAGGCTGTGGCACTCTGGAGCTGGGCATCTCTCTCTCTCTCTCTCTCTCTCTCTCTCTCTCTCTCTCCCTGCCTCCCTCTCTCTGGAAGGAGGCCAGCAGGGTGTTGGGAGCAGCCCCCAACCTCCACCCGTTGTGGCTCATTGACCACATCTCCATGGCTGGGTGTGGCTCCGAGGCCCAGGCCCCTAGGGATTGGCCCCTGACTCACTGCTGGCCATGACTTTCACACCCAGGGAGAAAGGTTAGCAGCTGTTCTCAGTGGCAGGCGTGATGATGCGTGATTTCTGCTCCCATTATTGTTCATATTTTCCAACTTGCTCTTTTATAGTGTGGCACTGCTTTTCTTTTCTATATGTAACAAGACTGGAATTCTGGAAACTTCCAAGACCTCTGTCATATTCTCCTCCAGATGTGGGAGGTGTGGGGGCGGGGCTGGGTGGAACCAGGTCCTTCCAGGACCATTGTGGAGTGGGGAGAGCAGGATGCTAGATGTGCTTGTGGCACTCAGCTCAGAACAGCCATGTCCCTCACAGGGTGTCTCCTGGGGCAAGTGAAAACAGCTCCATCTTGGACCCTCCCCAGATCTGCACTCGCCCAAGTTCCCTGGATGGTCTGTGTGGCTTGTGCCCCCTGGACCTAGACCCCTGGGTGATGGGAGCAGCCCCACTGGAGCCTGTCCTCTGCCCCTGGCCCAGCATCCCTGGTTTTAGTACAAGCAGTCAGCAAGAGTCCCCCTCATGCAGGTTCTCCAAGTTGGTCCTCAAGGCCTTCCTGCAGCAGCCCCTCATGTCCACACAGTCATTCACAACAGCATCTTACAGTGTGGCCTAGGTCATGGGTAGGGCAGGAGGAGAGGATGGTGCCCAGTGCTTTCTGAGTAGCTTTGTATGCCCTGTTCTAACAGCCACCTGTCCCAACAACCAGCATTGCTAAGCAGGCAGATGACATTCAGACACACCAGGACAGGCACCCTGGCTGGCAGTTCAGGAAGGCTTTCTGGAGAAGGAAGACTTGGAAAATGTAAGAGTGCCCCCCCACCCAGTGTAACTGATTTTTTTTCTCTTCCCTTCACTTTTCTTTTAAAGAGTTATTTATTTTTACTAGAAAGACAGAGTTACAGAGAGAAGGAGAAGGAGAGGAAGGTCTTCCATCCACTGGTTTACTTTCTTAGTGGCAATGGCCAGAGAAGAGCTGATCTGAAGCTGGGAACCAAGAGCTTCCTTTGGATCTCCCATGCAGTTGCAGAATCCCAAGGCTTTGTGCCATCCTCTACTGCTTTCTCAGGCTACAAGCAGGGAGCTGGATGGGAAGTGGAGCAGCCACGACATGAACCAGTGCCCATATAGGATACCAGTGTTTGAAGGTGGAGAATAAGCCAGTTGAACCATGGCATCGGCCCTGTGTGGAGGATTTCTAAACATAATAGATGGTGAGCCAGAGGCACAGGAGTCTGTGAAGGTATGAGTGTGAATGTATGTGCTCCCGTTGCCTTCTCTACAGCTGGGAACCGAGCTCTTGCAGCTGCTTTGGGAGGGTAACATGATGACACTGGCTGTGTGGCCTCCGTGGCAGACCTCCAAGGAGTGGCCCCAGCTTACAGCAGCAACAGAGCTGCAGAGAGTTCAGTGCTGGGAAGTGGGCCCACATGCTTGGGAACCCTCGTTACCACAGCAGCCCCATGTTTTTTGCTCTCTGCAGCATCCCTGTTCAGCTTCTGTTTCTTTCGAGGCTGAGTGAGGGCTTCTTCCTTGTCCTCTCCCAAGCAGGGCTATGGCAAGGCTCCTGAGGCAGTGGGAGGACAGAAGTTGGCAGATCACTGACATGGCCAGGGGCTGGGGAGGGGTCTGTGGTGAGTGTGTGATGAACATGGCAGGAGTGATATGCAGTGCCAGACCCATCACAGTTCTCATCAGGTGTTGGCTGGCAGTGTGCTTATGCTCTCCTTTGGGTTCCTGTAACAGGCATTGTGGCAAGCTGGGATTTTACAGAATCCCACCCATGAGCTCCAGGGACAGGTGCTGGGCTTGAGTCACCTCTGTGCCCCTCACTGTCTGACACCTGCACCGTCTCAGGTACTTCCCACAGAGAATGCTTGCATCAAGTCTCCCAATGTGTTTCAAAGGAAATACTAGGTCAGAATTCATGCCCATAATGCATCAAAGTAGAATACTCTTTTAAAAATGCTCTAATGAGATACAACTCATTTCTCATAGAATCCACCCACTTAATGTATATAGTTCAGTGACTGTAGAACATTTGTATCACCTTCAAGTTGAACTTCATACTCTTTTGTTTCTGAGATTTATTTATTTAAAGAGTTACAAAGAGAGAGGGGGAGAAGAAGAGACCTTTCATCTGCTGGTTCATTCCGCATATGGCTGCAATGGCTGTAGTTGAGTTGGGCTGATGCTAGCAGCCAGGAGCTTCTTCCAAGTTGCCCACATGGTTGTAGGAGCCCATCCTCTGGGCCATCCTCTGCTGTTTTCCCAGGCCATTAACATGGAGCTGGATGAGAATGAAGCAGCCCAGACCAGAACTGTCATCCATGATATCAGTGCAACAGGAGGAGACTTACTACACTCTTGTGCCACCCCCAGAGCTTTATACTCTTTAATACCAGATTTTCCAGGCCCTGGCAAGCACACCTCCACTTATTGTCTGTATAGATTTGCCTCTTCTGGAAGCTTTATGTATATGCAATCATGGGACAACCTTTGATAACTGACTTCTTGCACTTAGCATGGTGATTTCTAGGTCTTTCCATGTCTACAGTTTGGAAAATGTTTCTTCCTGCTCCAATCCTAGAAGAATTTTTTTAAGATTTGTTTTACTTTTATTAGAAAGTCAGATCCACAGAGAGACAGAGTCAGAGCTTCCATCTGCTGGTTCACTCCCCAAGTGGCTGCAGCGGCCAAAGTTGAGCCAATCCCAAGCCAGGAGGCAGGAGCTTCTTCCTGGTCTCCCACATGGATGCAGGGTCCCAAGGCTTTGAGCCATCTTCTACTGCTTTCCCAGGCCACAGGGAGCTGGATGGGAAGTGGAGCAGCAAGGACATAAATAAGCGCCTATATGGGATCCTAGCAGTTGCAAGCCAAGGATTTAGCCACTAGGTTATTGTGCCAGGCCCCTCTAGAAAGTTCTTGAAAACTCAGTATTAACATTTACAATTTGGTGGAATGCATATGTAAAGTCCTCTGGGTAGGCCCTTCTTTTACTTCATCCTCTCTGAATCTGCTCAATTGATTTACCATAGCTTATGTTTCTTGAAATTTTCTATTGCACCTAACCTGTTGTCATATATTTGTTTAGGGTCTTCTCTTGTAGTCCTTGGGATTTCTTTAAGGTCAGTAACAGTGTTCCCTCCTTTTTATTTTCCAGTTGTAATCTGAGTCTTCTCTAGTTCTTGGACATTCTGACTAAAGATTTGTTTATTTTGTTGAACTTTTCATAGAATCAACTTCTGGCCCAGTTCATTTTCTCTATTGTTTTTCTATTCTCAATTTCACTATTTTCCACTGTAATCTCTCTCCTTTTTCTTAAAAAAAAAAAAGGTCATTTTTTTAATTTATTTGAAAGGAAGAATTACAGAAGGAGAGGAAAGAAGAGAGGGAGAAAAGGGGGGGAGGAAGGAGGAATAGACAGAGATTTTTTTATCATTGGTGTACTCCTCAAGTGGCCACATTGGTATGGCCTAGGTTAGCCCAAAATCAGGAGCCTGGGACTCCACTCAGGTCTCCCACCTGGGTTTGGAGCCAAAACACTTGGGTCATTTTACCCTGTTTTCCCAGGCACATCAGCAGGGACCTGGATCACAGTAGAGTAGCCAAAACTAGAATCTGTGCTCATAGAGGATGCCAGCATTGCAGTCAGAGACTTAACCTATTGTGCCACAATGTCAGCCCTGTCTAATTTCTTTATTTTTGAAATTTTATGTTTATTTATTTTCAATTTTACTTGAAAGTGAGAAAGAGCTCTTTCATTGGCTAGTTAACTTCCCAAATGCCTATAAAAACTGGAGCAGGCCAAGTTCAGGAGCTGGATCCTCAAGTTACTGGATTCCCACATGGTGCAGGGACTCAAGGACTTGGACCTTCATCATCTGCTGCCTCCAGGGCTGTGTGTTAGCAGGGAGCTGGAATCAAAATCAGAGCCAGGATTTAAATCAGGGCTCTCCAAAATGGAATGTGGACATCTCAAGTGACATTCAACCATGCATCTAATTTATTTATTTTAGAATATAGTAAAATACACATAACATAGAAGCTAGCATCTTAATCATTTTAAATATGTGGTTCAATAGCATTAAATACATTCTCATTGTTGTACAATGTACTACCACTTTGCAACCACAGAACTGTTAATATTCATTTGCAAGGTATGTACACACACACACACACACACAGAATGAAAGAGAGAAAGACTGGGCAAGAGAAAAGCTCCTATTCCCTGGTTTACTTCCCCTACTGCTACTACCAGACACCCAAAACAGCCAGGGCTGGGCCAGGCTGTGGCTGAGATCTGTGAACTCAGTCCAGGCAAGAACCCAGTAATGTGAACAATGGTTCCTGCCCCCCAGCATCTTCATCAACAGGAATCTAGAGTCAGGAGCCAGAGCCAGGCACCTAAGCCAGAGCCTCTGATACAGGAAGTGGACATCTTAAGTAGGTTTTCACTGCCAGGCCAGACACTCACCCCCACAGAGCTCTTTTCTCTTGTAAATCTGAACTTTTGTGCCCAGTCAGCAGTAACTCCTCTTCTCCCCGCCAGCCCCTGGCAGCCTCTTGTACTTCTGGTCTTTATGAATTTGACTCTTCCAGGTACCTCATGTCAGTGGAGTCACACCAATGTTGTCCTTTGGTGGCTGGCTTAATCTCACTCAGCACCTTGTCCCCATGGTTCTTCCATTCTGTAGCATGTGTCAGTCCTTTTTAAGGCCAAAGAATTCTCGACTGAATGGCTAGACCCACATTTGATTTATCCGTTCACTCATCACTGGAGGCAATCAAGTCCCATCTTGGCTATCGTAATGTTAGTCTGAGCATCGGTCTTTGAGTTCTTGTTCTTGGTTTCCCACCAGTCTTTATTATTTCCTTCTGCCAACTGATTTTGGGTTTAGTTTGCTGTTCTTTCTGATTTCTTGATCTGAAAGGCTACATTACTAACATACCCACAGCTATAAGCTTCTCTTTGGGTTGTGTCCTATAAACTTTGTTATGGTTGTTGAGATTTATTGATTGATTAATTTTTAAGGCACCATGATTGGGTTGTGGGAGAGAGAGAGAGAAAGAGGTCTTCCATATACTGACTCACTCCCCAAGTGCCCACAATAACCAGGGCTACACTAGGTCAAAACCAGGAGCCTGGAATTCCATTTGCATCTCCCACTTGGGTGGCAGGGGCCCTAGTACTCAGGCTGCCATCCACTTCCTTTCCAGGTATACTGGCAGGGAGCTGGATTAGAAGTGGAGTAGCTGGGACTTGAACCAGCACTCTAATTTGGGATGTCGGCCTGTCCTAGGCAATGGCATGTCATACTGCCCCATAGCACCTGCCCTGACTTTTGGTATGTTTCATACTTGTTTTCATTTATCATAAAGATTTTTTCTTGTTTTCACTGTGATTTTCTCTTTGATCTACTGGGTTTTTTTTAAAGATTTATTTTTATTATTTTTTTATTGGAAAGGCAGATATACAGAGAGGAGAGACAGAGAGGAAGATCTTCCGTCCGATGATTCACTCCCCAAGCGAGCGCAACGGCCGATGCTATGCTGGTCCGAAGCCAGGAGCCTCTTCGGGGTCTCCCACGCGGGTGCAGGGTCTGGGTCTCCCACGCGGGTGCAGGGTCCCAAAGCTTTGGGCCGTCCTCAACTGCTTTCCCGGGCCACAGGCAGGAAGCTGGAAGGGAAACGGGGCTGCCGGGATAGAACCGGCGCCCATATGGGATCCCGAGCATGCAAGGCGAGGACCTTAACCACTGCGCGACTGTGCCGGGCCCAATCTACTGGTTTTTTAAGAGCTTGTGGTTTGATATACATATTTGATTATACATAGTTGTAAGTTACCGAAATATCTTTTAGTGATTTCAACTTTATTCCATTGTGGCCATAGAATATCTTTTTTATTATTTGGTCATTTTAAATTTATTTCAGTCTATTTCAGAGCCTAGCACATTGGGTGTCCTGCAGAATGTTTTATGTACAATGGTAAAGAAAATTCTGCTACTGTTAATGGCATTTTCTTTGGATGTCTTATCAGTCCAGTCGGCTTATAGTGTAATTTGTATCTTTTGTTGCCTTGTTGGTATTTTGACTATTTTATGCTATTTAAGTGGAGATTTTGAAGTTTCCAACAATTATCATTGAATTATCCGATTTTTCTTCAGTTCTGTCAATTGCTTCAAATATTATAGTGCTCTGTCACTAGATGCACCTGTATTCATAATTGTTGTATCTTCCTAATGGGTTGAGCCTTTTATCAGCATAAAATACTTAACCTTACCCATAGTAATGTTTTTTGTTTTAAAGTCTAACATCAATAGAGCTAGCTTTATTTGGTGTGGAGTGTTTGTTTCCGTTTTATTTGAAAGCCGAGAGAGACAAACACACACTGAAAGGCAGAGCAAGATCACCCATCTGCTGATTCATTTATGAAGTACCCACAGCAACCAGCGTTGGGCTAGGCCAAAGTTGGGTGCCTGGAGCTCTGTCCAGGTCTCCCATGTGGGTAACAGGGATGTGAATACTGGAATCTTCCTGCACTAGCTCCCACGATGTACATTAGCAGGAAGTTGAATCACAGGCTGAAGAGCTGTAAGTCTTACCCAAGCACTCAGAAATGTGATGTAGATGTCCCAAGTGGCAACTTAAGTATTACACCAACTGTGCCTGCCCCCAACCAGCTTAACAATTGCTATTTAAGACATAAGTCTTCTCCCATTCTTGTGTTTTTTTATCTGTTCATGTGTTTGAATTGAATATTTATATCCTATAGATGGCATATAGTTGAATATTATTTTTTGTTGCCTAAGCTGGAAATACCTGCCTTTTGATGGTATTAACAAATTCACTTTTCAAAAATATTTATTTAATTTCATTTTAAAGGCAGAGTTACAGAGAGAAGGAGATAGCAAAACAGAGAGAGATCGTCTATCCACTGGGTCCCCTTCCCAAATGGCTGTAATGGCCAGGCTGAGCCAATCCAAAGCAAGAAACCAGGAACTTCATTCAGGTCTCGTGTGGGTGCCGGGACCCAAGGACTTGGTCCTTTGCTACTTTCTCAGGACACAGACAGGGGGCTGGATGTGAAGTGGAGAAGCCGGAACATGAATCAGCACCCATATGGGATCTGGGTGCTTGCAGGGAAGGATTTAGCCATTGAGCTATTGCACCAGGCCCCTGGAATGAGTTTTAAAGGGACCTTAATGACTAAAGCTTCCCTTAAGGGCTCCAGGGATCTGAGGAAGGTGAGAGGGAACCAAAGGTTAATGCACTCACAGCCAGGGCCCTAGCAGTAGACACAGGAACCTTCAGCTTGGAACTTGTTAGCCAATTATTCTCTTACCTTAAGCATAGGATAGCAGTTTTGAGAGCCCACTGCCTCAGACTGCCTAGGCCCCTCACATGTCCCAGAGGTAATTTTGGGGGAGACCAGGAGCCCCAGAATAGAGACAGAAGATGCTAGGGACCCTGCACAGAAGTGCAGTCTCTCCTTGCAAAATGAGTATGAGTCTGTAGGCATTGGGGGTCAAGTGTTTCCTGCATTACTTTATGTAGCTCTCAGTAGGAACCATAGTGACCCCCAGTTGCTGAATGATAAGATGGAGGCCCAAGAAGCAAATGCCTAAGATCCCCCCAATGCTGGAACTGGATCAAGCCCTCTTGGTTCTAGAGCCCACGTTTTGTCCTTGCCATCCTGCCACTACCTTTAGCATTGAGGCTGGGATCATTCATATCATTTGCACAAGTTGGGGTCCTTTAAAAAGAGAAGTTTCTGGGAATACAGACGGATAAGGGCAGTGTGGTCAGAAGCCATGTGGGGTCTGGGCTGGCCAGATCAGCATGCCTACTAGATTCCCCTGCTGGCCTGGCTGTAGGGTGTCTGTTGGCCTAGGATAGTCAGGGAGGTCAAGGTGGGTGGACTTGGGACTTGGCAGCTCTGGTGGCAGCCAAAAGCCTGATGACTTCAGAAGTGTGATGGTGTGTGCCTAGCCTGCCCTGCCACTCACTGGGCTGGTTGTAATGGTCTCTGCACACTGCTGGAGCAGGGCTGTGAGGACTGGGGCAGCACTGTCATGTTCTGAGTCAGCTGCATTTGCCAGCTTGGAGGGGTGTGTGTGGCACGCAGGGAGGGGGTGGCAGGCTTCTCAACGAGCACATAAATAACAGGAGGAACTTTTCCAGGCGACCAGGAAGGCTGGTGCTGCCGCTGTGGGGGTGGAGAGATGTGACTGCAGCAGGAGGGGAAGGGCCTAAGGGCTGGTTGCTCAAACTTGGACTGTGTCTGAAGGGCAGGGAGAAGCCAGGCAGGGGTTTCAGGTGACATGCTGGCGCTGGCAGTTTGAAGGCTCAGGCTGGTGGCATGTTGGAGCCAGGGCTGCAGAGCAGACCCGCCCATGACACTAAAAAGGAGGTGATGAGACTCAACATGAGGCAGGATATGCAGAGGCAGGTGGGAAGGGGCCGACTTTCAGAAAGAGCCCCATCTCTGAGATACCTGAGTCAGGATGTGGGGAATGCACAGGGAAAAGGCATTGAGAAGGGCTATTGCATCGTGGAGGTGGCTGCCAGGGAAGGTGGGTTCACCTTCACCGACTCCCTCTGAGCACCTGTTCCACGCTAGGCAGGTGTGTGCCTTCAAGGATGCCACTCTCCTGGTGCTGGTCAGATCTGAGACAGAGCCCATGAAGAAGGTCGCAGGGAACTTTGACCGTGTATGTACCAGGTTGGCTTCTTCACAAGGGACCGTGTGGGGGCTCTGCCAGGGGACTGGAAGATCCTCAGGGGTCCCAAGGAATGCTTTCACCTGTATTTATTTTAAAACCAAATAAAGAGGCCTGGCACAATAGCTCAATGGCTAAATCCTCACCTTACAGGAGCCAGGATCCTATATGGGTGCTGGTTCATGTCCTGGCTGCTCCACTTCCCATCCAGCTCCCTGCTTGTGGCCTGGGAAAGCAGTCAAGGACGTCCCAAAGCATTGGGACTCTGTACCCGCATGGGAGATCCAAGAAGTTCCTGGCTCCTGGCTTGGGATCAGCTAACCTCTGGCTGTTGTGGCTATTTAAGGAATGAATCAGTAGCCAGAAGCTCTTTCCATCTCTCCTTCTCTCTGTAAATCTACCTTTCAAATAAAAATAAATAAATAATTTAAAGTAAATGCCAGAATCATGCACATCTACTTATGAATCCCTCCTGGCTATTCATCTTTAGAAAAAAGCAATTGGGTAAGATAATTTTTAAAAGATTTATTTATTTGAAAGATAGAGGGTTGGGAGAGTATGGGAGATGAGAGAAATCTGCCATCTCCTTATTCACTCTCCAAGAGGATGGAGTTAGATTGTTCTGTGACCACACTTAGGAACTTTTTCCCGGTCTCCCACATAGGTGCAGGAGTTCATGCACTTGGACCATCTTCTGCTGCTTTCCAGACACATTAGCAAGGAGCTGGAGCAGAAGCAGAGCAGCTAGATTTTAAACATGCGCTGCATTTTCACAAATTTAATTTACTGTGCCACAGTACTGGCCCTAGGAAAGCTAATGAATGTTTAATAATTTTATGGAGGAAGGGGAGCAGGCAAACATGCCTGTGACCTGTGATATGTGGGATAGGACATTCAAAAACAATGCATCCAGAAGACAGGGCCCGCACACCAACAGCGAGGAGACCGATGCTGCTGAGGCAGAGTGCTTGTGGAGTTAAAGGGAAATCTCAAATTTGTAGTCAAAAGACCAGAGTTCCAGTTGAAAAAAAAAAAAAAAAAAGGCATGCCAGTCAGCCTCTCTGGGCTGCATGCCTTGATTTCTGCAGGAGTGAGGGTGAGAGCTGGGGTGGGAATCGCAGGGGTATGCCGTGGACACACATCCTTTTCCTAAGTCCTCCCCCTGCCCTTGCTGGTGGTCAGGCCTAGCTCCACCCTGCCTGGCAGTCATCCTTCTAGCACTGACTCCAGGGGGGAAGAATTCTCCCAAGTCCTCAGCAAGCACCACCCCAAGACACTCTCAGATGTGTGTGTGGGTGTGTGTGTGTGTTGGGGGAGTTATCAGTGACTCTGTGGAGGAAGGCCTGCGGGTGTTGTCACCTGCACTTCCCAGGAGAGGTTAGGGGAGGGCAGAGCCCAGGGGAGCTGCCATCCCAAGTCAGTGTGCCCCAGCCCGGCCCCCAGGCCACTAATGCAATCCAGATGTCAGACAGAAAACAGCCGTCGCCCCCACCCATCTGGCAGCTCGGGTTTCTTGGAGATTGCAAAAGAAGAAGCAAAATAGAGCCAGGAAGAGAATGAACTTCTAGAACAGCTGAAGCCCAGAGAGGCAGTGGGTATGTGCAAAGGCAAGACCACAGTGGAAAGGGGAGGCTGGCCCAGGACCCCTCCTTCTCCCCTGGCCCTGTCTCTGCCACTCTGAGACATGATTTCCTTCACAGAAGACAGGCCTGGGACTCAGGCCAGAGCTGAGCCATGTGGGGAAACTGTCCGATAGGGACAACTTTGCACTTGATCGTCACCTATGCAGGTACATGTGAAAGATTCTCAGCCTCAAAGGGTCTATAACATTGACCTCCTCAGAGCTGCTGTGATTGGGACGTGGTTTGGCCAGGGTCTCCAAAGGTTCCTGTGTTAAAAGCTTGACACTCAGAGTGGTGGTTTAGGAGGCAGGGCCTAGGGGGAGTGGATCGGTCCCTGGGGCCCTGGCCATGCAAGTGGTTAAGGTGTTTCTTGTGGTTCCCCTGCTTAGTTCTCAGGAAAAGGTCCCTGATCCTGCCCCTCTCTCGTACTTCTTGTCTTGCCTGTGATGTCTTGCTTCTGGATATGAGCTTGCACCAGGCCTTGCCCTACACCAGTGCCACACACTGCCAGCGTGTGAGCTCAATCAATCCCTTGTCTGGGTAGGTCCCCAGCTTCGGGTATTTTGTTATAGTCACAGAAATCAGCCTGTGCAGGTATCTGGTCTGGGAGGATATGTTCTAGAAAATCCAGAGAGAAAGGAAGGCAAGTTGGGAAAAGGAACTGAATCTGGGGAGCATCTTTCTATGATACTGTGGGCCCAGGGTAGGGGTGTGGAAGGGAACCAAGACTATTGCAGAGGGCTTCATTGTCCACCTCATAGGCTGAGGGGTCTGGGCTAGGCTGTACTGGCACTTGGCACAGGCCCTGGCATGAATAGCACTCGGGGAATGTTAGCTGGGACGGGTGCTGCTGGGGGCGTCAGTCCTGCTGCTTGTTAGCAGGTGGTGGCTTTGGCGTGGGTGCTCATGGTCGGGAAGTACCTCAGGCTCAGTGTTATGGCCTCAAACTCTTTCCTTCTGCTCCCTTTCAAAGTCCTTTCCTTGCAGTGCCAGAGCTATGAATGCACCTCCTAAAAGCAGCCTGCCAATGTCCAATGTCTGACCTCCAGCCATGCCCACCCTACCCCTCAGCCTCTTACTGGCCGGAGGCCTTTGGGAAAGGTCACCCCATCTTTCAAAGCCCCAGTGTTCAGTTTAAAATCAAGATGTGAAGATTCCTGCTTGGGGTGGAGCAGGGAAGTGGGACGCTGTGAGGCTATAAGAGTTGCTCACAAGAGGGCCTGACACCAAGCATCCACAATGTGTATGACTCTGTTGACTGCTGTTGTTACTGTGTCTGGGAGTCTATCTGAAATGTCAGGGACCTGGGAAGGCTCTCATGACTTTGGGGATCACCTAGGCTGGTTCCCTCTGAGCCTGGGTGCTGAGGGTAGGTGCTCTGGGAGGAGGGGGTGACAAGGTACCTGTGAGCTGCTGGCTCCCATCAGCTGGCCCAGGAAGAGGAACTGGCTTGCCAAGTGCTCCCTCTGGCACCGACAAGTGAGAGCAGCTGCCGGGGGCGGGGTGCAGGGTGTAGGCTCAGAGGCAGCCACTTTGACATCCTTCCTGCTGCCTCACGCCTGGCAGGAAAGAGCCTAGGAGCTCCGGTTCCACATCCTCAGCTGCCAGTTCTTCTTTTGAAAGGGTCACAGATGGCAATTAGAAGCCCCCCACCCCAGGAATCATAAAACTTGATGTCCTCACCTTCTCTGGGCCCCTGGAATACAGGAAAGCTGGCAGAGCCTGAGAGCCAAGCATACCTGCAAGACTTAGCACTGGAGCAGAGCTGCTACATCTTAGACCCTATCACCTCCTCCAAGCAGCCTTCTGTAATTTCTCCTGTCCACCAAGCTCTAGGGGGCAGGGAGACAGTCCTCTTCTGAATACCAGAAGCACTTGCTCACTCATTTTGCTAATTCCTCACCTGCCAGGGCCTCCCATAGGCCAGGCTCTTGGTCTGCATTTCTCACAGAGCTCATTTTTACCTTGAAATACTGCAAGGTGGAGCTGGCTGTGTGGCTCTGCGGAAGGCTCTGGCTGGACAGTGCGTTGGTCCTCTCTCGACCTCAATGAGAACAGGAGAATCCGGACTGTGTGACATTGGCTAGCTTGTACCATGTCTTCCAGACATCTGCAAAATGGGTCCACCACGTTATAGCAGACTGCCACTTCTGTGGGGGAAAGGGGGAGACAAAGCTTCTGATCCCATCCTTGACATCTGCCAGCATGCAGCACAGGGCAGCTGTCACCGGGGTTGCTCCTGGTCCTGCTACTGGACCTCCCAGGCTGTCTCTGTCCTCACAGGTAACGCACAAGGCTTCAAGCCTGGTGCAGGAGTTCATGTGAGCTGAGTGACATAGCATGGGGTGCAACAGGCCCCAAGCCCTCCCCTCTTCTCTCCCCTGCTCCACTTCAACAACTGCTTCAGCACACGTGTGTACACTCACTGCATGCCCAGGCCTCTCCAGCCTTTGTGTTTGGCCCCTGCCACCTCGTGGCCTTTCCTTTAACCTCTTTTTCCTGTCTCTCTTTCAGGATTCAGCTTGCTTCCACCTCTCTCAGGGAGTCTTCCCCAGCCAGCCTGGGTCCAAAGCCTTTTTGCTGTAAACCCTGCTTATACCACCAGCTCCTTCAGCCCACTCCTGGTTTGCTTGTCCACAGCGGTTTCTCACGTTCTTTTAGTGGATTCTCCTGGAGCCTGGGCCCCAGGCAGGGGTCCCACCATTAGCTGTCTGAATTCTGTGGAGCCCTCTCCCACTGCAGGAACTGTCATGAACCAAGGCCGCAACCGGGAGTCTGCTCACTTTCCCCAACTTCTGCCAGCCTAGCTGAAGGGACTATCTTTTTTTTTTTTAAGATTTTTTTATTTTTATTGCAAAGTCAGATATACAGAGAGGAGGAGAGTCAGAGAGGAAGATCCTCCAGCTAATGATTCATTCCCCAAGTAACCACAACGGCCAGTGGAAGCCAGGAGCCAGGAACCTCCTCCAAGTCTCCAACATGGGTGCAGGGTCCCAAGGCTTTGGGCCATCCTCAACTGCTCTCCAGGCCACAAGCAGGGAGCTGGATGGAAAGTGGAGCTGCCAGGGTCAGAACCGGTGCCCATATGCATTCCTAGTGCGTGCAAAGCGAGGACCTTAACCACTACACTATCATGCCGGGCCCTGAAAGGACTATCTTTTGGAGATCATCTCTGGGGTCCTTCTGGGCCATCTGGATTTATTGAGCCCTGTCTGACTTGGGAGTCATAAGGCGGCCTTGCCAGGAAACGGACATGTTTGCTGAGCTGACTGGGGGTGAGAGAGAGGGTGTGGCTTCTACAGTGGGCTGGAGCCAGGAGCTGCCCACCTAGCCCCCTGCCCTGCGCTCCTGTGGTGGCTGCCATCTCCCCTCCCTACTGTGCCTGGGGTGGCCACACAGCACACGGCCTGTGTGGTTGATGCTTCATACAGCCTATGATTCTATCTGGAATGTGAGACACACTGGCCAGGGCCTGGCAGCGGGCTGCACCAATCTGTCCTGCCTTTGGGGGTCTTAACTCCCCTCACAGCACCCTCTCCCCAATGCTCCAAGATTTGGGCCTAAGAGGAATGAGGTACAGATATAGGAAGAAATACACCTGGATCCAGTTGGGAACTGGAAAAAAATCAGACATCTCTCAGGCCTGGCTTTCCTTTTTGTTGTTTTTGAGATTGATTGATTGATTTGAAAAGCAGGGAGAGAGAGAGATCTTCTGTCTGTTGGTTCACTCCACAAATGCCCACAACAGCCATAGGTAGGCCAGGAGCCAGGAACTCCATTCAGGTCTCCCATGTGAATGGCAGGGGTCCAAGCACATGGGCCATCGATACTGCTTTCCCAGGCACATTAGCAGGGAGCTGAATCAAAAGTGGAGCAGCCAGAACTCAAACCAGCATTCTGATACAGAAAGCTGACATTGCAAGTGGCTGCTTGACCAGTCACACAAGTATGCTTGGGTTTCCCAGCACCCTCTCCTCACTGCTCACCACAACCTCACCCCTTGCCTGGGGAGGCTGTCTGTAGGTCACCTGCCCCTCCCCACCATCTCTCCCTCCCATCCTGCCAGCCTTTCTGCTTTCCTTTTGTGACAGTAGCAGAGAGAGGTTGAGGCACTTGCCCAGAGTCTCATAGCTGGTTAGCATCAGGCCTACTGAGGGTGGCCACAGGGCCTAGCCTTCTCTGCTGGCTCCACTTTTGCGTGGGAGCCATGGCTCATTCTCTAGGCTCAGGGGGCAGCCTTGCTAGTGCCATGATAAGGGCTAACTCCTGCCTGAGATGTGCCACCTGTGCCCAGTGATGCTCACATGGAGCCTTCTAAGCTCTCTGCATGTGACGTCACTCCACCTCTGCCATCCCCAAACACCCTGCACAACCAGCTGAATATTCTTTATTTCTACTTTCACTGAGATCTTCCACTAGGGAGTAGTGGCCAGGAAATCCCTGAGCTCTGAACCTTAGCAACCAGGGAGCGCCCAATATGGGCACCTGCAGCTAATGCTGCACCAGTGTGTGCTGCCAGCATCCGAGGCCGAGCTGGAGGTGGGTGCCACAGAGATGCCATTGACCACTCAGCCCCTAACGCTGGCAGGGAGCACTCACTGGGTCCCAGGCACTGCCCTGCAAAGGCTGACTCACTTGGCCCTCTGTACTGGGCCCTGTCAGGACTCCCGAGAGGCAGAGGGGATACATAAGGCACAGAAAGGGGGGAGCGACTGTTCAGGGTCCTACAACTTGGCTACATTCCTAAGCAGGCACGATTTAAAAATGTGGCTCTCCTACACACATGAGGAAGACAGAAAGAAGTGAGCACAGCAAGGCTGGGGAGCACAGAAGAGGCAGGCAGCAAGCCTTGACCATGTTCCTTAGGCCTAGGGCCAGGGCCGGGTTCTTGCAGCCACTGACATCCTCAAGAGCCTGAGGGTGTCATCCCAGGACCCCAGCAGCCAAGGCTGTTGCTAGGACTTGAACCCAGTGAACTTCACTCTGGGATCTGGCCACCTTCCAGCTCCCTTCACCCCTGCCACCTTCCAGCCCCCTTCACCCCTACCATTAGTTCAGGGTGTGGAGACTGGATCAGGTACTCAAGGGTCCCCAGGGAGCCTCAGCCCTACTTACCTACCTACATAGGTTAGAGGAAGAGAGCATAGTGTGGAGGGGCCAGCTTTGTGCACAGCTCCATGGTGCCCTGGTCTGCTGCAACTACCCCTGGAAGAGGCAGTGACTATAGACAATACCAACCAGGTCTAGGCAGAGGAAAGAAGAGGCATGGGGGATCAACCTGCTGTGTGTCCTCGGGTCAGGTACTTGTAGTCTCTCTCTGCCCCTGTGTGATCATCCCCTGTGACTGCACACGAGAATCCCCTGGTGTTTTTGTTGGGTTCCTTGCTGCTGCTGGAAATGTTGGTTCAGTAGAGCAGGGGTAGGCCCAGCCAAGGACATTGGGAGTTTTAAACTGTGCAGGTGATTTCTGCTGCATGGCTGGCAAAAGCACCTGGCCTGTGGCACAGCTGAGAGGTGGGCTGTGCATGAGACCTTGTGAGTGCTGGAATGCAAGGAGGAAAAGGGTCCTGGAGACTCATTCTTGGGGTCCCCCTCCTTTCAGTGTGTGAGCTACAACCCCAAACCGCAGAGATAGTGTGATTCCAGAGCTTTATTCTGGGAAGCTAGGAGGATTCTGACGCATGGACGTTCTGCGTGAGGGATTCCAAGAGTCTGTGGTTCTGGAATCATCCCATGGCCAGACTGTGGGCTTCTGAGCCCTTCCACATGGGGCTGTGTTCCAGAGAGCTGTTGTCCAGCTCTGTTGCAGTCTATGACCATTGAACACGTGATGAGTGCAAATGATTCCCGGAACCCAAGTTCCAGTGACACGTTGTGTACAATTCAGGATTCCAGGAGTCTAGGAGCTGTCATGCTATCTGGGCAGTTGGCAGCCCAAGGCCTGGGGCTGGCCTTCATCTCCCAGAAAAAAGGTGGGGATGTGTGATCAGGGGACACATGCCATGCCCTGCTTGTGGTGAGGAAGTGTGGTGGAGGAGGGAGCCAACAGAGACTCTGTGGGAGCTCTCCATCCCAGGGCCCTTCCTCCAGTGTGGGCAACAGAGCAGTGGAAGATGGAGCAGGTACAAGGGGCTCACTTGCTAGGCACCTGGCAACCTCTCTGAACTGGCCCCAGTATTTGCCCCAACTCCCAGAATGCCCAAGTTCTGGGGTGCCAGGGTGGGCCCAGACACATGAAGCTTGTTGCATGAGGAGCCCCTCCCAGCCTTCAGCTTTCTCCTGCCCACACGTATACAGAATCCTGATTGCAGATGGCAGCTCCAAGGCCCCAAAGGAATAGGTGCCCTCACTGATGGAACCAGCGCCCCTGACTCCCTCCAGTGGGATGCCTTCTAGCCAGTCCTGGCTTTGAGCTTTCTAATGACTGCAGACTCCTCTGAGGTGTCTGGGACCCTGGGATGCAGGATGATACACCTGCAGCCTATGGCCTCCTGATATCGCCAGGCCCCAAGGCAGTGGGGCAGGGCAGGGGGCTCTCCCTGTCCCCATGTGACCTCCTGGAGCTGTTTTCCTACCTGCTCACCTTCACTGGTTTCTATTTTACTACCCCAGGAGGCGGAGGGTGGACTAGGAAGAGCCAGGCCATGCCATGCTGGGGGCCGGTGAGTGGTCATTCGTGAAGCCACTGGGAGGAGGGAACAGGATCCCCTTATGGGAAAAGCTGGGGTACCAGGAGGCACAGAGGGCACACCACTGCCAGCTCACCATGCTTGGCAGAGAGGGTCTTGCACAAGAGCTTGTGTTTACTGAAGCAAACTGCGTGGAGTGACTTATGTTTATACAGAGGGTGAAATTGCGGATTTCAGTGATTTCCCAGGAAGTTTTCCAAAGGCTGATGACAATTTAACCTGCTGCAGTCCAATGCTGATGGGGTAGAGAGGAATGAAGACATTGACCTCTGACCTCTAAGGCTGCATCGGCAGGTACCCACATCCTGGTGCTGCGGGTGTTGATGCTAGCCCTATTTCCTCCCCTAAAGTAGCCTTCAGCTCCACACCAAGCACTTTGCATTTGTGAGGTCATCAGAGTTCTTCAAAACTAGGGCTCAGGAGATCCAGAGACTTAAATTCTCCCTGCTGGTGCAGAGCAGAACCAGGATTCAAACCTGGGTCTCCAGAGTTCCATGGCCAGGGCTCTGCTAGCAGCCCAGGACCGGGGAAGCAGAAAGGCATTTTGCAGAAGAGTGTGGTTTCCCATTTTTCTCCTTCAGTTTGATTCTCCCCCAACAGAGGAGAGCTCCCATTTGCGGGTTTATTTCCCAAATGCCTGCAGCTGCTAGGATGGTCAGGGAACCCAGAAACTCAACCCAGGTCTTTCCTGTGAGTGTCAGGGACACAGTTCTTTGAGCCATCACACCCTCCCTCTCCTATGCTACACATACACACACACACACACACACACACACGCATCAGCAAGTGACTGCAGCAGGAGCTGGGGCTGGATTTCACGTGCAGACACTCTGATGCAGGTGTGTCTGACTGCGAAGGTGAATCTCCTCTAGCAATTTTTTTTTAATCATTTTTGGAAATCCAGAGCTGCCTGTGGCTGCAGGGCCCTGCACCACCCCCACCCTACTGATGCTTGTAGGTTCTGTATGGCTATGGGTCTGTGGAACTCCACACACCCAGGCACATGTGCCCTACACATGGGGTCTGTGTCCATTTATACAGAGGTTCATGCTGATGTCCACTGGGACCAGGGAGGCTTGCAGCAAACCACCTCCCCTGGAGACCCAGAGTGGCTACTGGCTTACAGCAGAGCCTGCAGGTCATCCCAGATGTGTGCCAAGGTGGCATGCTACAGGGCATTCCATGTGTGCATGTGTGGCTGCGGACCAGTTACCCCATGGGCCCAGTGCTGTATACCGGCTCAGGACCCCTGTGTGGGCAATCCAAGTGCCATTGCACCTAGGGCTTCCCAGGAGGCCCCTTCCATGCCTGAACTCCTGGCTTTCTGCAGTGCTGGGTGTGAGCCAGGGGCAGGAGCAACAGGCAGAATCTAGCAGAGTCTGAAGGGGCCAGTCCTCAGGAGAAGCATGGCTGTGTGCATGCAGTGTGTGGGTGTAGTGTGTGCTGTGTGTGGTGTGTCAGTATGTAGGGTGTGAATACAGTGTGTATGCTATATGTGGTGTGTATGCTATGTGTGATATGTACTGGATACTGTGTGTGTGGTATGTGCAATGTGTGTACTACATGTGCAACATAGCTGGTGTGTGCAGAATGTACTGTGTGTGCAATGTGTAGTGTGTACTGTGTGTGTTGTGTGTAGTATACTGTGTGTGTGCAGTGTGTACTGTGTACTGTAGTTGTGCAGTATGTACTCTGTGCTATGTGTACTGTTTACTGTGTGTTGTGTACTCTGTGCTGTGTCTGTGCAGTATATACCGTGTGCTATGTGCATAGTGTGTATTGTGTACTAGATATTGGTGTGTACCGTGTATTATATGTGTGCAGTGTGTACTGTGTGCTGTGTGTGCACAGTACATCTCAGGAGGCCTGAGCTGCCTCTTTCTCCAGTCCCCAGCTTCATCTTCTCCCTCCTGGGTTTTCTTCCACTGTAGACTGAACACCTCTTCCGTAGTTCCTCTTTCTTGGCTCTGAAGAGTTGTTTGGGAACTTGGAAGTCAATTTGGAACAGTGAGAGAAGACCTGGGCCTGCCTGCATGGCTACTTTCTTGTGACCTGCCTATTGCTAGTTAGGCCTGTCTAATCTGAGCCAATAGGCTCACTTCTAGGGGAATGTGTGTGTGTGTGTGTGTGTGTGTGTGTGTGTGTGTGTGTGTAAGCTTTGAGGTGGTCCTGCCCCCTAGGGCACCTTGCACAGGCTCAGGTAATGAGGGGACAGATGCCAGACAGGTGGTCACTGGCCAGTCTGTCCCATCTGTCACGCTTGCCAGCTACACTGGGGTAGCCAGATCTCCTTCCATCCATCACTGCTGAGGTGTGGCTTGGTCCGTCTTGTCTTCAACCTGAAACAGGACTGTCACTGGCCAGGAGGTGATGCCTGCCTGGCACCACAGCTTTGCAGAATGCTTGAAGCCTCACATCTTAGAATGATCCTTAAGCGCTAACAACTCCTCCCCCAAGGCTAGCCCAACTCCTGTTGACTTCACCTTCTGTCTGTCCCTGGACTCATACCACACTGTCTCTCTGCCTCCCTTTGCCCGGCCATCACCCCTCCCACTGCTGGGGCCAAAGCCTCAGACTGATACCCTCACACGATCCAGTTCCTCCGTTCTCCATGTGTGGCCTGAGAGTCCTTAGAGTGCCAGGCAGGCCATGCCAGCCCCAATCCTCAGCCTTTGGCTGCTGCCTGTTAGTCCTGAGCTAAAATCCACCCCTGTGCTCCAGAGGGCTGGCCTGTGCTGGCTGGTAAGACCTAACCCCCCAGTGCTCCCTGCCCACCTCTGATGCTTTGCACCAAATGTTTCAGCTGCAGGGAAACCTTTCCATGTCCACTTCTCCAGGTTTGCTCTGCAGACCCCACGAATCCATGCAGCCAGCCTGGTCACAGACTCACCTAGCATGGGACTGTGCTCCTGCGGGGCCCATCCCCTGGTGTGTAGGTCAGGATCCACGTGCATTCCTGTCATCTGCTTGGTCATCACGCAGTCACTGAGCACTTGCCATGTGCTGGTCTACCAGGACCATACGTGAGAAACAAATACAAGGAAGAAACGCAGGAGACTTAAGGGAGTGACAGTTGTTTATGACACATGGTTATACCTACGGTGTTAGGTCATATAGCATTGAGAAGATGTAATAACTTGAATAGACACATAACAATTTGGGAACAAATGGCTTACGGATCTGGAGGGGAAATATTTCTAGCAGAGGCGGGAACAGCAGGTGCAAGGCCCGAGGTGAGGCAAGGATGTGCCTGGCCTGACAGCTCCCAGGATACAGGGGCTGGCTCTCCCAACTCCCGTCCCCTCCCCCAGCTGGGCAGCCCTTCTCTAAGGGGACACAGATGGGTGCTTGTCTTGAGCCCCTCCTCCTGTCTCCCTTCTAAACACTCCCAGCAGGACAGGAAGTCTCAGCGCTCGTCTCCCAGCTGCCCTGGCTGAGCTGCCACTGAGCCAGGCTGGCCTGCACAGAAAGGGACAGAGGCCCCATTGAGCCGCCTCTCCAGCCTGCCAGGGACAATGACCACACTGAGGAGCAGGAACATCAACACCATGCTTGTCCAGGAAGTGACCAGGCCACGGCCCGCCCCCTGCCCCAGGCCTCGCCCTCTCCCCTCCTCCCACTCCTAGCCCAGGCTGATAGCCATGTATATGAGGCCCTTCTTCATCCATCTTTTCCTGCTCTGCCACATTCAGGGACTTGGATCTGTCTGGGAATAGGGAACTGGGGTGGAAACAGCAGATATACAGGCCAAGGGATGCATCCAGGGTGCTTGTAGCAGAGACCATAAAGTGTAGGGGCTTGTGGGGTAGCCTTCCCAGATGGAGAGTCACAGAGGGGCCATGGCTTTTTCAGGTTTTATGTTTTCATTTTATTTGAAAGGTGAGACAAAGAGCCAGGCAGAGAACAGTCGTGCAACCCCTAGTCCATTCCACTCGCAAATCCCACATGTCTAGTACAGCCAGGACTAGGCCACGCTGATGTAAGAAGCCTGCAACTTTTACTGAGGTCTTCCTCATGAGTGGCAGGGACCCAAGCACTTGCGCCATCATTTGTGGCCTCCCAACATATGCAAGAGCAGGAAGCTGGCATTACAAGTGGAGGTGTAATATAAATTCTGAGATGGGATATGTCCTCCCTGCGTTGAGCACCTGCCTCCATGGCCAATCTTTTTTTTAATGAATGCATTTATTTTTATGTTATTTATTTATTTATTTATTTATTTATTTATTTATTTATTTTTGCTGGTCCACTCTGCAAGTGTCTAAAACAGCTGCCTGGAGCTGGGCCGGCTGCTGCTTCCCAGGGTATACCTTGGCAGGTAGCTGGGTTGGAAGCAGAAGAACCAGGACTCAAAAGCAAGCTTTCAAATATGAAATACAACCATCCCAAATGGCAGCTTAAACTGCCATGCCAAACACCTGCTCCAGAGTCATATGTTGAAAGCACGTGTGACAAAAACAGGATAAGAACTGGCATCTACCATGGACCCAGAGGTGGGGGAAACAGTGGCCAGGTCCTTACCTATGCCAGGACACAATCTCTGCCTCTCAATCCTGTGTACCACCTGCTGGTGGCACGCTTGCCCCTGAAGGATCTCAAGCAGATGCTGTGGCTGGGAGTGCCACACAGATTATGGCCTCCTTGCCACCTCTAGTTCCCTGGCTATGGTAAGGTAACCATTGCTCTTGCAGATAATGCAAGTCATGGGAGGATACCTTTCCTGGGTGGCACATGGGGAAGGAACTTTCCCAGGCTACAGAACATGTTGGGGACATTGAGTCAGGGCTGGTGGTGGAGTGGCCGGAGGAAGGTTAGACACCCACCTTTTTTTTCTTTAAAGATTTATTTTATTTTCATTACAAAGTCAGATATACAGAGAGGAGTAGAGACAGAGAGGAAGCTCTTCCGTCCAATGGTTGACTCCCCAAGTGACCGCAACGGCCGGTGCTGCGCCGATCTGGAGCCAGGAGCTAGGAACCTCCTCCAGGTCTCCCATGTAGGTGCAGGGTCCCAAGGCCTTGGGCCATCCCCGACTGCTTTCCCAGGCCACAAGCAGGGAGCTGGATGGGAAGTGGAGCTGCCGGGTCTAAAACTGGTGCCCATATGGGATCCTGGCGCGTTCAAGGTGAGAACTTTAGCCGCTAGGCCACGCCACCGGGTCCGAGACACCCATCTTTGCACAATCTAAGTTGTAAGCCATCTGAAGCTGAAAGTGGATCAGACTGTTCTGGATAGACCCTGTCCTGTGGTATCTAAAGAACGGGGCCCATTTGCCTCTGCCCTGGCATTCACTGCTCATGGCACTCGTCTAGAGCTTATCACCATGCCTGGCTTATCACCACCCCACCCTAGGGCCTTACGGGTAGTGGGAACCCAGTACATATCTGTGGGAGATGTGCATGATGACCTGGTTCTTCCCCACTCTGTGGCCCCTGCTGGCCTGTAGAACACAAGGGGGACCACTGAGGGACAGCCTGGTCCAAGCTGGCAGATGCCAGTGTATAGTGAGCAGCCAGCCCAGCCAGGGCAGTGCCTGAGCTCCCTGCTGCGAAACTGAGGCCCAATGTGTCCTGAGCCAAGGATTCTGCAAGCAGAGCAGGAAGTTAAACTGAGGGTCTCCTGGCTTCTGTCCAGGCTTCCAGGCACCCACTCTGGCTAGCAGTCCTCATGTCTGCAGCTCGGGGCTGACTTTTCCTGACAGCTGGGCCTGCTGGGAACTGTGCGTGCCAATGCCAAGGCAAACATTGGTGGTGGAGGCGGGGGCAGGAGGTGCCTGCAGGCCCTGCGTTCCTTCACTCCCCTGGACAGACAGGGCTGGAGCCCCTGAGCAGGCAGGCTGGACTCCTGCTCCATGAGCATTGTTCCTGGTGATGATTTCCAGATGCTCAAGAGTCACAGGTTTGGGTTGGGGCCAGGACAGCCAGCCAGCCCTCACCAGCACCTCGCTGCTGCCACCGCTACCTTGGCTAGTCCTTCTGTTTGAGAGATGTCCCTGCCTCCCCACACAGGACTGCTTGGCCCACAGGCCACCTAGCTCCTGGGTGAACAGTGCTGGGCTCTGTTCCCAGCCCTGTCTCTAACTTGCCCTCTGCGTGCTTCCGTTTCCCAGGCTGTAGATTGGGCATCTGAGAAGACAGACTGACCCACACTCCAAACTGTCCCAGACTGTGATCTGTACCGTGTACGGCTGTCTGGTTCCTGGACCCCCACCATCAGGAATTTGTTAAAGACACCACTTCCAGGCTCACTCAGGATCCTTGGAACCAGAGTCCAGAAATGGGGGGTGGGGGGGCAGCAGGCTATGTCCTAGCAATGTTCCCCACCCCATGGTTCTGATACAAATTCACATGGGAGCCAGGAAGAACCTGTTAGGAATGAAGGACTTGGGATATCCAGGGTTAGAAAGAAGGATGCAGATTTCACTTTGTGTAGCTTGGGAATGAATGGGGGCCACGGACCCCCACTGCCTCTGTCCCCTCCCTCCACCTTGCCCCAGCGGTTACTGCATGGATGAAGTGAGGTTTTTGTACCATGCCTGGCCATCCCTTCCCCTTCGGTGGGAGTACTCTTCTGAGACAGGGGCCCAGGGCAGCTCAGGGCCTGCATCTGCCTGGGTCACCTCTGTATTAGCATGTCTGAACTGGCTCTGCCAGCAAAGGAGCCCTGTACATAGATTGCAGAGTGTGCATACCGCTTGCCACACAGTGTAAGGGGCCCCACAGAGCCCAGACAGGCAGATGGGAAGCTTCCAGGAGGAAGTATGGCTTCCATTGGGTTTGACTGGGAGGCAGGGTGCACCAGGCAATGGGACTGGGGTGTGCAAATGTGGAGGTGAGAATGGATGCTACCAGTCGGGCTACCAGGCCTTGGAATGTGTACCTGCCCTGCCTCCTCCCTTCTCAGAACCATGGTCAGATGGGGCTGTCCACAAACAGGACAATGGTGAGACTTCCAGCTAAGCCACTGACTGACTGTGTGACCTCACCCAGACCTCCAACCTCTCTGTGTCTTGAAGTTGGCACCTGTAGGAGACTGGCATACCAGATAGCCAGTGGTGACCCTGCCCACAGGCTTTACAGCTGGGGTCTGAGTGGGAGGTGCTGACCGCTGGGGCACAGCTCCCCACCCTGCCTCCTGCAAGGAATGCACTTGCCCCTACCCCCCACCCTAGTGGAGAAGGTTCAACAGAAACCTGACCCTCAGGAGTGGGAAATGTCAGCTTTGCTTTCTCCCTAGAACCCTCTGGAAAAATCCAGAAGAGCTGGGCAGGTGTGTGCTGAGTGCTTGTTCTCCCATAGCCACGGTCAGCCGACCCCATGGAACTATGGGGAAAGCAGCCAAGCACCTGTTCCAGTCATAGAGCCTGCTATGCCCACTTAGAGTTATCACAGGTGACCCAGAAGCCAGCTAACACGCTCCACTGTCAGATACGCACTCAGGGATGAAGGAGCCAGACAGCAGCCACAAAGACCAGGGTTCTAGGCACACAGTTCATTTGCTTTGTCAGGCAGGTGACCTAATCCCTCTGGGCCTCACCTGGAGAGAGGCTCTTAAGGAAGCCTGGAGCCCAGTGCTCAGCCAGCAGGCACGCAGCAGGTGCTTAGCCCTGCTAGCCCCTGGCACTCACCTGCTGGGAGCTCTCAGAGGTGGAAAGCTTGTATGTGTCTTCTTTCCCACTCTGTGGCCCAGAAAGGGGAGGTGATTTATGAGGGGGCGGAGCTGGAGCTGGAAGGCAAGCAGGCCCACAGCCTCGCGCCAGGCAGCCATGGGAGCCCCAGCCTCCGGGATCCTGCCAGAGTGGCCCCAAATTGCTGACTGCAGCATTCTGCCGGCCAAAGCAGATCGCATTTCTTTTCTGGCACTTGGCCACCCTCCACACCCTTCCCCCATCACTATTTTGAGCTGAGTTCCCCATCCCCTCCTCCCAGGCTTTGGCCCTCACCCTAAAGCCTTTTTTGCCACCGGAGCAGGGGCCTCACCTCCTTGTAACCTCTCCCCATGAGAGTTGGGCACAGCCTTTCACTCCAGCCAGGTAGTGCTGGGCTGGTCTCAGCTGGGCCAGGCCTCGCTGGGAGCAGCGTTGGATGCAGCAGGGCCAGGGGCCGGCCAGCCCGAGGCAGCTGTCCCAGCAGCCATCATAGCCCTTCTAGGGCTCCCGGGGGGTGGACACGGTTCACATGAGGATCAGCCCCAGCCTAGTCACTTCCTACCCCGGGACCTTACCCTCTTGCTCCACACTGCACCCTTCGTGTCCTTCCCCTCTGCCCGCTGCAGCCCAAGGCCTGGTGCCTTGAGACACCTAGAGGGTCCTGAATATGTGCACTCGCACACACATATGCACACATACAAAGGCTGGTGGACAACAGCATGGTGGTTGGTGAAATCTCTTCCACTTCCAGGTGAATTCTGGGCCTGGCACACTGGAGGCTGGGTCAGGGGAGGATGTGGCTTGGCGTCAAGCAAGTGGCTCCCCTGGGAGTTGAGGGAACCAGGCCTTCTGCAGGAGGTGGTGGTATGGATGGTGGGAGTTAGGTGGACATCTAGCCTAGGGACATGGACCGGGGCGTGAGGTCCTGTGATGGGAGAGTCCTCCCAGCTTGCCTGGGGTAGGATACCTGGCTGTCGTCACTGGCTAGAGCAGGGTTTGAGGCAACATGGAACTTTGGGTTGTTGCAGGTGTCCTCTTAGTCACACAGAGATGGGTGTTCTACATGTGAGAGGACTTGGGGAGACTGCCCATTAGAACCAGGGCTGTGGCTGCATAGGGCAGGAGAGTGGGGCATGGTCAGAAGACAAGGCTGAGTGCATACATGGGGGACCCTACCCCCCAGAGGAGACCTTGCAGGGCCTGGAGAGCCACAGAGGAGGCCACATGGTTCCCAGGAGAGGCACCTGCAACCAAGTCACAGCCAGCCCTGTAGCTGCCATGGCCGCCGTGGCCACAGTCACGCGCAGAGAGGAAGCCCGGGTGTTGTGCAGGCACCGTGATTCGGATGTTTTCCGCCCTTCCCGACCGGCCCCTCTTCCCTTCCCCGCCCTCTGCAGTGTACATTGGTTTGCCAGGGACAGGAAACAGAGAACTCAGGGAGTGGCTGTTCATGTGGTCGTAGCCTTGCTTTGCAAAGCCTCCTGCCTGGGATGACTTCAGCCCACCAGGCCTGGGGGTGCAGGTGGGGGATGGAGACAGGAGCTGCAGCGAGGTGGGGGCCTCACAGGTGCAAGCAGGGCTGCTCAGGGCAGGGTCCTAGGGACTTGGGGGGGGGTCCACTTGCCCCTGCCAGGCTCCACATCCCTCAGGTTTCTTTCCTGAGTTGGCTCTCTGCTTGTCACTCAGCTGTCTCCTCTGCTCCTTCCTGCTTCCTCTGCTCTCTCTATCCCTGCTGCCCCTCACCCCTGCCCTGGCCATTTCTGGAACTCCACCCTTGTTCTCTCTATCTCAGTCTCTTCCCTCCCTTCCCCTCTCCCCCACTCAGTGCCCCCCTCCCCGAGCTTTCCTGAGGTCTTTTCCTGTCACTGTGAAAGCTCCCATTGTCCACAAGCACAGTGACAAACCCCAGTGTTGTGGAACCACGATGGCATTTTTTGCAGTCACTTGGGGTGCCTGGGAGGGGTGGCTAGGAGGTTGGGCTGTTTGGGCCCCTGCTGGGCTGCAGCAGAGAATGGGGCCTGGGAAGTGGGGAGACCAAGAGACCAGGAGACCAGGAATCTGTCCTCAGACAAGGGAACCCTTGAGGCGCCCCCTCCCCGCCAGCAGGCCCACCCCACCTGTCCCTCTGCCTGCCACTTCCTCCCCAGGGGTCTCTATGGAGCCTGCAGCTGCCAGACCTTCCACTTGCAGAACAGTGTGCACATATGCATGTGTGTGTGAATGGAGTATCAGGATCTTTGCAGGGCCCCCAGCTTCCCTACATGAGAGCTGTTGCATCAATCAGAAATCATTGCTCATGGTGCGTTACCCCAGGCTTGTCACTCAGTTCACTTGTGTGGTTTCTGTCCCAATGACATGTGGCCTGCATGTCTCCATCCATGGGTGTGGGTCAGACTTGGACTTGAGCATACCAGCATCTAGCCAGGGGCATCTGTGATTGATGTGGTCTGCGATCAGTGGAAATGTCCCACGGCTGGCCCCTTTCAAAGTCCTGGACTGCGCTCCTTGAAGATAGAGAATTCCTTTATTTTCCATAGGCCTGGAATTTTCCACAGGGGCTGGTGCACTCTAAGCTGTCACTTGGAGTCAGAGGTCAGATGTAAGGTCTGCTGTCCTTGGAACAGGCTTGTATTCTAAATCTCTCATCCTGGTTGCTCTGGGTGCCAAGGGTGTCAGCAGATGAAGGTCGAGGTGAAGCAGGACCCAGCCTGCCCCGATCCCTGGCCCCATGACCCCTCCACTGCCCCAGCTTCAAGAAGAGCAGGGAGAGAGGCACAAGACTCATGACAGGAAGTTTCTATGCCTCTTGATCCCGCTATCTGTGCTGGAGGCCGAGGCCCCCTGGGCCTCCTCGGATGCGTGATAGATAAGTAGGGACCTGGCCACGCCACCCCTCGCCTCTGCTGCTTTGCTGAAGCCAGTCTAAAGGCCACCTTAAGCCCCACTCTGGGAAGGAACGGGGCAGGCTGCAGGCTGTCTCTTCTTCACCTGCTGCTTTTGGCTCCAGCTGGGTGCACGGTGGGACCAGTTTGCTCTTCCCCACCAAGGGCGGCACAATGGGGTTGTCAGGCACACGATGACAGCAGCCCATCCCACCCTTCATTCTGGACATGGGGACATGCCAAGAAAAGGGCAGGGGCAGGAGAAAGAGGTCCATGTCAGCAGCCCCTTCCTGTCTGTCCCCTCCCCCGTTTGGCAGGTGCCCTCCTTCCTGTCAAACTTTCTCTCCATCACGGTTGAGAAAGTGGCCTGAGTCAGATGCCTGGCTTCCCATCTGGATCCTCCCATTTCCTGGCAGTGTAGCCTTGGGCATGCTACGTGGCCATATCGTGCCTCAGGGTTCTCATCTGACATATGGACCCAGTCTTGGTTAGACCTGTAGGGCCTGGTCCCAACAAGACTTACAGCTAGAACATCAGCTGCTTCTCCAGCCTACCTGCCCTCCTGGGGAGGCACAGTTGGCAAACCTGAACGTGGGGAAAGCCCACAGGTGTAACAGGACCCAGGAGCAGAGGCCGTGCTCCTTAGGGCTGAATCTGACCTGAATGCACTGAGAGGGCACAGCCCTCAGCTGCCCTCCTGGGTTCAATGTCCTCCTGAAATTAGCAAAGACCATAGGGTCTTCTGTATGTAGGAGACTCCTGTCCCATAAACCTGGGGAAGCAGGTGGGATAGAGGGAGTAAAGGAGATGGTGGCAAGTAAAATTTTTTTTAATATGTATTTATTTTTTATTGGAAAGGAAGATTTACAGAAAGAGAAACAGAGAGAAAGGTCCTCCATCCACAGTTTCACTCCCTAAATGGCCACAACAGCCAGAGCTGAGTCAATCCAACGCCAGAAGCCAGGAGCTTCTTCCAGGTCTCCCATGGGGGTGCAGATCCCCAAGGTTTTGGGCCATCCCCTACTGCTTTCCCATGCCACAAGGAGGGAATTGGAATGGAAGTGGAGCATCCCGGACACGAACCAGTGCCCATATGGGATCCCGGCACATGCAACATGAGCACTTTAGTCACTGAGCCATTGCGCCAGGTCCAACAAGTGAATTCTTAGCTTGAAAACCATGAGACCAGCCCAGGCCCAACACCCTGCGGGCACCCAAGGGAGGCGGTGGCAGAGCCATCATATTCATTCCATGCAGGCTCTCACCTTGAAAAAGCACAGGGCACCCCCTAGTGGGCAGGAGGGGCCTGCGGAAGTAGCCTGACAATCATCCTCTTCATTCCGTCCTCTCATTTTTTTTTTGAAATTTATACCTTTTTTCCTTTTTAATCTAAAAGGCAATTACAGAAAGAAGGAGAGACAGAGAGGTCTTCTGCCCAATGGTTCACTCCCCAGAAGACTGCAACAGCCAGAGCTGAGGCAAGCACAGCCAGGAACCATGGAACTTCTGCGTATCTCCCACGTGGGTACAGGGCCCCAAGCACTTGAGCAAATCTGCTGCTGTTTTGACAGGTGCGCCTCTGTGAGCACAGACAACATGGCTGGCACCAAATCGTTACAGGATGTGACGCAGGCTGGCCCCAGGCCAGTGGCCCTTCTGGCCACTCTGCCTGTTGACCACTGACCCCAGGCTGGATGGGGCAGGATTCGCAGTCTTATAGAATTCCCTGCTGGGGTGGGGCAGGGTGGGCTGAGGGGCTGGTATCTCTCTTGCCCAGTGCTGGCTTCAGCCTCCTGAAACAGACGCACTGGGGGTGACAGCGGACATGCACCCAGAAAGCCTTTCACACACATGGAGGCTCTTTGACAAGTCCTGTCCCTTCCTGCACCTTAGTCTTACTGTCTGTGAAACGGAGTGCTGCTGTTTCCCACTGTGCAGGGTTCTGGTCAGACTTGAAGAGGGACCAGCTCGGCCTCAGAGCCTAGCACAAGAACGCCACTCCTCTTCATTTTCTCCTGCTAGCCATGTCTCCAGGGCTATTGTGGCCTTCCTTTTGTTTTTCTAGGTCCTTCCTTGAGAGTTTCATAAAGCAACAACCATCAGCCTTTGTCACCTTCCAAAGCCAGGGGTAGAGAGCCCGACACCAGGCTTCCCTTCCTGTTTTCTAGCATCTTCTTCCTTGTGCCATGGGCCTCAGCCCATACCTCTGGGTCACCCTGGATCCCTTGACTGGTCTCAGGAAGGTGCTGCTTACTGGCCGCTGAGCACCAACTCTGTGGGAGGCCCTGAGCCAGGAGCTTCATGTGCGTGCACACACACACACACACACACACACACACACACACACACACACACACGCATCATAGCCAGGGCTGGCAGCTGTGTCATTAGCAAGCTGCAGAAATACTGAGCAACTGGCCCCAGGTCCCACAGATAGGCTGGGAGGCTGGCCTCTGGGACATGCACCACAGTGTCCGAGCTGGATTTTCCCACAGGAGGCCGGGTATCCCATCACTGGGCCCCGATGGGCTGCTGCAGGGCGGCCACCCCTCTAACCGCACCTGGAGCCATGTTTCCTGGCCCAGCCCTCATGCTTCTCCTTTATCCTGGCTCTTGGCCTATGCTCTGTCTCCTTTTTCTGCCTGAATCTTCTTCCTGGTCATTGCTGAAGGGGAGACCAGTGGGAAATGATTTTGCAGTCTGTGTCCAGGGCTGACTTGACCCCTCCCTCTGACACTTTGACCTTTGCCCTTTGCCCTGGCTATGGAAACTCAGATAGTGCATGTGCACTGAACCTGTGCAGCCTTTTTTCTTGCCATCGTTCCTCTGACAAGCAGGCTGGCATAGCTTCAGCATTGTGGTAGCTCTCTGACCCCAGGACCTGCAGACTCAGACCTCAGAGTGGGCCTGGCTGGCAACAGACCCCATATTCCCTCCACTCCAGTTACCGTGTGTCTGGTTCCTCCCATCCCTGTATAAACCCTTGTGATGGGGTTGAAGTAAAGCCCTCTGGAGGCAGGAATGTGGCAGAGTGAGCCCAGCATGAACTTTTCTTAGGAATGGCAAGAGAAGGGAGGCTGAGGCACCAGGTTGGGCAGGGGAGCCCCCACTAGCCTGAGACCTACAGCGACTTCAGACAAAATCACCCCTCTGCTACAAACTGGTTGCACCCTCCATGTCCTCCTTGGCATAACTAGCTTCCCTCTGACAGTTGGACAGTGTCTTCCAAGCCAGCTCAAAGATCAGAGTGGTGCTATTGTCACTTTGTAAGTTGAGATTTGTGCCCTCCATCCCTTCCTTCCCTTTGCGACTTTTGCCCAAGATTCTGGTAAGGGCAAAAAAGGGAAGAATCGGTTTTTTGTGGGTGTCGCTGCACTGCCCCATGCACACTAGTCAAGACTGAGGGCGCCTGGTGGGGAGGGGGAGCAGGGTTCAGCTCCTGGATTTGGAGGTCTCAGCCCACCTAAGTCCACAACAGCCTTACCCTCTGTGGTGATTGCCTTTGCCAACCTGCTCAAGATCACAGCCCAAAACTAGAAGCTAGTAGCCCAAACTCTGCGGCTGACACGCAGCCTTCTGCCCCATGTACCCCACAGCTGTGGGCTCCACCCACCAAGGAATAAAAGCACAAAAATTGCATCTGTTGTTCCAACAAGGCAGGGTGGCCACTGTTGGCATAGCATCAACACTGTATTCGGTGTTACAAATAAGCTAAGGATGATTTGAAGTCTATGGGAGGAAGTGCTCGTGCAATGCTGATGTCTGTTTTGAGCAAGTGTGCATTTCCGTATCCTGGGGACTCCGAGAGCACTCCTCCTCTGGATATCATCGATGAGTGCTCCTCTGGGGAAAGTGTTACTGCAGAAACCAGCTGTGACACAGCCTGGGGCTTCTGAAACTCGGTGAGGTCCCCAAGTCTCTGTGCAAGGTGGGACTTGAGGGCTAGCAGGTGGATTCTAGCCCTAGGTGCCGGGTCAAGTAGTGAACGGCTGGTAGGCACAGAGAAGATGAGGAAGATGTGTATGCAATTGGCCTGGTGGACCAGCCACCCTGACCCTGGTCAGCAAGGCTTCTAGACCCATGTGCTCCCATGTATGTGTGAAGTCTCCCTTGTTCAGAAATGGATGTAATTAATATGGCTTATAAAAACACTCTGTAGTCCAAAATCTATTTACCCAATCTAAAGAATGGGTCTGTAGATCATGGCAGGTTCTCGTGGTGAGGTATTATTTGGCAACAGAAAGGGATGAAGTACTGTATGTGCTGTGACAGAGTTGAGCTTTGGAAACCTCCCACTCAGTGAAAGGAGTCATACACAGAAGGGAAAACATGGCCATGGCTCATTTATATCTCAGGAGGGAAATTAAGATGGACTGTATGCTAGTGGTTGCCTAGGGCTGGGTGGGATATGAGATATTTAGGAGGAGATACGGAAGAACTATTATGGGGTGGAGGGCTATTTATGAAAGTGACAAATACTTTGAAAAATGAGACTGTGGTGATGATGGTACAACATGGACCATGCAGTGAAACCAGTCAGGTGCCCATTTTAAATGGGTGCAGTGCAGGATCTGTGAATCAAATTGTTTCTAAAAACTGTGTGCAGGAGATGCTCCTATATGAGGTGTAGCTACAAATTAGCAAGAAAATATAAACTCGCAGGAAAAACAAATCAGAAAACAGTTCATGCAGTGAACACAGACGGTTGTGGTATGCGCAGGGAGACTGCGCCTGGCTCATGGTGACCGACATCCCAGCCAAGAGCCACCACTGTGCCAGGATGTTCTCCCTGTCGGTGTGGCAGTAAGGAAGCTCTGTCGCTGGGTGATGTACTATGCTGCCCTGCTCACCTGCAGCGTGGGAGGGCTCTGACAATTTGGTGTTTTCGTCACAAGTGAGCAGTGCGTATGCTCACTGGCCCAGCTTCTAGAAATGTATCCTGGGAAATACCCACACATGTACAACATACACACAGTCGTCGTAACCTTGCTGGGAATAACAAAAGAATGAAAACTACTAGATGTTTAGAAAGAGTGATGTATTGTGGCGTCACTGTGAACCTGACCTTGTATGGTGGACTGGCCTACAGCACGGTGTGACAGCTCTGCTTGTCCTGGATGGGGGATTCCAAGATCTATTAGATTAGAAAGGAAAAAAGGAAGCTAGAACAAGACCTCCAACTTGTTTCCATTCATGTATGTGTGCATAAGTGTACTTGTGAAGGTCAAGTTCTTCCTCAGGGTGGTCTCAGAGAGAGAAAGTTGGCCTCCAGGTAAGGGAGCGTGAGGCCATAGCAGGGACAAGGGGGAGTTCATTCTCAGTGTACACCAATTTCTGTGCCCGCGTGGTTTCTTCTGTAACTGTTTCAACAGCAGCACCCGAGGAGCCATAAGCAGCTACATGCAGGTCCACACTGCCTCCAGCTGCCCCTTCATGACATCTGTCTTAAGAAGGCACCCCAGGCAGACCTCCCAGCCATGGATTCCATGTCTGCTCAAACAGGGGAAGGAGTAGCATGGGGGAGTGTGTCCAGAAGGTGCCACATGGAGGCAGACTGGGGACTTGAAGGCTGACAGCAGAGGCTGTGGGGGGACCCCAGGAGGGCATCTCCCTGGCCTCCTACATCCTGTCCCCTGTATCTGCTTCCCTCTTGTCCCACAGGCACGCCCCAAAGGTGAGGGCCTGACACCATACCAGGGCAAAAAGCGCTGCTTCGGTGAGTACAAGTGCCCCAAGTGCAAGAGAAAATGGATGAGCGGCAATTCATGGGCCAACATGGGGCAGGAGTGCATCAAGTGCCACATCAACGTGTACCCACACAAGCAGGTAAGCGGGCAGGTGGCCGAGTTCCCCCAATAACTCCCCAGAGGGTGGCTCTTCCCCTGCTTGGGCGACCCTCCCTGTTTATTTGTTCCTTGCTTACTCCAATTTGGTCTTCACTTGTGTCATCCGAGATAGGGTGAAGGAGAGGGGAGCCCGTGGCCTCACCTCCATCCTGCCAGGCTCAGCCCAAGCACAGCCTCCCTGTCCCCAGCATTCCCCGGCATCTTGCCAGCACACATGGCTATTCTTCCTCCCCTCCCTGTCATCTCACCAGCATTCACCGAACACCTACTGTGGGCAGAAGGGCACTGAGGCACCTGGCAGAGGTGGGACATACATGGGTCACCAGAGCAGCCTACTTCAAGGGATCACCTATGCCCAGTGCCCAGACTCTCCTTGCAGATTCTCAGAATTTTTCTTCCTGCAGAGAGGCCATGACAGAAGGGGGTACTGAGGCGGGGTGAGGTGTGCCCCCTCCCATCTTCCCAGCAGTCAGGAGCCTTTGAAGAGCTGATGGGAGGGGAATGCTCAGGACCTCTCCTACTGGGGGTGGGAGAGGGCTGGAGTGATCCCGCCACTAGTCTGACCCAGGCTGTCCTCCCTCACCCCGGATACAACCCTCACATCTGTTTCCTGTCAGGTTCCAGCTGGGGCAGCTCCCGGCTGTAGGCCCTGCAGACCCCTCCAGAAGAAAACACTGCAGGGTGTGGGGGTGGTCCCAGCTGCTGAGAGGTGGGGAATCCTCCTGATCGTTTACCCCCCAGGTGCCGCCTCGCCCAATGGTCCTCAGAGGAGTGGTGTTAATAAGGCCATGGACCTAGCTCGGATGAGAGCAAGACCCTGCCCACTAGGGCTCCTGGTCCCTCTGCCCCACATCGTGACAGTGATGGCACATGAGGGCAATACTGCCCTGTGTTTCCAGGGCCTTTCCTGCAGTGGTCATTAATCTCATCATCCTACGGGCATTGCCTTCGTTTCTCTTCCCAGCAAACTTATCCAGCCAGCTCGCTTATGAACCCCGTTTTATGGAGGAGAAAGTTGAGCCAAAGAGATTAAGTGGCTTGCTGAAGCTTACACAGCAATGACCAAGTCTTGTAGAATTCCTTATGGTGATAAAGATGGATTGATTTACTTGAAAGGCAGCATGAGAAAAAGAGAGAGAGACAGAGACAGAGAGAGAGATTGAGGAATCATCTGTCATTTGGTTCACATCCCAAATGGCCACTATGGCCAGGGCTGGGCCAGGCTGAAGGCAGGAGCATGGAACAGCATCCAGGTCTCCCACGTGGGTGCAGGGCCCCAATCACTTGGACTGTCTTCTGCTGCTGTCCCAGGTGTATTAGGAGGGAGCTGGATGGGAAGTGGAGCAGCTGGGACTTGAACCAGTGTTCTGATATGAAATGTTGGTGCTGCAGCACATGACTCAGCCAGCTGCATCACAACAGCAGCCTCTCATTATGGTTCTAAAGTACTTCAAGATAATCATCTCATTTGTTTCTCTATCAAAAACAGATACAAACCCTAGGAAATGGATGAACCTAAATGAATATTCCTAATATTCTTAAGTGAATATTAATTTTTAAAAATGATTTATGTTTTATTTGAGAGGCAGAGTTGCAAAGAAAGAGAAACAGAGAGATCTTCCGTCTACTAGTCCATTCAAATAGCTGAAACAGTCAGAGCTGGGCTGATCTGAAACAGGGAGCCAGGAGCCTCTTCCAGGTCTCCCACGCAGATGCTGAGTCCCACGAGCTTGCCCCATCCTGCACTGCTCTCCCAGGCCATTAGCAGAGAGGTGGATGTCAAGTAGAGCAGCTGAGACTCAAACCAGCACCCTTATGTGAGATGTTGGCATGGCAGACGTCAGCTTAACTCACTGCACCACCATCCTGGCCCCCAGAACAATCTTCAAGACAAACCAGAGACAGCCTCCACCACGGAGCCTACTGACTTTTGTCAGCTCCTAGGATGAAGGTCCAGGGGATGGACACTGAGGCTGGCCATGTGCAGCCCACCAGGGACTCATGACTTCCTAAGGGAGAAAACTATACCAGTACAGGAAGGCACCTCCACAAACACAGGGAGCAGTGCTGGAGGAGGGTGAGTGCTGCCCACGGCTCAGGAGCCAGGGATCTGAGCATGCCAGATCTGAGATGGAGTGTAGAGTGGGAGTGAGAGCCACCATCAGGGCCCCCACAGCATGGAGGTGGAAGGCAGCTGGAGAACACATACACACACTCGAGATCTTTAATGGAGTCTCAGTTTCTTCTGGAAAGCCACTTCACAGAGGGGGCCCTGAGCAGCAGGGCTGGATGGAATGGTGGAAGGCACTAGAAGCCAGGCTTGGCCTTGGTCTGATAGAGGGGAGCCTCACAAAGGAGCCGTGAGGCCCCTGCATGGCTGGGATGTCTGGGATGAGAGTCCCAGGAGCTGAGTGCACCCCATTCCCCAGTCAGAAGGTCTCTCTTAGGATGCAGACAGGAAGCTCCTCAGCTCCATGGCTACTGCAGGTGCCGGGGGCGTCTGGGAAAGCAGGGATATGACCTTCCTAGGCCCTGTCACCTTGAAATACCTCCTTCGACTTTTACCCTGTGCCAGCCAGCGTCCCCTCCTCTTAAGAACAAATATGCACAACTTCCATAGGTAATGCTTTCTCACACTTTCTGAGAATAACCTCAACATCCCCTTCATAGATGGTGAGGTGGAGGTTCAGAGGAGTCAGGAGGCCAGTCCCAGGTCACACAGCTCTGTAGCAGGCAGAGCTGGCCTGGAAGCCTAGGTCTGAGAAGTGAGGTCAAACTCTCTCTCCTCCCCATGGCCTGTGTGAAGTCTGGACAGAGAAGCTAGCCATCTGAATGCCCCTTGAGACAACCCTCCACCATTTTAAGATTCGTTTGTTTGAAAGGCAGATTGACAGAGAGAAGGAAAAAGATCTTCCATCTGCTGGCTCACTCCTCCAGATGGCCACAATGGCCAGGGTTGGCTGAGGCCAAGGCCAGAAGCCCAGAACCCCGTCTGGGACTCCCATGTGAATGTCAGGGACCCAAGCACGTGGACCACCTGCTATTGCTTTCCTGGGTGCATTAGCAGGGAGCTGGGTGCAAAGTACAGCAGCCAGGACTCAAACCAGTGCCCTTACAGGATGCCAGAATTGCCAAGTGACAGCTTAACATACTGCACCACAGCAGTGGCCCTGGTACCCCACCTTTCCCACATCTTTCCTCTGGGAGCACAAGCCCAGATGCTCAGCCATGGGCTTTATGATGCTGTGATCAGATCCCCTCCATGCTCACCATCACCCCTCTAGGTACCAGTGCCTCTGAGAGGCTCACAGTCCAGCCAAGTGGCAACCATTCCTCAGCCCTCTGTGGGTCACAGTCACTGGCACAAGTTCCCGTGTCCCACGGCTCCCTCACCAGTGCCCTTGCTCTCTGCCACATGGGGGTGGGGCTATTGTTGGAGAGCAAAGTATTGCTCTGCCCCAGCCAAAAGACCCCTTACTCCAGAGGGGCTCACAGGGGCTTGTGTGCATGTTCTAGGAAACACGGCTTTCTTGGTGTTGGAGATCCCAGAAAGGAAGGGCAGAAGAGGGGGCAGGGGACAGACTGAAATTGGTCCACATCCAACACCACCCCATTCACAAACATTAAAACCCTGCCAGTGAAGCACTGTGAACAGTCCATTTCCCAGGAGTGGACAGTAAGACTCCCTGAGTCACGTGGCGAGCAAGTGGCCAGTCACCTGGGCTACCTCCATGTTCCCATTAAGAAACACCAAAGTTGGGCCCAGTGCGGTAGTCTAGTGGCTAAATCCTTGACTTGTATGCACCAGGATCCCATATAGCACTGGTTTGTGTCCTGGATGCTCCACTCCCCTTCCAGTTCCCTGTGGTCTGGGAAAGCAGTAGAGGATGGCCCAAAGCCTTGGGACCCGGAAGAAGCTCCTGGCTCCTGGCTTCGGATCAGCTCAGCTCAGTTCCAGCTGTTGCGGCCACTTGAGGAGTGAACCAACAGATGGAAGATCTTTCTCTCTGTCTCTCCTTCTCTCTGTAAATCTGCCTTTCAATAAAAAATAAATAAATCTTTTAAAAAAGAAAACAGTGAGGTCCTGTTGGTGCAATGACTCACTGAGCAGGGCCAGGCCCCGGATGTGGGCTGGATGCATTTGGCTGCACCTGTGGAGTGAAGGTTGTGAACAGCCTACCATGGCTCCCAAGGCAGCCTGAGTTGGCATGGCTGCAACTGGGAGCTCCAGGAAGGGGTGCTGGGTGCTGGATTTTTGTGAGCTTCAGGTCATGGGGAGAGCCAAATGTTGCGTGCCCCCAAGCTTCTGGAGGTAAAACCATGGCACCCAGGGCCTCAGCCCTGGAGACAGACCACAGGCAGGAGGCAGGAAGAGCGCCCTGGGACCTTGGCAGAGTGGTTTCTGGCTACAGATCCTCTCTGCCTCACTCTTTCTCTCCCTTTCTCTCTCTCTCCCCTGCCTCCTTGGGCCCCCGTCCTCCTGCTCTGTACAGAGACCCCTAGAGAAGCCAGACGGCCTGGACGTGTCAGACCAGAGCAAGGAGCACCCACAGCACCTGTGCGAGAAGTGCAAGGTCCTGGGCTACTACTGCCGCCGTGTGCAGTGACCGCCGCCCACCTGCCCAGTGGCCTACCCACAGCCATCCTCCTGCCAGCCCGAAAAGACAGCCCCCTGCTGCGTGTACCCTGGGTCTGGGGGCTCCTGATCCTTGTTCTGTGTGTTGACAGTGTTGCTGACCTTGTGGCCCCATGGGGGTGGGAGGAGGGTACCTCCGGGGCTCCATTTGGGTATGGGGGGGGGCACAGGAGTCAGTGCCCAGTTTTGGGGGTTCCTTCCTCCCCTTAGACTTCTCTGAGATCCCCTTTGGGGTGTCAGCCTTGCATTGGCCACAAGTGCACTAAATTTACTGTGAATCCCAGAATCTTGCAGGTCACCCAGCCTTGCCTCCTTGCCCTAGTGCTGTCAGCAAGCGCAATGGACAGAAACCTGTTCCTGTTGTAGGTGCAGCTGCCACCAGGCAGTGGCTCCTTTTTGGCCCTGCCCACAGGAGGGCCCAGACCACGCCCACCTCTGATGTCACTGGCAGTGCACTGGTGAGCTGCACACCCACCCCCCACAGACCCAGAGAGGCCAAGGTCAGGAGCATGGAAACCCTAGGTCCTGGGCTGTATCCCATCTTGCCCCCTCCTCCTGCCCCTTCTGTCAGGCCCCTCCTCTCCCATGGGATGCACAGGCCTTGATGCAGGTGGTGATCCCAGCCAGGAAGCCACCTGGACAGGGAGGACACTGGCCTGGCTCTGTCAGCTTGGACCAGGGCTTCTGGCCTTGGAACCTAGTTTTAGTGAGAGGCACTGGGAGAGTCTGGAGGCCAGAGGAGTGTCATCTCTCCAAGAATAAAGAACTCCATTTGGAGAGTGGCACCAGGGACAGGCAGAGGTTAGGGGGAAGGAATGAAGAGCCTGCACCCCTCCCCATCTTCCCCTGATCCCTCCTGCTCCCTACCCTGCCCTGCCCTGGAGCACCCTGCCTTGCCCTGGGTGCCATTACCACCACTACTCACCTGGGCCTCCCCAGTCCCTGCATGCACAGCCCAGAGGTAAGCTGCAGAACTTTGCATTTGGAAGAAGGGGGCGATGACTGCAGGCAGGACCCCCACCTCACCTCCCACCCCCAGCAAGAAGTGCCATCTTCTGTCTCTTCCAAGGGAGTGCTGGCAGGAACTGGCCAGCACGGCTGGGCCCCTTGACTTTGTCCCGACATTGTGCCTCTATGGGAAAGGGAAGAAAAAAAAAAAAAAAAGCAGACCACAAAACGGGCATGAGATTCAATGTTTACCAAGGCCGATGGATGCCTGCCTGGTACTCGGCGGCCTTTTGTTTTCAAATGAAAATGCTTTGTGCAGTAGAGGAGTTAGAGTGAAGCGTGAAGCAGAGGTCTCGAGTGTAAGTGAGGACGTGGGGTGAGTGTCCCAGCAGCACCCCACCCCACCCCGGGGCAGGAAAGGGGGTGGGGAATTGGGGAAGGGCAAGCCCTCCAGCTGGGTTCCAGCCACCCCTGGGCACTGCCCTGGCTCTTCTGCTCCCTGGACAGCAGCTCCGGGTCCGTCAGGGTGAGCTGGGGCAGCTCTGGGCCAAGGCTTCTGCACCCCGGGAAGGAGCTGTCGCTGTCAGTCATCCCACAGGAAACAGTAGCAGACCCTGTAAACAGAGGGTGAACACAAACGCCTGAACCAACAAAACCAGCCAAGGGGCCCTGGCCCGGGGCTACATGCACCTGCTACATAGGCAGAAGAGAACCCAGGCTGCACAGGCCACAAGAGATCGGCTAGAGCAGTGGGCTTGTCCAGCTGGCACCCACTTGTCAGCTTGGACCAGGTCCTTCTGGCCTTGGGGTCCTATCATCTGCACAGCGCTGTCACCCCGGGGGGGGGGCGTGGTCGTCCTCTAGCCGATAGCAGCCTCCAGGCTCACTATCCCTTGCCTCATGCTAGGTAAATCTGGGGGCTGTGTGGGACAGCAAGAGCCACCCCTGCCTGGGCTAGGTACTGTGAGAGTTAAGTGCTCAGAGGCTGGGAGGGCCCATGGATGAGAACGTGTGTGGTTTTAGGATGTTCCGAAGGGACAATCGCTGGCTGTTACAGATCTAGCGATCTAGTGGGAAGAGAATGTTGTTTACCCCATATGAAGTATTTGATAGCTCGACTTGTGAATTTGTATTTATTTTGAGTTATACTTGACACAGAATTCCTTTTTTTAAAAAAAGTACTATGTGTGTATTTTGAAAAAAAAATTCATAGATGTGAAAATTTCTGCATGATGACCGGTATTTCTTACAAAACTGAATTTGGTAGCTTTCCCCCCCCAAAAAAATGTTCACAGTGATTTTGCTTTGTCTGTATATATTTGATGAGGGTATTTTTAAAAAAGAAAAAGAAAAAAAGAAAAATAGAATTGCCTGACTTTTGATGTTGAAGAAACAAAAAGAGGCATTTTCAAAACTTTGAATCCCAGAAGGGCCATAGAATATCAAAGATTCCTGGAAGTCTTTTTACAAACCTCTGGTTGAGTTGTGAGGAAATATTTATGGTGAGAAAACTGCTCTTTTTCCTGTTACTGTTTTTTTTTTTTAACTATGCTTTGGTCTGTAAAAAGTCTGCAACTGAACTACATGAAGAAGGAAATATTGTCTACATAGAATATTATATGAGGTTGGTACATAATTCTGATGAGAAAAAAAGTCTTTGGAATTCTTAAAGTCATGTTGTTATTATCCTGTGTTGCCTTGGATGAAAATATCAGTATTAAGTAGCCAGCATATTCTTCAAGTATTTAGAAGTATTAATATGTTCTTGTCCTGTATTTATACATATGTGTATTTTTGGAAAGTATTGCCTTTTTCTTTTGAAGGGACACTAGGTGTTAGATAACACAGTGGAAAAGGGACTGGTGACCTGTTTGTGCCTCTTCTGGTTTTGGATAACCAACACAACCTTGTAATCCCTTGCACGTACTTACTTTGTAATTGCTGTTTTATGACTTCTGTGGGGCGGGCAGAGAGGGAGCAAGGGAAGCAGAAATGTGTGACCGTTTGCCCCTTTGTGGCCTGCCAGCCCCCTCAGTTTGACTTGTGTTGTGGGGCGCTCGCAGGCAGCAAGGGTCAAAGAGAAAAGGGGGGGCAGGAGGCAGGCTCGTCCTTACCCTCTCTGAACCAAGCCTGGGCTCTTTGAACTTAGATTTGTCCATGAGCCCTGACACCTGTGTCTAACCGACTTGAATTGACTCTAACGACTATTTAATCCAACCTCACTACATCATAGCCCAGTGCCACAACTAACTCTGCAGCTTGGGGGTGTTCCAGCCATCGGCAAGGGGAGCAAGTGGACCGGTGGCACGGGATTCATCGCTCCAGACGGCCGTATGGCCAGCTGGCCTTCCCCATTTCCGTGCGATGACTCTGTCCGTGTTTGTGTCTATTAATACGTGTGTGTCCAGCTCAGAAGACAAACATAGCCCATGGGCGCAGCTGGGAGGCTGCCCCTGGGATGGCATTCCGTCGTGTGCCTTATTCCTGGAAAATCTGTATACAGCTTTTCCTATAGACACTAGCCTTTTCATGTTGTATTAAACGGACTTTGAAAAACAAACTGGGTTCTTGTGTGTCCTTGGTCAAACAGAGAAAGTGGTCATTCGCATGACAGCGGGGGAGGCAGGGACTGCAGCTGCCCTGTGGCTCTCCCAGTCTGGATCACTGTGTCCTGTCCCCCACCAGCCCTCCCAGCCCCTCTCTGCCCACGAGGGAACTCCCTCCGCAGGGGCGGAGGGGGCAGGTGAGCCACTCTCCAGATTGGGCCCCAGCCTGGGTGAGACTGTCAGCAGATTAGGTCATGTGTTAGCTTGGCTGTGGGACTCCATATATAGGCGCGAATCCACAGCCCTGGGTTCCCACCCTGTGCTTGCACGTGCCCCTCTGGCCCAGCCCTGCATCTGGGACCCAGGTACTTGGCATGATACTGAATAAATAGTATCCAAGGGAGGGGCATCAGGGAGCCCCTCTCCTGTCACCAGCAGACACTCAACCCAGAAGCTCCCCAGTATTCATCACGGGCCCCAGCCCAGAGACTGGGAAATGGGTCTGGGGTATCCTCTGGTTTTTAAAGCCCACCCCCGAGCCCAACCTGAGGTTAAGAAGTGTTGGTTGTTGAGGTGATTCCTAAGGTGCATGATGTCCAGGGGTGAGGTCAGCGGAGACACGCGGGATCCCAGCCCCCCAGCCCCCTCTGGACAACACCTGGCCTTCACTTTCAGCCAGTTGCTATTGAGAATCAACCCACCCAGTCCATGGAGGAAAGCTGTGAGTCTCTGTGGTTACAGAACATTGTCCAATATTGAAGTCTTGGCAGCTACCAGACTCCATATTAAAGCAGCTGTGAGCCAGCCCCTGATTTCTCCCAAGAGGAGGAAGCTCACAGCCAAGCCACCCCTGGTGATGCCAGCCTCCTGCATCCCCACTGCTCCACTTCCAATCCAGCTCCCTGCTGATGCACCTGGGAGAGCAGCAGAGAGAGCCTGAGTGTGTGGGTCACCTGGCTGCTGTGGTGAACCAGTAGATGGAAGATCTCTCTGCTCTCCCTTTCTCTGTCATTCTAATAAGTCTTTTTTAAAAATACCTTTATTTGAGGGGCCCAGTGGCGTGGCCTAGCGGCTAAGGTCCTCGCCTTGAACGCACCAGGATCCCATATGGGCGCCAGTTCTAATCCCGGCAGCTCCACTTCCCTTCCAGCTCCCTGCTTGTGGCCTGGGAAAGCAGTCGAGGATGGCCCAAAGCCTTGGGACCCTGCACCCGTGTGGGAGACCCGGATGAAGTTCCTGGATCCTGGCTTCGGATCGGCATAGCATCGGCCGTTGCGCTCACTTGGGGAGTGAATCATCTGACAGAAGATCTTCCTCTCTGTCTCTCCTCCTCTCTGTATATCTGACTTTCCAATAAATAAATAAATCCTTTTTAAAAAAATACCTTTATTTGAAAAAGCAGAATTACAGGGAGAGCTGGCGGGGGTGGGGGGGGAGGAGGGCGTGGAAAGATCTTTACTTCCAAAACGACTGCAATGGTCAGAACCAAGCCAAGCTGAAGCCACCAGCCAGGACCACCTTGCATGTCTCCCACATGAGTGACAGAGACCCTCACTGCTTTCCCAGGTGCATTTGCAAAGAGCACAGAAATGAAGCAGCCAGGACTCAAACTGGCACTCACATGGGATCCTGGTATTGCAGATGACAGCTTTAGTTTTTTCTAAGATTTATTTACTTTTATCTGAAAGGCAGATTTACAGAGAAAAGGAGAGGCAGAGAAATCTTCCTTCTGCTGGTTCACTCCCCCAAATGGCTACAATAGCCAGAACTGAGCCAATCCAAAGCCAGGAGCCAGGAGCTTCATTCAGATCTCACATACGGATGCAGGGACCCAAGGACCTGAGCCCTTCTCTGCCACTTTCCCAGGCCCCAAGCAAGGAGCTGGATGGGAAGTGGAGCAGCCGAGACAGGAACTGGCGCCCATGTGAGAAACTGACACCTGCAAGTAGAGGATCAGTCTGTTGAACCATGGCACCAGCCCCATGGTTAGAACCGGGTGGCAGTTCTAACCTGCTGCACCACAACATCCTAAAATAAACATACATACAATGTCCCAAGTCCATGGGGCTGGAACAGGCTCTACTGCAGAAAGAGGGCCCACTTTCCCTGCTTATTGGCATAAAGAAAAATCACTCTGGATGTCTACCCCCTTAAGAACCGCAGGCAGAGCCAGTGCTGGCCTGAGTACCAAGGAGTGTGCAGCCCATAGAGGAGGGCAGAGAAGTCCCCAACAGGCACCTGCCAGCTTGCAGGGGTGAGGACAGGGAGCGTGGCACGCGGTGAAGGAGCTGTTTTCTGTGCCTCTTGGAGCCCCCGCTCCCTTGGGGATACTTCCTGTGCCCACACAGCAGCCCAATGAGCCTGAGACCTAGCGCTCTGCTTGGCTCCTGGGACCCCCAGGGTACCCCTGGAGTCCTGACCCAGCCCCTCAGTGCGAGCCAAGGCCTTGCCCTGAGTGTGCGTGCGCCTGCCGGTTTGTTTTCCTTTGTGTTTCACGCAAAGAAAACAAACCCAAGTCCATCACTGCCTACATTTCAACATCTCTGAGAGCTCTGCAAGCCGGTAATTCCCCTGCCCAGGAAAGATTTCCGGTTGAACTTCATGGCCATGGCCAGAGGCAGCTGTCACTGCTGAGGGCAGAGGAAGGAGCCAAGTCCACTAGGAAGGGAGGCACCAGGAGCCTTAAGAGGCTTGGCCAGAGGCTTGGCCAAGCTGTTCCCCCTGCCCCCCAGCAGGGGACAGGATCTCAGGAGTCAGGGCCCCAGGTTGGGAGGGGAAGAGGGCTCTCAAAGGACAAGGAGACCAGTCGGGTGGAAGGGAAGTGAGCGGGGCAGGTAGCTGCTGCCTGTGTTGGGCCCAGCTGCAGGCATTCAAAGGGACATGGAGCCAACTGCCACAGCACAAGGACTTGTTGGCTGAGTCCTTCTCAGAGCATGTGGCTGGGAGCTGGGATCCATCTTCACACCCAGGGGTTTGCCATGAACAGCCAAGCAAGTGCCAAAGGCAGCTCAGTGATGGCTACTCTTTCCCCCCTGCTACGGCGTGTGAAAGCCCTAGCACCAGGCCACCATCTGGGCATGAACACTGGATCCAGAGGGAGGCCTAGCCTCTTCCAGCTTTCTAGCCACCCCAGGATGAGCCAGTGTAGGGCAGCAGGTGAAGACAGCCCCAGAGAGGCCTGACGTCCTGTGCTGGGGCATGGGGTTCCTCCCTTACCCTGGGCCTCCCTGCCCCGTGCCTGTGTGCACCTGCCACAGTGCAAGGTGGATCTCCATGTTCCTGGCTTTTCCCCCAGCTGATTGGGGTCCCCAGGGTCTCCTGAGGGCCAGGTGGAGTGCCCTGAGGAAGGTTCCCATTACCTGGAACACCCAGGATGGGTGTCCAAATACCCCCCACTCCCCTGCTACCACCCATCACACCGCTGTGTGTCTCTCTCCTGCAGTGTCTTGGAGAAGAAGGGGTGGAGATGGGTGGCACCCAGGGTGGCGGGGGTAGCCTTCCCGCCTCTCCAAGTCAGGCATGCTGGCAGCTCCCCCAGAGCTCTGGGTCAAGCCAGGAACAGTCTGTCCTCGGGCCCGGGAGCCCTGCTGACGCCTCCCCCCCGCCTCCCCCACATGGATCCCCAGGCAGGATTCCCAGAAGAGGTGGGGAGGCAGTTCACAGGGCCCCAGCCCAACACACACACACACTCCACCCTTGCACTCACACATAACACAACTACACACACTAACACATACAAGCACACTAGCTCAGTCACAAACCCTCACACTCACAGGTACTGACACAATCATACAACCACACACACATCTATCCTTGTATTCACGACACCACACACAAAGCACACACATCCAACCCTGTACTCACAACCACACATACCAAGCAGACACATCCACCCCTGCATTCACATGTACTAGTGCACACACACACACATACTCACACACACACTCACACACCCTGTACTGGGCCTCAGCCGGTACTCCCTCTGGAGGGCGAGGAAACTCAATCCCAGAAGTGAAGCAGATTTGCGGGGACCTGTCACAACTTGTGGACCCCAGGGAGGCGGGAGGGGCCAAGCCCTGGGCCGCTGGCCAGCCCAGCAGGGACACACTGGAAGATGCTCCCATTCAGTGCAGCATGGGGTGGGCACTGCCCTGGGGCCCTGGGGAGAGGCATGGCTGTCCCCTAGGGCAGTGCGCCTGGGTGGCAGAGGCCACATCAGAGCTTTGTCTCAGGGCATTGCAGGAGCAGGGCTGGGAGCCTGTCATACTGAAGCTGGCAAAATGACAGCAACAGCTGCAGCAGGGAGCTGGGAACTGGGTCCCTGGCCCCTGGCTCACCTCTTCCCGTGTGTCTATGCTGGGGAGGAGACAAGTAACTGTATGTGCACGTGTGCGATGTGTGTGCCTGTATCCGTGTCTCCAACTCCTCTTAAACCCAGCACCCTGCAGTCCTGCTCCCCGCCTCACAGGATGTTCAGGTCCCATCTCATGTCCCCCATGCCCGAGACAGGGGGCTGGATACAGAAGAAAGCAGTACATGAGCATCAGAACAGCACCCACCAAGCCCTCTGCCGCTCCAGCCACTGGGCTGTGTGTATTATCTGATCACTGATGGAAGCCAGGCCTGGCCCACACACATCACCCCAAACTTCCTTCCACCTGCATCCCTCAAAACTTCCCAGGGGCAGGCCTGCTTCTGTGAGAGACAGGTGTCCAAGCAAGCCGACCAGGCCAGCGCCTGGGCTCTGTCTCCCTGGGCAGCCCTGGGCGAACAGCCTCCTGCCCACACAGCTCAGCTGAGGCCAGGAGGTGAAATAGGTCCGTCCTGGGCTGGGAGCTAGGCAGCACTTCTTATTTCAGCTCTGCTGGCTGCTGCCTCCTAACATCTCCAGCCCCAGCCCCTACAGCCTACGGGTGGTCTGGCGTCCCCGTCCTGCCTGCTAGGTCCAGGACCATGGTGTCAGCTGCAGCCCCTACCATCAGGCATGGGGTCACATGGGCTGGACCCTGAGCCACAGCTGTCACGTTAAGCTTCCTTCTCCTTGTGAAGTGGGAAGGTTTACTTACCTGTCCACTATAGGAGGGCCAGTGTGGACAGGAAAGGGGACAGGGTGGCCAAGTATGAGCACAGGGCCCTGCTCCAGAACCCTTAGCTACTAGGGGCACCTGAGCCCAGGCTGCCTCTGAAAGGGGAACCTGTCACTCCCCAGCCCCTGGAGCTTCCCTCCCCACACACCCCTACCCTCCACTTGTACCCCCTACCCATAGGCCATGCCCCTCCCCTGCCCAGGCACCTCATCCTGTCCACCCAGTTCTGACGGGGCTTCTTCCTCTGTTTCCCTGGTGCGGGATCCTTGCCCAGCGTGTAACTGATCTTTCCCTGGGAACGTGACCCCAGCCTGGTACAGCTATGGGAGCAAGCTCCTCTCGTTTGTACCTGCCGCCCCCTGGTGGTTATGTGAGAAAACTGCAACTTGCTACCGGTGGACGCACCTGTATGGGAGAGGAGTCGCTCAACAGTCGTGTGCAGAGTCGTATTTGACATGCTTTGTGGTCTGTCACGTCGTCCTCCTCACTGTTCCCTGTTGGCGCATTCATCTGGCTGTGGTCCTTTATTGGATAACTCATTTCATAACTCTTTTGAAGCACTGTTTTTAAAAGTCATTTTTTTTTTCTCCTCTTAATCACATTTCTACCAGCTTGGTAGAAGTGTCGCTCCAGGTGATGGTGGCCCAGGCTCCGCTCTCCCTTCCATCCCAGTCGGGGAGCCTCATCCAGAGCCAAGGCGGCTGTCGTCTGCTCAATGCCAAGGTGGTGTTTCTGATTCTGAGACGGGGGGCTCCTCCCTACATCCAGCCCTAACTCTCACAAGACAAGCTCCGGAGCCAAGCCAAGCATACAGAGGTCCCAGCTGCCTCTGCCCCGCCTCACACGCAGGCTGTAGGTTCCACACAGGGTCGGGACAGCCAGGAAGGTTAGAGGCCACAGCACCGCCCAGCCCTCAGAGCAGCAGCCTGAAGACTGTTCCAGAAAGAGAGGCTGCAGTTCACTTTGGTTTCTGTCAGAGAAGAGCTAGTCTGGGTGCCATAGAGAGAGAAAAGCTGGATTCAGATCTCAGTGCTGCAATTCAAGAGGGTGGCAGGTGCATCTGCCCAGCCCTGGTGAGGGTCAGCTGGGTCAGCACGTGGCTTGCCACATCAGATGAGAAATTGAGCGATTCAGGGGTCAGCGGTCAGAGGTCAGGTTGACTTGGCTTCTTCACGCACTCTGGGACAGCATCTTAGTTCTCCTGAGGGCCATGTCTTCCAGCAGGTGCTGCCTCTTAAAGGGCCCAGCATCTCTCACGGCTGTTGCTGCCGGGGACATCACGGCCTAGCCACAGCAGGAACTAACCACGGGGGAAGACGGCACCACACACAACTGATTTTACTTTACTTTTGAAATAGAAGATAGAAAAGGTGCTGCTAAAAACCTTATGTAATATGAGCTCCATCAAATGTAAAGATTTCAGCTGGCACTGTGATGTAGCAGGCAAAGCTGGTGACGCCAGCACCCCATGTGGGCACTGTTCCAAGAGCTGGCTGATCCAGCTCCTTGTCAACGGCCTGAAAAGGCAGCAGAAGACAGCCTAAAGTGCTCAGTTTGCTGCACCCATGTGGGAGACCTGGAAGAGGCTCCAGGCTCCTGACTTCAGCCTGGTCTAGCTCCAGCATGGCAGCCATTAGAGGAGTGAACCAGTGGACGCAAGATCTTTCTCTCTCTCTCCATCTCTCTTTCTGTAACTCTTTCAAATAAACAAAACATGTCTTTTTTTAAAAAAAAAATCAAAACCATAGTGAGATATCAGTCCGCATCTGCCAGGATGCATAGGATAAAAAGATAATAGCAAGAGCTGGTGTGGATGTGGAGAAATTGGAATCCTCACACGTAGGTGGCAAAAAATGGCTTGACAATTTTTAAAAATTAAGTATACCATTTGATCCAGAAATTCTTACACCATTTGTAAAGTGGTGCAATAGCATTTGCAGGCGGTCTGTGATATGTTGAATACTACAGTATCCCCTGCAGAGATCACGGAAAATGTATTAACAGTGGAGATAAAAATGTAGCTGCTTTGGAAACAAGGATCAATCCAACGATGCAAAAAGAATGAAAGGCAGACAGGATACATAGAAGACAAATAGCAATACGATGGATTTAAGTTGAACCATGTTGATTACTACATGAATGGTCTAGGGTACCGTAGGGTTCACAGCTAACACCCTGCCCCTAGCAGCGCCTGGTTTGGGGTTATACCAAGCTCTGTCAGCTGAGGGCGCTGGATTCTTTAGCCTTCACTCCTTTCTTCCCTTTAGCAAGTTATCAAAGCCATTGGGATGCAATACTTTTCCTTACACTTCCCCATGTTGTTCCAGCCTCCTGTCTAGACCCTGAATGTCTAGAACTGATACCAGGAATGGCCGTGGTGTCCAGAAATAAGTCCACCATGATGGAATCTGGAGATGTGGCTGTGCCCTTGGAGGATTCCCAGCCAGGGGGAATAGTGTGTGAGGCAACCTGTGGCACACAGCAACTTCACAACCAGCCGAGTTGAAGTTGGAGCCCTCGGAGGCCCAGTGGCGGCATCTCAGGGACACTAGAATGGCAGGGCGACCGAGAAGACGGGATGGACACATCGTATGTCAGAGTCAAACCTGAAAGTGCCACACAGCCGTAAGAGACTCTCATTTCTCATATCACTGAAAAAGACGTGTGAGTCTGGAGAGTCCGGAGTCATGGCATTTTTTGAATTTGTAATTTATCAGTTTCCATGCAACTGGACATGCATGCGTAAAAAGAACGGTATCCTGATATTTGGAACAAGCCCTCGGGTCCCTCTCTTCCCCTTATCCAGTGTTAATGCTCTCCTGGGTGCAGCAATAGACTTCTTGGCTCAGAAACATGGCGACAGCCTCTTGGGGGATGGATCTACCCCAACCAGAAGTGCAATCCCTCCTCTAAGAGCTTCCTGCTGAACCACCAGGTGCCCCACAGCCCAGCCAGCCCTGCCCTCCCTGCGAATCCAGCAGCACAGAGAGCTAGTCACATGCTGTGCCCAACAGACAGCAAAACTCAATAAATAAAGGCTGGCTCTGAACATTTCAATACCACACACACAACTTATAGAAAATAGCATCTATTATCAAATCTAAGGTGAACACATGTGACCATTCCAGAAATATTGTGTAGGTACTGCCAGTGGATTTGTTTGATTCAACACATTCCCATGGACTGGGGCCAGCTCACATAAGTTTTTTCCCAAATTCGACAGCTTCCACCCCACCAAACCCTCCTCAAAGACAGCAGCAGATCAACGGGATTCACAGTACTGAGGACGGGCCTCGGCCATGGGGTTGGCTAAGGGGAAGGGAATTCTTCACCAACACCCTGAGTTGTATTTCAAAAGCAAAGCTCTGGGACCCCATGGCTCCAGACCCACAGAGCGATGTCACAGCTTCATTTCCAGGCAGTCCCAGCTGGAAACGGCCATTTTGGAGGAATTTCAGTCATGTCACAGCAGTGGGCTGTCGCCTATGGAGGTGACCAGGTGGGCACCTTGGCCCCCATGCTAAGCCATCACCTCCGCTGGGGCCCAAGGCACAGGTGAGCAGGCAGGTGACACAATATCCTGGATGGATGCCCCCTAAAACAGAGGAGGGGCGGATGCTGGAGGATGTCGGGAGCCATGAGTGGTGGCCTGCGACCAGTGGAAAGATTGCAGACAGCCCTTCCGGACACGGGCACATCTGCCTGTGAGCCGACACACCCTGGTGCCTGTGTCGGGTGCCGGAGGCTGATGATTAGCTCAGCTGGCCGCAGTCCGAGATGACAATCTTCTTGGATGTCTTGCCACTCCTGGAGCCCAGAGCCTCAATCTTCTTTACCACTTCCATACCCTCCTTGACGTGGCCAAACACCACGTGCTTGCCGTCCAGCCTGTGAACACGGGAGAGTCGGGTGAGCAGGCCCCAATTGGGGGACAGCATCACCCCCAGGCAGCCACCCACCGCCCCAGCCTTGCCAGCAAGCCCTGCTGCTCCCCCGGCTGTTGCAATACATTCGGCCACTCTCACGCCATCTCCTTGTCCTGCACATGGCAGCACCCGACCCGAGCCCTCATCTATGAAAAGTGAACTCCGCACTAGGAGGTGGCAGGACACCAAACAGCTATGAAGAAGCAAGAAGTTTATACAAACGGAGGCATCACAACAATCACGAGTTGGGTGGTGCCCAAGTGGTGACAGGACAGACAACCCGGGCCACACCCACTGGGGAGCTGGTGGGGGCCCCCCGCCGCCCCCGAGTCCAGCTCCAGCTTGGCCTTGAGCAGAACTGTCAGGGAAGCCACAGTGGGAGGGCAGAGGCCCACCCAACCCTGCGGGCCACATCTTCTCTGCTTTGCAACATGTCTGGCCCACACCTAGGTCTCGAAGAGTCCTGGAAACAGGCTTTGGTCTTCCCCCAGCCGCTGCTGTGCCCTCAGCCCGGTGCCCCAGAACACTGGGGACTCAGATCAGACGACCAGAGAGGATGCAGTCTTGACCCCATGGCCTGAGTGCAAGAGAGCTCTACAGGGCTGGCAACTATCTACAAAGCTATGCAGCCACCAGCTGCATGGCAAGCTGCTATGCTACGAGGCACAGCCCAGGGTCAAGGCCATTCCAGGGCCTGGAAAACACCAGGTGTAAAGGCTCCTGCTCCAGGCCATCCTGAGGCCTCCCACGTTCAACAGCATCTCCCAAACACAGCTGATACAGGACCCCACGTGTGTGTACCATTCCAGCCAAGAGCAACACTAGGATGCCTGTGCCATTGCTCACTTTCTCTCTCACACACACTCACACACACACACACACACACACACACACACACACACACACACATACACGTACAGCCGAGAGTCACTCTCCCAGTTACATTCTGCCTGGCCCTCTCTGCAGGGCCACCTCAGGTTCCCATCAGGCCTAGCAGGGCACTCACCAGTCTGTCTTTATGGTGCAAATGAAGAACTGGGAGCCATTGGTGTTGGGGCCTGCGTTGGCCATAGACAGGACACCTGCCAAAACAAGCAGGAGTGAGTCCTCCCGAAGAACATGGGGCAAAACACACAGTGAGGACATGCAGGCATGAAGGACCCCAGGACCCGGAGAACAATCAGGGCCCAAGGACCTGCTCCCCGGGGCATGGGGTCTCAGGGCGGCAGCCTAGGAGGAACAGGGCCCACGCACCTGGCCCCACATGCTTCAGTGTGAAGTTCTCATCGGGAAAGCGGCTCCCGTAGATGGACTTGCCGCCTGTGCCATTGTGGTTGGTGAAGTCGCCGGCCTGCATACAGGACACACACCCTGAGGACTTGTCACGGAGCTGGTGGGGCAGCCGCCCAGCCCACCCAGCTACAAACACACCCCTCCGACTAAGGACGTAACACACACTCAGTGACATAAGGGCACATACGGTAACAAGGAACACCAGCAGTAACAACAGAAAAAGGCATTTAAATAGTTGCTGCTCTATTAACTACGCTGGCTTCCGGTATCCGGGCACAAAAGGACATGAGTTGATTCCTAGGGACCCAGAAAACCTTAGAAGCCAGGGGATAGAGGACAGCCCCTACACAGCCCAGGTCCCGACCCCCAGGCAAGATCCACACACCCCTCCCATGCCTCTGCTACAAAGCACTTTTGAGCATCAGGCAATCTCCATGGTTCATTTGACCCAGATCAATGCCCTGTTCTGGGCGAAGAGGCTGCAAGATCAGACAGGTGCCTTCCTGCCAGAGTCCTGTCTTCCCTCTCCCCGCCCCCACCATCTGTACATTCATTCCCAGGTCACAAGCTCAGGGGACACTCGGGACCCAGATCAGAGATGGACTTCCACGAGCTGCTGAAATCAGGTGGCCCCACCTTCCATGCACAGCTACACCCCAAGCCTGCCTCTCCTTGCCTGCTTCAAGCCACAGCCTAGCTGGCCAAGGGCCAGCCTGCAGCTCTGCCCTGCGGCTTCCAGGGCAGCCTGGACAAGCCATGGCCTCTCAGAGGGAGTGGTATAGAGCAGTGTAGGGAACCATGCTCCTGCTTGTTTGCCCGTGACCTAATGCACCCCTGGCAGCTCCTGCTACCTCCCTCCTGCCCCCTCTCCCGGAGGCCCAGAGCGTACCCCGTTACCTGGCACATGAAGGACGGGATTACCCTGTGAAAGGTAGACCCTCTGTAGCCAAAGCCCTTCTCGCCAGTGCACAGGGCTCGGAAGTTCTCTGAGAAGTGGAGAGAGAGATGCAGATCGAGTCAGCCAGGGCCCAGCGCCAGGCCAGCCCTGTAACAGCCAGTGCCCCGCCGTGCTCCCGGAAAGTCTCTGGCCCACCTCCTGGCTCTGTCTGGCCCTTGTTCGCTGTGTAAGTCCTTGCCCATGACAAGTGCATCTGTTCCCGCTACACTGCACAGCTCAGAGGGGCAGGGAGTCCAGGGCCAGCAGTCCCACTAACCCCACCCCTACCATCACTAGATGGCCAGAGGGAGGCAGTGTCTCCAGGCAACCCACACAAGCTTTCCACCGAGTCTGAGGCTCCCAGCTACTAACCAGAGCCCCACAGCGAAGCCCAGAGAGGTACCCAAGCTGTCCCCAGGAGACCCAGTGGCTGAGGCCCCGGGGCGTATGGTACGGTCTCCAAGCCCCACTCTGCTAAGCAGCCCACACCTGACTCTGCCCAGGCCCCAACTCACCTGCTGTCTTGGGAACCACATCGGCCTTCAGCTGCAGAAAACGAGAAATGATGATTAGGATGGAAGCAAGCAGGAAGTTTTGAGGCACCACAGACACCCACACTGGCCAAAGGGGTGTGCCGGGCCACCACGTGGCCATTCCATTCCTGTTACTGCCCACCCCGTGGGAGGCAGCTGGGCAGCTATCATTCCTGGCAGCTGCTTCCTCAAGCCCAGAGGGAACCCAGGGAATGCAGGGGGGTGCAGGAAATGGCCTCGGGGCCTCATCTGCCCCAAGGGGGTAACACGCCATCCTGGCTCACTTCCTGGGACAGAACCAGCACCCCTGGGCCCAAAGCATCAAGAGACTTGGGGGCGGAGAGCCCGGACACAGCAGATCCAAGCTCCCCAGGGCACAGATGGGAACCAGAAGAGGCCTGGGGGTGGGGGAGGACTTGGGCCAAACCAGCTGCTCAGGTGCTCCCCAATTTCCCAAATAAAGCAAGGCTAAAGACGCACAGTCCGGGGCTTTGGGGAAAGCAGAACGTCACCCATCACTGGTCCCCTCCGTCCACAGAGCAGCCGGAGGCCTTCCTGTGACTTTGACAACTTTTTATGTGGCTTTCCAAAGGGCCACCAGATGGAAGCACAGCAAGTGTCGCGCCTCGACCCCTCTCCAGGAGGACGACAGGGTGCTGCCTGTCCCTCCAAAGGGCCTTGAGGGGTGGCGGGAGCCCCCACTGCTCAGCGCCCCGATCGCCCCACGCCCTCCTCGGAGCTCCGGGTCTGGGCTGGAGGGCCTCAGCCAGCCCCCGCTACCCCAGGCCCTCTGGCTTCTGCCCCACACCTGCCCTCCCTCCGGCCTCCACGGCTCCAGATGAAGCTGCCAGGCACCAGTCCGATGCCCCCTCTCAGAGAGCGGGCAATGGAGGAGGCCCACAGCCCGGAAAGCGGCTGGCCAAGGTCACCCTGCGCGCCAGGCACAGCGGCTCCCAATGGCTCTCCCGCGTCGGCCCCGTCGGGCCGAGCGCTCTCACCTCCAGCACCACGCGGCCGAGCCGCTGCCCGTCAGCGTCCACGTCCAGGTACACCAGCGGGTTCCCCGTGGACGAAGGAGACGAGTCGCGGCCGCCGCTGCAGGCGCGGGCTGCCGGGAGGCGCAGGGGCGCCCAGCGCGGGCCGGGGAGCAGGCCGAGCAGGCGGTGGCTGCAGCGCAGGGCCAGCATGGCAGACGTGGGGGAGCGGGAGGCGGCGGCGAGGGGCGAGGGGCGGAGGGGCGGAGGACGCAGCAGGACACGCAGCAGGACACCCAGCAGGACCCAAAGCAGGGCGCGCGGCCGCGTGCGCTCGGGAAGCCCAGTCCCTGGCTGCCCCGCGCAGGCGCCTTTAAGGACCGCCTGGTCCCGCCCCCTCCGGGCCGCGCACGGGCGACTCCTGCCGGCCGCAGCGAGCAGCGCAGCCGAGTCCTTGGAACACGCCCCCACCGGAAACCAGCAGGTACCGCTTATGTAAGTGAGGGTCCCAGGAAAGTTTGAAAGAAGGAAAGCCTGAAACGTGGCCGACTCTGACAAGCAAGCCCCGGTGAGTTTCTAAGCGAAGTTAATATAACACGAGTCTGCCTTCGGGTTCTGTACACATGGAGGGGCTTCTGATGTCCCTCATGGCTTTGTCCTCGGGAAGAGCCTGGACACATGTCTGAGGGACAGGGCGCACAGCCGGAGACCCAGCACTGGTAGAGGTCAGGAGGAAAGGCCAGGCTCCTGATCACAAACCCGAAGTCCCATCCCAGAGAACCTTGCCACCGGACCGAGCTCTGGCCTTGTGGGTGGCACTGGGGAGCCATGGATGGTGTGAGAGTCACGGGGAGAAAGCTGCAGCTCAGAGGCGGGACTGGTGAGAGGCCAGCAGAGTGGGAGGAAGCAGAGAAGCAGAGACACCTCCCAGGGGAACCACCACCCGCCCTGCCGGTCCTCACCCAGGTGTTTCTGGACAGGCCCCAAGACTGGAAACAGCCTGGGCCAGTCCTGCCTCGGCTGGGCTCCCCGACCCGTCCCACCCCTACAGAACCAGGTCAGTTTCCCTGTCCTGCCTCCTCCCCCTGAGTGACAGCTGTGGTCCTTCCAGCCCAGGTGGAGGCTGGCCGGCCTCCCACCAGCAGTCATGTTGGAACAGAACTCCCAGCAGACCTCAGGGGAAGGAAGGGTGACTGTAGGAGGTGGGGAGGAGGGACAGGGGACACAGCAGGGCAAAGCCTTGACAGTGGCACCCCAGGACCCAGTACAGGATGCAACCCCGCTTTGCCCTCTGTGTCCTGAACTGAGCAGGCCTCAGTGAGAAGCCCACCTGCTCCTTCCTCAGCCAGCCCCCACTTCTGCCCACGCAGGTGGCACAGTTGATCCTGGAGGGAACACCAGCTCAGGAGCCTTGCACTGACACTTGCTAAAGGCCTACTCTGACGCAGCTGTCAGTCACACCAAGAGGAGCAGCAGTGCCTGGCAGCCCCTCAGCCTGCTTGGGGGAGGCCTCGGTTTGCCCCCCTCCCCATGGAACCCAAGCAGCCCTATCCTGGGGACAGGTCAGCCGAGTGTGCCTCCTCACCCCCATAGTGTCCAAGGCAGCCTCACCTCGTAGATGGCCCGAGAGCTGGGAGGAAGGGGAGTGTCCAAGGGCAGAATGTTGGAGCTGGGATCCAGCTAGCTGACTTCAATTTCGGGGGCTACTGCACGCCAGGCTCTCCTCACTGACACCACAGAACTGGAACTCTGGAACTGGGACAGGGTGGGGAGGGCATGAGAGATGAGCTATGGACAGTGGCAGAGCAAGGCAGCATGTGGGGGGTACAGGAAGGGAGATGAGGAGTTCGTGGCACAGGGGGAGTAGGCCTGGGCATGACCGAGTATGAGACACAAAGATGGCAACAGGTGAGCCCAGGACAGGCCAGGGAACCTTCCAGAAAAGCAGTGATGTTGACCATGTTGGGGACAGACTGAGAGCTGTCATTGTGGGTGATCTGTGGTGGGGGACATCCGTGGTGGGGGACCCTGGAATGGGAACCAGCTCCTCCCTTGCTGCCGCACTTTCCACCTTGCTTAGAAAGTCAGGCACCATGTCCACTTCCTGTTGGGGTCCGGGAAGACACCCTCTTGCCTGGACGTTCAGCTCTGACGTCTTCCCTGCTGGCACTGTCCTCAGGGCTTGGGCTGAGCACGCCCAGGTGACATGCAACAGGTGTTAGCTGTGACCTGATGCCTGTTTACAGTGTGTCAGCCTCAGAAACAGCAACATATCTTGCCACTCCGCCCAGGCACTGATGGCTTTGGTCACCCAGGGAACCTGTGACGACACCTTTGGGGAGCAGGCGGGCCGTGCTGGGATCAGATTCAAGTTCAAGGGCTACAAAGTCAGGTGTGTGTGTGGGGGAGCCAGGTAGTGACAATAGCAAGCAAGCTGGTCAGCCACAGGAAGTAGGGGGTAGGTGCCCCGTCCACCTGGCCAAGGCAGGTCCTGGGTCAGAGGGATGGCTGTGCCACCAGGCCAGCTGGTATTGTAGGTGGTTGTGGGTCCAGCCCTGTGGAACAGATCCTCTCATTCTTTTCATGACATGTTAAACACTTGGAGTTTCACACCAATCTAATTTTCAAATGGGAGGAAGTAATGCAGAAATTAAATTAAACGCCAGATTTGCCATTAACACAGCCAGCACCTAGAGGAGACCTCGCACACATGTTCTGATGTCTACTGCACAGAGAGGTGGTAACTGAGGCTCAGAGAGGGACAGGGGCAGCCTTTGGTCACACAGCTGAGTAGAACCAGCCCCTCTCTCCACTATCCTGGGGACCCTGGCTGGAAGGGTTGTTCCAAAGGCAGGGTTCAGAGCACCCACTGTGTGCTGGGCTCAGAGCTTTGCCCTAGAGTCACAGAAGGTCAAGGACAGTAACCAGTACAGGATGGCAGTTTCCAGGAAGCAAGGCTTACCCTGGAGATGCCTGGCAGGAACTGCAGGGAGCAGGAAGCTGATCCACTTGTGAGCATCCATGGGACTTTTGTTTTTTAAAATTGTATTTGCTTGGGCCTGGCACAATGGCTCAATGGCTAAATCCTCCCTCTTGAAAGTGCTAGGATCCCGTATGGGCACTGGTCCACGTCCCAGCTGCTTCACTTCCCATCCAGCTCCCTGCTTGTTGTCTGGGTAAGCAGCAGAGGTTGGCCCAAAGCCTTGGGGCCCTGCATCCATGTGGGAAACCCAATAGAAGCTACTGACTCCTGGCTTTGGATCAGCTCAGCTCCAGACATTGGGACCATTTGGGGAGTGAACCAGCAGATGGAACATCTTTCTGTCCTTCCTTCTCTCCATAAATCTGATAATAAATAAATCTTTTTTTAAAAGAGAGAGTTTAAGAGAGTCATACCGAGGGAGAGGCACAGACAGAGACCATCTTCCATTGACTGGTCCACTTCACAAATGGCCACATCTAGAGCTGAGCCTATCTGAAGCCAGGAGCTTCTTTCTGGTTATCCATGTGGGTGCAGGGGCCATCCTCAGCTGTTTTCCCAGACCATTAGCAGGGAGCTGGATCAGAACTGCAAGCAGCGGGGACACAAACTAGCACCCAAAGGAGATGCTGGTACTGCAGGCTGCAGTGTTACCTACTAAGCCACAGGGTCATCCCCACCAATAAGATCATCACAAAGGCTCGGATCATTGTCAGTGTCTGTCACCAGGTGATATACTTGACCTGCTTGTGTAGACAGGGGTCTTTGACAAAGAAAAAGGCTTGGGTTCCATTGCTGCTGGCCCTGTGTGAGGCCTGGGGGTTCCAAGAGAGTATCTAGCTGACCTAAAGCCCAGGAAAGAGGCTCGTGTGAGAGCAAGCCAGGGACAAGCAAGGCACATAGCACTTAGGTTATCACTTGGAATGGCTGACGCCCTTGTGTGTGTGCTTGGCTTGAGTCCCAGCTAATCTGCTTCCCATCCATCTTCTTGTTGAAGCACACAGAGGCTGGGCCAAGCACCTGAGTTCTTGTTGTCCATATGAAAGACCTGATGAGGTTCTGAGTTCTTGCCTTTAACCAGCCCCATCCCTGACCCTGGCCCCAACTGTTGTGGGCATTTGGGGAGTGAATCGAAAGCTAGAAAATCTCTCTTCTTGCCCATCTCTGAGTGTGTGTGTGTGTGTCAAGCTTCCCAATATAATGGGAATAAAGAAATACGTTTTAAAAGAGTAGTGCCTAATGAAATAGAGTTGTTGAAAACAAGAGAGGCAGATGCCTTGCTCCCTAGAGTGTGGCCCTGTAGTCTCCCCAGGCACTGCACCGGACTAGCTTGCTGGCTTTTAGGATCAAGGCTGTGTGGGCACAGAGAGAGACCCCACGTGAAGATGGGGAAAACGCTCCTTGCAGAGTCCAGCTGGCTTTTGAGAGTCGCCTGTGTGGGTGCTAGGTAGCTGTGGTCCCCTTGGAGGGGAGGCAGCCAGCAAAGCTGGGCAGGGCCAGACAGGATGTGGCTCACCCTGCAGCTGCCAGGCTCTTGCCCAACCTGCCTGTGTGGCCACAGCTTCCAGAAACTCAGCTCCCTTCTGGTTTAGCGTCCTGTGATCAGGGCGGCACTGGAGCTGAGGAAGTTTCCGGAGAAGTTCCCCAAGAGAAAAGAGTTAGGGAGGGCCTGGGAGGAAGGCCTCAGGGGAAGGGGTGACTGCTGTACACATGGAGGCATTCACACACACCTCCACATCTTCACCCCCACCTCTGCCCAGACCTTATCTGAGCTCACTTCTCGAGAGGTGGGGAGGGCGGTGCCATTAAGTGTTTAAAAGGCAGAAAATTTTGGCCTGGGATGATTGTTCAATTGGCTAATCGGCCTCTTGTGAGCGCCAGAGTCCTGTATACGCATCAGTTCGTGTCCTGGCTGCTCCATTTTCTACCCAGCTCCCTGCCTGTGGCCTGGGAAACCAGTAAAGGATGGCCCAAAGTCTTGGGACCCTGCATCCATATGAGAGACCCAGAGGAGGCTCCTGGCTTCAGATCAACTCGGGCCTGGCAGTTGTGGCCATTTGGGGAGTGAATCAGTGGATGGAGGATCTTTTCTCCCTGTCTTTCCTTCTATCCATAAATCTGATCTGCTCTTCCAGTATAAATAAATAAATCTTTTAAAAAAAAGTTTAAAAAATTTTTTAAAGATTAAAAAATATGTTTTTAAAAAAGATTTATTTATTTTTATTGGAAAGGCAGATTTTCAGAGTGAAGGAGATACAGAGACAGAAAGATCTTCCATCTTCTGGTTCACTCCCCAAATGGTCGCAACCACCAGAGTTGAGCTAATCCGAAGTCAGGAGCCAGGAGCCTCTTCCCACGTGGGTGCAGGGTCCCAAGGCTTTGGGACATCCTCCATTGTTTTCCCAGGCCACAAGCAGGGAGCTGGATGGGAAGTGGAGCAATTGGGACATGAACTGGTGCCCATATGGGATCCTTGGTGTGCAAGGTAAAGAATTTAGCCACTAGGCTATCAAAGCTGCGCCCTTACAATAAATCTTTTTTTAAAAAGATTTTTTAAAGTAAATATTTTAAATTGGAAAAATAAATCCAAAGATCTTGCAAAAGGCTAACATGGTAATGAGCCAGCATAGGGTGATGGGGGTGATAGAGGGAAGCATGGCTGCTTAAGGGCAGGCTCAGAGTCTCAGGGCTGGCCGCAGAGAGGCCCCTGGACCGATGCTCAAGCAACCCCGTGAGTTCGGGGAGGCGGCTGGCTGGTTAGCTGCATGTTAGCTGCTTGCCTTCTAGGCTTCCCTTTTGCCAAGGGGCCGACAGTGCATAGCCTGTGGAGCTGCTCATGGTAAGGCTAGTGCTGTGGCCAAAGGCCTTGATAATTTGGAAGACTCGGTAAACAAGTAGATGAAGGGATGCCAGCCCTGGCTGGGTGGGTCAGCAGGAAGGGGTATTTTTGAGTGAATGGTGCTGTACCCTGGGATGGTATCCTATGTGAGTCTTGCAGCTACAGTTCCTGACTCTTGGCTTCAGTCTGGCCTAGTCCCAGCCATCTGGGGAAAGAACCAATAGATATAAGAACTCTCTTATCTCTGTCTCCCTAACTTTCAAAATAAATAAATACATCATGAAAAAAAAAAGACTAAATCCTCTAGTCCTCAAGAGATCTGAGCCAGGAACCCCAACAAGCCCACACCTGGTGCCCTGGTCCACAGGAACCGTGAGATGCTGTGTTTGTCATTTCACATTGCCACCGTCTGTCTGATCACTCATGTGCAGCAAGAGATGGACCACGAGCTGCAACCCACCCCTCCCTGCCCAATGCACTGTCTGCAGCTGGTCACCTTGGTGCCCTCCCCCAGAATCATGTCACAGGCACAGTCAAGGAGAACCAGTGCCACAACACAGCACTTCCTTGCCTTGCCTTGGGGAAGACGTGGGCTGGCTCTCCTGGTCTCGCTCCTCTGAAGGTGAATGAAAGAAGTCTGCATGAGAACAGGGCAAAACAGGGCTTTGGGGATGGTGCCTCCTGTTAGGACTATGTGTTGGGTTGTGCACATATAAGCCTTGAAGAAGCCCAGCACCACCAAGGTCACAATCCCCATTTTAGAAGCAAAAGTATGCAGCCCAGGCAGATCTGAAATCACACTAGGATGACCCAACTCCAGCTGAGCGGGTGGCTTTCCTTAGGAGTCGGTGGCTTCCAGGAATGCCTCTTGGGAATGGATTGCACCCAAAGCAAACGCTGTCCCTCCAGCTGGGCTGACATTGTGCTGAGAGCCACAAGCCAAACTAGCAGTCCTTGTGAAACTGCCCCCCTCCCAGGGAAGGTTTGCAGTCCCCACAGGGTGGCTGAGCTGGACCTACAGCCAGACATGCCCTCTCCTGCACTGGCTGGGTCTACATGCTCCAGACAGTCAGCTGTTGGCAGTTAGCTGTTGGCTCCAGGTCTACAGGCATGACCTTCGACAGGACGGCTCAGCAACACTCAAACAAACCCGTGGAGTCTGTGTCCACAGCTCCCGCCCAGAGTCAACACAGAAAGGACACAAACACAGCCCAGATCAACCCCAGGGTCCCACCTTAGTGTGGGCTGTGGTGGCTTATTCAGCAGTATTTCAGGACAGCATCAGAGTGCTGGGCAGCCTGTGAGCCAGCCCCTGAGCCCTTTGCCAAGCCTGAAGGACTCCATTCCTGAGCCTGGGTTCCCTACTCTGAGACTGCAAGAAAGCAAATAGCCTGCAGTCCGCTTTCCTTTCTTACTCTGTCACAAGAGGACTTTGTTTTCTTTTTGTTTTTTGTTTTTATTGGAAAGGAGATTTACAGAGAGAAGGAGAGACAGAAAGATCTTCCATCTGCTCGTTCACTCCCCACATGGTCACAACCACCAGAGTAGAGCCAATTAGAAGCCAGGAGTCAGGAGCCTCCTCCAGGTCTCCCATGTGGGTGCAGGGTCCCAAAGCTTTGGGCCGTCCTCAACTGCTTTCCCAGGCCACAAGCAAGGAGCTGGTTGGGAAGTGGAGTAGCCAGGACATGAACCAGTGCCTATAAGGGATCTGGCCTGTGCCACCATCTCTCTTGTTGCCAAATTTCAGTACAAAAGATCAGCAGTAGAGCTGGCATGGTGGTACATCAAGCTAATCCTCTCTGCCCGTGACACTAGCAATGTGTGCCAGCTCAGCTCTGGCTGGTGTACCGATATTGGAAGTGAACCAGCAGATGGAAGATATCCCTCTCTCTCTCTCTTTCTCTGTAAAATCAGACTTTCAAAAATGAAAACAAACTGAGTTTTTAAAAAAAGCAGCAGGGAAGCCTGGGAGAAGCTTCCTCCATGTGTGAGACAAAGATCTCAAGTGGTAGATAAGCAAAGGCTCCAGCAGCTGAGTGGCCCACAGGTGGGATTCCCAAGATAGGGGCCCTGCAGAGGCCCCAGCTCCTGGGGACAGCTCAGTGAGTGCAGCTGAAGGCCCAGGGAGGCAAGGAAGGGTGAAAGCTCTAACATCTATGTTCACTACAGAAGAGCTGTGGTGGACATGAAGTCAGCTCCACAGAGTTACAGGCTATACCGGGAGCATCCCCTCCCACCCCCATCCTAGACTCCACAGGCCTGCCCAGGACCAGCAGGAGCCAGACAGGAGTTACTTTAGATAACCCTGTCCCATCGGTTGGCAGGAATGCAGAATGGTACTTGGGATAGTGGGCTCCCCAGGTGGCAGGTGTGTGAGAGATCCCAAGCCGAGATGCCCCAGAGGAGAGGTCAGCTCTGGGCAGGTGGTGGCACCAGGTGCCCCAGGAGGTTCCTTCTAGTTATGAGACTACGATACCTTCCTGCTAAGCTCGTGCTGCTTGGGAGCTGAGAACTTCAGCCAAGTCTCCCGGGGTGGCAGAGACCCAAGCGTTTGAGCCATCATCTGCTGCCTCCAGGGTGTGCATTTGCTGGAGGCTAGTTTTGAGCGCCACACTCAAAATTGAACTCTGAGATGGGATGCCCCAACCTGCAGGCCCAGCCCCAGCACATCGATGAGTGAAATGCAGCATGAAGCCCTCAAAGCCAAAAACAGACTGCTGATGCACAGTTTTAGGTTCCAAAAGGAAGTTTTCGAAGCACAGACAAAAATAAAATAAGAGGCTGGAATAGACTTGGAACTGTTCGGTGGTTTATTTTAAACATCTGCCCTTCAGGGGGCACCGTGGAGGTGATGGGGCAGAGCAGCCTGGGTTTCCATGCTTCCCCCTGCCCGCCAGGCTTTGGGGCAGGTGGGCTTCAGAAATAGCAACAAGAAGGTGCCTGCCTGGCTTGGAAGTTTTAAAGTTGGTCTGGAAACTAGGTCTGGTTGCTCAACCGGTGTGCCCACCAAGCCACTGCCTTCACCCATCCCCCACCTGCTGGAAACTATGTCGGAAGGAAAGAGGGGGAGACAGGGACCCTAAGAGCAAAATGAGGGCACTCAGAGGAACCCAAAAGCCAAACCTCCAGGCTGTGTTTCTGAGTAAGTTCTGGGGAAAGCGCATTCGGAGCTGGTCTTCCTTGGTGGTGTTAGCAACATGGCGTGGCATGACTTCGTGGGTGAGTCTCCCAGCACCCCTTCCTCCCCAGCCAGGGGAGCAAGGGTGGCCCAAGAGGCAGAGAGGGACCCCCGGGTCTTGTAGTTGGCTAAGGAAATGACAGAAGGGACTGTGCAAAAGGGCCCAAGCCAGGTGCAAACAAGGACCACCAGAGACACCCAGAGACACCAGGGACAGCTTCCACAGATGTCCCCAACCCCAGGTGGCAATACTGAGGGGAAAAGACAGAGAAAGGATCTTCTCTCCACTCACTGACCTTGAAGCAGAAATGCAGGTCATTTAGAGAAAAGTCAGTTTAGTTCAATGTTTCTTGCATCCTTATATTTGTGGACCAGAATTTATAACTATTCAATGATTAAGAGGGCTGTCTACCAGCCAAGACAACCATCTGTGAAGTGTGTGTATGTGTGTGTGACTTCCATACATAATTCACACCAGTCGACCGAAGAACATGAGCACCGTGATCAGAAACACAGGGAGGGAATGATCAGCGGATCACCAAATGCAAAATATAAACCGTCAGTCATCAGAAAGGACAGACCCCAGAGGGCAGGGGAGTGTCCACAGAAGGGGTGGGTTGTTGAGTGCAAGACCCATGTGCAGTGATTGAGCATTGGCCCTGTAAGCACCTAACTCTTTTTGGACGGCCCTGGGGTGGCATCCCGGAGAACGCTCAGCTATCTACAGGGGGCACAGAGCCTGCCCGGCTGAACTCCGGGTCTCCCCATCCAGGCAGAGCTGTGCTTTCAGCCAGCAACTGCTTGTGGCAGGGTGCTATGGCTTCCGGTCTTGGGATGCATGAACCCCTCACATGGCTTAATTTTGAGACAGGGCTCCTTTTAAAGGAGCTACACCCAACCAGGTTTGGGTCATAATTCTTAACACTGAGAATCACCTTCCCCCACCCCCAAATAAAATCCCTAACATGTAATCTCCAGAAAGATATGAAATCAGTAAGAATTTCTGATGAATCACTAACACATATGGCAGGTCTGTCTCAGCCCAGATCTGCCTGTTAGTTTAAGCACATGGCCAGGAAGGGGGACAACAGCTGGGGACTCTGCCCCCGCAAGTGATGACAGAAGAGGGCAGGCTCGCAGGTGCTCTGCTGGGTTAGGGGAACAGGAAGGGGAGCAGCGCCTGGACAGGAAAGCACTCTGTATGCAGGGGAGAGGATGGGAGGGCTGGACCTGCTTGTCTACTCATGCACCCTGACTTTGACCCTGCCTCTGGGCTCCTGGCCACTGCCCCCAGGCCTTGTTTACTGAGACTTTAGGTCTCTCCCGGAGGCGCGGTGCCAGCCTAATCCATTGGGGCCATCCACAGAGCCATCGCCTACAATAAAAGCCCAGTGTCCCTGCAGCAAGGGAGCTGGGCCCACTGGGGCAGGGCGGCAGAGGATGGTTCTTGGGTTTCAGAGGGGCAGCCAGGTCCTGGCCAGTTGAAGACAGGGCTAGTCCATGGGTTGTTTGTCATGCTTTGGTCAGGGTCATGGTCAGGGTAAGGGAGGCAGCAGGCTCCCAGGCTGGAAAGCTGACTGTGTGTGCAAGGTTGGGGACTCAAGGCGAGAAGGGGGCCTCGCAGGTGCAAGGTGGAGAGGAGCTTATTAATTGGTCCTAAGCCCAGCTCAAGCCCCCAGACTCCCATCTGACTGGAGTCTACTCTGTCTGTAAGCCAGCAAGGGAAGCTTGTATGCCCTACCACCCCTTGCTCACACTCTTCATGTCCCAATCTGCCTGCCCTGCCTGTCCTGACCCCTGCTACTCAGGCCCCCTGCCTGCCTCTCAGCTGCCGGGCTTGGCTGCTAGAGCCTCAGGAACAGCTTTGAAACACTCCCAGCAGATCTGCCAGCAACAGAGGAGGGTGGCTCCCCTGGCTGGAGATAACCTAAGTACAGGCTGGCCCTGAGCAGGACTTAAGCCAACAGTGAATCAGGGATGCCCTTCATGTCAGGCCGCGTTACCAAAGGTCAAGGGTCTAAAGGAAAGGAGGTGAGAGTCATCTTTTATGTCCACAGCTCAGAGTTGTGGCAGCTGTGACCCCTGCAGGAGCGGGAAGGAGTGTCACAGAACAGGCACAACTGTACAGAGGGTGCAGGGGGTGTGGGATGCAAGCTGCAGACTCCACGACAACATGGAAATGAACAGGAGTTGTCAAGGGTCTGTGCAGGCTGTGTCTCCCTCCCCAGGGGATCACTAGTGCCTTGGAGGGCTTCAACCTAGATGTCTCAATGCTTTCCTAACAAATGATGCAAAAGGCACTAAACAGACGAGGAAAAGGTGGGGGTCTGTCATTGTGGCATGGAGATTGAAGCTGCTGCCTGCAATGCCGATAATGCCAGCATCCCATATGGACTCTGGTTCGAGTCCTGGTTACTCCACTTCCAGTCTGGCTCCCAGCTAATGCACCTGGGAAAGGAGCAGAAGATGGTCCAAGTACTTGGATCCCTGCCACCCACATGGGACACCCAGATGGAGTTCCAGGTCCTGGCTTCAGCCTTGTGCATTTGATCATTGCAGCCATTTGGGGAGTGAACCAGCAGATTGAAGAGCTCTCCCTTTCTCTAACTCTGCCTTTCAAATACATGAGTAGGTTTTCTAAAATAAAAAAGGAGACAACTTAGACTTTATTAGCAGTACTGTACACACACACACACACACACACACACACACACACACACGATTAACATTAAAGCTACAGGGGGCCAGCTTGGTGACTCAACAGGCTAATCCTCTACCTGCAAGTGCCAGCATCCCATATGGACACTGGTTTGTGCCCTGATTGCTCCACTTCCCATCCAGCTCTTTGCTGATGGCTCTAGAGAGCAGTGGAGGATGGTGCAAGGCCTTGGGCCACTGCATCCAAGTGGGAGACCCGGAAGAAGCTTCTGACTCCTGGCTTCAACTCTGGCGGTTATGGCCTTTGGGTAGTAAACCAGTGGATGGAAGATCTTTGTCTCTCCTTCTCTCTGTAAATCTGCCTTTCCAATAAAAAAAAAAATAAATATGTAAAAAAGAAGAACATTACAATGGGAATAAGACATTGACAAGGCCTCTATCTGCCAGAAGTTCATCTCCGGTACATACAAAATACTCCTAGAACTCAATGAAAAAAAGGTAGACAGCCCAGGAAATGGTGGCCAGAAACTTGGGCAAACTCTCTCTCTCTCTCTCTCTGTGCCCCTCCCACCCACACACATACACACCCCTCCGTATGATGCACACACCCATGAGAAGCGACGTAGCAGCATCAGTCATCAGGGAAAAAAACCAAAGGCCCAGGAGCCACCGTTCTGTCTCCACTCGAAGAGCCACAATTAGGAAGGGCTGATGAGGACATGCTGGAAGCGGAAGTTCCTGCGTTGCCGCTGGGAGTGTACAATCATGACGGAAACCTGTGAGGCAGTCGTCTAGTAAAGCGAAAACTATGCTTGTCTCTGTTCCAGAAACTCCACTCACTCCCAGCCCTCTGTGCAAGAGAAATGAGTACACCTGCCACCCGTGTATTTGAGATAAATGTTCATAAGAAGTCCAGGCTGGAAAAACTGCCCGGACAGCCTACAACTCAGGCTGAAGCCGGCCGCTAGGAGCTCCAGGGCTTGCACAGGGGTGGCAGGAATGCAGCTCCTTGAGCCATCCCACGGCCTCCAAGGGCCTGCATTGGCGGGAAGCTGGGGTCGGCACGGATTCCAACTCAGGTGACTGTCACAGGCTGCGGGCATCCTAACAAGCACCTCGATGACCAGACCAAAGGCAGAAACAGACATGTTTTCTGGAAGCATCCAGACTCCCCGCACAGAAGTGGGAGGATCATGTCAGCTTTCAAAGATATCCATTCTCAGGATCCAGCATGGCCACTCAAGGGAAGATTTTAAGAACTTGTGTCCTAGTGTGAGAATAGGGAGGGGCTGGGCGGATGGTGCGTGGGGAGGCTGCTGCTGAGGGAAGCAGAGGGCTGGGCAGGTGTCAACAGGTGACATACCCCTGGGACTTCCCTGCTGGTTCCGCCCTTCACCTTCCCAGGCACACAGAGGGGAAGCAGACCAAGGGCTCCTGCACCTTCCTGCTGCCCTGAATGTGTGCTGTGACATCCTCCTGAGCTCCCCTGCCTTCACAGGTCCCGCCCTTGTCTCCTGTTATCGTGAGTGGAGCAACACCACCCAGGTGGTTCTCAGTGCTGGTACCAAGGGTTCCCTGGGGACCCCAAGCCTCCTTCCTTCCCTGCACCGCCACGAGCGAGCTGGCTAGCCAGGACCCTCATCCCCTCTCCTCCCCTCCCTCCTCTCCCTATCTCTCCTCTTGTTCTTTCCCCTCCCCTCAGCCCCACAGGCACACTCAGAAAGCTGGAAGGTTCCATGTGCTGATCCCCCCCGGGGGGGGGGTGCTGAAGTCACCAGGGCTGCTCCTCCTGTGAGTCATGGAGCACAAGGTGATGACACAGGTGATGGCTTGGAAGGCCTCTGGGTCACAGCCCAAAAGCAGGGAACAGACACAGGTGGCAAGGCAGGCAGCAGTGACTCAGCCGCACTTCCACCCTCTCCCCTCAGACCCCATTCCTTCCAGGCTGGGGAGCGGGGCAGTGTCCCACTCATCCATCTTGCATTCCTGTGCTGCAGCCCCTCACCCTGGGGACTGTAGGAGGCCCCTGCCCGTGCTCCAGCCCTAGCCGCTGGTCCAGCCTCCTCCGTTATCATGGATGGTCAGTGAAATGCACAGAGGCTAAGGGTGGCTGTTAAAGACTTGACAAATGTACACGCCCAGTCGAGCTCCAGAAAGAGTCTATTATCTGCAAAGGGCCAGTTGCCCAGCCAGTGCCCTAAACTACCTCTGGGCTGACTTGTAGCCCCACAAATGAGATCAGTAGGTGCTCAAGTTTCAGACAAACTGGAATTCTGCAGTAATTCCACAGTCTTACTCCTTCATATCTGGTTTCTTTTATTCCACCTCATGGTTTGTACCTGCATCTGCCTTTTGTAACCTTCGCTGTTGGGTTAAACCTCTATCTTGTGAACACAGTTCTATTTATCGATTCATTCTGCTGGTGGTGGACACTGTGGCTCTTTCTTTTCTAAGATTTATTTATCTGGGGCTGGCAGAGGGCTCAGGGGCTAAATCATTGCCTTGCATGTGCTGGGATTCCATATAGGCACCAGTTCGTGTCTCCACAGCTCCACTTCTATCCACTCCTGCTGCCTGTGGTCTTGGAAAGCAGTGGAGGACAGCCCAAAGCCTCGGGACCCTCAACCCACATGGGAGACCTGAAAGAAGCTCTTGGGCCCTGGCTTCAGATCGGCTCAGCTCTGCTCTGGCCATTATGGACACTTGGAGAGGAAACCAGCAGATGGAAGATATTTCTCTCTGTCTCTCCTCTCTGTAAATCTGCCTTTCCAAATAAACAAACAAATAAATGTTTTAAAAAGATTCATTTAGCTATTTGAAAGGCAGAATTTACAGAGGGGATAAGGGAAGCGAGAGAATGAGAGATCTTTCATCTGGTGGTTCACTTTGCAAATGGCTACAATGGCTGGAGTTGGGCTAGTCCAAAGCCAGGTAGGTGTCCCATGTGTGTGCAGGGGCCTAAGGATGTGAGTCATATTTCCCTGCTCTCCCAGGCATGTTAACACAAGCTGGGTGGGAAATGGAACAATCAGAACTTGAACCAATGACAACTCTACCTGATATTCCACAATGATAGCCCCTGCTTTTGCTGTTTCTAGTTATTTTTAAGATTTATTTATTTTTATTGGAAAATCAGATATACAGAGAGGAGGAGAGACAGAGAGGAGGATCGTCCATCTGATAATTCACTCCCCAAGTGACCACAACAGCTGGAGCTGAGCCGATCCGAAGCCAGAAGCTAGGAGTCTCTTCTGGGTCTCCCACGCGGGTGCAGGGTCCCAAGGCTTTGTGCTGTCCCTGACTGCTTTCCTAGGCCACAAGTAGGGAGCTGGATGGGAAGTGGAGCTGCCGGGATTAGAACCGGCATGTTCAAGGTGAGGACTTTAACCACTAAGCCACAGCGCCGGACCTGTTTCTAGTTCTTGACCACAATGAACATCGCTGCTATGGCCACTGGTGTAAACTTTTATGTGCCAATTTGTCTTTACTTTTCTTGGGCAAAATACTTATATGTTCAGTGTCTGGGATATATAATAGACATAGGCTTACCTTTGTAAGAAACTTCCTGACTTTTTCAAGACACTTGGACTGCCATGAACTCTCACTGATAATGTGTGAAAATTCTAATTGTTCCACAGCCAAGCTAACATTTGCTCTTATCAACTTGTTCATTTTACGCATCACATGATCTTTTTTTTAATACATCTAAATCTGAATTTCCATCAGTGGCTGAAAGGATTAAGCAAAATGTGTGAAAGCCAGTGGTAGAATATTACTTAGCAATAAAAAAGAATGCTTATCCTAATAAAAATGAATCCTGAAAATGCCATGCTGAGTGAAAGCAACTGACCTCCAAGGCCACACAGTGTGATTCCATTTCTAGGAAGTATCCCGACCAGCTAAAGCTACAGAGAGAAAGTGAGTTAGTGCTTGCCCAGGGCTGAAGGTATAAGGTGATTGGAAGCTGGTTGTTAATGGGTAGAAGCATCTACATTTTCTTGAAGATTTATTTATTTTGATATAAAAGGTAGAATTACAGAGAGATAATATGAGAGAGAGAGAGAATCTTCCATCCACTAATTTATTCTCCAAATGGTTGCAATGGGCCCAGTGCAATGGCCTAGTGGCTAAGGTCCTCACCTTGAACATGCCAAGATCCCATATGGGCACTGGTTCCATCCAGCCCTGCTTTCCATCCAGCTCTCTGCCTGTGGCCTGGGAAAGCAGTTGAGAATGGTCCAAAGCCTTGGGACCCTGCACCTGCGTGGGAGACTCAGAACAAGTTCCTGACTCCTGGCTTCAGTTCAGCACAGCGCTGGTTGTTACAGCCATTTGGGGAGTGAATCATCAGAAGCTCTTCCTCTCTATCTCTGCTTCTCTCTGTATATCTTACTTTCCAATAAAAATAAAATAAATCTTTTTTAAAAATGCCCATGGTCAAACCACAACAGTTAAAAAAAAAAAAATGGTTGCAATGGCTGGAATTGAACCAATCCAAAGCCAGGAGCCAGGAATTTCTTCCAGGTCTCCTGTGTGGGTGCAGGGTCCCAAGGCTTTGAGCCATCTTCTACTACCTCCTAGTCCATCAGCAGAGAGCTGAATGAGAAGTGGAGCAACTGGGACTCAAATTGGCACCCACATGGGATGCCAGCACCGTAGGTGGAGACCCAACCACTTTGCTATGGTGCTGGCCCCTGGAGTTTTTGTTTTTTTTTTTTAAGATTATTTTATTTATTTGAAAGACAGCGTGGTGGAAAGAGGAAGAGACTGAGAGAGATCTTCTATTGCTGGTTCACTTACCACATGGTCACAATGACCAGGGCTGGGCAAGCAGAAGTCAGGAGCCTGGAATTCTGTCCATGTCTGCCACGTGGGTGCAGGGGCCAGGCATTTGGACCCACATCTGCTTCTTGTCCAGGCGTGTTAGCAGGGAGCTGGATCAGAATCAGAGAAACCAGAACTCCAACCAGCACCCTGATATGGGAATGTCAGTGTTACAGATGGTAGCTGAACCGAATGAACCACAGTGCTGGCCCCTTGGGCCTCTTTTTGGGGGATATCACAAATATTCTCCAGTTGTGCTGGTAAGTACATCTGATGCTGCTGGATCAGGCACTTTACCTGGGTGAATCGTGTGGCCTGGGAATTGTATCTCAACACAACTGCTCCTTTAAGGACTTATTTATTTATTTATTTGAAAGTCCAAGTTACAGGGAGAGACAAAGAGATGGAGAGAGACAGAGAGAAACAGATCTTGATCTGTCAACTCATTTGACGATGTCCCCTGCAGCCAAGAGCTCCTTCGGGGCTTCTCACATGAGTATCAGGGGCCCAAGCATCAAAGATATCTTCCACTGACTTTCCCAGGCACGTTAACAGGGAGCTGGATCTGAAGTGAAGCAGTTCAGATTTGAACCCGCACCAGTATGGAATGCCAGAGTCACAGGCAACAGATTCGCCCAGTATGGCATAGCACCAGCCCCTTACTAAAGCAGGCTTTTGCAGATCCCCCCACCCGCCACCCTGCCCTGGTCATATCTAGCTGCTCCCGGCAGCTGCTTACAGCATCCTGAATTCCCCAACATCACCTCTGTTTCATGAAGGTCTGGGATTGCTATGGGGCAAAGTCAACTTGGAGTATAGGGGGTCTTAGTCAGCCAGGTGGCGACTGCCCCTACTCAGAACAGATCTGAAGGAGGCAGCCCTAAGCTGACATTGTAGTGAGTTCCTAAAGGGAAAACAACAACAACAAAACCACATCCTGGTGGCCTTTTCACTGGCAAGCAAGCAAGGGGTTACAGAAGTTACATTAAGCAGGTCAGAGCCAAGTTGAGCATGTCTAGAGTTAGAGTTGCAGTTGAACTTATTTATTGGAAATTGGTTCCTCTTTTTATGGGGCCCAGTTTCCAGGACCTGGTTCCTTCTTAGGGGAGGAGGGTCAATCTAACCCGACCGGTGACCATGGGATGCTCTCGTTCTATAATTTTTCACCCTGTCCCAGGATCCCGCCCCTTCTCCGCGCCCTGTACACAGGGCACTCGCCGCTGCGTGCTTCCACCTGCTGTTCTCTCTTCCTGCCTCAGCCTGTGCACCACAGCTCAGCTGATCCTTCGCTCCTCCCTCCTCTGTCCCTGTGTCCACCAAGCAGTTATTAGCACCTGTAGTGTATGAACTGAACACGCAGCAAGAAGGAGAGGAGGGCGTGCATCGAGTAAATGAAGCCTTAAACTCCAGCTGTTGTCCTGCTGGTCTCTACATTCCCAGGGTACTTTAGAAAAACTTAGCTACATTTATTTGAAAAGCAGATTTACAAAGAGAGAAACAGAGTATTAGGGCTGGCTTGATGGTTCAATTGGCTAATCCTTTGCCTTCAAGTGCTGACATCTCATATGGGTGTTGGTTCATATCCTGGCTGTTCCACTTCCCAACCAGCTCCCTGCTTGTGGCCTGGGAAAGCAGTAGAGGACGGCCCAAATCCTTGGGACCCTGTACTCACAAGGGAGATATGGAAGAAGCTCCTGGGTCCTGGCTTCGGATGAGCTGGGCTCTGGCTATTACAGCCATTTGGGGAGTGAACCAGTGGATGGAAGATATTTCTCTCTGTCCCTCCTTCTTTGTGTAAATCTGACTTCCCAATAAAATAAATATATCTTTTTTTAAAAAATATATCTTTTGAGAAGGCACAAGGAGAGAAATCTTCTATTTGTTGGTTCATTCCGCAAATGGCTGTAACAGCCAGAGCTGAGCTGGTCTGAAGCCAGGCACACGATCTGTTGCTCCCACATGTGTGCACGGAACAAAGGACTTGGACCATTTTTTGTTGCTTTCACAGCTGCCACCATCAGGGAGCTAGATTGGAAGTGGAGCAGCCAGGACTCAAACTGGTACCCTATGGAATGCTGGTACACAGGCTTAGAGTTAACATGCTATGCCATGGTACCACTCCACCAGGTTGTACCGTTATACTCTTCCATTTCAACCCTGATTCATGTGATTCATGTGAATATTCACAAATCAACAGCAGATCTGGGTGGTAAGGTTGGGAACTCTGAGAGCAGGGACCAGGCCTGGCTCTCCTGGGTGTCAGAATAAGGACAATGTCTGCATCTGCACTGTCCACCACCGTCTCTAGAACCCTTTCACAGCTATGGTCTCATCTGCTCCCTTTGCCACACCTCCCCTGCCCTTCCAGTGAGGAGCTTGGGAGAAGAGATGAGAAGGCAGGATGCCTGCTGCCCAGATGAGGCTGTGAGGCACTAGGAGGATAGCTGAAGAACTGGGGCAGGAAGCAGGCCTCTCACTTCCTACCTTAGGCTGGCTGCTTAGCTTTCTGATGGCTGAGGATGAGTGTTCCCTCATAGGAAAATATTTCCAGGCTCAGCCATGTTCATAGTTTGCCCTGGGGAAGTCACTACGTCATGGTATTGCCTGTTATTTCACTACTCAGGTTGTGGCTGTCAGCCTGTCTTAGGTGAGTCAGCCACACCTGAGCATCTTGTCCCTGGAGGCAGGCAGTTGACCAGGGCAGCTACCAGGAGAGGATCCATCTGAAGGAAGCCAAGGGGGTGTGAGCGACGCTCATGTGGTAAGGATGACTCACAGCATCCCGCACTGGGACCCTCCCCTCCCAGGCCTGCAGTGTGACTGCTCCTCCTTGCACCTTCTAGTCTGGTCCCATAGCAGCCCCAGCTGCCTCCTCTTTTTACTTGCCCGGGCGCTGAGGGTAGGGAGGGGATTGCCCACCTGGGGACATTCTCATAGTCTCCAGTTTTGGAGGGAGGATATTTCTGTTACCCACCACCACTTACTGGTATCAAGTCCTGGGACCCCTGGAGGGGACCCTGGGTCAGAGTGTCTCCTTCCTGACCCCAGAGCTGGAGGGGAGGGCTCACAGGTTCTCGTCCTGCTCCTCCACCTGTACACATCTGGGCAGCAGGCGTCTGGCTCATTCAGGGATCACAGCTGGTGGCCACCTCTCCGGGCCCAGGAGACTGTCCCCTTGAGTAGAGGCTCCAGCCCTTGACCTGCTAGTCCTTGAGGGGACTCAGGTAGCCCAGGCCACCCCAGCTTGCTGGCTAAAGCCATCCTGAGGCTGTCCTAACTCAGGCCTGGAGTCCCAACTGCCAGGATCGGATTGGAGATAGCTGGCCTTGAGCAGCCAGGACCCCGTGGGCACCTCTCCCTCTCTGCATGGCTGATTCCAAGAACTGGACTTGGTACCTGGGGTGCTGCAGGTGCTTGGCCCTGTGAGAGCCATCGGCCTTGCTCCCTTTGACATCAACATGACTTTCTTCCCAACACTTGCCTTGACTCCCAATGGCGAGAAGCCGTCTACTGCACTCTGCTCTGAGTGTGCATCGCCAAGTAACTCCTCCATCTCCTGGCAAGGACAGTGCGGTACACCTGTTCCAAATCACGCCACTTCAGTTCCTGGGTTTGTTCCTCAGGGAGAAGTGACAGCCCACCTTTAAACACACACACACACCTCTGTCATGTCTGACCATCAGCCATCTCTCTCATTCTGCAAGTACTCTGACTTGTTTTGGAGGAAGTCTTTCTCTGCATCTGTTTTCATAAGTCAACATAACCCAGGATGGGTTGGGTGCAATAACGTAGCAGTTAAAGTCCTCGCCTTGAACGTGCCAGGATCCCATATGGGCACCGGTTCTAATCCCGGCAGCCCCGTTTCCAATCCAGCTCCATGACTGTGGCCTGGGAAAGCAGTTGAGAATGGCCCAAAACTTTGGGACCCTGCACCCACATGGGAAACCCTGAAGAAGCTCCTGGCTCCTGGCTTCAGATTGGCTTTGCTCTAGCCATCACAGCCACTTGGAAGTAAACCATCGGATGGAAGATTTTCCTCTTTGTCTCTCCTCCTCTCTATATATCTGCCTTTTCAATAAAAATAAATCAATCTTAAAAAAATATAGAACCCAGGAGCCTGAGCCTATTGGCAGTTACAGGTCTGCAAAGTTTGCCCAAAATTTATATATTTATTTTTTAAAATGTATTTATTTTTTACTTGAAAGTTAGAATTACACACACACACACACACACACACACACACACACACACACACACACACACACACAGAGACATCTTCCACCTACTGATTCATTCCCCAAATGGCCACAATGGCCAGAGCTGAGCCAGTCTGAAGCCAGGAGCCAGGAGTTTCTTCTTTGTCTCCCATGTGGGTGCAGGGCTCAAGGACTTGAGCCTGATGCCCTGCTGTTTTCCCAGGCCATCAGCAGAGAGTTGGATCAGAAGTTGAGCAGTCTGGAATTGAATCAGCATCCATGCAGGACGCCAGAGTCAAAGGTAGAGGATTAGCCTGCCAGCCCCGACCGAAAAATTTACTTGGCAAGAACGCTGATTCTCTCCCCAAATGTCCACAATCCAGGTTTCCTACCTGGGTGGTAGGGGCGTGAGTGCTTGAATTGTCACTCTTGCTGCCTTCCAGGTACTTAGTATCTGCTACTGGAAACAGAACAAGCTTAATGGAGGTTCTCTAAGAGAGGGCACAGACTTCCCAAGGAGTGTCATAAACACTCCTGCTCCCAAACCTCTTTCTGAAGCATCACAGAGTTGATACTTTAGGGTTTGTGGGCCCAGAGGCAAAAGTGAAGCTATGATGTAGGTGCTCATGTAATCATTCGTAATGTAGTCGCTTGACCTTGAACTTGCTGGATCCAGTCACTGAGCCCAGGTGTAAACCTAAGAGCCCTTTGGGACATCTTCCTGTAGATTGTCTCACCCCTGGAAGCCAATGTCTGAGGGTTGGGGGGAACAGGTTTGCCTGGAACCCCCAACTTGACCCATCAGCTGCCTCCGTGCAGCATGTGACATGAGGACAAGGCAGAAACAAGCTGGATTCATTCTTTCCTGGATGCGCCTTGAGGAAGCCGTTGGCAGTGCCTGTACTGAGGCCCACTGGCACAGGCTTCTGTCTGTCCCCAGCTTGCTTTCCAAGATTCCTTCCTAGGCTTTCAACTTCCCTCAGGGACCCAGACTTGCTGTCTGTTGCTAGTGGCAAAACGCCCTGACCAACCTGTGCCCCGGGGACCTCCCTTTTGGGCAATGACAGGTGCATTGTTCTCCACCACAACTTGCAACCAAGAATGAGCACCATGGAGTTGGGTCCTGGGCTCAGTGGTTCAGTTGCCTGCATCCCATGTTACTGCATCTGGGCTTGATGCCCCTGACTCCAGCTGCTTGCTCATGCAGACCCTGGTAAGCAATGATGACAGTTCAAGAGATTGGATTTCTGCCACCTACCTTGATCTTAACTGAGTTGTCAGCTTTCAGGTTGGCCTGACCTGGCCCAAGCATCGTCTTCATCCTTGCAGGTAGCTGGGGAGTGAACCAGCAGATGGGAGCTCTGTGTCTCAAATAAATACATGAATAAATAGAAGTCAGTTAGCATGCTTGACTCACCAGGCCCATGTGCACATGAGCAAGCATGCCCACCCTCTTCCCTTCTGCCTTGCAGTGTGCATCCCAGGCATGTCCCCCTCCAAGCTCTGCAGGGAGTACCCAGAGGTTTCCTGCTTGATTCGCTCTCCTCATTTTTATAAAGATTTATTTATTATTTGGAAGTCAAGGGTTACACAGAGAGAGCTTCAATCCCCAATTGGCTGCCAATAGCTAGAGGGCTAGGACAGAGAGAAGCCAGGAGCCAAGTCTCCTGTATGGGTGGTGAGGATCCAAACCACTTGGGCCAGCCTCCACTGCCTTTCCCAGGCCATTAGCAGGGAGCTGGATCAGAAATGGAAGAGCCAGGACATGCCTGGTGCCCATATGGATTGTCAGGGTTGCAGGCAGTGGCTTTATTTGCTAGACCACAGCACTGGCCCCCTCTTGCTTGATTCTCATCAAAGGCATTAGAACATGCAGAGCTCATTCTGAGGCACCTGCAGGCTGGGCTAGCCCTCTTAGGAGGCTCTCGCTGATGCTAATACCACCTTCTGGAAGGAACGATTATGCCTTCTGCCCGGTGCCCACAGCTCAGCACTGCCAAGAAGTTCCCTCCTGCCCATCTTCCATCTCCCACCCCACAGAGAAACTCTGGTCACCCTCAAGAGACCCAGAGTTGGAGGACATTGGGGGCACCTGTGCCTTATACCTGCTGACCCCTGCACACAAAGGTCCCTGGGTACACACTGTACATTCTGGGGGTACCTGTATGACTCCCAGTTCTATCTGTTGCGGGGGAAGCAGGCTGAGGTATGAGAATGATTGGCCGCTAGATTCTGACCATCAGTCACTTTCTGGAAACTGGGATCAGTGAGCCTGAGGGTACATGGGGGTATGCTGGGTGCTGAAACTGTAAGGAGGGTCAGAGACATAGCCTGGAGAGGGCCCCCAGGAAGCAGAGCCCCCATGGAAAGCTCTCCTTGGAGGGGGTCAGACGCAGGCAGCCAGAGTTGGGGCCTGCTTAACTATAGAACCTAGCTGTGCCATCTCTGTCCAGCCCTAAATGCTTCAGAGCCCTCCCTCTGGGGCCTTGGTCCTTAAACCCACAAAGGGCCTTAAGACCTGCCATCACTGGACAGCCTGAGCCACTGATGGCATGAGCTCCCAGGACCATGTAAGGACCTGGCCCCATCTGGATCCCACTCCCCAAGGCTCATTCTCCCTGTGCCCACCCACTGCCCTCTTCCTGGGTTCTAGGTGACTCAGTAACACCTAGAGGCCTTGGCAGCTTCCGTGTGTGTCCATCAGGGTGACAGGGCAGGGGCAGCAGATTGGCACACAAGAATAAGACCCAAACCAGCCCTTACCATCCACAAAATAGCTGACCGGTCAAACCTTCATTTTTTGTCCATTTATTTAGAAAAAAATTAACATGGGCAAATGAGATACCTCAGTGTTACAACAGAGTATAGAAATGTCTAGCAATAGTCAAATAATCTGATCTTTAAATACAAAATAACCACATGAACACCTAATATACAGGTTTCATCTGAATACATATTTATTAGATAAATATTAGAGGTCGCCACATCATCTAACTACATACAGCTTTGCAAGACTAGAAATCACAATTAGTTTTCTGACCAGTCGAGGGTATGAAATGATTGCATTGTAGAGACAACGTACAAGGACGAATGAGGGTTCCTGTGGCTGTCACTTTCAGGCTGCACTGGCGGGGGTGTCGATGTGTGCACATGACATCATCTGCGATCATGATATCAAAAATTATACAAAGTGTGAATTTGGTTACAATTTTCTTCTGAAGTCCCCAGTTGCTTCTCATTGTTTTCCATAGCACCCTAGAAATTACACAGGTGGCAGGACAAGCACGCTGCGGCTAAATAGTACATGTAAGTCAAAAGAAAAACAAAAAACAAAAACCTTTTCCACACAGGGGGCCGAGTATATTACATGAGTGAGACAAACGTGGAGAGCTCACAAACACTAACAAACGAGATCTAGTTTTTCCACGTAAGATGGAGTTCCAAGCCTCTTTTTTTTTGTTTTGTCTTGTAAAATAAAAACAATACACATTCCGAGAGAAAAGAATGCATCTGTTGACGTGTCTATTTCTCATTTACATATGTACACACATCCCTTGGGATCATGCTGCTGATATTTTCTTGTCCGGATGAGGCAGGCCCGGGTGTCTCCCCCAACCCCAGTTGGGGAACGCCTGTGGTTTTGTGGGGGTTGGGGTGGGGGGCTTCCATTAAGGAACAAGGGCTACAAGTTTTTTGTTTTTTTTTTTTTTTAAATAAAATGGCTACAGAACATGGAACACAGATAAAGCTTCAAACCAAGAAGATGGGGGTGACTGCCTGCTCTCTGCCTGGCGGACTGGTTTGCTGGCTGGCGAGTGGCGGCAGAAATGGACCTGGGGGTTGGATCGATGCTTGTCCCACAGGGTGGCTTGCCAAGGTCTTGTTTTTCTTTCCCTCCCCCCGCCAAGGTGACTTAGGGCTGAAGGCGGGAATCTGGAAGGATGGGCAGTTGTCTTCTCAGGCTTGTGCCTGCCTTGCTGACACGCTGCCTCTTGTTGCTGGCTCCTGTGGCAGCCTGCCTGAATCCCCACCCTTCTTGACTTTGCCTTTGTACCCCAAGGTCACCCTGGAAGAGGACAATCCCCCACTTCCCGCCCCAAGTACTAGGGAGCTTCAGGCACCACGATCCGGGTCCAGCCTCTCTTGGATGAACTTGCTGGTAGAGAGGCCTGCTTGGGAAGGGACCCAGGGGCTAGTGTCAGGTGCCAAGGCCAGAGATGACTGGGGTTGGGGGAGCCCGTGCTTTGGCGAGCATATAGCCTTGGGCACTGGGAAGCCATAGATAGACCTATGAGTAGAGTCTGTCTAGGCATAGCAGGGCAAGAACCTGCCAGGCAAGAACCTGGAAAAGTCACATTGGGCCAAGCATCAAATGGCAGGGAGTGGAAGCTTGGAAGGCAGGTGTCTGCCAAGTGTGGCTGGGGCAGATGGTCCAACACAGAGCATGGCCAGCTATAGGGCTACAAGCTGCCCAGCAATAGCTGGCTTGGAGATGGCTTGGGACAGTGGTCACCTGGCTTCCTGGCCCCCCAGTGCAGCCACTCACCCGGATGTCCCTCATCTGTACAATAGCCCTGGTTGCTTTTTTGTTTTTGTTTTGTTTTTTTAAAAAAATAAGAAGGAAGAAAGAAAGAAAACAGAAGGACTCAGTTTTTGTCATTGAGTCAGGTATTTTAAAAACACCAGCAAAGGCTATAACCAGGTCATGAAAATGTTGAATATTATCAAAGACGATACTAAAATATTCACAAAGATATTTACAAAAAGCATTTCTTAAAATAATTGATTTGCATACTGAACGCTATCTGGGAAAACCTCAACAAACGGGACAGAGGAAAAAAAAAGGGGGGTAGTAGGTAAGGGTGGAGTGGGGACAATGACAACTCCAACAGAGAACCTTGTGCCAAGGGCTGTTACTGAAGTCAGCAGCTGGGGCCACCTTCCCGGTACACAGGAGTGCTGGGGACCACCCACCATGAGGAGGGACAGGAGACCGACAGTGACCGAGGATGCTGGCCGGGAAAGGGCCCAGCAGGCGGCAGCAGGGAAGGGCGCAAAGAATTTACAGACAGGACCCAAGTGAGTGGACGGTCCCGATGTTAACCACGGGCTGTGCAGCTCAGGGGAGCAACCCACGAGCCTGGGACACAGGCAGACTCAGGACACGCTCCCCGAGGAGGGCAAGGCCAGACTGAGCTGGGCAGGGAAGGGAAGACCAAAAGCCGTCCCCGCTGAAGCAAGAACGACCTCTATAGTCAGGGTAGACTCGAAAGAAAGGGGAGGCAAGGCTGGCGGCCAAGGGCAGTGTCCGAGGCAGCCATGGGACGCACGGCAATGGACACAGCCCTGGGCACAGGCACAGACGGACAGAGGCTGCAGACATCCGGGACCCCTGTGCCTCCTTTGCCTCGCTGCCGTCCCTCTGATCAAGAGAACCAAGACACACAGGGAAACAGGTACCCCCTAGCACAGTCTTGGAAGGGTGGGTACGGGGGGGGAGGGGCGCTGGGTGAAGCAGAAACTGAATACATGGAGAAATTATTTACTTTCTGTCCAAGTCCAACATAATTGTCACTGCTTAAAAATTGGGGGTGGGGGTGGGGTGGGCAAAGCTGCAAGTGTGACACCAGCTGGCAAGCAGCCCCCAGTTCTCCACCCAAGGACACGCTCCCAACTGGGTCCATCCGTGCTCTCTGCCCTCCAAGGCCCGGTGCTGGTCTGACTCGGAAGGTCATGCTTCCCCCCCACCCCCACACTTTGCTCCACGCACTGTCCTGGTTCTGGGCAAGCCCTGAGCCCCTTTCCCACCAGTCCCCAAGCAGGAGTGGGCAGACCCTCTGTCAAACACACAAGCATGTCCTTCTTCACGGTCTGAGAGTGCTGTCAGGGTGGCTTGGCTTAGAGGTCAGGGGTCAACCCAAGGACCCCTGACCCCTGAGAGATGTTCCTTCCCAGAGGTTTGTGCTTTTTGGTGGTGGTGGTGGTGGGCAGGCTGATCTCCCTGCCACCACTGTCACTGCTCCTCCAAGGTCTGGGCCCCCACCCTTGGATTTCAGGGTAGGGGAGCCCTTTCTCTCAGGCTCCACAGTCACTTGAAGGAGGCTCTGGGCCAGGAAGCAGGGAGGGTTACAGTCTAGAAAATGGAAGAACTTTGGGGCACACTGGAAGGTCACCTAGAGTCGGCTCCCACAGGGACCAGAAGCTGTCAGTGCTACTGCCGCTGCCGGGCACCTCTCGCAGGGCCGGGTCCCCCTTAGGGGGTTGTCTTCGGGGCCTGCTCAGAGCGTGGGCCCAGGCCCAGGGCCGACAGGCAGGAGGTGGGCCGCAGCTCCACACGGCCTCCTCCACATCCACATCGAGGTTGCAGCAGGGGAGGGCTCCCCGGCCCTAGGCCTGCGCCTCTGGGCGAGGGAGACTGAGCCAAAGGCCCGGGCTCCCGGGAGGAGAGCATGTAGGGCAGACGGGGTAGGAGGCTGAGTGGTAAGGGAGGACTGGCCCCAGCGGGGATGGCCTTCAGTTGTTCTCAAAGAGGGACAGGAGGTCATCGTTACTATTGCTTGGCAGGTCGGGGGGGTCCAAGTAGGAGAGGAGCTCGTCAGGGTTGGTGAGTTCTGGAAGGAGCTGGAAGAGAAGATGCATAGATATCCAGATGATGGGTGGCTTGGGATGTGGCCATGTACCTTCCCTCCACCTGTCCCCTGCCCCCAACAATCTAGCCCCTGCACCTCGCCAGTAGGCCTACCCACTGTGCGCGCTCACCCACCACTCTCACTATGAATTCAACCCAGCTGCTGAAACCTAGGCTGGACTGGGCCCAGAAGAGCTGGGTAGGTCCCAGGGCAAGTCAAGCGGGATTCCTTCTTGCTCAGTGTCCACTGCCCCCCTTGGGTCATGCCACGAGCAGCCACGGGTCTCTGAGGAGCCATATGGTCCCTTCAGTTCCTTCTCCCCTAACCCCCGGGTCCTCCCTAGAGCTTGTTCCTGGTCAGGAGGTGGTGGACACGCCTGTGACTGGCCTAGGTGACGGACTGTCCCTCTATCTGCCCTGTGACCTGTTTATGCCTGCAAGTCTCAAAGTTGGGTCTGCACAGTGAGCCCTGTGAGCAGGATTCCAGTGAGAGCAAAGGGTGTGGGGTGGGCACAGTCCCAGCTCCCAGGTGGGCCTGGGCACTGGCAGGGAGGGACTATGTCCAGCCACCATCATACACGCCCTCCTCTAGATGGCTCAGGTCTCCAGCTGTCCTCTCCTGCCCATGCCACCCCTCCCACTTCCTCGCCCCCTTCCCCTTCCCCACCCTTGCCCTGGCACAGGGCGGGGTACCCTGGAGTGAGCAATGGAGCAAGCGCAAGCAGGGCATGCACACATGTGGACAAGAGAACTGGAGACAGACACACACACATGCGCACACACACACACACACACCACACACACACACACCACCAGCATGACAGACAGAGGGGCCCTGTCACTCCAGCCCCTGCCCTGCCTGGGGCCAGAGAGGGTGGCAGACACAAGAAGGGCAAGCTCAACCTGAGGGGAGGGAGAGGACCCTGGTGGAGTCTGGAAGGTCTTGGGTGTGAGATGGGCTGGGACTAGGGAACAGGATGGTGGCCACGGGTGGTCAGGAGGGGGTGGCAAGGGTGAGCATCTTGGTGGCACTTGCACTCTAGTTGGGGCTGCCTGGCTTGGGAATCAGAGGGCACTGATGGGGGGGGCCAACCCACTACCCACCCATGTCCTCCATGATCCCTCAACACCCTCCCCCTTTTCTCGGGCAGGTCCCGGGCCAAGGCAAGTGGTAACCCCCAACTTACATCCAGCGAAGGCTCCGGCATGTCGGATGCTCCCTGCGCTCCGGCCTGACCCTCTAAGGCTGAGGAGGGGTTAAAGGTCAGGTCGCTGTGTGGATGGCTGCTGGGAGCGGCCTGTGGCGGCTGCCGGGGAGGCTGGGAGGAAGGAGGAGGAGGAGGAGGAGCCCCACTGTGATGTAATGGAGGCCCTGACTGGTTGCTGGGGTGTGGAACGTGCAAACCTTGTTGTATGGAGGGATGGGGCTGGTCAGAGCTGCCAGCGTGTGGCATCTGTGGAGGAGGAGAGAGCGGGAGAGAGAGAGGTGAGGTGACGCGGCTCAGCCACGGATGCCTGGAGACAGTGACGCCCGACACGACTGGGGCGGTATGCACCCCTGACACAGTCCTGCTATGCATGGCCCTGTGCTCCCCGCGGGCCGAAACACATGCACACAGAGGCCTTCTCCGAAGTGGAGGCCCGGGAGACCGGCCTGGCCGCTCGGCCACCCCGCCCTGGACATTGGCACCACAACAAACAACAGCAAGGGCGGGATGGAGAAGCAAAATGGACATGCTCCCCTGGTGGTGGTGGTGAGGGGCTGTGGCCGGCAGTGGCAGCGTGGTGCAGGCCCTGGGCCCCGCCAGCTGGGTGGCGGAGAGCAGACACAGACACACAGCATGGGCAGGTGTGCAGCTCAGGATGGGGTCTGCGCCCTTCTCCCCCAAGTCCCCTGATCCTAGGAGCTCCCATCTGGGAGTGATGCTGGGTGCTCAAGGCCTCAGAGGTGCGCCATCCGCCAGTGGTGCCAAGGATTCCAGGTCTCCAAGGACATGGGGGATTCCATAGGATGATTTATGAAGGAGCTCCCTGCTGAGGCTGGGGCTGGTACCTCTCTGGCGGGTGCCACACCGGAAAATGGGAGGGTCCAGGGCTGGGGAACTATTGGCCCCCTTCTCCACTCCGAGCATACCCACTCTCACCCTCTGCCAGGGAGGGTCTCTCTCGCACACCATGCTACTCCCTGGACCAGGCTTCCTGAGCCCACCAGTTTCCTCCCTCTTTGCCACACAGAAAGCACTCCCACGTTTCTCCGTGGCCGTGGGAAAGGCAACAGAGCCCTCCACGCTGTTCCGCACATCCTACTTCCTCCACCCGTGTCTCCCAAAGCTGCCCCCTTGGGACCTGGCCCTGGCTACAGGGTCTAGCCAGGCTATACAGCATCCTTCCAGCCCCAGACCCTGAAAACAAGGCCCGATTCTGCTTGATGGTAGGGATGGAGAGGCCAAGGGGACACGAGAAGGGGGTCACCATGGCTTCCATCTCTCAGTGTGGACTGACTCAGGCCTGAGGGTGCAGCAGCAGTGAGTGGCTCCCCACCCCTGTGATCTGCCCAACTCAGGACAAGCATGTCCTGAACCTTCTGACGGTGGCTGTCCCCTTGACCTCAGCACTGGCTGCCACATCTCTGAGACTCAAAGTAGCAAGTGTTCTGTGCGCCTTGCTCGTGCACCTCTCAACCACGGTGTGGCAGGGGAGAGTGCCTGGGCAGGTCAGGGCCTGGTTAGGGCCTTCTGGCTGCTCCCTGTGCGTTCCTGCTCAGTTGGGAGTCCAGTTGCTGTCAGCTGGGGTCCAGATCTACCTGTGACTGCATTCCATGGCACCTGGCACAGGTATACAGGCTGCCCTCTGGCCAGAGCTCAGAAATGACGAAGCATAGGACCTAGGTAGGCAGCATTGTGGTGGGGTGGGTGTGGGTATTCTGAAGTCAGCCCACAGACGCAGGTCTCACTGCACAGAACCCCGGCAGCAGAACCCACAGAGGCAGGAGCAAGCCTTGTTGGGGACAGGAAGCACATGGTGTTCCCATGGCTGTTTTCCCACATGTCAAAGGTCTGGGGTATGGGTTGGGGAGGGGTCCAGGTGTCACCTAGGCACAGGATGCTAGGGGCATGGCTAAGGGACAAGGGCCAGAGGAAAAGCCTTACGGGGCATGGAGTAACTCGCAAACACCAGCCCAAATGCTGAGGCATTTGCCACCTGGCATCCTGGGGGGGAGGGGGTGGTCTCAGGTCTCAGCGAAAGGCTGATACCTACCAGCCCCCAGGGCAGCCCTGGGCCTAAGGCAGGGCCAGTCAGCATCAGATGTGCACAACATAACAATCCTACTGTCGCATCTTTCTGGGCCTCTCAAAGCAATGGAGAAGGCTGCTGAGAAGCCTTCCGGGTACCAATGCCCCAGCCAGCCCACTGCCAATCACTGCCAGGTCCTTGGGGAAAGCCACACCTCCTGATGGAAGAGGCCTCAGTTTCCCCCAAGCCCCAGCTGATCTTCTTCTCCTGGGTCCTGCCTTCCTGAGCACAGTCAGCCTCCTAAATCTGCTCCTCTACCCCAGCTTAACTACCCTGTGTGGATGCATCCAGGGCTCACCGGAAGAGGCCTTTCAAGCTGTGCCTCCTCCTGCAGCCCTCCACACAGCAGGAAGCCCATGGAAGTCTGGGGCAAGCATGGAAGGGGCTTCCTCCAGCAACATGGCATGTGGCACAGGCCATGGAGGCCCTGCCAGCAGGCAAATGGGACTCGCTAGCATTTCTTTCTGCAGGTGGGATTCAGGCCTGCATGTGGGACATGACTCTGGGTGGCTAGAAGCATGCAAAGTGAGTGGGCAATAATAGTGCATGTGTGTCCGGGAGCAGCCAGAGGCCCACCCAATGGCCACAGAATCTGATCTCCTATGGGTGAACAGCCCAAGTTCCTGGTCCAGCCTGTCTCCTTTGAGCCTCAGATCTAATTTTTAGCACCACCTCTGCCTGGAAGGGGGCTGCTCCATTAGATCTGCAGAGCGGCCAACAGGGGTGGGGGAAGTGCTGAGGACGGTGAGAGGTGCTCAAGGGTGAGGGGCAGGTACTCACAGCTTCCTGCATGGGGTGGCTGAGGGGCTTCTCGAGGGCGGCCATGTTGTTGGGCATGTCTGGGGGATGGGAGAGCTGGGGGGGCCCGTGCATGAAGTCATTCATGGATGTCCCTCCGGGGTTCCCGTGGGGGAAATCGAAGTTGCCATGGCCCTGGTAATTGTTGCCTATGGAGGGAACGAGACAGGAAAAGATGGTTGAGCAGAAAGAAGAGCTGGGAGTTTGTCAAAGCTAAAACCAGGTCCTCTGCCTTGGGGTTGGCATCTACAGCCTTGAGTTCCTGGGCTGTGCCATGTAGCAGCCTCATCCCAGCCTGGGTATCCCAGTATGTGAGCTGCTCTATTATGAAGGACATGCAGAGATGGGAGAGTGGACACGCAAGGCTCCTGCAGGGGCAAAGGATGCAGAAGCAGGCAGAACTTGACAGGATCTGCTAAGCTCTGTCCCCATGGGCTGCATTTTGTAGCCAAGAAGAGCCCAGTCCATGGTGGGCAGCCAGGTTCTGCCAAGTGCTAGAGAAAGCCACGTCAGATTCACAAGGATGACGTCAAAAGCCAGCCATCTGGCCTCCTCCCTGTCCTCTGCCATGAGGCAATGGCAAGAGACCCAGCATGAGCATGCTGGGGGTGCTGCTGGGCCCGCTCATGGCCTGGGGACCCAGAACCCCTGGGGCTTGAGGTTGGGCTGCTGTATAGGAACCAAGGGTATAAGGATGAAGCATGGTCTGGGTAGCAGGTGAGTAAAGGCCAGTGACAGCAACCTTGGTGGCCATAGTTTTGCTGTAGCTCCTTCTGTCCTTGGATGGGTGGGAAAACTGCATGGGGTAGGGACTATACAGACACTACAGAAAGACACAGAGGGTCTTGGGAAGGGCCTAGAATCCCGTGTGTGTGTGTGAGCAGCCTCAATGAGAACTGGCAGGGATGAGCTGGCACCTGTGTAACTTGGCAATATAGGTTGGCTATAGCAGCAGGGCCCATGTGCGGTGTACCACCTCTGCTTTCTTCTTACTGCACACTTTGGCTGCCATCACCTGCCCTCCATTTGCCCTGAGCCCCCAGTTCCTGGCCTGACCTTACCCACCTTGGCTGCTATAGTCGCTGTTGTTGGTGCCCCCAGGGGGTGGTGGGAGCGGGTAGGGGGATGGGCCAGGGCCCAGGGCTGCAATCATCTCCATGACATTGGGCATGATCATCTGGCTGGGGCTCATGGTCTTGAAGCGCTTGGAGGGGATGCCGTCGGGGTCGTCCTTGATGTGCAGGTCTGACTTGATGGGCACCGGCCGCCAGCTGCACGTGGGGTCGATGGTGACTTCTTCGAATTCGGAGCTGGAGTGTGAGAGGGTAGGAACACAGCTAGGACTCAGAGAGGCCAGGTCCCGGATACACACACAGGCATCTGTGCCAAGGCCCATGCTGAAATCTCAGAGCATGCTGCTTGACCTACACCCTGAGAGCTATGGAGATCAGGCCTAGGACAAGCCTGCAGGTGGGCAAGGCCAGGGCAGTTGGGCTCAAGTCTCCCACCGGGGGAACAGCTGTGTTCCTCAGAGCCCCAAGGTTAAGAGCAGACAGCTGAGGGCTCTAGGGTGGTCAGGGCTGTCTGTGTGTTCACCCGCCTCAGCTCAGGCTGCATTCTCACTGCCCCCTCCCAACTCCCCGCATGCCCCTGTCTGGGGCGCACTTACTGTTGGATGGCGTTCAGGATCCCCCACATGTACTGGTCCACCTCCAGGCCCTCGAGGAGAGCAGTTTTACTGGAAAAGGAAAGGGAGTTTAGCCTGGGGTCCTCGATACAAGGGCAGAGGGGCAGCCCTGCCCTCCCTGTGACCAGCGAAGGCTTGGCCCCACTGCTGGTAACTGCTGGAAGCACAGGTGGCTGCCCACAGCCCTGTGTGGTGGGTGGAGGAAACCGTGCTCCGGGGTGGGCCTCATCACTCACTTGCACACAGGACACCTCCAGGTGCCTCGCTCACAATTCAGCTGCAGGTACGACTCCAGGTCAAAGCACTGTAGAAGACAGACAGGCGGGTGAGACCAAGAGCAACAGGGCAACTTGCCAGGCACCATGCTGCCAGGGAGGGCAGGCAGAGGGGAGGTGGTGGGAGAGACTCAGGGCAGGGGGCATGAAAACCGGGTCGCTCTTTGCAGGTCCCATGAAGAACCGGCCAGACTCCTGAATGGTGTGCCCAGTGGCGGCATCCCTGTGCCACCCTCCATGCCCCAGATGAATTCTCCTCCAAGAAACCCTCCACTCAGGCCTGCTCACCTGCTCTGATCCCACAATAGTCCCTCTTTTAAGGTCAGAGTAGCCTGGTCCAGGCACGGAGGGCACATCTGACCAAGTCACTGTGCCCATGACATTCTCCCACTGGGAAGCCCTGGGGCCAGGCTATGTGCAGATGTAGAGGCGAGGAGGGTGGCCCAGCCCCTCTGCATGCATCCTGCCCCTAGGAGACATTTCCTAAGCCAGCAATGCTAGCGAGTGCGCCCCCCCCCGCCCCCAGACTGCACACCCTCCTATCACCACCTGCCCCAGCTGTGACAGCCACAGGCAGTTGCTGAGCAGCACCTGCTTGGGCCAAGGGCCTGGACACACACAGCAGGTGCCCTGCTCTGGGGTCCTGAGTGAGCCCTGGCACCTGGACAAGCCCCTGACATCTTGCCTGGGGCATGGCCAGCCTACAGCCTGAGATCAAAAGATAAATGATTGCTCGTGAGGGTGTGAAGGCAGCGGCTGATGGCCAGTTCATCCTTAAGGGTCAGTTACGGGCCTCAGTATCCCTCCAGCCCCAGCTGTGGGCCCTGGGGGTTGGTACAAGCAAGGCTCACCTGGACGTGCTTGCAGTCGTGGCCACGGGCAGGCAGCTGGATGCGTCGGAATGTGATGGGGCACTTCAGAGAAACCTTGATGGCCGTCTGCTCCACGCCGTCCTCCCCACTGAGGGCCGTGCTGCCGGACGAGGCAGCCACGCTGCTGAAATTGCGCTTGACTGCAGGGGGGGAGGCATGGGCAGCTGAGGGGTGCTCTGCAATCTCCCACTTCTTCCTGGGGCTCTACCCATCCTTACGGTTCCCTGGTGGGGTCCACTGAAGGACAAGTACATGTGCCCCAGGCCTCAGCTCAGACTATATGTGACCCAGATGGCAGCTCACCTTGGCGACACATGTGTAGGGCACTGGCTTGGGGAGGAGGCACTGCACAATAGGCCTTCATTAGGCAGGAGTGACTCCATGCAAAGCTGATGGAGACAGAGGCTGGTCCTGCCTGGTCTGATTCACTGGGTCTGTGAGGGTAGATTCTAAGCTAAGCCTCGCCCTCCACTAGACCTTGAGCAGTTGCTGCTGAGGCAAGGATCCCAGTCTGGAACCAGTCTCTGAGCTTATCTCTCAGTACATTCCTGGCTTGGGCGATCACCTCCTCCAGGAAGCCCACCTGGCTTGTCTTAACCATGACATGTTGTTTCTGTTGGCTGTGGGTGTCATGTAACTGGGCAGGTCACAGAATCCCCACTGAGCCCTACAAGTGCATTTGAGCATCATAACAGCCAACAAGAAAGAACGGGCACTGGGATTCAGGAGCCAAAGGTCAGCCCAAGATGAGAGCAGTGACCCGCTGGGTCCCCACCAACTCACTTTTCGTGATGCAGTGCTCTGCCGGCAGGAGGCGTTTCTTAAGGAGGCCTTGCAGCACAGAGCGGACAGAGGGCCTGTGCACCAGCTGCAGCACAAACAGGTGGGACTGTAGGAGAGAGAGGCATGGTCAGACCCAGTTCCCACAACCATCAGAGACGTCGCTGCAGGAGCCGGGAGTCTCTGAAGCCAGGCTGTGTCCTTTCAGAGCCCGGGCACCAGGCAGGGGTCGCCACTCTGCCTCTGCTCTAGGCTAACAAGAGGGGCTTGGAGACACACACACACACACACACACACACACACACACACACACACACACTCACTCACTCACTCACTCACACACCACCCCAGCCTGGGGAGGTTTAGGGATACGTGGTCTCAAGCCTGAAGTCCACTCTGCTTTCTGACCTCAGGGGACTCAGTTCCATCTTCACTGCTGAGAAGCCTTCCAGGATTGCACATTCTAACCACCCCCTGGGGGCTCCCCAGTGATCTGCAGTCCTGGGATGCTCATATCTGGCCCTGATGCCCCTCCTTATGTCAGTCCCAGCATTGCAGCATTTCCAGGGAAGCCAGCACAACAAGGCAGGCTGGGTGCTTCCTTGCAAGTCTGCCCGGCAAGCTGACTGTGTGCCAGGTTCTGCGGTCTCGGGGAGGAAGTGGGAGGCTGGCAGGAGGGACATGGTCCCAGTTGCACGAGCTACTTTGAAGGACAGGTGCAGACACACAAGGATTAGGACATCAGGGTTGGGTGAAGAAGGGTGAGTCAGCCCTGTGTTCAGGGGAGCTGGGGCAGTCACAGCAGGAACACTTCCGAGAGATGAGGAAAGAGCAGAACAGAACTTTGGAGGGTACAGAGAGATTCAGGAATAAAAGATGGGGGGCAGGTGCCTGGAGGAGTATGGGGGGATGGGCACAAACAGGAAGAGGCCACATGTGTAAAGCCAGGGTACAGTGGCTTTGGCCTGCACACACCTAAGGAGTGGCCACATTTTTATTTTCAACATTTGTTCATTAATCTATTTATTATAAGGTAGAGCGACCGGAATAGAGAGACCAAAGATTTTTTTTTCTACCTGCTGGTTCACTCCCTAAAAAAAAAGTGCCCACAACAGTCAGGGCTGGGCCAGGCCAATGCTAGGGGTCCAGAACTCCACCGGGATCTCCTCTGTTGGGATGGAAGGGGACCAAAGTAGCAGGGATGGGAAACAGGTGCACAGGTATAGGAGGAGGAGGGGCACGGTGTCTGGGCCGGCTGTGAAGGAGGGCAGGGGCACCCAGGAGATGGTGCGGGGCCTGCAGGAGGGGCCAGTGCGTGGCACTCACACAGCAGCAGGCGGTGACGGTGATCTGGATGGTGTTGCGGCCTGGCTGGCACACATGCTTCAGGTGCAGGGGCTTGTGTGAGGTCTTGTTGTCGCCACGCTCGATGGTGAGGGGCGTGGCGTTGACGCTGACCTGCACCGAGGCTGGCCAGTTGGTGTTCATCTGCCGGTCCTCGTGATGGTAGCACTTGAACTGCAGCTCCAGGTCAGACCTAGGGTGTGGTGGAGATGAGGTGGGGTGAGGGTCGGGGGAGGGCTTCAAGCACCTTGGAGGGCACTGCTACCTGTGTCCCCCACCATGGCTTCTCCCTCCCCCAGCCTGGGCTTGTCCCTTGTAGCCTGCAGAGAGCCCCTCACACGTTTCCGATCAAAGGCCAGCCTGGTACACACTGCCCTGCCATTTCCATCCAGCACATGCTGTGTAGCTCTGCTTGCTGTCTGTCCCCAGGGTGCCCTTCTGCAGAGGTAAGTGGTCGACCCCCAGGACAGATGCTCAGCTGATAAAACCAGCTGTGAAGCAGGTTCAGCCAACTTCAGATCCCCAAGGGGAGCAGTCCCCCAACCCAGGCCACCTCTGCTGAGCATGTGCTGGCAAAGGCAACTGGGACCCTGGAAGTAACCACATATGCAGGACAACCATGCAGGCAGCAGGCTGCCCCTTCACCAGGTCAAGGGCACTGCTAGGTGAAGAGAGGGGCTCCCGTTCGCCCAGCAGGCTACACAGGGCCCGTCCTTGTGTCCTCCTGCCTAAGTATCTTGGACATCCAAGCCAGCTTGCTCTTGCGGTCTTGCTGCGGCCAGCTCAGCCTGGGGGAGGTGGTGACAAGGGGCGAGAGTACATGTGTGTGTGTGAGGACAAATGAGCACATGCCCAGTGTGGGTCCCCCTCTAGTCCCTAAGGCACTTTCTGGGAAGCTGGGGGCAGTAAAGGGTAGACACAGCACCCCTAGTCCCAACCAGGGTCAGACAGATCCTTGTCCGAGGAAGGACTGAGCGGGGAGAAATGCAGGGAACTGGTCCTCCTGCAGGCCTGGGCTGTGGTGTCAGGCCAGCCCCTGGCTAGCCATGAGAACACACAGGCGCTGATCGACGACTCTGCTCTCACTGCTCATGCCTGTCAAAGATGGAGAGCAGTGCCTCTTCCCAAGGCCAAAGCAGACCATGCTGCATGCTGGCTCTCATCGAGGCAGGAGATCACACTCAAAGTCATGACCACCCTTTCCTGACTGCCAAGTATGGACTAAGCCAAGAGCATCCTCCTCAGCCTTTGGCTCTGAAATGCCTTTCCCATCTCACTCTCCTTTCTCTTTTTTATTGGGATATCTGAAAGGTGCAGACAAGAGACCTCGCTCGAGCTGGTTCACTCCCCCAAGTGCCCACCACAGCTGGGGTGGGGCTGGAAGTCTAGAAGCACATCTGAGACTCCCAACACAGTGGGTGACAGAGACTTGAGCGCCTGACCCATCATCTGCTGCCTCCCGGGTTGCACATCAGCAGGCAGCAGGAACAGAAGCGGAGGGGAAACGAGAACCCAGACACTTGCATGTGGAACGAGGATGCCCCGAGCAGTCTCAGCTGGCCGATCCATAAACAGCTGCTTCAGCACTCAGGACTGGCCTGACGGGCGCACAGCCCCTGCCACCTTGTGCGCAGTACCCTGTGAGGGCAGAGCCCAGCACTCACCTCCACATCAGTGTCTGGTGGACCGTGGGCCGCAGGTGGAACACGTGGTTGCTGACGGCCAGGTTGTGCTCCAGGCGGAAGGGCTCCAGCACCACACCGTCCCGCACGGGGAAGGTGAGCCGCAGCTCATCGTTGTGGTTGGCTGGGTAGGGAGAGGAGCCGGGTAAGCCACTCCGGGACTTGTTTGGTGGGTGGGGTTTGCTCACCCACACTGATGTGCAGCCAGAGGCCAGGTGCAGATATCTGACCCCATCCTGCTGGGCCTCCCCTCTTCTCCACTAGAACCCCTTGCTCTGCAAATGCCCCAGCCTCACCCCCACCAGCTACTGCCGAGGAGCCTCCTTCTGTCCCCTTCTGCAGCTGGGAGCTGACTTTCGTTCTGGCCTCCAGCCACCTGGGCACGTGCTGAGAAAGGGGGCAGGCAGCCCAATCCCTACCCTGACTGTCCCTCTGCTCTCTAGTCCTCCTGTCTGTTCTGCATATGCACCCCACCCCGCCACCTGCAGGCAACCCTGTGGAGCTGTTCCAGGCAGCATGAGGCAGGGCACAGGTTCTCACCTGGGGGAGGCGGCAGGGCGCTCATATTTGGCTTGATATCAGGTGGGAAGGGGGGTTTGACGTCTTGGCTGGGGGACAGGTAGGGAGGGATGCTGCTCCCTGGGGTCATGGGGGGCGTGGGGTTTCCTGGGACAGGTGAGTGGGGGTAATTTGCCACAGGAACCGGCCTGGGAGGCTGCAGAGAGAAAACACACTCAGGTCATGTGATTGTGTGGGAAGGAGGAGCCGTGGCTATGGACCTGTACCACACTCTGCCAGCAGGAGGAGCTCTCCCTGACCCTGGGGAATCCCTCCCCCAAAAGACAGTGGGCCTTGGAAGGGCCACCCATCTCCTACATGAGCTTCTCTGGTGTCAGGTGGATACAACATCTCTGCCCATTTTTAAGTGGGTAGACTAAGGCTCAAGTGGCAAGGACTTGTCTGATCCATTTTGCCCATGTGTGCACCCCCAGCACCTCACCACCAAGATGCCTGCTTCCCCAGGAAAGCGGGAACCCCAAAATGCAGCAAATGTCTATGGTGGGAACTTTCACAGCAGAAGTTGACACATACCCTGTTGACGTTCCCTTGGCTATAGCTGCTGTAACTGCTTCCAGAGAAGGTGTTGTTTTGTCCATTAAACTGTTCTGGCTGTGAGAAACGAGAGAATCAAGGCTTTGGATGGCAGGCAGCAAACCGCCAGACTCTGCTCTCCCTCCTGCTGGGGGAAACCTACAGTGGAGTGGGGATGCTGGGGGTGGGGTGGGGCTGGCCAGCATCCAGCCTCTTTCCATGCACAGCTTTTTGTGTAGCCAAAGAGTTTACAAAGTAACCACAGCAAGTGGAGCTCACAGATTCTGAAGTGCCGGAATAGAAGCTGGTGAGATACATGTCAAATAGTGACATATCTCCCTGAGAATGTATTTCAGAAAAAAAAGAACAAGTCCATGTGCCCGAAAACAGTCACTCCGGGATTATTTCCACAGTGACACAACGCCTCCCCGATGCTCGATGGGGAAAGAACATCCAGCAGAATCCAAGGTGGCCCTTCACGGCGACAGAGATGGGCACATTCAGCATCGCTTACACTCACGCACTGAGGTTTCAAAAAAAGATTCCACGTTATGGCCTACAGTCCTGGCTTCAAAGCTGGTACTGTCACATGCAGGGGGCGTGGCTTCTGCCAACGGGCTTGGTTCACTGTGTTTCTTGTGCCTGTCGCCCATCAGAAATGGAAGAGCCTCGAGCCCCAGGAGGACAGGAACAAAATCAGCTCTGACCACACAGGGACATACTCAGCTCTGACTATACAGGTACATCCAGGAACGCCCGCTTGCCCAACTGCCCCTCAATATCCTCAGGGCTCACGCAGGCAGGATGAGGGGCTTGGGAGACAGCCGTGGGTGCAACTCACCTTGTAATACTGCCCCATGTTGACCGTGGGGGGCGGGTATTGCCCGGTGCTGGGCTGGCTCGGCATCCTTTGCCCGGGGTAGTTGGGAGAGGTGAGCGGCCTTGGAGGGTTGGGCGTGGGGTACTGGCCTGGCTGGGTGGGGAACTGGCTGTTTGGTCCGTATTGCTGGTTTCCATAATTGGGCTGTGGTGGCAGATAAAGGACATGGGGAAAGTCATCAGTGACCTGCCAGGGCATACCTCTGATGCCCCAAATCTTTCCTGGCCCTAACTGACGCCCAGTCTGCTTGACTCATTGCCCACTTCTTTCCAAGGACACCTGTAGCCACTTGCCTGTGCCATTGGGATGGGGGCTCTGCACTTTCCAGCCCTTCTCCGTCTTTCTCTAGCCCGTGGCTCCAGCTTATATACCTCAGTGCAACCAAGGAATGTGAACAATAGGAAGGCCATGTGGCTGTATCCTGAGGCTCTATGTGTGGGGCTGTCTCACCTTCAAAGGACAGACCACACCCTGGCTGGGCAGAGCCTGGAAGAGACTGGCTGCTGCACAGAGACCACTCCATCCGAGAGAGGCGCTGCGTAAGAACAGCCAACAGTGCCACCTACAGCCACCTTTCTGCTTACATGGGAATCTGGCACTCTAGGCTTACAGGTGCAGCTGGACACTGCCTCAGGGGTTGGTGAGGGGGAGGCCCTTAGTCAGCATGTGCTCACAAGGGCCCCAAATGAAGGGCCTCAGAGTAGGTGCCCAATGGCACCAACACGGAAGGACATCCTGCAACTCATGAGGCTGCAACGCAGCAGCTACTTTGCCTGACTGTGACTTCCATCACCAGACAGATGGAAGCAGTTGCCCACCAGGCTAAAGAGATGAGATTTATGAGGGACCAGGAGCCTTGACTCCGGGCGGCCCATTCAAACGCAGGATGGGTCGGGCTGGGGCTCCTGGGAGGCACTGCCAGAGCCAGACAGTTTTAGCTAGGCAGTAACAGCACACCATGAAGAGGGTGATGGGCCCAAATGTCCAGGAGTCTGACAGCAAGTGAGTCCGCGTTGGGGTAGATGCAAGATGGCGCTAGGACTGAGCAGCTCAACATTCTGAGGGACAGCAGGTGCATTCCTGGGCAGTCAGGTGGGGAGGCAGGCAGTGTGAGCTGAGGGAGCCCTGAAGCCCTCTGAGGCTCTCTCTGTGGGGTTCTCATGGGAGTCACAAGGAGCTGGGGGGATGTGAGGAAGAGTGGCAGCTCATGGTCCCCCCGAGGATAGCCAGGGCCTGGGGGTTGGGAGGCAAGGGGCAAGGCTTGACACAGCCACCTGGGTGACGGAAGAAGCCCCTGCTGTCCCTATCTTGAGCTGAGGATGCCTCTGCAGTTGCTGAGACACCCAGCCCATGCCAGGGTGGACACTAAAGGGACACTGCACGGACCTGTCCATCCAGGAACTTGAGGTCTTCGGAGTCTAAACCCACTGCCAGGCCAAGCTCAAGGCCACGGTCCTGAGACCAGAAAGGAAGAGCAAGTTGTTCTGAGAAAGGGTGCGTAAGCAGAGGGCTGGGACCCCAGACTCAGCCAGGGGCTTCAAGGCTGAGCAGTACCGACTGGCTGCTGCTGGGGAACTCAACCCGCCCCCAGGTACCCGGATGGGCCCACAGGAGCTGCCAACTTATTGTCTGTGTGTTGGGGGCCCTGGACACCCGGGCCCCTGCTTAGGACGCTTTTAAGTCCTGGGGTGGTGGGTGGCTAGGCTAACCGATGAAGACATCTGCACGCCCCTACAAGAATACGGTCTAGCTCCTAATTCCAGCTCCCTGCTAATGCTCGCCCACACGGGACCTTCCCTCAGTTTCTGAAGGCACTTGGGGGGTGGGGGAGGGAATGATTCTGCAAATGGGATGCTCTCTGCCATTCAAATAAACATAACTGAAAGCAAAGCAAAAAAAAAAAAAATCCTTTACTGGCCTGCTACAGTCTCAAGGTGAGGGCTCCACACTTTCCTAAGTCTTCCCAACACCTTGGCTCAGCTGGCTGGACAGCCCAAGAGGCCATGTGGCGTGCAGCGGGAGAGCAAGTGACCACTAAAGGACAAGCACAGAACTCACTACCTGCTTCCTGGGCACTTGCTGCATGTGCCCAGCTTTATGCAGGGAAAGGGTTTTTTCTGTGCTCACTCTGTGGCGGGGAGGAGGTGGAAACCTTCTCAAGGGCATGAACAACCCTTGAACAACCCCAGGGTTGCATCACCCAGCCAGTGCCCAAGCCAGGACCGGCAGGCAGCAGTAACAGCAGCTACTGCTTGCTCATCAGCTCCACCTGCTGGCCAGAGACAGAACACTTCATGAGCAAGCTCTTCAGCAGGGGGCAGGCCGGAGGATGGGTCGGAAGCCGGAGTTCACCAAGGAGCACAAACACGACTCGGCAAGGGCCCAGGTTAAGAGTAGAACTCGCTCAAAAGCTTTAGCAGGGCCAGGTGTCAAACCCAGGAATGCTGACTCCCGCCCCAAGATCCTGGTTCTGGAGGTGGTGCCAGGCCCCTTCTAAAGCATTGCCCACAGCCCTTGCGTCCTGCAGCCTGCAGCCTGGGCCTCCCACCTCCTCACCTATCTGCCCCTGTACTCACCTCTCCTGGGTACGGCCTCTTTAGGCTCTGAATGGGAAGGGACTGGGGCCGGGGGCCCGGGTAGGTCTGCTGGGGCATCCGCTGCCCATGTGTGCCAAAGGGGCTGATGCCGGGCGGCCGGGGCTGGTTCATGCCCATGGGAGGGCCGCTCATCCCCGAGGGCGTCATGCCAGCCGCCATGCTGGCAGGGTTCATGCTGCCCCCCATGGAGGCAGGCCCCCGTGGCCCGGGCTGGTTCATGAATTGGCTGTTATACGCCTGGGTGGGACCCATCTGGAAAGAGGAACAGACCTTCAACGGGAGAAGAAGAAGAAAAAAAAAAGAATAAAATGCCACATGCATTGAAAGTGCAGGAAGGGAAGGGTGGGGGGGGGGTGGGTTGAGAGAAGGGGCATTTTCCTGTGTGGCTGCTGGTGGACAGACCCCAGGAGAAGGCTGTCCTGGGAGGGAGCTTGCTGCTGCCCTCTGCAGGCTGCACAGGAAAGATGCCGCTCAGGGGTGTTAGGGGGTGGGGCGCAGTCACTCCAGTGCGCAGGCAGCATTTCAGGGGGGAGGAGGGGCAGGCAGGGAATAGAGGAGGAGGTGCAGGGACTGGGAAGGGCACGGAGGGTGGAGGTGGATGAGGATGGAGGTAGGAGCCCCAAGGAGATTGAACCTTGGTGTCTGGAAACCGTGGTCCCACTGCAGGTCCCCCTGCCAATGGAAACACTCCTCCCACCTGCAAAGTTCAGCTGGACCCTGGCTTCCAGCTCCTCCCACGGCCCTGCTGCCTGCCCGCCCCTGCCTTGCACTCCTCTGGGGACTCCGGCTCTCCTCCCATCCCCTCCATCCTTTAGAAGACCTGGGGAGTAGGGTTGGGGTGTGGTGAGGAAGGCCAGGACAACAATGGTCCCAGAGACCACTTGAGGGACAGACTGGGAACAGGGTCTGTGCTCCCATAAGCAGGACGCCCAGGGAGCAATCTGGAAGCTCATTCCAAACACAAACACACACACACACACACACACACACACACACACACACACCCTAGTTATCTGCCACACCAAACTACACTGCCACACCCACGCATACGCCCCTGCATGAACTTCTACAAAAACCCAAATACACCCACACCCTCACACCACCAGTTCCCCATTTTCACCAACACCCTGCCTCTGATTCCCCCAGGGACTGTCCACCTCACAGACTGCACCAGGATGGGTGGGGGTCCTTACCGGTCCATACTGGTTCATGTCCTTGTTCTGCGTCTCTTGCAAGGCTGCCACGGTGGCTGTGGCCGTGGCCGTGGCTGTGGCTGCCGCTGCCGCCACTGCTGCTGCTGCAGCGGCTGCTGCCGGCTGTGTAAAGTCAGCAGGTGGCCTGGTGTGAGGAGGGATGCCCATGCCGGCAGGGGCGCTAGGACCCCCAGGGTAACTGCGTGGGAAAGGATGCAAGAGTTAGAGTTTGGGTCTGCAGAGGGACCTGTGACAAGCTCTGAGTGGGAACATGGGCTTCCCAGGACTGGGTGAGCAGCCAGCTGCTGTGACCTTGGAGCCTGTGCTGGGTGCTGAAGGCCAGTGGGTGTTCCTGCTTGGCTGTACCCAGCCCACTTCATGCCCCTGTAGTTCCTTCCTTCCTTTTCTTGGGATAGAGGAACTCCCAGTATTGGACAGCTCTGCTTCCATACATACCCCAGCAAGACAGAACAGATAGCTTCAATTGTTTTTGGGCAACTGGTTGACCTGTCTCACTATCCAGCTATCTTTTCCAAGGTAGCCCATTCCCTGTCTCCAAGTTTATACTCAAAGCAGAAAAGAAGCTTTTTCATCCCTCCTGGGACCAAGGGCCACTAGAAACCAGGGACAGAGCTTCTCCATGCTAGTAGGGTCTGGGAACACAGAGCTGGGATATAAACTGGCTCCTCCCACCTGGGTGGCTTGAGGAAATCAGGGTCAGCACTCACCTGGCACCAAAACCCCCACTGCCGGGGTAGTTGGGCCGGCCGTACATGCTCTGCTGGATGTAGGGCTGCGCGGGGCCGGCCTTGGCCGGGAACTGCTGCTGCTGCCCAGCAAATTGCGGGGAGTTGAGGCCGGGGTTGCTGGTGGTCATGCCTGATGCCATGGGGTTGCCGCCTGGATTCATGGGGTTGTTGGCATTGGCCATGGGGTTCCCAAGGACCTGGGGGCAGGTTGAGAGAATGTCACAGGGCTGCAACCCCAGGTACCCACATGGTCGTGTTGGAGGCGAGGAGGGAGAAAAGCAGGTGGTACATGAGGTAGTGGTGTGGGGCGGACAGTCAGGGCCATGCAGAGGTTGTGTGTTGGTGGGGAGGTGGGGGGCTTGCGTTAAGGTCACTGGCACCCTCCAGCCCTGGGACTTCTATATGGCTATGGCCAAGGTGGGCAGAGAAGCCTGGGGCTAAGCATTGGGACTGTCAGAATGTTTCATGGGACTCTGCTCTGGGCCACTCTGTTGGACCAAGTCCACATGGGATAGAGAAAAACCCTCTGCCACATTGTCACATGTCAAGGGCAGCCACTCCTCCTGGAAGGTCATGAGAGGAGGAAGAGACAGTCCCCAGGGACCAAGCCCCTAAGGAAGGGCAGGCCCTTCCTGCATCCCACAGTGGGGACAGAATCTGAGAGGGAAGCGGATGGCATGGCATCCTGTGGCTGGGAGAGGATCCCTCCTGCCACCCGCCTGCCCCTGCTCTTACCTGGCTCTGGGATGTGTTGGTCACTCCCCAAACAGTGGTGACCACGGACAGGGAGCCGGGAGGCTGGTTGGTGTTTTGCTGCCAAGGGACAGAGTCATAGGGGAAGGACCCATCACTGCGGAGGGAGGGAGAGAGAGAACAGAGTCTTAGGGGCCAGTGAGTGCAGGCTTGGCCAGAGCTTGGCAGCTCGCACACTGTCTAGGGGTGCCACTTAGGCCTGTCAGAGGTCTGACACAGCAGAGGTGCACCTGCTGGGACACGGCTTCTCTAACTCTACCATGGAGGCCGTCACACTGTGTGTCACCTCAGCTCAGAGTTTGCAGGATGCACTCCTAAGCCAGCAACGTGGGACGGGGTCTCCCTAAGCCCTAGTTCTGGCTCCAAGAGGCCTTTGAAGAGGAGCTGGGCTCCCCTTCACTCCCTCTGCCTCAGAACGACCAGGCCCCCCTTCAGTGAGGACCGTGAGGGTCTGGCTCCCCAAGTCCTGTGGCTGGCCTATGGAACATACGCTTCCCTGCGTCACCCATTCCTCCTGACCCTGGGCAATGCTGCCCCACCTCCTACGTTGTCTCTTGCACATCCTCTGAGCTCATCTCCTCCCTTGATCACCTGAGAGCCTGTGCATGAAGTCCTCCGTGGCTTCCTTGTGTATGAGGCCAAGTCCACACTCAAACTCGAAATCACTGACTCGGTGAGCCGCCCCCACCGCCCCAGCCCCATTTAGCCTAGGAGCTACTCTTGGACTTGGTCATCATGCTCCACAGTGCCCATCATGTCTTGGGACAGACGCCTCCCCAGGAAGCCCACCCTGTCCCACACATAAGGACTTAACCTCAGATCTTAGCTCTGTGCTGAGACCTGCAAAGAGCATTTATCCAGGTCTGCCACTAACTGTCCTGGTGCCATAGTGGGGCTCTGTAGATCCAAGCGGGTGGCAAAGGGAGAAGGGTGCTAGAGTGGGGGGCTGAGGCTGTCCTCCCCCCTCCTGTCTGCATGGCCTGCAGGTTTAGGGTTGGCTGAGTGGGCTCCTGCCATTGAGCACAATTCCAGGGGCTGTGTGCCGCCCCCCTACCTTCCCATCCCTCCACCTTCCAACTGCTGCACAGGTGTTCTCAAAGTGGACACTTCTGGGCAAAGAAGCAGGCTAGCTTCTGGTAAGACACATTCTCCAAGCCCGATGGATGGCTTTCCCCCTTTGCTGAACTTGAGCAGACTTCACGTACCCAGCCCTCCTACCCTGCTGCAGAGCTCCTACCCCAACACACACACACACACACAGCTGGAGCTGCTGCACCCACAAAGGTGCTGCACTCAGGGATGCTCTGGTTTTCTCAGGCCTCTGGGGCTCTGAACGGGCAGGTGGTCCCTCAGCTACACAGGCAGTAAGCAGCCCAACTCTTTCTATTGTAGATATTACCCCAGTCCCTGACATTTTGGGGAATGAATCGATGGATGGAAGATCTCTTGCTGTGTCACTGTGTCTTTCAAATAAATAAATTCTATATGCATCTATACATGCATGGGGCTCGTATCCTGCCTGGGTGGGCTGGGCAACATTCCCAACTGTAACTTAACACAAGCCAGAAACTATCTTTTGCTCTAACTATTGTCCCTGTGACCCTAGCAACCTGCAGTTCCACTCAATATCCAGTGCAGATGCAAGGTCCTGTCCCAGAACTTGTGTGGTCCAGCTCAGGAAACAGATCACCCCAGCCACTACTACTTGGGAGCCCTCTGGAACCTGGCAGAGTTCCCCCACAATCTCTACTGGGACTGGGGGGCAGCAGCTGATAGCTGGTCACCTCGGCAAGGAGGTCCCGGCTCATCGGGAACGCTGTGTTTGAGGTCCACAAACAACAAGCTCCCAAGTACCCTGCAGCTCCGTGGGTGGGCCTTGTGGGCGGAAACCGGCTCCTTCCTGTTTCACCCCCGCTCCCCTAACCTCGGTGAGAAGCAGCATTCATCCGTGTTCCCAAACTGGGCATCATGCCCTGGCTGGCTGGAAGGTTCTTGCACACATGGCAGGCACATGAACATTGGGAGACAGGACGTGTACCCACACCCTGGGCCCTGCTGGCACATGGCCGCACACGTGTACCTGGAGGGGTGGACTCAGAGCTGGCTTTGTCGCCACATGCACCTGCTACAGAAGCAGAAGTGGCAGTTGCACCGATGGCTGTGACTCATCTGGGGGGAAGAAGGCTCCTGTTGTGGCAGCCGCGGCCCCGCCCCCACTGGCCCACCACAACCACTGGCCTTGCCCCTTTTGACTGGACAACCTCCCTCCCCTAGGGGCTGCCTGGCTCTTGGACTGCTTGCTAGCAGAGGTAGAAGCCTGGCTGGGGAGAAAGGAGGGAGCAACAGAGGTGACCTAGAGAATGGTTCATCAGGGGTTGGGGAACATGTGGCCCCGGAAATCATCAGCTCTGGCCCTGCCAGAGTGGGACTTGGAAATTCACTAACTTTATGACAGATCTGTTTTTTGAGTTGATAATTTTGCAGGGCCTGTGAATGAGCTTCTAAGTCCCCAAACGGCCCCTGGCCTAGGGGCACTCCGTGTGTGTGTTGTGTTTGTGTGCTGGGAAGGAGCTCCTGAGACTGTCTCTCCCTCACCTCAGATCAGCACGGTCTAGCCTGCAGCTCAGACGCCCACTCCCCTTTGTACACCCCTCTCACCCTCTGGGGCCTGGTTTTGGGCCATAAGCTGTCCCCCTCCCACACAGACACCACAGCCAGAGCCCCCTGGGGAGTCCTTAACAACCTGCCAAGAGTCCTAACCTGGGGGCAGCTACAGCCTATCTCTGCACCTGTGCTTACCCAAGGACTCCCAATGGGCCTGAATTGCCCCTCTCATCCTGCCTAGGTGCCTCCAGAAGCCACCTCCTCCAGGAAGCCCTGACACATCGGCCTCTGCACATTGCTGGGGCTCCCAGGATAGCCCTGCCCTTTTTCCTTCTGCCCCAGGAGCCATCTTCACACACCCATGGAGCTCAAGGAGCATCTACTGAACAACAGCACCTGCTTGTGCAGGTTACTGGAGGAATGCTGGGAAGGAATGAAGTCATGAACTGGTGCGCCCAGCACCTGCCTCCAGGGTACTGGCACTCGGGGCCCAGAAGGGCCAGGTCCTGGCTCCTCTGTTGGCCAGCAGTGAACGAACACATGAGTGTGATGGCACCAGGTCACAGAAGCGGCCACAAGCACACAGGCCCTTGGATGCAGGCAGAAACTCAGGCACAGGGAGAAGAAAGGGATGACTGAGGCCCCCGGCTGGAAGGCAGCAGAACTGCAGCTCCACTCCGCTCCTCAGCAGCCCACCCCTCGGTTCATGACCCCACCTACTACTCCCAGGGGCACGGGGGCTTCCTCTGCCCAGGAATCTCTCCCCTGGGTCCCCCACCCCCAGCCTCGATCATGCCCCTGGAAGAGGAAGAGTGGCCACCCTTGATCTTGGAGTCTTCCCCTGCTCAAGCTGGCTTTGATTGTAATCAAATTAACAGCACAAACCAGATTTATTAGGCTCTTAATTACCTTTGCAGCGCTGATTTGTAAACGGACAACATGCTAATCACAAACGGCTCATTAAAAAACCTGGGAGAGGAAGGCATGGAGGGATCCATGTGGGCATCGAGTCTGCACCACCATGGGGATATGGCAAGTGTCCTGTTGCCCAGTTACTGGCTGGGACACCCCAAGGCCTCTCCTGGCCTCCCTAGTTCCCCTGGAGTGTTCTGGAACTCTGGCCTGGACGACCCTCCCAAATGGCCTTAGAGAGTATGAGGGCCTCACCTGGAGGGGCAGCCCAGGTCAGGTCCCGACACAGAGCCCTGGATCATGGCATCAGCCCTGGTGACTACGGTCACCGCCAAGTGCTGATCCTGCTGTCTCTAGAGGTGGAGGTGGGGGCCCTAAGCCTTGGGGCTCTGCATTTATCCTCACTCTCAACCCTCAGAACCTGCAGACAAGACCACCCCTCTGCTCCCAACAAACTTCAAACAGCCAGAGTCCTCCAAGCTGCATATCTGAGCATCCCAGGGCACTTGGTCTCAGCTCTGAGCTGGGGTCCCCTGCTCCACGCGACACAACTGTTGTGAGGAGATACTGAGACAAGCCATACTGAGACACGTGGAGGAGGGCTCCCCACCCACTCTGCCGTGGGCACATGAGGGGCTAGCAAGATGATGGCCACGCCAGAGCAGCCCAGCACACCACGGAGGCTTGCCCTGGGTAAAAGCACGGCTCCTACAGGCAGTCAGAGTCAGCCCCACGGGTCTCAGGCCTGAGTTAAGGGCCAGGGGTTCTGGCTGCTGGTACTCCCCAGTCCCAATTGACCTCAGGTGGAAGGATGGATGGCTTTCTTTTCAAACCGGGCTAATTACTAGACGCCAACACCCACTGCCTTTGGGTGTCCAGCAAGGCACGGTGTGTTGTTGAGTGCCCAGCTCTGACCCTGGAGAGCTGTGTGTTCCTGGGCAGGTCACTTTCCTACCTTAAACCTGGGTCTCTTCTGCTTTCAAAAGGCCATGGAGTAGCATGCCAGAGTGATGCTGGAGTTCTCAGACTACTTCCTAAGAGACCTAACCCAGGGAGCTGAACTTGGGGTGGCAGCGCTAGAGAGCAACCCCAAGCACTTCTCAGAAAACCTGTTTAAATTCACAAATCACACCTGCTCACTCTCAGCCCAACGTCCTTCAAGGTCTAGATCTTCCTGCCTCCAGATAGCCTCCTAAGTAGCCAGCCCTCCTTCTGAACTCCAGGTCCAGTCCTGTCACCTGCCCTCCAACTCCAATCCTGCAGTATTCTCTTAGTTCTTAACTTGATCCCAGCTATGTTCAAAGATGTCCTGGGATTTGCAGCCGAGCCAGGAGCAAGGGGAGGAAGGGGGGCGGCGGCAGGGTTGGCTTCTCTGGAGCAGGGGTGATGCCTCCACCCCCTAAAACGTGTGTGGACATTCCTGCAGCCGGGATGCTTGGGAGAAAGGGACAGCCAACAGAGGGGGAGGCGCAGTCATCGAACATGAAAGGACCAAGATTCTAAATGCCAACCAAAGGGTTGCACCACAAAAAACTACCCTGGCTCCATGCCAGCCCACAAGGGACAGGCACACAACTGCAGGAGAGAGGCAGCTGGAGCTGTCAGCAGTCAGGTCTGGAATCCAGCGAGGCAGTGACCCTGGGTGGTGACAGGCTGCCTGTGGCACAAAGCACTTCTGACCGAGGCAGGTAACCACGTGTCAGGAGCCATCCTGCCCAGGCAGGGCGCCGGCCCCCGACTAAGTGCTAAGGTTCTTTGCAACTCCAGGAGTCAACAAGCCTCTAATTTGATTTATAAAGCATGGCTGGCACCTGAGTTGCGGGCAGCGCCTTGTCGGGGTGACCCAAGGCTGCCTGCTGCGTGCTCCAGACCGCAGGTCCCTCCGCTCGGTCGCGCTAGATAATGAGAGCAGAACTCTGACTGCAAATACCCCTCCCGGTCCTTAGCAGGGGTGCACCCAGGGAGCGTGGGCACACGACAGGCCTTGTGAGTGCAGGGTCAGCCTGCAAGAGTGTTGGCACAGAGTTGCCCCAACTCGGTAAGGGACTCAGGAGATGATGAACCAGGGACATTGCTGGCTGGGCCACTTGTTCAGTGTCTGGCCTCACTGCTTCCAGCCAACCATGCCCGCCTCCTGCCTGGGACCCTGGCTGCTGGTGGCTCTGGTCTACCTCTCATTTCTCTAAGTTTACCCAAGAGCCTGCTCGGGAAGGTCCTGAGTTCAGGATATCCAACTCCTCCCCCCACCGTTGACTGTCAGGCTGGGAGCCTGGGACTTGGTGTGCCAACACCCCCCCCTGCCTAACGGGACAAAGCAGGCAGGCTAGGGGAGAGCCTCATGGATCTGAGAGATTAGCAAGTGCATTTCAGATGATGCAAAACCCATCTACCTTCCCCTAAGCCCTCCGAGCCCCTCCCCTGTCACCTCTCTAGAGGCCCTGTCCCCTCGGCCCCCTCACCTGTGTGACAGAGTGGGTTTCATGGAGCTCATGGAGTTGAGGGGGGGCTGCATGGGGAGTTTCCCAGGGGCGTCGCTCTGGCGGCTCTTCTGATGCCGCAGCAGCAGCAGGCGGCCGAGTTCTTCACACCAGGAGGACAGTAGCGCTGCGGGGAAGAAGAGGACGGTCAGTGAGCACCCTGGCCACCACACACACCCTCTCTGCACCAGCAGTTGCTGACACCGACCTGGATTCTGAAATTCATAGGACAATCTCAGAACCCTTAGAGCCCGGAGAGGCCTTGGTGTTCCCTGCTGTAAAATGGAGCATTTCACATACAGCACCCAAGGAACCTAACACACGGCTTGCTGCCCATTGGTTAGCTCAAATGTGGCTCCTCCCGTGGGTGGCATTAAAAATCACAAGGCTTAGACCCAATCCACAGGGCTCCCTGTGAAATTCCACCTAGCAAACACTCATGTAGCAGCGCATTCTTTCCAGCTATCTGCGCACCTGGACACAAATATTTGTGAGGACAAAGAATTTTGGAGCAGAGGGTTCTGGGCACCCCAAACAGGACACAAGAGCCATGCACAGCAAGGTGGAGAGGGTCTGTCAGGAACAAAGTACTGGGGGCATGAGGGGTCTTCCTTCCTACTTCATCATCCCGAGGTGGCCATCAGGGGCCAGTGGCACTGCTGAGGTCCATGTGTACCAGTTGGCCACCACGCTGGCAGGTCCTTCCAGAGCTTTGCAGAGCTGAGATTTGGGGTGCAGAGATGGAGGTAGAGAGGCTGGGCCTCAGGTTGCTTAGGAATAAGGAGAGTGGAAAGATTTTCCCTACACTCCTTCCCAGAATTGGAAGAAATCTGTGGACGCTAAGCAGAAGCTCAAAGGTTGACCTTGACTCAGCAAATGGCCCACTCCTGCCACATCCAACAGAGTGCTGCAGGGCATGGCCAGGGACTGTCTGGACCACATCTGCTCAGCCAACCTTCCTTTAAGAGGCCCACCCCTGGACACAATACAACACGCATTTGCATTGGCCCGACAGGAAGCTGGGTATTAGCTGCTATAATTTCCCATTCTACAAAATGAACAGATGCAGGCTCAGGCAGGAGGATTCATCGTAACCCCCCAGTGAGTGTCTGCACCAGACAGGAAGGGAGGAAAAGAGACCCTGCAAGAAGCCAAACCTTCAAGTGCTCAGAGCCTCCCAGTCCTGACATTCAATGAAGATACCCCCTTAGGCCCCACTGAGCTCAAGAGGTCCTAGGGGCAGAGCCAACATGCACAGAGACCAGGAGGGTCTGGATATGGTTGTCATTTTAGGCTGTCCAGATCCTGGATTAGGGAGGGTCCCTTTCCCCTTGAAATCCCAAGTGGAAAAACCATGACTGCTGAATACACCTGCTGGGATGATGCAGAATGCAGAGATGCTCAACCACAGATCTTCTATGGAGGCACCTGCTTCTCCTTCCTGGATGGTCTCAGGCTACAAAGATACAGCCAAGCCCTCTCCACAAGGTCACCTTGTGTGAGAGGAGAGGCCCCTCACCTGACAAACGCCACTGTAAGAGGACCCCAGCCCACACCTGCAGCAAGCAAAAACGAGTTTTCAGATCGTTCTCCCAGGCTCCTTAGTTACGGCTGCTCGTGCGGAGACACTGGGCATCTGGAAACTCATTTGCACGCCAGGCACGAGGCCCAGCGGATCGCAGCAATGGAGGGCCGGCTCTCTTGCCAGCACAAAGGATGGCCGCAGATGGCGCCGCCTGCTGCCCACCCCGCCCCTCCCAGCCCTCACTCCTCTGTGCCAGGCAGGGGGGCGGGAGCACCATGGGGGATTCGGGGCTTTCCTCCAATGTCACGGGCCGCCGCCTGCCTGGCCAAGGACATCCTAGTGGAGTGGCTTTCCGTGAAGGGAACACGGCAGCCTGACTTTGTGGCAGGCAGGCGTGATGTGTGTGTGATAGCCACAACTCAGCACAGCTGCTGGCAAGGCCACATTCTAACCAAGGAAGAAAGAAGGGGGAGTTGAAGGGGAGGACCCACCACCCCTCACCCCCCCCCAAGGCTGGCCACAAAGGGGCTTATGGACAGCCCTGAATGTAGTGGTGCCAACCAACACAAGGGGTTCCAAAGTTAACGCTTAACCACAACCCGCAGCAATCTGCAGCCCAACACGGTGTCTGGGCACTGTCAGAGAAGCAGGTGGAGGCCTGTTCAATTGCAAAACAACATAGGCTGGGGGTGCCAGTCCAAGCTGGGAATCCCTGCATGGGTCTGACCTGCCTTTGACCTATGTGCATGCCGGGTGGGGCATGACTAGCCCCAGGATGAGGTGGGCGGGGCAGGAGGGCGTGGTGTGATGTGCCAGGGTGTGCTGGCAACGGGAGGGAAGCTAGTCTCACCCTGAGCCCTGTCTGAAGATAGATGGGGCGAGGCGTGGCCCTTGGACTGCTGGGAAAACCCGCCCTCACCTCGTCCCCTGAGCTCTACTTTGGGTGCTGACAGCACTGGCCTGAGAGCACTCCCCCCTTTTCACACAAGAAGCACAGCTGAATGCATCACAAGATGGCCTTGGGCAATGCTTCTGCTTTCCCTTATGGGACTGGGCTGGCTGGCTGCAGTCCAGAGCACAAGGCCCCTGCACATAGCACTCAGAACCGTGGTCGCCCTTGGTGGAGCTGAGAACCACAGCACGTGCTGAGGGGGCGTGCAGAGGCTTGTGGGCTCCGACGTGCATTCTCCTTGGACCCTTAGCAATCTGGGTGTCAGAGTGTGCGTCTGTGGGTGGGGGAGGGGGCTTTGCCTGTCAGAAACCAGCAGGTAGGGGGCTGCTGTGAGCAGAGGCAGGCTGGACCCCTCTCCTGGGGCTGATGGTGCAGCTGAACTAGCACCTCTGGGCCGGGCCTCTGTAGTAGTGAGATCTGTGCTGGGCACATCTAGCGCAAATCCATCTTTCCCAGTGCCTAGGGTGATCCCTAAAGACCCACACACACAATCCCACACTAGAGGGGGAGTTATGCCGTAAGCAGATGTGCAATGAGTTGTCAGGGAATCCTGGTAGGAAGCTGGGCTCTGCACCAAGCCCCATTCCCCACCACCCTCCCCAGTGCCTCCAGGCACCATGTCAAGGGCCTCAAGCTCTTCCAGCTGACCTCAAGATGCTCACAGCTGGAGCCCAGGCAATGGACAAAGGCTTCAGACCCCAAATGCCAAATCTGGGTCTCAAGTCTGGTTTCCAAGCACTCCCCATCATCTCAGTGTCAACTCAGCAGGCCTAGTCTGACTCATCACCCTTGTTACCAGGTTCCCACACATCTCAGGCTCCAAGGTATTTGGCCACTCACTGCATAGTCATTTGACAAAGACCAGCGAAGTGTATCTGCATGCAGAGTCCCTGGTTGGGGCCTTCACTGAAACCCTGAATGGCACCCACTGCAAAGTCCAAGCCACTCAGGAGGATGTGCAAAGCCTGGTGGGCTGGGGCAACCTTGACGTTCACCCAGCCTGATCTTTGCGGAGAGATCTGCCCTGTGGTTCAGACCCAAGGACCTTGATGGTTTGGGATTGAGGCCCAGGTGAAGGATTTACAGTGCTGCATGACCATGGACAAATGGCATGATCAAATAACAGCTGCTCCTTAGGGGGGTGATGTTTAGATGACATGAGTGCCCCAGCAAGTGTTTAAAGCAGTGTCTGCAAGGCAGGTCGTGGCCTGGCCGGTGGTCTCAGCAGAGCAAATGCCCGCTGTTCCCAGCAAGTGCCTTTGCCCAGTGGGCTCCAGACCCACCTCTGGACATCATGTGACCCCATGCCTCTTCTTGGCTTCCACAGAGACCCTTCACTGAACGTGTGCTTCTACAGGGCTCATCTCTAATGCTTCTTCGTCTAGGACACCTTCCTAGCTCCCAGGGGGCACCAGTGCCCACACCAGGCCCGGCAGGGGAGTGGGGAATGACGGCAGAAGAACCAGGAGCAGTGATGGCTGCATATGCTGGCCCTGAAGTCCACAGACAGAGCCTGAGATTTTACAGACTGCTTCACTGTTGGGACTCATGTCTCCCATCTGTAAAATGGGCTTCCACAGAGGGGTTCAGATTAATATTATTGCTCAATCCAGAAGGTCTATGTAGGAAGTGCAAAGCCCAGGGACCCCATGCCCCAGTGATGTCACAGAGCATCACAGCAGCTGATGAAGAATGGCCCCAAGAGGAAACCCACCAGACATGATCCTGGCTCTACCTGCTTCCGTGGGACCCCTCAAGCTGACCCTTCCAGCACCTCCAGCAGCCTCCTCTCCCAGGGGATGAGCTGAGTTGCCACCCTGGAATGCAGGCACAATGACAGGCTCATACAATCAGTGCCAGATGCATGCAGTAACAGAAGGCATCATCAGCCTTGGTCGGCAGAGGAATGCACAGAACAATGGCTAAGAGGCGTGGGCAGCTCTGTCACTTCTGATCAGAGCATGGCAGGCAACGGAGCCAGCGTCCTGGGCACACACAAAGCTCCAGAAGTTTCCACGGGATGGGCGTAGGACCTGCTGTCCCTCAGGCCAGGCCCTCTGGCAGACAACGGGGACCTTCCTGTTTTCCTTGGTGAGCCGCCACCCAAGGCCACAGTGAGGTGTCCTGATTTGAGGCACAGCAAAAATCCATTCCCTGTCTTCAGGCAGTTGCATTTTTGCTACAGCCAGGGGGAGGGCACATGGGGCCCCAGAAGGAAGCCATTTCTGCTTCCTCAAGTTCCCTTGGGCTCCTGCAGCAAGAGCAGGGCCTCAGGGTCCACCACAGCCCACACTCAGGCCTGGCATTTCTGTTGGCACCACAGAGCCCTGGCTTTCAGCAGCCAAGATCCAGACAGTCAAGGTCAGCTCCACCAGCAAGCAGCAGCCTGCTGTCTGCACAAGAGCTACAAGAGACATTAAGGGTTCCTGTTAGCTCCCTCCATGCCTGGAGCTTAACTCGCAGACTAGGTTTTCTACAAGCAGCACCAAGTCTTATAGTCAGTGGTGTGATGGGTGGTATGTGTGTGTCCCTTGTTGACGGCACTAGGCAGGGAAGGGCAGGACATGGCCAAAAGAACCCTGGGAGGATACAAATGGGGTTCCATCTCCCAATAAAATCACTTGTGACATATTTTCAAGTGCTTCTGCCCCATCAGTTATTATGGTCACACAAGACCCTCCAAGTGACAGAAGGGCACAACAGGTTCCATTCCTAGAGAAGGACCTCAGGGTACAGAAGCTGGTCAGGAGTGGGTACCCCAACTGCTGCGATGGACAGGAGAGCCAGGCCCTCTGGCTCCACACCCCCAGCACCTGCAGTCACCAGGGGAAAATAGGTCGCACCCTCCCTCTGCTGTCTTGTCCCTCTCTCCTCACTGGCTATCCCCCAAGTCAGGACAGGGGCAGCTGACCATTTTCCTTACTCCAAATCAGCCTCCTGGTAATGCACCCTTTGCAAGGTGGTCAGGAGCTGTTTCGCACAAATGCATCCTGGTCACCTCTTGGATGTCTGCCTGGGCTGCGGGCTGGGGAGTGGGGAGATGGGGCCTCCACGGCATGAGTGGGGGCTATGCTGGGACGTCAGCCTCAGCAGCCAGCAAGGAGGGTAGCACCTGCTCAGCCGCCGGCGTGACTAACAGACACGAATCACAACCAGAAATAGACACATAGCGAGGCCGGCAGAGACAGACATGCACGCAACACGGGGCAACGGGAACCTGGATGAGGTAGGCAGAACCATGCTCTGGTGTCCTGGCTAGGCCTGACTGCAGCCCCCCTGGGGAGATGTGCCTAGAGATGGGAACTGTCACCCAACACAACCCACCCTCCATCAAAGGGCACATGGAGTCACGGCAGGAGGTAAGAGTCTGCAGAACCAGATGTGCCTTGGCGGTTCTCCACCCACAGGCTTGCGCTGGTGCCTGTGTTAACAGCACCTTTGTGGCTGCCTGCATCTCACGCAGGGCTCCCTGGAGATGCTGCCACTGTGCCCAGATCATGCTCTTCCAACCTCTGATCTTCCTCCTTCACTTTTCACACACCAAGTCTTGGTTGCAGACAGCTGCACAGAAGACAGAGCAAAGCGTGGGGGAGGTGGGCAGGACCCAGGTTTCAGACAAGCAGGCCTGGGCCTGTCTCCACATCTTTCTGGCAGGCGGGGAGATGTGGCAGGCCGTGAGGCCAAGGGTCCCAGCTGGACCTCGGGGAGGCAGGAGATTGTGAATTCTTGCTTGCCAAGGTCACCTGAGGTCACACCCCAGCTCCAGAGTGAGGAGGAGGATTATACAAGCACACGCACACACAACCTGGCCTGCCCAGAGCATTATATAACAACAAATTGCTATATATTGTTTCCACTCTCCTTACTGTGCACCTGCTCCCTTTAGGATGGCCAGGCCCTCATCTCCTCCAGCACCACCTCTCTCCCTCAGCTCCACAAGGATCATACAAATACGTAAGAAAGCCTCACGTGGCCCCATCTCCTTTACCTTGGCCCTCAACAGGGTACCCACCCAGGTTTTTCCCTGCAGACACCTTGTCCTGGGCAGTGTAGACCCCAAGGAACTCACCCCAACAGCTGCCAGCTCCTGCCTCACCAACAGTGCCAGGTGGGCCGTCTTAGGAGTTGTGGGGTGCAGGGGCTCCACACTCCACACTTGTGCCCCACTTGCACCAAGGGACCTGTCATGGGGAGGACGATGCAGCGGGCAGAATGTGACCCTCTCAGCTCCTGGCTCACTGCAGATCCAGCAGCAGGGTTCCTAAACTTGCTGCTTTGCTCCCGACCGGGCTGGGTAGTCTGCCCATGCCCTGGGAGAATAGGACCTTTGGGACATTGTCACTGTGCCCAGCTCTGGGCTGAGGCTCCGGGGCTGGGTTTCCTGCCTTTGCTGGGGGTGCCCCCAGAAGTGGAAAAAGAGACCCTCCCTGGCCTGCCGGTCCTGGGGGTCAACTCCGCCCAGGAGGAAACAGCACCGGAAGCACGTGACTGTGGTGGAGGACAGGAGGGTTGGCCCCCAAGGGGGATGGGGAAGACCCGGCCTGGCTCAAAGCAGGCTTCTGAACCAGTGGGGCCCTGAGTCTGTTCAATGGGAAACAACCCTGCTGGAAGGCTCCCTGGGGACACAGGCCCTACTCAACTGCTTGGTAGCCTCTGTCCCATCAGAGCCAGCCACTATCATGCCACAGGCATCACACCTGCATGCTGGTGCATTCCTGGAGACAGCTCTGTGTCTCCCACCTGCGCCTTGCTCAGGGGGACTCGCATCACCACAGCATCTCACTTGGTCTTGTATGTGACTTAGGCAACCTCCCTTCCTCTGCAAGGCACAGCCCTCCCTAAGTCTGTGAGCTCGCCGCAGGGACATCTCTCTCTGGACCTTTGCAGTCCCTCAGATGCTGTCGGCAAAAGCCTTTTTCCTTCCTGCCACCTGTGAGGCTCACCTTTCCCAGGTGCCAGGGGGCTCAATGAGGCCCCATAGCTGACATGCCTGAGACCTGGGCCATGGGAGCCCCAGAAGGCAGCACCCACCCAGCAGCCTCTGTGTCTGGGGCCTCAGAGGGGTCAGGGCATGACTCATCACTGAAAACTTCATTCCTGGGAGGAATGGATCAGCGAGACTCAGCTGACCTCTGGGAAGTAAAATCAGGACACTTGTCCTGAGGTGGGGTAGGCAAATATCTTCCCATGCTGCAACAGGCAACCTTGACTTCCACTGGCTCCCAGTTTGCTAAATTGTTATCACACTCTGCTCCCTGCTGTGTGGGTAAGAAAAGCGAAACAAGGGTCAGCAGGACCTTTGGCTGCAGATGACTGTCCATTTCTGCTTGGTCCCTTCTCTTCCCGTACACCCCTTCTGCAAGGATGCCTGGCAAGGCTGCAACATCCTGGGAGGCTCCAGACTGGTCCTGCCCAGCCCTCTCGGCTTCTCTGTCCTGGGAAGGTCTTCAGGTCCAGGGGTTGTCCCTGTTTCCCAGAACACAGCTGCAGCACCCAAGCCTCTGCCCGAGGGCGTCCCAGCTGGCAGCAGCTGGGAGTCTCAAGGTCCTGAACTCATCCAATGCTGAACTCTAGAGGACCTTGGAGCCTGCAGGGCTGTTCCCCAAACTGGTTTGGCTGCCCCTCACCTGGCCAGGCTGGACCTGCTGAGCAGGGTGCAGGCACCTACCTAGCAGGTCAGCTGAGCTTCTTGGGACTTGAGATAAAACTCCTGGCCTGGAAAACTCCCCTCCACCTCACACGATCATCTTGATCTTCCTGGGTGGCAAGTGACACCCCTGCCCCATACATACACAAGTTCAGGTGGAAAATGCTTTCTGGGGCTGCCGTGCTTACCAATGCCTGCTATGCCTTTTTTACCAATGTGCTGGCCAAAGCAGGCACCTGAGCTATCAGATACTGCAGCCTTGCAAGGCACTGGTTCACAGGCCCTCAGGAGGCCCCTAGTGGGGATGCCAGATGCCCTGCCTCTTGGCACATCTGTGGCAGCTTGTGTCACCTGACTCCAGGGATGGGTATTTGTGGGCAAGGACAAAGGTAAGGGGTACTGGAGAGCAGCCAGCATCAATAGCAAAGTCAGAGAGGGGCAATGGCCCAGAGGGGGCAGGGCTGCCACCACCTCTACTTTCAGAGCCCTGGCAATGGGCCCATGTGCCCCCTTTTGCAGCACATAGCTCTGACGATGAATTGAGGCTAGGAGGCCTCCTGGGCTGGGAGAAGTATTCCTAATAAGACAGATGTTAGGACCCAAGAATGTGCCAATGTATCTGTGTGGCGAAGGCCAACAGTCTTTGCCCCTGCAAGGAGCATAGGAGAAGCCAAGAGCGCCATGGCAGCGCCTGGGGATGAGGTCAGAAGACCAGAGAGGTGATGGTGCTCCCCATCCTCTTATGTCCAGTGGGACCTGAGTCAACACTGGTGTGACCAGCAAGGTGAGAAGTGAACCACGCCTGCTGTAGCTGGGAACTCCAGCGCTCTGCCAACCTCATTCCAGCAGCAGCCAGCCCATCCTGCACGTCCATTGCATCCTCAGGGCCAAACGCCAGCGCCTACTGCTCACCTGCAGGGAGTTGGGAGGCAACAAGAGGGTTGCAGAAACCCATTCCTTCCTGGTCATGGACTTGTCACTGAGGCCTCCCAAGTAAAGGCCTGGCTGGCTGTCCTTGATGATGAGATCAGATCATGAAGTCAGGCACTGAGTGAGCTTGGAGGGCCCCTGCGTCCCATCCCAAGCCTTTGACTCTTCCTGGTGAGCCTGACCATCCTGGCATTTCAGTTCTTAGAATGAGCCCTGCAGGAATGTCCAACCCAGGGCACTTTGTGTGCCTACGAAGGAACCATCTAGAAAGCTGTCCAGACTCAAGGTGGGCACCACAGTAACAGGTGCATGAAGCGTGTGTGAGGTGCACGCCCCACACCCTCTCCTCTGCTCCTGAGGCTGGGATCAGGTTACCCGCCACTCGTTGAGACAAGAGACTCCGGGAAAACCTGTCACCCAGGCTTTTTTGTGCCGTGCCCTATCCTAGCCCGCTTCTCCTGGCTGATCGGATCCTGATTTAGTTAACCTCAAGGCATCCCTGCACCTGGAATCACCCCTGCCTCCTTGTTGGGGGGGATCACACCAGCATTTGGAGGGCAGGAGAAGCCTGGCACACGTCTCTGCCTGTCTGCCAGCCTCAAACACGCAGCTGGTAGAGTGTCGTACCTTCCCTGACCCCCTCTCTGTGGGAGGTGACAAACTTCAAATGGGTTTTCTGTCTACCACAGGGAGATGGGCCTTCTGGAGGCTGCTCACCCAGCAAGGGCGCCCGCCGACCTGCACAGGCCACGTGTCTAGACCTCCTACCAGTTGTTCAGAGAGCCACAAGTGTGGATATTTAACTGAATCCTGAAAACTACCACATCCAGCTGTTCCCACCTATTGAGGTGTCTAGTGGGGCTTGCCACCAAGTGAATGACCCTGTTTCCCTAAACAGCATTCAGTCCACTGGACTCTTCCTTTTAAAGAGCAGGTGTCCCTAGCACATTCTGGAGAATGACCATCATTCTTTCTGCACATTATCCAGTGATTTACGTTAAGCACAAGTCAGTGACATTGGCAGAAACCCTGACACAGAATGAATTTATAGGAGGTGGGGGCAGGAACAGGAAATGAGAAGCCTTCTCTCTCTACAGAGACACAACCTTTACTTGTTGAAACAATTTTTCAGTGAGGTCTCTAAATATCCTATTGGCTTATTGCAATAAAAATTATTTTATAAGAATTAAAAAAAAATTCCATTAGTGGGCCTGGTATGATAGCATAGTGACAAAATCTTCTCCTTGCAACCACTAGGATCCCTGATGGGCACTGATTCCTCCCGGCTGCTTCACTTCCCATCCAGCTCCTGCTTGTGGCCTGTGAAAGCAGTAGAGGATGGCTCAAAACCTTGGGACTCTGCACCTGTGTGGGAGACCTGGCAGAAGCTCCTGGATCCTGGCTTTGAATCAGCTCAACTCTGACCATTGTGGCCATTTGGGGACTGAACCAGCAGAAGGAAGATCTTTGTCTCTCCTTCTCTGTATAAATCTGATCTGCCTTTCCAATCTGCATTTCCAATAAAAGCGATCTTTTTAAAAATCCCATTTGCATTCAGTGCTTTCTGGCACCACCTGCTATTCAGGATGATGTCTGGGCACACCTGCAGTCTGGATGCAGAGGTCTCAATCTCTCCCAGGCATGAGCATCACCTGGAAGGCTTGGGTCTCACAAGAATGCTGGCATTCTTGAGGCTTACCCCCAGCAGTTTCTGATTCGATAGGGACTGGAGCTGAAGCAAACAACATGCCCTTCTAAGCCAGTTTCCAGATGATGCTGGTCCCAGGAGTTCACTCTGAGAACCAGTGCCCTGGACAAAAGGACGGGTGGGCTCAGGGCCTGGCAGCAAGCAGGTGCTCTGTGTGGGCGTGAATTGGCTATGGAAGGAAGCACTCGGCTGTTTCTCCTGCTGTTGCACAGTGCTTGCGAGCTTCTGGTGCGAATGCCCTGCAGTCCACTCCAACATCCCTTGTGCCCTTTGCCTTCAAGGCTCTGGAGCTCTGACCCTAGATTCTCTCACAGTGGCCTGTCAGACAGGAGGAAGAACCCTGGGGGCGAGAGCCTGAAAGGGATGGAGCCCTGATTCTATCTACAGGGTAGAGTGGGTGTGATCCCAGGCAGTGTACACCTGCTTCTTCTCCTGGATGTGAACCTGGCCCATGAAGATATGCAGATGTTAACAGGGTGACCATATCAGTAGTTTCAGATGCAGATCTTACTTCAGACAAGGCTCTGCTCCAAGCACCCTGCACGCATGACCTAATTAAAGCTTCTATTTTGTGAGGTAACTGCTGCCATCCCCTGGTAGCTGGCAGCTCCCTCACTGGCTGGCTGGGTGACCCCACGTGCCCTGTGCGACCCACCTCACAGAGTAGATGCAAGGATTGGGTGGGGGGGCTGCAGGGCTCAGGGTCCCTGTGGGTTCCTGGGCATAGAGCAGCAGCCTGGGCCATCTGCAGGCCCAGCTCCATGAACTGGAGCAGGGAGCAGGGAGGCGGGCATCATTTGTTGATGCCTCTGCAGTGTTTAATCACCATGCAGCAGCTCTCCTTTCTCCTCCCCCTCTAGTGCCTGCTCTCTCCCTGAAGGAAACAGCTCCCAGCCTTCTGCCTCCAATGGAGGCCATGACAAATTCACATGGCACATGGGGCGGGATAAAAGGCAACATGAGGGCAAGCAGGGATACTGGGCAGGCTAGGCGATTGGTTGACCTGGGCAAAACAAATGTTGGGGTATGTGTGTAACCGTTTTTTCTCTTGGAGCCTCTGAATCCCAGACTTGTCCCCTCTCTACACACACACACACACAGCCTGGCACCTGCTTTACCCGAGACAGGAGATCGCCTAGCCCCAACGCCCTTGTCTGCCATCCTGGTGTTGCCTTTTCTCCCACTCCACGTGCTGTATGAATAATGGTCACACTATTGACCATGCAGAAGGGTTGGGGAATGGTGGGCAGCTGGGAGCCTGGAGCCAACCCAACTACCCCTGGGATGCCAGACTGGACTGGGGTCAGGGAATCAGGGGGTCAGGGAGTCTCAAGTCCCTGGAGAATATTAAGACAGGAACACATACTTTTCTTGCTCTAAGAGTCAGGTCACCTGGGGACACGTCCTCAGGAAAGTCCACCGCAAGTCAGGCAGAAACTCGACACATTCTTCTCCGCTGGCTTTCCTGGCAGTGCCGTGAAATGGAGAACAGCCCCCATTTCCGAGGAGGAAACGGGAGCTTTGAGAGGCTAGGGAACCTGCCCAAGGCCGGCCTGCAGAGACAGCCAGCAGCCTGGGACCTGGGTAATGTAATCAACTGGTGCTTTTTCTTTCCACAAGCAATATGCAAATCCATTCTCAGAAAGCTACATCTCCCTTACAGGGCCACAACGGGGGTCTTGGCCCACCTCCGCTGGCAGTTTCTCCCCTACCTGGGTGCTTCTGCCTCACCATCCCACTTGTAGGCTCTGGAGTGTTCTTTGGAAGAGGCATGCACAATGTGATGAGAAATAGGTGCCATTGGGGTGTAGTAGATAAAGCTGCCACCTGCAATTCCCAGCTTCCCTCGGGAGCACCAAGTCCGAGTCCTGGCCACTCCGTTTCTACTCTAGCTTCCTGCTAATGCACCTCACAAAGCAGTGGAAGACAGCCCAAGTGCTTGGGCCCTTGGACCCCACGTGGAAGACTTGGATGGAGTTCTAGGCTTCTGGCTTTGGCTTGAGGTAACCCTGGCCATCATAGCTATCTGAGGAGGGAATCAATGGAAGCAAGGTTTCTTGTGTGTTTCTACGCAATTCTGCCTTTTAAGTGAAGAAAAAATATGCAGAAGCAGAAAACCAGCTTGTGCTGCAAAAGTCTTATTGGACCCCATCCTTGTCACCCAGTTCCCCTTATTCGGTGTTGGGGAGAAGGGGTATAATGAGATTCTACCACCTGATTGGCTCTCCCGAGGATCCAGCCTCATCTGGGACACATAACGGATGGTCAGCGCTCAGATCTGCTGGCCTGGAAATTGAACCCCTACCTCACGCCACAGAGCACAAGATAAACAAGTCTACAAGACTGTGCCCTTGTGGTCAAGAACAATTCTTCAGAAAGACAAGTCAGTGGTGGTCAGAAAACACTGACTCATCTCCACTCATGAAGACGACTTCTGGTATACCCAAACACCCTGGCTGGGAGAAGGCAAGGGACCAACGAATAGGGAGAGTGGCCTTAGACAGAAGCTCCTACAGTGCATGGCGAAACCAGGCTGCAGTGTGCAGGAGAGGAGGGCCCCTCACATACCCCAGGACTATGCAGCAGGAACCCAGAAAAGCTCCTCCAAAGAGGGAGAAGGCAGCGTTCCTTCATACCTCTTCTAGCTCTGGCCTCCTCCTCCATGAACAACCAAAGACCTCAAACAGACAGAAGGAATCTCTGTGCTCCATACAGAGATAACCCAGGCAGGAAAAAAAAAAAAAAATCCCCAAACCAAACACACACACACGAGCCCAAGAACCTGGCAGGGCATGGGGATGCTGGGTTTGCTCGGTGGGGCAAGAGCATTTATGGAAGTTCACATCATCTGTCATGGAGGCCCAGGCATTTAAATACTGGGCATTTGATTAAGCTAACACGGGCGGCTGGGGCGAGGCATGGCTGGGTGCTCCCACCCTCGCCTACAAATTAGACCGTCACACACAATCCGATTACCTTGACTGCCACATTTATCTCAGCAGAGGGGCCATCCATCACTCCTCAGCAGCTGGCTCTCTCTGCCTACAGTGCAGACGCCACCAGTAGGGAAGCTCAGTCCCTTCCCCGCTCCCCTCTCCCACCTAAGGCTTCCAACAGGCAGCACCTGTCCCCTCACTCATTCCAGCCACTGGGGTCCATGGGGTCCATTCCACGGACCCCAGGTGCCTAGTCTAGGGCTTGCCTCAGGGGCCCATGGCCTGAGTTGGGCAAGGCTTGGACACCTAGTTAGGTGGAAGCGCTCCCTCCACATTCCCCCTGGGAAATAGGATGACGACACAGTGTGGCACTGCCACAGATTTTCTGCAGTGATGACGTTCTAGGTTTGTGCTGTCCCCCAACGTACAAGCCCTGCATAGCTCTGAGGCACCTGGCACATGGTCAAGGAGCCGAGTTCAACTTTTTGTTGTGAAGTGCCACGGGGCACCGTGGACTTCAGGGCTGGATGGTGCAGGTCCTGTGGTTGTCACCTTTTCAGAGTTGTCATGCACACCATGCAAAGTCTCTGCTGGATGCTTCCTGAAACCTTGGCCCATGACAGACGAACACACCAAAGAGACATCTCCCCAAGCTCCATATCTGAGCGAAGACCACAGCTACACCATCATCTGATGGGCCCTGAGCTGAAAGCACAGACAGCCCAGGGGTCCTCAGAGTTCAGTGAGGTGAGCAGACTTCTGATTTAAACAAAAACAAAGGGGAGGGGGGCTGGTGTTGCAGCACAGTGGCCTAAGCCACCACCCGCAATGTCAACATCCCCTACTGGCACCGGTTCAAATCCTGGCAGCTCCACTTCTGATCTGACTGCCTGCTAATGTGCCCGAGAAGATGACCCAACTGCCACCCACATTTGAGATCTGGATAGAGTTTCAGGTTCATGGCTTTGGGGTGGCACAGTCAGGGTCACTGTGGCCATTTGGGGAGTGAACCAGTGGATGGTGAGGGCAGGGCTCCTAGCAAGCAGGCACCAGCTGCCTGCCTGTGTCCATCTCCTCTCCATGTTGGTACTGAGGAAGTGCGAGTCCAGAGGCAGCCAAGCCCAGCCCTGACTTCCAGATCAAGCCCAAGTTAACAATGGGATTCCCCAAGAGCACAGGGCAGTGGGACACAGGGCCTGGACCAGGGCCCAAGCCAGCTCTTGCTGGCAGAAGCCTGAAAGGGAGCCTAGTGGCACCCACAAAGGATGGGTCCCCTTCTGAGCCTGCGGTGCAATGACAGGGGATGTGACCTGTGACCTGGGAGTAGAATCCATGCGATAGGAGAGAGCTCGCTTGCTGGGACTTGCTTAAACTGAACGGCCTTGCTGAGTACTTGGGGCTGGCCAGAGACCAAGGTGGGACCCTAAATTAGCAGAGCCGACCACTTTGGAACATGTACTCCAACAGGTACCCTGAAGATCCCTCTTCATCCCCCTGTGGTGTGGGAGCTGGAGGAAGCTGCCTTCCTTGATAAGGAATAGGAGCGAAGTCACAAACATGTGTAAACCCTTCTGGGAGAGGCAGAGGCAATCTGGGTTTGGGGCCATGTGGGAGAACACAGGTGAGCTGTCACCTGAGGTTTTGTTTTTTTTTTTAAAGATTTATTTATTTTTATTGGAAAGGCAGATATACAGAGAGGAGGAGAGACAGAGAGGAAGATCCTTCGTCCAATAGTTCACTCCCCAATGACCGCAAAGCCTGGAGCTGAGCCAATCTAAAGCCAGGAGCCAGGAGCTCCTCCAGGTTTCCCATGTGGATGCAGGGTCCCAAGGCTTTGGGCCATCCTTGACTGCTTTCCCAGGCCACAAGCAGGGAGCTGGACGGGAAGCAGGGCTGCCGGAATATGAACTGGCAACCATATGGGATCCTGGCGCACTCAAGGTGAGGACTTTAACCACTACACTATCGCACCAGGCCCTGTCACCTGAGTTTTAACAGTACAATCTTTCCACTCAGCCTCCTACCCTTCTGCTTGTGGACTTCTTGCAGGAGCACAGGTGGAAGCAGGCCCCTTGGTGGCAACCTGCCACAGGGGCAGTCACCAGCTGGCTGGGCGTTGTGGCCTTTAGCTGTCCTCAGTGGCCAGGAGGGACATGTGGACACACTGCAGCTGTCAGAGGGAGAGACATGGGATGCTCTGGCTGCGATGTGCCGTGTGAGGAGAGCCAGAAATGAGGGCACCAGGAAGCCCAGGGCGGGTCCTACCCTCAGATTTACCACCAAACCACTCACGCACAAGTACCAGTAAGTATATAACAAACTGTAAGATGGGCAAGGAACCACAACTGAAGGGGAAGGAATGGGGAGGTCGGAGGTAGCAGGCAGCTACCCTATGCAAGTCACTTACTCAGTGCCAAGGAGGGGACCCAGAAGCTCCCCAAGCCCAATGGGGATGTCTGCAGCCAGACCTAGCCCTCCCCAAAATGCCAACACTCCTTTGTTGCCACTTAAACCAATTTGGGGGTAATTCCACAGGCAATTGTCTTCCGATTTACAATGCAGCTCCGTGATTGCATGCGGGCTGATGGTTCAGGCTGTAATTGTATGGTAATCACTTCTGTTTATGATCGATGCGGAATTCACTATTGTTTCCCGGCAGGCTTGTTAAAAAAAAAAAAAAAGTGCTGGGGTGGGGAGGAGGGTTGATTTCTGTGAGTTGGAGCCCTGGGAAAATGAAATTAAGCAGAGTAACCCTGTGTGTGTGTGTGTGTGTGTGTGTGTGTGTAGGGGTGTAGGGGAGAAGGCGGTTCAAAGGCAGTCAAGCCTCAGGCTCAGCAGACAGGGGGCAGACTATGAGGGACACAGCGACTAGGTCAGGGGCAAGTGGTCAGTCACGGACACATGGGAATGTCCAGTGGGACCCTACTCACACCTGTGGAAAGCCAAGGGGACCCCTCCTGCACACCCACATGTTACCACACCTGCTCACGCCTATGCTGACTGCAAGGTGCAGACAGCCCAGGGGCCAGCTGGCAGGCCAGGCACTACCTGCCCCCTCAGGGTAGGAGGCCCCTCCCTGACTCCCCTCCCCCATTGGGGATGTGCCTTCCTTCCCTTGGCCCCTGCTCTGAGGCCCTCTACCTACCAGCTGGCTACAAGGTGGCAGATGGCACCTGCGGGTGCAGGGGAGCAGCCAGCCCACCCGGTGGGCAGAAACTCAAACCTCCCAAGAGGTCAAGGGGAAACAAGCCCAGGCTGGGCAGAGGGGCACTGCCTTTCAGGGCAGCCACGGGCACCTGATGGCTGAATCTGCACCTGCTGGAGGCCAGTAGCCCCGAGGGGCACAAGCAGGCAGGCAGAGCAGAGCTTGGCTGCAAGGCAACATGTCAGCAACACGCCCTGCCCTCCCTAAGAAGAGGGACATCTGAAAATGTGGAAGAGACCAGGTGTTGTTGGGGTTGCACAAGCCCACCGCTGCTCAGATCCTCTCTACCACCTAAGCCACCCTTCCCACGTCACACAGCATGGAATGCCACCCTGACCGCAATGCACGCATCATTCCACCAGGCCCAGTCCACACCTACCTAGGTGGCCTCCCTCAAACCCGCTCTCCTAGATGACAGTCATCCCTGGAGGCGGCCAGCCCACCCCCATTCTGATCCCAAATACAGCAGAGCAACAAGCAGCATCCCCAGGCTCTCTAGAACCCCTGAGGCCACCCCCCCACCAGAACCATGCCCACTCTGAACTGGGGTGCCCTTGGCTGCCTAATTAAGGGCTCAGCAGGGCATGTCAAGAAGCGGCTGGACAACCTTCCAAGTGACTTCTCTCCCCAGGGACCAGGTGTCTGAAGGGAGCTATTCTGTATTAAAAACAAAGGGAATGCCAGCGAGTTTAATGAGGTTTTTCTAAACGCAGACTGCGTGTTGGGGGCCCAGGGACATGTCAGATACTGCCTACCGGGTGTTTTTGGGGGATCACAGAGTCAACCTCCTCCCTAGTAAGAGCGCTGGACATGAAAACGTCCCCTCAGGCTCCATCAAGGAAATGGAGCTTGGACCTTTCAGGTGTCCCCTGCTGGGCACTGAAGGCTCAGAGCCTGGGGTAGAAGGCCAGAACTGTTGCCTCAGCTCCACCCCTCCTGCATCCCCCACGCCCATTTCTCAGATGGGGGAAGTAAGGGTCCTGACCTCTTGTCAGCAGTGGCAGGCAGATGGTTTCTTGATCCTGTAAGTGCTCTTGTTATCAAAACAGCCTGCAGGTTTTCTCTCGCTGTAGGCTGCACTCAAATAACCACAAAATTCTCCTGCCACCAGAGAGGGGGAAGCTGTGGATATCAGGGCAGACTTCAGGAAGCTTTGGGATATCCTTTCTTGAAAGTCTGGGAGGTGGCCGTCATCTTCCCGAAGACGGGAGGGACTGTCGGGGCCCTGCTACCTGTGGGGTCAGCTCTGCGGAGCCTGCCCACCTGGTCCCCTCCCCCAGGCTCTGGAGTGCAGGGCAGTGGAATGGGGTGCTACTGGCCACCTCCAGCAGGGCAGGGCTCAGACTAGCCTGAGCTAGGCTGGGGCAGGTGCATGGTGGGACTTGCATTCCTTGTCGCAGCTGCATAAACACAGCATAGCTGCTGCACTGGGGGTGACGGTGCCACCGCAGTCTCGAGCCCACCACTCTGAGCATCCTTGCATCTGAATGTGAAGACTGTGTACCTTGCCCAAAGTCACCCAGCCCAGCCCCACCTCTCCCTAACCCATAGGGTGGTCCCAGAAGGATCAAGAATTGCTACACCTTAACACACACGCCATTTAAGCTCCCCATGGCCCTTCACATATCACTCACACTCCCAAGGATACTGCCCTATACCCTGATCCCACACCAGCCAGTGTGGCAAAGACCCCCACATCTGCACATGAACACACACCTGTCCCACTGCTTTCCATGTGATTTAAACGTACACATGTACACAAGCCAATCTCCTGGATCCCCAGCAAATGTTGCAGCTTGAATTTCTCCGGTACTCACTCACTCCATTTGACCCCTAACACCTTACTTCTGGAACTTTAGGCTCCTGGGGGAGAGGGTAGTGCAGGGACTCCACCCCAAGCCAATGCTTCCTTTGTTCATTCACTCACTCAAAAAATAAACTGGTATGGATGATTTGGCTGCCCGGATGACGAACACACCAATGTGACCAAGCTAGACTGATACACTTGAAGAACTTGATCTTCCTGCACAAACTGAAGGCTGCATCCAGTGCTATGCACCTGCTTGAGGTTGCAGGTACGTCTCTCAGAAGGGGCACAAGCAGGAAGAGTGTGTAGCTGGGGTCCTGGGCAGCACATCTCGGGGGGCAGGGCATGTGTACACTGGGGGATCCTATCTTTCCAGCAGGGCCTGCCTGAGGGTACAGTATTTTACAGAAGAGGTGGCTGAAGAAACTGCCAGGCAGCAGAGAGCAATCTCGAACTGAAGATCACCTGCATGGGGTGAGGCTGGGTAAAGGTGCCTGGTCTGGGTCAACCTACTCAGGGGCTGGAGTCCACAGGGCATCATATGTAGGGGAGACCCCCATCCTCCAGAGCAGCCTGGGAAGAAACCCCAGGAGGCTGTCACCTGAGGAGAGGGGTTTTATCCAGGTCACTGAAGGTATTTCTTGCAGAAGGCACAACACCAGGCAAGGCTGAGAGGATTACGGGGTTCTGATCAGCCTGATGCTGGGGAGGCTTAATTCCAGGCCGAGTGTGTGCTCTGCAGGAGGACTCAGTTCCCCAGGAGGTGCTGGGGTAAGGGTGGGGGCAGGCAGCTGCGCTTAGCTCTGTGCATTCCCCCACCACCCCACATGTGCCTGTTGCCTACTGATGCCTTGGGCAGCTCTAGTACGAGGCAAGGCAGGTGTACACTTGGGCCGAGGACTTGCTTCCATTTCCCAAGACCAACTAGGGATGCCAGGGCTGGTGGCTGCCCTGAGGCTGGCCCCCAACTGTCACTAGAAGTCACCCATACCCTGGCTCTTGTGAGTGAACTAGGGCAGAGGGGTAAAGGTGTGGGGTGAGCTGCTTTGAATGCTGCTACCCCGACAGTCCAGGACAAGGTCTTCATCCTTGCTCCAGGGCCAAGATTTCTCAGGGGAAGTGACAGTCAGAGCATTGACCCTCCCAGGCCAGTGCTTGCAGGGAAGTAAAGGCACCCCCACAAATGCAAATGTGGGGGGGTGGCTGGGGCTATAAGGCATAATTCTGAGGTCCCCAGAGGAGTAGGCCTTGCAAAAACACAAACAGCCTCATCTGTGATAGCAGTAAGGATAGTTGATGACAGTCACACAGAGCTGACCAGTTCCTGGACCCATACTCCTAACCCTCCCACGGCCCTCTGAGATGGGTGCTGTTGTCCCATTCTGCATGTGAGGAAACTGAGGCACACTGACAGGTGGAGTGCCACTATAGAAAGGTAAGGAAGAGGGTGCTGGTGAGAAAGACTCACGGGGGCTTCTGAGGGCAGAGGGGTGTTAGCCCCTCTCTGCCCCAGCCATGGGCTTCCAACCTGGAATTCCCTCTCTAAACTCACTTGAGGGGAACCCCTAGAATTTCCCCCAGTACTCACCTGCCCTCCAAGAAGTAGCCTTGTGCGGCTTCTGCACTCTCCCTACACTAAGTCTTTGTCCAGTTCCCCAAGGCCGGTTCCCCAAGGCCCAGCCAGAGAACTGAGTTGCCTGTCTTTTGGCTGCCCAACGCGAAGCACACAGCAGGTGTCAGGTCGGAGCGCATGAATAGGTGTCTTGGCTCCTAGGATCGTTCCTCCCCCTCCCCACCCCAGAGCCTCCTCCCAGTGAAGGGTTCCCCTGGGAAGCCTGGCTAAGAGCCAAGGTCCTCCACCTAAGAGATCGTCCACCATCAGGATCAACTCCCAAACCCTCTGCCCCAAGCCTGGGGCTTACCTTACACCGCCCGGAGGTTCTTGCACACAGCCCCCACCAGTGAGCTTCAGGAGGCCACGGGGCTGAGTCCGGCTGGTTCCCCAGAGGGAAATGAAAGTGGGTGTGTATACGCCAGCCCCCCACATACTTCCTCTCGAGCTGGGACTCACACTGGGATGTCCCAGCACACAGAGACGATGCGCACACTCATCTACCCCCCTCTCCCACAGAAATGAGGGAAGAAGATCCTTCCCCTTAGCCCCCCAAACAGCAGTCTCTTGTCCTTTAAGGCCAGGTGAGAGGCCACCTTACCAAAGAGGATGCTGCAGCTCAGGGGACCTGACAGGGGAGCTGGGCCAGGAGACGACCCATTCTATCAGGTAGAGACACCGAAAACCCAGCCAGTTTGGGAGCTCAAGCAAGGACTGGAGTCCGATTGCCAGCGATGACAGCTGCCACTCATTAAGCAATGACTGGGTGCCAGACACTGTGGTCCCACCTCTGGGCCTTCCCCACAGCAGCTTTGCCCAGGCAGAAGGCACAACACCAGGCAAGGCTCCTGCAAGAAGGAGGTGACGTAGCCCATCACCCAGTAAAGGGCAGATGTGGGTTTCATAATGACTCCAATGCCATCTCTGGGAGGACCCTGGCTGGCCCCATTTTCAGGGGCCTGTAGATTGGAGCAAGGAGGTCCTTTAGGCTGTGGGTATGGGGGCAGAGGTCATTACAGCCCCTAGAAGTACTTGGCAGGGAAGCAGCTCCCCACCCCCTGCCAACTAAAGCCCCATGGAGCCATGGTGAGTCTACCCTGCAGGCACAGCACTTTCTGTCCCCAAAGGCAAGGTTCCGTGGCCACCCCATGCAGAAGGGCAGCCCCCAGTTCCGAGGGGCGGCTAAGAGCAGTTCCTGGGACTGAGGAAATGAGAAGTTACTCTCTCATTCACACTTATTTCTACAGCCATATGGAGCTAATGGTGGCTGTGTCACATTGCAGCAAACAAGATGTGAGGACCCCAAGCAATGGCGGCAGGGAGGGGGCTCTCTGACATCGCACAGCCAACTTGGGAAGCCACAGCTGTCTTGGGGCCAAGGCCTCAGCCACTCAGATGCTTCCTGGGAGCCCAGCTACCATGGCTTCGCACTCTGGATGGGTCATTTAATTGGCATCTATCAAGCACCTGGCACGCCACCAACAGCAGAAAGTCTGCTTTCACCGGGGACAGGTCAGAGCTGAGCAGCCAGATCTGGACAAGTTCCCAGTGCTCCTGTCTGTCCCTTGTCTCCCCCTCCCCAACCCTGGGGTGCCTACAAAACAGGAACCCTGCAACAAGACAAGGCTTTCCATTGCGTCAGCAGAATCACGGACATTCCCGCAAGAGCACACCGCCTCCCCACTTCCACACTTGGATTCCTACCTGCCCTTCATCCTCCATCAACTGCCACACCTCTCCCTGGCCCTCTTCTCGCCCTATACCCCAATCCTACCCATTTGCAAAATCAAGTTCCACTCGGATGGAATTCCAGACCACTCTAAGCCTGAAGTCACTCATCTTCCTTCCCCCATCTCCCTTCAACAGCATAGGACTTCGCCTGCTGTACCTTAGTATTCTCCTGTACTCCTGAGACCTGCACATTGGGCATGGCACCCAAAGGCAGGGGTCCATCCGCCCCGTGTCTAGCTAGCACTGGGCCCTGGCTGACACCCTGCAGTGGGGTCTGTTTCAGAGATGAGACAAAGGGATATGACACAGCAAGGTCCCCAGTCCAGAGACGAAAAAAACCCCGGGGGCCCCCTCAGGCGGGAAGTGTCTTGCCAAAAGGTCGCACACTAATTTGGCACAAGCCCCACTGATAGTATCACTCGAGGGCTAGGCCTACATCAACAGCATTGGGATGAGCTGCGAAGCTCTACAAAGCCAAAGCTGAACCCCAGAACCATGCAACCACACCCTCCATGGGAACGGGGGTACCCTGGCCAAACCCTCTGTACTGCCTTCACCAAAGCACCCAAGATTTCCTTGGGCCTCATGCCAAGGTACAGGCAGGGGGCAGTGGTAAGAACCGTGGGAGCTAGCTCTGAGCAGAAACTGGGGCTGTGGTACCCCAAAAGAGGGGACATGCCATCCTCAAAGCCAACCCAGGATCCTGACGTGTATGTTCTTAGCTGTGGCCGGCTGCCAGGCCCCCAGATTCACAAAATCAGTGTGTAAGAACATGTGGTCAGTTTGGGAAACCAGGGTGGTTCTGCCTGGTTCTGGGGAGAGGCACAGGTGCTGGGGTTGTGAATGGCAACATTTCCTTGCTAAGGAAGAATGGGAACCTTGAGGGTATTGTCAAAACCCCATCCTGACAGCTGTGCTAGTCCCCTGGTCAGCTTGGGGGCTCACCTCACCCCTCCGTGAGAGCTGGAGGCTTCAGTGAGCTTGCTGTTGGGGAATGGGGGCATGGGCAAGAGGTGGGCATCTGAGGACACAGACAACAGACATAGGCCACAGGCAAACTCACCTCCCCTTGGCAGCTAAGAGCAGGAAGCAAGAGCAGCAGGCACGATAATAAACTTGCAGCTCACAATGGGATTTGCAGAGGACAGCGAGAGGGCACTGGCCCCATCCAGGCCTGCCCTGCTGCCATGACCTTGGGGGCAGGAAGTGCCTCTGCTCTGCCGGGCAGCCGGCTGGTCGTCTTTCCCTGCCTGTGGTTACCGGCCAGGGAGCTCCCCAGAAGCTGCCAGTGCTTCCAGGGTGGGGGCCTTGTTTTTCCCAGAGCAAGCTCCCTGAGGGAGTGGGGGCGGGGTGCGGGTACTCTGCCAGGCCCTGGGAGAGTTTCCTCGGCAGCTGCAGCTTCTGGCGAGCCCAAGGGTGTGTGCCCCCCGTCAATCACCCCATGGCATGAGGGGCCAGGCCCTGGCAAGGCATCTGGTACCAAACATCCATACATCTTTTCCTACCTTACCCAGGAGCACTGGGGCCTGCACCCCTCTCTGGCACAATGCAAAGAGCACCCTGGCTCCTCCCTCAGGGACCCAAGCGGCTTCCATCAGGATAAACAACTCTCTGGCTGGGAAAGCCTCACCCCCTCTTTCTAGCTCACAACTCTGTTCCTGGGGAGCTGGCTCAGCTGCCTGATCAATGGATGACTTCACGGGAGCTGACTCCTGTTGGCACCAACGTGCCATCCTCAGGAAAGGCCCAGGTTGCCCCTGAGACCACTGCTCACCTGTGCTCCCCAGACCACCACGGGTTGCAAAGCAGAATGCAGACCTCGCCTAACTCCTGGGAGCATGGGGTGGTCCCTACTCCCCCACAGAAGGACCACAATGCTGAGCATACATAGGGCCCTCTACTTGACAGACACCTGTGGGCTCAGGGCTCCACTGGGCAGGTTAGAGCTGGCTGATGGAACTTGCAGTCATTGTGTGCACATTCTGTGATCTGGCAGCTCAGAGGTTCAGGTGATCAATGAACACACGAAGTGTGGCAGGTGCAAAACGTTCCAAGGAGAAACCCAACTTTCACCCTGGATCCATTAAAGTTCACAAAGAGCCACACGTGGTTGATGGCTACCACACGGGGTGGTATCCTCCAGTAGATACAATTGTTCCACCCCTTACTCCCTGGGTAGTGATGCAGAGTGAGCTGTGGGGGAAAGCACCCCCCCCCCGGGGGGGAGGGAGACTTAGGGTGAAAGTTTTGGCGAGAGCCTTTCCCACTTTGGCTGGTGACTCTCAAGGACCGAGCACAGGGCTGGGGGCCTTGTAGATGCCTTGCCAGTAATGTTTTTTCTGATCCCTCCTGGGTCACTTCCCCATTCTCACAGCCCAGCGTTTGCTCACACAGTCTCAAGCCATCACCGCGCCCACCACCTGCCAGCCCCTGTGGCTGGCACCGAGGAGTCGGTGATGAGTAACACACAGCCCCTGCCTTCCAGGAGCTCGCCTACAGTCAAGGCCTTGCTCCAGCAAGTGCCATGCCTAGTTTCCTGTCTCCTACAACAGGGAGGAGGAGGGGAGGCAGGAGGGTGCAGGGGTCTTGACACCTTGGTTTTCCCTCTGGAAATTGGGACTCCAGGTTCCCGAGGATACAGGCTATGAGAAGAAGTTAAGAGGCAGCAGAGAGAGGAGACGAAGAGGAGCTCGGAGTGATGGCAGGACTGCGTGGGGGAGCACAGGCAACATTATGATGAAGTAAGCCTCAAACTCCGAGCAGGCTGCCTGCTGCTTCCGGTAAAAACCCAGATTCTCACCAAAGCGTTGCTGTTTGGTGGTTTCTCATGAAGGAAGTTCAGGGTAAAAATAGCTCAGAAGGGACCTTAGATCCAGCTCACTGAAGGGTAGTCACTGCCTGGCTAATACGCACAGAAAAGGGGAGAAGGCTTCCTCGCAGCCACGTGGACCCCAACACTCAGTCCTGTTCCCATGAGATGAGACCTTGGGCACTTAAGTGGATCAGATGATGGGGTGTGCACCCAGAACTCTGACACTGGTCTCTGTGCACCATCTGGACGGCTTACCCTGATTTTCGGGTGGTACAGCCTTTCTTACTGTCTGGCCATATCTCTGCCAAGAAGCAGAGAGGCACCAGCTGTGCCCAGCTAGCAATCCTGCCTGATGGTCAAGGGCAGGCACCCACCAGGTGCCACCGTGAGAATGACCATCTCCTGAGGCCATGCAAAGAGGTGCCACCCATCCCACCTCCAGTCGGTGTCCAGTTGGACTCGGGAAATAAGGGTCTATCTTTGCGCTCCAGGTGCTACCACTTGCAAGACACCAACACCAAAGTCACATGTGCGGGGACCTCGGGTCCTCCACAGTCCTCTGAGAAAGCTTCTCTCCCAGGTCTCCATCAACACGTGCGGGGCCTGGCTCCAGGCAGCGCCTCCTGCCCTCTGCTGTAGACCCCAGCCCTCTCCTGCTGCAGCTTTTTCCCCTCGCGCGCGCACACACACTTGTCACAAGGCTATCCTGCACCCACCACCTCTGTGGAGGGCGCCAGGCCGCCAAGGGGGAGACCCTAGGGTCTCCAGGTACTCCTCCCAGCATCAGGGCCGCATTCTGACAAAGGCGCAGCCTAAAGTTAAGGACCCACAGCCAAAGGCTTCCTGGCAGAGGCTGTTTTGCGCCACCAAAGCAGCGGGAGAACGAGTCCCTACACAACGTCCACCTGGCCTTCAGGAGCCGAGGGGGCGTGGGAGCGTCCTGCCCGCCGAGGTCCCGCCGTAGCCCCTCTGTGCGCGCACGGTGGGGCGGCCGGCGCAGCCCAGCCCGAGGCCGCCACCATGCAGCACACGGCGCTACCCACAATGCACTGGCCTCTGTCACACACAGGCACGCACACGCACCCGCGCGCCTGCTGGGAGCGCGGCCCGGCCACGGGCGCCCTGCCGGCGCCCACCCTCCGGCCCCGCACTTACCTGGAAGTTGTGGCGGCTGTGGTTCCGCCCTAGCGCCCGAGGGGTCTGGGGCCCGACCGGCTACGGCGGCGGCCCGAGAGAGCGACTCCGGGGCAGGGTTCAGCCCGCGCCGAACAAAGGCTGCGCGCAGGCAGCGAGCGCCGCCTGCATCCCCGCTCCGCGCCCGGGCGGCGGCGGCAGCGGCGGCAGCGCGGGGGCCCGGGCGGCTCCGGCGCCCGCTCGCTCCGCGCTGCCCGCTCCGAGGGCGCTCCGACTCCCGCGCTCCCGCTCGCTGCTGCCCGCCACCGCCGCCGCCGTCCGGCTACCGCACCGCACACATCAATTATTCATCGCCCGTCTCCAGCTTCCCGGGCGAAGCCAATCACAGGCAGAGGCTCCGCTAATGGGGCCGCCGCCGCCGAGGAGGCAGCCAGCCGCGCGCCCAGGCGCAGGCGACAGCCCTCCGGGGACGGGGATGGGCCGGGGGCGCGCGGGGAGGGGGGGCGCACGGGGCGCGCCGGAGAAACTTCCCACGGCTCGCGCGTTCAGCTCGGCGCTCCCGGACCCTTTAGGCGTGACCACCCACCCTGCGTGTGCCCGCGTAGGGCTGGGGGCTCGGGGCGGAGTGGGGGGAGGCCGTGCACGCTGTGTAGGGGGGGAGGGGCGGGAGGAGGAGGAGCGCAGGAGGAAGATGAAAGGCGAGCAGACCTGCCTCGGCGTCTCCCGGGAGCCCTGGCTTGCGCGCGCCCTCCCCGCTTTGCTAGCCTCCCCGTCAGCCTCCCCCTCACCCCCACTCCCCGCACCCCTGCTCCAGCCCGGCGCCCGAACTCACTCGTGCGCGCCGACCGCCGGCCCTGCCACTTGGCTGCGAGGGAGCGCGAGCGAGTAGAGATCGGAGGCAGCTCACATTTCAAACTTGCACGCAGGGGTGGTGCTGGTGCACGCCGCCGCCGCCGAGCCAACGCACGACCCGTCGAGCAGCACTCAAGCCTCCGGACGGGGGCGGCGACCAGGCCTACTCCCTTCCCCCGCCTAGGCAATTAATTGGAAGCAACACTTGTGCGAGTGGGACTCCCGGCGTGCTGTCGCCCGAGGGGGACTCCGCCAAGGCGCTGACGGCCACTGACTTCGGGTGTCTCCCGCCTCCCAGAAATCGCTCCCAAGTGGCCATGCTAATGAGGGTCCCAGGCAGGGGTGGGGGTGGAGAGGCCACAGGGCTGGAGGAGGCCCGGGGGAAGGGGAGGAGTGGGGAGGGGCCGGGCTGGGGGCGGGGTGGGGGTGAGCCAGAGACAACCTTAGTTAGCAGGATTTTTTGGAACGGGTTTATGGTCCTGGGGGTGATAAGAGAAGGAAGGTGGCCTGGCATCTCGCTTCCCTGGCACAGGGACCGCCTGCCACCTCTGCCCCCCTCCCGAGCGCGGGCCCAGGACAGGATGAACGTGCACACTTTGGCTCGGGTTCCCTGACTTCGGAGCCTTCCTGTGGCAAGGAGCGGGCTGTGGGAGGGACAGCGGGGGCGGCAGCTGCGCGCTCTGCACGGCCCCGCCTCGCCTGGGAGCGGGGCCTTCCTGACATTGCATCCTGTGGTGGCCATGGTCTCTTCCTTCCAGCCTGCTATCCGCAAGGACTCCAGGCTGCAAGCTCAGCTCCTCAACTCCTCCTCTGTGAAACCCACTCGCTTTCACCTCCCATCACCCTTAGGGAGAAAACTAAGGTTTCATAGCTCGCCCCACCCACCTGCTAGTGAAAGTTGTTGAAGGGTGACCTCACTGCTCCAATTAGGCAAGCGAGGCCTGCGACCCCCCCCCCACCACCACCACATTAGGGAAAGGCAAGCAGCCCTGTCTTCACCTGTGTAGTGGCTGTCCTGCCAAACACCTGGAACGGGTCAGGTTCCCTTAGCCCCTTTTCGTGGTGGGAGCGGCTGCTGGGCCCCTAAATTTTGCCCCCCTGCACTGCTGCTCGCCCTGGAAGTGGCTGTGACACATCACTTAGTGAGAAATTATATTCTTGCTCCTTGTTTGACATAAATCGTTAGCAGGCTCTAATCCCACCCACTGCCACTTGAAATATCACTTTTGGGGATGGCATTTGGAAATGCAGTTGTCACAGGCCTTCCCTCCAAGGAACTGGATAAATGGATTAATTCATACTTCAAAACGTGCAGCCTTTTTGGACAAGAGGTAGTTTCCAGCAGGAGAGATTAATAGGCATCTCTTCCTGCAGGGCCAGCCCGCAGGGTAGCCAAGGCCCAGGACTTCCCTCCTGCTCTGCAAAAATTCCAGGCACCTCCACCGGCCGCCTTAGGTTAGGGTGGCCTTTCACTTCCAGAGCCACTTGGTGGCCCCGCCCCCCTGAGCAGTCCCACAGGCGTTGGGGGAGCTGAATGAAGATTCTCTTCCACTTGCATGTCTTCCAGGCAAATCACCCAAAGTTCAAATTATTGGGGGACAGGAGAAGAGATTTCTTCAGACCTAGTTTCTGCCGCTAACCTGACTTCTGGGCCTTGGTCTCTATTAGCCACAATCCAAACTGTGAAGGCCTCCTATAGCCAGAACGCTGCTCCCTCATGTTTCCTTCGAGGTTCCCAGGACCCTCGCGCCCCCACCCCCACCCCCACCCTCCCGCACCTGCCAGTGGTGCACAGCTTTAATCAGATCCTTTGCTCTTTGTAAGCAGCTAACCGCACTTGCTTTTGGGACTTTGGTACCCATTCTTGATACCATGTGGGCATGACCTGTTGGAGGCTGGGATTTGTGTGGCCCTCCACACTAATCAGAGAATTGAGTTGAGCCAGAATCGGTTCAACTTGGAATTGAGCTGAGATCTAGAGATCCACACCTGAAGGCGCTACCCAAAACCACCAGCAGCACAGCTGGCCTCCCCACCTCGCCTCCAACTATTCCCAGAGACACCACTCAGAGATGCACGGCAGAGCTGGCAAAAAGAACTGAGCTGTCCCAAGCTCCACAGCCTGGGGCTCAGGGCTCTCACATTTTCCCCCCTTGGAGGTCCCCTCCCCCAAAGCAAATACTCTCCACCAGCAGATTTGCATAATTAGGAAAACAAATTGTTTTCAAGCATCCTTGGGGCAGCCGGCTCAGGAAGCCCCCTGGGGTTTTTACATACTAATTTCTACCCACCCCCTACCAGGGGCTGAGTCCCTCTTTGGCCCACTTGGGAATTTGCAAGTTGGGTGCTTCCTCTGAGTCCACACGAACATGGACACTCCAGCCAGTGCTGGCTTTTGAAGGGTTTCTTCCCAGCTTCCCACCAGGTTCCAACTGCACTGCTCCAGCTTCCACAGATTGCCCTAAAGCCTGGGGCCAGGAGCTGCCACTCACCAGCCCCCCCTTAGGGCGCCTGTCTTGATAAGGATCAGCAGACAAAGGCGCACTCCACCTCAGCTTGCAGGCACTCAGGCCAGTTCTCTGGGTGACCTGGCGAGGGGCATGGCCCTGGGGGGAATGACTTGGGAGGAAGAAGAAAGGGCGTGCACAGGCCCCTGCTTGAGGCCTTGATGAATGCCCACCAGCGCTCAGGAGGCCTGGTGCGGGATCAACAGCCGGTGGCTTTCCTCGTGGGTATTTGAACTGCAGGCCGCTGTGGGCTCTGCCGAGGAGCAGCCGACGATAAATCACAGTGCTCTCGGCAGCCAGGAGGATGGCTGGCTGGCTCGTTCACTCGTGCCAGAGGGACATCCTCCAGCTGCAGGAGTCTGCCAGCCGGAACCCACTTCTGTGAGCCATGGCAGAGGGCCCTGCGGGGATCCAGCTGGGGTGGAAGAAATACGGAAGAGGGGCCTCCTCCAGGGTTCCATAGCTCAGCTACAACAGGAGAGGCCTCCAGGACTGCATGCCCTTGGGTGCAGAGGCGGGAGGCAGCAAAGGAAACAACAACAACAACAAAAAAAGCCAGGGCGTGGAGGGTGCAGGTCACTCAGTGGTCAAAAGTGGCTCTGGACTACATGGCCTCCCAGAGTAAAGCTTTGTGGGCTGGGAAGCCTGGGATGAAAAGAAGGCAGGAGCAGCTCCCTCTGCCAGGACACAGGTGCAACCAGGAACCCCGAGCAGATGCTGGGGTTCTGAGCCACACAGGTCTAACAGATTTTAGCAAGGATCCTGATGATGTGGTATGCCACCCGTGTGGGCTGAAACCACCAGCATGGACCAGGAGGCCGAGGTGGTGTTCATAACTGTACACACGTGTACCTGGGGAGCTGACTGGGTCCTCCACCTCCAGGCTCTGGAGCCTTCTCTGAGTGTCGGGGCTCAGAGCCACTAGACAGACCTGGCCATGGAGTCCCATCGCCCTGCACCTGTATCAAGCCCTCCACAGACCACCCCTCCATCCTTTCTCAGGGCTTTTCTTTTAGCCTGAAGAGCAAAGGGACCAGCCAGTGCTTTCTCAACCCTCCCCAACCACCCCAACACATATGCACAAAGACACTCCTCTCCCTTCGAGACTCAGCACCCTGCCCACAATTGGGGGATACAGAGTTGGGGGCTCCAGCCTGCATCTGGGTCTCTCTTCTCCCAGTTTCATTGTGGAACTTACGACAACTGAGTGCTCGCTGGTTTGCCAGGCACAGTTCCAGCCCCTTTTCAGGTATCAACCATCCAGGATTCCCACTGTACCATACCCCTGTCACCAACAGGGCCATAAACACACTGGTTTTGGAGACTTGCTAAAGAAAAATGATATGCTGGGCCCTCCGGCTGCAGAGTCTACACTGGAAGCCATCACACTAGACCTGTGCCCCCAAGGTGGGACTTGCAGGACCAGATGAGGAGGGTGCCCACAGTCAGAGGGACAAGCGCTCCTGTCCCCTAGACTATCCTGCATGCAGTCCAGCAGCTCATATTACACCTCTGACATGGTTTTTCGCTTTGTTTCCTTTTTCATGTTTCACATCCTCATCATCTATTTGACATTCCGAGTTGCCCAGGGACCCACCTAACCAGGGAGTTGGGACCTCAATGTACACTAAAATCCCCACGCCCCCGGCCTGCACCCTACTCCTGCTCCTGGCGTGAGCCTTGGGCAGGGCCGATCACCCCACACCCAGGCTGTCCTTGCAGAAGTCTGTATGTCTCCTGTCTGAATCCCATAATTGCTTCATTGTGAAATCCCGCCCCAACCTCCACTGGGCACCTCTGAGAAGCCCTTACAGTTGCCAGCTTAGGAGAGCCAGGAAAGCTTCCTGTCAGGCTGCAGGACAATGGGAGTGGGTGGGGGTAAGAAGGAGACCCAGGAACTAGAGGAGGAAGTGGTCTCTGAGAACTTCCGCCTTAGAAAGTTGCCTGTCCCAAGTTGCATGCCGCTGGGGGCAGAGCGGCGGCCTTGTGCTGTGGAGCTCCCCAGGGGCTAGCACGGGAGGGGCGGGGGACACTGACCACACTACACCAATAAGTGAGGAGCCACCCTGCAGGGAAGGGGTGCACTTGGACTTGGAGGCCCCTCCCTTGTCCTTGGTGGCGTGGGAGCAAAACTACCCAAAGAAGACCAAAGGAAAGATGAACAATTTACCTTGACAGGATGAAAAGCCACAGGGTTGGGGGCGGGTAACTGGGGGGCCACCCCTCAGCACCTGTGAATGTGACCTTATTTGCAAAGAGGAGGCTGGCTGATGATTCAGTACCACGAGGCCATTAGAGTGAGTCCTTGTCTTGGCTGACAAAAACAGGAACTTTGGACACTGAGACAGACACGTCAGCCCCCCTGGGGGAGAATGTCACAGGGAAGAGACAACACCACTTCTGCTGCCAGCCAGCAAGTTGGCACAGGGGCCTGGAGCAAGTCCTGGGGCCTTCAGAGAAAGCTGGACCTGGCCACCCCATGACCCTGGCCTTCCAAGTGAGCAGGCAGTGTGCTCTGTACCAACCCCCATCAAGGAGTACAGATGGTCCTGCTGAACCCTCAGTCCCAGCTTGCCATTCTTCTAGCTGTTCTAGCTCAGTGTAGGACTAGTGGGACCTCTGACTCCAGTTCCTCCCAGCCCTGTTTGCTTCACCCTGCTTGGCCGCATGGTCTTCGGTTTGCAAAGGTGCCAGGTACACCTCCAGGGTGGCTCTTCCCCCGAGAGCCCAGGCTCACCTGTCACTTCCTCTGGGTCACATGGAAGCCCCCCACAGCTGCAACGGCCCCTTGAAGATGTGGCTTAGCATGTGTAACTGGGACATTTCAATTATCTACCATGGTTAGCACTATCCCTCTCTCTAAAAAGGCTATATATGAACAGGAACCTGTTACACCGACAGAACCTAAAATGTCCCAATGCTGTAGCACAGTGGTTAAGCCATCTGTACGGCCAGCATCCTTTATAGACACTGGTTCAAGTCCCCGCTGCTGTACTTCCAATCTAGCTCTCTGCTCATGTGCCTGGGAAAACAGCATAAGATAGCCCAAATCCTTGAGCTCCTCCTGTACCTTGTGGGAGACCTGTAAGAAGTTCCTCGCTCTAGGCTCCAGTCTGCCCCAGCTCCAGCCAATGCAGCCATTTGGGGAGTGAACCAGCAAATGAAAGACCTCTCTCTGTAATTGACTTTCAAATAAATAAATGTTTAAAAATAAAACATGCCTGGTAGATCAGCCAGGCAAATGCAGAGAAGGACCAGCTGCCTGCCTGAATGAATGAGTGAATGAATGCACAGTGGAAAATCACAGCCTCCCAGATCAGTGATGGTGCCATGGCCCCTATCCTGGACCTGCTGCCCCAGGGTGGAGCATGGGATCATTCCCAGGCAGAGGCAGTCAGCGTCACGCAGCTCCCGTCTCTTCCCATGGATTTCTGCAGTGGCCTTTGGGGCAAAAGGGATGCCCAGGCAGCTCGGATGTCTGTGTCTCAGCAGGTCCTGGGATTTTAGGACTTCTCCCAGGACTTGGCTTTGACAAGGACTTCTGGGTGATCCCAGGGCTGGAAAGACATAAGTTCCCTGCAAGTAGCAGGCGCCATTTGCCTTCCTGCCTGGCTGGTTGGCTGCACTGTAAGGCCCTGTGTCTGGACTGGGGCAGCCCAGTTCCTCTCCTGACACTCCCCAGACATAAGCCTGTTCCAACAGCCCACAGTTCACTTTGCAGAGGAAGGAAGTGAAGCATGGGGTAGGGAAAAGACTTGAGGTCACATTGATGATCTGGCTGGGGCTGGCCGACTAGGCAGGGCTGCAATCTGACCCAGTGTGTCCCGAGCCTTGCTAGCCTTGTCTTGTTCAGTCTTTTCCCCCACCAAAGGCACAGTTTAGCTTTCGAATGCACAGTCCCTCGTCTCACCTTTCAGAGGGGGAAAATGAGGCATGGAAGACTCCAGCCACACAACAAATAACTGACAAAGTTGGAATTAAAAAGCTGGGACTCTTGGCTTTGTCTGTGACCCCAAGCTGTGTTCTCCTGGGCCTGAGATCAAGGGCATGCTCTGGGGTACCAGGACAGGTACGTGGACAGGAAAGATGGCTGAGATGTGTGCTGAGCCCCTCAGCAATGTGGCAGTTTCACCCATGAATGTTTCCTGGGACGTTCAGCACTCTCACTGCCTTCCCTCCCTCCTCTCTGGACAAGTCTGTGTGGGAGGACATGTCCCAGTGCCTGCTCCCTTCCAGGCCACATTCCAGGTCTGTGAGCCCAGGGGAGGCATGGCTTGGTCCCCTGTATGTTCCACCCCTAGGTGATCTGGGCAGGAGCAGACAGGCCACATACTCCAGGTTGTCTGGGGGGAACCCAGGTTTGGCTATTGGGGCAGGACGGAGAGCGGGTGGCTTGGTGCTGAAATCAGGATCTGCAGTGCTAAGCTTGGCAGACAGTACGCCCAAGTTCTCAACCCAGATCAGCACCTCCCAGGGACAGGTCTGTGACTTGCTGGGTAATCAAGTGCAAGCCACTGCCCCTCTCTGGGCCCCAGCTTCCCCACATGGTAAGGACCATGAATGCAGCCATGGTGGAGAGAGTCTCGCAATGTCTGGCTGCACAGGAAGTATGGCTACTGTGCTGACCCCTCCAGTTCCCTGTAAATACTGGAGCAGGTGGACACAGAAGCAGCCAGGCAAGAGCTACCAAGAGACTGACCCCTGTGCCAAGGCAAAGAAACGGCTACCAAAGAGGCAGGTCCAGCATGGTCCCACTCTTGTGCATCTGCAACAGGTCTGATGTTTGGGAAACCACGACCCCGTAAAGGCAGAACTTTGCCTGTGTTCTTCACTGTTATATCTTTGGCGTCCCCCCCCCCCCGCCCCGCCCCGCCCCAGTTTTCAATTTGGAAGGCAGATTTACAGAGCAAAAGACAGACAGAGAAAGATCTTCCATCTATTAGTGTACTCCCCAGATGGCTGCAATGGCTGGCGCTGAGCCAACCTGAAGTCAGGAGCTTCTTCTGGGTCTCCCACACGTGGGTGAGGGCCCAGACACTTGGACCATCCTCAGCTGCTTTCTCAGGACATAAGCAGGGCGCTGAATGGGAAGGAGAGATCTGGGACCCGAACAGGCACCTACAGGGGACGCTGGTTCTAGCAGATGGAGGATTAACCTGATACGCCATTGCGTATCTCTGGCAGCTTTATAAAGTCTGGCACATAATATGGGACTCAACACATGTTTGCTGAATGACTAGTGGAGCTCCACCAAGTCAGGATCCCACAGGGATGGGATTTCAGTTTTTCTGCCTTCGTAGTTTTCTATATTCCTTGATCATGTTACAAGTAGTATGTTAGGATTCTTGTGATTAGAAGAAAAGCCCAGTAAGGCCACTCCCATGTTGGAATTCTTAAGTCCAAAAAGTTAAAACTCTTGTCCCCAGAGGCCTTGTGTACCATCCTTCAAAAACAGTTAAGTCATGAGTCAATCCCCAAACAACCCCAGGTCACCAAGTAGGTTTGAGGCCCAGGGAAGGCCATGGACAGTGGGCACTGCTGGATAGTCACCAGCCACTGCTTTCCCTTCGCTCTCACCACACCTCCACCCCAGCACGCTTCTGTCCTGGCACTGGCTCCAGCCTCTGTCTATTTTTTTTCTGCTTCGGTCCTAGGTCCTTTGCACATGCTGGAACTTTCTAAAAGGGGAATCTGACCATTCATTTTCACCCCTGTCTCCAAACCTTCCCCAGCTGGGTATCAGCCTGCAGGGCCTGGGGCAGCAGGCAGCTGAGCCCTATTCCTGCCTTTCCAGCCTGATCATCATCCATCTTGGGGCTTTTTAGGTGCATGGAGTACCAGGACCCTCACTGAACTCAAAAAGGAAGGCCAGCCCTGGGGCCAGCAGTCTGGGCTCCGCCCTCCAGAAGAGGGAAGGGCAGCTTTGGGGCGGGGAGGGAGGGTCTTAGACCTGGCCTCCAGCATTATTCTACAACATGGATGGGTTGCTATGAAATTCCCACAGCCAGGGGAACACAGAGCTGGGGCCTTAGAACAAGCAGGGATTGGGGTCCACAGAGCAGCAGCTTGAAGGGATCCTGTATTCTGACTGCCATGTGGAGGAGGAATGCGAAGGTGGTGGCGCAGCAGGAAAGCATCAGGGCAGAGGAAAAGGTTTTCCTGCACCAGCCCCAGAGTTGGCCCCACCCTGGCCCTGGCCTTCACAGCCTCCAGGGGCTGGCCCGCAGAATGCATCCCTTATCATAAATCACCCCGCCCTGGGCGTTCTGTTAGAATAGCTGAATGGATTCAGATGGGGTAAGAGAGCTGATAACACGGCCTCCCCCATGCCTTACCCCCCCCCACAGGTGTGGAGGCTCAGCTCTGGAAACCAAGCCAAGGCTCTTGTGCTTTGCCCCCCACCCCAAACCTCCTCCAGTCCCAGACAGACCTGGGAGTGTGGTGTGTAATTGAATTTGGCCTAATTACCTAATTGCATGAAGGAATGACTGGTAGGTACCAACATAGGCCTGGGTGTCCGGCTAGGGGGGCCAGGAGCCAAGAGGCAGCCTTCAGATTCCACCCCCAGGCACACATGGAACCTGAACCTTCACTCCCTTAAACTCACTGATGCCTGCAGTGCCTAGGTCAGGTGCTGGTGGTGAATCCATTGTACGGATCAGAACCCAGAGGCACTGAGGGATAGAGGGATGAATCTTGTGGGTTCCTTGCACATCCAGTGAACATCCACTGCCCCACCAACCACCTCCTCTCCAGGCAGTCCAGCTCCTTCGTCATTCCCCAGCCTAGGAGCTGGGGATGAGGACCATAGAACCTCTCAACTCTAAAGCCTGGGTCTTGTCTAGATCTTCTGTTGTTTTGCTGCTATTGCTGCCCTGGGCCTTGGGGATTATACCAGGGCTGAACAGGGTACCCCCTGCTCAGAGTCATAGGGGTGACACATTCTGGGCAGGACAGGTTCCCTGCTCTGCTCTCTGGGGGGCTTGGAGCTGCAGGCTTTAGAGGCCACATCGTGCCTGAGCTCAGCATTTCCAGCTCACCAAGATGGCCAGAACCGACTGAGTCTGGGATGTGAATGAACAAGGAAGGCTCACTTACAGGGAAATGAGGGAATGCAGAGCAGCGGGTGCCAACAGTGGAGTTTCTGGCCTCACCAAGGAAGGCGGGACAGAGATGCTAGGTCCTCCGAGTGGGGCTCCTCACATAGCGGTCCAGCTGCTGGAATGCCTCCAGGCTCGCATGCTTCCGGGCCTTCTGAGCCTCCTAAAAAGGCAGTTGGACCCGGAACCCAGGTGTGCTGGGTCTGGAGCTTCTTGGCTCGGAATTCTAGCCCCTTCTCTTGCGAGTTGGGTGGCCTTGGGCAGGCAATTAGCCACTCCTGGGCCTCTGCTTCTTAATATTTTCACAAAGATGAAAGGGGAGGATGTTTGTGCGGTATTCTGTCCGGCATCTGGAATGTGGTAAGGACTCAATAAAAGTTTAACTCCTTAACAGATGAGGAGTAGCACAGATTGAATCCTAAGTGTTTGCTATTTGGGATTTTTCTGAGTTTCTGGTCTGTTTGCATATACAAATGAAACATCCTGGAGAGAGGACACAAGTTTAAACACAGCATTAATTATATATATATATATATATATATATAATGTATCTGTGTATATATATAATGTATATGTGTGTATATACATATATAGTGTGTGAAGGTAATTTTTTTAAAGCATTGAAATTTATTTGCTTACTTGAAAGGCAGGGTGACAGTAGGCAGGGGGAGATGGGGAGGGAGAGAGAGAAAGGATCTTTTATTCACTGGTTCACTCCCCAACTTCCCAAATGCCTGCAACAAGTAGGGTTGGCCAGGACAAAGTCAGGTGCCTGCAGTTCCACCCGGGTCTCCCACAGGGATGGTAAGAACCCAAATATGTTAGCTATCACCAGTTGCCTCCAAAGTACATTAGCAGGAAGCTGGACTGGAAGTGGAGCAGCCAGGACTCAAACAGGCACTCCTTTCCAGAATGTAAACCTCCCAAGCTGGCACTAACTTGCTATGCCACAGTGCCGACCTTCTGAAGGTAAGGCTATTCAGCATTTTTTGTGCACCTGTATTTCTATGGAGACCCATCGTATGAGGTCAGACGTAGAGTTTTCCACCTGTGGCATCAGGTCAGGGTTCAGAAAGCCTTAGAACTGGACAGTTTGTGGTTTCAGGGCCAAGATGTCCCACCGGTAGCACTATGATAATGACAGTATTGAAGGAGCAGGATGGTGCTAGCACTAGCAATAGCAATGCCAGTAATCACAGTAGCAATGAGAGGAATGTTAGTGGTGGGCATTCTAATGTGCCAGTCCTGATTCTGCACAAGGAAGGTGCCAGTCTCGCTCAGATAAAAACAGGGGGCTGGGCCAAGTGGCTCTGAAAAGCTCTGTGCATTATAACATCAGTATCAGACTGTTAAAAGTAACACGGTAGTTACTATGACAGTGAACAAAACTGACGCATGACACACTTCCTGTTCTGCAATAGGTACTGCCCTCCTGCTCCCCTCTGCTGTCTCAGACATATGTATCCCTCCCCCCCTGCCCCATACCAGGTTCTTCCTGCCTCAGGGATCTTCCCTCCACAGACCTGCTGGGTTGGTCATGGGACATGGCCAGCAGGTGCTAAGCTTGGACCACATGCAGAGCACAGCTTCCCCATACCCATCCTTTACACCTTCCACACCTACAACCCTGGGAGGCAGGAATCCTTAGCCCATTTTCTGATGTGACAGCCAAGGCTCAGAGAAGTTAGGTCAGCTCTTCCAGGCCGCTCAGCAGTAAAAGCAAGAGTGGGATGTAAGACCACTTCCCCAAGATTCTCTGTAGATGGAGAGCCTGGCCCTCCCCTAAGTTATTGGTCCAGCTGCCCTGGCTTTGTTTCCCAAGGGACTGAGGTCTGGTGTTCCCGCTGGTCATGGAGAGAGCTGACCCACTCAGCTGCAGCTGGCTTGTTCAGTGCGGGCTCTTACAGAAGAGGTGCTGACAACATTAAAAACCAGAGTCTTGGGCCCAGTGCAATGGCTCAGTTGGCTAATCCCTGCTGGGATACCATATGGGCTCTGGTCTGTGTCCTGACTGCTCCACTTTCCATCCAGCTCCCTGCTTATGGCCTGGAAAAACAGTAGAGGATGGCCCAAAGCCTTGATTCCTGTACACACAAGGGAGACCTGGAAGAAGCTCCTGGATTCGGACTGGCTCAGTTCTGGTTGTTGTGGCCACTCAGGGAGTGAATCAGTGGATGGAGGATCTTTCTCTCTGTCTCTCCTCTCTGTAAATCTGCCTTTCCCATTAAAAACAAAACAAAACAAAGCAAAACAAAACAAAAAAAACAATAAACAAAACCAAAAAAACTTAACAAACAAATCCAAACCAGTGTTTTTTTCACAGAATTGAGATCCAAGCAGTTCTGAGCTGAGCCAGGCCTCATGTGGCTCCCTGGGCAGTGGTAGCCCTGTTTGGGGACAAGGGACTTCCCTTTTTCCCAAAGCCACACTTCTCTGTCTACAGACAAGAAGCCTGGCTGTGTGACACATACGTTGGACACATGCTAAGGCAGTCCCTTCCACCCAAGGTCAGAACCCTGAAGCTCAGCCTCAGACCCACTGACCCCCTTGGCATCCTGCACCCTCTCTTTATGGTGGCCAGGTCTTTGACGTTTTTTTTCTCCTCTCATGGCTTCTTTCTGTTGGGAGTGGGGGGAAGAATCAGACACAGAGGCCCTGTTTCTGCCTCGATCCCCCCCCCTCAGGCGAGTGGTGGGCACACAGTTCTTCTCCCTGGGGACCACGGGGTGCCTCCTTCCACCTGGGCCTGTGGTCAAGCCCACAGGCATCTCCACAGCACACCCATTGCCCGCCGCCTGCATGCGCCAAACATTTTCTCTCCCATTTTCTCTCCACCAAGCACGGATTGTACAGACGTAGGCCCCTCGCCTCCCGGCCTCCTGGCAGACGCTTAATTGAGAGGAAGTGATTCTAAACATCTGGGGCACACATCTGAGAGTGGGCTCCCGACCACACGGAGCCCGCAGGAAACGGGGAGCTGTGCAATTATGTCACTTCCTCAGTGGAGGGAGCTTGGAAGGGGGGCCCTCCTGGAGCTCAAGAGCTGCAGGCATTCCTGGGGATGTGCACACACACAAGGCGCCGGGGCAGCGTGCCCTGTGGACAGTGGGGGGGGGGGGGGGGGGGGCGGGGCGCCGGACAGGCGAGCTGAGGCTGCAGTGGACTTCTGGGCTGAGCTGGGCTGCAGCCAGCAGCCAGCAGCAGGGGAGCAGGGCGCTGCAGTCCCAAGGGGAGAGGGGTGAGACAAAGGATAAGTGGGAGGGAGAGAGAGGGAAAGAAGCAGAAGCAGAGAGGGAGGCAGACAGGGAGAAGGGCAGACAGTGTGTTCTGCTCAGCTCAGAGGGTCATCCTGCCAGGGTGCAGCAGACCCAGTGGCTGTGGGCATGGGACTTCACCTCTCTGAGCCTCGGGTGTCAAAGGAATTCTCCTGCATAAAGGGACAAAGACGGCCAAGAGTTGCCCTTCATTTTCCTGACCCAGTGTGAGCTGGAAACAGCTTGCTGGGAATGACTGGCCTAGGAGGAGGGGGCTTCCAGGTGCTGCCCCCTCCCTCCTCTCCCCCACTCGTTCTGTGCCCAGCCCGGGGCTGTGAACTGCTGAAGGACACAGACATCTCCTAAGTGCCCATCCTGAGTGCCCACATAATAGGTACCCAGGCGCTTGGGTCCAACTCAGCTTATCCCTCGCCCTTTCTCCTGTCATTATAATTACGTGCCTGTTGGAGAGGCAGACGGCTCATTCCCTCCCCCAGCACAACCTAGTAATTCCTGTTTCCTGCCAGAGACAATAGTGTCTCTTCATCCCAAACAGGTGAGACTGGGTCCTCTGGAATTCCTTACGGGAGCCCAGCCTTGGGGCAGTGTTTGCCACCTGGCCAGCCTCAACACGTCAGGGACTGCTACTGACTATGCAAGGAGGAGCCGTTGGCCAGGGTTCCCAAGCTCTGAGTTCCGTTTCTCCCTGGGCCCAGAAACAGTAAAGGCAGCTGCTGGCATGGCCACTGTGATTCGGCTTCTTTCCCACCTGCCGCCACCTGCCTGGCCACCACCCGGTCCCCTGTGAGGAGGAACTGTCACCCTGCAGTTTCTTGTGCAAAACACAAACACCTGGTTGCCTGGGCAGCACCTTGCCTTGGGTGATGCGAGCCAGATGGTCCCTTGGGAGACAGCTGGGTTGCCACGGAAACACAATCGCTGTCACTCCAGCCCCAGGAGACCTGGATTTTAGATCCCCTGGATCCCGAGCTTGGAAGAGGACTGGCATCAAGTCACACTGCCAGCAGGTTCAAGAGTCGGGATCACAGAGTAGGACTGAAGGATCAGGTGATGCACGGAAGAGCCCCTTCCAGAGGGCAGCCTGAACTTTGACCTTTGAACCCATTGGTTCAGGAGAGGCCAGAAGGGCAACATCGGGGGAAGGCCCAGTGCGGAGGTGGTTCAGGTGAACAGAGAACAGGAGCCTGACCCAGAAGCAACTACAAGGACCTCCTGCCCTCCACTGCCCACACTTTGGTTCCCAGTTCTGAGCTCCACCTGTCCAGGTCTCAGGGGCAGAGAGGCAAGCAGGTGCTGAGATCACAGCTTCCAGAGCCAGTCCCAATCCCCTAGGCCTCACCTGGGCAGCTCAGGCTTGGCCAGAGGGCAGGGAGATGCTGGCCAGAGCCTTCCTCTCTGCTCCCTGGGTGCCAACTGGGCACTAGGGATGGGTGAGAGGCACGCACAGTGAGTCTGATGCAGTGAAAGGAGGCATGGCCAGGCAGGACTGGCAGGAGCACTAGATTAGGAGTCGGGGCTGGCCGGGCCTGTGCCCTCCTTCCCAGTCTCAAGGATGCAGACATTCTTGCACTCAGAGTCAATCACACCCACGGCTCTCAGACCTCCTTACGTAAACGGGTCTGAGTTCCTCTGGCCCGGTCAAGAACTCGGCTGCAGTATCAGTTTCTCAATCAACAGGATGGGCTGGGCTGTCTGGAGGACCAGCAACGATGCTCATAAAATATACAGCACAGTGCCATGCATGAAGGAAGAACTTCCTTCCTCCTGCCAGTCTGAAAGAACACTGGAAAGGGTGTCTGGAAAAACCTAGGGAGACAGAGACTCCGGACAGAGAGGGAACACGGGCCAGGTCCCCGCAGCCTCTCGTGCAGGCTCTGAAACAGCCCAGGGCTTCTGGCTGCAGAGCCAGCTTTCCTAGGGTAGGGGCCATGCCCCAGTTAACAGGCTCCCACTCAGCTCCTACTCGTTTGGATATGGGCAAGGCTGGCATCGACCTTGGCCCTACTTAATTCCACATTCCCCAGAGCCCGGGGTTCTGTGAGACCTGCAGGTGTGCAAGGCATCTCCAGAAGGCCTGACATGACCCACTGTCCTGCCCCATGTTGGGATGACCCTGTGAACATACCCAAAGCACCCACTAGACACCACACCCTGTTGTGAGGACTGCACGTGTACCAACTCCTGTGTCTATACCGCAGGCCTGAGGATCACCCCCTTTCAGCACATGGGAGAACCACGGCACAGGAGTGTCCCAGCTCCAAGGTCATGGAGCTGAGCAGGATTCACAGCCCCTGGCAGGCTGCTCCACCCTCCAGGCTCTGAACTACTTCTCCTCTTGGCGAAAACAGCTGAGTAATTTCCAGAGAAACATGCTTGGATTGGGGGCCCCCCCGGAGGTGCTCTGCCACTCAGCACTCATGGGACACAGAGAGTGGAATGAGTGCGAAGACAGGAGGGAGGGTGCTTCACCTCCCAGCAAGGACAAACCGTTGTGCAACACTCAGTGTTTCCACCTGCAAGCTGTTCAGGGGAGATTGGCAGCTCCCTGGAGCGGTGAGCCTGTCCTCCCCAGGACTTCATCTTCACCTGCTGGTAGCAGCAAGGGGCAACCTCAGGGTCAAATCCTCTCACTTGGATCACCACCCGGATCCTTCTAGCCAAGTAGCCTTGGTCAAGTCACTGGTTCTTTCTAAACCTCCGTTTGCTCACCATGTGAGATGCAAGGGTCTGCACTGCAGCTGCATGGCACTACAGAACTGCTTTCCTTCCCGATCCAGACGCCCTCCCCTGACCTACCCTGGCCTCACACATCTAAACAGCCCAGACCTGATGATAACCACACCACCCCTAATTCCTGTCTGTCGGACCCAGATGGGATTTGCAACGCTGTGCCTTGCCATGCTTGCTAAAAACAGTCCCCACAACCAACTCGCCTGCTTCCTGCCAAGCCCCTGCTCCATTTCACTCTCACACCCTCCAATCCCTTGAAATCCCTCCTCTGGGGGCGAGAACGCTAAGCTCCATCTTAAAACCAAAGCTCGGGCTTCCTTAATCCTCTTACCTGGCTCATGCTCTGTGCAATTAATTGCTACTGATGGCTTTATTAAACCATGGCATCCTCGGGGCACCCCCGGGTGGCAGTGGAGGGGGCACCATTTGGGCAGGACACCTGGGTCCTGGGTGCCACGCTGAGTCGGGAGGCTGACAGAGGCAGCCACAGCTCTCTCAGGGCACAACTTTGTGACAACTTGTAGATGGCCAGATCTGCCCTGGCCCAGGATTCTGGTTCTACTTCTGGTCCCCACGCTGGGTCCACCTGCTCACCTCTCAGAGCATCTTCCTTACAATGGGACTGAGGTTGCCTGGAAGACTCCCCATACGAGGAGGCAGGTACAGGGCTGTCGTGTGTGTAGCGTGACTGTCACCTCTTGCCATAGTGTGAGGATTCGTGTATTACTTCCAACGCCACAAGCAGTGACTGTGTGCGTTGCATTTATCTAGCAGGGGGCCCTGAGCAGAGTGTGGGGTAAGCCTGGAACTAGATGCTAATAACCGTGCTAGCCCCTGAAAATTCCTGTTTTGGTGCTTGCTTTGGCAGCATGCAGGCTAAAAATTCCTGTTTCATACATATTTTTTTTAACTGTAGGAGGAATTCTCACTCCCACGACCTCATCTTTCTTTCTGCAGCCTTCGAATGGTACAGATGCCCTGGAGGGTGGAAGAAGCTGATGTAGGGCAGGACACAGCCTACTCCAGGGTTCTGTGGCTGACATCGGAACCTACCAGGGCAGGACGGGCACCCAAATCATCCAGCATGCTCAACAGCTACACCAGGTGCTGACCACTGCCCTTCCACGGCCCATTTCTTCCAATTTGTTATCATTTTCTCTGACACCAATGATATGCATTGAGGTGTCAGGATGGCTTTAGGTAGTCCTGGGTCCCAGTGAGGAAGGCATCAGCTATTCTCATCTTTGGGATATTGCAACTTTTAAAAAAAGATACCTATATTTATTTTGAAAGTCAGAGTTGGGCCTGGCGCAATGGCACAGTGGTTAAGGTCCTCGCCTTGCATGCCCGGGATCCCATATGGGTGCCGGTTCTAATCCCGGCAGCCCCGCTTCCCTTCCAGCTCCCTGCCTGTGGCCCAGGAAAGCAGTCGAGGACAGCCCAAAGCTTTGGGACCCTGCACCCGCATGGGAGACCCGGAAGAGGCTCCTGGCTTTGGATCGGCATAGCATCGGCCGTTGTGCTAACTTGGGGAGTGAATCATCAAACGGAAGATCTTCCTCTCTCTGTATATCCGCCTTTCCAATAAAAATAAAATAAATCTTGAAAAAAAAAAAAAAAGAAAAGAAAGTCAGAGTTACAGAGCTCGACGGAGACACATGGAGAATCTTCCATCCTCTGGTTCATTCAGATGCCCCCAGTGCTGGGCCAGGCTAAAGCCAGGAGCTTGGAACTCCACCCAGGTGTTCAACAAGAGTGGCAGCAGTCCAATGACTTGGGCCAGCCTCTGTTGCTTTCCCATCAGAAGTAAAGCATTTGGGACTCAAGCCAGCACTAATGAGAGATGCTCGAATTCCAAGTGGCAGCTTAACCCACTACACCATTGCACCAGCCCCACAAATATTCTTTCTTTCTTCCTTTTTTAAAATATTTATTTTAATTTTATTGGAAAGTCAGATATACAGAGAGAAGAAGAGACAGAGAGGAAGATCTTCATTTGCTTGTTCACGCCCCAAGCAGCCACCATGGCCAGAGCTGAACTGATCCAAAGCCAGGAGCCTCCTCTGGGTCTCTCATGTGGATGCAAGGTCCCAAGGCTTTGGGCCATCTCGATTGCTTTCCCAGGCCACAAACAAGGAGCTGGATTGGAAACTGGGCTGCTGGGATACCAACTGGCTCCCATATGGGATCACGGCGTGTGCAAGGAGAGAACTTTAGCTGCTAGGCTATGGTGCAGGACCCACAATTTTTCTTTTAAAAGATCTATTTATTTGAAAGACAGAGTTAAAGAGAGGGAGATCTTCTACCTGCTGTCTCACTTCTCAACGGCTGCAATGGCAGGAGCTGAGCCAGATAGATCATTGTCGGAAATCCCACCTGAGTCATCCTCTGCTGCTTCCCCAGGCACATTAGCAGGCAGCTGGATTGAAAGTGAAGTAGCAGGGACTCGAACTGGCACCTCTATGCATACTGGCATCACAGGTATTGGCTTAACCTGCTATACCACAGTGTAGGTTCTGGGATATTGCCATTTCTAATAACCAAGTCTGCATTTGGTATTCAGCAGTCTTTCATCCTTTGTGTCAAGCTGCTCACTGCCCTTTCCATGGGCAGAGAATGAGTCTAGGCTCCAGCTGTTGAACACGCATCTGCCTTCTTTGTGCCTCCACCCTGTGGTGCCCTGACTGCTGCCCTACCCCATCCTGTGTCCACCACTTGGCAGTTTGTGTTCTTTTGGGTCCTCTGGTACCCGGGATTTGATTAGCACTGGCAGCTCCACTGCAGGCTTGCATCAGGGGGACCTCAATACTCACACACCCTGCACCGCTGCCCCCCAGACACACAGACAGGCTTGGCCCCTGTTACATGTGTCCCTGCCTCAGCCTCCAGGCAGGCTGCACGAGGGGGCTCAGGGATGGCCTCAGCCTTCTGCTGTTATTCAGGACAGGCTTGGAACGCAGATCCCACTGGCTGGGCCTTAGACCTCCATGTCCTTGAACTCTCCGGCTTTTTTTTTTGGGGGGGGGGAGGGCGAAACAGGAGGAGAGGGTTGGGAGGGAGGGAAGTGCTGAGCTAATCCTGGAAATAAGAGGCAGACAGGAAAAATGGCCTCCCAACACGCAGGGGCCTGTCGCCAGGACTGCAGGGAAACTGCTGAGCCAGCCAGGAGACAGGCTGAGAGACTCACTCCACCCCTGCCAGCCCCGAGTAAGCTTGGCAGAAACCCACGTGGAGACCGCAGCTGCTTCGGCTTAAAGGCAGAACATGTGGGTCCCCGCAGACAGTGTGGGAAACAACGCAAGGTGTCCCAGCCCCGCCCGGCCCGGAGAGCTGTGGACACTCTGAAGTGCTACCCGGTCAGCCGTGCCTCCGCACACCAAGGCTTTGTGGTCTAGCACCCCAACCACCCTGACATCCTTCTAGGAAGCCCTCATGGGGTCTCCCAAGCAATTGCATGCGGTTGCGGTCCAGAGCCATCAAGGTATGCCCAGTTCCCCACCCACCCCACCCCCCACAGACATGGAAGCTGCTTCCACATCTGCCCTCATTGTCCATTCCAGCATCCCTGGGATCAGCCGGCCATCCCTCCTCCAGCGCCTCAGCCTGGGAACAGTGCTGTGGCCACAGACCCTGTCACATGGTCTCCTGTCTTTGGGGGAGAGGCCCAAGAGCACACAGAAGCCACCAGATCCCAGGCCTCATCCCTCAGGGCCACTGCTTCAGGACGGCTTGCCCCTCGAGATCACTCAGAAGGGGTGGGCATCTGACTACGTGACCTATACCAGGGCTGTCCCTTTTCCGGCCAGTTCTTCCTCCATCACTGGGCACGCCCACAAGAGCCCCAGGGCATCTCTTTCACAGTGCGTGGGAGTAGGAGGGGCCCCCCATAGGAACAGGTCTTTCTCCACTGCACAGCTCTAACTCCAGCCAGTTCCCAGGAGGCTCCTGGGGTTGAAACCCACGACCCTAGCCAGGGGGCCTTGACCTAGAGCGGAGGGGGTGGGCCAAGCAGCAGGAAGGAAGCCAAGTCCTGCCCCCACAGTCTCATTCAGCAGAGCTCAGAAGTAGGGGGCGGGGTAGGAACTGCATCCAGGAGGAAATCTCTCCTGGCCTTGAAAAGGTGCCCCAGCCTGCCAAGCAGCCTGGTATTTCAAGGGCAAGGTCCTGCCTGCCTGCTGTCATGGGGAGGGGGGCAGCCACCGGTCACAAATCTCCTGCAGCTGGCACCCACCAATCCCGCTTGCTCTCTGGGTATCCACGAGCTGGCTTTCATGCAGAGCGACGCACAGCTCCGTCTTGGATAGGCAGCTCTGGCAGGGTGTCCCTGAATGAGGCCATTTGTCCTCCCAATGATGGGAAGGCGGAGGCAGAGAGCGGGCTGGGAGGGAAACTCCAGTGGGGAGGGAGGGAAGGTGTGAAGGACAGCAGCCAGGCACTGAGGCCAGGAGGGTGCTCACCATCATGGGCGTCTGAGAGCTACCCCCCCCCCCCACCACGCCAGGTGGCAGCAGAACCAGCTTTCCAAGACAAAGGGAAAACAGCAGCTCAGGGCCTCCTACCTGCCCATGACCTGAGCAGCCATGCAGGTGGAAGGAAGGGAAAAGAACTGGCTGCGTCCCCTGCCAACTCTCTATCAAAGGCGGGACCCTCACTCCATTCAGTGCCCTGAGGGTCAAGGCCTTCCACATGCCAAGGAATCAAAGGTTCCAGGGAAGGTCTGAACCACTCCCCAAACTCTGCCGCAGACCGCAGGCCACAGATAGGGAGGGATGAGGTTGGGACCCCATTATGTGCTTGATTGGGATTCTTGCCCCTCTCAGGTTGGCTGGAAGAGTGGAGAAGGGGAGGCAGGGCAGGTGTCAGTTCAGGCTCCCCTCAGCTGCTGACACCTCTTGGTGAGGAAGGGAGGAGACATGGGGGCGGGTACAACGTGCACTAATTCTGCTGTGCCTGCTTTTCCACTCTAGGTGCCCAGGCTCAGACTGCTGAGTGGCAATGGGAGGGCATCCTGAGGACACAGGGCAGGACCGCATCCGTCCACCGCGTCCGGCTGCTCTCCAACTGTGGGAAATGTGGTGATGTAAGACAATAGGGTGGGAGGAGGCAGGGCACTGGGAGCCCAGCACTTGGCCCCAGCTGGCAGTGACAGTGGTGTGTAGGGGATGTGGGGCCAAGGCTCCCAGTGAAAGGAAGCCAGGCATTTGATGCAACAGTGCCATCTCCCCCCAGAGCAAAAGCAAGCAATTAATATGCATTTTAAAAACCACAGGGCAGGCTGACCGCAGATATCTGGGGCCACGTGCAGGGCCCGGGTGCCAGGCTCTGCAATGGACACTCACCCTCCACTTGCCTTAAGGAAGACTGGCCTCTTTCCTCCTGCATTTGGGTGCTGGGATTTGCCTCTTCCAGCTCTGCCCACTCCTGCAGCTCCCATCCCTGCTGGCAGCCCTACATTCTAACTTTGCCAAGTGCACCGAGGGATAGCCCAGAGCCACTGGTGACCTATCTGGGGGCGACAGGAAGGGTGCCAGGAAGGCAGTGGGCATCCCAGGCTTCCCCTGGCTTTGCTGGCTTTGAGGAGGGATCCCCGATGGCGGCATCCCTACCTCCCCCAGTCCAACTATTTTTATCACATCACTGGCTGCTCACAAGGGTCAGCTGAGGCCACACAGGTTTGTGCACGCGTGGACAGCAACAGAGGCATCCAGAGCGCTCTTGAGAGCAGGGCATGGCGACTGCTTGCCTGATGCTGAGCGCCCACGCGGCCAGCAGGTGTGGGAGCACACAGTGCAAAAGGAGGCAGACATCTCGGCGCAGGCTGCAAAGTCGCTTAGGGCTGGTACCGGTGGTGGGAGGGGGCGGGGCAGGCTATTAAGGGGAGACCCCCAGGTGCAGTCTGGGGGCAAGCGACCTTCTGCAAGGGCTGGGGCGGGGGTGCGCAGCAGACTCCCCAAGAGCCTCCCACGGAGGATTTGGCCGGTGCGTGCGCGCGCGACGACGCGTGCTCCCGTGCGCTCGTGTGTGCGCGCACAGAGGCTAAAGGCTGCGCCAGAACAAAGAGCTGGGGGCTGGGTATATCGGAGGGGCGCACGTGGAGGCGCCTGCCTGGGCGGCTGCGGCAACGTCCACACTGCGCTCCCGCTCCTGCGCGCTCCCCGCTACTGTCTCCCAAACACGCTGCCGCACAACCTGCGCAGCACTGCCCGGCCGGCTCCTGCGCCGCAGCCCCCCGGCGCCGTGTGCGTGCCTAGTCCGGCTCGCCGCCAGCGCGCCTGACAAAGCACCTCTCCCCTCCTTTCTGCCGGCATGAGCTCATCCCGCCCACCAGCCCCGGCCTGCAAAAGGAGAAGGGGCAGGAGGCAGACGGAGGAGGGATGGGGGCGGGGTGCGCACGCGGGCAAACGCACAGAAACAGAGCCTGCACATAGGCCCACCCCAACCATACACCCCCCCCCACATCATGCACCCCCACACATTACCAGACACACCCCCCCAGCACACAGCTGCACACTACACGGCATACACAGCCAGCAGCCCCACACCCCCATACGCCACACACCCATGCACAGCACCCAGACCAGCCATACACAACCATCCTCCTACAGCCACACACGGCCACACAGAAGCACGTGGTTTTGAATCTGCCCACACAAACACATGCACATAGGCAGAGATATGCACACACACACACACACACACACACGGAAATGCACACCACAGGGTCACAGGTGCCACGCATGGATATCCCACGGCCCACACACTATGTACACAAGAGAGTGTGAGCCATGGAGACACCCAGATAGGCAGAAGAAAAGCTAGAGATGAACAAGGGCTGCTGGAAGGGACTACACCGAGAGCAACAGACACTAGAGGCCCTCGGAGAGTAAGGAGTAGGGGGTTGCAAGTTCAGAGTCGGGGCTCAGGCGGGCACGGAGTCAGGCAGAGGGGTGACAAGGTCTCAGTTGGTGGCTCAGTGCACCCAGGGCAAGCTCTAACCATTGAGGCCTGGCTGAGAGGCCATGGCCAGACATTGCTCCCACCATGACTGCTGAGATGCAAGCCCGAAGCTGCGCATTCTGGGGCAGGTTGCTGCTGGTCCCACACCCACGCACACAGAGGGGCTGGCGCCCTGGTTGTCCACTCTCAGCCCACCCTCACACTGTCACCTTGAACCTCATTAGGTCTTCTCATTAGGCAGCCTGGGAGTGGGAGGGTAACGTGGGCAAGAGGGACCCAGAGCTGGAGATGCTTCTGGAACTTGCAGTCCCTGCTGGGCTCCCCATAGCGCCTGCCCATCTCACCGCCCTGCCTGCCCCGAGCAAACCATTCAACCTTCATATTTACAGTGGCTGCAGGCGGCCCTAAACCCATGTCCGTGGCCAGCTCTTCAGATTGTGGGGATGGGAAGGGCAGAGGGCAGAGTTTAGCTCCCTGCCTTAACGTTCAGGTGCTGTGTGGCCTCAGGCAAATGGCAGGGCCTCTCTGAACATCAGCTTCCTCACTATAATCGGAGATGATACCCACTATCTCATTGCACTGGTTGTGGTGGGTGGCAAAACATAGAATGCCAACACATGCTAGCCTGGCACGGGCTGCAGAGACCTCCGTGCGAGTTCCTCCTCCTCCCAGGTGTGTGTGTGTGGGTGCCCCCACACACTGGGCTCACTAGGTTGATGGAATGTTCTGGTTTCCTTCAATCTCTTGGGCTGTGCTTTTTCACGCTTGGTTTTGCCTTGGAAATACCGCTTTGTTGTCACTCCAATCCACTCCTCCTGGTCCAGCCACCATCACCCTCACCCTCATCTCTCCAATATCTGCCAGCCCAGGCACCCTGCACCCGCATCAGCCTTTCTGTATAGTCTGTTGTGCATTGGTGGCCACAGAGAACACAAATTAAGCCAGGTTTCCATGACTCTGGAACAGAGACTGCAACTTTTGAGATGGGCCCTGCTTGCTCAGGGGCTGCTGCCGTGCCAACCTCACCCCTGCCACATGTCACCTTCTTCCAGTCCCAGCACCACTGCCCTGCTCAGCTGTGCTTCCACCCCAGGGCCTTTGCACAGGCTGCTCCCATATCCTGCCAAGAGGCACTTCCTCCTTTTCTTCACTTCACTCTTTCTCAACCTGCAGGTCCAGGAAAGCCTTCCTCATTCCCAGGATGCCCTGCCCCCACATCTCCCAACAACATTCCCTGGGTACCCAGGACCTTTCACATGCACAGGTTTCACACACACATGCACACCTCTCAGGACGTGATCAATGCTTTCCTCTGGACACTGCGCAGTATCCCCTCTCTGCACCAAGTGTTCCTGGAGCCAGTCCCAGGCTCTCTAGCTCATGTGGCACATCCTCTGTAGCCAGAACTCGATGACCCTGGCTCCAAACTGCAAATGCCCCAACTGTTCTTGGCTTGCCCTCGGAATTGCAGCCTTGGCAGGTACCCCCGCTCACAACAGACACTCAAGAGACGCACGGCTGTTTGAAAAGTAGCGACTTTTATGTTGTCCAAGTTGTTATGGACTTCAGTTATTACTACACTGAACACTATCAGAACAAGGGCAATCTCCCAATGCAGGCGGTGGGAGTTACCAGTCAGGAAGACTTTCCCAACCGCCATCCCCTCTTTTCAATGAGTGAAGCACAATTTAACACATACAGCTGTAAACACAGAGAAGGACGCAGGCTTCCCTTGGCCACCAAGTCCTGGGCTGAGTAGGCTTAGGGAAACACATTGTGAGCTGTCTTATGAGCGTTTTCATGAAGGATGTTTCTAGACACAGAAGCAGGACTGACACAGCGGTACTGTGAAGCAGAGGTTAAAGTCGCCACTAATCACACCAGTATCCTGTACCACAATGCCTGGAACCAAGTTCCAGCTCTGCTTTCCATCTAGCATCCTGCTAATGCGTCTGGGAGGCAGCAGGAGACAGCACAAGTGCGTGGGCCTCTGCCACCCACGTGGGAGCCCTGGGTGGAGCTCCAGGCTCCTGGCTTCGACCTGACCCAGCCCTGGCTGCTGTGGCCATTTGGAGAGTGAACTAGTGGGTGGAGGATCTTCCCTCTGCCCTTTCTCTTTCTCATGGTGGCTTTCACATACACAAAGAATTGATCTTTACATTCTCTGAAAATGTATCTTTTGCAAATGCACTCACTCCAAAAACTATGTGGAAAACAGAATGAAAAGATAAGCTTATTTTGATGACGACAACTTTTCATACTCAATTTGATGAATTTCTGAAGACCTCTCAAATGTAAGAATTTATAGTTTTCTTTTCTTTCTTTTTTTTTTTTTTTTTTTAAAAAGATTGATTTATTTCTATTGGAAAGGTAGATCTGATCTTCCATCTGCTTGTTCACTCCCCAAATGGCTGCCCGACGTTGCGCCAATCCAGAGCCAGGAACCAGGAGCTTCTGGGTCTCCCACTTGGGTGTAAGATCCCAAGGCTTAGGACCATGCACTACTGCTTTCCCAGGCCACAAGCAGGGAGCTGGATGGGAAGTGAAGCTGCTGGGTCATGAACTCCCAAGCAGCCCATATACAATGTTGTCACTTATAAGGTGAGGATTTAGCCATGAAACCATCATGCCGGGTCCTGGATTTAGTCTATGTCCCCAGGTAAACCCATCAACAAACTGCACTCCCTCTCTCTTTATTTTTGACAGTGGTGAGCATGCTAGCCAAGTCTAATGAAGAGAAGTAATGAAAGGAGTGCACCCAACAGGTCAGGTGGAAAGCTCAGTAAAAACCTGACAGCACCTTGAGCAATGTTAAGTCATCGTAGGACAAGGGAAGTCATTTTTTTTTCCCTCTTGCAACTGCTGCATGCAATAAAGCATACCAGTAATGCAAAAATAAACCTAGGCTGGACACTTGATGTTACATCTGGGACTGACCATGTCCCCAGCCAACCAGGAAAGTCTCATGACGTGTCTGCCTTTTCAAACAGGTATCGTGAGGTTAGATGTGATGGCCGCAGCAAGTTACAGGCCTGCCTGGCTTAGCGCTTGCCTGCTGGCTAAGCAAGGCTCCAAGGTTGGGAGCAGGTGTAATGCTGTACAGTCCAGGGGCTTCAAACCTCACTGGCAGAAGGCAAATGAGAGATCGGCGTGCCTCATGCTGCGACACAGCCACCAAGGACAATACCCTGCTGCTGACTCAAGCGTGCAGCTTTGCAGCTGTGAGATCTGGGAAGCCCTAAGCCTCAGCTTCCTTGTCTGTAAAATGGGGGTGTGACTGGCTAGGGTGCTTATGCCAGTGGAAAGTATGGTAATGGAATGAGACCATTGTGTGTGGCCCTGAACACAGAGTTACACCTGCTCCCAACCTTGGAGCCTTGCTCAAACAGCACAGTGCCTGCTGGTGGTGTGGCCTGCCTCTGGCCCCTTGTTGGCCCAAGGCATGCACCAGCTCTCCATAACACACTTATACCCTAGCATAGACATGCCACAGCCCCACTGCTGGCTCCAGCGTCTGCTGGCCCAGCTACTCCCCCCTGGAGGTTCATCCCTACCTAAGTGAAGCAAGGTGGCTGCCGACAGCCCGGTTAGCATGCAGTTCCCTCCCTACCATTGTGGGTCATTTCTGGAGCCCCTGACAGACACCTACCAGCAGACTTGGGAGTGAACTTGTCCCTGTTCGCGGCACACACAGCCAGCAGTCTGTAGCCAAGGTCCAGGTCAAAGCCTTGCTGGGCTGCCACCCGGCTGACCACCTAAGGGTAAGAGAGGAAGAAGGGCGAGGATGAATCACCACCCACAAAGCCTCTGTGACCACAGTGAGTGGGTGTGCCCATTGCACAGGTGGAACAGGAGAGGTGGGTAGGCTGAGGCAGGTCCCCAAGTCCAAACAGAGTTCGTGCCTCATTCAGCTAGTCCCTCAGCCAACGGTGGGCCCTCTCTGCTCATGGGCCCAACCCCAAGGCCACAAACAGAACCTGCTGCTTTTCAGACTCAGCACATTCTGGAAGTGGGCAGAGGATGCTGTGCCATCCCCTTTGGAGCAGTCCAGACCAGGATTGCGGCTCAGCCTGTGTAACCAGCTCTTCAATCTACTGCCTACCACCACCAGGGAATTCTCTCATGCCCACCATGCCCTCTGCATCCCCATCACTCCTGAGCTCCCACAGCCCGTGGTGGGATCCTAGCTTTGCCCCTCCTACACCTGTCCTGTACTCCTAGAGCTTTGGACGGGGCAGTCCATGCCAGCTTGCCTGGCATGGCGTGGGGCTCTGACTGCTGCTCTGGCATGCATCTGTTGCCAGGCAGCCTACAGCCCTTGAGGCCCTGGCAAGAACCATTTGGATATTTAGAGCCTCATTCACGGGCCATACAGCATCATCCGCTTAAAGATCAACCTGCGATAGAGTGATTTTTGAGTCCTGCTTGCAGTTGTCTTGGCAGGTCCAGATCTAATGGTTTCGGACACAGCCAGCATGTAGGATGTCCCCGCACCCCTGCCCTGGAGCTGGGATGTCTCCAGTGCCAAAGCAGGGAGGCCGGGCAGAGGGAACATCTACAGAAGGAGCCCAAAGGTCTTACCCGCCTCCCTGGGAAGCTCAGAAGCTGGGTTGGGAGGTGAGAGGCAGGAGGCTGGGAGGGGTGCCAGTCCCTGGGGGGGTGGGCAGTGGGGGACCCGTGAGTGGCACTGCCGGCTCATGCCCATCTGGCGTGCCTCCATCCCAACTCGTTCCCAGGTGTCCTGTGACTGCCAGATCGGCTCCCTCCCACCCGCCTTCCTCATTAACTGCAGGGAAATTAGGTTTCCTTATTAAGAAGGAAGGAGCTGGGAAAATGGCGTCGATTGCGGAAAGCAGCTGGGGTGGCTATGGCTGAGTGCGGAAGGGAGCGCCCAGCTGTAGCAGGGCTGGGACTTCTGTGCCGGGGATGGCTGGGGCGTCAGGGCCCCCCATGGACCACCTGCTCCACAGGCACTGGGAGGAGTCTCGAGAGGCCACAGGCTTGGCTCTGGGGCCCCTCTGTGTAGCTCAGCATCTCCATTCATCCTCCTTCCTTCCCCACCCCGCAAGAGAGACCCAGCTCGGGCTAATGTGCAAGCCTGGTTAGGTTAGAGTGTTTAAAGTCTCGCATGTAGACATCACCTACTTTCCAGGCCTCTCCCCATATGCTCGGTTTGCCCCTCTATCCCAGATACCCCAGGGTCCTCGTGGCCTACTTGGGGATTATTTCCACTGTGCAGGTAGATACTTTCTGGGCAGTAGCAGGAGCTGTAGCTCAGACATGGATCCCAGCCCCACCCCCTCTGCGGTGACAGCTGAGGGATGGCCGCCAGGAGCCTCAGCAGGTATGACAGGACTAATGCCACAGTGACATGGCTGTTGATGGGACAGGTCGGTGCTCAGAGAAGCACAATGGTGGCCAGGTCTGGGGACCAAGTGCAAGCTTCATTTGCAATCAGCTTCTCACAGTGAGAGTCGGGTGTGACAACCACCGGCTTCAAAAGGAGCAAGGGGCGGGCTGGCTGCCAAGTCTTTTTCAGAGCAGAAAAGGGTTAAGGCCTGGCTGTGCAAGGACCCTGAGGGCTCTGGGGCCAGGGCACGAAGGCAAAGGTCCCTGTGCACAGGGTCAATACTGGCTAATCCTGTTGCTCTGGTTGTCACAACAATGGAAAAGTTGAGCAAGAGGTAGCTGGTGCTGTGTGCAGGCTGCAAGGGCTCATGGGGAAAGGAGCAGGGAGTGTCTGCTGTCACCCAGGCCCCTAAGCCCTGGCATGCAGAAGGGCCATTGGCTCCTGACAAAGAAGACAAGACCTGGCTTGGGGTCACAGCCCGGAGTGGCACAGCAAAGCAAAGCTGGCCCTAGGGGCCTTCCTGTGCTGCCAGTCCCTGGCTGCCCAGGGCTTCTTGTAAGCATCCCTATGACAGGCAGTGGTGGAGACAGTGGGCTGGCCAGGGGAGCAGCTCATGATTTGAGAAGCCCGCTCTCTTTCCCAGGGGACAGGAAACTCCCCCTCCAACCTTCAGAGGGCAGAGGTGAGTGGCTGCAGTACTGCTGCCCTCTGCTGGCTCCCCAAGGCTCTGCAGGTCCAGCCCAGGAGGCAAGTGACACAGGCCAGTGTGTGTTGGTTGGGTTTGGCAAACACAAGCACCCAGACCCCAGCCCAGGGAGTCTAGAGAGGGGACCTGCTTGAGGTTCTACAGCCAGTTAGGCTCAAAGTGGGGGTGCACTGTGGAAGGCAGGGAGTCTGCAGGCAGGAAGCAGGGCAGGCTACCTGAGACAAGCTGGAGAAAGTTCTGTGTGGGATAACTGAACCCCAAGGCCTTTCTGGCTGACACAGAAGACTTGCAGGGGTATCAGCCCCATGCTCTGCCCCTATTCCACCTTCTCTGGGATACAGGTCACTAAACTTCTCCGAGCTTTAACTTCCTCTCCTCTCTCAAGGCACGACACAGAGGAAGGGGAGATGTGTGTGTGTGTGTGTGTGTGTGTGTGTGTGACTTCTGATGGTCTCTATGTCCTGGTAGCACCTGTATCCTAAACCGTGTTGCGCAGAGCCCTCATATCTGCTTCACTGCTGCACTCAACAAGGTGGTGGCACTTGGGGCACCTGTCCTTGGGGCTGCTGCAGTTTGGCAGTCAGAGACTAAGGCTGTGTTTCTAGCGAGTGCTATGGGACCTGTCTAGGCCTCAGTTTCCTCATCTGTGAAATGGGTACCAAAAGCCCTCCTTGCTGGGACCACAGGCCAGGATCAGGCACCCTGCTGAAGGGGCATGCGGGGGCCTGAGCAGCAGCAACGGAAGACTGGGTTTCTGCTGGGGACAGGCAGGAGGCCGCTGAGGAGCTGACTGTGTGCTTCCCATCAGCCCATGTGTTCTCCTGAGCCTGTTCCCCCTCAGGTCTGGAGGGGCCAGATTTTGTCAGGGGACACCCAGAGTGGTGGCTCAGTCCATGTGCTGGAGGAAGGGCCAGGAGGGAGACCCTGGCGGGGTCAGGAAGGGGCTGGTCCCGAAGGGGCAGTGGCAGCTCAGGACCAATGCCCTGCCCCTTGGGAGGAACCCCTTCTCCTCTAGCGCCTGCACTTGTGTGTGCCTGGGGATTACAGGGCTGCCGACACCCTGGGGGTCCCTTCCACAGCTGCTGCTCCAAGCTGGGGTGGTAAAAATGGCTCTCTTGACCAGGGTAGGGAGCAGGCCTGGTGGGGGTTATGGGGAGTCACCCCAACCAGGCTGCAGCTCCTACTGGTTTGTGTGAGGTCCGAGTATGAAGTGGGTAGGATCGAGCTGGACTACAACAGCCATTGGTTCAAGTGGAAGACAGGGCTGGAAACACAACTGACCCAGCAATTGCAACCACCAGCATGTGCATAAGCTGATTGGGGCGACGGACTGTGCCAGACCCTGTACTGGCAAACTGACATAAGAATCAGGTTTGGGGTCATCTCAGCTGAAGTTTCTTTGGAGATCCCTCCAACTGAATTGCTGATTTCAGAACCCCAACCATGAAGAGACTATGTCAGCCAGTGAATTCTGAATAGGTTTCTTTGCAATTGGAATGGCGAGATTGGCAGCAATTCAGAACTGTTGAACTATTAAAACTGCTTGAGCAGGACCCTTGGAGCGTGCCTCACATCGGGGACCTGGGATGGGAGGGAGGCTGGGTGCGGTTTTTCCCTTTGTTTCTCCCCTGACCCCAGATACAGGGGAAAAAATGATATTAGTGTGAAAGCAATAGTATTACCCACTTTCCTGTAGCCCCCGACCCTTTGTACCCTAATCAAATAAGTAAGATTATTTTAAAAAAAGGGGAGGGGGGGGGGAGAAAGCAATTAAAAAAAAAAAAAAAGACTCCCTTGGCTGCCAGGGCTACGTGCTTTTCATGTCTGTCCTCAGAGTGAGCTCCGGCCAGGGGAACTGGGAAGGTTACCCAGGGGACTGCAGCTGCCAGAAGGGATGCGCTGTCACTTGGATAGGAGGGGGTGTGTGCATGCACATGTGTGCACCCCTGCATGTGTGCACACACGTGTACTGATGCATGTGTGTGTTGGTGGGTGGTCTAACCACTGCCCTCTCCTAGTCCTGTGGGCTCTTTGATCACATCTGCCCTTCCTCCTGGGCAGCACTGGGGAGAGGAAAGTGGGGACTGGCAGCAGTGTCCAGGGGTCCCCTGGGGGGTCATTCCTAGCAGCCCAGAATAGCTATAAGCTGCCTCCTTCTTTTGGTTGTCTTGGTGATAAAGTGGGACTGGTGGTTCCTTCCCTGTCCATCTGCAAGGACTGACCCAAGGTTGTGGTGGCAGGCCAGGAAACTACCCTAAGCCCCAACAGTATTTTTGGTGACAGCTGTCCCATGTCCCTTCTGCCCCTGGATCTCCTGGGCCTCACAGTCAGGTCAGCCTTCTGCTGGGTGCTATGGGAGAGGCCCAGGAGAGCTGACTCCGTGCCTCTGGCCACACAGCTTGACCTGCCCCTGCCTGCATTCCTCAGGAGACTGCCCAGCCCTTGCTCACAGCAGGGACTCAGCGAATGTTTGTGGAACAGACAGATGAGTGACAGGGCCTAGGGACAGGTCCCAATCAGCCTGGGAGCAAGGACGCTGCTGGCAACATCCGGCCCAGTCCCCGGGCTTAGCCCAAACCAGGATTCCACAAACAGGATTGGAGGGAATGGGAGGAGGGGGAGGGGAAGACACACAGAGGTGCCCCCAGAGGGTCAGGGTACTGTACCCATCTGGCATCCCTAAGAGACAAGACCGTCTGGCCCCCTGCTGAGGCTATGGGACTTTGGGAATTAGAGTGAGAAGGTCATGGGACCCCTGCCTACACCACTTCGAGTGGACTCCTTGAGGCTGGCAGGCCCACTCAGCCTCAGGCTGAGGACAGGGTTTTGTTGTTTCCTCAGCCCCTGGTGTTTCCTCTGGGCTCTGGCCTGTTCAGTGCCATCTTTTTGGCCACTGCTCTCGAAGCTTGGGGGTGAGCAATGCATCCACTCTCCCCCCAGGGCTTGCTGGCCCTCGAAGTTGTGGCTATCCGCAGGCTGTGGTGTGGCAGCCAACAAGCCATCCTCCTTTCCTCTCCTCTCCAGTGGCCTCTGGATCTGGTACTGCTGCACGCCAGGGCCTCTGCACCTGACGTTCCACAGGCCTGCATGGCTCTTGCTGGCTGCAGCTGCTGGGCAAACAATGGCATGGGAGCCAGTGGTTCCTTTCCTTGCTGCCGTGCCCATTCCATGGCCCGGGCAGCAAAGGCTCCGTCCTGTGCTGCCTTCTCCTCGTCTATGGTTTCCCCAGTCATCCCTAAGGAGCTTGCTGGTCTCCTTTGCTTTCTGAGGACTTAGCAGAATGGATCAGACCTGATCAAAGTGGGATCGGCACAGGTGTATTTGACCAGACAGACAGACATCACACGGGGTCACTACATAGAGATGGAGGGAGACTCTACAAAGAATGCAAGATATGCTGCCCGCATGGGTGACAGTTTCTCTGTTTTTCATGGAACACCGACCCCCCCACCCCCACCCATATGTCTCCTATCAAGAGCAAGGACCCCCTCCTGGGGTGGGGGTGAGCACATGGAGGTGGGGCGCTCTCTCTCTCTCTCCTCTTCCCCCCTCGAGGCTTCCCCAGCAGTTGGCATGCCCTGGAGCCCTAGCTGGTCCCTGCTGCTGATCCCAGGCTGAGCAGAGTAGGCATGAACTCACCGTCAGGCAGCCCATGAGGCTCTGCTCAAAGGGTCGCTGGAAGGCCCGTGGGTCCCCACACCAGTCCAGCAGCTCCGTGGCGGCATTGTGGAAGTTGGCAGGATTCTGGAGGTGCTGTAAGGGAAGAAGAGGAGGCCGTGTGAGGCTGTGGGAAGCCCGTGAGGTGGGTCACAGCCACCAAGCTTGCTCCAGCTCCTCACCCACCTGCCCTCCGCCTGCATGCCCCGCCCCACCGTGGTGGAATGCGGAGTTGCAGCCTTACTAGGAAGTCAGGAAGACCAAGGTCTAGAGAGAGCCAGGGGCGCTGGTTACTCAGGGGTCTCCTGATGGGAGGGAAACTCCTCTCTCGGGGCTGCCTGGCACCATCTGGCTGCCATGGCAGCATCTCCCTGATATGGAACAGGCTGAAGATTCCTTCCTTTCTTTTGTTCTTTTTAATTTTTATTTGTTTGTGAGAGAGATCTCTTCCACCCATGATTCATTCCTCACATGGGCCAGTCAGAAGCCAGGAGATTTTCCTGGTCTCCCATGTGGGTGCAGGGGTTCAAGCACACAGATCATGTTCTGCTTTCTAGATGTGCTCATAGCGCTGGATCAAAAGTGGAACAAGAGGAACTTGGACTTGCATTTGGGACACCAGAGTCACAGACAGTGGCTTAACTTGTGGTGCCCTCCCTGCCCCACTCAACCCCAGGTGTGAACTCCCATCAGCTCGGCCTTCTGAGCAGCCCAAAGGGTGGGCAGCGAGCTCCCGACACAGTGTTTTGGTAGCGTTATTTGGTGCGGGTATATGTGTGGCTTAGTGAGCGTGCATGCCCAGGCCACACAGCCTCGGCTCAGGGGCTGCTGCCCTTGCTGGGGAGGGTTCAGGCCTGAACGTGGGCCCTTCACACTCTGAATCCAAAGACCTCAGCTGTGGGGTAAGAATGTTTGGCAGTATTCCCCAAATGTGCTTCAGGCCTAGGCCCCAGGGCTACAGGGCAGGGTGGCTCCCAGGCCAAAGCTATCCTATTTTCCCAGGCTCCCTGAATCTGTCACGAGTCTGTGAGATGAATGACTTGTCTGGAAAGCAGAGCACAGAGAGAGAGAGGGCAGGTCTGGGACCCTAGCCCATGGGTGACTCGCTGTAACCTCCATGTATCCTCAAGAGAATACATGTTCCTGGGGGCAGTGTGTAGACCAGCTGTGGTACCTCCCAAGGTCCCTGTCACCTTGGAGCTGGGAGACACCTGGGGCAGTGGCTCTGACCCCCCAGCAGCATTCTGGGCTTCATAGCCAAGGTGGGCAAGGGCCCAGCAGCTGCAGGTGCTAGAACTGGGTGGGAACAGAGTGTGCTGTGCATCCCCCACAGGCCTCCCCCTGCCTAGGCCAGTCCTGTCACCTTTGGTGGCCTCAGCCCGTCAGTGAGATGGGCATGACACAGCAGGGCATGTTGGCGGGGAGCTGCTTTTGTTTTGTTTACAGTTCTGTGGTGCTTTCACGTGGTTCGTGCACCTGTTTAGGTCCTGGCCGCTCCACTTTCATCCAGTTCCCTGTTTGTGGCCTGGGAAAGAAGTAGAGGACAGCCCAAAAGCCTTGGGACCCTGCATCCACATGGGAGACCTGGAAGAGGGTTGCGGCTCCTGGCTTTAAACTGGCTCAGCTCCAGCTGTTGTGGCCATTTGGGGAATGAACTCGCTGATGGAAGATCTTTCTTTCTGTCTCTCCTTCTCTTTGTAAATCTGCCTTTGAAATGAAAATGAATAAATCTCTATACTGGAGAGAAAGCCAACGAACAACAACACGGCCTGCATCATGGGCCTGGGGTGCGGGTGCAAGCATGGCACATGGGGTGGTCCCACCTTGTGTTGCCCTGAGCCAGGGGGCTGGCTCCTCTCAGAGGGTCCTCTTTCCACCTGAAGGAAAGCTCTCAGCTCCGGCCCCTCTGTAACAGTGCCACCCCTTGCACCGCACTTGACTTGCACAAAGCAAGAGGACCCTATGTGTGGAGAGGCATGCTCACCTCTGCTGCCTGCCCTTGCCCTGCCTGCCCGCGCAATGTGCCACCCGCACAGGCCATGGCAGCATCTGGGCTCCACGTGTGAAGTTGTGCAAATTAGCTCGTTCCTGCCTGACAGACTCCTGCCCCTCTGCTAACTGAGTTGTTCCGTTTATTTACATGATGTCACATCCAATTAGCAGGGTCAGCAGCCATTGTGGGCTACTCTCAGAGTCACATGCCCACAGGTGGCCGCTGTACCCACTCCAGGGCTTGGAGTTTGTGAGCAACCTCTGGGAGCCTGTCTCAGGGGCCCCGCCTTGATGCACTACATGAGCACCCCACCTTCCATCTCTTGCCGGTCTCCAAGGCCCTTTGCCCTCACCCCAGCCAGCAGGTGAAAGAACATTAGGCACACCCTCAGATGGTCTGTGGCACACCTGCTCTGCCGCCACCCTGGCCATGCCCCCTGCCCTGTCTGTGCACCTGTCTGACTCTCAAGGTGTCTGCAGTGCCAAGACACGGGGAGATCAGGAGATCTCCCTTTACAGGTGCAAGTCACACTGGTCCACGCCCTGTCTCAGCCATGGGGCCCGCAGTCCTCAGGACATTACAGAACTCCACAGGCCTCACCTGCAGGGTGGGGTGGTGACAGCTTGCAGGGCTGCCGCACAGCTGGGGAGAAGCAAGATAGGTGAGGGAGATGTGACAGCAGGTGTGGGAGACTGCTGTTGCTGTCTGTGCACGGGCTCGCTAAGGCCTCTTGTATCGCTCAGGAAAGCCTCGGGGGAGGGAACAGTACTTTTGAAACCCTAAAGACTGGCACAGGCTGGGGACACCCCTCCTGCCTACCACGGATGCACATGACAAGTAACTATCCAGGATGGTCTAACTACTGAGGAGGCTAGAAACCTGGCCCGGGGCCTTGTGGAGCGTGGAGGGGCCAGCACTGGGTGAGGGCAAGAGCAGGCAGCCCTAGATAGGCAGGCATGGGAACGCTCCCGGGAGTCACTGTTTCACAGGAGCCCTGGCCGCAGCCTCTGCTGGACACTTATGCCCTGTCCCTATCTGAAGGCTTAGTGATTTTGTTTCTATGCAGTGGCTGCCGAGTTTATTGGGGCAAGACACACCAACACCCCGATCAGGGACCAGCTACTCTGAAGGGATGAATTCATCTTCTTAGTCCATCTGTGAACCAAATGGTCCTTATGGTCACCCGTCCTCCCACGAGCCCATCCATCCATCCATTCACCCATCCAAAATGAATCCATTCACTTACCCAACAACTCACTCATCCATTCATTACTTTATTCATTACTCACCCATCTACTCATTCATCTATTTTTTCCACTCATTCATCCAAAAGTTAATCTATCCCTTCACCCATGCAGCCATTTACTCTAGCATCACCCGCCGATCTAACCGATTTGTTCATCCATCCACCCATACAGCCTGATGCATCCATCTAGCTGACTGGCCCTCCCCACACGGGGCTGGGTTTTCTGTTGGCTTCTGCTGACTGAGAGGTGAAAGCCTTAGCATCTTGAGGTCCAGCACCCCCGTGGGCACCAGTTCATGTCCGAGCTGCTCCACTTCCTATCCAACTCCCTGCTAATGAGCCTGGGAAAGCAGTAGAGGATGGACCAACTGCTAGGGCTCCTGTACCCACGTGGAAGACCTGGACGAAGCTCTTGGCTTCTGGCTTCAGCCTGGCCCAGTCCCTGGTTATTGTGGACCTTTGGGGAGCGAACCAGTAATTGGAAGATCCCTGTCTCTTTCTCACCTTCATTGCCATTATTTATTTTCAAATAAATGTTTTTTTAAACGGAGGGGATGGTGAATGTGGTATAGCTTCAGTGGGACACATAGGTCCTGCTGGTCCTATAGCCCAAGGGAGAACAGGCTGGGAGAGGATGCTGAGCGCCAGGCAGCATCTGAGCTCAGGGCAAATCCGGGGGCAGGAATGGGACCTTGCAGGCTCCCCACACGGAGTCAGAGGTGTGCATGGCTTCTGAATGGGGGTGCATGAGGCGGAAATGATTGTCTCCATACCGTGAGTCTGGGGGTGGAGGGAAAGCAGCTGACCTCGTAAGGAACCAGGAGCGGCGAGAACCCGGGTGCACAGGCTGCGCCACAGAGCTGAGACAGAGTCCAAGGCTGTGAGGTGTCAGTGGCAGCCCAAGGTCCACCGCAGGGACACGTCCTTCACAGACGGCCAGCGCGGAGGCACAGGCCTCTCTGTTGAGGTCAGGTCTGAGAATCCACAGTTCTCAGCCAGCGTGAACAGCCCACGGCCAGTACCCCCATCTGTGTGTGATGGGAGGTGTGGGAGGAGGGATGCGGGGCACGAAGGGTACACTAGGAGAGCCTGGCATGCTCACCAAACTCAGTGCGGGCTGCTCCTGAGGCAGAGGCCAGTGTGCGCACGCGCACACATGCAGGGCTGGGCTGGGGCTCCATGCTCACTGGCCACAAGTCAATTCAATAGAATGCCCATTTTACAGATGCAGCTTCTGAGTGCTAGGCTCGGGCCTCAGGCTCACTGATGAGGACATGGGAGCTGGGGAACTCATGCTGGACTCAGGGGTGGGCCCTAGGAGGGAAGGGCAGCTGCATTCCTGGTGACTCAGAGCTGGGTGCAGGAGCAGCGTGCCTGGCACCCGGAGGAGCTCCCAGACTGGGGCATGACCGGACTGCCAGGGGCAAGGGTCACTGCCTGCTGAGGCACAGGCAGCAGGAACTGGGTCAAAGGCAGAGCCGTGCCTGCCTGGGAGGGGGAGAGCAGTGTCTGGTTTCTATTCCATGGCCATGAGCACAGGCGCATAATTGGCTCTGGGGAGAGCTCTCCGGCTGGGTTCAATCTGTAACAAGGCTTCTTCAATTTCCTCCCCTCAGTCCTCACCCAGGCTGCCCAGACTGCTCTACTGGATGCTAATGAGAGAATCCCCGGCCCCATGCGACACAGCAGCCTCAGTTCCCTGAGACTGGCACCTTGGGGAGCCTGCACCAGGGCCCTGGCTCTCAGCATGGGACTCTGTGACCTCTGCCCCAGTATCTCTCCCACCAGCCCAGCTCCTCGCCAGCCCTCCCAGGCAGGGGGGTGGGACACCCTTCCTTGAGGGTGCCCGATGAGCATATCCACCACACGCCAGCAGGGCTGAGCATGGAACTATTTATCCTCCCTGCCTCAGTTTCCCTTCCTGTGAAATGTACTTCTGCAGAGAACGGCCGAGCAGAAGGGGAGGGAGTGATGGGTTAGCTATGTGGATACCACGTCCTCACAGCAGAGACCAGAGGGGTCACCACAGTGGCCTAAAGCTACACAGCTGGGAAAGGACAGTAGCAGCCTTGAAACCAGGGGCTTGTGATGCCAGCGTGGGCGGTGCCTCCCCTTGCGTGGTGATGGTTGCCCTCGCCCACCCTCACCTTTATGCAGCCCAGCCTGTACTTCTGCTTTGCCCTGCCCTTGCCAGCCCAGCCACACCTACCTGTTCTGCCCGTCCCTCACCAGCCCAGCCACGCCCATTTGCTGTTCCTTGCCCTCACCACGCCGGCCACACTCACCTGCTTGATGCACTGCAGTCGGTCATTGGTCTGCTGGATGTGCCTGTCCATAGAATTCATTCTGGCCGTTTCACTGAGTTCTACCCGAGAGCCATGAACGTGGTCCAGCCTGTGGAGAGAGGACAGATGGGTCAGGGTGGCACCAGGCCTGCCGACCTCACACCAGAGGCCCTACTTCCCCTTGCTCGTCCCTCTAGGGCCACGTGGAAGGCACACAGGGCTGACAGGAGGCATTACTGGCTGCTCCCTGCATGTGGCCTGTGAGGGTGCCAGATGTTATGAGGTGCACACGAAGTGTATGTGTTTTGTACCACGCGCTGGATTCTTGGTTCAGGGCGAGCTCCCACGATGCAGCAATGTGTACACGTCGGGACACTGGCACGTACGTACGCACTCATGCATGCATGGGGCATGGCCTGCCACTAACATCACTGCAGCCTCAACATCAGCTCTCCTACCACAGGGATCACACACTTGTGCCAGATCCCACGTGGCTCCAGCGTTGTCACTTTGTCCTCTTGGGAAAGAAGGAAGGTGGGACTTGGCCCCAGGCAGGGACGCTAAGAGGAGGTTCAGTGAGAGGCAGCTGGCTGGTGTCTGAGCCCAGTGTGGGGTCAGGACTCCCAATTACCGGCCCTCAGCCCACCCATGGGTGCGCCGTCACTGAGCATTTGAGCCTTGTGGGCATGCTGAGTGGGGCGGGGGACTCTGGTCCTTCTGCACCACGGGGCTCAGGAAGGGAGGGTTCCAAGAGCTGGTACAGCTTTGGTCCACCCTTGGTCCAGGAGTCCTTGGCTTTCCTCCCATACGCAGTGGATGCCACAAGCTACAGAGTATCGTCACATCTGTATGCTGGACAGCAGGTACAAGACCCCCAGTCCTCTCTGTTACACTCCCACACTGGCCCCAGTGCCGCCCCCACCATCCCTGGCCATGCCCTTGAAGGTCTCATGTATATTTGTCACCTGCATTTGGGCCTTCACCCTCCATGTCCTCTCTGTAAGGCTATGAATGTCTCCCCACTTTACAGCCGAGGAAACTGAGTCCCCAAGATGTGCCAAGTCCCAAACAGTTAGCATCAATCCCTCAAGGGATCCAACAGCACAGCCTGGCCGCTTTTCCTTGGCAGGAAAACCCTGCTTCTGCCCACGGGCTTCTTGACTACATAACTCCTAGTCCCATTGCTGCTTGAAAAGGTAAATTCACTGCTGGGTTCAAAAGGCCAAAAGTCTGTGGGGTGCTGTGGGCTTAGTGCATCAGAGAACCTGGGTTCAAGTCCCAGCACCCTCTCCTGATTGCAGCTTCCTGCTAATGTGCACCCTGAGGGGCAGCCAGTGATGACTCGGGAAGCTGGGTCCCTGGTCCCTACCTGGGAGCTGGATAGCATCTGGGCTTCTGGCTTTGGTCTGGCCCAGCCCTGGCCCTTCCCTGTGAGCTTTAGGGGGTGAATGGGGAAGATGGAAGTTCTGCCTGTCTCCGAGGTAAATTAACAGCCTTTTGAAATGCATAAAAACCTCTAGGGAACAGTCACAGCCCAGTCCCCAGCCTCAGTGCAGCGTCTTCCTGGGAGAACTGCCGCCCTCGTCCTGTCTCCCCTCCCAGCATTGAGGAGCGATGTGTGCTGTCCGCCACCCTGTCTGCTTCGATTCGAACAGCAGCAACTATCCACATGTGCCACCTGACCTTGCTTCTTCCCTCTTAATAATACATCTCCAAGTTCATTGTACATGGACACATAGAGAGCCCTTTCATTTCGAAATGCCAGTGCAGTATTCCAAAGGGATGGAAGACGCATGGCTCTATCTTCTCAAAACCCTGCTGGGCGTGGTGCTCTGTCCTCCGCCCAGGAGGACAGGGAGCCCGGAGCTGTGTGTACATGGCCAATGCCACAAGCAGCACTGTGAGAAGCGCAGGTGCACGCCAGCACCTTGCATGTGTGTGAATTAATGAGGACATACTCTCGGGGGGTGGTGTTGTGGCTGGTTTGGGCGCTGGAATTTCTCAGCATGCTCCATCTTGGAGCTTTCCCGCAAGAGGCTCAGGGTGCACACTGTGTCACGGTTGTTCCTTCGACTTCCACTGCCACCCATCACACACAACATCGAGCTGCACTGTCATCCTTGGTCTAACCCACAGGTCATCCATACTCTCCCACTCTCCCTTCCTTTCACTTAAGCATCTTTAGTTTCCACTTACCACCTGCCCATGCTTCTACTCTCTCAGAAAATACTTTATCCAGGCTCCTATGCCAGACCAGAGGGACAGGAAGAGATGATAACGAAACTATTTCTTTGAATTCCAAGAGTTCTAGATCCAAGCGTGTATCCCCAGCAGGGCACCTGTTAGGCCATGACTGGTTGTGTTCTCCTTAGGAGTCAGGTGCAGGCTCTGGGGCACAGGTGGACACTGTTGCAGCAATCCACACTGAGGCTTACATCACATGATGCTTGTTGGGTGAGGGCTGGTTCCAGAATGCTGGCTTTGCCTTTAGCCAGGGAGTAAGAAGGGGCCAAGAGGCTATGCTGGAGGCTGCTGTGGTATTGCCAGGCAGGAGAGGAGGGAAAGGTGTGTGTTGAGGGAAAGGTGGCGGGGAGGATGCACCTCCCCCTCTCATCTCACAGGTCCCCTCCAATTAGGGACAGACTCCTTCCTTCCGAGTTTACCTGCACACAGCCCCAGCTAGCACACCTACGACCAAGGGCCCTGGGGCCAGGCACTGCCATGGGGAAGCAAGAGCAAGCCACAGCCACCTGTGGGGATGCCATCCAAGTGCCAGCCGCCCCCCCAGGGGAGCCAAGGAGCCCTGGTGGTCTTCCAGGCACTATGTGGTACAGAGGGCAGCAAAGAGTCTGGTCCGTGCCGTGTGTGGGTGCATACTGGCTGCTCGGGCCTCAATACAAGACTGTGATTTTCAAAACAGCCAGGAAAGGAAGGCTGAAGCAAAGGGACCAACTAAACCAAGGTCTGAGTCAGTTCCTGGTTTGAGAAGCACACAGGGAAATACAAAGAAACTCACGCCTGCGTGAGCTTCACCCCGGCACCCAAGGCAGCAACCGCAGCCAACCCGGACAAAGGCCATGCAGTGCTGAGCCAGCCAGCAGGGGGCGGTGTTGGCAAGCCTAAAGCGCCCAGAGGGCTGGAGACTGGTGGGCTGGTGGCAGGTTCCAGGTGCCATCCAAGACCTTCCTTGGCTTTCTCTCCCCAGAAAGTACCTGCAGCTCCTCAGCTGGGGCGGGAGGAATGTTGTGCCGGCCCCTGGGTTTCTGCCCCTTGGAGTGCAGAACAGAAGGGTCCAGACCTCAGGAGCTTTCCTCCCAGACCAGAATTGCAGTTGGTCAGAGCCCAGTGAAGGTGGCGGTGTCCCAGGACCCCTGCATGACTGGGGTGGCGGGGAGGAGACGGGATATGCAGCTGGCAGCACAGATCCCAGAGACAACTAGGCAACCTGTATCCCTTAGTCTATAAAAGGATACATGGGGCAGATGGAGGAGGTATCCGCAGTGGACACGTGTGTTCAAACGGCTGAGACCAGCAGTGAAGTTGGGGTTATAAACACCAGGAGTGGGTGGGACAGAAGCCTATAGTCCCCAGAGTGAGGAGCGACCAAGCCTTTGCAAGCTGAGTGAGGAGTCTAGGGCATGGAGAGGTATATGGCTGGAGGAGGCATGGGGTGGATGGGGTGGGACAGGGGCTGGAGTCCTTGCGTCGCACTTGCTACACTCAGGCCTCGGGCAGAGCTTGGTTTCTGAATCCTGAAAAGCTCCAAGTGGTGAATCTCCTCTCCCATGCTCACCCAGCCAGGAGGCTGAAAGCGGAACTTATCCTTCCCACTCCTCAAGGACTGGTGGCCTGACCTCCTGGCTGTTCCCACCTTGGGCTGTGACTGGGTCCACAGAGATGCGCTCTGCATTCCACCCAACATGTGCAAAGGCTGTGCCAGCCCCAGCAGGGAGAGGGGGACGACTCCCCCAGACCAGGCGGCCAGGTGCTGGAAATGGCAAGTGTCAGGCGGCCAGCAGAGGTCGCCCTCTGCCACAGGAGCCCTACTCGGCCGGCTGCTGCCTTTAAGCCTTTTACAAGGCGCTACAAATCCTTGAACTCCCTGCTATCCTTTCCGCGTGCATCTGCAGCGCTTGCTGCTGCCCGGCTGCCTCTGAACACAGGCTGGGCTCCATCAAGGGACACTCCCCCACCCCTCCACTCTGGCCAGGCTCCGAAGCATCAGCAACCTTTGCACCATGCGAGGGGAGCTGCTAGGCTCCAAGTTTCTCAGCAGACTTGGGGGCCCCAACTCCAACAGTACCTACAGTTTCTGAGTTGGAAGCTCTGGTAGCTGAGAAAACACTGGGCTGAGAAATGGCAACACCTGCCCCACAGCAGACCGGCAGGGACCTTGTCCAGGCCCAGGGAGCTCAGGGACAGCCATTCTCCCAGGGTGCCCCCACCCTGCCATACCCACATACTTTTTAATGCACCTGATGCCCAAGTGCGTTCAACCATTCTTGGGGGAGTTCCAGGACACGGGTCTTTCCAACTCCTGGAGGAGGGCCTGCAGGGGCCAACATGCAAATTAGCTGTTGGATGGAGGTGAGGAATGTCTGGTCTCACGGTGGGAGGCAGAGGGAGACAGACATAATGCTGGCTGTTCTCATTAAGTAAGTTCCCAGATGGTCTGGGCCCTGTGGCAGGTGAATGGCCCTTGCTGGGCTCCTTCCAGGGCCCAGGGGACCCTGTGGGCAACTCCCAGGAGGCAGCAGGGAAACCTTCAGCGAATGGCTTCCTAGACACCTGCCTGTATGACTTTTCCCCACTTGAGGGCTGCCAGGTCACATGGGACACGTCACACGTGCAGCCAGTGACGCAGTTCCTCACACACAGCATGCGTTGGGACAAGCACTCACTGACGTGCCACTCTGCACACTCAGAGCAGGTATGTTCACACACCGGAGGCTGGTACATGTGCAGCTTCTGACAGCTTGCACAGGCAAGAGGCGGGTCTCTGGGGAGCTGTGTGAGCAGTGAGGTACAGAGATGATCCAACCATGGCACACATCTGCAGCTCGGATCTCTCAGGCAGGGCAGCGGCAGCAGGGCTGGGAGAGCAGGGGCTGGGCTAGCTCCTGGGCTAGCATGCTGGTGGCGGGGAGTCCTCAGCCTGGGGGTTCCAGACAGTGCCCTCACTGCCCAGACTCTGAGAGGGACCATACTGTGAGCTCCAGTTTCAGCAGTCATCTGTCAGCATCCATGTTAGCCGAGTCCCCACTACCCCTAGTGGCAGCCTGCTCCCACCTTCTCACCACCACTCTAGGGGGACTGGAGTGCTCCCTGACTCTGACATGGTGCTCTAAAGGCCCCCAAGTCCACATTGACTGTCGCTCAGCCCCTGATACCCAGCCCCTCCAATACATCTTTCTTGGCTTCCCATACCTTCAGCCTCTGCCCTGTACACCCATGCTGGTGGCACTAGCCCAGTCGGTGCCTTTGCACCCATCTCCCCCACCAGCTGCAATGTCTCCTATCATAGTCCCCTGAACTCCAGGGCCTGGCACCCTGCAGGTGTTTCTGACATGCGTGACCAGGGCAGGAGCAAGAGCGAAGAATCCCAGAACTCAGCTGCACTGAGGACAGTGGTTTCTGGTGAGTTCATAAATGTTGTTATAATTCTATAACATTGGGTCAATGGGGAACAGCATGTGTGATGGCAAGTACAAGCCTGTCAGTCCATGACACGCATGCGTCCACTGAGGCCTGATGCTGGTCCTGTGGTTCAAGGAGGCAGAATGGCAGGCAGACCTAGGTGGGCTGCAGAAACGCTGGAACAAGTGCAAGTGGCCATAGTCTGGCCTCACACCCTCCTCATCTCACAGGGATGCTCAGAGGGTCTGGGAGCCGCCTGGGATCACCCCTTCCACTCAGCTGTAGCTTGCACCAGGCACACGGGCAAGAGGTGCAGGCAGAAGGCATGGTGGAACAAGCATAGAGGACACTGACTTTGGGCTCCACCTTGGGGAAGAGGAAGGAGGTGAGAAGGGGAGAGGCAGCCCCAGGCAGCTGCTTGCCACTGCTCATGGGGCGGGGCCTTCCGGACTTGGGTCTTCTCCCCTCCAGCAGGAAGGCTCCAATCTCTCCAATGGGGCTAAGGTGCTGAGTCAGCACAGCCAATGAGGGACTGGAATTTCAGAAGACAGAATCCTAGATTTGGACCCGGTTTTTCCATACGCAGCTCTGAGTCCACAACACTTGGCCTCGGAGGTCCCCAGGCTGCGGCCTCATCCTTGGGGCTCTGTCTCTGCTGGACTTCATTTCCTGTACTTTGTATCCTGGTCCACAGGGATTCCCAAGGTCAGGCAGGGGCAACAGCAGGCAGCACTTGACATTACAGAGTGGAAGTGCCCTGTGACCTCGCAGTGCACCTAAACACAGTGATGGTCATTCCCTGGCATGGCCCTGGCAAAGCTTTCATCCCACTGCCCTATCCCCCACGAGGTGGCCATCTCAGCTGCCCTGGGCTGTGCCTCCTCCCTTAGAGCACTCACTACCTTATAGGTCCAGGCCATGGCCTGGTGGCCACTCCTGCCTTCTATCCTGCAGGCACACTCCTCATCCCTGACGTCACAGTGAGCTACCTCCATCGCAAATGCTCCCTTGGACAAGGCCTCCTGGATTTCTTCTCATCCCTACCTACTGTTCCCTGAGAGAGAGAGAAGTCCAACACCTGCTGAGCCTATGGGTGCCATGGGCTCCATGAGCCCTTCCCAGTGTCTGGGGACTGCTGTGCTGTACCCATTGCCATCCGCATGCTACAGAGAGAGGACTTGAGACCCAGAGAGCTCCAGCAGAGAGAGACATACAGCTGCACTGCTGACCAGAGCCAGCACCCAGGATGGGAACGTTAACCCGAGCACAAAGCCACACCGTGTGGCAGGGGAATGTGGCAGGCCTGCATTCCGCAGGCAGCGGCTGCCTTCGCTGATCCTGGCTGAGTGTGAGAAGGTGACCCTCGCTGGCCGTGATGAGGAGCTGCGGATGCGGGTGGGGTCTCAGGCGTGCCTGATGGTGTCCAGCATTGGGCCCAGGCCACAAGCTCCTCCCAGGATGGTCAGGCTCATGCAATCGCCTAGCACACAGCTCACCATGAGGCTCTTGTCTGTGATTCCAAAGGCTTACATGCCAGGACACAAGGAAGGCAGTAAGGTGCCCAAAGACCCTCAGAGAACGTAGGGGTGGTGGGGGATGGGGAACAAAGCTGGGGGGGGCAGGGCTCCCTGGCCACCGCCGATGCCCTCCAGATGACTGCAAATCTCTCAGATGTTCTTACTTACTCCCCAAAGCCTGCCTCTGACCACATGCATCCCACAGGATGGCAGACGGGTCAGGGCCAAGGGCATGCCCCTGGGACAAGCCTGGCACAAGGGTGGCAGGGCTGTGATGTGCCCTGTAGTGCAGACACCACTGCCACCTCCAGGACCCATGGCAGGCATGGCTGATCAGTCACAGCATATCCTGAGTTCAGACATGTCCAGCCGATCCATGACCTGCCCTTCTGCACAGGCATTCTTAACCACCTGGCACCAACAGCAGATGCTCATTCCCGACCCTGGACCCTCATCCGTAGGCTCTTTTCAAGTTGAGTCCCATGAAAGGGACCCTCAGGCAACTCAGACAGGCTGCAGACCCTCTCACTCTCCAAGTGCCCTGGACTAACCCATTTCACAGATGAGAAATGTAAGGCTCAACCTGGGTTTTGTCCAGTCACACAGCTGCTCTTTTCGAGCTTAGGCTTTCATTTCTACTCGCTCTGCACATGTCCTGCTTTGGTGTGTTCGTATTAGCTGCGAGGAGAACTTTAAAATACTTGAGGGGCTGGCACTGTGGCTCAACAGGCTAGTCCTCCACCTATAAGCACTGGGATCCGTATGGGCACTGGTTTGTATCCCAGCTGCCCTACTTCCAGCTCCCTGCTTGTGGCCTGGGTAGGCAGTAGAGGACGGTCCAAGGCCTGGGGACCCTGCACCCAAAGGGGAGACCCAGAAGAAGCTCCTAGCTCTTGGCTTCAGCTCTGGCTCAGCTCTGGCCGTTGAGGCCATTTAGGGAGCGAACCAACAAATGGAAGATCATTCTCCCCTATTTTTATTTCCCTATGTAAATCTGCCTTTCTAATAAAAATAATTTGAATGTCCACACCATCAGGGAGACAGTCCTTAGAAAGCAGGCATTTGCTTGTGCTGAGAGTGGTAGGAAGTCTGGGGGAATGGTCCTTATGGCTTAGTTCTGGGTGGGGGGGATTGGGAGATGTGCTCAGACCTTACCAAACACCCGCGGCCAAGGAAGGCGCAGTCTGGAGTGGGAATCAGGGGTACATCCTAACTTGGAGAGGCTCCTTGAGGCTCCCACACCCAAGCCCTATCTGCTGGGGAGAAGACCAACTTTCCTAAGCTTCCTGGCTCTCTCTTCACCCCTGACCCCGCCTAGGGCACCCAGGCCAGTCTGCTGGGGATGGATGCCCCATATCCCTGGGGAGATGCCCTGTGTGGTCCCAACTCTGTCCCTTCTCTGCAGAACGTCTTCCCGCTGGGGGGAAGCATGTCACAGGGTCTGGCCCCAGCACTTGGCCTACGTTCAGGAAGTCTGTGAGTCTGAGACCACCCAGGGGGATGATGCCTCATCATTGGGACCCTCCACATGCCAACAAGACATGCTAATACTTCCTTACCGGCTGCTGACAGCAGAAACACAAAACTCATGCTAGATGCTTCTAGCACGGGGGCTAGATAACCAACTGTGCAAAGCACTCTACAGTTTGCCCAGTACTTTGGGGCTGTGACTTCTCCTGGCCCCTGGACAGGCAGTGCAGCTTAGCGGTCAAGGGCAACAGTCTCTTTGGTCTTACGCCCTGTGCACATGCTGGCTTCCGTGTCCTCCGTGTGCCTCTGGCTCCTCAGGTATAATAAACTGGAAGCAGTAATAATCCGAACCCTAAAGCCAGCTGTGCCATTCAGTGAAGTGCTGAGTAAGAAACTAGTCTGGCTGCTGTGAAACCAGGTTTCCTGAGCTTAGGAGTCCAGGAGGACTTTATCACCTTATCACATCATCATCATCATCATCAGAGGGAAGAAACGTCAGAGGGGGCAGCTGTGGCTTGGGAGCATCAAATGCTACCACTCCTGGGAACTGGGACTTCCAGCCTTTAAAACTAACCCAACATGGGCCCGGCGCGGTGGCGCAAGTGGTTAAGGTCCTCGCCTTGCACGCCCGGGATCCCATATGGGCGCCGGTTCTAATCCCGGCAGCCCGGCTTCCCTTCCAGCTCCCTGCCTGTGGCCTGGGAAAGCAGTGGAGGACGGCCCAAAGCTTTGGGACCCTGCACCCGCGTGGGAGACCCGGAAGAGGCTCCTAGCTTCAGATCGGCATAGTATCGGCCCGTTGCGGCTCACTTGGGTAGTGAATCATCGGACGGAAGATCTTCCTTCCTCTCTGTATCTCCTCTCTGTATATCCACCTTTCCAATAAAAAATAATAAAAATAAATCTTAAAAAAAAAAAAAAACAACTAACCCAACAATGGGCCCAGCGCTGTGGCCTAGCGGCTAAAGTCCTAGCCTTGAACATGCCAGGATCCCATATGGACACCGGTTCTAATCCCAGCAGCTCCACTTCCCATTCAGCTCCCTGCTTGTGGCCTGGGAAAGCAGTTGAAGATGGCCCAAAGCCTTGGGACCCTGTACCTGCTTGGAAGACATAGAAGAAGTTCCTGGCTCCTGGCTTTGGATTGGCATAGCACTGGCTATTGCTGTCACTTGGGGTGTGAATCATCGGACAGAAGATATTTCTCTTTCTCTCCTCTCTCTCTCTATATCTGACTTTGCAATTTAAAAAAAAAAATCTTAAAAAAAAAAAAACTAACCCAACAGCTATTGCTCAGACTACTTTTGCAGCAGCATCTTGGGAAACACAGCAAGAGTCAAAGAAAGGGTCCCATTCTTCATGGAGGGAGCAGGCACTGCCCCCTCCACCACCTGGCAGATGCACACACCCTGAGCTCAGTGCCCCTCAGAGGTCGCAGGTGGTTCAGGGGGAACCGAGGACCCACGCCCACGAGTCATGACACATGCTGGGGCTTTGGACAGACTTGGCTTAGTAGCAAAGGCCAGTCATGGAAAACTCCAAGGGGAAGGAAGGCTGGCGCAGTCACTGTCACATGGGGGTAGGGACTTCACCAAGAACCATCTCTTGGAGGCCAGGCCCTGCGGGCGGTGCCTTGGCACTGTGATGGAGGGAAGCTGTTGGGCTTCCACATGCAGGCCTCTGGATAGCCGGCCCTGCCTGTAGGTACTAGACAGCAAGACTCCCTGTGTGTGAGTTGCATTTAAAGAGCCCTCAGCCACAGTGTTCCCCACACCTTGTTCTGAGAAGTGCTGACCTGAAGCAGGTGGACAGTCTGCACTGCAAGGTGGGAGGGGTGGCCAAACACTGGGAAGTTGAAGTCACAGAAAGATTGGGTGTTGATCCAATCCATGCCCAGCTGCTCCCACTGTCTCAGACGAACACCAGCAGCCAGGAGCCTACCTGCAGCTCCCCCGCTCCAGGGACTCTCCCCAGCAAGCCTGGCCCAGGCCAGGAGCGGGACCCAAAACACTTCCTGGAATGTCAAGGTGTTTTTGCCTGGGGAGACTGTCCTTCTCTGGTCCTCTTGAGCAATGACTGCTGTGGCTGTCGGGAGGGGCACAGAGCCAGGTGTGCTGCTGACATGGTGGGCACCATCTATGGTGATGTAGCCACCAACGGGTTGATTAGCCTCCTCACACCCATCTCTTCTGTTCCTGAAGGAGTTGGGCCTGTTGGCAAAGACATTTGCTCCCGCCCCCACCACTCCCGAGCCCCTTCCCTCCCCGAGGAAGACACAGGAAGAGGTGGTAGGGACACCAACCCTCTCTGCACACATCCTGTCATGAGTGCTCACTCTGACTTGGCCAAGCGGGAGAGGGAAGCCCAGAGAGGTCATGGGATATGCCAGGGACACTGCTGGGCAGTGGGGGCTGCTGTGTATCACTCCTTGCAGAGGCCCTGGCCTAGTCCTGCTGCGTCACAGGCTGGCGGAGGCTTAAACTAAGGATGGGGTGGAGTGCCTGAAGTCTGGCTGAAGCCACATCGCACCACCTGTGGGCAGGGGAAGCCTGGGTTCAAGGCAGGCAGAGGTCCCCAGGCAGGCGTCCTGGAGGAGGAGAGGTGGGGCCATAGGCCTCAAGGCAGGAGGGAATGCTAACCCCCCCAGCAGGGGCAGTGTGGCTGGGCAGAGAGCCCAGACAAAGGGGTGGGAGAGAAGGCCTGGCTTATGTTGGAAATGAATCCGCATGGCCAGTGTCCTTTTGACCAGGCCTGGTTGGTCAGCTCCATAGGGCAGTGTGCGGGTCTTTCTTAAAGGCGTACACCCCAAGATAAGGCAGCCATGGCACAATTCATCTGCTTTTTAATTAACTCGCCCTGCTGCCTTAAGTGACTCCCTGCTTATGCTCTTTCTTTTGAAAATTCCAAAGTGCTATTTCTGACCTGTGATTTACTATTGCCGTACGTCTCTATAAGCAGTGTTTTAGCTTAAGTGGCAGTTGCATATTAATTACAAAGTTAATTATGTGCTGTGTAATCATGCGGTAATTCATTAGTTTACTCTACTCTGAGAACCTCACGCTAATAGTGAGATCTGCAGGGATTCCGGAACCCACAAGAAAGATCTGCTAGGAACCTCGGAACGGGGTTGGCAATGACTGGGAACCCTAGCCCAGGTTCTCCAGGGAACCTGTTGGCCAGCTAACCCAGCTGCTGCCCAGGGCTCTTTCTGGATCGGACCCCCTGGAGCATGCTGATGCTCACACGCCATGCTTGCGGTAAGCGGAAAAAGGCAGATGCATGCTTTTTTTCCCCATGGAAATAAATGCAGGGACAGGCTTTGTCAAAAATGACTTAGAGATGGAGAGCTCCTTATAGGTGGAAAAACTGCTCACAATGGTCAGGGAGCTGAAGCCAGGAGGCAGGTCCCTGGCAGCTACTTAGCTGTGGTGACAGAGGCGTGCCTGGCTTGGGGACCCCAAGTCCCAAGGGCTCCCAGCTCCCCTTCCTCCCCCATGGAATCGCTCCACAAACATCCAGGGCCCTGAAGGCAAGCATTGGCCACGTTTCTCTCTGCTGTTTTGCAGGTCTCTAAGGGTAACCCGTGGTGGGCACCTGGGCCCAGCTGCGAGTCCCGACTCTCTTCTGCTAAGCAATCTCCAAACCTGCCTGGAGCCCTAGCTCCTGTCGGAATCACAGGATGCAGAGTTCCCTGCCTCTGTGCCCAGGTATTATAGGACCGACAGGCATGAGATGCGGCCACGTGGCCCCCCGCCCCACACCGCACCTGCTTTGGGCTGGGGGTGGGGGCTGTCTCTTTCTGCAGCATCTTCTCATGGCATCATCCCACGGCATGGAAAAAAAGTCACAGTGAGCCCAGAAGAGGCTGCTCCACAACTGCCCCTACCCGCACCACCTCGAATGCCACCAACTATGAGTTCATTTTGAAAATCTGCAGACCACATTTCCAGCCTGTTCTACAAGGGGCTGCAAGAGCTCCGACCTGCCCCTGGTCCCAGTGATGTGATGGTAGTTAAGACCCCCTGCTTTCCAAATATAGACCTGCTTGGTTTATTTCTGTTGACAACTGAATGCCAAGCAAAAAAACCACCACCAACAACAACAACCACCACCACAACAAAACCAACAACGTGGCCATCTCTTCCCTTCTGGCTCCCATCACCAAGAGGAGAGAAGAACCTAGAGCCCCAGGTGGCGTGCAAGGAAGATAAACAAAACATGTCCTTGTGCTACAGCAGCGTGTTTAAAAAAGAGGTGAGAAGACAAGGTCAGGGCAGACTGCGATTCCTCCCATTTCAGCAGGCTCGGGGAGCAGGCAGGATGCTGCAGACCCAACAGCTTTAGGGGAACCAGCCTGGGAGGGAATTCATTTCTTTTTTTTTTTTTGGTGGGGGGAGGAAGTATAGGGGATGTCTTCACAGCCAAAGCCCTGTGGTTTCCTTTCCAGGGAACACACTGGTTTCCCCGGCAACACAGAAGCCCAGCCTCCAAAGTTCTGCCAGGAGACCAAGAAGGTTTGGCCTGGGATGCTCCCGGCCGACCATCGTCCATGGCCAAGGCTGCGGCATCCTGCTCGCCCGGGGAAGTGGTGAGCTGGGTGGGAGAGGTGCAAAAATGTCGGCTCTGCAAAAATATGGGCATGAGTCCCAGCTCCCTCCCTGCCCCCAACCTGCACTTGAGCAAGTAGCTACTCATCCCCAGATTCATTGCTTTCCAGGGCTTTTACGGCTGAGCAGGTAAAAATGCCAAGCAACAGCTTGGAAACAAGCCTGCATCTGACAGCACCCGAGGACCCAGAGCAGGAGCAGTGGAGGCTCTGGGGTGGGAGGCAATGAACAGCGAGAGGCTGGGCTGCCTGCAAGGTGCCTTCAGCCAGTCACAGCAGAGCAGCTGTGAAGGTATGCAGGCACGAGGCTGCAGCCCCACTTGCACACAGGGCTCCAGAAGTACCTATATTTAATGTCCATCTTCCTAGAGAGAAATATAAGGCTGTCTGGCCCGGAAAGACGCGGAAAGTGCATCAGGTAGAGGAGGGACACGCCCATGAGCATGAGTTTCAAAGCGCAGAGGAGGCGGCTTGCACTTTAGTAGAGCACTTACCCTGGCTGCGGCCAGGAGCTGTGCTAAGTGCTCTGTGCACATTATCTCATTTAACCTGCTCTTGAGCTGCCCAGAGAGGCAGCCCCCATTATCCTTCACTGGAGTGAGGAGAGGGGTTAAGTGACTTGTCCAAGGCTACCCCATAAGCGCATGGCAGAACTGAGAGGTGTACCTGCTGGTCCCCGAGGCCTGCTCTCATACTATGCTATACACATGGCTGTGAGAGGAAACGAGGAGAGTTGGGGTAGAGAGGGCTACTCTGGTTAGGGGTTTCTTTTCAGGGGATGGAAAGAGACACAGGTTTCAGAAATCTCCTGTGACTGGTCTTCATGCTGCCCCCCTCTGGTCCCAACTGGAAAGCAGGCTGCAAAACAAAGCCACCTGCAAGCTGCGGAGCAGCAGCCCCAGCCACCATGGTGCTCCTCAATGCTCAACTTGCCCCCCAGGATAGCCCTTCTCCCCCTGAAGTTCAAACAACTTTAGGAAGTACAAAATGACAGCGAGTGCAAGGATAAGGAACTGGAGGCTCTGAGGGCACCATGTACGAGCCCCCGTTCACATAGCCAGCAAGCGGCAGAGCTGGGATTCAAGCCCTGGTACAACACCAAAACCCAAGTGCACTCTTCGCTGACGGTGACAAGGGTGACAGCCAAGTCCTCCGTGGCTCCCACTTTGTGCTGGCGTTCATTCCATTTCACAGAATGGAAGACTGAGACATGGCCAAGGCACCACAGCTCGTAAAGCCACAAGGTCAAGATTTGAAACCAGCCAGACTAACAATCACAATCGATGTGACACACTGCTCCTCTAACCACAGGGTCACCCTGCCTCCCAGCCTCCAGTCCTGGATTCCCATGGGACTGGGTCCCTGTCAAGGCCTGAGATGTTCCATTCCCTGGAGAGCTCTTGCTCCTGCCCCAGGGACCATCAGGCAGGACCTGGCCGGTGTCTGCGAATGTGTGTGTGCGTGTGCACCTCAGACCTGTGCCGCATCCAGGGTGTGCATGTGGCTGATTTATAACCCTCTGAGAAAGCAGAATTGCAAATCTCACTCACAAATCTTCCTTATCGAGATACTTGTGACAGGCAGACACGTCGTGAATTCCCGAGAACAGGCAGGCCGCCCCCCAGCCACGGCTCCCGCACCCTTGCTGCTCCTCGGGGACTGAAAGGGGCCGCGGGAATGGGCAGTGGGGACTCCAGGTGGGTGCAGCTTTGCCCATCATGGCTCAGGGAGACACAGTGAGGGGTCCCTCCTTACCAGCACACCCCAATACTGACTGCCTATTGCTGACCCTTGCTGTGGACAGTGACAGCTATGGATCCAAGGTGGAAAAGAGGGAGAATGTGATGAAAAGCCCTCACGCACCACACAGGGTACCAGTGCTTCCAGTTTAACCGCCTGTATATAAGGGACGACCCTTGGAGGCTCATGCAGGTGGTGCGACTTGGGACACAGACTTTGGAACCACTGCTTGTATCCTCTTGAATCCTAGTGGGGTGGTCCTCAGACTCCTTGGGGACTCTCAGATCCTTGTCCCCTCACCCATAGAGGGGTCTGGGCTGGTTGAGGTCACCTCACTGATAATTTACCCCATCCCATTTCTTTTTTTTTTTTTTTAAAGATTTATTTTTTTATTATTTTTTATTGGAAAGGCGGATATACAGAGAGGAGAGACAGAGAGGAAGATCTTCCGTCCGATGATTCATTCCCCAAGTGAGCGCAACGGGCCAATACTATGCCGATCCGAAGCCAGGAGCCTCTTCCGGGTCTCCCACATGGGTGCAGGTTCCCAAGGCTTTGGGCTGTCCTCGACTGCTTTCCCAGGCCACAGGCAGGGAGCTGGAAGGGAAGTGGGACTGCCGGGACTAGAACCGGCGCCCATATGGGATCCCAGGCGTGCAAGGCGAGGACCTTAACCACTGCGCCACCGCGCCGGGCCCCCCATCCCACTTCTTACAGCTCTGAACCACAGGCAGGGATTTCTGGTTCTTCCTTACTCTACACCATACGAGTGCGGCCACACACTGTCCCCTCCACATGCAGGTCTGGGGCCTGCGGTTGAGGGATGCACATTCACTCCCCGACAGCCAGGGCCTGCTGTCCCTGCCCCTGGGAAGAGGGGGGCCAGCAGCTGGTGTCACCCCAACTCCGCCTTAACCTATGGGACCCAGGCCACTCTACTGCCCTTTCTGAGTTTTCTCTCTTGATTTTTAAATCTGGAAAACAAGCTGGTCTTGTCCCCTGGACTGTTAGAAGGATTGAATCACGCAAGTAGAAAAAGGCTTGGACCCTCAGGAGAGGCACACACGTGCACATGTGAACTGACACACACACACACACACACAAGTTCCGGTAACACTCAGTGACAAGAATCCCCAGCGGAATCCAACCAGCCCCGGGAGCCAGTTCCTCCCCACCAGCCGTCCCAGAAGGCGTCCTCTGGCCCAGCACCAGGATGTGCTGCGGTTCTTCCTCCAGCTCAGACACCCTTGGCCCCAAACCTATAATCCAGGCAGGGCGAATGACAGCCTTGCCTAGCAGCTGCCCTCACAAGGCGGGTGGAGGACAGTGCAGTGGCCACGGTGGTGGCTGGAAGGCGGGCCCCAGGACACACAGCCGCCCAGTCAGGAGAGTTCAATGGCAGGGCGGGGGACAAATGCCATAGGGACTGTGGCTTGTGGGCAGAGGACGGATAAGAGAGGAGAGGGCGAGGGAGGGCACTAGGCCCCAGGGCCTGAGGCTGTCCACTTCTCCGCAGGACAAGGCCCAGAGCCCTGGCCAGCTGAAGGTTGGGACCCTAAGGCAGGCTGGCCAAGGCTCTGGGTGGCTACAGTTTGGGGTCTGTGGGCTATAAGCAACCTGGTTCCCGGGGCCCTGCCTCGGTCCTGCTGGCGGGCCTGAGGACTTTACACCCTAGAATGAACCCTTAGAAGCTGATGCTAGCTGGCAGGCAGGTAACTTCGTAGGAACCCCAGGGTTGCCCTGGGAGGCATGTGTCTTGGTATTCTGCACCCCTAGGCAGGGGACAGGCTCAGTGCCAGCCATACCCCAGTCCTACCACCTGTCTCCCCGGCCTGTCTTTGGGCATGGCCCCTGGATCATGGCCATTTATGGATGCTGAAAGAGAAGGCAACTTGTACCACCCCATCCCCATCTAGGAGCTCTTCCCACTAAGGCCATTAGGATTCTCAGGCAGCTGTCTGCCCTTGCACCCATTCCCTCCCAGTCTCTGTGTCCAGGCCACGTGGAGCCTCGGTATAGCTCCATGGGGCTGGTGAGGCTGCTTGGGCCTCAGCTTCCTAAGTGTGAGATGGGACTAGGTTAGGCACCACACAGGCGGGGGTCCATGGGCACAGCAGAAGCTAGGGCTGAGAGAGGTCGAGCGTGCAGGTGTGTTGACCCAGAATGCTGGGACTGAGCTGGGGCCAAGGGCGAAACTACAGTCAGGTTCTTCCCTGGGCTTCTCCAACCAGCCAAGTCTGAAAGGTACCTACGGGTACCTCAGCCCCCGGAATGGGGCCTCACTGGTCGTGATACCTGACGTGTCTAGATTACATGGAGGGTCCTGCTGAGGATGCCTGCCCTGTCCTGGTTTCCCATTGTCTCTGTTCCCTCACTGTCTCCATCATCTTGACCCTAGGGGATGTGGTGGGCTCAGGGCCAGCCTCCACCCATGGAGACCTCTACTCTCCTCAGGAAGAGCACAAATGGGCAGGCAGTAGGCCAGGTGGACAGAGGACAGGTCAGTGGAGGATGTGGCTGCTTGCTAGGTCCCTGTCTGGCTGTCTCTGCCGCAGAATGGTGACCGGAAGTTGAGATCCCCGAGAGAGGGCAGATGTCACGCGTACCAATTGTCCCTGCGGCCTGCCTGGCCGGCCCGCCTGCTCACCCGCTGCCCGGTCCCCACTTGCCTCGGCCTCGCCAGCCTCTTCCCTGCCCCCTCGCAGGCCTGAGATGGCTGTCGCCATGGCAACCTTGCTCATTCAATCCAGGGATAATGAAGCCAATGTGTTTTTCATTTCCATGAGCTGGAGTGCGGAGCGGCGCAGAGAGAGGGGGAAGAGGCAGATTGGATAGAGAGCCAGCGAGAGAGGGGGCCTGATCGGCACAGGAACAGCCACTGGCGGGAAGGAGCTGGCACCTGGGGCCACCACTCGCAGCCCTTGGCCACAGGGGTGTGGCCGGGCAATATCAGGTCAGGGAGCTTCTGTGCAAGCAGGCAGATGATATCCAACTCAGTGCCACCCACAGCAAGAGGTGGTACAAACACACACCGGGCTGAACAGGGTGCATTTCTGAATGCGTGTCTAGAGCTACAGACTACACCCCTTCAGGCTCTCATTTCAAGCACTAAGTGTGGGTCCTATCTTAGGGTCTGGGCTTCTGCAGTCCCCAGGAGTCCATGCAGGACTCCTGTCCCCCAGGAACCCACAGGAGAGAGAGTTTGTACTGGGCACAACTCCCAATTGCAAAAAAAAAGAAAAGAAAAGAAAAAAATGAGCCCTTACCTGTGGCTGCGGCTCCCGGGGAACAGTCCCTCTTTGAGCCCTGGCTAGAGAGGGGAGGCCTGGAAACAGTCCCTCTTTCACTTAACTTGCAGCTGTGGCTACAGGGCTTATGCACACAGCCTGGTGTGCTGTGCAAGTGTCAGCGTCTCTTCTCTTCTTTCTACTGGGTCTGAGTGGAGACCCACCCATTCCTCTGCAGGTAAAATCAAGACCTCAGCAAGGTCTAGGCAGGGCGGAGGATAGGACTCAGAAGAGCCACAGTGACCGTCACCACAGGCCTCCCCCAATCCCCTCTCTAAGGGTAGGAGGCCAACAACAGTCAGGCAGAAAGCACTGGCCTGTCTCCCCACTCTCCCCACCACCCCCATAACTCAATCACCTCAAGGGCCAGGGCACCTCTCTCCTGTCTGGACTGACAGATAGAGGGCAGGGGGAGCCAGCATGGAAAACTAAGAGCAGGGCTTGAAATGAAGAAATAAACCTGCCAGGACGGAGACAGCCTCAGCCCGTCCCCCATAAAGCTGTCTGCAGGCCACCAAGGACGTGGGCGGGGGCTGGTGGAGCTGGAGATGGCTCCTCCTGGGACGCCCGTGCCTCCTCCCTGCTCCACCACCGCTCCTTGTACCCAGCTGGGCTCCAGATCCTGCCTGGGGAGGGGGTCTGGGAGGAGTGAGGCTGGGTGGGTTTTCAGATCAACAGGGCAGGGAGAGGCTACTACCTAGAAGAAGGAGGAGTCACATCAACCTGACACCAACACCTGCACACAGTAGGCAGGCACTCAGGGTCTGCTTATGGGCATGATCAGTGCAGGGATGCCTGGGTGCGTCAGTCTCAGGCAGCCAGCAAGCAGGCCCCCCTCCTCTCCTCCAGCGAGCTACCCAGCAGCTCGAATAGGCCCATCTGCCCATTTTACAGATGGAAATACTAGTTCCACAAAACCAGGGTCACACGAAGGATGAGTCACTGAGCTCTACAGCAAGGAACGCAGGCCAGGCCACTTCACCATGAACTAAGCCTCATGGTCATGGCTTCTACCCTCTGGGGCTCCCCACAGTGTTTCCTCCCTTCCCAGGCCATGGGGCAGCTGACCACAAGGGAATATAGAGACTCTATGGCCTTTAGGTGAGCCCCTCTGTGTGGCCAGACATTTTCTGGAGACGTTGACTGACCCTGAATCCTGGTCCTAAGACAATAAAAGAGAAAAAAGAAAATCAGAAAGTGACTAGAGGGATGTATGCCAGCATGTGGGCCAGGCTGAATCTCAGGGCAAGGATTATGGGCAGTTTTATTTTTCTTCTTTCACTTGTCTATGACCTCCACGCTGTTTCTAATATGCACTCATGACTTTCTGACGAGGAAAATAAAATGATGCCATTAAAGTTCAAACTTGGTAAGTCACTTCCACTCAGTGCTACTTGTGCTGTGCTGCCCACCATGCTGGGTATGGGGAGGACTTCACCAAGGCCTCCCTCCAGGGCAGGAGGGAGAGAGGGGGTCCAAGCCTGCCCTCCCTTTGCTGTGTGACTTTCGGCAAGTACCGCTACCTCTCTGTGCCTAGGTGTTCACCTGCCCTTCTCTCCTCATAGGACTAATGGGCTTGTGAGACTCCATGCATTGGGGTCACAAGGCTTCTCCAACGATGGGGTGGCGGGGGTGGCTGCTGTCTGGGGTGGAGGAGGCAGCTGAGGTCTTCCAAAGACAGGGTGGAGGAGCCTGGCCAGGGCAGAAACAGGAACCAGGGGCCAGCTTCCACCCCCCTGTTTACAGTGGAAACACAGACTCAAAAAGGCTTCACTTTTCCACTGTTTGTGTGGTGGTGCTGTGGGGAGCAGGGCCAGCTTTCCAAGGCCATACCACGTCCAGCCCTGTGCCGGCCTCCAACAGGAAACTTCATGTTTTCAATGTACAGGTCCCTGCCAAACACTGTGAGCAGGGCCTGTGCCCCACGGGCCCTGCTGTGCCATGAGCAAGCCCAGGGCCTTTTGCAGCTGCGAAGCTGCAAGACGGGACCCCCGGGGCTCTCCTCCCAACAGTTCTGGCCATGGCTTGCTGGCAGCAGAGTTGGCCCAGTTGTGTGTTAGCCAACTCTGTCCTGTGGCTCCTTGCTCCCCATCAAGCAGCCCTACCCTCTTCTAGGACTGGTGGAGAAACTGAGGCACGGGCTTCCTAGTATCACTAGATGATTAACAAACCAAGAAGGATCTCATCCTACACTGATGGATTCTAGCATGGTGAGACTGAGTGACCATGGCAACTGGTCACCACCACCACACACCTGACCGCATCCTTCTGATGCCATGAAGCAGGAGCAGGGCTCTCTATCCTTCCTTCACAGTGTACAGATGGGGAGGCCGAAGCCCATAGGGGTCACATGGCTGGCAAACAAAGTAGGCACCTCTGACCACAAAGCTGTCCTCTCCACGACTGCCGCTGCTCAAAACTGCTGTTGGGACTACTGCCAGTGTCCGGAACTGTCCCGAAGCTTTGCCTCCAAACAGATCTAGCCGGCCTCTCCAATCCCCAAGTGCTTCTGGCAAATTCCTGCTGAGCTGATACTGGATTCCCTCAGTCAGGATACACTAAAGTGCCTGGAATGATGCTGTCGGGCAGCAGGCTGTGCCCTGGCACAAAGGAGGAGCTTAGCCTGTGCACCCTCACTGCCGTGAGCCTGAAGACCCCCAGCTGCCTGGTCAGGGACAGGTGTGAGCTGGGAAGACCTGGAGCTCATCCGTGTACTGCCTCCCTTTCCAGCGGACTGCCTGCTCTGTGGCGCCAGGAGCTGCCTTCCCCAAACACTTGGAAGAGTGCCCGAGCACAGTAGGTGCTAAATAAGCATCCACAGAATGACGGAGGGGTGGCAGCTGGGCAGGGGGCTCTGCTTGGGAATTCTTCCCACTTGTCACGCATGGATGACATGTTTAAGGAGGACAGGAGGCAGGGCCGGGCCCCTGCAGGCTCCTGGAGCCACTGAGTCTTCCAGCCCCAGTCCTACACACACAGGGCCCTCCCTTGTGTCCTCTTTCTCACTTGCTGGGACTCCCCGCCTTGCTAGAGGCCCAGACAAAGGACACATTCTCAGGGAACATAATCCCTCGCTTGTTGGTAGTTTCCATGGACTGACCCCTCTCAGCCTCTTCCTGGCCAATGCATCCCCGCTCCCAGACAGGAGCCTCTTCCCAGCCAGGTGACGGCCAGGTCTCCGTGCAGCCAGGACAAGAGCCCCTTTGCAGAATCTGGGTACCTGGGCAGCCGGTGGGCACTCCTGACTGACATGGGCTGCAGGTGGCCCTCCTGCTGGCAGGCTTCTGGGGAGCCAGGCTTCCCTCCTGGGAGTGGGAACGGCCCAAGCCCAGTGACAGAAAAAAGAACGTGACTGAAGAGGGAAGGACATAACACAGGAATTCAGAGATGAGTCAGTGCCCAGAGGACGTGATAAACCAGCTGCCAAGACATGGCACAATATGGATGCCAGGAAGGGTGCCCCCTGGGGTTGTGCAGCCCCTAACTGCTTGGGCAGGACAGACTCAAAGAAGAGAGGTGGGGAAGGAGACAAAGAACTGGGCAGGTGGAGCAATGCTGAAAGTGAGATGGGCCATACACAGAGGGAAGCGGAACAGGCACAATGCAGGCAGATGGATGGAGAGGCCGAAGTGACGGGCAAGAAGGTGGCCGGCTGGCCAGAAACAGGAAGAGTTCACTGCGGATGCAATGGTTCCATACCCTTCCAGATGCTGCAAACTTTCTTCGGAGTCTAATGTGAGAGGAAGATGCACAGACACCAGCAGTCTCCTTCCCTGATAGAGAGCTGTGATGCTTCCATCTAGGAAGAAGTCCCCAGTCTCCTGCCAAGACACCCATGCTGTGCACCTGCACAGCCTGGGGAGGTGCCCCAGGTGACACACATGCACACAGACCTTGTCTCCTTCACGTCCACCTCTAAAGCCTTTGTACCTCAGCCTGAACCCAGAAGGGGAAGGGAATAGACGCAGGAGCCAGAGCTGGGCTGCTGCTCCCCACTCTACCATGAGCCTGCAGTTAAGACGCACTGCCATTTCTCACCTCCAGGACCCAGTTTCCCCACAGATCTGCTAGCCTCTGACTCCACTTGTCTTCCAAAATTCACTCTCTACCCTCATTCCCCGTGTCCACAGTGGTCTGGGGGCTCCAGCCTCCCACTGCACCCCCTTTCTGAACTATGCCTGAGATTCAGTGGTTATACGCCACTCTGCAGGGACATCCCCAGGGCACAGGGATCCCCACACCATGCCTGCATCCCTTCCCCGCCAGCACCTAGGAGAGCAGAACTATTCTCCTGTCAGCCTACAGCCTCTGGCTGGCACACTATGTTCAGATGCAAGCCACAGGAGAAACATGGCCTGGATGCGTCCCCTCACCAGAGCCTCCACTGGCTCCCCCACCTCCCCCTGCCAGAGGCCTCATCCCATGTCTCTCCTACTTGCTCTTCTGCCTGTAGCAGCTCCCTGGGAACTCAGGACTTGATGCCTCTATCTTCACCCATGCACTGCTCTCGGGCCCACCATCGCCTCCCCCACAGGCCCCAGTCAGCCCTGCAGCAGACCTTACCTGGCTGGGGGTTGGGGGAGGCCCGGAGTTCACTCCATCACCTGGCAGGTGGGACCTAGCCACCACAGCCATATCAGCCGGATGTGAGCACCACTCTTACTCCCAGCCTTACCTGGCTAGCTCCCCACCTCTGGACTTTCGGGAGGTCAGGGATTTAAAGATTACACATCAAGTCCAAGCGGGCAAACTCCACCATGTCCTCCCACCCCTCCTCTGTCGCTCCAGCTGGCTAGGGGCTCTGTGCCATAGATGTGGCTGAAGGCTCGCACTTGACAAGAGGATGGAACTGAGTTTAAAATCAGTCCTTACCCTCCAGTGGCTGTACAACCATAGATGTGTGACCTAACTTTGCTGTTTCTTAGTTCGCTTGCTTTCCAAAACAGGTTGTCTATGAAAATCACATTCAGTAATATACAACAACTAACAGTGGCAAGTGCTAATTAACATGTTGACTATTACAAGTCCCCAAACACAACACACACACAGCACACACACACCAGAGTAAAACATGGTGACTGACAGCCAGGATTGGGTCTTAAATCTTGGTGGTGTGGCCTTGAGCAAGCCACTTGTTCTGTCTCTTCTTGCTGATGGAACCATAAAACTTCTTTCTTATTACTCTGCAGGTCTCTTTCCACTCCCTCTACCCCCACATGCTACACTTGACTTCTGTGAGGGTCCCTGGCACCTGTGACACCACGTCGCCCCCTTACCCTTTGGCCTTGCTCTGCATGTACAGAGGCTGCATCACTGCCAGCATCAGTGAGGGAGTGCCTCAGCTCCCTGAAGGGCCCAGACCACAGGGAGCCCAGCCGGAGCTCCACACAGAGGCAGCCTGGGGGCTCGGGTCTGCTGCTGTTGGGTGTGGAGCTGGCCGACTGGAGAAACAGGCCATGGTCCTGAGCTTAGCTGACTCATAGAGTCATTAGCATCTAATCACCTGCATGAGCAAACTGCCGGACTCGAGGCTGGCAGCAGCTGGTTTCCAGGGATGCGTCTGGGCGCCAACCACCACTGGGCATTCAAGTTATCCACAGAGCTTAGAAGACACTGGAAAGACGGTGTAAACATCTGCAATGAAAGAATTCCAAGCTTTTCTTTTTTTTTTTTTTTTTGTAACTTTCTCCTTCTTGGAGTTTGAAAGGATGACATCATGGCACCCAAGCTCCCTGCACTGGCGAGCAGAGGGGATGGCACAAGACGATGGGGTGACAGGCAGGGTAGCGTGGATGTTCTGGTCAGGGGACACACAGTCCCTTCCTAGTTTTGCCACCTGCAGCAGCTGAGGCTGCTCTCCTAACTGCTCTGGCTCAGTTTCCTCATCCAGAGGACACAGATAGTAAGAGCTGCTACTCGGTCAGGGACAGGGCATGGGACTGCTGTCATCCTGGTTGTCCTCACTGCTACGACTCATACTCAATTCTCCTTGTCCCTGCTGTTCCTGGCTGGCTTCTCAGGCACTCCACAGACCCCAGTATGCCACTATGTGCCCTTCATCCAATCTGCGTGAATGGAGGGCCTCCTCCATCACTTTTAGAGTGACCACCCCGTGCCAATCACACATTCAGTCAGCTGTAGTCTGCCCATAGCTGCATACCATCAGCTGTGCCCTCACTGTCCACTCCCTGCCCCAAGAAAGGGCCAGCTTCTGGCTGCCAATATGCTGCTACCAATACCTGCCCCAAATCCTAAAAAGGCCGTGAGTGTCAATACACTTGAACCTGCCTCCTCCAGGAAGTCATCCATAAGCCCTCATTCTCCAAGGAATGCTCTGACTCAACCCACCATCACTCCTGCACACAGCCTGCACCCTGAGCTCTGCCAGGGCTGGCACAGAGGTCTTTGCTGTCCCCAAGAGCCAAGCACATACAGGAGGCACTCACTCAAAACTGCAGCCTGGTTGGCTGCAAATGGAGAGTGAGGCAGAAAGGCATGAACTGGGCAAAGGCCTGGGAGTAGACCCTGTGCCAGGCACCCAGGAGGACCCTTGGAGGAGATGGAGCCATCCACCCAGGCCCCACATCCAAGGATGGCCATGTAAGCAGGAAGCTGGTGGCAGGAGGAGAGCTCTGTCCATCATCTGAGTGACAGCACAGCCCAGATCTTGAACCTTGGGGCCCTGACATCACTGCAGGTGGGCGCTGAAGAATTCCTCCCCAGATCACTTGCCAGGACCCAGAGCACACAGCGAGGTCTCATTAGGACAGAGCCCGAGTTTCCACCCCTGCTTATTAAGTCCCAGAGCCGGCGGTCAGTGGAAAGAGGGAGGGTGGGAGAAGAGTGTGAGGGCCTTTTCATTTGGGCAGCTCTGGCAATGCCCTCTGGGCGGACTCTCCTGGAATCCTTCCTTGGAGGTGGTCCTGGCAGTGGGGAGGCTCTGGGGCCTGAGATGGGGGCTGCTGTTTCAGACAGGCTTGAACAGTGTTTAGCAGCAGGCAGTTCCTGGGCAGCCACCCTGAGAGGGCTCCATCCACTTTGCAGGGCTTAAGGCGTCAGCCTGGTAGGGCTGCTCGTCCCAGAAGGGTGTGCAGCATGCATGGCCCCAGAGGTGAGGCTATGAGCCAAGTGCGCTCACGGTACTGCCTGCCATCTCTCTGAGTGACCTGCAGGACTTGGACCATCTCTGTAGGGTCACCCTTCTGTTCTGGTGCCATAAGCTCCCCCTGGGACAAAGGGGGCCAGACTCTAAGGCCCCTTGGAGAAGCCGGACAACCTCTCTCCATGCCAGCTCCCAGCTGGCCTTATTCAACCAGCTCCATGATACCTCCAGTTGAGTGGCTTCACTCTGCTTGCAGCCAAAGTCACAGAGCCAAGAGCACTCCACCCCTGCTTGCCAATTCACAGGATTCTTGGGAAAACCCACACAAAGGATATTCAGCATATGGTAGCATCGGTTCCTTAATCTGGGGCTCTGGGCTGGCCAGGGACCACCAAGCTGAAGGCTGTGCGGCCTTCAGGAAGCAGCCATCTGATTATCACAGGCCTTGAGGTGCAGAGTCCCCACCGGGCATCTCAACCCTTGGTGTTTTAGAGAAAAGTGCTCAGCTATGGAGAGGGATGGCCTTACCCAAATGCGCCCTGGGTGGCTATGATGCTGACCAGGATCCTGCCTCCAGACCAGCTTCTCTAGGTGGGTGACCAGTAAGTCCCAGAGCAACCCTATCACAGATATTACTGGGGACATCTGTTAAAACCTCAGAGGAGTGGTTCCAATGCCAGCCAGCCAGCAGACTAGGGGTCTGAGAATCTGCATTTGAATAGGGCCCCACGTGGCTTGTCTAGAAGTGCTGTATCCCCTGCAAGTTGCCTGCTGCACCCTTTAGGGAGCACCTGGGAAGCAGTGTCTCTAGGGAGGGAAGTGTCCCAGTACCAGAGCTGATGGGTGCCAGCCTCAGTCAGGTGCTCCTAGCTCAAGGGCAGGAGGCATCAGGATGGGAATAGCACTCCCCATCTTACATAAAGAGAAGAAAAAAGACAAAAGAGCATGTCCAGACTCACCCAGATAGCAGGTGACAGCACAAGGACTGGAAACTGTCCCTAAAGCAGCATGAACCGCATGCCAACCTGCCAACATGCTAATCTGTGTCCCCAACTGTGGAACAGTGGTGAATGGAGGTGGTGGATGAGGCCTCCAGCAACGGCTGGGTTCAAGCTGCGGGCAGGTCTGAGGTGCGCTGTACCAGCCCTGCAGGATCAGTGACTGGAGATGGCCTAAACAGCTGACACCAGGCATCACTTTTTATAGTGGGATCCTGATTATTTACAGGTTCTACTTCACTGACATCCTCCTGGCTTCATCCTCAGCCACCCTGGAGCTGCCAGGTAAAAGAGAAGGAACTGCAGCTGCAGGGTAGGGGCACAGGTGGTGGGAACAGAGGGTTGGTCCCCAGGGGGCTGGGGTGGTGGAGATAGAGAGATGAGAGCCCACAGAGCTCAGAGGGGCCACCTAGGGAAAGCCATCTAAGATAGATCATCCTGCTGGCCGAGGTGTTGGGGGCAGATGGAGGTGGCACCATGGGAACATTCCACAGAGGGTAAGGAGCAGAGATGTTCCCACGGCTCCCCCAGGCAACCCCCAAAGATAAGAGGCACTGGAGGTGGGGGAGGGTCCTGCAAGGGAGATGCACGCTGCCTCCTGGAGCAGAACTGAAGGCGGCTGGGAAGCCCTGGCCATTTCTACCAGAACTGACAGACCTGCCAAACTGACCAGACACTCTAAGAACAGAGGCTGAAAAGGTGAGAATGAGCCATGTTGCACATGATGCTGCCTCAGAAGCCTTCTTAGCCCAGTCTACCAAGCACAGGAAGTAGAAGATGAGACCAAACGTTGCTGCCCTCCCTGGAGGAAGTGGAAGACATGCAGGCTGGGTGCCTATGGCTTTCTGCACTCCTCAGGCCTCTAGGCTGGGATGTGTGCCCTGGGATGTGGCTTCAAGCTTGCCCTGGGCCTGCAAGGAGTTGAGTCGTATCCAGCTGCAGTATGGTGGACACTGGCTTACAGGGGCAGGACAAGCAATGGCCGAGGGTGTGTGGGGCTGAGAAAGAAGAGCACACTTCACTGGGCTGAGGGCTTCCAACTCAGCGTTTCAGGCCCTGCAGATTCCAGGAGAAAGCTCCTCCCTGGATTGTGGTCCTAGTCTCTGTGTGCTAAGGAACCCATGAAAGGAGGGCAGCCCAGCCCTGGAACCTTCCTTGATTCCCTGCCATGCTGTCTGAACGGAGGCAAACAGAGGAAGCTGGTAGAAATGGAGCTCGTGGCCCAGTGCAGTTGGAGGGGGCTATGAATCAATCAGAGAGGGATAGGGCTGGGGGTAATGGTGGCCGTGACGATGGTAGAAGCTCCTTAGGGCTAGCCTTGAGACACCTACTGCTAACAGGGAGTGGGCGGCAGGCCCAGAATAGGGGGTCCTCCTTCCAGCAGGAGACACGTGTTGGGGGGTTCTCAAGAGGTGTTTTTTCCTGAGAAGGGTGAAGGCTCAGTCCCTCGAGGCCAAACATAAAGATGGGAGGGCCGGGAGAGGACTTGCCCACAGGAAGCACCGTCCATGACAGTGGCCTTGGGTGTCCAGGGGGTAGGAAGACTCCTTGCCATGGCCTTTAGGAGCCCACAAATCCACGTGGCCCACTAGACAGGCAGGCAACACCATACAAGGTGCATGTGAAAACTGTGCCCAATTTCAACCTTGCCATAGCACCCAGAGGGGAGAGGTGTGCTCTGCACATAGCATCCATCCAATGCATAGTCCATTGGAAGCACAAAACATGGCAGGTGCTCTAACAAGTGCTTGGGGGTTAAAGGTGTAGAGTTAAGGACAGATGTTTGGTGTGGAGGACAATGCTTAGGAGTCCAGGGAGTCATCGCTTCTTGGCCTTTGGCTAAGATCAAGTGTAGGGGTCCAGGGGGTGCAGGGTGGGTGTAGACAGATACAGATCAATGTCCGAGATTCTTCAAGGAAGCCCAGGTTCAGGATGGTTGCAGAGGGGTCAAGCCATACGACAACAGAGATGGGACCTACAGGTGGTTAAGGTGCAGAGGTGGAAGGGCAGGAAAGCGGGAGGCCTAGGGTACAGGCAGAAGATGCCGGTAAGTGGCGTGGCTGTGGTCAGAGAGCGGCCACTCCACATGCCAGGCTAGGTCGGCTGGGCATGCAGCAGGCCCTTCCAGGAAGACAGGCTGGCCAGGGATGGGGCTGAAGGAGGGCATAATCCTGGGGAGGGAGGGGGCATCCAGGTGAATGCCGGGGTCTCAGACCCACCTCTTGAGCTACTGACTACAATGGCTAGAGCTGCGCTGAGCCAAAACCAGGAACCCAGAGTCTCTTCTGGGTCTCCCACGTGGATGCAGAGTCCCTAAGATTTGGGCCATCCCTAACTGCTCTCCCAGGCCACAAGCAGGGAGCTGGATGGGAAGTGGGGCCTCTGGGATTAGAACTGGCGCCCATAAGGGATCGTGGCGCATGCAAGGCGAGGACTTTAGCTGCTAGGTTACCGTGCCGGGCCCCACACCTCACTTTTAATTGCAGCAGGGGTTTCATTAACTCTTCCAAAGAGCGCCAGGTTTCCAGCTGCCCCCGGAAGGAGCGGTGCAGGCGTCCTCTCCTGCCTTCCTCACACGGGAGCCAGAAGCCCCCATGGGCCATGCTGGCCCTAGGGATGGGCAGGGTTGATGGCTACATGGCCCATCACCAGGATTGCCACTGTGGGGTGCTTCCTTGTATACTCCCAAAGGGCAGGTGGAAGTGAGGCTGCCTGGGGCCCATGGGAGAGGAAGAGAGTACTGGAGAGGAGAGAACCGCAGAGAGACAGACACACAGAGAGGGGAGAGCCACTGCATGCACACACACTCACGTGCACACATACACATACGCACTCACACACAGATACACACTGCAAGAGGGTCCAGAGACACACCAAGGGAGGGAACAGCAGGGACCGGGGAAGCTGGGCTGCATCGGGCCTTTCTCTGACTCCCGCATGGTGCTCCCTTGAGCAGGGGAGGGGGCCTTACAGAATGTGCTCCCCATCTGCTGTCTTCTGCTGAAGACCCTGGTCCACATCCTAGGAAAGGGGGTTGCTGTCACTGCCACCCCAGTGTGACCTATAGATCAGGCTGAAGCCTGGGACCCTGAAGGAGCTCTCCTCACCCAGCTTGAATCTTTCTCCACGCCTGCTCCATGCACTGCCAGGCTAGAAGAAAGGTCTCTGGAAAGGGACTCCCAAGGGAACAGCCCCTCCACCTCCAACCTGGTCTGCCCAACCTTCTGGGGGACCACCCTGGAGGGCCTCATGACTCTGGGATGCTTCAGACTCCATCCCCTGCACCTGCTGCTGGACTGGCCTGTGTAACTCAACCCAAGAGTTCACTGCCAGAGTCCACTAGGCAAGATTGTGCTGTCCTTACCGATCTGGAAAGTGACAGAGCTGGCCCGACCACCCTGGCTGCCCATTCCACGTTAACAGCTGCAGCAACAATGCAGTATAGCCAGGAATCCCTCTTCTCTCACTAGGACCCCCAGATAACTGCTCCCTTTCTCAGTGGGATGTATAGGTGATGGAGGAAAAAAAAAATCATGAAATTCTTTTTGGTTCAAATGCCTGCCCTTCACCCATTGCACAGGTGGCAAAACTGAGTCCAGAGAGAAACACAGAAGAGATCTCCAAGTTAGAGGCAGCTAACGGTCAAGAGGAGAGTTCAGGCTGAGGTTGCAGGTGCAGATGGATAGCCTGGCAGGCCCAGGGAGGAAGGGGGAGGGCTGTGCATGTGCCGTTCATCCCATCTCCTCCCTACTCCCCCGCTTCTAACCGTCACCATCCCCAGAACCTGGAGGTATTGATTCTGCCTGACCCGGGAGTGAGTGTCTTTCCTTTTCTGTTTGCACCACGGCTTTCTGTTCCTCGCTTCTTAAAAAGAACAAACTAGAAGCTGCTCCCATGATTAATGACCAGCTGCCCAGTGCTCCGCCACTGGCAATTTCTGGAAAGGGAATGAATTACCTTGAAAAACATCCGGAAAGAGAACCCACCGTGAAGGAGAATTGCAAAGGTTACGTGACAATTAGCAGAGGGATCCCCAGCCTCAGCCCACGGCAGAAACTGTGAGCAGTTTCCCAAGCACCTTGCCCTGGCAGCCCCAGCTTGGCTCCCCATGGCACTGAGCACTGCTGAGGCTTCCCACAGGCCTCAGTTCAAATCCCCACTGCACCACTTAGAGCTCTAAGGGTTTCTTAAGCACGCAGGGTCTCTGGAGACTCAGGCATTAAACAGACCTCCTTGGGGGACTCGTGCGGGCAGAAATATGTATTTAAGGAGCATGGCGCCCGCGTGCAGCAGCTGCACAAAGCCACAGCACTTAAAAGCGCTCATGGCTTCTAAGAATCCTCAGCCTGCACTGCTGGCAACATTGGAAATCATCCTGGCTGGCAGGGAACAAAACAACTACACCAGGTACAGGGACTGGCCCAAGGTCACATGGGTGATAAGCAGGAGTCGGGATTTCCTGTAACAGGAAGGAAGCTCCCGCTGGGTTCCCTGGTCTCAGGGCCGGCCCTTGCAGCTTACCCAGCCCTGTCCTGCCGCCCTCCCCCGCAGGGAGCCCCAGGAGAGAAGCTAAGGGCAATAGATGAGGCCTCCCCATCTTTCACGAGCATTTCTGTGGTCTCTGGATTGAGCTGTGGAGATTGCCCAGGTCACCCTCTGGCCCAAGGCCAAGTGTGTGGAAACCTTGGAGAGGCATGGGAGTGATAACACATGCTGCTGTTATCAGCACGCGTAACACATGCCCCCGGCTCTGGGCCCCATGCCACAGCTGCCTCTGGAGGCTCCCTGAGCAGCTCAATGCCCCTGGGGGACCAGTTGGGCAGATGACCAGTACATACTCATCCCAGCCAGTAGAAAGAGGGTGGGAGGGGGGTGCTTGGAGGAGGCAGCTGATAAACTCCAGGTGTCTGTTGTGGGCTGGCTGCCCAGTTCCCTCACTGCAGCACTGGGACCAGACTTTACCAACCCTTCCCCATTGGACAGATGAATAAACTGAGGCACAGAGGCAGACTCAGGGTTTCTGCCCACCCAGTGCGACCCTGGAGGATCCCAGGGTGCGCCCACTTGCATGCTCATGCAAGAGAAGGGCTGGGCATTTCCCAGCAGCGATCACACCCCTCTATGCACCCAGGCTATGTCCTGTCCCTGCACAGCTGCCCGCAAGGAGGCCAGGCCTGCCCCTCGCCCTGGCTCTAGCAGCCTCCCTAGAAAGGCCCCGGGATGCTGAATAGAGGAGAGACTTGTACAGGGCACAGTGAGGTGCCAGCACAGGTGGCCTGCATCCACCCGTACTCATGAGGGCCAAGGTCAAGTCCAAGACCTAGGGCAGGCCAGCATCCCATTTCCCCATCAGGATGCACTTGTCCTATCTCTACCCTCAACAGCCCAGCTGCCCTCCTACCTCAGTGATCCACCAGTCAGCAGTGCCCCAGCAATGTGCCGGTCAGCAGGTTGCGGCCCAGTCACCTCACTCCAGCTCCATCCTCCTACAAAGACAAGCAGGTGGTCAGCCTCCTGCAAGAACCGTGATCCTGAGCCTGCCGCCCACAGGAAAGCGGGCAGCCAGAAAAAGCCATCACCTGCGAGAGGGTGTGACGGGTGAGAAGTCTAACGGGGTCCACTAATGACTGACTGTGCGACCCCTGCTAAGCTTCGGGCTCTCGGGGGTTTCAGCTGCCACAGGTGTCAAAATTGGATCTGCAGCTTTTTCAAAGTTGTGGGCAGGATGGCAGGAGGCACAGGCATAGGCACTCTTGGCCCTCACTCTTTCATTCAACAAACAATGGGCATCTCAGGCTGTGACAGGGAGAGGTCTCTACACTGGCGGGGCCTCAACCAGCACAGACTCCAACACATACAATTAAAAGTGGAACCGCCCCCGATGTTCAGACTTTAATTTCTTACTTGCCCCCTCAGGGGAAGTAAAGGATGAACCCAAGAGAGATGGGCCAGGATGTAGGGAAAGCATTTTAGGTAAACAGTACATGTGGAAACCTCAAAGCAAGGGGAAAAAAGCCTGCCCTAGCCCCTTGTGGAAGGATTTCTGAATGAGTTGCATGGCAGAAGAAATGGCAAGGCAGCAGGGTGTGGGAGGAGCTAGCGGGCAGAGCCCATCATGGAGAGGATGGACCTAGACATAAGCCACAGGAGCATCTGGGCAGCTCAGGGTCACAGCCCAGGTTGTAGATTGGGAGAGCCCCATGGCTGCTGGGGGGTGGGGACGGATGGAAGGGACAGAAGGAGACGGGGAGGCCATCGGGGAACAAAAGGGCAGGCAGAGGCCCAAGCCCTAGTCCCAGTTCAGTGTATAGCCAGCAGGAGTTCCCAGGGAGTACCAGGTGCCCATGGTTTCAGCCAGAAACATGGAGGCCTGGCATGTGGATATGGGTTCAGCCACAAGCCTGGTCCATCTCAAACAGGCTTCACCTCTTTCTAAACGGTGTGCTTCAGACACATTTCTGAAGCCCCTCTCTGCCTCAGTTGCCCTAATGGCAGGGTGGGACAGAGAAACAAGGAGGGAGTCTCCTTGAAGGTTCATACATGTTGTGGATATCCACAGCATGCCAGGCCTGCAGCATCTCACAGGGGCTACCACTGGACTCCAGGCCCCCATGTCCTGGGGCTCCCAGTGTCTGGCCCAATGTCCCTACAACTCCATCCCTGCAGAATCTAGCCCTACCTCCTTCCCCTTTGACTTGTGTGCCGCCCATCCCCCTGCCAAACTGTTCACCTTGACAACACAGCCCAGTGAGCCCAGTTCTCCCATTTCACAGAATAGGAAACTGAAGCGCAGAGGGACAGCATATGGCCTTGTCAGTGCAGCAAGACAGCAGCTGGGACATAACTGGATCGGCCCTGTGCCTCCCATCACCCACGGCCCAGGTCTATCCTTCTGGAGACAAGTTGACCAGCAAAGCAGCTTGTAAAGAGAAAAATAATTATTTTGGCAGCTCAGACGGAAGCCAGAGCCGGAAAGTCCTCGCTCTCTGGATGAGTGTTGCCCAGGCTGCCCGTCAATCCCCTGGTCCCAGGAATGCCACTGGCGCATCCTGCCTCTCAAGGCACTAGCTCATGGTGCTCAGCATTTGTCTCTTATCAGCCTTGGCCATCCAGGCCCCGTGCAAAGGGACCAGGTGAGATCAGAGAGAGGGACCTGTGCAGGTCACACAGCAACCCGAGGGGCCTCTAGGACTGCAATACAGGCCCTGCCTGGCCACCTGAGGTCACCCAGGAAAGACAGTGGGGTCTATTTCTTAACCTTCAGTGAAATGCAGGTGGCAGAAATGAGCTTCCCCCTCCTACACAAGGCTGGAGAAGGTTTCTAACTGCTCAGGTCACACAGCTGGAGGGACCACCCTTGGGCTCTGTGTGTGCACACTCTGTGCCTACCACACTCTGCCCAGCCTGTGGCACGAGAAACCCGGGTAAGGCTGTGCACACAGAGGCAGTAGCATGCACCCCACCTCATGCATTCAGCCAGGGCTCACAACCTGTGTGGGCCGGGCCACCCGGCGAGACCAGGGAGAACGAGCAGGAGATGGCTCGGTGCGGCTCCCTGCCTGAGCAGACCACAGGGTAAACAACGTGGGCTTGGGGGTCCTGTTCTCCTCCTGGAACACTCCAAGGATGTGGACAGGATACAATCTGAGCCTTGGGGCTGGCAGAGGCTTAATTTGGTCTCCCCATGACAGGCACCTTATATTCAAACTCCTCAACCAAGTTGGGATATCTTAGGCTCAGGACTGACTTCGGGGGCGAGCCTGGGGACTCAGAGTTGTGTCGACTGCAAGCTGGAACTCACTGTGTGCTGCGGAGGAAATGGGGGTCAACTAGGCTCTGTGGGAGGCCGCTGGCCCCAATCACGCTCACCTTCCTTTCCCTCTCCAATTCTCCAAGGATCCCTGGAGAGGGACGGGGGACCTGGCCAAAATGAGCTGGGGTTAGTTCTGGCCCCGTAGAGGTACCAGGTAGATCGGAACTTGAGGAGGGCAGAGGTGCCTGAGACAGAGGGTGTCCAGGACAAGAGTGCTGTGATGGCTGTGGGCTGTGGCACTTGGCCTGCAGCTAAGGGACCAGCTGCCCTACACAGCAGTGGAGGTGGGGTCTAAATTCTGGCTGGATCCCTGGCCAAGCTGGGTTTACACCCCTGCTTGGCTGCTTATTGCTGGATGACCTTGGACGAGGCACTTGACTCTGCTGAGCTCCCAGCTCTTCCCCATATAGGAACTGGGCCAGGCTCCCAACTCGCTTGGTAGAGGGGGACATTGTTGGGTTGGGGTGAGGTGCATAGACTGACCCACAGACCACCGGGAAGGGGACAGCCATGGCTGTTCAGTGGCCGGGGTCATGCCAGTAGAACCTGTGGCTCTTATGTCCCAAACCCTTTCCCCCGGTGTCAGCTGGACACACACACACATACACACAAAGATACACACACGTCCTGGGGGATCTGGGGACTCCAGGAGACACAGATGTCAAAGCAGGTGAAATGGAAGGAGAATTTAACTCCTCAGTGACAGGTGGATCGCAGAGGAGGCTCAAGATCATAGTGGCCAAATGGGGTCCAGAAGCACAGCCACATGGCTTTCACTCGCACCAGTGGCTGTCCTGGCTGAGTTGACCAGGACTACTCCCCTTGTCACAGTGAGTGCTAGGGCTTGAGTCAGACCCAGGAGCTGTTCTTATCCTCACTTCACAGATTGCAGCTGCTGGTCTGGTGGCCAGGGTCCAGGGGACCCTTTCTGGCTCCCACATGGACTCTTCTGGGCTGGCAGAGGTTTTTCCACCCCTGAGACCTGTGTGGGGCTGCATCCCCTTAAGTGCCCCTGTGGATAGGCCCCGTCCTCTGGCGGCCAGCGCTGGCTCCAGGAGCAAGGCAAATATTTACCCCTGATGGTTATCCAAGCCTCATCCAAACCAGCCGGCTTCCCCGCCTCCTGCATTCCTGGAATACATGTTCCCTGACCTCATGGAGCTGGGGGCCCCAAACCAGACCAGGGAAAGCGTTAGACCCAGGCTGCTGGGCTCTGGCAGAGGCCAAGGCCCACCAGCTTCGGATGAAGCGGCCTTGGCAGAGTGCTCTTCGGGCCATGCACCCACCAGGGGAGGCTGCAGGCTGTTCTTGGAGAGCAGACATGGGCCTGCTCTTGACTCCTGCTAGAGGGGATCCACTGTCCACAGGGTGGGGGTGCAGTTGGGGACTATGCCTTCTGAGGGAACAGGTCAGGGCTCCTATCAGCAGGCCTGAGTGCCTCACACTGGCTGCTGACACCCCCTCCTCTCCACACACACCAACATGCGAGTGCCCCCTCTACCAGAAACCTCCTCAGCAATCCTAGCAGCTCCCACCACCTCCTTCCACTTTCATATCTCCCTGTCACCGGGCAGCTATCATGTTGCCCTTGCAGACCAGAAACCACTCACCTGTAAATGGTAGAAATGAGTTAGAGCACCCCAATCCTCTCCAAGGAGCTCCATATCACTGTCCCCATCCTGGGTACTCTCGGCCCATCCTTCCAAAGTACCACCTCCTCCAGCCTGCCTTCCCTGATAACCAACAGCTCCCCCTCCCCCCATAGTGATCTCTCCTCCCCCTCCCTGAACTTCCAGAATACTCTGCCAGTGTGGGTCTTTGTTCCTGTAAAGTTAAAACTGGGAGGGCCTGGTTATCTCTCCAGCCACGAGGACCACAAAGACAGCAACCTTGTCCTTACTTCAGGCACACACAGCAGAGTTGAGCCCAGTGGAGCTGAATCAAGAAATTGAGCAAGCAGATGGTTCTGGTTCTAAGGGCCTGGGAACCCCTAGGCAGGATGGTCTACGAATCACAAGGCACCCTCAGTTCACCAGCCCTGACTTTCTTCCTGCTTGAGAGCTTGGAGGAACTCTGACATTTGCCACACCGGCCCAGGCAAGCCCAGTCCACATGGACACAAGCCTTGAGCTCCCAGCAACAACCCCCGCCCCCCTTCCTGGGTGGAATCCTCCAAGCCGACTAGGCAGAGGGAGCCTGGCTGCATCCAGCCAACCTTAGTGAGGGAAAGTGCAGGTCTGGCATGTCTGGATCACAGGCAGTTGAGCCAGTACTTGCTGCCAGGCCCTCAAGGATGTTCCACGTGCTGAGGGAAGACCATGCTGCAAAGTTGGGCCACAACATGGTACCCTGGGTGCTGTGAAAGGGTGAGGGCACCAAGAGCTGCCAGTGGAGGGAAAGTGGGAGGGGTGGGAGCAAGGTCACAATGTGTACCATCTTTAGGCTGCCCAGGGTGCCCATACTCCCTAACAGGAGGTAGGAAGAACCAAGCAGTGGTGGTTCTAGAATGACTAGGGTTAGGTGGGCCAAAGGGCTGGTGAGCAGGAGTTGGGGCAACATCCCCTCGGTAGCCTTCCAGGCAAAGGCCCAGATTGACCTGGAGGCTTGGAGGAGAATGCTGAAGATGAACGCAGCCCAGGTAGCAGGTGGCACGTGGTGGTATCTGGGAGCAGGGACAACTGTGTCCCCAGGCAGGGCCTGTGCAGAGACCACAATCCCCTCTCCCAGCCTGGCTTGCTGCATTTCTGGGGTTGCCTTACTCAAAGAGGAATCTGGGTCAGAGAGGGCCAAATCAGGGCCCCGGACACCCATCATTCTCAATCCTCAAGCCTCCACTGAAGTTTTGTCCCTGCCCACTCTGAGGATGGCTGCTTTCCCTCCACCCTTCCCACCTGTCGGAGAACTGCCAGCAGGAAAACTCCCTCCCCAACCCATCCCTGGGGCCAGTGTTGTGGTACAACGGGTTAAGCTACTGTCTGCAACATCAGCGTTCCATAATATTGTCACTTCAGTTCCCAGTTGCTCTGCTTCTAACCCAGCTCCTTGCTAATGCACTTGGGAAAGCAGCAGCAGATGGTCCAAATGCTTGGGGGCCCTTGTACCCATGTGGGAGAACCAGAGAGAACTCCAGACTGTTTTCTGATTGTTGTGGCTATTTGGGGAATGGACCAGCAGACAGATATCACTCTTTTTCTCTCTGTGACTTTGTCTTTCAAATAAATAAATATTTTAAAACATAAGTAAATAAAAGCAGGAGGGTTGTTTGTTTATTTTTAAAATCTCTTGTTGTATTATTAAGAACTGGCAGGGTTCTCACAAGAGTTCCAGGAAGTCCAAACCTGTCACCTGCAGGGGAGGGGACACAGCTTAACCAGGGGTTGGGCCAGGCCTGAGGCCAAGCTTGAAACAAGGGTAGCTCTGGTGTGGGTGGCTGGATGTGGAGGCAGGGCATTCAGTCACATGACCCTTGGAGGCTCAGGCCCCTCATGGGTTGGAGGTCAGAGGCATGACGTCACATCCTTACTGGGCACAGGAAGGTCGTGGAGCTGAAGGGCATGGATGGAGCACTGTCGGTGGCACAGGCAGCCGGCCCAGCACGGAGTGTTCCCAGTGGCCCTCTGCTGGGCCAGGGCCAGCCCCAAGGGTCACGTTCCTCAAACAGGCATCCCTTTGGGCTTCTGGCCACATGCAGGCCTGGCCAGCCTGTAGTCATGGCCGAGGCCCAGATTTAGAAACTCCAGACAAAGGCAAGCGGTGTTCTTGCTGGCAGGAGGCGGGGGGCGGTCTGACTAGAGGCCCTCATGTCATCCAGGCTTGGACAAAACCCCAGCTCTGCTGCTTCCAGCCCACGTGGCCTTAGCCAAGAATCCATGCCTCCCCCTGCCTCAGTTTCTATAACGTACAATGTGGATGGAGGTGGGTAGTAGAAAAAGTTTAAGTGGTTGGTGAGGGCAAGAGTCAGGTCTCTGGTACTCAGAAAAGCTGGGGTCAAGGGCATGTGCAGTTTCTACACTCACAGGTGGTCTTTGGGGGCTGCTGGAAGGCCAGGGGAGGAAGGAGTTCAGGGTGTGCTGACCACCATACTTGTCACTACATAAGACACTCCCCGTCAACTGGGATTTTTCCCAAAGATCCTGTGTGCACCAAGGTGGGGCTCAGTCCTGCCTTTGACCCTGATCTGGGGAGAGTCCCTCTCCATATCTTGAAGCCTCCACATCTCCATGTGCTGAGTAGGCACCTGAGCCCTGGGACGTATGCTGGATGGACCAGTGAGGGAGACAGAAAGAGAGGTGGGCACTCTACTCAGCCCAAAGCTGGAAGCAGCTGACCCATCCACAGCACAATGCCATGCCAGGGCCTGCCCCAGTGCATACTGCTCACGTACACAAGATGCAGCCAGCCTCTCCCCTCTGCAATTCTGCAAAGGGGATGATGGCACCCCTGTTTCCCAGAGGAGATGGAGGTACAGAGATAGAATGTCACTTGTCCCCTGCTGACAAGTGGCAGAGCAAAACTAAAAACAAATTCTAGGCCCCAGAGTCTACAGGCTGATCCATCCAGGGGCCAGGGTCTCTGCCCTCTGCCTACCTTGCCTGGAAGTCTGGTCAGCTGGAGAGGTCACATAGAGACGTGATGTAGCTGGTCTGAGTGGATCGCCTGTCCATTCTCACCTGTGACCAGCCCTGAGAGTCGTGGGTCAACCCAGCTGACACTGGTTTGGGAGGCACCCATCCCGGGGCGGGGAGCCTAACTTCTCCATCCTGTAACCAGCACTCTCAGACTGCACAGCATCTCCACCCACCCCTGGGCCAAGCAGCCCGCGGGGCGCAGCTGTGGGTGAGGGAGTGAGGCAACAGGCTCAGCCAGCAGCCTGATGACACAGAGACCCAGCAATTCCTGACTCACGGCCACCCATCCCGTGACTCCACCCACGGCCAGTGCCCCCACCCTGGCTCACTTCCCACAGTCCGCTACAGCCTCCTATTCCCTCCCCTGTTGGAGCAGAAAGCCAGAAAGCCACAGAGGGAGGAAGGAGAGGGAGGAAGGAGAGGGAGGGCCCACCCCACCCAAGGGCTGAGTGGGAAACCCAGACAGCCTCACGCTGGCAGGACACAGGCACACCCAGAGGAAGAGGCAAGGGGCGTGGTGCTGGCCAGCGCTCGCTTTGACCCCCGGTCTGTGTGTATGTTGGGGGTGGGGGGTCTTCCCTTCCCCAGCAGGGCTTGCCTGAGCCCAGGGCTGCTCTGGCTCATCTGGACCAACTTTCTCAGTCATGTGACTCCTGGAACCAGGGCCTGGGTGAGTGCTGGGTGTCCCTGCTACCAGCTCCTCCCCTGGCATCCATGTCTCCTCCTTGGAAGAAGTCTCACAGACTCTCCAACACCTTCAAGGGCCATGCCTAACCGTGACCTTGCTTTGGCTGCCGCCAGGATGCCCCTGTTCACAGGGGACTGGGAAAGGCAGGGCAGGAGCCAGGGGCTGTGCAGTGACCTCCAAAAAGCTCATGGGACAGTACAGACACTGCAGCTCCAAGGGTGAACAGGGAGACAGCCAGCATCTGAGCTGTCGCCACGGCACAGGGCCAGGGCTGGGCCACTCGGGTGCAAGGTGCCCTGCTGATGAGTTCAAGGTGGCTTCCTGGTTTATCTTAACCCATGCAAAGTCAAGGCTAATCTTGACCTTCTTCTTGGTCCCCTTGGGGACCCAGCCATCACTCTAGGCTGCTATTTGTTGCTAGTTCCACTGAGTGGAACTGGGGCTGGCTTGCCTGGGTGGGAGTGAGTCATGCGTACTGGGGTGCCCTTCAGGAGGCAGTGGGGAAGGAAGGAGGACATGGGGTGAGGGGTGGGAGCCTGCTGTTCAGCACTGTGCCCTCCCTAGCTTCTGGACTATCGGCCCATTGACCACCCACCTGCCTGAGCAGAGCAGACATCTAGGCCAGCTCTGTGCCCCAACTTGTTATGAAGAGCCCACCCCAATGGACACTCATAGCTGGGAGGAGCTTCCTCCTCTCCCACTTCCTACAAACTAGGCCCAGAGTGGGAAAGTGACCTGTGCAGGTGTGCCAGCAAGCCAGTCTATGCCTGGACCTAGAATTCTGACACCCAGGTCACCTTAGGTCACTGGTTGTGTGAAGGAAGAGCAAAGGTACCAAGAGAATGGGGGAAAGAGGGGAGTATGGTCCTTCCATGGAGGGGGTCAGGGCAGGTCAGAGGCACAGCCAGTCTGAGGTCAGTGCCTCCTTTCCTGTCCCAAGTGGGCAGGATTCCTGGTGATAGTCCTCACGGGAGTGGGAGAAGCGCTAGTCTCAGGAAATACAGGGTGGGACTAAGGTGGGGCCTGGCCAGGGCTTCCTGCTGGGGCTGGTGGAGGAGGTGGTAACCCTCACAGAGGTAGGGTGACCTGTGTCGCTGTGACCCTGGGGCCACGCCAGGAAGGCTTTCGCCTCATCCCTGGCTCAGTCCCAGGCCACCCTGAGTCCCGTACTCCAGCCAGCCCTCAGCTTCCTGTCCTGCTGGCCCCACCCAGCCCAGGGGACAGGGCCAACCCACAGAGGCCTCTTCCCAAGTACTAGTTTCCAGAGGGTCAGAAGTGGGCCTTGGTAAGCTCAGTGACCTCTGGCCTCTGACCTCCAGGCGGCCAATCGCTTGTTTACCAGGAGAAGACCTTGACCCAAACCAAAGCTTCTCATTTAGGGTCTGGGGACACAGGTGGGCAGGGCTGGGATATGCACAGGGCCAGGCCTTGCCTGCAGTTACCCAAGAGACAGGGTTGTGGAGATGGTGCTACCCCATGACCTCCCCAAATAGCCAAGTCCTGAACAACCATTCCTGGTCCCAGGGCTCCTGTCTGACAGGTGGGAAAGTGACATGCCCAGTTCCGTCCATGGGACACCTGTAAGTTGTCCAGATGACCCCAAACAAATAGTCCTGCCCCTTGAATCCTCCACCCCTGCCTCTCCCAAGCCCTGGCCCACAGTGGGTGCCTAAGGCCCATCTGTTGCACTCCTCAATAATGTGATGACACATGGGAGGGGCCGAGACTAGGGTAGAGGAGCATATTTCAAGGTCACAGCAGGGGTGGCACTGTCCATGCCTGCACCTTTCTGTGGTCTGGAAGTTGCCCCTGGGCTCCTTCTGGTAACAGCATGGAATGGGAGGAGGCTCTGCCATCAGGCCCAGAGCTGCCCTCATCTTTGAGGGGACAGGGGAACAGTCACAGGTCTGGGAAGGACAGACTGTCCCCCAGCCTAGGTCTCCCTGTGACAAGCCCAGCTCTTGGCCCTGAGCTCCCAGCTGCCCAAGCTCATTCTTATTTCCATGGTGGCACCAGGGCAGGGGGAGTGCCTCTCCCATGGCTCTGTTACAGCTCCCTGCTGCAGCTGGCCTGAACTGCTTACTTAGACAAATAGGGAAGGAAGCGACCACGTGATGCCTATGGTTTCTTGGTACAGGGACAAAGACACACACACACACACACACACACACACACACACACACACACACACACACACACTAGCTGCAGGTCAGGTGGTCATGTGGCCCAGCTGGACTAGGCTGGGTCAGGACAAGCGACCGGGTTGCCCTTGTGCACCTGAAAGAATGCCCTCTACAAACACTTGCTCTCCGCTTCCTGGATGTGCCAGAGATTCTGTGGATGGGAAGCTGAGCAGGACCAAAGGGGCACCTGAGGGGAGGGGAGATGCTCACCATGGAATATTGTTCACCCAACCACAAACCCAGTGATGGGGTTGGACAAGCAAAAGCCAAGGCCCCTGTGGGAACAAGGACAATATGGTGTGGGATCTGGCTGCTGGACTGCAAGCCAAAGCCCTGAGGATGAGCTGTGCTGGGAGGAAGGGTGTGGCGGGCATGCTGTGACAGGAGCAGCCTGGTGTTTGGGGAAGGTCACAGGCCAGGGGCTGGCATGCTGTCCCAGGGTCAATGGTCTGTGTCTGACATGCTTTATCAGCTCTGACCACAGCAGAGCTTCTTATTATGCCCCAGCTATATAAAGTTTGAGACCCAGTTCTGGGGAGACCACCACATAGCAAGCTCCCACCCTGGTTTGGCCTCAGGTGTGACCTTCCTGGACCACAGTACCGTAGAAACCCAGGGAATGGAGAGAGGAACCAGCCAGGACTCCCAAACACAGCAAAGCATCCTGATAACCGCCCATGTGCTCTGTGCTCTCACATGGGCACAGGAACAACCCAAGGGGTACAGGCAGAGTCTGGACCCACCCAGCACAACCTCAGCATTTGCAATGTTCAACCAGCATCCAGCCTCTGCAGTGGCTGGTCCTCCAATCGTGGAACCGAGCCCTCAGCCCTGACCCACACCCAGCTAGCCCGGCTCTCAGCCTCCATCTGCGCCAAGCACCCTACGAAGCAACCCCTACGAGGAAAACTCAGGAAGGGCAGGGCTCTGAGTGGGCACTGACAAGGAGGGAGAATGCCAGACAAGGGCCTACAGGGATCTGGAGGGTGGAGAGTGGTGAGAAAAAGGGCAGGAAGGAGAGTGAGGCATGTTGCTGACTTGGGAGAAGGAAAGGGAAAGAGACAGTGTGAGGCTGATGTGGGGCAGAGGAAATGAAGGGATAGTGGAGAGGGGGCAAAGAAGGGAGGAGCAGGGAGAAAGGCACACAGAGGCCTCTCGGGGAGGAGGATGGCCTTGGAAAAGCGAGAGAGACAGAGAGGGAAGGCGAACCCGCCCACCGAACGTTAAATACCTAACAGGAGATGACAAATCAAATGGGAATTACTGCGGTAAAAACATAATTAGAAACTTGATTGAAGTTAAACAGAATTTACATAACACTGCAAATTAACTTTACACAGAAACTATTCACTGGGAAGGCAATGAAAAGGCATTTCATTAGTAATCTATATTTAAACAATAGGCACAATGGAGCCTCCCGATGTGGAGCCCCATGCCTTCACCCAGAGCTGGAACTGAATGAGGAGGACCCAGCATCATGGGTGTTGTACACAGGGGGAACGGGTGGAGTGAGGGGGCAGAGCGAGGGCTGGGGCTCCTGCACCTGCTGGGGGCAGAGGGCGGGAGGCAAAAGGACCAGACTCCAGTCTGCTGTCACTTCCGCTCTTCACTTGCTGTGTGGCTCTGGGCATGCATCCTTCCTTCTCTTGGCCTCAGTTTCCCCACCTGCACTGAGGCGGTTTGCCAGCCAGGATGAGACTAGGTGGGAGGTGGCAGGAGTGTGGGTTTTGGGTCCAGCAGACCCGGCTGCAAACTCCTCTCTGCCACTCTTGGCAGTAGCATCACGCAAGCCCGGATTTACCCATCTGTTCCAAGGAGATCAGCCCGGCTAGCCAGTCGTGACCGAGGTGGCGGCAGGATTTAGGGAGAGGATCGTGGAGACAGGCTTAAAGGAAAGTGAGTCTGAAGGCGCCGGATTACTGCTTGGCACACTAGAGTTACCTGCAGCTCCTGCCACGGGCCACACACTATATACCCAGCGACAGCCAGAAGGGTACCTCCCCTGACTCTGTCCTGGGAAAGGACTCCCAAGACCCTATGGGGCTTCACCCGACTCTCTGCATAGAGAAGTCTCTGGACCCCTCGCTGCTCCTGCAGCTCTCCTGACCAAGGGGACCCCAAAGCACTGGGTAGGCCTCGGGATGCACGCATGCTCATGCCTGAGCCGTGGCCAGGTGCCAATGATGCTCTCTGCTCTACCAGAAGTTTCAGGTTCTTTCCCTGTCCCTCTTCCACCATCCCACTGGACCCAGGGACCCTCTCACTGTCGTCATCACTGGATGTCCTGCTCGGAGTCCTGGGCCTGGCACACTGCAGGTGCTTAGCAAAGGGCTGGCTGGCACCAAACAGGTTGGAAGGTAGGTGGAGGGTCAGATCTCAGACAGAGTAGAAAGATAGCTCAGTAGGCCCAGAGTACCTGAGGGGGTCTAACCCATGCCTTGCCACCTCAGGATGGATGTAGTTCCCAGCATCATTCCAGGCCATAGGCTCAAACAGCTTAGCTGGACACCCACAGGCTCTTGCTCCTGGGTGGCCAGGTGTGGGAGGTAGATGCTCTGGCACTCCCTCCCTCTCTTCTATCCCTCATGTATCAAGTCCCTAGGCCTCTGTGTATGCTGTCTTTCCCCACTGTGCCCAGCAACACCTTCCTGCTTACTCCAAGCCAGCTCTTCCTGTTCTGCTTGCCTGAATCGCATGTGTCCTTTGCTGCCCCCTCCTCGATGCTCCCTGTTCCCCACCCCTCACCTGCCCTGCTAAAGGATGGATGCACGTGACTCAGATCCTGGCTCTGACCCTCTAATCCACTCTCGAGGTGACTCCATCGGCTTTGGGAGCTTGTGACACCATCCATGGGTAACATCTCCCAGATTTATAACTCTAGCCAGCATCTCTCTCTGTGCCTTCCAGACTTCATTTATCCAGCTGCCTGCTCGGCCTCTCCACCTGTGTGTCTCAAAGGCATCCCAGATTCCGTGTGCCAAAGCAGCCTCCCCTGGCTGTTATCCGCTGGCAGAGTAAGTGACCACCCCTGGCTCCTATCCCGAACCCAGGAGCCTTCCCCGCCTGTCCCTGCTCTTCTTAATCCCTCACTTCTAATCCACAAGCAAGTGCATCTGCTGCATCTGTGGACTATATTTAGACTGCAATGGCGTCTCACCTCTTGGCTGCCAACCCCAGTCCAAGCCACGAGTGCCTCTACCAGGACTGCACACCAGCTGCCTGGCCATCTCCAGGCTGCGTTCTCTCTGATTTCGCCTCCAGCCCTAAAGCTCCCTGTGTTTCTCTGAACTTGAGTATATCACTGCTCACTCCCACTGCTGCATGAAGGGCAAGTTCAATGCCACCTGCCAAAGGCCCTCTTTGACTACCCCTGCCATAGAACACCTGGACTTTTTTCAGGACTTGGCGTCACCTGACATAATTGCAAGTTTGCTTTTTCACACATCCACGATACCTGTATCTTCGAGTGTGTAAGCATCATGTGGGCAGGGAGTTTTGTCTGTTTCCTCTGCTCCTGTGCCTCCCAACCCAAGAGCTCTCTGGCTATAGAGATCTTCTCTGACAAAGCCTGGGTGATGAACAGATGAGCAAGGTCCCTCTCCTCTCTTGAGCATTTGGCTGCAGAATCAGCCCACAGCCCCTCTCACCTCCACTTTGTGCAGACAGATACCAGACAGCCCTCGTGGAAGGGAACCCAGCTCTGGGGTCCCGAGTTGGCCTCCCTCCCACCCCAGATCCTCTCAAGAAAAGGCTGTGTCTGACCCAGCTTCAAAACCTGGTCCTTAGAGCAGGTCTGACCTGGTGCAAGAGCCAGTGAGTGTCTGATGAGTGAAATAGAGGGAATGGTGGATAGAGGGAGGATAGATGATGGACAGCTACATGGATACATGGGTGAGCAAGAAGGACAGTTCAGGAACTGGATGGGTGAACAAAGTGGTGGGTAGAGAGAGATATGGCTGGGTGACTGGATGGATGATCGGTAGGATGGGTGGGTTCTACCAGAGCCACTCAATAGACAATGAGGGGCCAGCATGCTGGCTCAACTGACTAGCCCTGCACCCCATATGGGCACTGGTTAGTGCCCCGGCTGCTCCATTTCCCATCCAGTTCCCTGCTTGTGACCTGGAAAAGCAGTGGAGGATGGTCCAAAGCCTTGGGACCCTGCATCCAAATGGCAGACCCGGAAGAAACTCCTGGTTCCTGGCTTCACATTGGCTCAGTTCTAGCTGTTGTGGTCATTTGGGGAGTGAACCAGCAAATGGAAGATCTTTCTCTCTGTCTCTCTGTGAATCTGCCTTTCTAATAAAAATAAATAGATCTTAGGGGAAAAAAGTTAATGGGATTACATGGGGTCGACTGCAGGATTTCTCAGGGGAAGCCAGGGGAGCCCAGTGTCGTGCAGCACCCAGACAGACAAACAGGCCCCCAGGACCAAGTAGAGCTGTCTGGTACACAGGGAGCTCCTGTGGGAATCCAGCAGGTACATTCATTTCCCTGCACCTTAGCTTCCTGGTTTGAAAATGCAGATGCCAACAACTGTCCAGGGCTGCCTTGGAGAACACCTGAACGCTGAGCCAGAGACCACAGTCACATCTCCAGGGACACACAGCTCCAGCGAGGTACACCCTGGAAAGCCCCTTCTTCCCAAGCCTGCTCCTGCTGACCTGTGGCCTTTATAATGCAACACTCACCAGGGCTGTGTGCCCTGGCTTCACTCCAGAGGTCAAGCCAAGCCAAGCTGCTACAGTGGCTTCATTCTAAACTGAAGTCAGATTGCAAGGATTCACAGAGGCGTTCGGAACTGGATAAAGTGGATGTGGAGAATCAAGTGCCCATTTCACAGACAGACAAACTGATCCCCAGAAGCACTCTACTGACATGCACACCACATGAGGAGCAAGAGGGGGAGACTGCAGAGTTATAGCACTGCCCCAGCCCTGGCATGTCCCACTCTGCCAACCTCATCCTGCCCCAGGTATCAGGTCAAGGTGGCCACATGGCCGGGGGGTGAGAGGTATGTATGATGTTACCTTCTCAAGTCTGGCAGCTCAGCAGTGCACAGCGGCTCCTCTTCTCACACCCCTTGCAGCATTAGCCTGATGTCACCAGGCCACCTCCACTTCCTCCTGGATACACAGGGGACAGATAAGACACATATGAGCAGCCAGGGATACAACCAGGCACTCCCTCTCACCTGTGTCCCACCACTAGGCTAATCTCAGTGGCCTCTTGGGCCTGATTTATCAGAGCCACCTGTTTCTTCCCCACCCAGCCACACTCCGATAAGCCAACTCCTCCTAGTGTGCGTGCGTGTGTTTTTAATGCCTAAGTTTGGTTTCTTCTGGGGCTTGGGGGCTTCGTGCTCTTTCCCTTCTTGGTGAGAAAAGCAGAAGGCCATGGCTCCCTAGGCAGCCCAGGGCAGGGCGACCGGGAGAGGCCGGCAGGGCGGTATTTTTAGTTGCACACATGAAGCCCTCTGTTGCTCTGTTCTCACCCAGCGCCTGGCTTCAGGGAATTACCTCACATGCCAGCCCTCAGTCACTTCCAAAGTCAACCTGTGACCCCTACTTGAATTCTTTGCTCCATGAGAGTTGCTCACCAGAGCTGTGGCCCACCCGTGGAGCCATTTTATTTGTGAGCAGGCCACCTAGGGAAAACGCGCTCAGCACCTGCTTTGCCTGTCCACCTGCCGGAGTTTAGGGCCGACTGCTTTGCTTCAGCTGGAAGGAGGAAACCCAGAAACAGCTGAGAGCAAAGCAGGACCCTGGTGACCTCATCTGTGTTGCTAAAACTTCAGGCTTTCTCCTGGGCGCTTCAAGATTCTTGGTGGGAGCTGAGTGCAACCTGGTGGATGAGTTCATTAAAATTTACCTTCAAATCTCTCTCTCTGATCAGCCCCCAAAAATCTGTCCTTGTCCAAAGCTATCACAAGCTACTTACCTACTTCTAACGCGCCTTAGTAACAATATAACTAGGATTAGTGTTGTGGCACAGCGGGTTAAGCCGCCACCACCACCTGTGATACCCGCATCTTGTGTGTAAGTGCTAGTTCGAGTACTAGCTACTCTGTTTCCAAACCAGCTGCTGCTCATGCACTTGGGAAAGCAATGGAAGATGGCTCAAATGCTTGGGGATCCCTGCACCCATGTAGGAGACCCAGATGGAGTTTCAGGCTCCTGATTTGGCTGTTATGGTCACGTGGAGATGTGAACCAGTGGATGAAAGATTTCTCTGTCTTTGATTTTCTCTGTAACTGTGCCTTCCAAATAAATAAAACTTCAGAACAAATAGACACGTAATTAACAAAACATCATCTGCCCCGTGTACTGCCTCTCTTCAAGAGCCTTATCATAGACCCCAGCTCAGGCAGATGACACACAGAGGAGCTGGGATGGCAGGGAGCAGCAGGGCTGGCACCGTGGGACTGCAAAGGTGAACAGATCCCAGCTTTGGGATGCTGGGTGGCTGGACTTCAGGAAGCACTGGGCCAGCCCACTGCCTACCCCCTACTTGAGCTGAGGATGCAGGCGGACAGGCAGGTGCCCCAAGGGAGGGTGGCCAGGAGGAGACCCTGGCAGTTGCCAAGGACTCTGGGTCAGCCCCTCCTCCTTGCAGGGAGCAGAGGCCAGAAGGAGACTCTGCTTCTGTGGGTGGGACATCCCTACCTGTTCTTGAGGGCCCTGGGAGCCTCCAGACCTCTCTGCAGTTGGGGTGGGTGGGTGGGTGGGTGGGTGGGTGTGTGTGTGTGTGTGTGTGTGTGTGTGTGTGTGTGTGTGTGTGTGTGTGTGTGTGTGTGTGTGTGTGTGTGTGTGTGTGTGTGTGTGTGTGTGTGTGTGTGTGTGTGTGTGTGTGTGTGTGTGTGTGTGTGTGTGTGTGTGTGTGTGTGTGTGTGTGTGTGTGTGTGTGTGTGTGTGTGTGTGTGTGTGTGTGTGTGTGTGTGTGTGTGTGTGTGTGTGTGTGTGTGTGTGTGTGTGTGTGTGTGTGTGTACAGGAGTAGGCAGGGTACCTGGCCCGACAGGTTGAAGATCCAGGCCAGGCCTGGGACTGGTCAGTCAATTCCTCCCCCGACACCCCACCACCACCCCACCTCACAGGCCGCCTCTCCTGCTGAGAACAGGATGTGGGTGTCAGGAGGAGAAGGAGAATGTGGGGGTCGGATCGGGGAGTGGCTTGGAGACAGGACTTCCTGAAGCCAGATCGGTTTACCACAGTCAGTTGGGCCCAGGACGGCACAGCTGTGAGTTATAAATGTCCCTGTCGGGGCCCTGGCTGAGAGGCCCTGGTGACAGGAGGCAGGGGAGGCACTGAGGGTCCAGGGCACCCACCCACCCTGAGGCCCGCCCCCTGCCAAGGGCCTGTCCACTCCCTCTGTGGCTGGCTCTCTCTGACATGCCTGAAGCCACTGGCCCTGCTTACTGGCCTCTTCCAGGTGCAGAGATGGCCCCAGGTTTGGCATACAGCCAGACACGCCAACCTTGGCCACAGAGCGGCTGCTCTGGCTCAGCAGCCAACTTCCTGTGGGGCCTGCCCACCCACTGGGCAGGGGCATGGAGAGGCAGCAGGGCTGGGTGTGTCCTACACATGCCCAGTCCCATCCTCCCCCCCTGCTTTCCTGGGGGCTCCCACAGCTCAGGAGCGAGGCTGTAGGTCACACAGCTGTCTCGAGTGAAAAGTCAGGCTCCTCCCCAAACCCCTCCCCAAGTTCTGTTCCCACCAGTCCCCACCCCCCACCCCCAGAGGCAGGATCCTGGTCCTGTCGGCTCTGCCAGGTGGGCAGCGTGGAGCTGGGCCACAGGATACCATCACCATAACAGAAACCGGGAGCCTTTCCGGTTTGCCGGGCCTGAAACCCACACCACTTAAAAAATATATACAAAAATGACAAAGTCACATTCAGACTCAGTGAAGAAATCCTAACTCACTCCCAGGGGCTCAAGGGGCAGGCTCCTTTCTCATAAGGCCGCCTTAAATAATTTCTCCAACACGTGGGTGCGGAAAAGCTCCTGACTGCACTCCGCTGCCCCTCCCCACCTACAACACTCTATAGCTCTCAGCTCCCCGACTCCCTCCTCCCAGCAGTGCTGGAGCCAAGCAGGGCAAGGGCCTGGAAGTGAAGCCGTGTGAGCCACCAGTATGTGCTCACTTGTCACAACAGGGAAGAAGCGGATAAAGGTAATAAAATCCAACATGAAAGGATTGGTCGCTGGGCTGTTTGAAGGTCTTTCTGCAGATGGATGTATCTTCTCTCACATAGGAGGTAGGTACTGGTACCCATTTCAACAGATGGCACGACACAGCCAAACGCACACAGCTGAAAGAGGACGCCAGACCAACTGCCTGGCACTGGTGCCAGGGCTAGCCCTCATTACTCCTGTCTTCTTCATTTCCATGGGAGTGGGTGAGGTGCAGGAGAGTACAAGCCACTCAACCACCCCCGACACACCAACACCCTGGGCATCCAGCACTGATCACTGAGTAAGTGGGGTCCCCAGTGTTGGCTGAGACAGCACCACCTCTATTTTCCAGGGCTGGCTGGATTGGTTGGGGAACCCTAGAGATCGCAGTATGTATGTGTGGGCAGGGGGGTGGCAATGTCCAGCTCTCATGCTTAGGGAGAAGTGACTTCTCAAAGGCAGCCTGGGTCGGTGGGGGGTGGGGGTGACCCAATGTTAGGCCTCCTGCAGCCTGGGGATGGCCCAGGAGGCCACCAGGGCGGGTGGAATGGGCTGGCTGGGCACCTGGAGGAGGGCAGGTGCCCTTGTTTTCCTTCTGCCTGATTTCAGGCTTCCCCTAATTGTGTCCAGGGCGATAAAAGGGCTGATGAGCTGGAGAGCCCTTGGCGGCAGGATTGCCTTACATAGATATGGTGGCGACAGTTGGGGGGGCCTGGAGGGCTGAGGGCTGCTTCTCTCTGGGGCTTCTCTGCTGGTCACTCCTGGAATCCCATCAGCTCAAAGCACCTCGTTCTACAGATGGGGGACACTGAGGTTGTAGGAAACAGCTTCTGGGACTGGTCGGCCCACAGATCTAGGATAGCCTAGATTTTCAACTCTGACCCTGAACTCTGGGGCTGCTCAAAACCACTCATGCTCCCATTATTAGACTGGCCAGGGAGAAAGGGGGCAGAGGCCTGGTGAGGATCACAGACCCATGTCTGGAGGTTCCCAGGAAGTGACCTAACCAGAACTTGATCACTGGCTGCAGCAGAAGCCTCCTGGTTCCCTACAGCCAGACCATTCCAACCATCCATGGGAAGGGCCAGGACTCCTCTTTGTGGCAAATTCCTGACCCCCTGCAGGTCTGGAGCAGGAAGGCCTGATGGAGGGGCCCCAGGCATGGATGCAAGGATGGCCTGCTGTGTCTGACCTCAGTGCCTGGCCCTCTGACCTCTGACCTGATACAGACTGCTCCCCTCCTCCAATGAGCCCTGGCTTCAGTTCCAGGCTGTCAAGGTTCCACCGTGCTTATCTAGGTTTCCTTTAAATTATTTTAAATCAATCACTTTCCTTTCACTTAACCAAATGTAAAAGCGATAGGATTGGTGACAGCAAGTGTGTGATATACTAATCACACGTTGTTTTTTTTTTTTAAATTCTTATGAAAACAAATATGTAATATCACAATGCAGAATGCAGACCTTCCCACGAGCTGGTGTTCCCTAGGGAGTCAATCCAGAGATCTGCCATCCAGGCTGGGAGAGGCTCCTGCTAGGTTCAGTCAGGGGGCTGCAAAGTGGAGCAGAGCTTGATGTTGGGCAGGAAGCAGGAGGTGGACACTTCTAGAAGGGCCATGGGTTCAGAGCTGGCTATCACTCTACTCCTTTTGGGCTGGAGCTGGTCCACGGCCATAGTTAGCCTCTGGCATGGTCCTTCTGGCACTAGCAGGATGAGGCCAGGGGAAGCAGCCAAGCACCTGTGCTGGCATCCAGCTCAGTGCCTGTCTGATGGGAGGTGCCTCAGGTTCCCCATTTGTATAGAAGCAGCGGGGTGGGCCACAGTCTCCTCTCAGCTGTATCAGCCTCACTTCACTTGGGGGCCCTCCCCATTTCCTCCCCCAACACTTGACCAGGAGTCTGGCACGGCATGGTGGGGGAGGGATGGGGCGCCAGGGCCATCCTGTGTGACAGCTATAAAACGAACTAATCAGCTAATCACCAGCAAATTAGCATCCCATCTTTACATAGAACAAATATAGTATTTACGTAAAAGTTGTTAGGAGTTTCTCTCTTTTTAATTAGCAGAAATAAATGCAAAATGAATGGTAATTAGGCAGCTGATGGGTTCTGTAGTACAGTTATGCCTGCAGCAGGGTCCCCAGGCCTTAAAACCGTGGGTTGTTAGGAATCAGAGGGAGTCTATTTATATAATTTATTTATGATACGAAGTTAACAGGAACACAGGGGCGAGGCCAGGGCACTGCTGGGGGATGGGGCCGTGGCCACAGGGGCAGTGGCCAGGGAAAGGGAGGGAGCGGGCTTGCCAGGCACTGGGCTGTGAAAGCGCACCACCACTGCCCCATGTCTATTTCAGGCCCCCCTGCATGTGTCACCCGGACAGCCTCCCTGGCAGGAAGTAGACTGGAGTGGCGTGAGTGAGGGCTGGGAGCAGCTGTTCCTGCTCTCTCTCCCAGCTGCAGCCCCCACTGCTCTCTGCTGGTCCTTGGACCTGCCATGGAACACGTCTCGTAGCTGCGCCCTGGGCTCCTTCTTGCCCCCTGGAGCTCCAAGGCAGTCAGCTCCGTCAAGAATACACTCAGGGCATCACTGAGGCAGCAGGAGCAGACAGGAAGAGGTTCAGATGGGCCTTGAAGGTTGGTTAGGAGTTTTCTGAGTTTAGGAGTATCTGCAAAAACACAGGCACTGAGAAACACAAAAATCCTTCACCCTCATGGGGGTAAAAAAAAAACATGGGGCTCATGGGGGAAAAAAAAGCAACTGAAGGTTCAGTTTTGGGGATTATTTTTTTAAGATTTTTTTTCTAAAGCTTTGTCTATTTTATTGGAAAGTCAGATCTACGGAGAGAAAAATCTTCTGTCTGCTGGCTCACTCCCCAAATTGCTGCAACAGCTAGAGCTGAGCCAATCTGATGACAGGAGCCAGGAACCTCTTCCCAGTCTCCTATATGGGTCCCAAGGCTCTGGGCCATTCTCTACTGCTTTCCCAGGCCACAAGCAGGGAGCTGGATGGGAAATGGAGCAGCCGGGATATGAACCGCCGCTTCTTGCAGAATTCTGGTGCAGGAAAGGCAAGGGCTTTAGCCACTAAACTACCGCACTGGGCCCTGAAGGATCAGTTTTGGTGGCCAGCATCCACTACCTATGGCGCAACATCCCATGTGGATGCCAGTTCGAATCCCAGCTGTTCAACTTCCTATCCAACTCCCTGTTAACACACCTGGGAAATCCACAGATATTGGCTCAAGTGCTTGGGAATTCTGGACACCCACATGAGGAGACGTGGATGGAGGTTTAAGGCTCCTGGCTTTGGCTTGGCTGCATGTTGGCCACTGTGGGGCATTTGGGGAGTGAAACAGTGGATCAAAGCTCTCTTTCTGTCTCTCCCCCCACCCCACCCCCGTGACTCTCTTTCAAATAAATAAATCTTTCTTTAAAAGGCATCAGTTTATTTTGGTGCAAAATTTTCTGAAACCCATGCATATGAGGAGTCTTCAAAAAGTTCATGGGAAGTGAATATCATGAAAACACTATGCATAGATTTCAGCTTTTTTTTTTTCCACCAAAATAAACTGATGTTTTCATTCCATTTTCCATGAGTCTTTTGAAGTGTTTCCTTAACATTGACTGTGCCATGGGCAGGGATCAGGGTCTTAGATGCCAAGTTGGGAACTGGATGGGGCCCCAACCACCATGGAAAAGTTGGAATAGACCGAGAGAGGCAACCCCTACCCAGCACTGGCTCTTTTCTTAGCTCTCCCCCTACCCCATGCACCCTGCCCTTGCCCAGGTCCTCAGGCCACTAGGTAGCTGGGCCAGTGCTCTCGGAGTGAAGTCTAACCTGATGTGGGGAGCACACTGGGTCTGCTGAGGGCCAGGCCTATGCTGGTCCTCTCATCCCTGACTACCAGGAGATGAGGGGAGATAGCACTGTGGGCTGCAAGGAGCTTGTCCCTCTCCCAGTCTTAGCCCCCAGCTCCTCCACAGCCTCGCGCTCCTGCCTCTGGGCCCCACATTCTTGTCTCTAAAAAACAAGAGTGTGCACCAGAATGTGTGGGCGAGACAGCAAACATGGCCCCATCTGGCAAAGCTTTATGGGCATAGAGTATCACCACACTGGTAAATTCAGATTGGAAAAGCCCCGCCCAGCTTGCCCCATCCCAACTTACCCCTCTTGCTTCACCCTAGCCCGACTGTCACATGTACTGCAGGTAGTTGCGCAGACCCCCTTAGCCCTTCTGGTGTATGACAGGGCCTTGGGCAAACAGAGAGCCCACGGGCCACCAGGCTGGCAGGCAGAGTGGCTGCCCTGTCATTTTGTACCCCTGCAGGGACTGAGTCAGGGCCTGGAGCAACTCGCCCATGAAGGACAAGAAGCCCTTCTGGTCCTCCAAAGACTGCCCTGACTCAGCCTGCTGGCCTGTAAAGTGGACACAGTAATATAAGCCCATCTAAGCCCTCCTGGGTCATAATGCTCAGGGCAAGGATCTGAAAGGCAGCCCTGGATGTGAAGGAGGTTGTGGGCTTAGCCATGACCTTGGATTTCACTGCCCTGCTCTCCCCAACCCTGGACGACTCTCAGATCTCTAAAAGCTCAGAAGCTTACTGACCCTGCACCCAGGCAATATCTAGCCATGGAGCCCAAGTTTCTGACTGCCACCTGCCTCTCTTGGCATCCCTCCTTCCCTGCCAACTGCAGGGGAAGACAAGATCACACTGCACCACTTCCCTGCCCTGTAATTTGTGCCCCTAGCGCAAATCAAAATCAATAAAAATCTCTAAATGGGGCCAGCCCCCTCCCCACTACCCCCGATCCCAGCCTAGTGATGACATTCCACCTCTCTGTCCCAGGACCCTGGCCTGTGGCCCCAACTGCGGACAGAAGGACAGACAGCAGCTAGGTGTGGGCCCGGGAGCTGGAGGACGGTGTAAGTTGGGAAACAGTACACAAGGCTGCTCTGAGAGCCTCTCCAAAGGCAAGCCTGGTGCTATTCATCAACTGGTTTTCAGGGCTGTGAGAAATCAATGGCATTTGTGCTGCAAACTCATCATTAGGACAGGAAAAACTCTGCAATGGAATTGATTTGTTTAAATATAATAACACAATTTAACAGAGAACTGCGAGGCAGGAGAGGACAGTGGCAAACAAAACATGGGGCAACTGCCCACCCTGCAAACAGCACCCCTCTCCAAAGTGGCTGCCGGGCCCCAGCCCCAGCCCACCTCCCCACTTAGGTCTTGGAAATGGCTTTGACAACCTGGGGCCCCAAGGCCTGGCTGGCTCATTGCTGTTCTTGCAAGTGACTTTGTCTAGAGAAGCTCAGCTCCACCCATGAACTCTTTGCAAGCATTCTTTGGGGCCCAGGCACCCATGTCAGCTGTCTGGGAGGCAGGAGTCAGTGCAGGTTTCAGGAGTCAAGGAGCTCAAGGTGTTGGGAAGTGTGGTTGTGGTACAAGGTGGGACAGAGGCCAAAGAGTGGGCAAGGAGGGCAGACTTGGAGGGCCCCCTCAGGGAGCTCTCTGAAGACACCTGGTGTCCTGGGTGTGGTGCCACCTGCCCTGATGACGAGATAGTGCTAGTGGTATGATGATGATGGTGGTTATGACGACGATGATGGTGGTGGTGAGAGAGGAACTGGCTGGTTGATTCTCAGCATGTCCTAGGACCCTGTAAACACCCTCTACATGTCACTTTGCTGAAGCTTGTGAAGAAGGGTGTGTCATTACTCACACTGCATCAGTGACGCCACAGGGGCCCCAAGAGGCAGAGCACCTGCCAGCTAAGAAGCAATGGGGCAAGGAGGACAGGCCTCTGTGTATGACCCCCAGAGTCTGTCACAAAACACTGTGCCTGCCACTTGCACCGGGGCCTGGCCTGCCTGTAAGCTGGGGGCGTTAAGTGCTTCCACCCTCCAGGAGCTGAGACCTGGACTGCACCCAGAAATTTCACTGCTAAGTAATGTGAGAGGTGGGGTGTCTGGGTGAGAGGTCAGGGCATGGGGTGGCCAATGCACCTGAGAGGGCTCCAGAGCCTGGGTCTGCTGCATGTTGGGCAAGGCTGGGGCATGAGCTAGGCACAGAGCAGGCACTCAGGGGCCCCAAAGTTCCCTGGTGCATGGGTGGGCTGATGGCCTGAGTAAGGCCTGGGTAGCCATGGGTGCCTCGTGAAGCTGGAGAAGGCCTTTCAGTTCAGCCTTAGAATTAAGACTTCATTCCTGATGACAGAAGGAAGCCGGGAGAGCTGGAAAAAATGACTGGGAGACAGGAAGAGGGGGAGGCAATTAGGGTAGGGAGCCCCAGATCCAGGGGTAGATAAAGCAATCAACTAGTTAACTGTCAGACCCACGGAGGATGAACCAGGCGTCTCCTTGCTGTCTCTAGAAGACTTAGCTGTTGACTCAGGACCCTGGGGAGCAGAGGCTCTTCCCTCCAGGAAGCCCTGATGTGGGTGGGGGTGGGGGGAACTGTAGGCCACCAGCAGCTCAGCTCTGTCCCCTGCTAACCTTCGTCCTCTGTCAGCAGTGCCTCCATCAATACACCATGCAATGCATTGGAATGGCCATCTCCCTAGGGCTGCAGCTAGGGGCGGGGCTCCTTCCATCCTCCGTCCCCCCCTTTAAGGAAGAGATTTCCAGGGAGCAGAGCAGGATGGAGAGCGGTGAGGGGCAGTGCAGGACATAGAGGTCTCAACAGGGATGTCCAGACCCCTCCCATTAGCAAGGGGAAGGACAAGAGGATGCTGGGGCAGGGGGAACTAGGCTTTGAGGGGACAGAAAAAAGAGTCATGGAAGGAAGTAGAGTGCCCAAAGCCCAACAGCAGCAGCAGCCCCTGAGCCAAGCAAGAGTTCAGAGATCTTAGAAGTGGGGCCAGGGCACTCAGAGTGGCCAGTGTCCCGGATGGCCCAGGAAGAGGGCCCAGGAGGCAGTGACTGTCTGGATGGCAGTAGGACTGTCCTATGCATGCACACACACCTGCTGAGCCACTGATTGGGACCAATTCTCTGGTTTTCTGCAGCTTTCATGTCCAAGTGGGATGTGAGGGCGCTCGTGCTTAATTTCCTTCCCTGGAACATGGAGCGTATGACAGACCCTCCTGGTATGTGGCTGCCAGTGGGGTGGAACCTTGGGCTGGATGAAACAGGGGCCACAGTCAATACTGCAGCTCCCTGCACAGGTCTTACTCCAAGTCTCCGCTAACACGTTCCTAGCACTGGCTGTACCAGACATTCTTCTATGCAGTCCCCTTTGTGGTGGGTACCACGATCATGCCCAGTTTCAGATGAGGAAACCAAGGCATGCAGGAATGAGGCTTGGGCTCCTCCTTCAGCTGGGTGAATGCAGAACTCAGAAAACACTTCTACTCCCACTGAGCTGCCTACAAAGTCAGCCAGTTGACTAGCCAAGATGCTGGTAAGTATCATCATAGTGACCCAGGACAGGGAAGGGACATGCGCACGGACAGGGTGGGCCTCTCTGCAGGTTCATGGGGGAGGGAATGAGAGTTCCTCTGACACTGGCATCATTCCCTCCTGTTCCACAGACATCATAGTGATTGACTGGTGAGGGGTGGGACTTCAGGGTCTGGTTACCCAGCAGGAGAAAGGAAAGCTCCACAATGCATACCTGCCTGGGGAGGATGTCGGAGGGAGCCTACTCCAGACTTGGCACATTGTGCACCCTGCCTCAAGGCATTCTTGCAACACCAGGTGAGATGATGCTGCCCATTTCAGAGACGAGAACACAGTGGCTCAGACATGGGTAGAGATCTGAACTCGTCCTCTTGGTCGCCTGTGTAACCGGATGAGCAAGCAGTACGAGGCAGGAGGCTGCACTGTACTTGTCTGGGTCAGGCCAGGGGCAGGCCGAGAGTTAAGCATCGGATAACCCCCAGGAGGTGGGGCTCATGGGCCCTTCTCTTAGTACCCAGGCAACCTAGAAGAAACTGTGGAAGCTCCAGGAGGTGGCCCAAGCAGCCCGGAGGGAGGGCAGTTAGCTTCCAGGTACTGCACCCACAGATTGAAGAGGAGGAGAGAGGCTGGAGGGTTTGGGCAGTGGCCCAAGGCTCTGCTACCTGCAGGGCAGGTGACCTGGCAAAACTCTTCCTCAGACCTAACGCCTCTCTGGCCCCACAAGGAGTTGCACGCACTCAGCTCTCAAAGCAATTAGCTTCCAGCACCTACGAGAAAGGTCGCTGCAGGGGCCCCTGGAAGCCTGGCCTGGTTATTTTTAGCCCCATTTTCAAGAGAGCCCAGCACTCCTCCCACCAGGTAAATGTCAGCACCACGGGCAGACCCAGCTAATTAAAGCTGCTGGGGCACAGGAGTGAGGTGGTGTGTTGCCACTGCCTCCCTTGACTCAACAGCAAACACTAGCTGGTTCCACTGAGGAGCCTAACCAAAAGCCTGGATCCTTGGTTCGTGTCCCAGCTAGGCTTCTATCTGCTGTGACTCTTGTTTTTGCCTCCATGAGCCCCTCCTTGATGTGTGGAGGCTGAGATGAGTCAGGGTGGGGCTGTGGCTGCCATCCTGCCATGAGCTGGCTGCTGGATTATTCCAGAAAATAATTCTGGGCTTCCCTAGCAGGAGCCTGTGCCAGCGGCCCGGAGCTGACCGCTGCGCACACTGCCTGGGGCAGAGAGAAGTGGGAGGGGACAGGGTAGGTTGTGCAACATTAGGTACTCGGTGTCCAAGACTCCCATGGCTGTGACCCTGCTGATGACAGCAAGGCAAGAGAGAGAGGCTGCTGTGGATCTGCAGTGGTTCAGCAAACGTATACTGGGCTGAGCCTAGGGCTGTGGAGAACAGCCACTCCCCTGAGGGCACCGGGCATCCTCAGTGCCCACAGCAGTTTGCAAGCCTGACGCTGTCATGAGTGGCCCTTGGCATGGAGGCTAAGCCAGCCATACCCTTGGGAGGACTCATCTCATGGACCTAGGGAGAAGGAAAGTGAAGCCTACCCTAGAAAACCCAGCCTTAGGCCCTTGGGTGGGCCTGCCCCAGGCCCCCAAAAAACCACAAGTCCTGGCCCAACTCTCTGTAGCCAGAGAGAAGGCCTGGGCTCAGCATCCATGGCCAAATGTCCACCAACTCCCCAAGCTCTCTCTTGTTTAGAATCCTGGTACCTGTTCACAGCTCCTGGAAGACTAACTCTTCCACTGGTGTGCAACCCCCCTACTCCACCTCCCAGAGGCTAAAAGGCACCTGCCCCCTGTTCCTGCTGGTACAGAGATCAACCCTCCTGGCTTTCATAGGATGTTCAGTAGGTTGCTGAGATTCAAGGACTCGTTCTACCCCCAGCTGATGCAAGGAATGGATTACTCAGCAAGCATACAAAGACCTGGGAGTGCCCAACTGACCTAGTGGCAAAACATTATGGCATCACAGCCACAGCTCTGTACCTCTGGGTAAATCACCTTATCTCTGTGTGCTTCAAGTGTGCCCATCTGCACAACAGGACAGTCCCGTTCCCTGGGTTCTTGGTGCCCTGGAAGACTATGGCTGGTGACCCCTGACCCAACTCTTTGGTTTTACAGACCAACAGACAACAGATCAGAGAGGGGGCAGTAATTTGACCAAGGTCACCCAATAGGCCTCCAGTGACCCAGGGCTTGGATGCAAGTCCTACTTGGAGGGCCCACCAGGACAACAGCCCTGCTCTGCTGATGCAGCCAGGAAAGAGCAAGCAGTGGGCCACAGGTTCTTTCTGCTCCAGGCCTGGGACAGGGTGCAGGGTATAGGGCAGGTTTTGAAGGGCTTCAGCCTGCAAACAAACAGCCTCAGGGCCAGGGAGGGGAGGGGGAGTCTGCATTCTCAGCTGGCACTGTCGACTTGACAGGCATGCTACATGTGGACCCTGGAATCCCAGTTCTGCAGGACCATGGGCTGGGTTGCAGCCAGTGCTGCTGGGAGCTGGGCTGGGTCAGTCCTCAACCCACGTGCGTAATCCTGGAAGCCTGCTGACAGACACTGGTGGCAGGAGGCCACACTCCCTGCCGGGGGAGAGGACTGTGGCCTTCGCCCCTGGCGGCCACTCACAGGGCTTGGAGCAACAGCTGCCTGAGATGGCCGTACGGGAAACTCAAGTTCAGCCCCATCCCAATCCCAGCACGCTCTTATCTGCTTCTTGGATGACTGTGCAGCCCCACACCCGTGTGCCCACTGGGCACTGGGGATAGCCTGGTGCTCATATGCATGTGGTGTCCACTTTTGGGCACACACCACAAAGTGGCTGGTCCACTGCCGGGTGCTACCATGCAGGTATGCACCATGGATTGCAGCAAGCTAGCCTCATAGTCCCTTTACCTTGCAGAAGAGAAAATAGGGCACAGAGAGGGTAAGTCACTAATCTGTGGCCACAAAGAAAGGCATGGCGATGTGCCCAGATATGGAATTATGGCAGCGGCTGCTCCCCCAGTCACCAATGGTGTGCCTTGTTCAAATGTGGGGACAGTAGGGCATATCCCTGACAAAGTACCCTCTTCTGTGACCAGCAAAGACTGGCTATTATGGCCTGGGCTAACTGGGGCCTTCTCACGACACCTGGTGTGGAGCTCATCCCACCTTAAGCATCTCACACATCTGTCCCACTGACTGTGTGAACTAAGCCATGCTACTTGCAAGGATGGACAGGCCTGGGGACTTACCTACTCCAGCTGTCTGGACCTCCAGGGCCCAAGAGGCACCTCTCGTGGGCCGTGGGCTGCAGCCTCTACAAAAAGTAGCAATGTGAGTCTGTCCCAGGGGCTAGCACTGCCACTACCACAAGTATGACATGGGCTTGACCATAGCCTAGAAGCTTGGGGTGGGAATGGCGTTTCTGAGCCTCTATTTTCCTATCTGGTAAATGGGAATAGGTTGCACCAGATACCAAATGCTAGGTGTAAAAGGTAAGTGTAGTTGCTGCAGGAGAGAGAGGTGGGGGCCCAGAGAATTGTAACATGCAGGAATGAGTCTGCCAGGCACCAACAAGCAGGCTGGCAAGAGGCAGTCCAGCAGAACTCTCTGCCCAGAACAGAGCACACTCCTTTAGGCCCCACCACGGATAAGCCTGACAGATCACAAAAACACAGAAAAGCCAGGCCACCAAGGGATGCAGGGACAGGTTGGGAGGTTGGCAGGGGTGGGTCAGGGGAGCCCTGACTGCCACCGAGTGACTGGGCAATAGGGAAACTGCATCCTGCCCTCGCCCAGGCATCTGTCCCTGGAATGTAAGACAAGCTGGATGCTGATCCCATGGAGCCTCCTGTGGCAAGGAGGAGGGCATCCTCATGCTCCTGGCAGCTGATGTTCCCAACAGTGAAGGAGACATGTCCAGCATTTCTGGGCCGGCAAGAAACAGGTGGAGCCCACACAGGTACTTCACCCTCTCTCGGCTCCCCTTCACGGGTAGGTGCACAGGATCCCACACTTAGAAGGACCCCATTCTGCTGTCGCCATCCTCATTTACTAACAGGATCACATTCTCAACCAAGTAGCTGATCCCAATTCCGGGAGACTGTGTGTCTACACTGCACAAGCATGTGTGTGTGCAGGGTGCATGGGCACAGCTCAGCCTGTGAGTTGAGGAAGTCCCAGGCCCAGGTACACACATGAAGATGCTTGTGTGTATATCTGTACTTGAAGGGAGAACCTTAGGCCCAGAAAGGCCATCTAAGTTCTCTTCATACTCAGGACAACTGTGGATGTCTCCGAGATATTGTGGGCTGCAACCTGCACCTACCTCCTCCAAGGAGCCTTCCAGGATCCCCCACCACATCACAGTCACTGTCCTAACCAGGTACCATCACTCCCTACCCCCAGCAGCCATTGCAAACTCTGTCCATTTCTCAGCCTTCTTCTCACCCACCAGGAGAGGGACAGCCTACTGGTCCCCCTGCATCCAGTCAAGGCCCCTCTGTGTCAGCCACAGGGGTCAGGCTAAAGCACACACCCATGATAGCACTCCCTGACTTAGAACCCTCAGTAGCTCACCAGTACCCAATCCAGACAGCTGGGGCCCTTTACAATCCTCTAGAATCACTCCTGATAACTAGAATTTCTGTGTAGAGAGGGAGATGGGCTGGAGGAGGCTGGAGGAGGCTGGAAACGCAGTCAGAGTGGCATGATCCCCTGGCCAACATCCTTCCCATCCTGCCATGCTTTCCCACCTACCAGCTACTCCTCAATTCTGGGCCAGCTCCCCTGCACGCCCCCCTTAGTCTCTGAAGCCTGTGCACCTTGCTGTCGCACGGCTAGCTCTATCAGGACACTCTTCCTTTCCCTTGCATCACATTACCTATGTTGTAAGTCAGGCACATTTAGTGCCAAATACAGACTTGGGGACACAAGGTGGGGATAGAAAGAGAGCTTTGTCCAGCAACATCATTCCTCTAGAGGGTACGCCAGGGACCACTGAGGAGGAACCCTGGGGGACAGGTCTGGTTGGAGCCACTTCAAATTCACCTGGACCAAGAGTGGCCACTACTCTTACAAATGCCTCTCCCTTAGCCTTGAGACTGAACAATACTGATGACACTTATGGTCACAGAATGGGCAGAGTGGCCAGGAGTCCAGGGGCTGGCATGCTGGAGAACAAGGACCCCAGCTCACAGTGTCCCAGGCTCAGCAGGTGTATGCAAGTTCCCACCTGACTGTACATTGGTGGTGAGGACAGGCTTGTCATGAACACATATGTCAGTAACTGTGGAGTACTCAGTACAGTATTTGGTGGCCAGCCCCGAGCTCATAGCATCATGGGTACTGTGGTCAGGCTAGATGGCCAACACCAATGCCTGTCAGTGCTGGGAGGACAGACACGGTGACCCGAGGTCACACGCGAGTTAGCATCAGAGTAAAACCAGATGTCCTAGGACCAGGTCAGGGTCCTATCCACCCTTTGCAGAGAAGAGAATGCCAAAACACAAGCAGAAACGGAGAGCTCCGGCCCGCACCCTCTCAGCTCTCTGGATCTGAGACAGCACATGCTTCTGCCCTGGCAGCAGGTCCCTCCCACTTACCTGCTCACACCTCTGTCAGTGGGCCAGGACTTGAAACTGTGGAGGGTTCCAGGAAAGGAGGCTGCTGGGTGAAGAAGGCAGCTGCCCAGTAGCCTGGGTACAGCCCAGCCCCACTGGTGTAAGTCCTGCAAAGATAGAAAAGGGGTCAGTGAGCTCCACACCCTGACCCTGGGAGCAGCCCCTGCCTCTCCCGCTTGCCTAGGACCCCCATCTAGCCAAATCCAGGGAGCTGGCTCGCCCAAGTGGAGTTATGCTGGAGATGGGGTGTACTCTCCATCTCTCCCCCTAAATGTGACCTGTCAGGCCCCAGAGGCAGCCTTGGACAACAGCAAGAGCCACACTGGCAGTGCCCATGGCTGGCCTCCCAGACCTCTGAGCTTGCCTCCCCACTCATCTCGGTCTCTTCAGGTTCTAGTGGCCTTCGAACCATGGCCCTGAAGCTTCTGGGCACCCTTCCCGACCTGCCTTTCCCTGTCTTTATCCGTTGTACTTGGACCCAGCTGACTGTGTCTCCCCTAGCTTTCTGCAGGTCAGTCTCTCTCTGGATGAAATTCCTAGACACCAGAATTGAGTATGTTTTCAATCTCCATGCCCTTAGCTTGTTAGCGAGGGCCAAAGACTGCTTGGTGGAGGCAAGAATGAATGGCACAGTGATGATGCTGAGTGAGCAGAACAGAAACACCTCAAAACCAGAAAGTCCACAGGTACCTCCAGGACCTCCCCATGTCCTGGCCCTGGGAGGTTCTAGAATATGGGGGCCAGGTTGCTAAAGCACATTCAGATGAAGAAGAAACACTTTCTCCCACCATCCTACAGGGAGAGGGAGGAAAGGCCTGGGTGGAGCAGAACCCATGGTCCCCTGGGCTTGCCCCTGTCCTGAACCATCAGAGACAGACAGCTCCTAGGAAGAGCAGAGAGGGTCCCCAGGGGAGGTCATATTCTGAGCAGTGCCACTCTGTGTGACAGCTCTGCCTTCCCCAGGCTGCAGGTCATTGTGTGGGTCTCCTGAACATGGCTGCTGGGGTGCACATTGGCACCCCCACATCTGAGAACAGCTGGCAAGCATCTCTTACTCAGATGCATTTGTTCATGCAAAGGCACACACCAGAATGTTCCCAACAACACAGTCCATATTCACCAAGAAACAAAGCTTCCCAAATGGCTTTCGCCTACAGAGCGGTCATAGCAGTGAGCCCACACAGTGCATTACCTGCTCCCCCTCCAGCATTAAGAAGAAACGCTATGAAACTGCAGCCAACCACATGAATACATCTGGTAAACTTAGTGTTGACACAAAAAAGCTAGACACAGCTGAAAGCACTCTAAAGACACCCATTTTCCTAAAGGTCAAGAAGAGGCAAACCTAGGCTTACAGCAGACTCCATATGATCACGGAGTCTTTGCAACTTTCTCTGCATCCTCAGTCTGGTCTGGATCCAGAGGATCCTGTCAGAGTGGTGCCTGGGGAGTTACAGAGAGGAGGCCTCGAGGAGCCCTGCCTCCAGTGTATTCCATCAGAAGACAGAGAGGGGCTGAGGCCGCCCAGAACATGGGGGCGTCCATGTACACAGGTGAACAAGCATGGTTACTGGGAAGCAATGCATGGAGCCACCCATGTAAGAAACACCACCCTCCTGCATGAATGTCACACTTCAATAGAAAGAAAAAAACAAACCCTTCCAGTTATCCACCCAGGCACTGGCTCCACGCACCTGCCTGCACACACCAGTGCCCCCCTCATGTCTCTGCACCTAGGGTGCCCACCCCTTTCTATCATGTCCCCAGACAACTTCCCTGATCCCTTCCGTGACCTTCAGGGCCTCGTCCACACAGAGGCTTCTTGGTCAGGGGCAGGCTGCTCCCCTCTTTCTGTCCAGGGTTGAGCCCCCCATAGCTGGACTGGGATGCTCAGAGCAGGCTGCAGCAGATGAGGGACATAGTAGTCATATGGCAGGTGCAATACCAGCCCCAGCCTGGGCAGCAGTCCCCCAGGGGGCCCAGGCTCAGGGCACAGGGCTGAGGTTGGGGGATACACTGGCAGCCAACAGGGTGGGTGGGAGGGACTCATGGGCTCCCCACTCTGCAGTGGCTGATGACATCAGTAGACAATGCACTCCCCCTCCTCCCCTCATAATTACCTGTGAAAACAAACCCGGCAGACTGGCAGTCACACAGCATGCACCTTCTGCTACTAACACACGCTGTTTGTGAGGACCAGGAAGCATTGCCGTGGCAGACAGCCCCACCCACCCGTGTGACTCAGCCATACCCACAGCCTCCAGGGGGGTACCCGATCCCCTTAGTGTTCCTCTGGACCTCATCTTTGCAATTCCAATTATGTCCCAAATGGAGGTGCAGCCCCTAGGGAAGCCCCCTGAAACCTCAGTTTCTCCTCCTTTCAGTTGAAAGACCTGGGCTACTCAGGGATCTTCAATGAGTCACAGCTTTTTGCTCCTACAGAGTCCAAGCCCTTGATAGGCCAGCGTCTTCCTCAGAGTCCCCAGTGCCAGCCACAGTGCCTGTCAGCAGCAGGTGGCTACAGCCCCCTTGGTGTGCCCGTCACCTGCCTGCCTTCTGTCTCAGGCATGCTGTGCCAAAGAGAGGAAGCTCCTGGCCCAACAGAGGCACAGATAAACCCAAGTGGCCAGCCTGGGAAAGGAAGGCCCTGGGGACTCCATTCTGTGCCGCAGCAGACAAAACTACACAGCGCACAAGTGCAGCCAAGCAGGCTGTGGGCTGACCTCAGAAGGGACTCAGATTTGGAATATCTGCTGTGTCCTGGGATACTGAGGTGCCTGGTCCCCAGAGGTGTGCAAGCACAGGGAAGCAGCTGTGGGGGCTGTAGGTGCTGTTAGCATCAGAAGGCACTGGACACTGTATTTGCTAAACTCTGGTATGGAGTCACCTTGCTCAGTTGGTCAAAATCACTGCTTCCAGGTTTGTCCCCTGACGGTGGGAGGCCAGGGCCCCCCCAGGTGACCTGCACCTGGAAACTTTGGGGAAAGCCCTGGGCAGACGATTGCCCAGCTCCCTCTGGGATCAGAGATGAGTAATCCCAGATGCTCCACGCCCCCTCCACCCTGCCCAGGTCCTCCCATCCTGGAGACACTTGGTGACCAGGTGGGTGGTGACAAAGGAAGGACGTTCTCAGTCCCTGGTGATAGCACCAACAGCTCCTTCCTAGACCACGCAGGGCACCCCTGCCAAAGCCATCCAGAAAAGCTCAGCCTCCTAGGGGGTGCAAAGCTGCCAGCAGCTCAGCCACTGCTCAGTAAGGCTGTGGGGGGGAGCAATTATTTTGCTCATAGCCAAGGTACTGGCTTTTACCCACCTTTTCCTCCCTCCTCCTTCCCTCCCTCCTACCCACCTTCACACACACACACACACACACACACACACACACACACACACACACGCACACACGCACACACACTTGGCCCTGGCCAAGATGCCTAGGCTGGCTTTGAACCTGCCCCCTACCCCCATCCTCAGCCTCCAGATAGCTCTGACTGGCTCAGCCCCCACCCTTGGAGTGCATTTCCAACACTTAAATCATTTAGCCTGCTAAACCGGAGACGGCAAAATGGGTGCTATTTCTTAAAAACATACAGAGAGCGTATTAAATTATTGATAGCCATTAAACAGGGGGAAAAAATTAAACAGCTCTCAGCTCTTATCAATCATTCATGCAGTTTCCACTGGGGTGTTTTCTGGAGTGATCACTCAGGCAGTCCGGGGAACCAGTACCTGCTGGCAAGAAAGCGGAGCTGGGTAGACATTGGGGGGGGGGGAGGGTTCTGCCAACAATCTCCCCCAGCACCCGAAACGGGGAGGAGGCTGCAGCGAGGAGGGAGCAGGATCAGGGGTTGGCTTCTCCATGTGCCATTGCCTGCCCTCTTCCTGGTATCATGAACAAAAAGAGACTCCAGCACCACCCGATGAAACCCAGGTTACTTTTACTGAGTGCCTGCTACTATATATCAGACCTGCAGGTTGCACAGACAAACTTGTTCTCTTTCGGAGGGAGAGTCCCTTGCAGGGAGAAAACGACATGACACAGCCAGAGGTGGAGGGTGGTGGGCAGCGGGCAGCCTGGGCCGAGAAGAATGTCACTGGAAAAGTTACATGTGCGTCACTTTTTGGATAGGAAGAATAGACCACACAGAAAGTGAGGGGGGACAGCCCGAGGCGAAGGCAGGCAGCTGTGCATGTGTCTCAGCGCCCTTCCTGTCAACCACAGCCCTGCCTGTCTTGACTGGCAGCTGTTGGTCATGCCAAGTTGGAGGCTTGAGGCCTGGCAGTAGAGTACGGAGCAGGCTGTGACTTCAGCCTCTTCTGAAAGCTCTAGTCAAACCCAGGCCAGGCCAGGCCAGAGGAGGGACACACAGGGGGACAAGCACCGCCCTACCCACCCCACATTCCAGGTGTGGACAAGCAGCAGGAGGGGTGGAGTTCACCCCATCTGCCCGGCAAGGCGGCAGTGACTCCATCTCCACCCCCCACACACGGCAGATCCATTTCCTGGCTCTGACTCAGGACACCTAAGCCAGTGTGACGCAGACCACAGCGGCTGTGGGGCCAAGACGCTGCTGGTCTCGCCGCCACAGGCGGGCCTGGCAGAGCAGCCCAGGGTCTTTGCTGCCGCTGAGCTGTGCCAAGAATGCGGCACCAGGTCTGTGGGAGCCAGCAGACATCTGACACCATCTGCCTTAACTCCCAAGGACCATGCACAAGTGGGGCCATTTGAGGCTCCCAGGGAGGGGAGAGGTCAGGCCAGGCTGTTGCGAGTAACAAAGAAACCTGGGGGACCAGGCATGCCTTCTTGGAGCCCCAGACCCTGTTCCAGCACCTAGAGGGTCTCTTCATTCTCCAACACCTCTTAAGAGGTTTCGGTTGCTTGGAGCTCCGGCTCGAGTTGGGAGTCAAGAGCCAGGGGAGCCGAAAGCCAGGAGCCAGGAACCGGGAGCTGGGAGCCGGGAGGAGGCCCTGCCAAGTGTTGATCGGGCTCTAGCCAGAGAAAGCTGCAGTCTGAGGGAAACATTCTGGGGAGAGTGCCTGTTTACCACCAACGCCTGGGACTGTCAGGAAATAATCAGAAGAGAGGAAATTTGCAAAGTTGTGAAAGATACAAAGGAACCCCAGCCCCCTCCCACCCTGCCCTCCCAACCTAGAATGCAGGTGATTGACCTTGGGGAATCTGGTGCTTGGCTTGGAGGAGATGCCCCAGACAGCCAGGGAGGGTGGGCTGAATGGAGTGTGTGCCAGGACTGGGAGATGGGTCCCTGGGCTGCATACCCGTGCCCTCTGCCACCACTCTTCCTGTCTGAGACATGAATGCCCGATCCCTACCAGCCCTTGTGGGTCTTACAATCTGCAGCCTGTCCAACTGTATCCTGCCAAGAACAGAGTCCCCAAAGCCAAGTCCGGCCCCTCTGCTCGGCTCACCTGAAGCCTGGCAGTGCCAATGGAGCTGAGCGGGCTGAAGTGATGAGCCAGCCCCCTGCCTCCCAGGCTCACATCAATGGCATGTGGCTCTGCTGGCTCCTTGTCACCCCTCACCTGAATTGCTACCTGTCACCCCTTCCTCGTCTAGCCCAACCTCCCCATGTGCATAAGGCCTGGGACAGAACTGAGATCTCATGGTGGCATCAATGTTAGAGAAGATCTGCTGTCCAGCAGAAGAAACTGAATGGGCACGTGACCCTCCCTACCGAATCCCAAAACACACCAAAGACCAGCCCTGACTTCCACCTCCAGGTTTCCAAGTCCTTCCCCACATGTTCACCCTTCTAGAAGTCTCTCTGATCCCCCACACTCCAGCCATGCCATGATGGCTGGACCTCCCTTGAGCTTTCATGTCCCAAGCCCTTTTCATATGCTCTCAGGTTTTCTTTCTTGGGGTCCCACCCTAGCTTCCCACAACTGCTGCAGCATTTGATATATTAGACTGAACTAAATTGTGTACCAAACTAAATTAAGGGGCATCATGAACACCCTTTGGGGGGACCCCCTCAACAGAGAGAGGTCAGACAAGGGCCTCTAGCCTTGCAACTGCACTCAAATCAACGCCCCAGCCCTCCCCTCCAGTCCACAACCCAGAACTGATCCTTCCTCGTGGGCTCAGCTGCACTGCCAGTCCCTGGGGAGCAGGTGAGACAGTCTTGGCCCAGTGTAAATGAGACTGTATTCTTGGGGCTCCCCGAGCCAAGGGAAAGGGCAGGCTTGGGAATTTCCAGGCAAAGGGCAGCAAAAACTGGCCACAAATGAATCATTAACTTTCGAGTCGAGTGCTCAGAGGAGCTGGTGCCAAGGTCTTGGGCTCTGGCCTGTGTGGGCCACTTGGCCTTCCCTGGCTCAGGCCTGTGGACAGCATCCCCGCCCCCTCTCCCTGCTGTTGCCCCTGCCAGCCATCTGCTTCATACCCTATGGCCACTGGTCACCAAGAGCCAGGCCAAAGTAGCCCAGATGTCTTCTGGGAGAGAACTGGCTGTAAACTTGGCCTCCCTGCTTTGGTTCTTCTGGAATGCTTCCTCTTTCAGCACACTCCCTCCTCTCTGCCCTGCAAGTGCAGAGCTCCAACTTCATGCCAGGGCTCCATCCACCCTACTGGCAGCGGGCCTTTGCCTTCCCCTTTAGACCCTGGTGGCCAGCACGAAGCAGGTATAGCTGGGGAGCCTGTATGTGCTGGACACTGCCCCTAGCTTCTGCATGGAGCCACAAGGATAGTCCTAGGGCCAGTGGTGGGGTGAACACTCCTCACCTGGCTCAGGTGAGGTAGCATGTTCCCTTCTAGGCCTCCTCTCAAAGTGGCCAATCCAGCTGCCATGTGTCCCAAAAGAAGTGGTAGGAGGTTAGGGAAGGCAGGGGACCCAGGTGACTGCCGGGACACAGTGCCCTGAACCCTAGGAGATGGATTCTCAGTAGTTACCAGACATTAGTTCCTACCGCTTTGGGTCCCAAGGCAACATTGGGCAGCTGGGGACCCCAAGACAGCTCTCCTGAGCCAGGTCTTGGGTGGGCCTGCTGGGCCTGAAGGGTGCACACAGAAGACAGCTCATGAATGCCCAGTCCTCTGATGTCCCAGAAGAACACCACTCAGCATGCCTGTGCCTGGGGCTCCAGGCTGAGCAGCCACCTGCACTGCAGCAACTGGCTGGCGGTGACAGTCACACACACCACCAGGCTGTTGGCTGTGCTAAATACACCTTTCTCTGAATCCTTCTGCTGCACCACTTGGTGCATATCAGCCTGATGAAAAGATGAATGATGTAAGGTGCAAAGAAATGCAAAAGATGAAGGAAACTGCACCTGCAACAGAACAGGGACTTCAGATGCAGGCACCTGCCCTGCCACACCTGTGCACAGAGCTACAGCAGGTGCTGTGGGTGGCATCCCATCCCCTCCACTCTATCCCCAACCCCTTTCTCATCTGATCCTCCAAACAACCTAGGAGACGACAACAACTGAGAATGACTAGCTGTGACAGATGAGGAAACCGAGGCCTCATGCAAGAAACAGCAGGACTTCTCTAGCCATTTATGTGCCCCTTTACTTCTCACAGTAACCCCGGTGGGTACTGCTGCCAACCCCACTGATGCTGTGGGCAAGCACTGAGGATGGCAGGGTGGAGAGAGCCACTCAGCACCATTCTGCAGGTGGCAGAACCTGATTCTCACCCAAGTTGCTTCCCTGGCATAAGGCTTTTCCTAAGGCCTGGCACAGATTTAGGGTGGGCTTACAGATGTGGCAGGGAGAAGCAGATGCAGTTTGGGAGCAGAATTGAGGCCAGGCACCCTTCTCCCCATCTCAGCCTCCCCTCCCCACACCCCAGGGATAGGATTTAGGCCAGATGAGACCCCCCTTCTACTTCTGCAGGACTTCTGAGCCAGGTCATCCTAACGGCAACGACAGAGTCAGACTGACGAGCCCAAGGACCAAGCTTAGGCACTGTGTGTGTGTGTGTGTGTGTGTGTGTGTGCCTACGTGTGTGCATGAGTGTGTGATGCATACAGCATGCCTCACAGAAGACAGGCCAAGATGGCAGCTGCAAAGCCCATGCATGCTACACATGCGCTCCATCATGCCTCTGACATGGACGCCTGAGCACACACTCCCAAGTGGGGTATGCATGCAGGGGGGTGTTGACACACATCTACTCCCAAGAGTCCCAGGCAGATAAAAGGGTGGGGCTGCCCATGGCAGGCAGACAGGCACACATGTGTGGATGCCTAGGCACATGGTCATGCCGCTGCATGAGCCAAGAACAACACCTGCTGTGTGCGACACTGACACAGGGATGGCCTTGAATGTGCTCAGAGCACATGGGTCAGGTGTGCACAAACATGCACCTCCACAAGCCAGGCCAGAAGCACAGGCAAGGGGAGCAGGTGGGCTGCCAGCCATCTGCAGAGCTGTGGGAGGTGCCTCTGCCACTCTGCTGACGTTGTTAGGCCCATCCACAACAGCTCCATCCATCAAGAAGTCGCCTGCTGCAGGCGTTCCCATCCGTCCCCAGGATACAGTGCTTAGAAGGAATTCACAGCCCTGGCCTTGCATCTGTGTGTATGCAGGTTTGGCAGAGTGAAGCAGAGCTGACAGTTGCCACCCTTGGCCCCTGTCCCCGGGCCCTGCCTCCCTCTGGCCCTTCTTACTCCTTAGCCTGGGAACAATGAGTGAGTCCAGGAGCCATCCGCCTTAGCTCAAAAAGCTTCTCCTAGGACCCAGCACATCCTATGACTTGGGTGCCTACAGGATGTGAGTGAGGACAGGAATGGCCCGGTTGTCAGCAGGCCTGGAGTTATACTCAACCCCCTTGGGTGAGTCCCTGGCTGCCTCTTCCCCTCCCTGCCTCCCATCCCCGGTCTGAGAAGTGGAGTCCGGAGCACATGCTCTCCCGGGACTGCTGTTGCTAGTGAGGAGCAGCTGGCTGCCTGCAGAGCAGACCTTCTATGGGTGCTGATTAATCCTGGCGATTCATAATGCAGCCATCTGTGTGTCCCGGTGGGGCCGGCATGTGCAAACAGGGGCTCTAGGCCCCAGAGATGACATGATAGGTCCTGGGGTAGGCCGGAGACACACGGCCTGAGAGCAGAGCTAAGCGACTACACTGTAGATACTGTATGGGCAGATGCTGGGAGGAGAGACAGGCAGGCAGGCAGGCAGGCAGACAGACGATGTAAGGCAGGCTCACCAGACAGCAAACAATAGGCCATTACCCTGCGCCAAGGATCTTGGGCAGAGCTCTCTGCGCCTGCCTCTGGCCAGCCTGGCTCCAAGCAGCCTGCAAGACAGTGAGTGTTTCTGATGCTCCCCAGTTCTGTTCTTCCACAGCCCCATGGGACTCGGTGCACCACTGACATTACAGGCCCCTGGAAGGCTCTTTCTTGGTGCACACACGTGTCCCACTTCACACACATTATGCCCTGCGGCTGCTCCAGCCAACTCACATGTGCAGTTCCATATAATGGTGGAATGAGTGCTGGTGGGCCCAAAGAACCTGCATCTTGAGCCCAGTGAGCCTCATGAGACCCCATGTGGCATGCATGCCTATTTCACAGATGAGGAAACTGAGGCACTGGGAGATGGAATGAAGGAACTTGCCAAAAGCCACCTGACCAGGAACTGAGTGAAACGCAAAGCAGGCTGTCTGCCTCATCCATAAAGCTACATAAAGACCCTAAATGGGTGAACAGAGCAGGGACTAAATGAATGGAGGAAGCTGAAATGCCAGGATCCACCAAATGCTCTGAGCTATCTTGGCAACTGCAGGATGAAACGGCCAGAAGATGAGGGCATGGACAATGGCTAGTATTGAATGGCTCTGTGACCTCAGGCAGGTCTCTCGACAACCCTGGGCCACAATTCCCTCACCACGAAGGCCAAGGGGACTCCCCAGGGCATAGGTGGAGAGATAGAACATGAGAAAAGGCCATGACCGGTGCTGCATACACAGCAGCCAGGATTTCCAGCCCACAGGCCACATGCCCACTCCATGGGGACAATCCATGTACCAAGTGAGGCACTGATACCACCATGTCCATCCAGGAAAGACTAGGATACTGGGTCATTGGCATGCTGTCTTTGAATAAGGCATTATTACATGGACTGTTGCCAGTCCCCCTGTGGGGTCAGCCCTGATAGCATAGTGGCCATTTCTATCATGCTTGGGGCTTGGTGCTCACTCTGTGTCCAGCCCTGGTTGGCCTCAGTAGAGAGGAGAGGGAGAGATACACAGAGGCTTCTTCCCTATAGCATTGGACACTGCCCTGCACAGCCTGCCATGTGGCTCTGGACAGCTAAGGACTGCCCATGGTGCACGCACCTGCCAAGTGCCAACAGGAACCTCCTAGCTCCAACACCTCCAGCCCAACCCTGGAGATGTAATGCAGCTGGGATCTAGCTGCAGGCTTGGGGGAGGGGGAGGCTTCTGTGCAACAAAACCCTGGGTGTCACCAACCTTCTTTCCCACATCCATGGCAGAAATAAACAATCGATTCCCCCTCTTCTCATAAGATCCTGAATGTCTTCAAAATAACTCCCATGTGGATGCACAGAGAGCGAGACAGAACCTGCAGCATTTGCCACTCCTGACAGTGGGGCAACAATGCCCCTGGGATCGGCCAGGCCCAGCAACAGAAAGGCTTTGTCTCACTCCCCAGTGGGCACATAGCAGTTTGGCTCGGGCCACATGTGGACGCTGCCTTTGGGAGCTGTAATGATGACACCTGGAGCACCTGGAGTGCGGGATCTGGTCTGACCACCAAACCTTTGTGTTTGTCTCCTGGGCCCCAGGAGAGGACTTCCCAGGGACCCTCCTTGTTCTGTAGGGCAATGGTTATGTCTGTGTTCTCAGAAGCTGTACCCCACCCCCTGCTATGAAGGAACAGAAGCCAGTGCTTGAGGGAAGGGTCTCTGTGGAGCTGGCAGAGCCCTGAGATCACCTAGCATTATTCCGGTTTTGTCACTTCCTCTTGCCATCTTGGCTGCCACACTGGCTTAATGTTGTTCTTGAACTCTTCACAATGTTTGCTCAAATACGTTTGTTTAAGAAAAATTGACTAGGAGCAGCTGAAATAAAATTCACTTCACTCAGACCTGGAGTAGAACTTAAACATAAAAACATATGCAAGGAAGGGGTCGGTGCTGTGGCCCAGTGGGTTCAGCCACCACCTGCAATATCACCAGCAACCCGTACAGGAGTACCAGTTTGAGTCCTGGGAACTTCTGCTCCGGCTCCCTGCTAACATACCTGGGAAAGCAGCAGAGGATGGCCCAAGTGCTTGGGCTCCTGCACCCATGCAATACACTGAGTTCTCGCCTTCAGCCTGGCCCAGCCTCGGCTACCACAGTCCTATGGGGAGTAAACTAACGGATGGAAAAAATCTCTGTGAGTTTGTCACTCCGCTTTTCAAATAAATAAATGTTATACAAGAACAGACAACAGCAGTGCCAGGCAGCCTGTCCTTGCCCATCGGCTACAGTAGAGGACCCCTTCCTAAGCTAGATACAGGTGGCAGCCCTGAATGGTTTAAAGGCCCCTGCTTTGGGGAGCACAAGCCTAGCTCAGAGTTGCTTGCTTGCAAGACCTGAGGTGCAGGCAGTGGTGCCCTGTTGCACAGATGACACACAGCCCTGGGGCCAAAGTCATGCAGCAGCAACAGCAGCGAGTGGCCAAGCCGGGCACCTGCAGGAGTCTCCATTCCCCTCCTGGCTGCTGTCGCCGCCTTTGTGTCACAGCAGTCACTTCTGCAGAGTGGAATCACTGTGACCCATGGTGGGTGCGGTAGCGCTTACACCGAGGTTAACAACTGTGATTTAAAAGGTCATTTGTCTTAATTTTCAGGAATCCACGTCTCAGGGAGGAGATAAGTAACACGCCGGGCGCAGGAAGCTAGTCTTTTAGAAAATATTTATAGCATTTCAAGACAGTTTGGTGGCAATTGGATACAACATCTGCTATTTTCCTCACTTTGTACCGCAGCGCTAAAACCCATAGCAGTGCAAACTCACACAACAACACACGCACACAAACACAAGGCCCTCCCATAACATACAACAGCCACCACCCCAGCAGCACACAAAGGAGACCAAATCCCAGGGCCGACTGGAAACCAAACGTGACCCCAGAGTGTTACACTTTTTACGTGTATTTGAAAAGCATAGTCTCAGAGAGAGAGAGAGAGAGAGAGCTTCCAACTGCTGGTTCACTCCCCAGTGGCCACAATAGCCAAAGCTGAGCAGATCCGAAGCCAGGAGCCAGGAGTCTCCTTTGGGTCTCTCACATATACCACCACGTGATCAGAAGGGCAGTCCTCAAGGCCAGTGTGAAAGTAGTGGACTCTAGGGTACAGGATACCCAAACCTGAGTCCAAGAGATGCTGGCTCTCACAGCAACAGAAGTGAAAGCAGTCTCCCTGGATTCCTGGAAGGGTGAGCCTCCTCCATCCAGGTGCTAAGCTAAGGGCTCCCCATGTTACCTCCACCCTGGGAGCTTAGTGACTTCTATACCCCCATTTTGCAGATAGGAAAGCAGAGGCTTTAGTAAACCATGAGAGCATGGATGGCGAGCTGGTCCCACTCACCATGGGGTGACCATGATATTGTATGTGGCCTCTTCACATGCTCCTGCTCCCAGTGCCCTCCCCGCATGTGCCTCCACAGCCCTCCCTCTGGGCCTTGCTTCACTCTCTCCACACCAAATATCCAACAAGCCAAGGGCAGCCAGGAACTCCAGCCTCTGAGGTGGGAACTCCAAGGCCTGGAGAGGGGAAGGTACATGCTCAGGGTCATGACACCAGCCAGTGACAAAACCACGAACTGGGAAAACTTCCCACACCTGTCATTGCTGCCTCCATCCTCCACAGCCCAGACCAGGCACGCAAGGGCCAGCTGCCCCGACACAAGAAGAAATTCACCTGGCTAAGAACCAGGTTTGACACCCACACCCAGGATGCCTCTGACCCAACCGTGCCCCAACCTTCCCAGCGTCACTCCAACATGCCTCCCTCATCACCCCCCCATCCCCCACCTCGGGCAGCCAGGCTGCAGGCCAGGCCCACCCAACCCATGCCTGCCTGCAAACCAGGGCACCACAAGGTCCTCATCCATGATGCACTGGGACAAAACCCCAAGCTAGGCCCTAACGGAAGTGCCCGCCCACACGGCCCAGCTCCAGGCTGGCAGGGAGCCCTAGGGAGTAGGGCCAGCCCAGTCTGCCCAGGGCCTGGTGCGCCCCTGTGGCCTCACCCCTGGGCTTTCCTCCCCTCCGGGATGTCAACAGACACAGCAAACCTGCATGCCCAGGAGAGCTGCACAACCCACTCCCCACTACCCTTCCATTCCTGGATCCTGCTCAGCACCACCCCACTCCACGGACTCCTTCCGCTACCACGCCAGGTATCCAGTCCAAAAGCCAAGGGCTTGGCTGCTCCCCTTCGCCAAGCCATCTGCCACTTGCATGGCATACCCCACCCCCACCCCTGTGGGTTGATCTGCCGGCTTCTCGCAGCTCCTTGCCTAGGTGAGGGCAACGGCCCCTTGCTGGCCTCCCACTCTCACTTCCCTCCTGCTCGTTCGCAGCCCTACAATAAAGCTTCTCCTGGTGACAGCCTGTTTACCCAGCCCCAGCTTCCGCATGGACCACCTGCCCTGTGCCTCTGGCACTGCCTGTTCCATCTCCTCCCCATCACTACTGTGCAGTGGGTTCCATCCTCAGGCACCAAGTACAGTCCTTTCCCAGGCCCTCTGCACCTGCCATTCCCTCTGTCCCCTTCCCACATCATGGCTGGTTCTTCTCAAGTGCACCAGTCTACAGGTCCTTCTCAAGTGCACCAGTCTAAACTACATGACCCCTGGCCACCCAGTCCCTCCATCCAGCATCCCTCACTGTTTCCTGTCATTGCACGGCCTACAAGCTGATGACGATTCACAAGGACACCTGCTCTGTCCGATGACATCGCCCCAAGAGAGTCCACAGCAGCTGGTGAGGCTGGCCTCCTGCTTCCTTCAGGGACCACGACAGTGGCTGGGCCAAATTGGAAGCTCAGTGTTTGTTGAATACATACATGAGTAACTACTGGTGATTTCACTGGTATGCCTCCACACTCCCCACTCCAGCTAGATGAGAAGGCTTCCACTCCATGGGGGAGGAGGCTGAGGTACACAGACTCAATACAGCCAGCACAGGCTGCGTGGAGTCCAGGACAAGGCTCCACCAGCTACCACACTAGCTCTGCCTCCAGCCAGATAGTGGAAGGTGCAGAAGTTTAGGGAGCTAGAAAATTCATGGAAGTTCTGTGGCTCTGCTATTTCTGTGAAAAATCACCTTGTTCTGGGCTCTGGATAGCCTCCCTGGGGCAATGGGACCACCCTCCCTATGTTCCCCTCCAAGCCAGGTCCTGCTTTCTAGAAGGTGCTAGAATACACTGGCCCAGTCTGAGATCCATGGAAAGGGGGAGGGAGAGGGTGCAGGTGAGGCAGGAGGAGGGGGCTGAGCCAAATTCAGGTCATGCTGCTGCACCCACAGCCCTCAGAGGGCTAAAAATAACCGTGTTTACACACTTTCCAGAACCCGGCCTACTGCCTCGGCCAGGGTTCAGGGACGCCACTACGATCCACGCGCCCCACTGTGCACCTTCTGCCTAGGCCAGGGGAGGCTGGGCTGGTACAGGCCAAGGGCCAGCCAGGGCTTTCTGGCTTTGCCACCTTGGGAGTTTACAGAGGGAGGGAGGGAGGCAGAGAAGGCTGAGCAAGCTGGGTTTCCAGGCGGGAAGAGCTTGCTGCTGGGATACAACTCCCCTGGGAAGGGGATGGGTCCTAAGCCACCTGTGGGCCTCCTCATGCCAGGAGGAGGCTGGGAGTAGACCGGAAGCCCAACTCGCTGTGTGACTGGAGCAGTCCGCTTCCCCTCTGCGGCGTGCAGCTACTGCCCCATGTTGTGGCAACTGAGGACCAACCACTGATTGACAGCTGCTCCCCCAGTGAATCTCCCAGAGAGAGAAAAAGAGAGAGAGAGTGTGTGCTGGGGGGTGTTGGGAAGAGAGGGAGCATTTGAGAAATGGAACTAATCCTCGGAGCTCCAGGACTGTCTTCATGCCAGATGATAGGGCACACCTACCAGGAGGGCCATGCCTGTCTCGCTCCCCACCTCCAGCCCTGGTTCACCCAGCTGGACTTTAACACGAGGGTCAGGTGCCAGGTGCTGGCCTTCAGAGCACCTCTCCCTCTGGACAAACAGGCTCTCCTCTTAGGGTGCAGGTGTCATGTGTGGGGCTGTACCAATAAGAAACACACAATGCTGGCAGAGGTCTTGGCACACTGGCTGGGCACCGTCCCTGGGCAGGCCATGTCCAGCGCAGCCCAGCCCCCTCCTGACCTAATAGCCCCTCTGATAACACCATCCAGGCATTCTGCCGGCTCCCCTGCACTGGCCGTTCCCTCTGCCACTCACATCCTTGCCTCATAGGCTGGCAGGCAGATCTCCCACTTGCCCTGGGGGACTGATGAGTGTCCCCTTGTTCACCAGAAGGGGCTTGACCCTTGGACTTTCATGGTGGGCTTCTCTCCAGTCCCTTCTGCAGAGCCCTCCAGGAAGCTGCTCTCAGTATCAGCCTTGTCCTTCTGAGGGTCTGGTCCCCTGGCGACACCTTGGGGGCCCAGCACCTGTGACTCTTGCTAGCCCTGCTGACAGGCACCCAGAGGTGCTGGTGTGCTCCACCGCACTCAAGAATCCACTTTCATGGGACCACTCCAGCCACTGTGCTCTGTGACCAGTGGCCCTCTCTCCTCAGCCACAACATTCTTCAGGATGCTCACAGATGCCCTCCCTCTGCACTGCTCCTCATCTCCGAATTAGTTCTCATCAGCCCCATGTCAGGACTCATGCCAGGGCGTGCCTGGTGGCAGCCAAGGCCCTTCACAAGGTAACTGAGCCCTGATTAGCTCCTAGGTCTTGCTTCCTACGCATCCAGGCTTCATGCTCCCAGGCCACTTTCTACTGAGCATTCCCTAATTCATCCTTTAGACTGTAGCTCAGACATCTCTTCCTGGATGCCCTCCCCCAGCTGGCTGACCTAAGCTGCCCTCTGGGAGCTCCACATAGTAGGGGGTCGCCTGTCTGGCTCACTGCATGGACAAGCCCTAGGCTCCTGGGATTGGGCTAGAGACAGCCACTCTGGGACTAATCCAAGGTTGTTATGAAACACAGGCAGACCAATTAGAGTTCCTATCAGGTGGACACGATAGGGTGAGCCGGCAGGTGATGTTCAGAGGGGTTGGAGACCAGTTCAAGTCACCCAGCAGGTGTGACAGCACCCATGCTGCCAGGACCAAGTTGGTATGATGTTCCTCCCCACCTCTTAGACAGGACCTCTGGGTGGGAAGATGGGGCTATCTGTACTTTCAAGTACACCTGCAGGCACTGCACCCTGCAGCTCTGTGCCTCTTCCCACTCCCTCAGGAGCAGCTCTGGGCTTGGGGGACACCTCCAACCCAGAGGAAACAGGGGAGCCCAAGAGGAGTCTGACTCAGGTAGCCAGGAATCAATCCTAGAGCTCCCCAGAGCCTCAAGGGGAAAGGAGCATCTCAAATGCACCCTGGGGGTGGGCTGAGAGGGCCAGGAGCATCCCCTGGCCTGAAGGTATCAAGTCTCCATGACCTGGGAAGTCAGAACTGCGAGCCATCCAACACCAATACACGCCAGTCCCAGACCTTCCCAGCGGACTCAGGGCAGACAGGTTGTACCAGGTCACATCAGAACAACCTCCACCTTACCTCCCAGGGGTCCTCCCAGCCTGCTCCCCAGCAGGGCATGGTCAGAAATACTCAAACGTTAGCTCTCTGCCCAGCTGCCACCTGCAGCCACCCTTCCGGTCAGACCCTGGGAGCCTCGCAGACCCCACCTCTGCCCAAGTCCCTCATGCCAGAATCGTTTTACTGATATGTGACACCTGGGTCTACTCACTCCTGGCTAGTGATCATTAACCCCTGGACAATGACAATGACCTCAGAGGCCAGGTCTCATTCCCACGCCCACCTCCTCTGCACGTGCGCAAAGGCCCATGGTTGATCGGATGCTCAGCAGCAGCTCGGAGATCCTGCATTTGGGGTTTCAGGTCTCCCCTCTCCACTCTGTTGCTGCCCTGCCATGAGTCTGACCACTGTCCAAGTGTGAACTCACTTGTGCTCACACGAGCCCTTAGGCAGGTGGTTCTTATTACTGTCCTATTTACCAAATGAGGAAAGTGAGGTGCCAAGTGCTTGAAGGGTTCCCCCAAGATGGGTGAGCCATGACAGCTGGGATTCTGAGCCCAGCAGCCTGGCTCCACAGCATACAGAGCAACCCACAAACACACTGCTTCCACTGCAGCTCAGGACTAACCTGGCCAACTCCCTACTTGGCCATCAACTCCAGGGTACCCAGGGCCTGGGACCACACAACTCCCAAAGCATACACGTCCACACAAGGTCGGCCACTCTTCCATGTCCTCTGGCCCTTGACCCTTACATAGAAATGACCACTTCCATACTCTATGCTCCTATGAGCCCTTAGGCTCCCGTTCTCTGTAGAGCAAGGCCAAATGGAGTGACCCTCAGCACCGGGTAAGGCCTCTGGCTCTGCTCAACCACACAGGCCTGAGAAGTCCTTAGCATGGAGGTGGCGCAGAAGGGTTGCAGTATGGCTTAGTTGTGGCCCTTCCAGCAGCATCTCCTCCTTCTCACCTCCCCCGTACCTTACACCACAACGGGGAGTGGGTAGGTGGGGCTGTTAGTGTCCACAAAGCCCACAGACAGGGCCACGGGACCACATATGTAGTGAGCACAAAAGCCCAAAGTGACAGAAATTGATAAAAACTTCACCGCGCTGCTGACACCCCATATATCAAAGGCCCCAAATCTCATTCTCTGCTTGCCTCCTGTTTCTATCAGAGCTTGCCAGCTGCACATTTATTGAGAAGTTTGTGATCTGACAGGCACTGTATTACTAACATTAATGATGCATCAGTCTCTAGAATTACTGGGGAAACAGTCCAATTGATTTTATTATCATCTCCAGTTCTTCACATCCCAGTCCAGGCGGCTTGCTACCAGGATTGTGAGTAAGCAGCCACACAAATAAACAAAGGCTGCAAAGGCCAGAGCTAACCCCAGGCAGGAGAACCCGGGCTGGACCTGGGACACCCTCCACCCCTACTACCCTCGGAAACAGCCCAAGCAGAAATAGCAGGTGGTCTATGATGGCTGACCTGGCCAGACCTCCCATTCAAGTAAGCAGAAATAGCCAGTGATATCATTTGTCATGTGCCCCCAGCTGAAGCAGGGAGCAGACTCCAGCAAGAACCCACCTGCAGGTCCAGGCCACATCCATACCTGGGTTCATTCCCGCAGCAAGCCACCCTGCTGGCTCTCTCGGGGGCTGGCAAGGCTGACCACTGAACATGGTCTCCCTTGGGTGCTGCCCCAAAGCTCTGTGCTTATGCTATTCCCTCTGCCAACAGGTGTTCTACTCTCACCCTCACCTCTCTGTATTCCTGTCAGGCACTCTGCTCCTCTTTCTTAGCACTTACTGTAATTTGCAAAGATATCATCTATTGTCTTGCTTACACATTTCCCCCCCTATGGCTACTGGCACCAGGAAGCTCATCTGTCCTGGAGCTGTCCAGTCCCCAGAGCCTGGGAGGTGACCCGCAACGCTGCAGGCTCCCCCAGGTTCAATGGATCCAATTATTATGCAACCCTGGGTTTAGAAGTACTCAGGAGGGGCTGGAACCTCACTCATATCAGAGCACCTAGTTCAAGACCCAGTTCCTCCATTTTTAACACAGCTCCTGCTAAGGCACCTGGGAAAGCAGCTGAAGATGGCTCAAGTGTTTGTGCTCCTGCAGGTACATGGGAGACCCAGATGGGAGCTCTAGGCTCCTGGTTTCTACCTGGATGCTCTCTCTCTCAGATAAGAAGTGCTCAAGCAAACAGTAGTCTCAGAGCTGAGGTCGCACTTCTCACTCCTGACCGCCACCCACCCTCGGAGCTCTGCTCCTGTTTCTCCCCTGCAGAGCCATCCTGACACTTGTTCTTCTCTCTCACCCAGGAACCTTTGAGAGCAGCAGGGCTGGGCTTGAGGTCAGCCCAGGAAACAGGTTCAAATTCTGGCCCTGCCTACTATGCAAAGCAGGGAACCACAGTAGAGTTCTGCCTGCTGGATTTCTATGCGAGATGGGGGTGTAAACCCCTGGGTCCCTTTCTCAGGACCAGGTCCCTGAGCTGTAAGGCAGCAGCACCTGCAAGTTGCTGCTGTCGGCAGATGGTCCAAACTGACCATGGAGACTGAGACTTGGGGATTCCATCAAGTCCCCAGATGGGGATCTGACAAAGGCTCAAGTAGCCACCACTGTTTTCTGGCCAAAAGAGTCCCGGGCATTAAGACCATTAGGTTCTCCCCTCCTCTCCCTCCGGGCTTGCCACCCCGCTCTTCTTGTGGTATCACTGGTTAAGGTGTTAAAGGAGAAGACAGATGCGGTGGGTCTGTCCTCAGTGGTCAGAAAAGGCATTTTCATCTAACAAGAGACCAATGGGTGCCTGCAAAGGCCAAAGGGTCAGGCTACACCAAGCAGGCTGTGCACCAAGGTCTCACTGGGAACCGCAGAGGAGGGGAATGGGGACTAGGGTTCCTGTGAGCAGTCTCCTCCATGCTGGGCAGTCGTCTTGCAGTCCCATGGCAGCAGATGTGACCTAACAAACAGTAGTCTCTCCCAGAGAAGGATGGCCCAAATGTGATATAGTCACGAGCATGTAGCGCATGGTCTGCCTGGTGGGGAACGCTAACCACACCCTTTTGTTCCCACTTTACAGTCATACAAGTGGAGGTGCTGGAGGGGAGGTGTAATGCCCCAGGCCCCACAGGAGGAGGGCGTGGACATCAATGGTGTCCTGGAGGGCACGGGAACAGCCCCTGCCACCGAGGGTCCCAGGCCTCTGACTACCACCCTGCTTCCCCAGTAGGTCGGTGAAATCCACGGATACCTTGCACTTGTGCAAAATTCCCCAGTGTGCAGGAAAGGACAGGACCAACAGACACGTCTCCCATCGCCTGCACCTCATATCACTTTTGAAATGACCAGGGCCATAAGCACTCCCCATTTCCTGCCCAAAGAACCTAAGTCCACCTGCTAGCAGGTGTGAGGTTCAGATTCCGGGTCCCCTCAGCCTGGGCAGCTGGCCCCAGTCTCCCAGCAGCACCTGGCGTGAGGGTTCCCTATGGGCAGGGGGAGAGTAGAGGCTGTTCAGCTCTTTCGCTCACGCTTTCTGGATCCTCCTGTGGCCACCGCCGGCAGCCTATGCACCTGGCACACATTGCCAGCAGCAGCCTGTCAACAGGAGCTGCTGCCGCCAGACTCACAGGGCTGGCCTGTGCTGGGTACCACAAGCTGGTTACCCTGGCATTTCCAGCAGCATTGCTCTGGCTCAAGCAGGACTTTCTGGATAAGTAGCACCTGGCTCGGTGTCTGAAGGAGCCCAGCTTTGAACGGGTGGGGGCCAGACAATGCCCTGGGGCTGACTGTTCACTGTGGCCTTAAGCTCAATTCTCTCTCTAAATGCAAATGGGCTTCTTCCTGCAAGTCAAACCTTGCTTCCTCAGACTGATAAAAATCATCCCAATCAGGCTCTTCTTTTTATCTCCCCCGTACAGAAAGTCCACTGCAACCACACCTCCTAGAAAGAAAAAACGTCTGCCTACAGCCTACAGCGGCACCACCAGGGACACCCAGGAGCACAGCAGGAGGGGCCAAGCAGCCTGTGGACAAAGGAGCTCCAAGACCTGCAGCCTTCAAAACCTGCCTCTGGCTCCTGCCACGAAGACGGCAATGTGGTGCAGTCAGTTAAGCCATCATCTGCAACACCTGTGCCCGAGTTCGAGGCTCCCTACTAACTCACCTGGGAAAGTAGCAAGCAGACAATGGCCCACATGTTTGACCTCCTGCACCCACTAGTGAGAAAGACCTGTGCGGAATTCTAGGCTCTCTGCTTTGGCCTGACCATGCGTCAGGCATGGTGGCCATGTGGGGAGTGAACCAGTGGATGGAAGATCTCTTCTCTGTCTCTCTGTAACTCTGCCTTTCAAAAAATAAATCTGCCTCTCACACGCTTGAGCTTAGAGGCCTGGATCACTCAGAGTGTGTATTTACATGGGGCCATCCACAGCACCTCCATCTCAATGCCACAATGCACAGACAGACTTGCCTGGCACAATGCAGACAACCCAGTAAGTCAGACACAGCAGAGGTGATAAGAATGTCATCATGTGAACCCAGGGTTCCCCAAGCCTCAGTTTCCCGCACTGTTCCACGAGCCACCAGCGCCTCTCTCACTGGTGGCTCAGCCTTCCTCCCCTGCTCGCATCATGTGCCAACAGCTACAGGGTGCTGCTTTCCATACTGAGTCCCTTCACTCTCTCTCAAGGGCTCTTTGATGAGAGAGACAAAAAAAATCTGCTCTGGGAACAATACAACACACGCTCCTCTCCTAGGAAAGCCAGCTCCCTCGCTGCCCCTCTACCAGCTGGTGTCCGGATTTCAAACACTCCCAGGCAGCACTTCAAGGCCCACACCCAGTGCAGAGCCCAGCCACTGAGCCACCGGGGATAACGGCCCCGATAAGGGGTTTGCTACCAGGAGGGAAATGAGGGGCCCCCAGGGAGTGAGCAGGAAGTGCAACAGTGCACAAAACAGCCACAGACGCACACCAAGACCTCTGGCCCAGGGCCGGCGATAGTTTGTGTGCTACCTCTGGGTGGCTGTCACCCAGCACTGGGCTTGCGAGGGACCTGCAGCCATCCCTCCCCCACCCCAGTCCTGCCTGGCCCCCTTAGCAGGCATCAAGCATTTCCAGCCAGCCAGGGAGGTGGGTGTGCAGGTTGGACCCATTGATGGAGGAGAAAGCGGAGGCCTGAAGAAGGGAGGTGGTTGCTATTGCAAGCCAACTCTTGGGGCTGCCTTCAGTCAGAACAGAGGGGGGCCTACAGTTGTCAACTCAGCCCCAAACCTGACAACGTCAGCCTGCCAAGGACCTTCTCCCATCCCTGGGCCTCAGTGACTTCTCCAGGCAGCCAGGAGGAGGGAGCGGGCAGCGGGATGGGTCCCAGCATGGTATGGTATTGCAGGGGAGTCACCAGGCCCAACCTGCACCAGAGTTCTCCAGAATCGGTCCGCAGTTCTGCCTCTGCCACCCGGTCTTCGAGAGCCAGCACACCTGAGGGCTCCCCACTCAGAGGCGTAATTAGCAGGGTTCCGCACTCCTCCAGCCCAGGCTCCCTGCCGCCAGATTAATCTCCTAAAACAGTGTTCTGTCCCTGCCCCTCCCTGCTCAACCCACCCACCCACTGTCTCTCCGCCCCTCCCCCAACCCTGCCTTCCACCCTCTTTCCCCAGAGGCTAGGCTACTATGTGGGGGCGGAGCTGCCTTCAAACATCCTCCACCCCTCAGAGCTGCAGGAACACCTCCCAGAACCTTTCCTCCCCCTCCTCCTTCTCCCGCCCTAGTGAGAAAGCCTGCAGCGTCCTCCAGGTTTTCCCTGGAATGCCCATTCCTCCAGGAAGCTCTGCCCAATCACTCTGGCCCATTCTCATCTTTTGGTCCCCAGAATCTCAGTTTCTTGGGGCCATGCTTCCACTCCAGGCTGTGCCTTGACCACCCCAGACCCATGGCTCAGGCCTTCTAGATGAAACTCAAGTCCAGAACTGAGCAAATGGACAGGCCTCCCCTCCTCCCCCAACCATTCCCAGCATGGCAGGGACTGCACCAGCAAACTGCAAAACTGAGGCTGTAGGGAGGTGCAGGTTCTCCGACTGGTCTGTCAGAGTATAAGCCAAAGTGGGGCCTCCATGGGTGGGTGGACAGGAAGGAAGCTGAGCTGGAGCCCCAGCTATCAGGGTCAAGGCCCATTGGCCCCAGGGAAAAGGTAGTGGGCCAGAAGGCTGGGTGGGATCTAGGCACCTGCGACTGGTGCGCCCCCCCAGAGCAGGTGTTCACAAGTCTTGAGTTATGTCATGCGTGGCAGGCTGGTGTGTGCATACGTGTGAGTGGGTGGAAGGGGGCTGTTCTGTCTTCGTTTCAGCTTTTCCAGATGGAACAGCAATGGTAAGCACGCCACTGCACACTGCTGGCTCTTGGCCTGGCGGCCCAGCCACTCCTGGAAGCTGGGACATCTCCATGAGTGGGTTTCTTGTTCATCTCAATGTCATCTCTGGAAAAGGGCACAGACTCCAGGAGACATCACTTTGCAGGCTCCTACATGCCAAAGGGAGCTGTTTTCCACCACACCAGTCATCCAGTGCAAGTTCAGGATATCTGCAGACCCCTGGTCCCCACACCCTGGTGGGGACAGAAGGACTACTACCCACAAATGCCCCAGCACTTCCCTTCCACTTGTGGCAGGGGCATTTGAAACAATGATGCATGAGCCCCAACCTCTCCTGGCCTCTTTTCCCATCTGTAAAATGGAGCAGGCAGACCCAATGCCAGCAAGGTGGCCCCAAGGGTCCACACTGCACCTACAGGGATAGGCAGGCAGGGTGTGGACAGTGTTAGAAGGCAGGTGGAAGGAAGAAGAGGGCAAAATGGCAGCATGCTGGGGTTGTCCAAGGTTGCAGGAGGAGCCTTAAATACTGGTCAATGGCTTAATCCTGCATAATGATTTACAAAGTGACAAGTAAAACATTTCCTGTGACAGCTGGAAGGGAGAAGCACAGAAATAAAATGACACTCTGGTTTGTCCTGTGTGTCTGTAAACTTTCCCCTCCCCTCCTTAGTAAGCTCTGGCACACACAGACACCCTGCATGGGGAAAAGGAGCAGGTGGCCTGGGGATGGGAGTGAGAGAAGGACTAAAGAGGCTGGGCTGGGTCCCCTGTCCCAGGCGCGGCCAGGAGGACCAGTGCCTATGGCAGTGACAATCCCAGAAGCCTTCCAACGGATGTCCTCTCTTCACAGTTGAATACGTGCTAAGGGCATACCTTGGAGGGAATCACTTTAGGAACATAGTAGGTACCCCGAAACTCCCATTGTGTTCAGTCCCCCTAACTACCACCAGAGATCTACCCAGCAATCGTGAGGCTGCTCCTATCTTCCAAGTCCCAGAGAGCAGGGGTCCTCTGTTTCTCTTGGCCAGCTAGGGGACCCAACTGCACCTGCCCCAGACTCAAAGAGAAGTAAACAAGGAAACCCGGAAGCACCCTCAGCTGGGAAAGTGAGCAGGATCAACGGGCAGCACCCATTGCCATGACCAAAGCCACAGCCCCCCCTGAGGTGTGTACTAGAGTTAGTGCCATGGGTTTGTGCAGTGGAGCCCGCTGGGCTTGGGCTGGAAAGGATCCAAGGTGCTGATGCCAGGGCCATGAGGCACACAGAGGCTCTCTGCAGCAATGAACTCTGCCAGCTGCCCTGGGCTCCAATGCCTGCTCTTCTCCTCTAGGGCAGCACCCACCCAGGGACTTGACCAGGGATAGCGAGCCTGGGATGGAGCCTAGCGATGCCTAGGTGGATGGAGACAACAGCCACGCCCGGGGGTGGGCAAGGACAGACAGCTGGGGGGCGGGGGGTGCGCGGCGAGGACAGCCAGCCATGCCCATAAGATGATTTATTAACACCAACAGATACAGAATGGCTGCAAACAGGTGAAGGGGACCTGAGTCCCCTTTGTGATGGCAGCACCAGAAGTGACGTAACCCCTCTTTGAAGTAAGGACAGATTACTTGCCTTCCAGGACTATAGTGACAGCCTCGAGAGAGCCCAGAATGCTGTATTTGAGGCACAACTGCCCTAGGTGAATGTGGCCTGAGATACATTTGTAGGGGGACAGTTGATTGCAAACCTGATGTGGCCTGACAGGTGCACCTGCTATGGCCATCCCCACACCATTCTGGCCCAGACTCAGAGCACTGCAGCTGACAAGAGCCCAAGGATAGGCGACAACAGCCACGGGCTGGTCAGAGATATCCAAGCTCCTTGTAGCCCCACCCTCACACGCACACTGACACCTGGCAACTATGGCAAGGTGAAATGTGGACCTGCACCTTTAACCGATATCACACAGCAACCTGCCTCAGCAGGCCTGGATGCCAGTGTTTACCCAACAGAAGCATGTCCCGCCCTCCACCCTCCCCCGGCAAGCTGGAGCCCATTTGCCCGCAGACTCGCCTGGTGCGTAGGACGTGCGTACCAGGCCTCCGAAGCCTCCGTCCCCGGCCCTGCCCAGGGAATCTTGCCTAAGAGGCCCCTGTGGCCTGGCCCAGGCTCCCGTGGCTGAGCCAATTCTCCCAGGAAGCCGAGCCTGGGCGGGCGGCACAGCTGACTCACAGGTGTCCTCAGAGCCCAGCAGCTTTGCGCAAAACAACACAGCATGGGAAGTGCTCCACGGAGCCTGGCACGGCCCAGCCACCCCTCAGGCTCCAACTGGAGAAGGGGAGGGCAAGGGAAGCAGCCAAAGGGATTGAGTCGATTCAGTTCCTCTGTCACCTGAGTGACATGGCACTAACTAACCCATGCACCAGGCTGCAGTGCAAAGACATAGATATGCACACACACAGACTCCAAACCACAAAAACCAACCAGCCCTGTGTAGAATGCAGCCCTTTGGCTTATGATCTGCCCATGCAGGGAGCACTGCCGAAGGTCTGCTGAGTGCCAAGCGCAGGGCTGCGCACTGGGGAGTTAGAGCTTGCCCGTGGGTGGAGAGCTCTTGAGGCAGCAGTGAGCCTGCCAGGTGACGGCTGCAACCATGGTCAGGAAATGGTGCCTGGGGCACCGGAGCCACGGGGGCCCAACCCACGGGATTTGGCTGGGTGCACAAATACAAGCTGAGGCTTGAGAGGGCTTTGCAGATTGCGTAGGAGTTCCCCAGGCAGCCGGCAGAGGGGACCAGAACACGCACGGCAGGCAGGAGGTGTGGCAGAATCAAAGGCCCAAACTGCTGGTGGCCAAGTGGAGGGAGCATATGGAAGAGGAAGTGGGAGGCAGACCCCCTGAAGTAGAAGAGGGGTGCACAGGGGTGGGAAGGAGGTGGCACAGGACCCAGCGGGTAGAGACCAGAGGTGTCAGCTCCCCTGGCTACACATTTTCAGAGCCTGGGCTGGGGCCAACCAGTGAGGACATGGAAACTCACTGTTCTGGGTTGTAGTCCCCAGGAGGTATCCAGGTGACTGCCCAGTCTCAGCCACAGTAGCCCCACTCCTTGTCTTAAGCAGGGCTCCCCTTTGCTCAACACTTTATCCCCAGCTGCCAGAAAATCAAGTCATTTCTGTGGAGTTGAACCTGAGAATACACCCCACTCCCCCCAAGTTGTTCTATCCTCAAAGCATAGGGCCACACACAGCCCTCCAAGTGATCCTGACACCGTTAGGCCAGCAAAGGGAGATGGGAGGGTGGAGGCCTGGGGCTCAGACACATAGGAGATGCAGGTAACATCTGATACACAGGAAGGTGGAAACACTTCCCAAAGGTACAAGCCACCAAAACAGGCTGCTGACTAACCCTCCCCACCTTGCTGAAATCTACATACAGAAGAATAATTAAAGCAGAAGAATGGTGACTACTACTCAGACAAAAGGAGAAGAGGTAGCTACTAGACAAGCAAATACAAACCAAGCAAATCCTGAATTTCTCAGTAACACCCCAGCCTGCCCCCAGGGCAGGCCAGGAGGAAGGAGGGAGGACTCAGTGACTCAGTTTCTTACAGTTCTCAAGGTAAACCGAGGCCAAGATCTGGGTTGAATGGAAGTGCGAACTCTTGAGAGTGGAGGTAAGATGCATTGCATCTTGGAGGTCTGGGTTCCACCCACCCTGGAGAAGAGAAAAAGGAAGCGCAACTAAAGTTCCCGAAAGACAGCTGTTGCAGGGACCTCTGGATGGGGAAACTGAGGCAGGGAGAGTGTGAGGCTTGGCTGGGCTGGAGGATAGCCCAGTGTCTGGTGCTGCCCTGAGGGGGCAGGGCTTTACTCAGCCCCACCCTGGAAACACAGGGTGATGCTATGGGACAAAGAAGACACATTTCAGGGGATGCTTGGATCTTCCCAGGCTGCAGGTGGAGCCTGCCTGTGGCTGGTCACCCTAGCTGGTCTTTCTCCTCTCTGAGCATCCCCAAAAGGCAGGTACCCTTTGCCCATTTCACAGGTGTGCAACAGGGAAGGCCAATCTGCTCCTAAGCACCAGTCGGTAAGAGTTGTGGTGGACATGAGGTAGGCTGAGGCCTCTGTCCATGACCGGCCCCACCCCTGCCACCAGGGGGTGGCAGGTGCAAAGGGCACTTGATGGGGAGTTGGCTTAGGACCTATACTGAGTGTGTTGGGGCCCGGGAGAGGCCTGAGGGACCCCACCCAGGTGTTGCAGGGCTGCAGAGGAAAGCACCGGCCAGCTGGCTGCAGCTTGGTGCTCTGTTAACTTCTGGCTTCTGAGCAATGAAGTGGAGAGGGAAGAGGCACAGTAAGCACATGTGGCCCACCCTCTCAGCCCCAGCACTGCAGGCGTGGACAGCCCCTGAGGGCCGCCCCAGGTCCGGCCGCAGGCCCCAGCATGCTGTCTGGGTACAGCAGCAGAATGTGGAGTAGGCAGTACCTTGTGGAGGCAAAGGGCCACCACCCACAAACACTAGTTCCAGCCACAGTGAAGGTGAGAGAAGGTGACCCAGAGCAGAGTCTGTGCAGCTCTGGTTCTGACTGGAACAAGCTGCCCTGGCTGCTTCCCCTGGCAACCCACTTTCCTGGTCTGCCTCTTGCAAATCACGTGAGTGGAGGACACTGCAATTCTGAAATTCTGGGAGCTATGGCATCTTTTTGGGGGAGAGCGATGAACAAAACAGGGAAACTAAGGCCCACAGAGAGCAAAAGGCCAGTCCGTGGTCACGGGGCAGAATCGGAGGCATGAAGCTGATAGCACAGAGGCTGGTGTTCCTCAATGCCTCCACTCAGACAGGTAAGCTGAGGCTCAGGATCAAAAACGACTAAGGTGACTGAATCAGCAGGAAGCCCAGGATGGTCACGCTGGGTTGGTCCCACACAGCCAACTTAGAGCTGCTCTCTGACCCCAACCTCAAGTTCAGGAAGTTGCAACACTTCCTTGTTTCCATAGAAACCAGCTACTGCTCCAGGAATACACTGAAATGTTTTTTGTTCCCTCCTCTGCACCGGCCCTGGGCCAGGCTGTGAGGACACAGAGCGGAAAGAGGGGGTGTGAGGAGGGGAGGCCCAGACTCAGCCTACGGCACGACAGTCCCTAGCCACAGAGAAGCAGGTTTGTGTCTGGGGGAGGTGGGTGCATGGAGGTGGCAGCTCCTGAGCTGGGCTCTCAGGGGTGAGCAGGAGTTCACTGGGTGGCATGGTGGAAATGGAAAGATGGTCACGTGCTTCAGTTATGTGCAGAGGAGGAAAGGAGGAGGATCGGCAGGTGACAAAGGCACGAGTCAAAATGGCAGGACATGGCTCTGTGGCTGATTGTATCCTGGGGCACGACAGCTGATTGCACCTGCTGCCAGAGGGTGGACAGGTTCCCCAGGGGCCTTCAGGGTACATCCTCAGCGGACCTTCCCAAAGCAACAGAGATCTGACCTTGTCTCCCTCCCCGTGCTGACCACTGGATGCCAGTAAGCATCATGTCTGCTACAGGTCATCTTCAGCTCCCCAGGGGTCCTTTGAGAGGGAGTATTGCATAGCCCAGGACCTTTGCTTAAAGGCCTTGGTGGTCTGCAGCTAAATCAACACGCACCAAAATCAAAACGCACCTATGGAGAAGCGCTGCCCATACCCAACAAGGACCCTCTGTGACCTGGGCCTGATTATACTCCGGATCCCCTCACCCCTTCTACCCTGCAGCCTCAGTCCAGTCACCCAGCTCCACTGGCTTCCTGACCTTCCCTAAAGTGGATCAAGCACACATCTGCCACAGGGCCTTTGCACAGACCGTTCCTGTGCCTGGAGAACTCTTTTCCCAGACATCTGTCCACTGGGTTCACTGCCTGCTCTCTCTGGAGGACTTGCTCAAACACTTGCCTCTGCAGAGCAGCCTTCCCTGATCCCATCCTCCTGTAATGCCTTATCTTATTTATAGTTTTTCCCAAACTCTGCATGACATCATACATGAAACTGCGGACGTGCGGACCAGCTGCCTCGCCTACTACACAATGCAAGCAAGGCCACTGTTGAGTTCACTGTTGGATCTCCAGGGCCTGCAGTTGTGCCTGTCACAGGTGGGTGCTCCACAAACACAGGAATGACTAAGTCAATCCATCTTGTTGGGGAAGCTGGGCAAGGCAAGGCCGAGGCCTGGGCATAAAGGGTGGCAACAGAGAGAGGCCAAGCCCTCCTGGGAGGGAGGGAGGACTGAACATCAGGATCTCAGAAACAATCGTGAGAAATGCATGAGTTCAGGCAGTTGCCAACTGCCTGGGTATCCTGGAGTCATCAGAGCCCTGCGGGGGAAAGAGAGGGTGTCATGCTGGGCTGGAACTAGGATCTCAAGTTAGGGCAACACTTTGTAGCCAACTGGGCCAGAACTACTGGGCAAGGCAGGTGGTCTGGGTTCCTGGGGCTCCTATTTCCACTCCAGGACACAGCTGACAGAACACAAGACAGCCCCATAGGGCAGAAAGTGTCCAGTTTTAGAGCATCCATGACCACAGGCAGCTGTCCTACATAGACCCCAGGACCAGCCAGAGGCACCCAGGTGCTAGTGTGAGATGAGGATTGTAGGTCCCCAGCCATGCTAGCACTGGTGCCACAGCCAGAGAGAGAGAGCCAACCCCGTATTCCTCGCCAGTCCTGGGGCTTCTGTAGAAGGATGAGGTGGGGGGCTCTCCCTAGGCATGAGCTGTCCCACTCATAAAACTCCACCTAGGCACATGCCCTGTGACCCCTGACCTACTAGGACCATGATCAGCAGCTAAGCGAGGGGGTGGCCTGTAAGGCCTTAATGCACCAACATCCCTACTGCTGTGTGTGGTCCCGAACCATCACCTTCCGGTACAGCAGGCACAGGGCTGGCCCTCCCATCCGACTGTCTCTATGAGCCCCAAGTGACACCACTGGGAGGAGGCAATGTCCAGAGTTCTGACTCCCAGTCCAATGCTGCCTGTAGACAGCCCATGGCTCGGGTGCCTCAGGACACTGGGGACCTTCCAGCAAGCAGCTCTGGATGCTGGGGCAGGTGAGCTTGCCAAGGAAGGCTCAGAGCACAGGCAGCCTTCTCAAGCCACCCAGGAGGCCTGCCCCTACAGGGAGAGGCAACGCCAGGTCATGTTCTTCCCTTGGGTGCTCCTCCAGCGAGACACTGCTGGGGCAGGAGGTATCCCCAGCCCTCTTTGTGTCTTACGACTTAAGACTAGGTTATGCTCTATGTCAAGCCTTAGTTCTCCCAAGTTACCCAGGCTCCTCAATCCCCCAGGTTCAGGGCCACCTCCTCCAGAAAGGCCTGTCACAGACTCAGCTTAGAGAGAAGTCTTGAAGGACAGGACCCCACATGGGGGAGCACGGTAGGGAGTCTCCCAGAGCCACAAGCACCACATTCTGCAGGGCAGAGAGCCTGGGAGAAGTATCCTAGGCTCCATGCAAGATGGATCTGGTCAGACAGAAGGGGCTGCTGGGGAAGCAGGGAGCAGGGTCCTCTGGGGGTACACCGCAGGAGAGGCATGAGTCAGCTGTGTGAGACATCAGATGAGGTGGCCACCAAGGGACTTGGGAGACTGGAATGCAAAAAATAGAGCCCGGAGCCCTTAGGTGGAGCAGATTCCACTCCCTGGGCACCTCTAGGCAGCTGCCCAGGAGGGGGACGTCCAACAGGCAGATGGTCCCCCAAATTCTAGGGCTCCTGTAGGTCTCAATTCCCCATGCACGTCCTGCAGAATGGCAAGGGCAAGCCCAAGCAGGACTGAGGAAAAGCCGGAGCTGCTTTCTGCAGAGATAAATCAATTGCCACCCCATTGTCCTCAGACACCAAACAAAAACTCCCAGTCCAGTTGTGCTCTTCTCCCAGGAACTGAGGTTAAAGAAGCTCAGGTGGGCTGGATGAACTGGGCAGGGGGAATACGGTGGCTAATGAGCCCTTCACTCACTCCCCACCAGCCAGCCACAAAGCTGTCTTGCTCAGAAGCCCTGAAAGTTGGAGCCACAAAGGCTGTGAGCCAGGGAGGCCTTGTGGTTCATCCCCTGTCACACAGTGGGCCTATAAGTATAGAAACCTAAGAGCTCCCCAAGCTCCCGGTCCCTCTTCCACAAACAGCATACTGCTCCTCCAGGTGTGCACCCTGTATATGCAAATTGGGAGCCTCATGGTCCATGTCCATGGCAGGATAAACAGTGCAGCCAGCAGGGCTGCCCCTGGCCTTCTGATCCCCAGCAAGAGCACCCGGAGCCAGTTTACCCCACCTACCTGAAAGAGGAAGTAAGAGAACCTCTCCCTGTCCCCAAATTCCCAGCTCTAATATTTTGAATCCCAACATTTGGGTGTGTTCAACAGAGGGTAAAACAGGGCAGATTGATAGTGAGGTCAGCCTCACCCACATGCCATTCACTCTCTGTCCCTTGGGGTCAGCTCAGCCTCTATGCCAAGCCTTATATTCCAAAGGCCTTCCACTGTAAGTGACCTCGGTCAAGTCCCTTCTCATCCCTGGGCCTCGGCTTTTTCAACAGAACAGCAAGCTGGACTGGAAGCCAGGATGATCCATGCAAAGTCTTCATGGTTATAAGATTCTTGCAGGAAGGGAAGGTTCTGGGAGTGGAGACCAGGCAATCAGCACTACTGTTCCATGCAGGGTCCAGGGACTTCAGCCTCTGGAGTTAAGGGCACTGACACTGCCTTCAGGTTTCCATGCTGATGGGACAATCCAAAAGGAGTTCTGGATTGAGTCCTTCAGAAAGATGCACCTTGGCCAGTGTGTGAACGTGAGAGGAGAGGGTCAGGTGCAAGGCCATTCCAACTCTGATGGCCACAGGTCCTGGAGGCCCATCTCTGGAGACATCCTTGCCACTGGCCTTGCTCTGGGAACTGCCTAACCACAAAGAGATCTGTGGTCTGCTAACGAGAGGGCTAGAGACCCGCAGGCTGAGGGGTAGGGGACTCAGGGAGATTTCTGCCCAAATGGACCCTCCTTCTCCCCATGTTCTGGGAAAGGGAATTCTGCAGCAGGTAAACCATCCCCTGAGCAGAGCTGTGAGTACCAGCACTAGAAGGCACCATTTGTCCAGCATGCCCACCACAGGTCCCAATGGTTTTTAGTCATTATCTGGCATTTTAAAAATGGAAAGGGGTAGGAGGAATTTGTTCTGCAGGTTTGGGAAATGCAAGGCTTTGGCCAGGGGGCTTTGATCTAAGGCCTCCCTCACTGGGAAATGGGGAAGGGCAGTCTACCAGTGGAGGGAGGGGTGCTCTGCTACCCTGGGAACCCACTTTAGAAAGTGGTCTCAGGGTTTCCCAGTGCAGAAACCAAGGCACAGAGGGGCCCACAGCCAGCAGTCTTTTCCTGTGACTGCACAAAGAGATACAGGTGATGAGGGCCAGCTCATCACACATCAAGCATCAGAAGGGAGGCATCACCATCATAGCTTCCCACCTGCAGGTAGGAAGAGGGAGGCACATGGGCAGCCCCGGGAGCAGTGCCTCTCCTTTTTGCAACCTGCTTCCCCAGGAGGCTGATCTCACAGATACTGGGGGTATGACCAGGGCCTCTTGGAAAAGGTGGGCCCACAGGAGAGACTGGGACCCCAAGGTCTTGCTCTGGTTGGGTCCTGAAGCACCATGTGACCAGACCAGGCTTTACAGAGCCTCCTCACCCTTACACGTAAGACATGAGGCTACACAATAACAGTGATGATCAAGACAAACGATGAAGGTGACTGCTGACGGGTGCCATGTATGCCCCACCTCCCAACCCACGAGGCAGGCAGGATGGTAGTTATCATTCTATCACTAGCAAGCCCAGTCTTTAAAATGTGGTTGTTCATTCCACAAGCAGAAAGCAAGCTCTCATTCCCCGGTTTGCTCCCCAAGGCTGCTGGCCTTAGCCACAGCTCAGAGCCATGAACTCAACCCAGGACTCCTATCTGGGTGACAAGAACCCAACTACTTCAGCCAGCACCCTGCTGCTTCCTAAGGTGCACACAGGCAGGAAGATGGACTTGGGACAAGAGTTGGGATGTGAATCCAGGCCCTCTGGAGATGTGGACATCCCAACTGGTAAAATGTTACCACCAAGCCGAATACCTGCCCTGGCAAGTATGTTTTACAGGTCAGCAAAATGTGCTCCAAGTCACAGAGCACATAGGATAGAGTAGAAAACGGGAGCTAGGCAGTTTGAGAAGATTCTGAAGCCAATCAGCTGCCCCACTGCCCCTACAAATACCAGCTGCTATGATATTTATGGTAGATGCTGTCAAGTTGTTTCAATCACAAAAAACAAAACCTGGGCTGGCACAATAGTCTAAGTGGCTAAAGTCCTCATCTTGAATGTGCCAGGATCCCAAATGGGCTCCAGTTCCCATCCTGGCTGATTCACTTTCCATCCAGTTCCCTCCCTGCCAGTGGTCTGCTAAAGCAGTCGAAGACAGGACTCTGTACTTGAGTGGGAGACCAAGAAGAAGCTCCTGGTGCCTGGCTTCAGAAGAGGCCACTTGGTGAGTGAACCAACAGACAGAAGAAGATCAAGACAGAAGATCTTTCTGTCTCTCCTTCTTTCTGTATAGCTGTCTTCCCAATAAAAATAAATAAATCTTAAAAAAAAAAAAAAAAAAAAACCTTTGAACCCCGCTAGGTGACATGCCCCGCGGGGGTGGGAGGACACTGTGTGACTTGCAGCTTCCACTCCCCCTCTCTGAGTGGTGAGTATTTCCACCTGCAAGAAGACCAGAGGTGGGACAGAAGTCCTTGATTGGCCTTCCTCTCACCACGAAGGAGATGCAGATTCTGCCCTGCCCTGTCTGTCCCACAACCACGTTCCCAGCCAGCAGGAGCTGTGTATCTCTCGTCAGGGGCCAAGGTCCACCAAGGAGCAGAGAGGGGGAGGTCCGACCAGGAGCACCAGGGACAGGGCAAGGTCCGGGTGCCCAGCATTGCGTCCCTCTGCCTGGTCCCAGCTGGTTCTTCCTCCTGCGCCTTCCCCTAGGTTGCACACAGGTGACTCCCAGGGCCGGGAGCAAGGAGGCCCCAGCTCTGCTTCCCCATCCACAGAGGAAGTGACAGCAGGAACAAGCCCGGGGGCGGTGGGGCGTGGGCATTAGCCCTGCAAAGGACACAGCCCACAGAGAGCTGTGAGTGGGCAGAGGAAGGGGCAGCAGAGGAAGCTGCCCACTCCATTCTGTCCCCTTGGCAATGAGGAATTCTGAGCCCCAGAAGGTTCCCATTTTGCTTCCCTCTCATCCACAAGGCAGACAACCTTTCAAGCCATGAGCTCCTGGGTAGCAGTTCTAAAGGTAGCTCAAGAGTATCCCATCCCTTAACTATGGGGGGACCCGTGGGTGCTGCAGAAAACACCCCATCCTTAGCCCTTGCACTGGAGTCCAGAAGGCAGCCCTCCCCAGATTTAGCTGGGCCTCCCCAGTCTGGGCTGGCAAAGCACTTACTTATATGCTCAGAAAAGCAGCAAAGGCAGCCAGGTCTGGCCGGCAGGAGACGGTCAATACGTGTTTAATGAGCTAATGGGCTGGGAGAGAGGACTGTCCAACCCTGGCTGTTACCCACTCGCCACTGACCTTGGAGAAGGCCAGTCATGGCTCTCCACTGTTCAGCTTCCTGGGTTACAATCAGAGAGGCCACCCAAGGGGACCTAACCGGTCCCCCCAACTCTCAGGAACTGGTGCTTAGTGGGTTCACAGCCCAGAGCAAACTAGGTCCAGAAGTAAAATGCAAGTAAGGCAGTGGGGGAAAGAGAGTTGAGCTTCCATTCCAGTCAGACACCAAAGAGGAATTCCAACAGAAAGAGCCCATGAAAGTCCAAAGAGTGCATTGGAACAAAAGTCGCCGCCCCGGTCCACATCAGAACAGCATGACAGTCACTTCCGATTCTGCATGCAGTTGGATTCTTCCAGAGGGAGTGGGCAGGATGGGACAGGGACTGCCAAGCAGGGAGAAGGCTTGAAAACAGACAAAGCCCTTCCCAATCCCCGCCACCTCTGCAAGGGTGCACCAGCCCTGTGCGACATCCAGATCAGTCCTCAATTCTCCAAGGACAAAGTTGACCAAGTCAGACCATGGGTCCCTGACACTTGGCCACTGCTGACCATGGGGGAGCTGGGCCAGTGCATGTCTCTCCGGGTGGGCAGGGGGCAGCTTGCCTGTGGGCACTGCGGATGAAGTGCTGAGAAGGTGGTCCGAGAAGACTATCTGCTGACAGTTAGCAATGTTGAATCTACACAGAGACAGAACACAGCCCCCTACCCATCCAGCCCAGCCCTGGCCATGTGTCCTGCCCCCGGGACCTAGGAGAATGGCTCCTAGTCCCCGGCCGGCTGTCTAGGACTGGGGCAGGGGCATGGTAGAGTCCCCACACCGTCTGTCCTCAGCAGCCTGTCACAGCCGAAACCTTCAAGTGGTTACAATTACAGCCGGGCTAACAGGATTAGGGGAGCATTGAAATCTAAGAAATCTAATTAGCTTGGATACCCCAGTCTCCCCTGGCACAATCCTGTAGTAACCCCAGCAGCTGTGGGCTTGCCGGGCGAGGCCCAAGGCCGTCCCGAGCTCCACTCATTACCTGCACAGGTGTGCCAGGCTGGGCCAGGCTTCCTGGAAAGCTGCCAGCTCAGCCTGCCCGCCTGTGTACCCTGCCCTGAATCCCTGCCAGCTGCAGCCTTGTCCTAAGGTGGCACTCAGCTAGACTCCAGAAAAACCAGGCACAAAAACTACACAGGGTCCTCCAGGGCTGCCACTTCACAGGGTATATGGGAACTGCTCAGGGCCGGCATAGAGGGCAGCTGGGTCAGCATCTGTATAGACAGAAACCCTAACCATCCAGAGAAAATGCTGGAGCTGTAAGGAAGCCTCAATGGGTGGGCCCAATAGGATTCACGGCTCAGGGTGCGCCCTCTGCCAAAGGCAGGGGCACTGGTGCTGACGGTGTGACGATGAGGGTGTGGGCAGGTGAGGCCCATCCATGCCCCCTCCTGGAGTTAGCACTTGCATCACCACTTCTCCCCTCCCCCGACCTTATTCTTGGAGCCCACATGGACTGCTGGCCTGTCTGGGTCTGCAAGGGATGTGTGGGACACAGCACAGCGCCACCTCAATAAGGTCTGGGAGTCCAAATCAGCCTTCGCCAAAGGCCCTGTGACATCTCAGCTTTTCCTTTCCGCTAGATGAGGGTCGTTCCTGTGAGCAGCAAGCTCACACAGTCCTTCCTAGGGTTAAACCAAGTTCATGAAGGTTTCCAAATCCACCCAGTGGCATCTGAAGGCCAGGGGCTGTGGTGACTTGCTGTCGTCATGCGCCTAGTGGCGGGCAGCCAGCTGCTGGTGGTTAATTATTTATTTGCCCTGATCTTGCTGTCCTGACTGGACTAGAAGCTCCTAAGGGACAGAAGCCGTCCATTCCTGGATATCTCTCAGGCCGCCACATTGAGACTCTTGGTCAACACGTGGGACAGCAGGGTTGGACCCCAGGCCGAACCCACCCCCTGACCTCCCAACCCACCCTTTGCTTCTCATGCTTGTCCCAAGAGGCAAGCAAAGAGACACACAAAAGTGACCCTAATGGGCCCGGCATGGTGGCTCAGTGGTTAAGGTCCTCGCCTTGCACGCCCGGGATCCCATATGGGTGCCAGTTCTAATCCCGGCAGTCCCGCTTCCCTTCCAGCTCCCTGCCCGTGGCCTGGGAAGGCAGTCGAGGACGGCCCAAAGCTTTGGGACCCTGCACCCACGTGGGAGACCTGGAAGAGGCTCCTGGCTTTAGATTGGCATAGTATCGGCCATTGCGCTCACTTTGGGAGTGAATCATCGGACGGAAGATCTTCCTCTCTGTCTCTCCTCTCTGTATATCCACCTTTTCCAATAAAAAAAATAATAAAAATAAATCTTTAAAAAAACACAAAAGTGACCCTAATGAGGCCCGCAGGCAGCCCAGCAAAGGCTGTCCCCTCACCCCAGGTCAGTAGTGCTTGCCTGGGCACTGTCCAGAACCCATGCTCTTCCAACAAGGAATAGACCTAGAAGACCCTGTGGTACGTCTTGAGCCCATAGTGAGGTCGAGGGACACCAATGCTTCTGATATCTCCCTTCCCAGCCCCTCTGTGGTTTTACCCACTGTGCACCCAAATCCAATAGGAGTTCCAGAGCTGCATGCCCCAGGCTCTCTGGTCTCATTGTGCTGGCCACCAAGCAGGATGGCAATTCCTTGAACCCATTTTACAGATTAGGAAACTGAGACGCCCACAGCCTTCTATAGAGTTGGTCTTCTCAGCCTTGCTTCTCCCCTTAATAGCTGGATCTAACCTCAGAATCACCTAGAGACAGCTTACAGCCTGGGGCAGACAGCAGGCTCTGCATCCTCTCCCACATCCTTGGGGCTCTTAAGGACAAAGAAGGCATGGGCAGAGGTCAGCATGTCCTGCTGGGAGGTCAGGGCAACAGCAGGGTGCCCAGGGCAATTACTGCAGCCTGTCTTTGTTGTCCACACAAAACCCCAGGAACCTCATAAAGATGAGGCCCTGATAGGAGCCTGGCAAGGACCTTCTTGGGAGCAAAATTATGAATGGAAAAACCAGAGGACCCAGTCACCACCTGCAGGCCCCTCCTTGCTGGTTCCACCACACAGCGTTCCACGAACATTCTAGGACATGAACTTGCTGAGACAACGTCTTAGAGAACCTGGTCGTGGTATCCACGGCTTTATCCACAGGCATTTGGGTGCCCAAGTTATCAGGCCAGGCAGGACTCCCAGGGGTTCCTTCCTTCTCCCAAGACACCCCCACTGTTAGTCAGGGAAAGGGGAAGTACAAGGCAGCTCCTCTCTGCCGGAGGGGAACAGATTTTCTAGAATGAGTCAAGGGAATGCCTGTCGTACACTGAGGGTATGTCGATGGGGGCATTACCGTAGTTAGGGTGTGTGTGTGTGCATGTGGGTAAAACTGGTTCTGTGGCCCAAATCCCACCATTTCTGGATCTTTTTTTACTTTCCTCCTGCTCCCCCCCCCCACTTCTGTTAGGATGGAAAAGAAACATTTTGTCCCCACGGAGGCACCAGCAGCCTCGTCCATGTGGACCAGGCCACTTATTCAAAGTTTCCCATTTGGCCCATGATTTCTTCTTTCCAGCACTTCTCCGTGAGCCTCCACAATCAGTCCAACCTACAGGAGTCCCCTCCTCTCCCTTCCCTCCCCTCTCTGCTGCCACCAACTCTCCCAAGTCTCTCTACTTCTGGGCTGTCCATGCGAAAAATAGTGTTTCATAACCTCGTGGCTTGGGACAAGGGGAGGCTTCAGTCCTTTTGGGAAAAACAAACTCAACTGCAATCATAAAACTCAGAAGAAAACACCCTCCAAAGGCGCTCCCCGAAAGCCCCAAAGTCACACGTGCTCTGGGGCAGATAGAGTTTTCAATGTGGCTTTTGTTCGATGCTGGTGTTTCAACATCCTCAACTTGAAAGGTCAGCCTAAGGCTCCAGGGCATTCACAAACCCACCAGGGCTTCTCTGCACAGTGGCCAGGGAGCTGGGAGGGGGTCAGGAAGCAGCCATGCTTCCTCATCCAAACTTTACAGTGTGCCTACAGGCAAGCTAACTTGCACGCTCCAAGGACCATCCAGGGGCCAGCCAGTTGCAGGGCCGCCTTCCCACCCATACCTTCAAAAACACAACAATAAGTAAACCCAGGCACCTCTGGGAAACAGCCTCTGGCCTCCTGCCCTGCCCAGTCAACTAGCCTATCCTCATATGGCCGGGGGTGGGGTGTGGGGGGGTGGAGACGGCACTGCTTAACCCTCTGGTCTACCAGGCCGGGTTCCCAGCTTGCAACAGGGAGACAAACTGTTGCTCAAGATAATCCTCCAGCAAACCCCAGGCACCAAGAGGCTCCTAGCAATTCTGTCCCCCACCCTACCCTGCCCTGCCCGGCCAGGGTTTCTATAGGCGCTGTCCACTGTCCTTTAAATTTGAAGGCTTGGGTTCTTTGCCGTGTCCTGGGGTGGGATGGTGTGTGTGGGGGGGGGCGGTTGTCCAGCCAGGGGGCTCCCCATGGGCCATGGCAGAACAGGGAGGGGAGACTGGCCAGCAGTGCCCTCACCCCGCCAGCTCAGCCGCCAAGCTTCTTGGAGGACCTCTGAGAGAACATTTGTTTGGGCTGCCAAGTTAAATCTTCCTCCCTCATGTCAGGGCATTGGAAAAGCAGTCAGGGGAGAGGAGAAGGGGGAGAGCGGGGAAGGAGCAGAGGGAGGGAGGAGGAGGGAGGGAGGGACAGAGGTTAGGAAGGAGGGAGGCAGGCTCCGAGCCCCAGTTACTCGGGCACTGCACGCCCCGGGGAAGCTTGTGGCTTCCCAGGGCAGGCACAGCCACGAGACCTGGCGCAGACGCAGGGACCCGAGCGCCAGGTCTCGCGGATTGGGCGCAGGGTGCATAGCGCCCTGGGTCCCCGGGGCACAGCAGCAGCCCTCTGCCCAGTTTGGAGAGGTGAGGTGGGCAAGGAAGGCAGAGGAAGAAAAAGTTTGCGGCAGGTAGAGGGGTAGAGTAGGGTAGCCTGGCCGACAGGCGGTCCCCCGGGGAGAGGTTGGTGAGGCCCCCGGGCCGGCTGCCCAGGCGGGCGCGTTCGCGTCCGCGCGCCCTCCGGCCCGGGTTGTTTACATTCCTGGAGTGTCTTTTAAACCCGGGGCTGAGGCCGGCTCCCGGCCTTCTCCAGCGGCTCCGGGGCAGTCTCCCGTGAAAATCTGCTGGCGCACAATGGCCGGGAAGGCGGCCGCCCCTCGCCCGCGCCCCCACCACTTCGGGGCGGGGAGCCTGCCCGGCTCACCGCGCCCTCTCTCTGCCCGGCCGGCTTTCTGGACAAATGTCCCCGACGAGGGGGCGACGTGCGCCCGCTGCCCCAGCCTCAGAAGCCCAGGCCGTGCTCTCCACAGCTTTCTCCTCAGCCCAGACACCAGGAATGTGAAACAAGCACTAGAGCTCGCTCTACCCACCCCCGCCCCACCTCCACCCCACCCCCACCACCAGAACCCCAGCCCCGGCCCGGGCCGGTCCCCCAACCTCCTCCCGGCAGGCCTCCCACTCTCCTGGGGCCACGGCCGCCAGAGACGGAGAGGAAGAAAAGAACACGGGGAAATTACTTTCATATTTGCAATGCGCGCGCGCGCGCACACACACACACACACACACACACACACATATACATCCTTCTGGGCTCCCGCTCGGACAGGGGTAGCCCCGTCTGGGTGCTGGCCTGACGCCCCTCGGGGGCTTCCCAAGACCCCGTGAGAAACCCCCACACACACCCCTCTGAGGTCCCCGACGTGCCGCGCGCCGCATTTCCCCGGGCAATTCCCAAACAACTTAACCGCGCCCCCGCCTCCCGTTGACAAAAGTGTGTGTTTTCCCTAGAAATTCAGACGCACAACTCAGTATCAACGCCGCTCGCCACCTTTAAGCCCGGCGCTATCCCCCGAAGGTGCTCGTACCCAAAGGCGCACAACTTCGTATTTCCTCTACGGGAGGCTAGGGAGGTCAAGGAGGTCCGTCCCCGGCCCTTCGTTCCCTCCTCCGAATCCCGGTCTTGCCCAGTCCCAGGGTGTGCAGAGTGAGGGGCCGGAGGTGCGCCGACAAGAGGCGGCCAGCGGGTCCCGCGCGCGCCCCATCCGTACTAGCGCCCCACCGCACTCAACCCCTCACAACCCGGCAAGCTCCCAGCGCGCAGCCCGAACCGGCTCCCAGCAGCCTGGCTTATCGCCGGTCGTCTGGGCCTCCGCCCCCGATCGCCAAGGAGAGCGAAAAGCCCAGTCCGCGCCGCCAGCCCTTTCGCCGCGGTCACTCGGCCCGGGCGGACCGTTTGAGGGAAAAGCCCCAGCAAACCAGCAGCCCAGAGAATCAGTGGGGAAAGCGGGAGAAAGCCTCGGGGCCAGCGGGTGCTTGAGTCCGGCTCCAAACTTACCGGGCGCTGTGAGCGCCGCTGCCGCCGCTGGAGGACGCGCCGCCGCCAGTGGCACCGCCACCCGGTAGGGCCGGCTCGGGCCGGGAGGAGCGCAGCGAGGGCACCGAGATCCGCTCGGCTCGGGCTCGGGCTCCTGCTCCGCACCGGTCGGGGCTGGGGTCGCCGCGCTGCGCCGACGCTGCTCGTTCCGCCGCCCGGCCGCCGCTCGCTCTCCCGGGCGCCCGCCGTCGCCGCCGCCGCCGCCGCTTTGCTTTTTTAATGTCCACAGACAGTGAAAAGGAACTCGGCGTTAGGGGGTGAGTAAGTGAATCAACTCGCCCGGAGCCGAGCAAGTTGAAGTGTCAGATTACATTGGCTATTCTATTTCCAAAGGGCCCCGCGCCGCCGGCCGCCCGCAAAAGCCGGCGCGGAGTCGAGCCGGAGCGGAGCGCCAACGCCGCCGTCAGCGCTGTGCGCCGCTCGCCTCGGCTCCGCGCTCTGCGCTCCGGCCGCGCGCTCTTACCCCTCTTCTGGCCGCCTCTCCTCCTTCTTCCCTCGCCTTTCCTTTCCCTTTGCTCGCTCTCAGTCCGTCGCTCGGCAGCAGGGGCGCTCTGTGCAGACTGACCCCCTCCCGCCCCCCAGCTCCGCTCCGGGCCAGCCCCGCCTCCCGCTATCTGCTCGCTCGCCCCCTGTTTTCTCTCCCTTTCTCCCGCCACCCCCTGTCCCCCGCCTGCCCCCCGCCTGCCCCCCGCCCCCCAACTCCGAGAAGTTTAAAGTAGGGGTAGCGAGGCCGAGTCTAGGACGGGACCACTTTGGGGAGGAAGCCAAGTCTCTCGACTCGCCGGCGCGCCCCCAGCTCCCCGTTCGGAGTGCACTTGGGGCCGCGGACGCTGGCAGGTACCCGACTCCAGGGGGAAAAGGGGTGCGCGAGTTGCTGAACCGATATCCAAGACTTGTCTTGGCGGAGACTCCGGGGTTGTTCCTAAAGCCGGGGAACTGCCGATTGGGAAGGGACGCGAGCCCATCTCTGTCACCACCGCCACCACGGGTTGGGTTGCGTCCCCAGCCGTCTGCTTGTACGCACGGCCTGTCCTTGGCACTCCTAAGGCCTAGGCATTCCCGGCCTCCTCTAGACCCCGTGGCAGCTCCCGGGGCGCCGTGCGCACGGGCCCGGTGGAAGCGGAGAAACCCGGGGTCCTGCCCCCAGGTGGCAAAAGCGCGAGGGTGCTCACGTTATGCAACGGGGTGCGCCCACTGGCGGGGTTCCCTCTGTTAGACCCGCCCCCGAGGGCACCCGAGCGCCGGGCCGCGGCCGCTCCCACAAGGAACTCCTGCCCCAGCGCCCACACCTGCGCGCCCGCCCCACACACTTTCCATCAACTCCGCCCGCGTGCGCGGCCACAACAAGCACACTCGCCGACGCGTCGTGGCACAGCTTTATGAACACACAGCCCTGCACACACGCGGAAAAAGAAAACACGGAACATTTCCCTGGGCACGCTGTCCTCCTGGGCACGTATGCGAACACACGCCCTGCCCGTCTCCTCTGCCTCAGAGACCCCACCCCTCAATCAGTGGCCCCCTGGTCCCCAGCGTTCTTGCTGTCCCCTGTGAGACACTGGCGCGCGCGCACACGCACTCCCGGTTCGGGGCAGACGGGGGCGGCCCCGGCCCCGGAGCCTGCTGCGGATGCCAGGTGTAGCCGCGACTCCACGCTCCGCGTTTTGTAGGTCGCCGCGGTGTCGGAGGCGAGGCGAGGAAGGGAGCTGGAATAACAAAGGCAAGTTGGGGAGAGCGCAAGGGGGCGCAGCCCCGGCCGAGCTGCGGGGGGAGCCCTGCGTGGCCGGGGCTTTGGACGCTGTAGGGTCGCGGTCGCAGCTAACCGGAGGTGGGGAGGAAAAGGAGGAGGGAGTTGAGGGGGAGGAACCGCGATGTGACGTCAGAGAACAATGACACCGCCAGGGGGCGGGCACCGGGAAGAGGCCGTGGCGGGGGTCTCCCCTGGGGCTCGGGCGGGCGGAAGAAGTCCTGGCCCCCCGAGGGCCGCGGCCCGATGGTCGAGGTCCGTGAGGGAGCACGGATGTGCCATGCAGATTGGCGGGTCAGCGCGGCCTTGTGGGCGGTGATGTGAGCGGGACTCGGAGCGGACGAGGGGGAGCGAGCGGGAGTCCTCCCGGCATCACAGCCCCCACCTCCCGCCCTCCTCCCAACATCCTTCTGAGGTCTTCTCTGACCTCGACTTGAACTCCTGCAGGGCCGGAGAGCTCACTCCTTCAGCCCCTAGGGAGAGGAGGCGAAATGGATTTGCCAGCCTGACGTTCCTTCGCAGGGTCGGCTCGCTGGTCGGTGGTCTGACAGAGGCTGGGCTCGGCCTGGAATTCCTGAGGGCTCGGGTCCCGCGGGGGAGGCGGAGGAGGGAGGTGCACCAGGAGCCTGCTGGATTTTCCCTGGGGAATTTCTGTCTCCCTCTCTCTGCCACAGGTCTCAAGGGAAAGCCGGTCCCTTGCGAACTGTGGTCACCGCCGAGCTGTCCCCTGCCACCGGCCCACAAGTGGCTGCTGAGCATCCTTGGGGAGGGTATGTGGTGGGGTGTCGGGGGACAAGGGGGAAGAGACTGGGTATGGAACTATCCCCAGAGCCCCTCTAGGGACTCGGGCAGGCGTGGTCCCAGCACATTCTTGTAGGATGGTGCCCCTCCTTCTCAGCCTGTGGGTGGCCCTGGTTCACAGGTAGTGGAAAGGGGCTGGGAAACCCTGGCAGGGGGGCTAGAAGGTGAGAATTCAGCCACAGCTGTCCCAGCTGCAGCAATCCATAGCTCCATCCACAGAGTTAAAAACTGGGGGCAGAAAAGTCACCCAGATCAGGATGTCCTGGCCTGTGAGTAAATTCGCTGGCCACCTCCAGGAGATGGGGGCATTCAGGGACCCCAGGATCAGGTCAGAGGAGCCACTCAGGGTCCAAAATCCCTTGCTGGCAATGGCCCCTAGGCTCACGGCTGGGTGGAGGAGCCACACACAGGACCCACGTTTGGTAGCATGGGCCAGAGAGGGCAGCTTCAGTTTTCCCAAGCTCTGCCAGCCTGGCACACTCGAGGGTGGCAAGTCTGAGAAACTCCAGCAGGGCTCCAGGGAACTCTGGGCTCTGGTGTTGGAGCTGCTGAGGCCTTTTCTTGTTCCTGTTTGTGTTGCAGGGAGGCAGCTGGACAGATGGGATGCTACTGGGGTCTTGGAGTTTCAGCTCATCCACTGCCTGCTGTGTCCTGGGTGCTGCTGGCAGGGCCTGTGGAGCCTCCACTCCTAGAGTTCCCTTGTTGCTTTGAATTGGGTCCGCCTTTCAGCAGCGATTGCTGCTGGCCCTCAGCCCCAGTGCTGCGTCTTCGTCCAAGGGCTTCCCCTTCTCTGTGCCTCACAGTGGCCATCGGGAGGCTTCATCGTGTATGGGAGGGATGGTCCCGCACTCTTTATTTCACAGGACTTCGTTTCTCTGGCCTGCAGGCCTGTGGTGGGGCATGGGGGAAGGTGCCATCATGTGCCTGTCGCAGAGGTGCGGAGGGTACATCTGGCTCAGCCAATGCAGGTGTGTATAAGTGACCTGGCTTCAGGGACAGCTTCGGGACCCTGGGAAGAGAGTCAAGCCACATGTTCCTGGCCTGCAGGTACCACAACAGGGAGTGGTGTGCACCCACTTCCGAGCAGTCTTGAGAGCTGTCAGTTTCTCTGCCCTTTAGGAGACATCTACAGGGGTGCTGTGCAGGCCATGCATTCCTGACCCTGATTCAGGCAGCAAGTCCAGGGGCCAGGATGAAGGCATTGGTGGGAGGCACAGGAGGAGAGGTCCCTGGGGATGCCCAGGACACCTGTACAGGGTGCAGTGAGTGTGACCTCACACACTTGGGGCCCTGCAGGCACTGTTTCCATTCTCCTCCCCTTACCCCTTAAGGCCGCTGGGAGATGCCTGGAAAGGCCAGAGGAAAGTCCCCGCTTGTTGAGTTCTGCTGTGTGCCCTGTGCTTGGGGAGCACCTGTTTCGCCACCTCCACAGCCAGGTGTCTATCCCCTCTAAGGTCGATGGCTGCCCAGTATCTCGTAGCTGGTGAGCTCCAGTTCTAGCCTGTACCTGGAGATTGTGATGGGGTCTTGCCCTCCTCTCATTGCCAAGTTGAGATGATCTTCCAGCTACTCTATAGCGTGGATTAAAAGACTAGCCGTCCACTGGGAAGGACTGGGCTCTTCCCATAGGGAGCACGTTGCATCTTCATTCCCCCAAGAGACATTGGGCTCCTGCCCAGCTCTGAGTCTCACGTCTCTGAGGGCCTCTGTCTGTACCCCCTGCTGCTCCTCTTCCTGCCCTGAGATTTCCCCCTTTACTCTCTGAGCCTTCCCCCTTGCTAATACCAGGGCCTGTTCCCAAGGCAAGCCATGGTCTCCTGTTCCATCATGGAACTGTGTTGTGTGAATCCAGACCCAACTCAGCCAGCACCCCTTTTATCCAGGAGAGACCCACAGAGTGGACAAGGAACTGACTTGGCTTGCTGTGTGACTGTAGCCAATGGCTGTCTTCTCTGTGCCTCTGTGATTCCATGTGCCAAGTGCCAGAGTGTGGGGTTACAGGGCTGTGCCATGGTGGTACTTGACCTCCCGTTATCTGCAACTCTGGTTACAGGTGCCTTTCCCCCCTTTCACCCGGGGAATGAGGGTCAGAGGGAGCCCTGCCCTGGAGTGCACTCCCAGAGGGGCCCCTTTCGTGGAAGTGGAGAGGGCAGAGAATCCTGTGCACGAAGAAGCAGTTAACTAGAACCAGAATTATCCAGGACTGGGATGGAATCAACTTGCACGTCTTGTTTCAAGTGGCACTTCTTACCTGCTCAGCCTTCAGACATTGTACAGGTAACTGAATGGCGCCCCCAAGGAGGTGGTGGCTTTCCCAGTGTCTCACCTCAGGATGTGCCAGGAGCTAGAACAAGAGCTAGGTCTCTGTGTCCAGGGCAGTGGCCTGGGAGTATGTACAGCCAGCTCTGACAGTGACAAGAGACCAGAGCAATGGCACATCACTGCTCTCCCTTTGTTGACAGCCCCACGCCCTGTCCTGATGGCAGGGAAGGGAAGCAGAGATCTCAGCTCTTTGACATCGCCCCTTCTTGCCTGGACATTGTCTTCCAGGTTCAAGGCTCAGGCCCTGTTGTCCTAACCTTGTCCTGTAGGCAAACTGAGGGGTCACTCAGAATCATCCCTCATTCTTCCTGCCTCCAGGGACATGTCCCCCCAAGCCTTCAAAGCCACATCTGCAGGCATCTACTGGAAGCCCACCTTGGAACCTCTCCTAGAGCTGGGCTGTTGATATGGTCTCAGCAACCCCCATGTGGCTGGCCCAGGTTCATGGTCACTAGCCTTATTGAGTTCTTGCCACACACTGAGCACCAAGGGGCTCACAGTCACAAACTACTCTGCTCTTAATTGGAGCTGAGACTTGTATGGTATTCTCCCAGTCCACAGGTGAGAAAACTGAGGTACTGGGCATCTTATTCCCCAGCTTGACACCTAATGGGCTATGCTTGTTGTATCTTCATCTCACTAAGGTGTGGGATTGCAGTGGTCTGAAGCAACGGGACATGCAGGGTTGTACAAGAATGACCAGAGAGGCTCATGGGTCAAGCCACATTGGAAAGAGCCGTGCACACTGTGTGCCACTCTTAGAGTTTGGGAGAAGGAGACGAGTTGGCCGTGAGTGGGACTGGAAGGCAAGCTCTGATGGAGGCTGTGTAGGACACTGTCCAGAATGGACCTTGCACCTGCCCAAGGTCACACAGCCAACATGGGTCGGCAATGGGGCCAGGGGGACCTGTCTCCCTGCACCTTGCAGCCTGGTCCTGGGAGTGTGCTCTCTTTTCAAGGGCACACAGTCCTGGCCGCCTCCAAGATGCAGAGCTGCTCAGTGAGTGGCATTGGTCCCTCTTCCCCCCACACACCCCTCTATTAAAATGGGAAGAAAAAAAAAAAAGAAGAAAGAAAGAAATCCAGGCATTGTTCATGACTGCAGCTGGTGCCAACCAGAATCCCGCCGAAGAGAATGGAGCCGAGAGCCTGGCCGCCCAGGGGCCTGGTTGCTGACACAAGCCCTTTCTGTTTTGCTTCCCACTGGGGGCCCTCCATGGTCGCCCTCCACCTGCCTCCCTGGCCCCTCTTTTGAAAAAAAAAAAAAAAATCAGATACCATTTGGGAGGGCTTGAGGAGTGCTGCCAGCCCCCACACACACCCTGCCCACTCCTTCCTCATCCTACCCCACAGTCTGGGGTTGGGTTCCCTCTCTAGGCCAGTCTGGCTCCCACCCTGCCGGAGTGTGGCGGGGGGAGGGGGAACTGGGGACGCCTGTCTGGGAGAGTTACATAAATCCGTCCTCCATGGCATCGCTTGAAACTCTGGTTTGCTTCCAGGATGTGCAAGGGTTTTCCACCTTACCCACCCACCTAACTTGGCAGGTGCCAGGGCTCAGCTCACACATTAAGGCCATTTGCAGTGGTGCCAGCCCAGAGGGCAGGGGGTGGGGGCAATGGGCAGGAGGGAGGGGGCTGCTGTGATAAACAGTTCTCCAGGGACAAAAAGGCCCTTTAGAGTCTAGAGTTGGGCTTAGAAGGAAAAGACTTTTCAAACTGTCCCTTGCTGTCTTCATTTCATCTCTCCCTTCCCTGACTCTGTGAATGAACCCTCTCTTACACCCGATCCCCTGTCCCCAGGCTGTGACCCAGATTGCCCCAAACAGCAGTCTGAAGAGAAGAACATCCCAGGCCCCTTTGAGCTGGCCCTGCTCCCAAAGCAGCTTCCCCCGCTTACCCTTCTTTCTCCTTGTGGGCACAACACTCTAGAGCTTGTCAGAAGCACTTTGCGTCTCACGTGATTGCCACAGTCAGCCCCAAGAGGCGGGCAGGGAGGGATTCTACAGCCCACTTTGCAGAGAAATAAATCCTCAGGGGATGGCCCAAGTGCTGCAGCAGGAGACCACAATGGGATTCGAACTCCAATCTCTTGAACACTGTGACGGTCACCAGGAGCAGGGACTCAGGTGGAGGTGTCATCAGGAGCAGGGACTCAGGTGGTGGTGATCTCAGAGGACGACAGGGACCAGGCTGTCGGACCTGTGGATACACTTGTCAAAGATTGGCAGCATCTCCAGCAGTGACTAACAGCCCGGGCTCCTGGGTCTTAACAGGAGCCCTGGGCTAGGAGGCTGGAACCATGGCTTCTCATTCCACTACTGCCTCTCTCTTTTGAGGTAATCCTGGCTGAAGTTCTCTACCTGGAAAATTGACAAACATGTGCCTCCTCGCACAGCTACTCAGGTCTCTGCCCTACTTGCAGCTTCTGGGTCAAGTGGTTAATGATTTCCTGGCATGAAAAATTACCCTGATTTTGTGTGTGCTTAAATCCAACTTTCTATAGGCTCTTGGAGCCAGAAGGGGGCTTCTGAGCTCATCTGATCTGAGCCCCTTTAAGCAAGGACCCCCCCAAGCCTCATGTCCTCAGGAGGTGACGACAGTCTTGGCCCCATGTACCCTTCCCAAGAGCTCAGCCCCTCCCTCCTCAGATCTCTGTCCAGCTGCTGGTAAATGTTTAACATCTGGCTCTCCAACACGGGGAAAACCTGATTTGTAGTATTTGATGATGTCCATTGTGGAAATATTCCCACGATGGCCAGTGTCAAGCTGCTGACTGAGTGGCCGCCCGCTCACTGATTGCCTGGAAATGTTGCTGTGGATCTCCGAAGCTGGGGCCGAGCCGGGACACGCAAGCTCCAACACACCATTGCCCTGGTGCAGCTTCCCTGCTGGAAAGTTGTTTCTGATTTGGAGCAAAATATCTGATTGTCAGGAATGCCTCCTCCACACCCTGAGCTTCTTGGTGGGGCATCGCAGGACAAAGGGATAACCTCAGGAAACCCATCAAACCCATCAGACAATGGCTAGTGCAGCCCTAGATGTGTGTCCCTGAGAGAGGGGGACAGCTCCTGGGCCAAGTGGGGTCAGGGGATAGCTAGCCTCCCTTCTTGCCTCTATCTCCTCTCCTCCCATCCTTTCACAAATATTTACTGGGTTCCTGTGACAGGACAGGCTCCGTGCAAGGGTCTGGGGTTACTGCACCAGCATCATCCCCCACTCTGCTTGTCACCCATCCAAACTGCCCTGCCGTACTGCCCCTCTCCCAGGCCTGTCCTGACCTCCCCTCTGCCCAACCCCCCTTCCCCGCCCCACAGCGGGCAGGCTCCGGCCGCCCTTTATCATCCCTGTTGGGCACTTATCACTTTCTACCTTGGATTACAGCTATTTGTGTACGCAGCTTATCTCTCAGGCCGACTGGGAGGCAGCACAGGCTTGTTGAAAGAGGTGGACTTTGGAGCCACATGCACAGCCACCCTGCTATCCTCAGTCTCCTTATCTATAAATTGGGACCAGTGGTGGTAACTTAGATGGGATCAGAAATTTGAATCCTCTTTTCTGTTGCAATCTGGACTCCCAGCCTTTGGGGACAGACATTGTGTCTCTTGGTAGTCTCCTGGTAGTTCTTTTTTAAAAAAATGTTTATTGGAAAGAGTGATAGAGAAAGGGAGAGAGAGAGAGAAAGCACTTCAATCCACTAGTTGACTCTCCAAATGGCACCAGCTGAGACTGGTCCAGGACAAAATGAGGAGCCTGGAATTGCGTCTGAGTCTCCCACATGGGAGGCAGAGGGCTAAAACACTTGACCATCAATTTCTTGTTGTTCCAGAAGCAGTCGCAGGATGCCAGATTGGAGCTCGAGGAGCAAGGACTTGAACCAGCGCTGTGAAATGGAATGATGGCATTGTAGGTAACAGCTTAGCTCAGAGTGCCAGCCCCTCCTGGTTCTTAGGGTAAGAACTTGCCCTTGTTACCTTGTTTCAACCTCACAATGCTACATTTTGGCCTTGTTACTCACACTCACAGATGATCAGTCTAAACACAGAGATTTCATAACAAGCCCAAGATCACAGAGCTAGTGAACCAGAAAGCTGAGGTTTGTGTCCCAGTACATTTGAGCCCTCGGTCATGGTACCAGGACTTGGGGTGGCTTCTTCAGTAAGGTGTGTCTGTCGGAGTGGGGGATGTCCCCATAGTGCCCTCCAGTCTTTGGGTGTCCTCTGCATTGACTTGTAGGGGGAAGAGTAGGATTTAGTGCAAGAAGCCCTTGGTGTGCCCCCTTAGGATTCCTGAACAGCTGAAATGGTTAGAACTGAAGGTGACTGGGCAGGGGGGATTGAGAAGTCGCTAGTAGATAAGGCAATCAGAGAAGGCTTCCTGGAAGAGGTGACTTGTGCCATAGGCTTTATGAGGATTAGGTCCAGGATGAACCAGGCAGAGAGAGCAGCAGGTACCTGAGTTTTGATGCGTGGGATGGAGCAAACACCGTGTAGGTAAGAGGGACATGCCAGTCATCAGTGAACCATGTCACTGCCCTGACAGCCAGGGCAGACCTCGAGGAGCTGAGAGCCAGTGGTGGCACTGGGCCTCTCTCCAGGCTGCTTTGAGATGGGAGTCCTGGGCTCCTTCTTTTCTCTGGGCCTCAGTTTCTCCATCTGCAGAATGGGTATGAAGAATACATTCTGAAAGCTGAGTGAAGACTAAAACAGGGCTGCACAGGGCCTTGCCTGACACTCCTAGGGCTGATGGGGAGTAGGAGGTACTGATACTAGGAGTTTGGGGGGTGGCACAAAGAAAGTAGGAAGCTAGAAGGAGACGGATGAGGTAGGAGGGATTCCTAGGCATCACACAGGTTGTTGGTTCTGAGCCTCCCTGTACCATACGCTGCCTTTTCTGAGCATTGCCAAAGGTGACCACACTGGGCAGTGCCAAAGCTGGGAACTGGAACTCAAGCCAAGTCACCCACGTGGGTGGCAAGGACCCCATTACTTGTGGCAACACCTATTGCTGGGAGACTGCTTTCCATGCTTGCCTCATATTAACTAACCCTCACAGTTACATACATAGAGAAACCCAGGCATGGAGAAGGTGCAGCCTAGGTGGTCCCACAGAGGTTCCTGTAGCAGGTGAAGCCCCAGGCTGGAGACAGCCCTGGGGGAGGCGCGTCTGGGAGCAGTCCTGCGAACCCCTTTCTTGCCATCACTCTCTGGGGAATTGTAGGACCCAGAGTCGCCTCCTGCCACTGACAGTGCTTTGGTCCATTCAGTTCGGCCCTCCCTCCTCCCACCACGGGCACACAGACTCACGGGCTTACATGTCAGGTTCACAGATGTGCACACATACACATGGACTCACAGACACAGTTGGGAACATTTCAGAAAAACTCAAAACGAAATCAAAAGGGATTTATTTTGGTGCAAAACAGTTTGGGACATTGTACGTAAGTGAGGGCTCAGAGAGTTCACAAAAATATATATTATGGAAGAACTACATGAGCTTCAAAATGTTTCGTAGCAGAATCAATCGACTTAATTCTAATTTCATAAACATTTAAAAAACGATTTATTTACTTGGAAGGTACAGTGACACACACACACTTGTTCAACCTCCAAATGGCCACGGTGACCAGGGCTGATCCAATCTGAACCTGGATCTCCCTCGGGGTCTCCCATGTGAGTAGCAGGGGTCCAAACACTTGGATCATCTTCTGTTTTTCCAGACACGTGGGCAGAGAGCTGGATCAGAAGAGGAACAGCCAGGACTCATACTGGCACTCGGATGTAGGATGCTGGTGTCTCAGGTGGCAGTTTAACCTGCTGAGCCATGAAGCCAGCCCCTCTAGGAACTTTTTGAAGCATCCTCAGGGAAGTGTAGGCACCACACCTAACATAGCACAAATGCACACACTGGGCACCAGGAGGCTTCAGGACTTGTGGGTACCAAAACTCACACATGAGCATCCATGTGCCCATGCCCAGAGGTGACAAACCCCTAGCCCAAGCTCCTGTGTACCCAAACAATGGTGGGTTCTGTGGACTTTCATTGCAAGGCCAGGCCCTGGTTCCAACCTCTGCAGACATTTTTGCATTCCTACCACAGCAAATTTAGCTGCCCGCCCCCCCCCCCCCGCCCCCAGCATGCATGCCAGGGGCTATGCGGCCACAGCAAACATTTGTTTGCATGCTCACTAGGCTTGCCCCTCTGAGCGCTTGGCCTCAGGTGTGTGCCTGGGGCTCAGGGCAGAGTGCCCCTCCCCCCAGCCCGGGCATACTGGGGTGGGGGGCGGGAATGCTGAGCTAAGAACAGCAGGAAGAGTGGAGTGAATTAATCCTGGCCTCCCCTCCTCCTGGCTCACTATGATGCTAATTTCCTCCGCCTTTGATCCTGGCTCCCCCCTCTTCTTCTCCCCAACCCCGGGCCCCTAACTCGGAACTAGAGCCAGCGCTCAGCCGGCCAGAGATTAGGGCTGCCAGGGTGAGGCCAGTGGGCCTTTCCCCCCAATGCGGCAGATTGGGGTTTTTGCTCCCCTGGAGAGGGATCTATGAGATTATAGCCCTGGTTACTGACCTGGCAGTTATTCCAGCTCCCAATCTCCTGCTATGCCTTTCTCATTCTCTCTCCTTGACCCACCCTGAGTGAGGCCAGGATGTGGGGTGCGGTGTGCACATCCAGTGGCCTGGTCTTGGGTCTTTGTAGTTGCTGTTTAACGTAACAGCCTGGAGGCACTGATCGTGGGCCAAGGGCTTGGCAGTTGCCGCCTCAGCTCCCAGAACGTCTGTTACAGGTGGGGAAGCCGCTGCGTGTCACTCACTGCTCACTATGATGGTGGCTGGCCAGATTAAAATCCCGGGTTGATCAAGACCCCTCACTGTCCAGAGGGGATACTGTGACCTAGGCAGGGGACAGTTGGCTTGGCATTTATTTCTACTTCCTGTCTACATACCAGCCCTGATCCAGAAACAACTGAAATTTTCTATAAACCTTCTGGCCATGTTGCAAGAGTCCAGGCCTTTACACTGCCCCAGAGCAGGGAATGAGGCAGCTGTGAGGATGCAAAGCTCAGGTAATCTGTCCTCCCAGCCAACCAGGCCACAGGACAGCCCTGTGCAATTGAAGTGTTTATTACGTTCCATTTCATGCATATAAAAAAACTGCGTAAGCACGTGATGATGAATGTCCCCGACCCTCTCTGTAACAACCTGGGCATTATGGATGCTGGTTGCAGGCCTTATATGCTTCAGCGCCCTACTTTTCAGAGGGCCCCCAAATTTTCCTGGTGATTCCCTTGCCCTAACAAATGGAGATTCTTGTACTGCCTGAATTTTGAGACTTTGAACTCTGAGGCAGTCACCGTCTTTGAAAGGGGAGGAAGACTCTATTTGATAGACTTTTAAGACCAACTGGCAGTCCTGGTGTCCCTTTCTGCTGCAGTGTGGTGCCTCTTCCGGCCTCCCCCCTACAGTGACTAGCTGGATAGGTTCTTCTTGGTGGTGCAGCCGATGGGACCTGGTAGCTGGGCAGACCCTGAGCCAGATGTGCTGCTATGCACCCCGTAGGCTGTTCCCATCTCCTTTTGGGTGTCCTTCCCACCTAGGCTTCTCTGACCCCTCCTCCCCTCGCCCACAGCACAGTTGCACCTGCCCTCCTATACTCTAGCAGCTCCCCCCCTGCCCCCTGCCCCTAACAACAGCCCTTGTCCGAGGACGCATATACACATGACCAGAAAGGTCACCCCCAGATCCTAACCATTGCTGCCAACACCTGCAAAGCAGGTGACCACCATGGGCTCTGAGGGCTTGGTGGCAGCAGGCATGCCTCCTTGGGTAGAGTATCCCCTAGGCCCCTCGGGTTCCCTCATGCAGCGTCCTGGCTGGTTGGCTGCAAGGCCTGCTTGGAGTGAGGACTTGGGGGCAAGTCTGAGTCCAAAGGGAGCTGCCTGGGACTTTTAGAGCTCCAGTTTGGCCATTTGCTGTGTGGGACATGTGTACAGGTTCATGAGTCTGGTGACATTCATGCATGTACACACATGCGTATGCACACACACATGAACGAGATGTTCCAAATCCAAACACCTCAGCAGCATCCTGTGCACCTCCTTTTCCTGCTTCCAGCTCCTCTCTATTTACATCCTATTGTCACACATGCTAACGAGTGGCTGCTGGTACAAGCCTGAGGGGTCGCAGCTAAGTGATGTTTGGGGCGATTGTATTCTGATGGGACAAGGAGTGACTAAGGACTTGCCCACTGTCTTCCTGTCCCAGGGCCCCTGCACACTAGCCTAAAAGCTGGTGCCACTACCTCCCCTTCTCCACTTCTTGATCCTGTGCTGCCAAGGCCAGAGAGGTACACCTGCTGACTCCTTAGCAGAGACAGTGGGGACAGGACAAAGAGATCAGTAGCCCTGTGGCCAGTGGCCAGTTCCCCTGGAGTACCCTTCTGTCCCGGAGAAAAATTGGCATTGGGATGGGTCTCCCCAAATCCTCCCTTTTACTCATTTCCCTTTCCCATGCTGGAGGCTGCATGGAGCCGGGCGGGGAGGCGGGGAGTCGAGGGGCGGCATTTCCTCCAGTAGGAGGGTGCCATAACTGTTAGCAGAGATTAAGAGAAAATCGAGCTGAGTCCTCCTGGATGAAACTAGAAAACACCACTGATTGTCTGACATGGGGACCCAGTTACTGCTGCTCCCCACAAACCCCATGCCACATATGTGCGCACACATGCACACCCACACCAGGCACCTGTATTCTAAGAGAGGTCATGGCTGTTACTAAAGGCAGGTCAGTGCAGATCCTCTGCTGCCCAGCCCTAGTGGCCCCTTTCACTCAGGCTACCCTCAAAAGGGACCAAAGGCTGCTAGTTCCCCACCTCCTTGTCCCTGCCCCTCTAGTCTGAGAGTCAAGACCCTGGTGTCTGAGGCAGATCAGCTCAAGTGTGATCAGGTGCCCCCTGCAGGTGGCAGATAGCAGGTGTTGGGGGATTATCCACCAGCGTGAATCAGAGCCTGGGAGCCCTGGCCCATCACCCCTAGAACCCAGATGTGGCCTGAGGGTTTCCCAGTGAGGCGCCTTGTGTGGAGCAGCTGGCACTTCACTTGGGCTCTGGACACTGACAGTCCCAGGCAGAACCCAGGGTCCCTGGATTGCAGCTGTGGGGTTGGGGCTGCTACTTCTGTTCCTGGAAGCTGCACCCCAGGCCTATCCAGAGGCAAAGGACACAGTGTGTATGTGGTATGTGTAGACAAGGGGCTGGCCCAGGCCAGAGGCCAGCAGAGAGCGGTGTGGCTGATCAGTGCTTGCTCCTGCTTAGCCCCGGGCCTGGCCAGCCACCGGGATCTGAGTTTGCCTGGTGGCCGCAGGAGAGCCAGAGTTCTAGTCCTCACGTTGTCTCGCTAGCTGGGTGGCCTTGGGCATGTCACTGGCACCTCAGGGGGTACAGTCTTACATGGTACCCTAGATATTCATTGACTCCCTGCTCTTGAATTCCCTCACCTAGCAGTGCCGCCTCCAGAGGCTCTGGAGTGAGGAGCCGTGTCACCTGGGGCCCCCCCAAGGCCTGCTTTGAAGCTGGGAAGTCTGCACTGCACAGTCAAGGACAGCCTGGATGCAAGCATCTTGCTTGGCCCTTCCTCACCTATAGGTGGGATATCCACTGAAAGAGTTCAAGAGAGCACCCTCCCATGTCCTCTCTCAGGGACCAGGTTTCACTGCAGCCTTGGTATGGCAGTCCCTAGTGCCGTGGTGGCACATGGCTTGTCTTTCTGACTTTAATGATTTTTTTGAATTTATTCTGTTTCCTACCTCAGGGAAAGAGAGGAGAGGTGATCCTCTTGGAAATTCACGTAATTGCTTTTATTTGATTTTTATTAAAATGCATTCAGGAATAATGTGATTGCCCCCTTTATTATGCTGTTCATCAATCTGGCATGGGGAATCAGCCTAGAAAAATCAGTGGGCATGGGAGGCTGGTGTGCGTGTGGCACAGACCCACAGCAAGGTGAAGGGATTCACTTCACCTTGGGGAGAGATGCAGCCTGCTCCCCCCCACTGGCGCCCACCACCAGCCTTCCATTGCCTCTGTGCTAGACCTGCTGTCTGGGGAGGCAGAAGGAGAGAAGGGGCATTGAGTGGGGAATGTCCTGAGCCTATTCTACATGCCCTCTGAACTCCACCCTATATATCTAGTCTTCTTCTGCTGCCCCTAACCCATTAGGAAACCTCCTCCCCACAGTCTATGCATGCTGGAAAAGACAAAATTGACCACAATATGTTTTGTTTATTTTTTGCAGATTTCTCCCAGCATGTGCATTGGCAGGAAATCTGGGGTCAGGAGCCAGAACCAGGTGTCCACAGATTCCCTGACACAGGACCCAGTCACCCTAGCCTATAGCCCAAAAGCTGACTTCCAGAGGTGGAAATTCAGCTCTGTAGTCCTGGAGGTCCTCTGGGTACTGTTCCCACAGCCTAGTGTTCCGTACAGGGCTTGGAGGTCTACAGATCTCATCATCTGGCCTCTGAGCCTTGCCTACACTGTTCCTTCCACTGAAATGTTCTTCCCTGCTTATCAGACTTCTGTTGCAAGGTCTCCAAGGAGAGACCGTTCCTGCCAGATGGGCCCTTGCCCCGGTGCCTGCATCTGCTCTTGGCCCTGATGCCAGTCTGTCACTGAGGAGTGCTGGGCTGGCCAGGTCAAGCATGTGTGCCCTCCCTAAGTGAGGACATAAGACCATGTGAAAGGGTAGGTCCAGGGTTCAGCCATCAAGGCAGAGTGTCATCAGAGGGCCTTGTGATCCAGACGGACAGGTCTGGCACAGGCCTGTGGGCTGTCCTGGGACTTGGGACTCTCAGAGCCATACTAGGCTGGTCTGGGTTCCCCCAGCTGCTGCATGCATGCTCAGGCTGTGCAGGGAGCAGGGGCCCTGCACCTCCAGCTCTCTTGTCCAGCACCATGTCTTGCAGCCATCAGTACTCTTGTGTGGTGGTGCTGAGGTCCAGAGGGGCAGGCAGCTGTACAGCTGCGCAAGGGGGGCCTCAACCTTTGTGTCTCAGGCAAGTTCCCATGTCTGGACCATGCCTTCCCTCAGAGCCATCCAGCATGGGGGCATAGCACCTGCAGTGAGGTTCTCCCAAGGGTAGTGGAGCTCGGCAGAACCTTGTCACCTGTGGCCCTGGTGCTCTGCAAGTGTGGCTGCCCCACAGGCTGCCTGAGACTCCCACCCCCGGCTCAGTGGTTGCAGGGGTTGAGCCTTGGGGTGCTGCCCCTTATCAGATCTCCGTTTTTCTCCCCCTCTGTGGCCTGTGCTCAGCCCAGCCCGCCCCCTGCCAGCCCCCGTGGCCCCTTCTTCTCTGAAGCGAGACTGCTTTTCCTGCCACTGCCACAGACAGTGCTTGCTTGAAAAGCTTCCCTTCTGCAGAGGGTTTGTTTACTGTGAGGGGGAGGACTGGGAGTGGGTAGAGGCTTCACACACCTGCATCTCTGGGTTGCACCCAAAGTGAGGACTGTGGAATGCATGTCCCCCCACCCCCACCCCGTGCACTCTGCTCCAGCCTGGACAGCAGCCTCTGTGTTTTGTCATCCTTGGTGAGCTGAAGGGTTCAATGTCAGTGGCTGGGAACCACACCCTTGGGGGTTTGAGCTCTGAGGCCCTGCCTGCAGTTCCCTTGGTGTTGCCTTCAAAGCCTTCCCATCTACCTCCCCCTTCCTGAACTCCCGCTAGCCCTCCTGAGCCAAGGGGTACAGTTTCCTGCTGCTTCTGTCCTAGGCCCTCGACTCTGCACATAGGTCTCAATACATAGACTCCAAGGAGCTGGATTTGAACTTGAGGTCTTTCTACTATACAGCCCTAGGCAAACAAGGAACCTCTAGGAGTTTCATGGTTTAGCTTTCCAGTGAAACACAGGAAGAAGTCTCTGAGTGCTGCAGGATTCTAAGGGCTGTGGGCAGTGTTTGCTCCCAGGGATCTTCAGGAAGTTTGAGCCATCAGCCAAGACAGCGCAACAGGGAGCTACAGAAGGCAGGCGACTGGAGACTGCCACAATGCAGGTTGTGTTCCAGCTAGATCTTGCACATGATAGGACAGAGCACAATTGGAGGGGAGTGCCTCCTCGCATCCCAGAGCCTCTGGGCATGCCCCAGGCCTATGTCCAGGATGCCCCACTGCCTGGCCAGCATCTCTCCCACTGGACCCTGTGGGACCAGACTGTAGCAGGGAAGCTCAGACCAAAGCACCTTTATGCAAGGTGAGTGACTTCTCTGTGCCTTCTGGGACATGTCTCAGGCCTTCTGAGGGATGATGCTTTGTAAGATGTAATGGGAAAGGGGCCCCGCACAGTGGCACAGTGGTTAAGGTCCTCGCCTTGCATGCCTGGGATCCCATATGGGTGCCGGTTCTAATCCCGGCGGCCCCGCTTCCCATCCAGTTCCCTGCCTGTGGCCCGGGAAAGCAGTTGACAATGGCCCAAAGCTTTGGGACCCTGCACCCGCGTGGGAGACCCAAAAGAGGCTCCTGGCTTTGGATCGGCATAGCACCGGCCGTTGCGCTCACTTGGGGAGTGAATCATCGGATGGAAGATCTTCCTCTCTGTCTCTCCTCTCTGTATATCCGCCTTTCCAATAAAAATAAAATAAAATCTTTAAAAGATGTAATGGGAAACTCCTGGCACATAGGAAATGTATACAGTAGGAACTCAATAAATAATCACTGAATTGTATTAAAAAACTCCATCTCATAGGTGATCAGGTATTTGGGTCCCCTGGTCCTAGCTTTGTCATCTCTATGGGCTGTCCCTACTAATGAGAGAAAGGAGAGAGAGAGAAACAGACAGACAGCCCGTTTTCCGGTTCACTCCCCAAATGCCTGCAGTGGTCAGGATCGGACTCAACAACATTGGGATCCTGGGACTCCATCCACATCTCCCACTTGAATGGCAGGAACCCAAGCCCTGATCATCTTCTGATGCTTTCCAGGGAGTGCATTAGAGTGTAGGAGCACATTGTGACCCTAGAAGGTCAGCAAGCACAGGATTACACTTGACTGGACAATATTTGTATGATAAACAACTGAATGGGTGCCTTTTGTGTGACTGATTGGATATCCTTTGCATGAGAATAACTGAACGATTTCCTTATGTATACCTGATGGGATATCATTTGTTAAAGAACAGTTGAGTGGAAAGTATGTGTAGGAGAACACTTGGTGGAATATACAAGACAAAAGGAGTTTCAAACAAAACCATAAAAACAGTTTGTTGATGAGCTAAATTCCTCCACCCTTATCCCATATGACCCTCAGTGTATAAAGTCTGATGCCACTAATCAACTTTGGCTTTGACCATCAGTCAGGGTCCATGCGTATTATTATCGGCTCTGTGCACCAAGTCCATTGCTGCGGGACAGCAACATGCCTCCTTCAGTAATCCCCTCCCTGCCTCCACTCAAGAAGTCTTTGATTTCTGGCATTATAAATTCATTTTGAATGTTTTAGAACTTCCTATAAGTGGTATCTAACAGGACATCCATACTGAAGTATGCACAATGCTTTGGCCTTTTAGCGATGTTGTTACTTCTGCACAACCTCCCAGCAGACACATGTACCATAGCGAACCATTCACTCATGCATACACATCTATGTGGTTTCCAGTCTTAGGATTCGCTGAATAACATTTCTGTGAGAACATTTCTGTGCAGGTGCGCAGGTGCGCAGTGTGTTTTCATTTCTCTTGGGTCAGAGTCTAGAAGTGGCATTGTCAGAGGTTCATGTCGTCTGGGTGTGGTTTGTCTCTTTTGAGGCTTCACGCATTGGTAGCCTGGTCCCCAGTGTGGCGATGGGCGAGGTGATGTGACTTTTAACAGGGGGAACCAGGAGAAGGTCCCCAGATCCTTGAGGGCATTGCTCTTGCAAGGGAGTGCTTGTCTCCTGGAGTGAGGGCTCACAGGGCCATGTCCTTAAACCTCTGGGACTGTGAGTTAAGGAAATCTCCTGCCTGTGTAAAGTGAGCCTGCCTTGGGTGGCTCATGGTATGATGAAATATGGACAGACACATACAGAAAGTTGCTTGATAAGAAACTGCCAGACTTTCCTACAAAGTGTTGGCCCTGTGACGCAGTGCCGCACTTTGGCCCCCAAGTGTGCCCTTGTCCCATATCCCTGTCAACACTTGGTCTTGTCTGTCTGCCCTTTGAGCCATTCCTGTGATTGTGCAATTGTAACGTTGTGTCATTTTTATTTGCAACTCCATGCTGACTGCTGCTACAGGTATTGGGTATCATCCCTGGTACATATGTCTGTTTGATGAAGTACTTTTCTGGATTTCTTGCCCAATGTTTAGGCTATCTGCTTTCTTCTGACTGAATTACAAACTTCCCTCCTGTAAACAATTTTAGCTTTCTATGCTTAGCTGTGTGACACATTTGGAGTTGGTTCCCATAGAGAATCCTTGGTTTTATCTTCCAAATTTGTAACTGTTTGGAATTGTTGCCTTTATACTTTGTTCCTACTTTTCTCTTTTCCCCCTGCCTTTTATGTTTTGAGTTGAACATCTTATAAGATCCCATTTGCAAGGGCTTAAGTACTTGAGTCATCCTCTGCTACTTTCCCAGGCACATTGGCAGGGAGTTGGGCCCAAAGTGGAGCAGCAGGGACTCAGCAGCGTTCATATGGGATGCTACGCTGTGGTGCCAGTCCCACCCAGCTCCATTTTCAAGTGTGATGTTACTTCATGTGTAAAGCAAGTAGCTTATAACTATTCAGAAAATACTCCTAGTCCTTCCCTCTGGTCTCTTGTATCTTTGCTGTCTTTGATTTCACCCGCTGTGTGTAATCTCTACAAGCTATACATCTGTATTGCATATAAATAGACAATGTTTACACAAAATATCCAAAACCTGTGCTGCTACTGTTTTGAACGAATTGTTACACCAATAAAGAAAAGAAAAAGTTTCCATTTTCCTTTCACTTATTCCTTTTCTGGTGCACTCACTCTCTTTATCTAGATCCAAGCTTCCCTTGGACCCATGTCTCTTCCATTCACTCTGAGGAGCTTCTTTGACCAACACTTTTTGTAAACCATGGCTGCTTTCTTCCCTCAGTTTTTGTTTGCCTGAGAAAATCTTCTTTTCTCCTGTACTTGTAAGTGGTGATTAGACAGGATATAAAATCCTAGGTTGATGTTCTTTTTCTTTTTTGCAAGACTTTAAATATTTCACTCCACTCTCTTTTTCTGTTAATAGTTTCTGAGAAGTCTGATGTAATTCTTATCCATGTTCCTTTATAGAGGAGGTTCCCTCCCCTCCCTGACTTATTTCAAGATTTTTCTTTGATTTTCTGCAGTTTGAACATGGCAATGTCGATTTTGGAGAATTTGTTTTATTTGCTGTCCTTTGAGCTTTCTGAAGCTACGTTTTACTGTTGGAAACTTTATTCCCATTAATTCTGGGAATAAAATTTCAGTTATTGTTTTAAATCTTTCTTTTGTTTCTTCTTTTTTCTCTTTCTTGTATTCCCATTATGTGTGTAATATTTCTGCAATTCTTCGATAATCTACTCTATTTCTTTTGCTCTTTTTTTCTCTTTTCTTTCCAGTTTTAGAAGTTTCCTTGTCATAGATTTTGAGTCCTGATTCTTTTCTTTTTAAGCTTTATTTTACTTGAAATATATATATATATAAAGAAAATGTATATATATATTTCTATAAATATATATTTTGTATATATTCTATATATTTATATATAAAGAGAGAGAATCTTCCATTGCTGAATCATTTCTCAAATGGTTGCAATGGCTAGAGCTGGGTCCATCCGAAGTAGGGAGCTTTTTCCAGGTCTCCCTTATTGGTGCAAGAACCCAAAGACTTAAGGCATCCTCCACTGCTTTCCCAGGCCATTAACAGGAAATTGGATCAGAAGTGAAGTAGCCAGGACTCATCTGCATCCCTGTGGGATGCTGGTGCTACAGGCAGTGGCTTAACCTGACATGACACAGCACCAACTTCTTTTGTATCTTTCTAATGCCTATTGTAGCTATAATATCTGTTGTGATGAACCCACTTTGATTCATGGCATTGATGATCTCTGTTTTCTTTAATCAATCCAGCTACAGAGATTATGGATAGCTCCAATACTACAGGCTGTTGGTTTTATTGAGTTTCTGTTGTTTCTGTCCATTTTCAAGTTCATCAAGTTCTGGTCTTACTGTCTCCTTGCTTTGGGTTTAATTTGGCTTTTTTTTTTTTCTTCAAGTTTTCATATGTAAATCAGGAGTAGTTGGGAGTCCAAGGCCACAGCCCATGCCCAATGATTTTCTAGGATAACCTAAGGGACTCAGCACATAGTCATGAAGACTTTTTACAGCAGAAGATACAAAGTACAGTCACCAAGAGGGGTCAGGCCTTGGGCTAGAGCAGGGTAAGTTGCTTCTTGGGTCGCCAGCATTTCCAGGTTGGAGTGCTGTTTCAAGTCCAGTTTCCTCTGCTTCCCACCCACCTTCTACCAGTGCATTTTGGGAGGCGGCGGGTGATGGCTTAAGTGACTGGCCCCTGCACCCATATGTGAGACTTAGATGGAGTTCTGGCTCTTGGCTTCCACCTGGCACAGCTCTTGAGGTATGGATGGAAGGTTCTCTCTCTCTCTCTTGTTCCTCTGTCTTTCAAGTAAATGAAAACAAGTAAGTCAAACATTTTAAAAACTGCAAAGGGAAAGGCTCCTGGGCTGAAGTTTCCAGGGAACCAGACATCACCATCCTTCCAGAGTCTGCTCCTGGCACAGCCACGCACGAAACACTCAGTTCTCCCAGCAACCAGCTGTGACAGCCCCGGTGAAATGCTGCCCGCTGTGACGAGTTGTCGGAGAGTCTGTACTCAGGGATTTTCTTGGAGGCTGACCACGTGGGTACCCTCTGCTTGACAAATGCCAGCATTCCCAGTTGCCCAGGAGCAGCCCAGGTGCCAGGGCCATACCTAAGATGATGGCTGTCGCATCCTGGAATGCCTGTTCACAGATGCCAACCTACGGCCAGGCTTTGAGCAGCCCAGACCTGGTCTGTGAGCTTGTTTTTGTTGTCAGATTCCCATTTTGCCCCACATAGGAATTCACAGCCATGCATCTCTCTCCATTACTCTTGTAGCTGCATTGCACAAATACTGATGGTGTCTCATGTCTTCATTCGTGGGGAAACATTCTCCAGTTTCCTTGTGATTTCTGATGCTCTGTCTTCCAGTTTGTAGGACTTTGTCTACAGTGTTTTAGCTGCTATGAATTCCTTCCTGTGAGGTTCTCATTTCATATTTGCATCTTTCAGCTCTAGGAGTTTTGTTTGTTTCATTTTGATGCTTTCCATTTCTTCTCAATATGTTCATGTTTCTGTTTTAAATCTTGACATTTTAAATGATTGGTTTAAAGTAATTCTCAGTTATAGAGTTTCTGTCCTCTACATTTGCTTCTATTAAATTATTTTTCTTTGAGTTGTAGAGCTCACTTTTTGTTTTCTTGCATAAATGATAGTTTTGGTTTTAATTTTATGGTTTTAACAAAAATTTTTACATTAGTTGTTATACTGATGACATTTCCTTGGTACTGTTTGGTGTGTGCTGTTTGGTGGTGTGTTACCTTCTGAGTGTCTGGATTTTGTTTTTTTCTTTCAGTGATGCTCGGTGTGTTGCTTTGGCAACTCCTTTTAAAATTCTTGCTTGAGTAGGGTTGCTCAGTGGCACCCCTCTCCTCCCAGCGGTGTGAGAACTCTGCCTTTATTTCCTGGGTCGAGCTTGGTTTATCTGGCCCCCATTGAGTCTCCCCAAAGGCCCAAGCAGACTCCTGTGCAAATCTCTGGGCTCTTTCTCTGCCCTTCTCCTTCCTCCCTGCTTTTCCAGCAGCGTTGGCCTCCCTGGCTCCTCAACTCAGTGAGGTTGATGACTCTACTCAGGTTGGTTTCTGTGTTCAGTCGTCTGGAACAGTTCTCCAATAAGGAAACCCACGCAAGCATACAGTCATACAGTTTGCCACAGCTGCTTCCCCTCTCACAAGAACCGTTGACCCACGCCTCTGTGAAAATAGGTGTTCTAATGTTGGTTCCTTTCAAAAAGGTTGGCAGGGTTGGTTTGGATGAGCAGCTGTCTTGGCGTGGTGGGAAGTGGATGTCATGGCTGCCTCCTTTTGACCCCCATGCCAGTCTTTGTGGTGAGTGGCACCAGTTCGGCAGGCAGGCTGAGGCCTCCTGGAAAAGAGACTGTTCCTGGGGAGGCTGTGTGTGTGAGGCACTTTCAGGAAGGGTGAATGTGGCGTGCGGAAGGGCAGGTTTGAGATGAGCCAGAGGGTTAGGCAGGGATGCGTCTGCCAAGGCAGGCTGGGAGGCAACATGTTATCCTGGAGATCCTGGGGAGCCCATAGCTAGCAATTATTATTATAATTGTCATGACAACAACATGGAACTGATTGCTTGTCATGCAAGAGGCTCCTCCCTCAGCTGTCTCTGTGGGTGGTCTCATTCATTCCTCAGGCAGTTCATGAGATCGGCTACCACACCGTGGTTCACCCTGGTCATGCACCACGTGCTCTCCTGAGCTCCTTGCAGGATGAGATCATTCAGTCCTCATACTGACAGTGCATGCTGGGGAGTGTAATTATAGATCCGTCACATAGACGGTAAGCCCGTGTTAGGGGTGACTTTCTTTTCTTCCTAAACACTGCTTGAATTTTATTATGGTGGTATTCTTGGTAAAATAAAAAAGAAAAATAAATAAATAAAATAATACAATACAATAAAATGTATGCCCGTGGGCCACCCAGGTGTCTGCAGCTCCATTTTCTGCCAGCTTGGTGATAGTGCATGTGGTGTTAGGGCCCTGTGTGTCAGTGGGTGTCAATGCACACGGTATGAGTATACCATGTTAGTGAATTCTGTTAGTGTACTGTGTTGGTGTTAATGCACTTTATGGAGGTTAGTGGTATACTGTGTTAGTATTATGCTATTATGTTAGTGTATTATGTCAGTGTACAGTGTTTGTGCACTCCGTTAGTGTACTGTGTTGGTGTCAATGTCCTCTGTTAGGGTTAGTGTATTATGATAATATACTATGTTGCTGTTTGTGATCTGTGAGTGTTAGTGCACCATGAGTGTGTCAGTGCACATGGCCATAGTCCCTGATAGCTGGGGCATTGCGGACAATCAAGTGGTGTCTGTAATAGCTGGAAACTCTGTTACTCTAAAAGTGCGCTCTAATTGTCCTGCTCTTCCACAAGGGCCTGCTTAGTGACTTGTTTCCAACAGACTCAGTGTGAATGAAAGGATGCTGAAGGACTTAAAGGCCGCTCAACTCCTACCAGGTTCTTCCTCTGCTGACATGTTCTTTGGGAGCCCTGGCATGTCTCTGTCACTCACTTTTTCTAGAATGTTGAGTAAGCAGACTTACCCAGGGTGCTGCTTTTATGCTGTTTGTGAGTCCTGTATGCTGTTTTGGTCCAGACCATCACCATTGGTTCACCCTTCCCCAAGGCGGGCCCATGAAGATTGCTGCATTGGGACATGTTGAATGGCTGACTGAGGAATGGAGGATGAAGGTGGGCACTGCTCCACAAATCTGTGGAAGCCAGGCTGGGATGGGGAGTGGAAGAGGCAAGGGGAGAACATAGAACTCATGAGGTCCTATTCTGCACCAACTGTCATGCTGCAGATTCTGGCCACTCAGATGGCTCAATGCAGAACAGAGAACTCACCCAGCAGCCAACAGATAGGGAGGAAGAGAGAGCAGGGAAGGGCAAGGCGGGGTGTAACCACCTTGTGATGGAGTTAGGGAGTCAGCCACAGGCTCCCTGGGAAGTCAGGCCCTGCAGGAAACCCTTATTTGCTGCGTCTTGGAGGAGGGAAATGTGTTCTGGCAGAGGGGACCTGCATGCTTTCCCACCTTTCTGGCCTTCTCTCTGGGTTCCTTATGGCACAGAGCAGAAACTGCAGGAGTCCAAGACCCAGCCTTGGGAGTCACATGGACCCCATCTCTTGGTGGGAAGAGCTGCACGACATGGGACCAATATTCAGTGTGTAACACAGGAGAGGGTGCACCTGCATGGATGGACCCATTGGACAGTGACTGTATGTATAGTAGGATCTACTTTAGAGAAAAGAGGGGTAGGAATGTGGTTCCCAGGGAACAGAGACATCTTGCCTTTTGCCTTTTATCAAGATTGGAACAGGCCAATCAAGGCAAGACTCCAGGATGTACAAATCACTTCAAATGTTTTCCTTCCTTGGGGGCAGTTGGTAGTGTCCACTTCTCCTAAAAACCCATTTTCCTGAGTGCTGATGCGGGGCCTTCCTCAATTCTTCTCTCCCAGTGGCCCAGCAGGGTCCACGTTGTGGTGCCTATTTCACAGGTGAAGCAACTGAGATTTCACAAGTCTCTCTCTCTGAGTTCCTGTGTTGTCATTGTGTTGAAGGTGCTTGCCATCTCTTGTTTGAGGAGTAGGACAATGTCATGGTAACTCCTGAGAGGGCAGAACTCATAATACATGGGGAATTCATTCCATCTCTCCACGCCTAGCTCATGAAGAAGGGGGTCAGGAGGTAGGGCCACCCTCAGTCCCTGACCACCTGGGCAGAGTCCTGGGGACCAGCAGTGCCTGGTACTGTGAGGTTTGAGCCTCTTGGGAGCAGAAGATAGAGAGTAAGGAAGAGCCAGTGGGTTGCAGAGTGTGGTGACCACCATTCCCACCACCCTCATCATGCACTTGCGATATTCATAAAAATAATTTATGTCATGTGACTGCTTTTTAACTAGCTGCTTTCAAGACTTAAGACTAGGATTATAAAAGGCATGCATTTATAAATTATTAGCCCAGAGCTCATAAGCACATATACTTTGGGGAACACTTTGGTAGCACTTTAAATTAATTTATTGTCATTCATTCCAGCTGTCTGTGATGTAAACCTTCAGTCATAAATTCATACCATCATCTGACATGCCATTAACTGGGGTGCTACCCGAGCCAGATCACACAATAAAACACTCACCATCTGAGATTCTGGAGTGGGCAATTGTCCCCCCATATCCTCTCTCTCCTTTCTCTTTTCCCTTTCCCTTCCTCTTTGCTCTCCTCCCTTCCCCACTCTCTCCTGCTAATGATAAATACCAAGGAGAAAGGGCAGGTGTTGGAATCAGAGAGGAGATCTACTCTAAGGACTCCTGGGCTTCAGAGGGACCCTGAGTATGTCTAAGGCCACACTGCAGTGATGATTGCCAAGGCATCCCAATTCAACCTCAATAGTTAGGTGTAGCATTCAGTTCTGGGTATCAGTCTCCCCAAAATTCAAGGGGAAAGCTAGGAGTAGGCAATGAGACTTCTTTGAGAGGAGCTTCATTTGGGGACATGAGAAGAGAGCCCTGAAGAATGCTGGCACAGAGAAGGAAAGGATGGAGGGGACTCAGTTCATGGGCACCGGGGATAGTAGTGGGTGGGATTCTTGGGAGGTGGAGGGGAGTGGAGACTCTGGAAGGGCTTAAATCCATTAGGCAAGGGGTTAGTAGCAATGGGAGATGGCTCACATCCCAGGAGCTCCCCTCCTTTGGAGGGGTTGTGACTGGAAGACACAAACTTGTCCAGAGCGGTCTCACTGGGCTTTACTCAAGCTGGGGGCCCAGCCATGTCGCTGCTGGGAGCTCCAGAGGAGGATCCAGGTCTTTTCCAGCTCTTGGGAGCTGCCTGCATTCCTTGTGCAGTGGCTGCTTCCATCTTTCCCAAGCCAGCAAGGCCAGGCATAGCGTTCTCAATGCCATGCTTCTGGTTCTCTCTGCTGCATCCCCCTTTCCCTGTTATACATCTCTGCAGATGGCAATGGGGCCTGCCCCAAACATTAAGAGTCCCATATTTCAATTACAGCTTCATTGCACCTGCAGACACATTCCTGTGGAGGAACATGATCATTGATGCTAGGGATGAAGTGGTGTCCACTGTGTGTTGAGCGTTGGGATGGGGCCGGGCAGCAGTGTGTGCATCACACTGCATCCACAGGAGCAGAGGGAAGCTTCTGAAGTCTCGGATTCCATCATCTGGAGCCAGAGGGAGACATGCATTCCTTCACCTAAGCAGGACAAGGAAGGAGGAAGAGAAAGAGGGGAGGGCTTTGGGGCAGAACAGGGAAAGGAAAACAGGGCCAGGAGGGAGGAAGAGGAGGAGGAGAAGACTCTGGCTGGTGTTGGCCCTGGCTCTGCCAAGAGACCTGATGCTGTGTGGTCTCCAGCCACTCTGATGTCACCACTTGTTGGCTACTGTCCCTCCTGTGGTAAAATGAAGTGGGTGTTCCCCGGCCCTCCAATCCTGGCCTTGGATAAAAATGGGCAATGCTAAAGGAAGTCACATGGCAAAGCTGGGAATATTCCAGAAGAGCTGCCTGGCAAGGTGCAGGCAGTAGCACCTTTCTTCCTGAGAGCGTCTGGCTATTTGCTCCTTGGAGGGAAGACTGGGGGCTTGGAAGGCTGCTAGATGCCACGAGTGTCCAAGCTGGAAGCTATAGATCTGCAGTGCAGCCTAGACAGGCTGTGCCTCATCCCACCCCAGCTCAGCCTTCCTGTCTCATCCCCAGAATCCCTGACCACCAAAGGGGCTGAATCTGGAGGTCTCAGGGCAATATGAAGGGGGCCCTGTGGTGTCTGCTGCTGCCAATCCTGGCCTTGTTTCCTGTACTCTTAGGCCTGGGCTGCATCTTCCCAGCCCTCAGCCACTTCTCAGATGAGGCCCCTTGCTCGGCTGCTAGCAGTCCTTCTGCAAAGGGCTGGGGACAGCAAGCACATGGCAATCCCTAAGTCGCTCAGTGGTTCAGAGTTCAGTAGCAAATAGAAACTAATTGGTGGAGGTGGCCTTCCTTCCAGGGCAGATGAACACCTGCCATGTTCATCTGTTTCCAACACCTTCCCTCTCCAGACACCTGCCTGGCATTCTAGGTCCGGACAGCTGCAGGCCTGAGTGCATGGCCTCTCCTGTGATGTGGGAGCCCACCTTCCTGTCTCCCCACCAAGGCCACACTGGTGGTGATCTCCCCAAGCCAGAGCTCCTGGAGCTCCAGAGTTACCCCAGTTAGCAGTGCTGAGACAAGTGCTGGAATGAGTGGATGCGGGCAGTGGGGGCTGGGTGGATGGTGGACACAGCTGGGAGTTAATTGGTTCTGTGTGGCTTTCAGGCTCAGCACTGTGGGAGATGAGCTTTGCTCCAATCCCTGCCTTCCAGGAGGCTTACTGTGTGGCTTCGGCCTTGCATGGTGGGTGTGTGTAGCAGTGATGTCAAAGATAGGGAGGACAGGGGTGCCTGTGGCCTGTGACCCCAGGGCTCAGCAGCGGAATCTGTGGCACCCTCTGTGTGCTGGTACTCCCATCACTCTTATCTCCAGCCAGACCTCGAAGAGCCATGGAGCAGTTCTATTAATCAATTATCTGCTGCCTGCTCTGGAGACAGTGCTGCCTGAACAGATAAAGTCCTAGGGGAGTGGGCAGGGAGGGATGGGGTGGGATCAAGAAACAGGCAGGGTGGTGAGGGAAGCCTACCCTCTTTGTCCAGCTTGTGTATCATGGTGAGCATGCTGGTAGGTGTGCCTTGCCCCGCCCCCAACCCAGTGTGTCATTCTCAGGCATGCTTGTCACCCCTTCCATGCACACATACAGTGCCTCATCCTTGCACAGTCCCTCCTACACCCATAAACTTGAATCACACCTGGGACCCTGTGGGGCAGCAGAGGCCCTGCTCACAACAATGTCCTAGGCCCTGCTCACAACACTGTCCCCCACCTCCCCATGGCCATATGCACTTGACACAGACACAGCTCTGCCAGCACTTGCTCACAGTGCCTGCTCCCCACCTGCTTGCCCACCTGCACACACTTCCCCTTCGCTTTCACAAGCACACAAGCACACCTGCCTTGCTGGTGCCCAGGGTTTCTTTCAAGTTCTCCAAGGCAGGAGAGGTGCCAGAAGGATGACCTGGTGAGGTTTCTGAGAACAGGTGGACCATTATCTGGAGCTGGTTGGTTGGGTCTGAACTTCTGGCTGTGGAATCAAGGAGGCTTGGCTCCAAGCCAGAGGCCTAAATTCGCTGGCCACGTGGGACACTGGCTGAGTGCCTTGGCTCCTTCACAGCACAATTTCCTCATCTTAGAGATAGGAGTGAAGCCCACCTGCGGTGGTGGTGGTGGTGGTGGTGATGGTGGGGCATTGCTGTAAACGTGGGGGTGCCATGTTCATGCAGCCAGGAGCAGTCTGTGTTCTTGCAATTGTACTTGCTGCCAGCCTGGTTGTTGATGGAACCCAAGCCCTGCCGAGTGCTTGGGACCAAGGAAACATGGCCAGAAGCTGCTGTCTTCAGGATCCCATATCCCCCATCCTCAAATCCCCAGGGGGGCTGGTAGCATCCCACTCCTCACCCTAGCTGCCTTGCCACCACCTACGCTAGCAGGAGGCTCCAGGGCACCCTTAGCCCCAGCCTGCCTGGGCCCACCCCTCCACTGGGACATGGGAGATGTCCCAGTATGTTTTGAGAAGGTCTGAGTGTCCCCCTTGGGCAGCACTTGATGATGGCCTTGCACTCTGGGGTTGGCCATGGAGGTGTGTGTGGTGTAGAGTGTGTAGGTGTGGATAGCTGGGAGGGTGATGGGACTGTGGGGTGTGGGGGCTGTAGGATGAGGGAGCAGGAGTGTGTGTGTAGGTTCATGCGCATGGGGGCTGTAGGATGAGGGAGCAGGAGTGTGTGTGTAGGTTCATGCGCATGGGGGCATGGCACATGGCAGTGTGAGGACAGAGTGTGAATGTGCAGGCTGGTGTCATTGTGGCAGTGCAGTGTGTATAGGTGACGGTAATATGTTCACTTGTGGGTGAGTGGTGTTTGGCGTGTGTGGATGCTTCAAGGGTGCCAGGGGGTGTGATGGTGGGTGTGTGGTGTGTCTCCTGGTCTGTGTGTGTATCTGTTTGTGTGTGCTTGTATTGAGTGTGCCTGTGCCTGTGGTATCTATCAATCTGGGTGTGCATCTCTGTGTGTTTGCATTGTGTGTACATGTGTGTAGGTGCAGTGTATCTGGGAGGGTTGGGTGTGTGTCTGCACTAAGTGCAGCAGGTCTGCCTCTGTGGGCATGTGTGGCACCTCTATGTTGTGTGCTGTATTCCTGAGTGTGCTGCCTATGGCAGATGTGCAGGTCTGCAGGGCCAGGAGAGTGGGTGCGCCTGTGTGCACGCCACTGTGCGTGCTCTGTGCCAAGTACAGTGTGTGTGTGTGTCCCTGTGCAAGCACCGTGTCTGGATGGAAGGTGGGCATATTTGTGTGTGGTGACTGTGGGCTGTGAGTGCGGCTCCTCTGTGGAGTACTGGGTGTGAGTGTGGGGGTGCTGTGGTGAGACAGGCGGGTAAGGTGCCCTGCCACCCTGCACCCGCTGTGCTGGTGGCAGGCAGCAGGGCTGACGGGTGGGCGGAGAAGCAAACGAGACGTCAGGGAAATCAGAGACAAATCGATTCCCTTCAGAGGTGAGAAAAAGCAGATGTTGCGGCTGCTTGGGGCCTGAAGGGCTACATGCCACATCGTGCACCTCCCCCATGCTGGCTACCCATTCCCTGCTTCCTGGGAAGGGTGCCTTGTGCAGGGCCTGATTCCTCTCCTGGCCAGGACCCCCCCACTTGTATAAGAGCCATGCTTGGGTATGTATGTTTCCATGTGTGCCTGTGTGTGTGTGTGCATGTCTGTGTGTGTGCTGGGGTAGGCACAGACACGTGACTCAGCCCCTCCGAGACATCAGAGATGTCAGTGACTGCTGTCTCCAAGGGAATGGAAGTGGCAGGACCAGGGCATCGCCCAAAGGAGCAGGGTTGGGCAGCACTAGCCTGCACCCTACTCTTGGCCCATACCCAAGTCCAGGTCCCTTCTGCAGCCCTGCAAGAAGAGGTTGTCTCCATATGCCACTCTCCACCAATCTGGTCTCCATCAGCCTGCTGAAACCAGAAACCCTAGGGGAACTCATGCTGGGCTTCAATGACCTTCTCCTATCAGAAAATGTCAGGGTCCTGGGGCAGGGGAGCCCACCCCAGCTGCCCCACAGAGCTGTTGCTGATCCCTGCTTGGGTTACTCTCCCACTCTGGGCCCTCTTTGCCTCTTCCTTTTCTACTGGCTGGCAGTACTTGGAGACAGGAGCCAGCCTGTGGTGCCATGAAAGTGGTGACTGTATGTGGACTCAGCAAGGGGCTGCTCAGCAGGGCAGCACCTGGGCTTGCCAGGGAGTATCTTGTCCAGCCAGGGAGACAGAAAGACCTACTGTGATGTTCACACTGGCACAGAGAAGGGCAGGGTGGGAGGCGTGTGTCCACAGAGTCCCTACATCCCATTTGGCACCTGCTGCTACTCAAGCTGTTGCTCTCCTAGGAGTCCCCCTGACCCCCTCACCAATCTGGCTGCCTACCCTCCAGCCACTCAGCTCTTTCTGGGCTTGGGGGTACAGCCAGCCTCTCTTCTTCACACCCCACCTGTGCCCTTCTTCACACCTCCCCCACTCCATTCCCTTTTTGTTCATGACCCAGGTCCTTGTGGGCTCAGAAGCCATTTGTTTGGGTGTGCACCTGTTGGAGGCTTGCTCCACTCAGGTGTGCAGATAGGAGCAGGTACGGCTTGTCCAGGGGTAGTCTGCGCCAACAGAGACTCTTCTTCCTCATACTCCCCTGTGAAGGTTCTTGAGCCCCTGTCCTGGGGGCACTCTCAGTCATGTCCTGTGCTAGTCATGTTCTGGAATCCAGACATCCAGATCTGGCTTGCCCACCTCTGGCTGTGTGTCCTGAGATTGGCACTAAACCTCTCTGGTTCCACTAAGGGGATAAGGACCTGGGCTTTGCTTGCTCTGAAGCAACTCCAAGCAGGTGGGGGGCCCAGCTCTTAGGGACAGCTCAGCTGTGTTTTTGTGAGTGACGTCTGGGGATGTGGCTCCTGAACTCCTCAAACCCCCCCCCCCGCTTGGATTCCCAGTGTCCAGCCCAATGGGACAGGTACAGAATCTATCTACAAATGTCAGCTGAACCAGTTCTGGGCAAGCCCTGTGTGGACAGACAGCACTTGGCCTGGCCTGGCCCGTGGGATGTATACAAAGAGCAAAGGAACAGGGGCGGGGGAGTTGCACAGGGTAGGCACTGCTGGATGTTCCCTTCCTCCAGGCAGTTCCCAATCTCACCAGGACCCACGGCACAAAACAGGACAGAGGGCTCTGAGTCCAGCTTTGTCTCTGTCCTGCTCCTGGCCTTCCTGTTTATCCCTCAGCAAATTCGAGAGCCTGCACTTTGTGACCCTGAAGTCCATTTCCTGCTGGGATATTAATACCACCAACTAATAATAACATGGGCAGTTGAGGCAGGAGCGGGTGTCCTAATATTAGCTGCACCTGTCGAGGGCAGAGCACGTGCCAGGCCCCTCCATCTGGAATGATGTCAGTCCTCACAAGTTCTCCCTGCTCCATCCGGAGTCCTGGGCTCGTCTATGGAGCCGCAAGGCAAGCCTATTTTCGTTGGGCTGGGAAGAATGCAAGGGACAGAGTACACAGATGACCTCGAGGAAGGCAGGGCTGGGGAGGCGGGGACGTTGCATTGTGAGGCCGAATCACCTCAGTGCTGTGGGCAGAGCCAAGGGGTCTGGTGGAAAGGTCCCCACAAGCATTACCCACAGAGTGACTCTCCCAAGCTTGTACTTCGCCTGCTTCTCTGGGCCTAGACAGAACCTCAGCCCTGCTTCTGACAGACGGAGCTGCCCTGTGCCCCCAACCCTCCCCTTGGCTTCTCTCTAAGCCTCAGCACACACCTGATTCCTCCGCTTGCCTTATAAATGGTCCACACCTTTTTCAAATTCCAGACCACCATTTTTGTCTGGATTGGCTGCCTGCTGGTTAAGCCTCACGTGTCGTCCAATGAGCTGCACTGGGAGGGACACTTTTGCCAGTGGGTCTTACACCCGACCTGTGGTGCAACCGTTACTGAAGAGCTAAAGCAGTTTTTGGTTAGGTGGTCGTGTCTCATGGTAGTGGTCATATTAGGAATCGAAACTGAAATTATAAGTTGTTCATTCGTTAAAAGCTGCAAGCATGGATTACTACTTACAGGGAGCTTGGCATGTAGCTGAGATACTGATAGGATTGTTGGTCATCCTATCTTAGGGTGCCTAGTTTGAATCCTAGCCCCTCTACTGATGGAGCTTCCTACTAATATGCACCTAGGGACACAGCAGATGATGACTCAAGTACGTGGTCACTCATATAGGAGAAAGGGTGGAGTTCCAGCCTTTTGGGTTCAGCTTGACTTGGCACTGGATGCTGCAGGCACTCTGGGATTGTCCTGACAAATGGAAAAAAATGTATTATATTTCTCTCTTCTTCTCTGTCTTCATGCCTTTAAAATAAAATTAAAATATTTTGGAAAATATTTATTTTTATTGGAAAGTCAGAGTTACACAGAGAGGGAGAGACAGAGAAAGAGAGATCTTCCATGTGCAGGTTCACTCCCTACAGGGCCACAAAGTCGGGAGTTGAGCCGACATGAAACTGGCAGCCAGAAGCTTTCTCCGGGTCTCCCACGTGGGTGTAGGGGTCCAAGAATATGAGGCATCCCCCACTATTTTCCCAAACCATAAACAGGGAGCATTTGGAACTCAAACCGGCATCCATGTGGGATGCCAGTGCTGTGAGCAGAGGCTTATCTTGATAAGTCATGGCAGCAACACCCTTGAAAATAAACTTTTTAAAAATGTAAAGAAAATAAAAAAAATCCAAGGAGCCAGTATCTCAGAGGGTCCCTGTAGCCCCGATGGGGGCTCTTGGTGTGTCCCAAACCTGACAAGCGCCAAAGAAACCCAGCCTGTAGCCCAAGGCAGGACACTGGTTCCCAGAACTGGGCAGTCCTGTGCCCAAGCTGGGAGCTGATTGCGCTGTGGCTGAGGCTGCATACAGCTTCCAGAACAATGAGCATCCGCAGGAGGCAGGGGAAACAAGAAAGTCCTCAAAGCAGTGGGAAGTGACCATCTAAGGCTGGCTGCGGCCTGGGGCCCTAAACCCCAACCCACAGGTCTAACTCTAACTTTATTTTGTACAGAGACACCAAACTTTTCTGTATATGTATATATCTCTGTCCAATTTCTGGGCTGTAAAACTGTGGCTCAAGGCATGGGAGTGGGTCTTGTCCTATGTTTTGGTCCTAGATGTGGCTGTGCTGTAGGCTTGCTGTGTTTCATGGAGGCACTCGAGGAGTGATGAAAGAGGTAGTTGGGGACTGGGGCCCTGAAGAGGGATCCTAAGGCTCCTAGAGCATCCCATGAGAGAGGGTGTGAGATCTGGGATCCAGCAGATATGGAGGAATTAAAAACCCCAAGGGCCCCATAGCTGGGTAGGGGCTTATGGGAGCAGTCTTCTTGTGTTCTTGTGGGTTGTGGGCCTAGGAGGGTGTTTGGGACGGATGACTGTTGGCAGGGAGCTGGAAGACATGGTCATGGTCAGGGATGTAGGTCTCAGGGTTCTGTAATAGTACATGGAAATCCAGTCCACTACTTTTTCCAACTCAGTAAAGATCTATAAAGAGATGCTGGCCCCAACTTGCAGAGCTGTCTGCAGTTGAGGTGACCTGCTCTGGGATGGCACATCCAACATAACCGCTGGTTCTGGACTGAGGCCGGTCCCTATTGTCCAGTGCTGCAGAGCAGGCCCTGGACCACAGGAATTGCTCAACAAATACTTGTTGGGTGAGAGAAATTATAAATGTACACATCAGTAGCTGGGGTCATGTCAATTTCTTCCCAATGCTGCTACCTCATTTTACAGATGGAATACAAAACCCTGGAGAGAAGAAGGGCCACATTCAAGGCCATGCAGCAAGTTAGTGCCTGAGCTCAACTTTGAATTGACTCTCCGTGATAGTTGCTGTGGGATGGACAGTGAAGGAAATCCAATGTGTTGCAGGGGTTGGGCCCTCCTTTTGTGGGGATTTGTGTGTGTGTGTGTGTGTGTGTGTGTGTGTGTGTGTGTGTGTGTGTGTGTTGGGGAAGCCAGGGGGCTAGGACTTCTGGGTGGCCTGAACTTCTGCAGGGAGGGATAAGCCTTGGAACTAGAACTCTGTCTACCATGAAGCCAATGTGGCCTCTGAAGACCTAAGAGAGACCCAGGGTGGCAGAGGAGAGCAGAAGACTGGAAGAGCTGGGGAGCGTGGTGGCGAATTCCTTCCACCCCAGGGCTGACAGAGGCACTTTCCTTCCCCCTCTGCCAACTTCTCCCAGGCCAGGTGACCCTGCCTTGGTCACTGGTTTGTTTGAAATAGCATGTAAGGGTCAGAGCAGCAGCTGCAGTAGCAATTAAGAGCTGGTTAGAAATTTAGAGTCGAGGGGCCCCGCGCGGTGGCACAAGTGGTTAAGGACCTCGCCTTGCACGCCCGGGATCCCCGCTTCCCTTCCAGCTCCCTGCCTGTGGCCCAGGAAAGCAGTCAAGGATGGCCTAAGACTTTGGGACCCTGCACCAGCGTGGGAGACCCGGAAGAGGCTCCTGGCTTCGGATTGGCATAGTATCGGCCATTGCACTCACTTAGGGAGTGAATCATCGGATGGAAGATCTTCCTCTCTGTCTCTCCTCCTCTCTGTATATCCGCCTTTCTAATAAAAATAAATCTTAAAAAAAAAAAAAAGAAATTTAGAGTCAAAGCTGATGCCATGGCTTAGCAGCTTAAGCCTTTGCCTATGGCACTGGCATCCCATATGCACTCCAACTTCAGTTCTGGCTGCCCTGCTTCAGATCTGGCTCCCTGCTGAAGGCCTACGAGGGCAGCAGCAGATGACCCAAGTGCTTGGGACTTTGCCTAAGTGGGAGCCCTGAAAGACACTCCTGCCTTTTGCACCTGTTCAGCTTTGGCCCTTATGGGAAGTAAACTAGAGGATGGAAGATCTCTTTAACTTTGCCTTTTGAATAAAAAATAAATTAAAACATTAAAAAAAGAAATATAGAATCCCAGCCCCAACCTGATACCTGAACCCAATCCTCTGTAGGTGAGACCCAGAAATCTGTTTATAAGCCCTGCTTATGAACCCTTCAGCACCATTGTTCTGCAGCATTTCTCAACAAAAAGAAATTATTAGGGCTGGTATTCAAAGAGAGTGGATATTTCCTGGCAGAACTTAGAAGCCTATTTATTTTTGTGTTTTTAAAAATGTTTATCTGAGGGGCCCCGCATGTGGCGTAGTGGTTAAAGTCCTCGCCTTGCATGCACTGGGATCCCATATGGGTGCCGGTTCTAATCCTGGTGGCCCTGCTTCTCATCCAGCTCCCTGCTTGTGGCCTGGGAAAGCAGTCGAGGACAGCCCAAAGCCTTGGGACCTTGCGCCCTTGTGGGAGACCCTGAAGAGCTCCTGACTCCTGGGTTCGGATTGGCTCAGCTCCATCCATTGTGGCCGCTTTGGGAGTGAACCATTGGATGGAAGATTCCTCTCTGTCTCTCCTCCTCTCTGTATATCTGCCTTTCCAATATAAATAAATAAATCTTTAAAAAAGTTTATTTGAAAGAGTTACAGAGAGGGAGAGAGCTCTTTCATCCACTGGTTCACTCCCTAAATGGTTGAAAAGGCTGGAGCTGAACTGGTCTGAAGCTAGGAACCATAAGCTTCTTCTGACTCTCCCATGTGGGTGCAGGGGCCCAAGGACTGCTTTCCCAGGCATATCAATAGGGAGCTGAATTGAAAGTAGAGCAGCTGGGACTTGAACTGGTGCCCAATGTGGGATAGCAGCCTAACCTCAATGCCTTAGTGCCAGTCTCAGAAACCCATTTAAGCTATTTGGTTATCCATCCATCCATCCATCCATCTATCCATCCATCCATCCATCCTTATTCATCTCCATCCATCCTCTATTCATCTATCCATCCATGTATCTACTCAGTTTTCATTCAGTAGATACTCAGCTGCACTAGAAGTTAAAACAGGAGACCTGAGGCCCTCTGCCCTGCAGCTGGCCGTAAAGCTGTGCTGTGCAGCTGGAGAGAATTCTCTGCCTCCTTGTTGTGCAGGTGCACTGGTGGCCCAAGACCAGCTGCTTGCTCCAATCTATGAGTGTCTCTGGTTCCTGAGTCTGAAGAAGTCACCCAGTGCAGTGTGTTGATGGGAGCAGGGGGCTGGGATAGCATCCACTTGGCACCTGCTGGATGCCAGGTGTGTTGTCACATGCTGGGATGCTTCACCCTGCCAACTTGCCTGGATGCTGGGTATTATGATGCTTACCTCACACATGAGAAAATGGAGGCTCAAAGAGAGTGAAGGCTGTAGAATCTGTAACAAAAGAGCCAAGATTAGAGCCAGAGCTGGTTCAGCCTGACCCTGGAGACTGTGTTCCTTCTTTTGTCCTGTGCTGTCTCATTCACAGACGACCTGGGGACTGACAGGTGGTTGCTAATGGGCCTGCAGTTGCTCCACTAGAAATTGGCATGGTGCTTGTGAGCAGTGGCATGCCCCAACCCAGGAGCTATGCAAGCAGATTGTGGACATCCTGTGGCCACTGGGGCAGCCTTGTGGACTGTAAGGGGCAGGGTGTTGGAATGGACACATCGGGTGATCTCCTGCACTGGGTGAGGTGAGCAGAGCCTGCTTGGGCCTGTCCCTGGGAGTGTCTCCTGGACAGGAGTTCCACAACCAGCTAGCTGCTCGTTATCTATGGATCCTCTGAGGGGACCCTGCCAGCTCCTGAGCCAGGAAACCAGTCCAGAAAGCTGTAATTAGAGCCGGGAGCCACAGGCCTGAGAGGTGCCTGCCACAACTTCAAGTGCAGACACGCCATCCCCGTTGAGTCCCGGGGAGAACCCCAGCAAGTGAGTCAGGTCTTCACATCCTCTGCCTTGCGTGTGGCTCCCCCGCCCCAGCCCTTGCCCTGGGGAAGGAAACCAGTGCTCTCTGGGCGCCCACTGCGCGTCTGGGTTTCACATCCGTTCTCCGTATTGCTCCTCCCTCGGAATTCTGGAAGGCAGGGAGTGTCCACCATAGGCAGGTGAGAGGCCCAAGGCTCCCACGGGGAGGCATTCCACTCAAGGTCAGCCCTTCGCTTGGCAAAAGCCTGGTAAGCTCTTGGCTACTCTATAGTGGTGATGTCAAAAGTCATAGGTGGGGTACAAAAGGCCAGGGGTTCTGGGAGAGGAAGGCTGAATGGGCCTGGGTGGGTCTACTCCAACTGCGCATGAGTCCTTCCAGACTCTTCTGAGTCCATGGAGGCTGGGTCCAGCCACGGTCCCACCAGTTGCTGGACAACTTGGCCGTTGGGGCGGTTTGCAAACGTGGCCTCCCGCTCCTTGACATTTCTCTCCCGACCAGACACAGCGATTGTGCTTTTCTTTCTCATGGGATCTGTGAGTATAATAGAAGCACCTCGTGCCCGCTTCGCGTTGGGGTGACTGGTAAGACAGCAGTAACTGAGTGACTGCGAGGGAGGCCCCATGCAGCTCTCCCTGGCACCTCCGCAGGCAGGTGGGCTGGGTTCACAGGCTGAGCGAGAAGCACCGCTGGGCCAGGGGAGGGCACCGGATTGGAGGACTGCGTGCCTCTTGGGCTAAGGGTAGGGCCACTCCGCTTCCTCCACCCACGCCCTTCTCAGCACTTGGCTCCCCAGCCCTGGGGCTGCTGCAGGGCCCCCTACAGGTGAGGAAGAGCTTCCGTGGCTCTCTCCTCCACCTCTGACACAGGTTTCTGGGGGCTGTGAGAGTCCGCTGCTGAGCAGGCTGTGGTGCACAGGGAGTGCTGTGTTCCTAAAGATCCCTGGTCGGGGTCCCCAAAGGTAACCCATTTCTGGCTCCAGCATCCTCTCCGTATGTGCCTGACTTGACCTAGTGCCCTTCAGTCCTCCCAGCAGCTGAGGGCTCAGGACAGGGCCATCCTCAGTGATCAGGGGAGGATCAGATAGGGACCCTGAGCTTGGGGCTGTTTCTACTCTTGTGAGGGCCCCTCTGGGCTTTTCTTCCATGTGCCCCAGGGACTCCTGGGTGACTTGCCAGACCCCCCTCCTTCCTTCTGCTCTCTTTTGTACTTATGGGTCTTGCTTGTCTGTACATCTCCAGGGCTGGCCCCAGTTAAGTGCTTGCTCAGCAAATGCCAACTTACATGAATGATTTTTTAAAGGAATAAAGGTGCAGTGGCTCAACTGGTTAATTCTCCACCTTCAAGTGCCAGTAAACAATGTGAGCGATGCTTTTTGTCCTGGGTGCTTCACTTCCCATCCTGACAGCTTCTGACCTGGGAAAGCAGTGGAGGATGGTACAAGGCTTTGAGATCATGCAACTTCTTGAGAGACTCAGAAGAAGCTCCTGGTTCCTAGCTTCGGATAGACTCTGCTTTGGCCATTGTGACCATTTGGAGGGTGAACCAGCAGATGGAAGCTCTTTCTCTCTGTCTCTCCTTTTTTGTGTATATCTACTTTTCCAATGGGGGGAAAATCTTTTTTTTAAAAAGATTTTAAAATTTTCATTGGAAAGTCAGATTTACAAAAAGAAGGAGAGTGAGAAAGATCCTCCATCCACTGGTGTACTCCCTAAGTAGTTGCAATGGTCAGAGCTGAGCTGATCTGAAGCCAGGAGTCAGGAACCTCCTCCAGGACTCCCACGTGGGTGCAGGGTCCCGAGGCTCTGGGCCATCTTCTACTGCTTTTCCAAGCCACAAGCAGGGAGCTGGATGGGAAGTGAAGCAGCCAGGCATGATACATGCACCTATATGGGATCCCACTGCGTGCAAGGCAAGGACTTTAGCCACCAGGCTACTGTAATAGGCCATAAATAGATAAATAAATAAATGAATAAATAAACCTTTTAAAAAGCAAAGCAGCAGGTACAGTGACCTTTTGTGTTTAAAATAACCCCAGTCTCCTCTACCTGTGCTATAAGCCACGCCCGAAAAGGCTCACTTCCCAACACATTGCCTAGGGCTTCACAGTACTGCTTCTCCTGAGCTGCCTGTGGGGGTGACAACCTTGCCCCGCAATCATCTCTGTGAGGCTCAGTTTTGAGTCTGTTCTGAAGAGTTGCTAAAATGAGGATCACCAAGAAAAAACTCCCAGCTGCCAGCTCCAGTGATGAGTTTCCTGGCTGTTGAGCTTGTGTGCTTAACTGTCTTCTATCCTGGGTGTGGTGTCAACTGACCAGGTTTCTACTTTTGCACTTGCTGCCAGGAAGTTCAGGTCTGAAGAAGCCATGTTCAGTGCAGTACTGACTTTGGTTGGGATTCTGGCAGGTGCTTGTCATTGAATGACCCCTCTTTGGCTTTGCACCTGCTGCTCCATCCCATATCTACTCGATTGTGCAGCTTCCTGTATCCTTAAAAATGGCATATGGGTCTGGGGATGCTTTAAGCCATGGCAAGATAAAACTTAAGTAAATCACACAGTACTTCTTAGCATGGTGTGCCCAGGCCGCCCCAGGCTCTGGGGTTGCTTTAGGCTATACAGTTCCCTCTGCAGGATGTGGCCACATAGGACCTTGGCAACCTGGGGTGAGTTCTGTGGGCACAGGGTCCAGCAGTGTGACATTGGATGACTATTCCCAGCTTTGTGCATGACTCACTTCCTGAACTGGCCCCCTCCTCACCCTACTGCAGGTGGTATGGTCAGTCTTGTCCTTGTGGTTTCTGCTCCCTCTTGACCTCCTGCTTGGGTGAACGTTAAGTATTTTGCCCCAGTACTGGCTTCATGCCTTTCTCAATTGAGATGTGACCTCGTCTCTTGGATGTGGTCTGATTGCAGTTGCCATAGACAACAACCATGCTAGGTCATCGCAGGGTGACTCACTTGTCTCATGCCGGCCCAAGCTGAGGGAGGCTGAACTCCAGGCCCTGAGGTCTGACCATGGGCAGTCTGAGTCAGAAGCAGAGATGGGGAGCTCATGAAAAAGCAGGTGCAACTCTAAGGGTCATGGTCTGTGTCTGGTGGTGGATTTTTACTCTAAGAGGTAGTTCCAGGGGGCTAGGGGAAGCTCTGATTGACACACAGAGAAACTGAGGGTCAGAATGTGCCCAGGTTCACACAGGAAGTGACCTTGTGTTGGGTCTCCTCTACCATGCTTCTCTCCACGCCACAGGCAGTCTCCAATAGAGACTGGTCAAGGTACTCAAGCTGCTTCCTGGCATGGAGCCCATGCTCAGCTGTGTCACAAAGTGTCGAAGGGACTGGTGGCTTGCAGGTGCTCTTCTTGGTGAGGTGTTGCTGGAAAGGGAGACTTGGATGGTGTGCTCTGATACCTGCCTGTGGTATGCAGGGATGGCCAGGGTGGGGAGCACCAACAGGTGGGTTGGGGGAGTAAGGCTCCTGACTTTGGGAGGCTTCTGTTAGACCCTGTCAAGACCTCTGTGCAGCCAGACTTCTCAGACTCCCCCTGGGGCTGGACCCCTGTCCTTAGTCCCCAGGTCTTGGAACTCTGTGCACGTTGCTGTGGAGGTGGTGGCAGCAGGGGATTGGTAAGAGTCCCCAGGCTGGATATCTCAACTGCTGGGGTGTACCCACTCTTCTCTGAGTGACCCCAAGCATGCCTCTGCAGGACTGAGTTTGATCACCCATTCAATGGCACCTGGCTCCCAGCAGCACCTGCTGTTGTGAAGAGTGACTCTAGCACTCACATAACAGGTTGATCAGAGACCTCTCTCTGCTGAGAGCCACAACTCTATGTCTAAGCTACAGGAGACAATGGGTGTAGCAGCATCGATGGGTGGATGGCTATGCTTGAACTGGCAAATTCAGAGCAGGTTTGTTTTGTGTTTGGTATCAGGGTCTCATTCACGCAATGGGACTGGGTATTTGGTGTTAGAGTGGGAGCCATGGGAAATCGTTGTTAGGGAGAGCAGCCAGACCTGGTCCTGGCCTTGGCTGTGACCACCTGGGTGAGCTTGGGCTGGTCATCTCCCTTGACCGAACTTTGTGTTTCAGGCACCATGTAAGGCCAATGACAGAACTTTCCTGGCAGTGGTGCTGGGCAGATTGAATGAGGAAGTGCAAAAGCACTTTCTTCTTTTTTTCATGTGGTTCTTGCAGCAGTGAGAACACACAGGTGGGCCCTATTCCGTGGCAGCTGTGGCTTGGTACCTGATGAGTTCTGATCCGGTGGTCTCTGGGCTGGGGTGGAGGGAGCAGTGCGTGGCACCCAGTGAGCAAGGAGGCACCCTGGAGCTGACAGCCACTTCCTAGTGCATGGCCACGAGTCCCACCCAAGACCACCAACGAATCAGCCTCACAGGATTTAGGGTTACCCCGGCCAGAATTCTGGGAGCACATGTCTGTGTTTTCCCTGGCTCTTGCCCTTGGAAATTTTCAGGAAAGTTCGGATCACATCTGTGTCTTCGCGGGAGCTTCTGGGAAAGTAGAGAGCTGTGGTGGTGAGTTAATCCTCATGCCGACTGGGCAGGTGGTCCATGGGAATTCCAGGTAGTAGAACACACGGGGCTTAGAGATGGGAGAGGGGGGCAGCGACTTCCTTTAGAGAGCAGCCTCATTCTTCACTACAGCAATCAAAAGCTGATACCCGTGGCTCTGAGAGCAACCGTGAACATGATGGCAACACTGGAACCCTCATCCCGAGTCCCTTGAGCTGCTACCTTGTCCTGGGGCCTGTAACACACTGCTTAGTTTCCTCCTTCAGGGCATACAGAACTTCAACAGCCCCTCCACATAAGCCATGCAAGGGCCCTGGGGTGCACAAGACCTCACTACTCCGTCTTTTAAATTTATTTATCTATCTATCTATCTATCTATCTATCTATCTATCTATTTATTTATTTATTTTCATTGGAAAGGCAGATTTACAGAGAGAAGGAGAGAAAGATCTCCCATCTGCTGTTTTATTCCCTAGATGGCTGCAATGGCCAGAGCTAAGCTGATCTGAAGCTAGGAGCCAGGAGCTTCTTCCAGGTTTCCCACACGGATGCAGGGTCCCAGGGTTTTGGGCCGTCTTCCACTGCTTTTCCAGGCCACAAGCAGGGAGCTGATAGGAAGTGGGGCAGCCAGGACATGAACTGTATGGGCTGTTGGTACTTGGAGGTAGAGGATTAGCCAGTTGAGCCATTGTGCTGGCTCAGGGACTCAGTTTTCCTCCCTGCCCTGTCCCTGCCTATGGCTCCTAGAGAATGTCACTGATCCCCAGAGGCAAAGCGACTGGTCCTGGATCACACATTGTTAAGAGGCAGTGCTGTGGCTGATAACAGGTCACTGATGGACTCAAACTTGTGTGTGTTTCTGCCCATCAGTCATCAGACTGGGGCATGCTTCCAGTGTCAGCCTAGCTGGGGAAACGCTTGGTGACCGAATCAGTAGGAGGAACTCTTGAGCACAGGAAGTTAACCAGCCAGAGGCCACACTGTAGGTGACCTGAGATGTGCAGGGCCCTTCCTATGGATGGCTTCCAGTCGGCTTCTTCTAGGGGTGAAATACAGCAAACAAAATCCTAGCACATTTATCTGACAGCGAAGCGAGGCTGGGTGATGATTCTATTCCCAGATCAAATCACAGCACAGGGAATGCCTTATCATCAACCTGATTACCTTGGGGGAAATGGAGACAGGGAGTTTTATTAAATGAGACAATCTTGCTAAAAGGAAGCTTTGCATTAGACTTTGGGCCTTAAATAATATTAGTGTCAAGGGCTGACAAACACACCGCACATGGTTGTCAGAGCGTGTGCTCTCCCGTGAACAGGCGGCTTCCGTGGGGTTCCCCCCTCCACCGCCTCACTTTGGAACTCATGGGGAAGTTTGGCGTGGTGACCATATGACCACCTGCTGGCTAGAGCAGGTCAGGTGCAGGTTTACTCTCAAAGCCAGCAGGTGTCTTCTCGCTGATGACACCGGGGGTGGGTAGGGGTGGGTGGGGTGGCAGGGGACATTCTGCAGCCTTGTAGATGGAGGCACTGCCTCTTCTGCTCCTGAAATGCCCCAGGCCCCGTGATGAGGTCAGTGACTGACTCCCTCCCTGCTCCCCCAGCAACTGGGATGGCCCCTGCTCTCTCTCGCTCTGGGAGCCTGGGCCTCAGCCCCTACAGGGCTGGTGTCACTCGGTGGTCCAGACAGTGGTCTTTGACAAGTCCTTTTTCCCTTCTTGGCCCTTTGCCTGCCCTATTCCTTTCATTCCCCTCACAATAAAGGGACAGGAGCCAGCCCAGGGCAGGTGGAGAACATCTCCTGAGGCCCTTATTCCATTCAGACTGTAGACTGATCCAACCCACCGCTCCTGTGGTCAATGGGCAAACTGGGGCTCCAAGTGGGGCTTGTATCCATCCAGAGCCAGGGCTTGAGTCCCCCAAGTTCAGTCATGGTCCTCCCTTTTCCTCTCAACTGTAGGATCACATGTGGTTACAACAATAGGATTGGTTTTCATTTCGCCATGACTGATGTGTGCTGGGCTGCACGCTGATACGATGGACAACCTCACGTACGCATGAGATGATGCTCCCAGGGACAGAGGGACCCATGGAGGTACAGGATGGTTCATCAGCTGCTCCGTGACATGCCACTCATCTGACTCTGGGCTGGGCTCAGGTAGCAACAGCAGCTGTGGAGACCACTAGCACAGGAGCCACAGATGCAAGGACAATGACAGTGACATTGCTGGTGAAAGGCAGGTAATGGTTCACAGAGGATCCCCTACGCTGCCCACATGAAGCCCCGAATGCTGCAGTTTCAAATTGGAGGGGCACTGTGTCCTTCCAGCCAACCCCAGAGCAATCACACACCTGGCCAGATGGAGGCGCTGGTGGGGGCTGGGGAGACTGCCTGGAAGGCCATGAGCTGCCATAGCACCTGTGAGCCCTACTCTTTTGGGGGTGGCACCATCCCTGTCGGTGCTTCTGTGTTGCTATTGCACCCTTCCTTCTGGGCCCTGCCCAGGCATACCCCAATTTAAGCAGAGATTGGCCGAGTTGCATAGTTGGGAAGGGGCCACGGGGAGCTTGGGGCTCCCATCTGGCTTGGGCATTGGGTGGCAGCTGCATTCTGCAGCCCCTTCCTCCTTCTGCCACTGAGCGTCACAAGGCACTGTGGTCTTATTTAGGAAGCACTCAACGTGTTTCTCTTTCCCAAGCTGTAGTCCATGTCTATTTTCTCGTGCCACACACCAAACATCTCATCAAAGAAGTCTGCAAAATGCCGGGTTAAACAAAGCGAAACCGTTTTCCTTTCCTAACTCTTCTTTATGACTGTAATTGATTTAATTTCAGAGGCGACGCCTACTGCCTGAGCGTGTGGAGGGAGGGCAGATACCGACCAAGCCAGCACTGATTGCTGGTCTTGCTGGGCATGCTTGCCCTGTTGTGTCCACGCTCCTATCTGCGCTGATACAATGCACATGCGGGCACACATTCAGGAGGTCTAAGACACTTGTTTTCTCTCCAAAGCCTTGTCTGAGCCTGTAACACGCCATGGCTCCTTACTCTCCAAGGTCAGTTTTTCTCCAGGTTGCTTTTACAAGCTTTGTGCCTGGGTGGGCCAGAGAGGTCTGGTGAGCTGGCCTGGTCCTTGCCACTTCCCATCAAGGGCAGCCACAGACTGCAGGGAGCTGGGCACACTGAACAGAAGGGGGCAGAGCATGTGTGGGTACAGCAGTCCCATTTAGCACCCTAAGGCTCCGCTAGGTAGCAGCAGCAGTAGCAAGTACTCTGGGCCATGCATGGTTCCTTGTGCAGAGATTTCGGGGTGTACAGTTCTGTGCCAGGAATTGAGATGAGAGTGGAGGAGGACTGGAGAAGACAGACACATTGGTGAGGTCTTGGCCCATGGTCCCAGGATGCACTTAGAGATGGAGAACAGCTGAGAAGCTGAGAGCCTGAGGGTCCTCAGTGGTCAGGGGAGGGGAGGGGCTTCCCTATGAGGAGATCCTGGGGTGAAGACAGATCATGGGTGTGCCAGGGAGGGGCACGGCATATTCCAAGGCAGGTTGGTGTGGGGCACCAACCTGGGTGGTTTTATGTGGACTGTGAAGAGGAGCACCACCCCCCCACCCCAAGCTGACACAGCTCTCATGGCGGCAGTGGACACACACTGCTGCCCCAGTGGGGGATGGAGTGCCAGCCCCTGGCCTCACCACGGACTCCCACAGGCCTAAGCCGGCCAAGGGATAAACATCTCTAATCGTTAATTACCATCCGTGGTGCGATTTTATGACTTCCCAGATAAATGCTCTCTCAGGGAGTGTCAGCATTACGGACTTCCAGTTTAATGATCTGGGGTAATGATTTAGGGGGTGGGGTCCCAGGTGGCTGGAGGGGGATGGGGCCAGAAGCTATGGGGAGGGCAGTAGGACCCCACAGCCCAAGGCTCAAGGTTCCTGTCTGGGCAGGCCTGATGGAGCCGGCTTATTCCTTCTTGCTTCTCTCCCAAGCTTGTATAACCAGAAATACACTGCCTGCCTGCTGCTGGCTGCTCCCCATGGCCTTGGTGCTTGTCAGGCATTGCAGAGGATCCACAGGCTGCTTCCACCCTCCTGCCCAGCAGTCGCTCATCTGCAAGCTCTTCTTCTAGCCACATGCCCATCAGGCCTGCCTCTTTCTCCCGCTCACCTCTGGCCTGCTCAGTAACCCCCCTTTCTATGAATCCCTGACATGATGGGTGGTCCTCTCCTAGTTTGGCCTTGCTCTCACAGCCCTGGGGACATTGCTGAGCCAGTCTGAATTCCTGTCCAGATGAGCAACCCAGGCTGGGGCTATGGGACGTGCCTCTGGGCCCTCCCTGGAATATAGCACTCATTGCACACAGATTTCTTTTTGGGAGAAGGACTGTCTGGGTCAGAAAGGCACTGAGCTCGCCTGACCCTGAGCCCTGCCATGGGCTACCTGCTATGCCCTTTGTGGAGGGTCAGCAGTGGCCCTGGAGCCATCTCTGCTGCTGAGCTTGGTGACTCAGACTACGGCCTGGGCCCCTCCCACCACACAGGTAACAGGGTAACGTATAACAGCCTCTTGCCGAGGTCTCAGCACACCCACAAGGCACATCATTCTTGCTTGTTAGTGTCCCCACCCTTATGGATGGACATGCCCCATGCAACAAGAGACACTGCCCCATGGAGTAACCAACCCATGTTTGAATTCTGGTGTGTTACTGCCCGTGGCCCCTGGGGACAGCTCATTTCCTGCTCCATACAAATGCTGGCTGTCCTCATGCCTGTGGTGGCTGTCTCCTGGGTTGTGACTGTCAGCAGGTAGCTCAGCAAACAGCTGAACTTCACTCCCTAGAATTGTAAGGATTGGCACTCCCATTTGACAGATGGGAAAGTTGAGTCTGGAAAGGGCTCAGCCTCATCTGTTTCCAAAGCCATGGGCCTGGGTCCCTAGCATCCTTTTTGCCCGCCACCCCCCCCCATGAAAAAACATCAGGTTCAGACCTTCTGGGGTCTTTAAGCCCTCTTCTTCAGGGAGCACGTAAGTAAAACCTCTCCCGACTCACCACACTTGTTAGGTAACTGAATCTGGGTGAGATGGAGTCCCTTGGCAAGCAGGGCCAACTGAGGTCGCTTTGCCGGCCTTGCTGAGCCATTTGTCCCTTTTATGACCAAGGCCACTGATTTTTCTCTTCGAAGCCTGGTGTAGCCAGCCCCTCGGCCCTCACTTGGCCTGCTGATTTCATTCTGCTCTGTCTGGCTGCCCAGCCCTGCAGAGCATTTGTCAAGTGCCATGTTGGTCTCTCGCCTCCACCTTGGCCTCTGCAGAGTGCTGACCATTTCTGAGCTGCAGACATCCTTCTCTATTGATCAGGGCCAGCACTCATCCTGGAACCGCAGAGCCTGCCATTGCTCACCAGAACCAGGCAGCCTGCAGACACCAAGGAGGAGGGGATGTGGGGAGTAGTGGGGCAAGAGCAGACGTCAGGGCCGGCCAAGGCCAACCACGGGCCCTGGCATAACAGGGTTCCCAGGGCTGGCACTGTTAGAGAGAGAAGCTGTGTGATGTCACTCACACAGCCTGGCATGCCTTGTGAGATGCTACCCATGGGGTGAGGACCGCTATGGTGATCTTCAGTTGGCTTGAGTTGCAGCCCAGGTAGATGCCAGGTGTGAGGTGTGAAATAGACCCATGTCCTCTCTGGCACACCTCTCCTTGGGTGCTGCTGCCTTCCCTCCCCTGGGCAATGTGGTAGTCACAGCAAACCCTTGCTGCCGCTCACTGAGCACCTGCTACAGGCCAGGTGCTGAGCCTGGGTTCCCTGGAACCCTGGCAGTCACTCAGCTGAGCTTCAGACAGCCCCTCCCCCTCCATGCACCTGCCCTGCTGTGGTATAACTACTGTGGTTACCAGTCTACCAAGGGCCTAAACAGATGCTGTTGCTCACGGCGTCAACTGGACAGGCACAGAGCCAGGTCTGAGCGCCTGGGTGCTGGCTGCAGAGAGGCTGTCCCTAGGGTGCTTCCTGCAGGCAGCCCACCTGGATGGAAAGCTGAGAGGGGCCAGTGGGGTGAGAAAGGGCTCAGCAGGCCTTGCATGGACTTGGCTCATACCCCCTGGGAGGCTGGGCCACAGCAAGGAGGAAGTGTGGAGGGCCTCTAGGGAGAGGAGGTCCCAAGTCTTGAGGGAAGGCTGTGGGAGGGGCTGTTACTGGGGAAAGCTGGGGCCCAGGGTCCTGGAAGGTACCCAGGATAGCCTTGGCTGAGCTCCGTGCATGGGGGTATTTTTATATTTTTTAAAAGATTTATTTATTTTTATCGGAAAGGCAGATTTACAGAGAGAGGGAGAAACAGAAAGATCTTCTGTCTGCTAGTTCACTTCTCAAGTGACCCACAAGGCCTGGAGCTAAACTGATCTGAAGCCAGGAGTCAGGAGCCAGGAGCTTCTTCTGGGTCTCCCATGTAGGTGCAGGGTCCCAAGGCTTTGGGCTGTCCTCCACTGCTTTCCCAGGCCACAATCAGGGAGTTGGATGAAAAGTACAGCAGCCAGGACACAGCCTGGTGCTCATATGGGATCCTGGTGGTTGCAAGGTGAGGATTTAGCCACTAGGCTATTGCGCCAGGCCCCATGGTGGAAATCTTACAAAATGCCACAGATGCAGGCATGAACAGCTCCTTGCAGGAACTCTTACCTCCCCATGGGGGGTGCCAGTTTCCTTGTGTCATGCCGACCTCTCTGTGTGCCCCCAGACAAGATCCTGCGGAGGGGTCTGCTGAGCTCGTCCCATGTCTCAGGCGTCCTGGTTGGGCCCAGCCTCCTTCTGGCACTGCCCCCTAGCCATTGACCACCACCTCCTACTTGCTGGCGCAGACATGGCCTCTTGATCTGCCCTGGCCTCTGTCCTGATCACCTGTGCACCTTCCAGACGCAGAGTCTTACTGATGCACAAATAAGATAGATGATCCCCCTCCTCTGCTTCTAGTCCTTCAGGATCTTTCACAATACCCAAGGTCAAGTGTGCCTAGAACCAGAAAGCTTCCTCTATGATGGCCAGTGTCAGTCATCGGAGAAGCCTTCCTGGAGAAAGTGTCCAATAGGCTAAAGGAATACCTGCGAGTTTGGCCATGAAGCCCTGGGAAAGGCACGCTGAGACAGCCCCTCTGCATCCCTGAGCTCTTGTGCCTGTGGCATTTCTGAGAGGAAACAGATCTGTGGGTCACATGTCCGGTCCCATATTATGCCTGGGCTGGGCAGGGAAGTACCACAGGAGGGCAGGAGGGCAGAAAGGAGGGTGACACAGCGCCATGGAGTGGAAGGAGCCCGATGGGCAGCTGTGTGTGTGTGTGTGTGTGTGTGTGTGTGTGTGTGTGTGTGTGTGACTGTGGGGGAAAGAGGGAGAAGCAGTCCTGGGCATGTGCGGGTGCCGAGTGTCAGGGCACAGTTCTGTGAATGAGACCACGAGTTACCCTGTGTTTAACGGCGTCAAGCTGAGCTGGTAAAGTATGACCCAAGCAGGGCTGGGTGGATTGTTGTGCCCCCGAGCCCAGGCTTGACTCAGCAAATAGGTCAAGAATGAGATGGCCCCAATCTTTATGCGCAAGCCGAGTCCATCCCATGAAAGAGCCTGACTGGGTACCAGGAGAATGTCTCCATGGCACTCTGCCAGCCACCAGCACAGTCAATAAGGGATGTTGAGTGACTGCTTCTCCTCTTTGGGGACCTCAGTCTCCTCATCTGCAAAATGGGAATCTTAGGAACAATCCTTTAGCATCTAAGACAGGTGGGAGATTGCTAGGCTAATGGAGGTACAGTGACACAGGCATTTATTGGGTGAGCTGTGTGCCGTCCACCATTGCAGGTGCTGGAGATGAGAGGGAGGCAGGGCCTCAGCCAATTGGGATAAGGATGACCACGAACCACTACGTACTCCAAGGAGCTTTCATGAATTTCTTCGTCTCATTCCTTGGGAGAACCTATGACTTCTGACAAGGGTCTCATTGATGTTACGTTTAAGCACCTTGCACTTCTTCCTCTAGCTCAGGGATGCTAGGTCTCCCTGCCTGCTGCTCCCTTGTCTCAGCCTGGCTCAAGGGCAAGGACTGGCTGGACCATTATTCTTTGTGTCTTGTGCTCCAGTGGCCAGCACAAGTGAATGCATAAATGGACTTGTGCACGAAGAAGTGACTGGTATGAGTGCAAGGTCCTCGATCAAAGCTGTTACCCTGGTGACTTGTGTGCCATTTTGTGGGGCCATGTTCTAGGTTTTCCCGTCTACTCCATACCTGTAGCCCCAGAAGCCAGGCTCTGGGAAATGGGCTCTCGGAGACATCAGCCCACTCTGGGCAAATGAGACCTTCCCCGTGCTAATGGAGACCCTCATTACTGGCTGTTGCATTAATTTTTAGGAGATGGTCCTGGTGCACATTAGGAGACTATTATAGTATCACACGGATTAGACACCTTTATTAGCCGCTGGAGGTCAGGGAGGTAATGGAGTCCTTGAGTGGGGAGGGAGAAATCAGACTTCATCTTGCATCTCAGCATTCCCCCTCTGCTTTCCGGCACTGTCAGCTCATTTGTCAGACACGGCCCACCCCTGAGGGAGCCTCAGCACCTCCAGGAGCACGTGGGTCTGTGCGGTGGCCTGCTGTGGACACACATCCACGTGCATGTGTGTGTGTGTGTGTGTGTGTTGAATCCCTCTGTCAGTGCACACCTGTGTGCAGGCCGCTGTGCAAGCAGGCAGCTTGTAAGAAACACAGGTCAGCCACCTCCCAGCTGGGCAAGAGGGAGGTGGAGCATGCAGCTTGGGAGGCATGAGCTCTCGGTGGAGACCGGCTGTTGCAGGGAAAAGGAAGAGGAATGCTGGGTCAGGGTGGACGGCCCTAGTGGCATATGCAACAGGCCAGGGGGACTCAGCCACTGCTCATGCAACCTCATTTGTCCAGGGGCCTCAGTAGCTAATTCTATTCTCCACTCTGCCCCTCATTCAGGGAGCTTAGACAATGTGCCCCTTCCACTTGCCTCATTAGGAAGGTCAGCTCTGCAGGGCTTGTGTATGTGTGTGTGTGTGTGTGTGTGGTGGTGGTGCTGCTGCTGCTGCTACTGCAGGCCCTTGGCTAGCCTTGGACTCTCCTCCCTGCCCCAGACAGGCCTTGGGGTCCCCTGCTGCCCCATGCTGGGGGAGGTTACAGGCAGGGTGCCTGACTGTGTTGACTCGCCAAACTGGGGAGGGATAGCCAGAGATCCTTCCAGCCCCCAGAGTCTTCGTGACGCTTTGGAGAGGCACAGCACTTCCCAGTCTACCTCAGCCTTTCTCTTCCACTTGCCCAGGAAATTATTTTTAAAGATTTATTTTAAAAAAATGTTTTTTTTTATTGGAAAGTCAGATATACAGAGGAAGAAAAACAGAGAGGAAGATCTTCTGTCCATTGATTCACTTCCCAAGCAGCTGCAATGGCTGGAGCTATGCTGATCCAAAGCCAAGAGCCAGGAGCCTCAACTGGGTCACTGCTAGGATTAGAACCGGCACCCATATGCGATCCCAGTGCGTGCAAGGCGAGGACTTTAGTCACTAGGCTACAGCACCAGGCCCATTGCCCAAGGACTTTCAAGGGGATCTGTGCACTGACTCAGCTCAGGAGACGGAGTTGGAGTCAGTCTGCATCCCTGTGCACCTGCTGGGGTCTGTACCCAGTCTTCCTGGCAGGTGACAAAGGACTGGAGCTGAGCAGGCAGCAGGGGGGCTTTGGGAGGATCTGGCTGTGCTGGCCTGGCTCTGTGACCTTGGGCAGTTGGTCTGTCATTCTAGGCTTGTCTTTTTCACCTGCAAACACTGTCAGGAGGCCACTTGGTAGGGCTCTGTCACACAGTTGTCAGTCCTTCTTTCCCCTCCCCTTAAACCTGAGTGCATTGGGCCTTGACTGGCCTTGCCAGGGACTTGAGTGGGAGCTGGACTGTGTGGCCTGGCTGCTCCCTAACCTTCACTGTGAGTCCTGTCGGTTCAGGCCTCAGGACCTGCCTCGATGGGCCTGCAGACATCAGAGAGCAGCAGTTGTGGCAGTCGGAACTCAGGGGCATTTGGGCGTCCAGCCGGGCTTGGGGAAGGATGGAGTCCAGGAGAGCTGGGCTGCATAGTGGAGGGCAAGGACTTGAACTTGGGATGGGCCAGGAGTCCTCTAGGCTGGCAATAAAGCAATGGTGTCGTGCGGGGGTGAGGGCAGCCGCCTCAGGGGTCTTGAACTAAGCTTTTCAGGCTGTGAATGTGCCTGGGCCTCAGAGAGAGGCTGAATGAATCCAGAGCTAGAGCCCTGTCTAGTAGGCTCCTTGTGCAATGCTCACTCATTCCACTGTCTGCCCCCAAACCCTGGACCACCAGGAGGAGCTGGGGCCAGGGTTCAGCCTCCTGTGAGCCAGACTCAGGAACAGGGATGTTAGGGCTCTCCCCCAGGCCCTCCCTATTTCCCCTCCATTCCTGCCAAAGCTGAGATCCTGTTGCTGGACACAGCACCGGGCAGTGACGCTACAGATGGCCTTTGCCCTCAGGCCTCACCCAGGGACTCCTTGCGTCCCCCCGGCTTTGTTTGCTGTGAGGGGAGGAGGGGGCAGGAGTGGGCTCTGCACATGGCAGCAAATTTGGGCCATCGATTTGCATTTGTTTCCTGCTCAAATGATCCAGGCCATTGAAGGCAGCGGCTGCTGCTGCTGGGGGCAGGAACGGTGGGAGGGGGAGAGTTGCTTGAGCATCTTAAGTTTGCAGATAATTGGAGGAAAATAACTCCAATAATGAAATCACTGCTGGATCGCATCCTGATACGTGACAAATCAATTCATTTATGATACCTTCTTTGTCACACTGAGCCATTCTGGCACTCAGTGGAAACCTCTTAAATTAATAAAACTGTTAAATCCATAAAATCCTGCGTTCCGAGGAGCACATCACAGCACAAGTTTGAATCATTAAAGGAATAAAACTGATAAATGGGAGCTGGGGAGTGTCTGGTCTGGGGACTCGGGGCTGGCTTCTTAAGACAGATGCAATATCATAGTCCTCAGCTCTGGCAGCCTCCCAGTGGGCGGGGGAGAGGAGTGGGGGGTGGAGCCAGCTTTGCCCTGGAGGATGGGGTGGGAGGGAAGGACTGGGGGAGCCCTTCCCAGCCAGTGTGGGGCAGGCAGTCTGCTTTAGTGATGATTTGTGGGGTTTCAAGCTTTTAAATAATATATGATTTAATAGTAAAGAGAAAAATATAAAGCCTTTATGGGATCTAGTTGGACTTCTCAATAGGGATTTTCCAAAATAGCTGTACTTGTCTCTCCGGGAGGGGAAGCTGGGAGGACGATGATGGGGGGGGAGGGCCAAGGGGAACAGGCTGCCTGGTGGTCTCCTGGCTGGCCTGCTTGCTGGCTCTGTGACCTTGGGCAGGCTGCTGTACCTCTCTGAGCTCCCATTTCCTCCACTGTGACCTGGGCTTGGAGACTTTGATCTCCTATTGGGAGACTTGTGAGATGGTGCAGGGGACAGAACTTCAACAAAGTGTAAGATGCATGGGGAGGGGCCTGGCTCAGTAGCCTAGTGGCTAAAGTCCTCATCTTGCATGCCTTGGGATCCCATATGGGTGCTGGTTCTAATCCTGGCTGCTCCCCTTCCTAACTAGCTCCCTGATTGTGGCCTGGGAAAGCAGTGGAGGACAGCCCAAAGCCTTGGGACCCTGTACCCATGTGGGAGACCCAGAAGAAGCTCCTGGCTCCTGGCTTTGGATGAGCTCAGCTCTGGTTGTTGCAGCCACTTGGGGAGTGAATCTTTGGATGGAAGCTCTTCCTCTCTCTCCTCCTCTCTGTTTATCTGACTTTCCAATTAAAAAAAAAATATATCTTTAAAAAAATAAGATGCATGGGGAGGTCCACGAAGGCTCACCCATGACCACAGTCCCAGCCAGGAAAGACCCCTGCAATTGTCAGAGCAGTGAATTGGGTTTTGGATGGATTGATGGATTGATGTGTTGCTGGGGCCAAGCCCTATGATTTTGCTGGAAAGCTTTATGAAGTTGCAATGCATGTGAACGACATGGCCTCCATCCCAGCAGGGCCTCCCGGGTGTGCCTGTCCAGATACACAGGACAGGCTCAGAATCCCGATGTCACTTCCTCAGTCCATGTGGGCTCTGGAGAAATTGGTAGAGATGCGGGGCAGACAGAGAGTACCCACTGAAGGCTAGCTGCCATTTCATGGCTGTCCGTCGGGGCCAGCTCTCAAAAGAGCATGTGAGGGCTGTGGGCGAATTGGTCGGGTGGGATGCACACAGCTCATGGTGCCTCCTGCGGCCTCCTTGCTTAGCTGTTTGCCTGTCATTACAGGGACACCAGAAGCACCTGGACGCTAGCTGGGGCTCCTGTCCCTTTTCCTTCTCCAGGGTCATCTCACAGGAGGGTTGAGCTCCTGGTGTGTCCAGTGGGGCAGCTGTGAGACTTTGCTTACCTGTGATGACAACTTTCTATATTGCGCTCAGGCACGTGTATCCATGTCCACAGCTGGAAACAGTGCTCACCCACATGGGGCGTATCTGTTCTTGTCTATCCCATCCTAGGGTCTGTGTCTTGTTTGTTTTGCTTTTATTTATTTGAGAGGGAGCTATATATATAGAGAGAGGACTTCCACCTCCTGATTTACTCCTCTGAGGCCTGTGAGGGTAGGGACTGAACCAGATCAGAGCTGGGAGTCGCTAAAACTCAAATCGAGTCTTCCACTTGGTTGATTGACAGCTGCCCACCTGTTTGAACCAGTGCTGTAGCCGCCTGGAGTTTACATTAGCAGGAAGCTAGAACTGGGAGCAGAGTTGGGATTCAAATCCAGGTACTCTATTAGAGAACCAAGACATCCCAACAGCATCTTTACCACTAGCCTCTATCCCTGTCTCAGGTTTTACTTTATTTATTTTTGAGAATTTATTTATTTATTTTGAAGGTGTTACAGAAAGAAGGGACACACACATACATACACACAATCTTTCATTTGCTGGCTCACTCCCCCCAGGTGGCTGCATTGGCCACTATTGGTTCAGGCAGAAGCCAGGAGTTAGGCACTTCTTCCTAAATTCTCACATGGATACAGGGGCCCAAATGCTTGGGCCGTCCTCCACTGCTTTCCCCAGGCCATTCGCTGGGAGCTGGATCAGAAGTGGAGCAGTTGGGACACGAACTGTTGCTCAAATGAGATGCTGGCATTACGGGCAGCAGCTTTGCCTGCTATACTATGATGTTGGCTCTCTACTTCAGTGTCAGCTTTTAAAATGTTGTCTTGATCCATGACATTTTTTTTATGGTCCATTCATAAAAGGTGACCCACCTGCTCAACTTTCTGGGCAGGATCTTGCCTAAAGCCACTTGGGAACACCTATCCTCCCCCTGCAGGCTGGGCAGGGTGATGCCCCAGGGACAGCCCCTTCATTCTGGCTCCTCAGGCGTTCCTTAGGCACCCTGCCTCTGGGTCACTCTGTGCAGGACTTGAGGATTCCAGCGGGAATAGGCACAGGAGAGCTCTCAGCTGTGCCTCTGTCCGTCTTCCTGCGAGGAGTGGAAGTGACAAGGTGGTTCACCTGCTCTGCCCACCCCAGGAAGATCAAGGTGGAAGGAGTGGGATTGGGAGCCCTGGCATAACAAGCCACCTGGGCCCCAAACTTGACAGCCTCTGCTCCCTCCAGGAGTTTGGTGGGGAACGGGGAGGTGCTCTTGACAGCCACCAACCTGCTCGCTAATTATCAGCCGTAGTCTGTGTCAATTATGGGCATTGGTCATGGCCGGGAGACACAAAGCTTCCTCTAAGTTGTCAGGCTGGGTGTCATTAATGGGGGTTGCTGTGCCTTTTGGAGGCCGCCTGGAAATAATGACCACCAGCCATCTCCCACTGCTTGGGCAGCCTGGCCCTGGGCACTGCATGCCTGCTGAGCAGGGCCTGACAGGTGCAATAGAACTGCCAGGCTCACCTCGCCTGCTCAGTGTCATGGTACCATGGTTGTCATGCTGAGGCCTGGCAGGGCAGCCTTCACCTGCTATCATCTCTCGTGGGGGGCAGTGTCAGGTCAGGCTCTTTGCTCCATCCATTGATTTGTTTTCCATGTGGGAAAACAGAATGACGCCCTGGAACCTCAGGATGCTGGCTGCCAGCAAGGGAAAGGTGGATGGTGGTGGTGGCAGTGGGGGATGAGAGGGCGGTGCTTGGGACTCCCAGGCCCTGATTTCTTGTGGGTGCACCCTCAATATGGTCATCAGGGGTCCCTGGAGGGCCATGAAATGGAAAATGATAGAATTTGGATGCTGGATTCTGGATCAGAGTCTGTGCTGCCTTCAGTGGGGCCATGGCTGCTGTTGATGCTGCTGGCCCAGGCACACACATGGTGAGGTCATGGATCTGGGAAACCTCTGTGTTATATGTGTTTCATGCCGTAGGCACCTAACTGCACCAGTCCAAACTTAGAATTTTCTGACTATTTCTGGGAGCTGAGGTAGTCAGACCCCAGTACTCCTCCACTCACATTTCTGGGAGTTCCTATGGGATGCTGTGTCCCACAAGAGGTAGAGAAACCTTTGGAAAATGTGGTCCTGCTCAGGGTCACCTTGAACTTAGGTCAGCCCCTGAAGCTGAAGGGGTCCAGCGCTCCAGGGTGATGCTAGAAGGGAAGGTGTTTCTGTCTCAGCGAGAGACTTGGGGTCATAGTGTTTGGGGTGAACTTGGGCTCGAAAGTCTCCCTCCTATGCCCCAGGATGCCCCAGGACTCAGTTCCCTGACTCATTGGCTCTTTGCGCATTGTCCTGGTCAGACGCCCTGTGATTGGTCTTCCCCTGTGAGAGGGGTGGGCCGACCAGTGCTACCCACATGGGGAGATGAGAGAACTGATGACCTATGAGGCTGACTGAAGACACCTGCTATCGCTGAGGAGCATCAGCCTGGGCCACACAGCCACTGGCAGGCAGTGGGGTAGACCAGTTCAGTCTGGCACAGCTCAGTGCACAATACAGATGCCCTGAAGAGAAAGACCACTGCCTGGGGAGCCTGCTCAGGAGGTCTCTGGGGTGTCTGCAGCCTTGGGGGCTGGGGTGGGCTCTGGGGGCAGGGCCGATGAAGGGGCCTCCTGGGGCTGAAGTTTGCCTGTGCTTTGGAGTTCTTCATGCTCCTGGTCCAGCTCTCTTTCCCTGCATCTGGGCCTTTCCCTCAGGGGCCTACTGTCCTTTTGAGGGAGTATCCTTTGTTGGGGGCATTTTAAAGAAAACAGCTCTCATGAGATATAATTTAAAAATTTTTAACTAATTTAAAAATAATTTAAAATTTAATTAATTAAATTTATTTAATTAATAATTAAAAAATAATTTTTAAAAAAGTCAGCAGTGGCAAGCACACAGCTCAGTGAGCTTTAGTAAATATGTAAGAGTTCCACTACATTGCCACAGTTCATTCTAGAACATTCCAGTCACTCCCAAGCTCCTTCTCACTGCTAGCCTCCATCTCAGGAAAACTACTGATCTCTCTCCTGTCTCTATAGTTTTGCATTTTCTAGCAATGTCATTGCAACAGAATCAGGCAATGCCTGAGCTTGTATGCCTGGGTTCCTGTGTTAGTCTGTGAGAGAGGCAGAGGGCGGCGACTCTCATCGGCTGGTTCACTCCCAGCACCTGCAGTGGGCAGGGCTGGGGGAGCTGACGCAGGGACAGGAACTCAGCTCACATCTCCGAAGTGGGCAGAAGGAACCCCAGCCCTTGAGCTACCACTGTCACCTCCCAGAGTCTGCGTCAGAAAAAAAAAAGAACCTGTTTAAATGTCGATACAGATTTGATATAGATATTGATAACAATTTGGAGAAAACTGCTCTCTTCCCAAGTATTGAGTCTTCTGTCACGATTATTTACTTCCACATTCATTTGTTGATATCTTCTTTGATTTCCTTTAGCAATATTTTACCATTTTGTGTGCTGTTCATTTTTATGTACTTATTCTTTTTGATGGAATCGTGAGCGAGTCATCTTCCTAATTGTACTTACAGAATGCTTAGTACCAGTGGATAGAACTAGATTCCTGTGTGTCAAGCCTATGTGTTGCAGTAACTTTAAAACCAAATGTCATGGGGGCTGGTACGATGGCCTAACAGCTAATCCCCCCACCTGTGGCCTTGGCATCAAAGCCCAAATTATGGGCACTGCTTCTTATTCTGGCTGTACCACGTCCCACCCAGCTCTGTGCTAACGGCACGGGAAAGCAATGGAGGATGGCCCAGGTTCATGGGCCCCTGTACCCACACAGGAGATCAAGAGGAAGCTCCTGGCTTCAGACTAGACATTGTGGCACAGGAAGTTAGGCTGCCACTTGAAAAACCAACATGACTTCTGATCAGCTTCTTGTTTATGCAGTCCTGGCAGGCAATACATGATGGTTCACATGATGGAGTCCCCAGCACCTGAATGGGAGATTCTAGAACGTTCCGGGCTCTTAGCCTTGGGCTGGCCCTAGGCTTGACGTGGGCCTTTGTGAGAATTGGGGACAGATGCTATCTAAATAAATAGAATAAGTAAGGCATATATTTTAGAAAACAGAAAAACAAAGAAGCACTGGAGGGGGCATTTGGCCAAGTAGTTGTGACACCTGCAGCCCATAAGGGAGTGCCTGCATCCAGTACCCAGCTCCAGCTTCCTGCTAATGCAGATCCTATAAGGTGTCAGAACTCAACTAATGCGTTCCTGCCACTCATGTGGGAGGTCTAGACACAGCTCTAGAGGAGTCCTGGCTCAGGGCTTCAGAGTGAACCAGGCATGAATGGGAACTCTCAATCTGTCTCTTCAATAAATACATACAATTTTTTTAAATATAATGGAGGCAGAGAGATGGGAGGGATGAAAAAAGCAAGGGGAGCAGGAAGATTGGCAAGTGGCAGGCAGGCAAAAGGGACGAGCTGAGCACCTGTGCCATGGGAGACCCATACTCAATTATTACAGTTAGACCAGCTCACAAACACAGTGCGCCATCCCTCCTCTTAAGGCCGGTCTTCACATCTGTATAATGGGCTCAAACTATTTGTCACTATCTAGGAGATGGGTGGAGTCAGAAGAGATCCTGCCCTGGCTCAAGTGGAAATGGATGTTGTGTTCAGAGCTGCCTGGTGGTGCCTGGGGCCACTCAGAGGGCTACCTGTGGCCAGGACATTGCATCAAGTCAGGGGTTCATCATGTGTTTGGAAACTTATGGGTCTATTGGGGGGTAGATGAAGACAAACAAGATGGGCAGTGGAGTCAACACAACAGTGACAGTACTTTTTGTAATGTCAGAGTTTTGGAGGGGGGAATCAAAGCTTTCATTCGGAAGGAATTGTGTCTCAAATCCTGTGTATCCCAGACCTTCTCCCCGCATGGTGGCATCTTGTAACATTGCATAGACTTGGTACACAGGTAGTCAGATACAGAATATTCCATCACCTGAACTAAGATTCTGGTTAGAAAGTAGTTTTTTAAGAAATTAACTTATTGATTTTAAAGATTTATGTATTTTAATGGAAAGAAGGATCAGACTTACTGAGAAGAGAGACAGAGAAAGATTCAATATCAGCTGGTTCACTCCCCAAGTGGCGGCAATAGCCAGAGGAAAGACAAAGACGTGTTTGTTTATTTATTTACTTACTCACTTATTTATTTATTTTATTTGAAAGGCAGAGTTACAGAAAGAGAGAGAGAAAGACTGAGAGAGATACCTGCTGTCAGCTGGTTCACTCCCCAAATAGCTGCGATGCTGGAGCTGGGCAGTCAGAAGCCAGGAGCTTTATCTGGCCCTCTCTCATGTGGGTGCAGAGACCCAGGCATTTGAGCCACCTTCCCTTGCTTCTCCAGGCCACCAGCAAAGAGCTGGATCAGAAGTGGAGCTGCTGAGATTCAAACTGGAACCTATTTTGGATGCTGGCATCACAGGTGGTAATTCCACCTGCTATGGCACAGTGCTGGCCCCTGGGAAGTAGGTTTTGACTTGAGTGAGAGAGAGAGAAGAATGAGGGGGCAGCCCAGATGGTACTCTGGTGGGGGCAGAGCTTGAGGGCAGGCCCTCTGCATTTCCATCCTGCTGGGGACCGGCGTCGGAAGGGAAGCAGGCAGAACAGAGCCTGGAGCTGCAGCTGGGTCTGGCCACTTTGTGACAAGAAGGAGGGCCATGGTAGGAATAGGTCTCTGTGGGCTGTCCTGGGACCCTAGGGGTGTAGAGAGGCTGTGTGCTCATCCCTGGAGGGTGGGGAGTGGGGCTGGGGCTGGGTGGCCCCTGCTTGTCCCATGCTGCTGGAGCAGAAATGTCAAAGAGGGACACGCTGAACTAGATGGTTGTGTGACTTGTGGGGGACCCTAGGCTCCTCTCTGAGGGGTGCTGCTGGCCTGACCCTCCCCTTACACTCTCCTCTTGCCACCATCCTGCTGTAACCTACCATGTCCCACATTGCTGCCCCACCCTCCCAGGGGCAGTTTGTGGTCATAAGGTTCAAGGTCAGACCTGTTTGTTTGGAGTTGTCTGGAGAGCAAAGCCCTGAGGTAGGGGAGGGAGCAGAGTGGACAGGTGGCAGCTGGCCTTGCTGGGAGCCCAGGGCCTCTGTCCCAGCTCCGTTCCTGTGTGCATGCTGTCCCCACAGCCTAGACCGCCTCTGTTCCCCACTCTGTCTCTCTTCTGCTTCTTTTCATATCCTTTACTTCTTAGTCCAGACAAGACCTCCTTAGAAAAGCCACCCCTGTTTGCCACACACTATGTGCCCCCTTCCTTTCCACTCCTGCTTCTTGGGTCCCTGACACTGCCCCAACCTGTTGCTGACTGATAATTCCTGAGATTATTTTAACAGTAATGACGTATAGGGCACTGCATGATAACCTGCATGTAAAGTGTGGTGGTTAAATCAGCATTGTGGGGGTTTCCAGCTTCTGGACACTTTTTGTTGTTACTGTTAACAGAATAATTGCACATGCTTGCAAAGGTCCTGGGTGGCATTTCCATAGATGTGTAAAGCATATACTGCGGGCGTCTGGGCCACCAGCATTTTCCTCTCCTGTCATTATGCAGTGTCTTCAGTCTCCTAATTCCTTGCTTCTATATGCTCCGAAGATCTAGAATGGGTCGTTGCGGATTGCAGGTCTGCCACTGAGCTGGGAAAGCCCGGGAATGCTTCCTCCGCTGAGCGGTGTCTGTGCACCTGTTATCCAACCTCCCTCTAATCTTCCCCATCCCAACCCCACCTGATCTTTCCCACCTCCACTGATTGCTCGGTGATGTTCAGATCAATTAAAAAAAAAAAGACTGTTCATATATGAGAGAGAACATGAGGTTACAAGTGCTTGGCTCACCTGTCTGTCCTGCTGGGCTGCCAGCTTGGGAATGAAGGGGCTGCTTTGGCCTCACACCCATTTTCCAGCACCCAGGGCAGCAGGTGTCTGATGATTGGGTGCATACAATAGCTCTCACCTGCACAGCATGGATAGGCTTGGCCCCTCTTCCCAATATCTCATTTGTATGGACCGAACAACCTCACAGGTAGTTCTTGTGGTCCTCAGAGGCAGGGACTGGCAAGCCAAGGGTCTCCCAGATGGTCAGGGCTGGGGTTGAGTCTTGGGCAGTCAGTGTGTGTATGTGCTATGAGTGGTGCACCACATCTGGCCCTAGCCAGCGTTGCTGGAGTCACAGACACCAGTCATCCTGTTGGTTTGCAAACTCCCTCCTCGCCACCCCTTCCTCACTCTGCTCTCTCGACCCCAAGTGCTGCCTCCCCAGGTCTCTCCAGGTCATGGCACTCCTGTTCTCCCACAGCTGTCCTGTGAGGGATGCAAGGAAGCTGAGCTTCTGCAGGGGAAGGGCGTGGCCTGCTTGCTTCAGGTCCAGGACTTTTATCGCCTTTTGGCTGCTCTGTCACCTAGAAGGGTGGCAGGTGTGGCTTATTCTTCCATTCTGTTGATACAGAAACTGAGGCCTGGGGAGGTGAAGCAAGGTTTCCTGGTTTCCACCCTGAGCACCCATGAGGACTGACGCATAGCAGATGAAGTGTTTACCATCAAACCCCTCAGAGCATGACCTGGGAACTTGGGCCCAGCAGGAGAAGTGCATGCACCTGGGAATGAAGGATTCTCTGGTTTATAGCAGGGTTTCTTAACAGTAGAACAGGCACCTGGAGGAGAACTGTGTGTCCCAGGGACCCATGGAGTCCTTCGGCACCAGTCTGTGTGACTTAACACTTATATTTGGACAAAATGGTCCCTTTGCTAATGGAGAGGCAAATCCAGGGATAGGGTAGGCAAGGTAGCCTTTCTGGAGGAGGCAGCATGTACAGTTGGAGAGAGAAGCACTTTCAGGGCTGAGGGTTAAAGGCCTAGGTGTTTCACATATGCTCATTTCCTCCTCCCAAGCCATGGGGAAGTCACTGTTCTGTTTCTGGAGCAAGTTGATTGTTTAAAGTTCACTCACTTAGGAGCCCTTGGGGTGGCATAGCTGATAAAACCCCACCTTGCAACATCTGTACCCCATTTGGGTGCTGGTTCCCATCCAGGCTGCTCTATCTCCTATTCAGCTTCCTGATAACACACATAGTAGAACAGTGGATGATGATCCAAATGCTTGGACCCTTGCATCCATTTGGGAGACCCAGATGAAGCTCCTGGCTCCTGCCATATGACTCTGCCATAGCTGTTGTGACTATTCGGGGAGTGGACCAGTGGATAGAAGATCTCTTTGTGTCTCTTCGTCTCTCTTAGATTTTCCAATAAATACATCTCTAGTGTTTACCCATTTAAGTTATAAGATGCAGTGTTTTTTCATATATTTACAGAGTTGAGGAACCATCACCACAATCTAATTTTATAACATCTTCACCACTCCCCAAATAAATATTTTTTTAAAGAAAATTTATGTATTTCATGGAAGGCAGTTACAGAGAGAGACAGAGAGACAGAGATCTTCTACCCACTAGCCCATTCTCCAAAGAGTCATAATGGCAGGAGCTAGCTCTCCGATGTGGGCTCAGGGGCCCGAGCACTTGGACCATCCTCCACTGCTTTCCCAGGTGCATGAGCAGGCAGCTGGATCAGAAGTAAAGTAGTCAGGTCTTCAACTGGTACCCGTATGGGATGCCTACATCAGAGGTGGAGGCTTTACTGCTACACCACAGCACTGGAACCCAGAGAAATCTTGTATGTATGACTGATCACTCTCTCTCTTTCCATTCTCCCCGCTGTCTCCTACATACCAGACTGCCAGGAGATTGCCATAACCACTGCTTTGGTTCCGCTACCCAACTGCCATCACTGTCAACTTCTGTCCTGGTTGTAGTTGTCTGTGCTGAAAACCTCCACATCCTTGCCTCTTCGGGTGTTGGCTCTGGTCACTGTGCTCAGCATCATGTACATGAGCAGCACTAGGGAGAACACCCTCTCTGGCCTTTGTGACCCAACACCTTCCTACGCTTTTAATAGGCAACTGCTATCACATCAAACTAGGCACTCATGATTGTATTTGGCCACCATAATCTGATTCGGGGGAATGGGCTGTGCAAAGCTGCAGGTGGGGCTCAGGGAAGGTGTCACCCCAGGAGATGAGGAGGCAAGGGGTCTGGGGTTGAGACGAGAAGGCCAGGCAGATGCCTCTGCCCTGTGGCGGTGAGAGCACCTGCTCACCTCACCTTGACTCTAGTGTACGTTGTCTCAGTAGGTGTCTTGACAGCAGCTGGACCTGGGGTACCTTCCCTGGAAACCCTGTCTGTATATGATCCTGGCTGCCATGCAGGGAAGTGCAGACTGCCCTTTCCCAACGTGGCACCTCCTTGCAGTGTGCAAGCAATGTGGCTGCTGAGTGCACTGCCTCCTGCAGCTGGACACCCAGTCTGCCACTGTGTGGGTTCCCCAGATGCATGCACTTCTGGTCCAGTGGGCTCTCCGTGCAGACTTGTCCATGCTGGTGTGCGGGTTGTGGCCCTCAGCAGGCCAGACCAATAAATAAGGGTCTGTACCTCTCTTCTGGTTGGGGGGGCATGCCCCAGCCTTCGTTGCTTTTGTTTCTCAGATTCTTAGGAGCTGCCATGTCACTCCCAACTCTGGCTACAGAAGTCCCTGTTTTGTTTTGTTTTTTTTTCCTCTGAGGTATGCTACTTCTGCCTGGGCTCTGCAGGTGTATGGACCTGTGTGAGCAGATGTGGCTCTTGCAGCCTGCCAACACCTCTCCAAGAGCCCTTCCAAGTTCTCTGACAGAGTGAGCTGCAGCCATGTGATTCTGGCCTGGGTTAGGAAGTCCTTCCTACTATATCAGCTCTCCTCCCTTAGGGCTCTGCCTAGGAGCCACCACCCTTCCCTTGCTCTCTCTCCCTGTCCTTCAGTGGCTCCCCATGGCCAAGGTATCAGTACCCGCTATCAACACCTGCCTTGCTCCATCTATGTGTTCTTGATGCAGACCCCATGTCCATGCTGCCACTGTGCTGCCCAGATGCCACTTCCTTGCGAGGAGACTTTTAGCCCCTTTGGGCACTCAGCACCCAGCTAGCAGCTCTGGGGGAACCCTGTGCCAGCTGGGTAAGACACCTGTCTCCTAGGGTGGAAGGTTCACCAGGGGAGGCAGGGAGATGTGGACAAGGCTTGGTGAGCTGGGTCAGAACCCTCCTCTACTCCCAGCCCTGTTTGCAGCTGGGAGTGGCCCTGTGGTCATGCCCAGGTCACGGGTGCCATCTTGAACCTTCTGTCTGTCCCCATCGGGTGTGGAGAGAGAGGGAAGTTGCAGTTGTGACACTGGAGTTGCCATCCTTTTCCTGGTTGGTGGCTATGATTTGCGTCTGTGCGAGCCCATCTTTGTTCTGAACACAGAGTAGGACAAACTGTTCAATTGTAGTTGCCTGGGGTTAAAGTAGGCTTTGGGGGATGGGAAGAGCCTCGGTGATGAGGGGCTAGTAGAGGATGTGGAGAAACCGAAGGATTTTCCCAGCAAGTTGAGCTGCAGGGGTATGGGGTGGGGTGGGGGTGCAGGGCAAGGTGCTTCAGGGGCAGGGACCCATGGGCTGGGAGCATCTGGCAGGGTGGCCAAGGAGGCAGACATCTAGGATATGTGAGGAAGGGTGGGGAAGGGTGGGGCACCCAGGGATGCTGGAGGCAGTGCGAGATCACTCAGGGTCAGCCTGATGAACTTGGACTTTGTCCACCGGGCAGCAAGCACTTAAGGATGGCTTTTGAGCCGGAGGGACACATTGGAAAGCGTGCCTTGGCTCTTTCCAATTTGGTCTCTGTGCCTCCCTCTCCCCTGCTGGGTACAGCTGATGCCCTGGGGGCTGGCTGTGGTTGGGCACTGCATGTCCTCCTCCAAATCCCACTGACTGTTCCAGCACACGCTCTGGGATAGGGCATGAGACTCTCAAAGGCCACAGCAGCCAGGACTGTCCTTGGCCTCCCGGGGGTGAGGCAGCTTGGAGGAGCCTGGTCGTGTCCCTGTTTGCTTTCACTGGATTAGACTGAGTTTAGAGGCTAAAACCAAAACAGCTCCTCCTCCCTGGATGAGTGGTCAGAGTCAGCCCTGGGGGCCCCAGCCTGTTGGTTATTTTTAACACCCAGGGTGTCTTATGGCTGGAGGGAGGAAGACAGAGAGGAGGCTGTGCTTTGGGGGTCCTTCCTTGGGGGACACAGTTTTCTTAGGAACTCCACCTTTTTCTACAGCCTCCAGGAATCCTGTCTGGAAAGTTAAAGACCCAGGGGACCATTCAGTAAATCTGAATGGGATGTGTTGGCTAAAGTCACCCTAGTGCCCATGGCTGTGTCTTTTGCTCTTCAGTGGCTGTGTTTCCTGGCCAGGCTGGCTCTGCACTTGGGGACTAAGTGGAGTGAGAGAAAGCTGAAGTGGAGGACAGAGTGGCAGGAGTCTGTGTGAGAGCAGGACCGGAGCTGGCATGGACTCGGTCATACACGCCTGATGGGTCATTTTAGTTGCTCTGATAATGGCTCTAAGCTTGAGCCTCTGCCCAGCACGGGGCAGTCCACCAAAGGGTGGCAGCACCAGGTTTCTAAGGTTCTCTGAGGATGGGGCATTAGCTGGGCAGCACTGGGCCAAGTGTCTTTCTCTCCTTCATCAGACCTCTGCTGGGCACCTGGACGTTTCTGAATGTTGAGGGTTACAGGTCACAAGACTCCTGTAATTCACAGGGAAGAGGGCCCCACTCCAAATTAGTCCACTCAATCAACTGCCCAAGAGCGGAGCCTCTGACCTCTTGTGGGAGGGGGATTAATCATAGAGATCTTGCTGGAAGAGGAGGCAGCTGAGCTAGGCCTTGAAAGACAAGAGAACTGAGCAGACAGCAGCTGGTCCAAGTGCTGTCAGCAGATGAAGCGGTGTGTCCCACTATGTATCACGTACTAGCTCCTGTGTGGAGCACCAGGATACAGGAGGGCTCAAGGGCACCCGCTCTACTGGCTGGCCTTGGACATGTCTATGCTCGTATGTGTCTGCTCTCTGCACAGTGACCCAGCCAGCTGCTTGGCTGCTGACTCAGAGTGAGCGGAGGCAGGAGGTGGGGAGGCTGGCAAGAAGCTACGTGGGCTTGACCTTGGGCTGTGGTCACGCAATAAGTGGACAGACGTTTTCAGAGGTCAAGTCTTTGGGACTGAGTGGCTGATAGGACGTGCAGGCTAGGGTGGGGGAAATGGGGAGGGAGGAACAGGGCTGGCCTTGTCTGCCATGGCTGAGCAGTTCCAGGCAGAGACCCAAGGCTAAGGAAGCAGCAGCGGTGACAGCAAACCTGGGCTGTGGAGATTGGGAGCCAGGGCTGTGTTAGACACAAAGAGCTGGAAAGGATGAGTATGTGTGACAGTGGTGGAAACCGCAGGAGGGGAGTGGTGGCCCAGGGAGGCAGTGCTGAGTGAGGGGGTGAGCTGTGACCTTTAGGGGTGGGTGGAGAAAGAATGGGCCCCGTGGGTGAACTGGGGTGATAGAAGAGGTTGGAGGGCTGCTTACCATGGGGATGTCACATATGCCAAGAGGGCCCCCAGCTGAGGGAGACAAGAGTGGGCACTGCCCAGACTGGGCCCCTGGAGTGTGTTGAGGGTCAGGGAAGCCAGAGTGGCATGGGCATGAACATCATAAACATGTCACTGCCAGTAGAGTCTGGCTGCCCAGAGGTCCTGGACACACAGAGGCCCCATGCCCACCACATGCAAACCTGAGATGGCACTGGCTTCATCCTACGGTTCTGGAAGACGGTGATGGGGCAGAGCTAAGGCTGTGTGTGTGGAGGTGGGCGAGGGTAGCGGGTCTCCCAGCAGGTGTTCCGGAGTCCTGAAGTCCAGGTGTCTCAGGGAATCGATGAGGGCAGAACAGATGGGAGGGTAGAGGTGAACAGCCCACCAGGGTATAGGAACCATGGGCAAAGGGGCTTGGAGGGGCAGCAGGTGGATCTCATTCAGCAGCTGGTGACAAGCTTTGGAGGAGGACAGGAGGGTGAGGGGCATGGCAGGGGTGGAGAAACAGGTAGGCCCGTGAGGCATATAGGCAGCCAGAAAAGTTAGGACAATCTTCAGGCAGTGAGTGAAACGTGTGAGAACTTGGGAGCTGACTTAGGGAGTGAGCTCTGGGCACAGGAGCAGCACCCCAGAGAGGATGGAAGGGATATGTTTAGAGCAAGTGGTGGGGGGCTCTGGGGAGGTATGGGAAGGAGGGGTGAGCAGGCTGGGTGAGGTCAGCAAGGGTGGACAAGGGGTCCCCGTGAGGAGGAGGAATAGAGGAGGGGGAGGAGCAGGGCAGGGGGCGTGGCGAGTTTCCTGTATAGACTTATTGGCCTATCCATTCATTCATCCATCACTCCCCAACCTCTCACCCAGGCTCTCTGAGTTGTGTTGATGTACCTGGGATGCAGCGGTGAACACAATCACAGCCCTTCCTCTCATGATGCTGCCCTTCCAGTCCATGGTTGGGATGAGGTGGGACAAGGGCCAACGTGAAATGTGATAGGAAGCCAAGAAGTAACTTCTAGAGTGTGCAAGGCAGGGTGTCCAGGCAGTGCGGTAAGATGGGTCTGGAGTTGTGCGGGTGGGGCCAGGGGAAGTTCACAGCATGGAAGTCAGGTTCTGGGAGTGTGCAAGGCAGCCTGTTTTGGTTGAAGCGGGCTAGGGCTTGCGTGGCCTGGGTGGTCCCTGGGGTGAATGGGAGGGATCTTCCAGGTTGGGTGAGAGCAGGTGGTCAAGACTGGAGAAACAGAGATGCAGGACAGCTGTGAGGGGCTGAGCCCTGTGCAGGGGGCAGTGCTCACAGGATCTGGCCAGGATTCTGTGCTGGGCCGCAGGCTGCTGGGGTCTTCCTGGTGCACCTGCCCAGGTCTCAGGTCACCATTTCCACCTGCACAAGATGCATTGAGATGCTGGTGGAGGTCCAGGGCTCTCTGGATCCAGTGTCACTGTGTCTTTGGGCAGTTCCTTATCCTCTGGGTGGGGCTTCCTTATCTGCAACTGGGGGCAGTGAGGGTCAAGTGAGTGAGATCTTGCATCTCCCAGAGCATCCATAGTATCTGCTATGAAAATGGGCACAGCCAGGAACCTAGCTTGCCAGGATGTCTCAGATTGGACCAGAGGCAATGAAGGGGAGCAGTGTGTGTGTGTGTGGGGGGGGGGGGGTGGCTGGCTTCTTCTTTTTCCGGGTCTGGTTCTGGACTAGCTGACCCAGGCTGGGGGGTAGGCAGCCGACATCCCACTCCACTGCCCACCTCACTGCCCATCAGAGCAGCAGGCACTGACATTGTGGGGAGGCGTTTTCCCCTCCTGGTGCAAGATGTGACTCAGAAAGACACGCGAGACACGCGGGGGAAATGAGTTTCTTATATTTACCCACCTCCCGCCCCTGTGTTCTTTAGAATTTCTTTCCATCAACGCCACTCCCTTCCCGCCCCCCCAACCCCCAGGCCCTCCACGTCTCCCTCCCCATCCCACAACTTGCTCCCCGGCTCAGGGAGCATCAGCACTGCTCACCGGCCAGGGGAGGGTGGCAATGGAGAGGAGAAAAAAAAAAAAAAAAACAAGCCACCGAGGCAGGAAGACAGAGGCAGTACTATCAAAACAACCTTTCCTCCCTGTGTAATCTGGGCAGCGGCCAGGAGAATGGGTGTCCACCGCCCTCGCCCCCTCGCCGCCTCTCCCCCTCCCTCCCGAGCTGTTTTCACAGGAAGCGAATCCTGGAGCACTTTCAACGCGCCCCTCGAGGCGGAACAATGAGGCCCTTGAAGCCCGCGGAACCCGGCTGGCTTCCCCTCCAGTTCGCCAGGGTCTTCGCGGAGCCGGCGCCGAGGGGCGCCGGGGGCATCGGCGGGCCGGGGGGGAGGGGCCGGCCGCAGGGTGTCGCCTCGCCGCACGAGGGAAGCCCATTAGCCAAATAATAGGTTTGGATCCGACTGTTTTGCCGAGGTACCCGGCATTTATGCGGCTCCCCGATTGGGGGCGGGGAGCTGGGAAGAGGCGGCGAGGATCCAATTACGCTTGCTCCAGCCCTGTCGCCTGGAGGCTGCGAAGGGCCCGGCCGGAGCCGGGGCTGGGACCGGGGCTGGGGTCGGGGCTGGGTGGGGCGAGGAGGGTCGGGGAGGAGCGGGATCGGCCGCCTGGCTCCGCGCTCTGGGCCCGCGGCCCCTCGCCGCTGCACCCGCCGCGGCGCTCAGCTGCCTCATTGTTTATTGTAGAGCCGGCCTCCCTCTCTCCCTCCTTCCCTCCCACCCCGTCGCCCTCCCTCCTCCCGAAAGAAAGAAGAGCCAGTGTGTGCAGACGAATGAGTCATGAATAAACAAACAGCATGGTGGGGGGGAGCTGTCACTCCGCGCTGACTTCCTGGCCGCCATGCGCTCAGCCACCTCCTAGAGGGCCTTGCAGGTTGGGCAGGCTGCTAGAGGCCCAGGGATCCCCACGCCCAGGCTGGCTGGCCTTGTCCACAGCATTCCTTCCGTTCCTGCCTCCCCCCCGCCCCCCCAGCGTGCATCATGGTTCCTTAGAGTTGCATGCCTGTGTCTGGGAGGCCCTGGATGCAAGCTCCAGGTTGCCCGATTGCCTGGGGTTTGACAAGCACCAGCCAGACAGTGAGCTCTGTCATCCTTTGGGGATGCTGTGTGTGTCTGTGTGTGTGTGTGTTTGCGAGCGCGCTTGCGCACTGCAGGCTCAGGGGGTACTACAAGAATTGCTGTGCCCATGGTGTGTGTCTGGCATGTGGCATGCGCTGCAGTGTGTGTGTGTGTGTGTGTGTGTGTGTGTGTGTGTGTAGGGTGTGACTGGGCGCCTGACATGAAATTTGCTTCTGCCACTTGAAGCTAGCTTAGCGAGTCTCACTTTCAGTCCTTTTTCTTGTCCCTTGTTGATCCCGTGGGTCATCTGGGGCCATCTCTGTGAGATCCGTGGGCCCCCAGCAAGGTCTCCAGCCGCTGTGACCACACACAGGCTGAGGGGCTGACTCATGCCTGCTCCCACTGAGCCAGGTCTAACCAGGGCTTTCCCCCGCACCCACCCGGGGGTGGGGGGCCTGGCCAGCCCCCATGGCGGGGAAGATGCTCTTTCTTGGCAAGAGAGCTCTCCCCAGCTGGGGTGGTTGGAGGAGAGGTTGGAGGAGGGGAGGGTGCAGCCAGATGTTCAGGAAGATGGGGGTCCCAGGCAGGGAACATAGTCACTTCTTCCAGTGTCCACCACTGGTCCAGGGCTGATGACTGGGACTTCAGGAAGGATGTGGGATGTGAAGACTAAGATCATTGTGGCACAAGTGACAACCCCAGACCCCTGCTGGCTGGCTGGGTCTCGAACCTTGCCAAAGCTGGCCCTCCTCCTTGCTTCCTTCTCCCTGCCTGGCCCCAGCCTCAGCTGATCCAGCCTGCAGAGTCTATGCAGGGACAGATGGCCTGAAGCCCTTTGCCAGCATGGCTGCTGCTGGGCCCTCCAGCAGGGAGGCAGGCTCTGGGGCAGGCCAGTCACAGCCACTTCTCTAGGCGGCAGCAGGAAGAGTTGGGAAGTCTGAGCATAAGTAAAGTGTGGCTAGGAAGTCTGAGTCGGCTCTAGCTCTGTGACACAAAGCAGGTTCCTTAACCTCTCTGAACCTGTCTTCCTTGTGAAAGGCATGTCTTGACCCTGCCTTCGTGGGGTGATTTGTTGCAGAACTCAGCAGGAGTTTTCATCTTTGCCAGTCCTGAATACTGAGTGGAGCTTGGGAAGAACTGTGCTTTGTCCACTCCTCCTGTCTTTGGATATTGCGCCTTTGGGCAGAGCATTTGGGCTGTCCAACCTGTTTGTTTCCTGACCAGAGGGAGGTATGGGGCTAGAATTGGAGGATTCTGAAACTGTTCCACATGCTATTTGTGGCAGAGGTGGTGGTGGGAGGGAACTGTCTCTGATCCCCGGGCAGTGCGGGGTCTGTGTTGACTTGGAAGGACAGCTGGGTCCCGGGAGCATCATTCTGGGGCTTTCCCTGGGGTGGGGGGAGCAAAAGAAGCCCCCACCCCTCAGATCTCACACTGTTAGATACATTGTTTGGTTGTCCTGGGAGGAAAAAAGGGAATGTTTAGGAATGAAGACATTTCATGTACAAGTCTGGCTTTTCAATTTCTGTCAATAGTTGAAAGATCTGGCCACACCAACTCACATGTCCATGTGGCTCCCGTGGCTGCAGCCGAGCAACGGGGACCCCTTCAGGCAGAACACATACCTTCCCATTCACCGCTTCTCCCTATTGCCTGGTTCTCAAACTTGAGTGTGCAGGAGAATTCCCTGGAGGGCTTGTGAAAGCAGCACAGCCTGTTTGACCGCACCCCAGGGTTCCTGTATCAGTCTGGAGTAGGCCTGAGAAGTTCCCTGGGTAATGCTGAGCCTGCTGTCCCAGCTTTACACTCTTAAACACGAATGGGTCACCTGCTGCTGAAGTTGATATTTGATCACACTTGGCTTGTTTTTCCATCCAGGAGGGGAATATTTCTCTGTGTTCACACTGTAGCAAGATCGAAGAAAAAAAAAAAAAAGCACACCAAAGGACACAGCGTCGATTGTTCTAGCAAAATGGAGAAGTTTGTGTTTCTTGGGGGATGTGGGGACTCTTGCCTGTGTTTGCATGTCAACAACGGGCACATAGGTCACCTGAACACAGCCTCAGGTACTGCAGTGTGCTGGTTCTCCCCGCCTCTGCCCTCTCTTCATGCATTTGTGTTGTCTGCAAGGCCAGACAGGTGTGTCAGCCCCGACTGCCTGCAACAGCCAGGATGCAGACTGGATTCTGTTGCCGCATTGTCAGGATGAGGAGACACACAGGGAATGTGCAAAACAAAGCACATGAAAGCAAGCTGCATGCGCACGAGAGAGTGCTCAGAAGTTGCAGAGTGATGAGGTGTGGAACTGGGGAATAAGGCAAGGTGAGTGGTCAGGGGAGGTTCTCTGATGTAGGGTGCCTTATCTGAAGGCATGGTGGGATCCGGAAGCAAATGGGGTTGGTTTAGTTCCCGTCTATTTTGATTCACTCCCCAGATGCCCACAGCATCTGGCGCTGGGAGCCCAGAGTTCAGTGTTCCCTTGCGGACGGCAGGAAACCAGTTGCCTGAGCTGCTTGATTGTCCTCACATGGTCAAGCTCAAAGTGAAGCATGGAGTAGGACATGGGATTGGGAACCAACCCTTCTCATAGGAGCACCTCCTAAGAAGGCTCTGGAATCCTACCCAGTGAACATGGTGTCCTGCTTGTACTGTGCTCCTAGCAGGCATCGCTAATCGATCATGTCATTTTTGTCCATTCAGAACCCTGTTGAACACAACACCCAGAAGCTGATGCCCATGAACTGGGATTGACTCACAGGATGACATTTGTCAGCTCCTATTGTTTTGGGAAGAGCTCTCTTGTTCTGTGAGTTGCCTCTGGCCTGGAACGCGGACCTAGATAGGACTCAAGGCACCTGAGCCAGACCTGGAAGAAGGAACTAGACCAGCCTGTTAGCTAAGGCTGAGAGTCATCGGGGAGTTGTCAGGTAGTGAGCAGAGGTGCAGCCTGACCAGAAAGGTCCTTTGGAGGAGGACTACAGGTATGAGTGTAGGGAGGACCTAAGACAGACTCATGATGGGGGCAGGTGTATCCCACTGTGAGTTCCCTGGGAGCAGGTGCAGGGCTGGTCCCAGGCTCCTGAGGGTGAGGCTATGAAGGAAGAGAACCAGCCTGGGCCTTGCTCCTGTCCTGCTCATGATGACATGTCACCTTCCCCAGAAGGTTAGAACAGCCTCCCTGTTCCCTAGCCACCGAGCAAAGGTGACCTGGACCACTTAAGACGGTTCCTCCACAAGCAAGAGAAACATGGGGGCGGGGCGCGGAGCACTGGAGGGGGAAGTTCATGTCCCTTGGCTTCACTCCTTGATCCACTTCTGTGGAGCTCTAGATCTGAGACTTCATGGGCCTTGGGATTGTTCTGGATACTTGTCCTGTGCTCCCTGGGAATGCTGGGTACTCAAGCCATCACTCCAGGTGTGCCCTGTTCTGCTTTGGCCTCCTCTGTTTCCAGGCCTGGAATTTCCTCCTCTGTTTTATTTGACCCATAGGAAACACCCGCCCCTCCCCCCGCTTTGTATTTTTTTTTTTTTTAATCTGAAAGACTGAGTACAGAGAGAGAAGGAGAAGCAGAGAGAGATCTTCCATTCTTTGGTTCACTCCCCAAATGGCCACAATAGCTGGAGCTGAGCTGATCTGGAACCAGGAGCCAGGAGCTTCCTCTGGGTCTCCCACATGAGTGTAGGGTCTCAAGGATTTCAGCCATCCTCTGCTATTTTCCCAGCCCATAAGCAAGGAGCTGGATCAGAAATGGAGTAGCCGGGACACAAACTAGCCCCATATGGGATGCTGGTCCTGCAGATAGAGGCTTATCCTACTATGCCACAGTGCCAGCCCCAAGGGAAGGCCCCTTTGTTTTCCAACTTCTGCTCCCTGGCTCTCAGGCTCCCTGCTCCAGACAGTGTGGCCTGGCAGGAGGCCTCTGGTCCTCCAAAGCCCTCAGCTCTTCCTGCTGCTCTCCATACAGGTTCTGTGGGGTCACAAACATGTGTCTGTGAGAGGTCGAGGCCACCAGGCTTCCTGCAGGCTGTCAGGGGATGCTGTGAACAGTTCCAAAGCCAGGTGAGGGGGGCAGTGCCACTCTCTCAGGCAAGGAGACACCTGCTCACCTGTGTGTGTGTGGCGGGGGGCAGGGGGGCTGTGAGCAAAACAGACTGGACATTCCCCACTTTCACTTTTTGGTTTCGGAGCTCAGAGAACAGGCTCTGGGAGTGGATGTGGATGGTGTGTGGTGGAGGCTCCAGGACCTGTCCCCCTGTGGCTTGATGTGTGGGATCTAGCTGACTCAGTTTCCCCAAGCCGCAGTTTGTAGAATTATAAAATGGGGCCTTTGTTCTCAGCTCATAAGTTTCTGGGGGAGATGACAAGTGCCAAGGTTGTCTTTGGCACGTCTTTCCTTTCCTCTTTTGTACTGCCTATCATCCAATGGAAGATCTGAGTTCAGTGTCACTTCCTCCAGGAAGCCCTCCTGTGCTGCCAGTTCTAATCCGGTTCCTCCACTGTTGTCTCCCAGTCTCTCCCCTCCCCCCCAGATAACCTTATCTGTGGATGTGAATTATAAAATGAGATGACTCCTGCTCTGAGACTGTGGGCTCCCCGAGGGCAGGGGCTGTGCCTGTTTGATTCTCCCCTTGTGTCCCTATACTTGCTACGTGACTCACACAGGTGGGCATGCAGCTTTTGTTAGCAAGTGTGGCCCCAGACACTCTGTAGCCACTGCTCCTTGCAGGCTCTCAGCCGGGTGTTCTGTGCTGGGTTTTCCTGTCCTGCCAGTAGCCAGGGCAGTGAGGTGTGTGTGAGGCTCCAGTTCCCCCCACTGAGAGGCTGCTCTGCGCACCAGTTCCAACCCCTGTCTACACACAGGCTGGCTGTGTCGGAGGCTCTGTGCTCACCTGGTGATGGCACTCAACCTGGGGGTCAGGAGCCAGTGTGCACATCCTCCTCCCGACTCTGCTGCCGCTTCCATCACTTGACCAATCACCCAGCTTCGGCTTCAGTCCCTGTGGGTCTTGGTTTCCTCATTTGTCTGATGAAGGCCCCTTGAGACAGGTGACAGTGAAATAGCAGACGCTCACTGCACTTACTTGACAGTTTGCAAAAAATTGCAAAAGCCCCATGTGGCTGTTTTTCTAGGGTCTGGGGAGCGAGAGTCACATGGGGAAGCTCAGGGCACTAGGCTGTGAGTACACCTCTGACGCGGATACAATATACACAGCAGGACCGTGGCAGAGCCTGTGACCTCAGGATACCCTGGCCTGGGTCCAGGACTTCCCATGAAGGTGACTTCTGCCCTGAAAGCTTGCCTTAACTCTGCGTTCCCCTATCACAGAAGGGAAAACTGAATTAGCCATCACTTCGTTCAAAAAGCGCTCAACATCCTGGGGCGACAAAGGAGGCAGCCATGGACTGTGGGTTTTGCCCTGTATGTGGTCAGGCAGTCCCGGGTCTGTGGCTGCTGCTGGGAATGCCCTGCTCATGCAGACTTGTAATGTGCAGAAGGGGACTTCATAAACAGGGCTCCTCATAGATGCCTGGCCAGCTTTCCCTGCAGCCACCCACTCTCTAGGTTTTGCCTGTTAGTGTGGGACCTGTGGCGGGCCAGCCAGCAGCCCTGGCTGTTGGGCAGCCCTTCTTGGTCCTGCTGACACAGGCCCCCTCCTGCCTCAACCCTCCTGGCCAGGCCCTGCCCTCCCTCCTGGCAGGCTGCGGTAACAAGATGCCTTTTGTGTGTGCGCGGCAGGGGAGGGGGCTGCGGGCAGGCTCCTGCCTACTTCTTGCTGCTGAGTCATAGTTCCGTGCTCCCCGCCTGCCCCCCCTGGGCACTGGGGACAGAGAGGTGCAGGTGACTGGCTAGATGGCACAGAGCCCAAGACCTTGGCGATGACCTCAGGCAACCCCTTTCTTGTGTAGGTGGGGGTTGTCAAGCCTCAGAGAGGGGTGGGAGCCTGTCCTTTGCAGGACAAGGTCCCCTGCTTGCATCCTGAGGGTGCTTCCAAGCTTGTGGTGAGATCTCAATGGGGGTCTGACTTCCCTGGGGAATGGTGAGGTGTGTCTGTGCTCAGGAGTGCTTTGGGGTGCTGATGGGAGCTGGCATGTGTCTGGCCTCGCCTTCTCCCAAGACGTCCGAGCTTGCTGCAATGGCACTGCCCCTTAAAGCTCACCTGAACTTACCCTTGCCCATGGCAGGAAACCTGGCAGGGCAGCCCATTATTTGAACAGGTTTCTTTTCTCTGTGCCCCTTGCACTGGACAGTGTGAGACTCATGGGTTAGGAGTGGAGGTAGGGATAGGGGATGTCAAGGCAGAATTGGAGGGTGTGTCCTGGCTTTGTCATTTCCTGGTTTGCATTTTGGGCAAGTTACTTCTCCTCCATGGGCCTCCATATCCTCATCTGTGAAATGGGTACCTTCTAGAATTGGTATGGGGATGAAACCTGTGCCGACGAAGCTTTTAGTCCAGTGTGTCCTTGAGGAATATTAGCTGTTGTGATTCCCGTGCTGGGGACTGAGTGTGCCTCTCTGCCTCATGCTGCCTCTCCACAAGAGCTGTGGCCAGGACCCAGGAGGTAGGGCAGCGTGGCCAGGATTGGGCCGCTGGAGCTTGAGCCTCTCTCTCTCTCTCTCTCTCTCAGCAGGGCCTTGGTTAGGGGGTGGGGATGGGGGAACTTGGCGACTGCCTGTTTCCGGAAGCTTCTGTTGTGAAGGCCCCACCTCGGGCAGAGGACGACCATCTGGGCCTGGGGGCTTGCGAGGGGCCTCGCCGACCATCTGCTTGCTTGGCGCTGACTGCATCTGAAAGCCAGCAGGGTGTCCGTGGGGCCGGGGTTGTGGAGGAGGCCCGGGAGGCTGGCTCTCAGGTCTGGGCAGGTTGTCAAGGCCCAAGCTGCTGGGAGCAGGCCGGGCCCATGGTTTCCTGGCCTAATTTCCCCGACTCAGGCTGCACAGGGCCCAGCGGTCAGCAAGCCAGGCTGTCACACTCACCACCACAAGGAATACGAATGAGTTGGTATTCGTATTCTCAGGGTGGTCACAGCCTCTCTGGTTTACTGGGTTTTCCATGTCCACAGTGGGCAGGTGGGACCCACAAGCCCAGATCTCGGTCCAGGCATTGCTGCCCCTTGACCTGCCCAGAGTCTGAGGGCTGGCGCTGGGGGTTCGCACTAGGACTGGCCCTTGGATTGCCGGTCATTGACACGCAGACACACACACACACACACACACACACACACACACACACACACACACACACACACACACACTTACACACACAGATTGAAACGGAATGAGAGCAGCCCAGTCTATCTTATCCATAGAAACTAATACTTAAAGGGTGGGGCTTCGTTGGGGAGTGAGGCAGAGTTATGAGAATAGATATCATACGTATTGCCAGGGTGAACTGCTAGTCACTGAGGTTTCCGTGCCTCAGTTTCCCCTCTGGACATTCTGGAAAGCATACCTTAGGAGCTACCCCAGCGTTGGAGGAAATGCTAGCTCTGGGCACACACTTGAGATGTTGCTGCCCTCTGCCTGGGGTGTTTCCCACCAAAGAGAAGATAGAGAGGAAAAGCCAACCTTGCCAAGGTGAGCCCAGGGTAGTGGCAGGCAGTGGCAGGTGGAGGCTGGGGTGCTGCAGCTGGGGAGGGGGTGGCAAGCGCTGATGTATGGTGGCAAGCGCTGATGCCTTCTGGAAAACAGTGCAGTGCATGGTTGCCCAAGTTTGGTGCCTTTGTCGTGCGATCTCTTCATGAAAAGGGACAAGAGAGAACGGCCAGCGTTTTTCAGTTTTTTAAGGAGCTGACATAGGGCCAATCGCTAGACTTCAGAGGGAAGCCGCTGACTGCCCGGCTGCTCTGGGACCTAGCCAGAAAGTGCCTGGAAGGGGGACAGGAAGGAAGCAGACACTTCTGCAGGAACTGCTGAGGGCCCGGCCCCATGCCAGCTGCCTTGGCCCAGGCAGCAGCAATGGGATGCACTTGGAAAATGCCACACCTGGTTCTCAGTGCTTGGTGTGCAGTGACGCAGCTCATTTGATCCTCCTTCCACCTCTGGGACCAGGTATAATGGTTTCCATTTTACAAATGGGTTAATGGAAGCACCCCTGGGGAAAATACCACATGCAAAGCCAGTGTGGGCTTCCATGAATTCCAGGGAATGAGATGTGTGATTGGCACCACTGTGTCCAAGATGGGAGAAGTTGAGTAGTTCCTGTAAGGGCACACAGCATGAGCGTGCAGCAGACTTGGGCTTGAATTCTGTTCCTGGTGGATGCAACGCTGAGCGCCATTCCAGGCTGTGCAGTGTGGCTGCTCCTCAATCTCCTGAACTTAGCTGGAGGTGGAGCAGGGGTGCAGCATAGGTGATTGCCGGCAGCTTCTGCAGCTCCAGAGGGGGTGGTGGGAGCTGGTCCAGCCCCTAGCGCCGCTGCTGTGAGCCTTCTTTGGTTTCCCTGCCAGAGAGGGTCTTAAGCTTTGCGTGGATGTCGGAGTTTCCAGCCAGGACCTAGAGGAAGTGGTTTGAAATCCCAGTTAACCTGCCCGCTAAGCCGCCTGCTTTGTTATCAGAGGGCTGACAGGAAAGAGTCAGAGGAAGAGGCTGTGCCTGGGACCCGCCGGCCCAAGACACAGCTCCACGTGCTACAGGAAGGAGTCAGCACGAGTGGGGTGGGCTGGGAGTGCTTCTGGGCTGCAGCCAGGGCTCTGGTGGGGCTGCTATGGTGGGAATTGGCTCAGGTGTTGGTTGACACCAAGCCTGCAGTCCCCCTCCCTGCCTGCCTCTGAGACACCCCCTTTTCCAACCCTGGCTACCAGTGCTCTGCTCTGCCCACCCTTCTTCCCAGGGATGTGTCTGGAACCTGGGAGCCCTTTGATATCACGGTCCTTGCCTCTGTATTTGCACCTGCCACCTGTAGCTTGGCAGTCTAGGGCAATCCAGAGATGGGGCTCTAGCTTCAACCTTAACAGTGAGCGTTGCTGAAGACAGGCTACCCTCAGAGGCCTCACTTTCCCCATCTGTGCTATGGGTGTAAGGCATGACACCTAAACCTGTGGAGGACCGTCAAATGGGGTTATGGATGAGAAAGTGCTTTCACAGGTCCCCTCGTCCTGGAGTCCATCACAACGTAATCGCCTGCTGCCTACTGCTTCCCCACATGGCCTGGGAGTGAGTCGGCGTTAGCAGCAGTGATCTCAACATGGGGCCAAGTGTGGGAGGCTCTGGGTAGACCTTCTATTCCATGGCTTGTTGGCAGAGTCAGCACCAGGCACAGGGCTTTTCTCATGGCTGCCTCTTCTACATCTACACCTATGTAATGCACTGAGAGCACGGGACCCTGAGCACATGCTTCCTGTGGACTCTGCCTCTAGCAGGTGTCCAAGGGGCAGAAGCATTTTTGATCTTGGCTGACATCCTTCTGTGTGTTGAGGTCTTTTTAAGGATGAGGCAATTTGGGAAACTTGGGCCTGGCGTTACCCTCCATACATTTGTGTGGGCCTCTTTTTCTTCTCAGTTGTCACCTGAAGGGCCAGGAAAGCCAAGAGCAAGGGCACAGAGCATGCTCAGGGCTCTCCTGAAGGTTAGCTGAGAAAGATTTTACTGTCTCCACTCACAGAAGACAGAACCAAGCCCCTGCCAGCGTCCTTGGCTTGGCCATGGCCTCCCATGAGCAGGTACCCACAAATGTCTGCAGTCTGAGTTCTTGTCCTGGCAGGGAGCAGACAGCAGTGAGCCTGTGACCACCACAGGGCCAGAGGAAGGCTCCTGTCAATATGGGAGGCTTCTGTGCTAAGCCATAGCAGCTCAACCTGAGTGGGAATTAGGCCCAGTGTTGCAGGCCTCTCTGCTGCTTGGAGCTTCCTCATGGAGTGCAGGTAGCCTCTAGCTTACCCATTGTTATTCTTCCTGTCTGTGAAATGAAAGGTCTGGTCGAGTGACCCCCTGACAATGAGAATGCATCTGCCATCCATTTATTCCATGTATCCATCCAGCTCTTTGTGGATTTATTATTTATTCATCCATTCATTGATCCATCTATAGATCCATTTTTCCATCTGTCTGTCCATCTCTCCACCCATGTGTTCATTCACCACTATCATGTATTTATTTGTCTAGACATCTGTCTGTGAATCCAACCATCCATCTATCCATCTAGCTGTCCATCCGTCCAGCTCTCTGTCCATCTGTCCATCCATCCATCCATCCATCCATCCATCCATCCATCCATATCCACCCATCCAACCATCCACATCCATCCATTTATCCATCCATCCAACCATCCAGCCATTTATCCAGCCATTTATCCAGCCAGCCAGCCAGCCAGGTATTCATGTGTTCATGCATCTGTCCACCCACACACCCATCAAGGTACCCATCTTCCCTCCATATCTCCACCAAATTTCATGCCAGCTCTGAGCAGATACTCCCCTGCAGAGATGAGTCACAATTACTCCTATTTCCAAGGTCTTTCTATCTTGGCAGGGAGGCCATTCCTGTGGACAAAGAAGCCATCATTAATTTAGCCCATGTCACCTTTTCTTTGAGGCCTGCCCAGGTGGCCCACCTTGGACCAATGGCATATACTTCCCTGTGGTACCCCTCTGAGCTCCATTGAAAGAGGGCTCTCCAACTGGATGGGAGGGAACAGTTCTGGAAATGGTAAAGACCTAAGAAGATGTGGGGTATTTAGGGTCTCCTGGCTCTGGGTTGAGGGTAAGCTTTGGCAGCAGCCACTGGTGAAGCTGTTGTGAGGGGCAGTAAGAGGGGGAGAGGGCAGGAAGGGGGCGGGTGTCTGAGCCAGAACAGAGCATGCTCAGAAGAGAGTCTGCTGCAGGGAGCAGTCTGTTGACTCAGATGCCAAGGGAAGGGCAGAGGCCATGGCATGGTGGGTCCAGGAGGGCACAGGGCTGCTGGAAAAGGTGATGTACTGCTTGGATCCAGTCACTCCATGAGGAGTTGGTTTCCTTTCTGTGCCGATGTTTTTTCTCTTTCTCTCTCTTCTCTCCTCTGAAGGCCAGGAGGCCTGTCCAGACACAGAGCAGACAGAAGGGCTCAGCCTGACCCCTGTGGAAGGAGTGATGTTGTCTGCATTTCAAACTCTGTACCTCCAAGCAAAGAAGAGCATCTGTCCCTATAAAGAGCCAATTACATCCCTGCCCAATGCCATGTTCGCCTGCCTGTCATTGGATCTCCAATCTGCTTAGGTGGGGAGCAATCTTTCCTTAAAATGTCACATTTAGCATATGCAAATAAAGAGGTAATTGTCCCTAATGGAAAATGAACTCACCTGCTTGCTGTGTGGTCCTGATGCGGGGAGGGTGTCGGGATGAACCTGGCCTGCTCTCCTAGCCCTGCCTCAGCTAGGGTCCCTGTCAGCCTTCCCCTCCATCCTTATCTGGAAGATGGCAGTCAGAGTGGAAAGTTGCACCTGTGGATGCCTCCTCTCCATTTGACAGATGCGGGCACTGAGACCTGGCGGGTGGGAGGAACTGAGTGGGGGCACAGGTTGAGTCCTACTTTTCAAGGGACTGTGGAGTAGAAGTCAACAGCAGTCTGAGCTGGAAGCAGAAAGGTCCTAGGGGCCCAGTAACTGTACAACCATGCAGACAGCTTACAAAATCAACTCTTGGGTTTAGCACTGGGTAGGCAGCCTGCAGCCTTGATGATTGCAGGTCTGGGGAGTTTGGCTGTGACATCTGGAGGTCAAGCGGAGGGGGCAGGAGTGAGCCAGGACTTTAGAAATGTCTATGATCACTTCCCAGTGGAGTGTGGTCCTTCCCCACGCTTGCTTGTGTCTCCTGAGAGCACGAGGAAAGGCGAGGTACAGTCAGAAGGAGCAACAGTCCCTGAGCATGTGGCTGCCCAAACTGTACAGAGAGCTGGCTCCCTGAGAGAAGGTACGCTGTTGACCACCTATGCCCTGTGCTGATCACAGGATGAGGGGTTCAGGGAGCCCCAAGCCTGTCGGATGTGGGGATTTGGTCTCACTATTCCAGGTATCAAATGCCTGCCCTGGGGGCCAGAGTTTGGTGTCATGAGTAGTGCTGCTTCAAGCCCTAGCTGCTCCACTTCTGCTCCAGGTCCCTGGTCATGTGCGTGGGAATGCACCAGAAGATGGTCCAAATTTTCTGAGCCCCTGCCACACATGTGGGAGAGCTAGATGAAGCTCCTGGCTCCTGGCTTCTGTCTGACCCAGCACTGGCTTCAGTCTCTCTCTCTAAAACTCTGATAAATGAATAAGTTTTTAAAGATCTGTTTATTTTTATTAGAAAGGCAGATTTACATAGAGAAGGATCTTCCATCTGCTGGTTCTCTCCCCAGATGACCACAACGTGCAGAGCTGAGCCCATCTGAAGCCAGGAACCAGGAACTTCTTTCTTGTTTCCCACACCGGTGCAGGGGCCAAGGCTTTGGATCGTCCCTCATTGCTTTCCCAGGTCATAAGCAGGGAGCTGGATCAGAAATGAAGCAGCTGGGGCATGAACTGGCATCCATATGGAATCCTGGCAGTTGCAAGGTGAGGATTTAGTTTAGCCCTTGAGCCATTGAGCCAGGCCCAAATGAAACAACAACAACAACAAACAAACAAAAAACAAACACAAAGCAAAAAACAAATTACTTGCCTTGGGATTTGGCCTCTGCCCCACACCAAGTTCTACCTGGATTCCTGGGAAGCTGATAGTGCTGTGGAGTTGGAGAACCCAGACTCAAGCCTTGGCATATGCACTTGAGCATGCAGAGGGATTCCTGCCTCCTGCTGTTCTTGTTGAGGTGCCTGACACATGGAAGGGCTTCCTAGAGGTTTGTTTTACAGATTGCTTTCCCTGTCTGATCTGTTTGTCTGTGGAGGGACCTGAGTCCTTCTGCAGCTCCCAGGTGCCTCATGCCTCCAGCAGTCTCTCATGGGGTGGCTCAGATGCTTGGCTCAGCCCTCCCTTCCTCACTACTGGCTGGCCCTGGGACACTTGTGACACTGGAAATCCCTGATTGCCTTTCTCTAGGTGTCCCAATGACTCTCCTAGAGACGCAGGGCCTCCCCTGAGGCTGCACAGTGAGGCTGAAGACTGGCTGGCCAGTCATCAGTTTTGCTGGCCCATGTGCTTGTGTTGTCACAGTGAGGCACATCCTTGGGGGACTGGAACATTCACCTGCTCTAAGGTGAGGCCACAAGCCTGGGACACCCTGGCTGTGCTGACCATGGGCAAGGGTGAGGGTGGGAGAGGCCTGGTCTGAGCAGGTGATCCACAGGTAGCTTGAGTAGGAAATTAACATGTGCTTTATTTTTTTTAAAGATTTATTTATTTATTTTAAAAAATTTTTATTGGAAAGACGGATTTTACAAAGAGGGGAGACTGAGAGAAATATTTTCCATCTGCTGGTTCAGTTCCCATGTGGCCACAATGCCCAGAGCTGAGCTGAACCTGGGCCAGGAGCCAGGATTCTTTTCTGAGTCTCCCATACAGGGTCCCAAGGCTTATGGACCGTCCTTTCTACTGCTTTCCCAGGCCATAAGCAGGGAGCTGGATGGGAACAACTGAGCCAGGAACTGGTACCATGTGGAATCTTGGCAGTTCCAAGGTGAAGATTTAGCCACTAGGTCACCATACCAGGTCCAACGAGTGCTGTGTTAAACCACTGAGCTTTTGTGGCTTGGAGGCTGGTGGTGCCTGCAGCAAAGCTAATGTTGGACTCATTCCAGGGGCCATGCAGGCAACCTCAGTAGGAGAGGAGGTGAGTTACAGGCAATCCATGAATGAGGCTGAGTGTGGGCAGCGCAGAGAGCCTGTGATCCCACCCGCAAGGCATTGAGATGTGTGGTTTTTGCATACACCATGCCAGCCTGGTGACACCCACCTGTGGGTGACTCTGACTGGACCAAGGACTTCAGTTGACTCCCTGTGATGGGCCTGGGGACTTCTGGGGGTGGGAGACTCAGGAGGAAGCTCCCCACAGCGTGCAAATTTGTTCTAGGCTGTACACATGGGCAGAGCAAAGCGCTCCCTGCAGTTCACAAGAACCAACCAGCCATGGAGCCTGCAGCTAGCACTCAATGCTCCGACCATAGTGACTTTCTCCTGTGTCTCACAGAGTGGAGGGATGCAGGCATTTAGGGGTATGGAGAGGACACCCTAGCCCTTCTCCCCTCATTTTCAGGCCCACAGCTAGACCGGGATAGCTCTCCAGGGATCTCCCAGACTCAGAAGTTGAGCCGCTGACAGCTGGGTTCTGTGCTGGGTCAGAGTTAGAGGCCTGGCTTCCCTTGGGATTTCATGGGGAGCACTCCCCGCCACCCCAGCTCTGCTGGTCTCCTCGGCCTGTCTTCGAGGCTGCCCAGAAGCCATCTCCCTGTGATTAACGAGCATTCCCTCTCCTCTCTCTCACCCCTCAGCTTAGGCCCTGCACCAGGGGACGGATGGGATGTCACTTTGGTTGTCGGGGTAGGGCTGGGGTTTGGGGAGCCTGGGAACGTGGGCTGCAGCTGCTTGCTTGGCAGGACCTCACTTGCAGCTGTGAGGCTGCTGGGTGGGTGGGTGGGGGCTGAGAGGTGGGGTGAGTCCAGCAAGTAGCCAGTGTTGTTGCCTGCACTCTCTTGGAAAGACAGACCCACACTGTGGTGCAGGTTCAGAACTGATAGGCTAAGAACCCAGCCCCTGAGCTCCGTGGCCAAGCTGCCTCCTGCTGGCTCCAGCTGCCAGTCAAGTTTCTTCCTGCTCTTGCTGATGGCCAAACCCAAGGCCTCTCTTGCTCAAGCTAGTGCGGTTTGGGTTTGGGTTTGGGGGGTTGTGGCAACAGTGGGCTCAGGCCCAAGCTCCAATTATCCTGAGCAGTGGAATTTGGAGCTGGGAGAGGTCAGGCTGGGAAGCGTTGTGAGCTAATGGAAAGCTGGGACTGTGGGCTCCTCCCAGCTTAGCTCATCTCAGGGGACCGGGCAGGCCCTGCATCTTCCTAGAGTGCGGCCATAGGTTCCAGGATGTGAGCTCAGCAGTCCTGGGCGGGGGTCCTCTTCCCAGCCCATCTGAGGCATGCAATGTTCCTTGTCCAGTGGGGCTTGCCAGGTTTATTTTTTTTTTTCAACCTGGAACAAAATCTGAGAGGGGTGCAAGCTAGGAGACTTCTTGAGTGACTGGCTGGGTGTGAGAGAGCAGAGAACACTCTCTGTGGAATGATTGTGTGCCTGTTGATGTGATTCCCACATTCTCCCTCCTGCTGTCCTTCTGAGCTCCATCCATTCCTCCTGTTCATTTATATGTCTCCCAGTCAAGTCCATCCATACCACTCATCATTCCATCCATCCATCCACTTATCCAGTTTGTTACTGACTTCTCCATGTCTCTGTCCAAGTACTCATCTATCCACCCTTTCATGTTTATCTGCCCATCTATTCATCCATCTGGTTCATTATTTTTTTAAATATTTTTTTATTATTGTAAATATCTATCTATCTATCTTTATTTATAGAGGAGGAGAGACAGAGAGGAAGATCTTCCATCTGATGATTCACTCCCCAAGTAACCACAATGGCTGGAGCTGTGCTGATCTGAAGCCAGAAGCCAGGAGTTCTTCTGGGTCTCCCACATGGGTACAGGGTCCCAAGGCTTTTGGGCCATCCTCAACTGCTTTTCCAGGCCACAAGCAGGGAGCAGAATGGGAAGCAGAGCTGCCGGGATTAGAACCGGCACCCATGTGGGATCCCAGCGAGTTCAAGGTGAGAACTTTAGTCACTAGGTCATCACGCTGGGCTCCATCTAGTTCATTATTGAGTCACCCATCTCTCTATCCAAGCACAAGATAAGTCCAACCATCCATCCATCCATCTATTCATCCATCCACTCATCTGTCTTCCCATTCATCCATCCATCCATTCTTCAACATCATCACCTAGGTGAGTATGCTGGATATGGGCCAGGCTTTGTATCAGTTGCTAGGATACAGGGAGAAACAGTTCACCAGCCCTGCCCTTGAAAACGTTCCCAGTCTGGTGACCAGATACCTTATAAACATCAATGTCTCCCCGGCAATATCATGTTGTAGTGAATGTGAATGTTGTTTCATGAATCCAGAGGATTAACTGACTCCAATTCAGATAACCCCTCCTCTAAGCTACATTCTCAGATTTCATCGTATGACATGGAAGCTTAACAGGCAGAGAAGAAGGCAAAGGGCATTTTTGGGCTAGACTGGGCCAGGTTAGAGCACTGCAGACTCATGGCCTATTTGAGGATATGCAGCACTGTGGCCACGGGAGCTGCAGGATGGCAGCTGAGAAGGGAGGAATTGTCTAGAAGAGCATTCTGGGCTGGGTTGCAGAGGGCCCTGACTGCTGGGTTAAGGTTCTTGGGTGTCTCCCTGCAGACCTCAAGTCTCCAGGGAATGATGGAAAGCAATGGTTTGTGTTAGGAAAGCCAGAAGACAGGTATACCTGGGTTTGGACCCAGCTCTGTCACCTTCTAATTCTGTGGTCTTGGACAAGCAAGGTGACCTTCCCATTGCTGCTTTCTCTTTCCCCCAAAGGGAGATTACACTGTCTGCCTCACAGAGCTGTAGTGAGCTGCAACCGCTCACCTGCGAAACACCTGGCGCAGGTCTTGGCACACAGCAGATGCTTAGGAAGCACTGTATTCCAGGTTCAGTTGGAGCACAGCTGCAGTGAGAGCTGGAGTCTTGCACTAAGGACTCCAACTTGTCACGTGTGTCTGAGCTGGCCACTTCATCTTGTGAGCCTCTGTGTCCTTATCTACTTCTCATCATCAAAGTAGCCACCTGTTAGGATTGCCTTGAGAAAGCAACAGAGGATGAGTAGGCTTGAAACAGTGATGGTGATACAGATACAGTGAAGGTGTCAGGCCCAGCTGATCTGAGATACCTCAGCCGGGGAGAGATCCTGGGGACAGCACTCACAAATCCAGGTGCTCTGGCACTGGGCCACAAGGAGCAGGTCCTTGTTCCCCATCCTGGTCTGAGCTCCATGGCTACAGCTGCTAACCTCAGGGAGCAGCAAGATCTGACACATCTATGGACTCAGCAACTCCGTTTACATAACTCTTGGCTTTTGTGCCAGCCCCACTGCACCTGCCAGGTACCCTGTGCTGCCCGGCGTCCGTCTGACCTCGGTTCCCGATGGGCCAGGGAAGAAGTCAGAAGCAGATGTGTCCAGGAGAATGGCCACTTCCTTAAGGGGCCCACTCAGCATGCCCTTCTGTGGGTGGCCAGGAAGAGTGGAGCAGGGAGAGTGTATCCCTACCTTTCATGTATCACTTAGCCTGTGACAGTCTGTATTAGTTCATCTGAAAAATGGGTATGCCACACTGATTGTGCAGGTTTTTATCTGGGAAAGGGGGTGGTACAGAAGGAGATGATGAAGGGAGTTTTGTTTGTAAAATATAGCTGACGTGTGCCTGGTGCCTAATGGCAGAGTCACAGACAACAATGTCCTTCAATGGAAGGCCAAGGGCAGATTAGGCAAGTGGCTTACAGCAGCAATACCTTCCAGGAGCAAGTATTCTGGGAGGACGGGGATTGGGAATCAGTCAGGTAAGCAGCAGCTAACAGGACTTTTTCACCTGGCTCCTGCTACATCACACACATACACGCTTACCTATGCATGAGCTCACATGACAATGCAGGACACATAGCCATGCATTTGCATAGCACACAAATGCAGAGCTACACACACACACACACACACACACACACACACACACACACACACACACACACATTCTCGTGTATATGGTGTTTCATTAGCACTCATATACCCATGCATGGGCCCATTCCTGTAACTTGTCTACACATCTGCCATGGCTTCCTGCAGGATAGTTTTTTCAGGGGTACAAGTAGCCTGCTTCCTTGAGCTGGTCCTGGTCTTCCAGCAGCTGAATATCCTGAGGCAAACTCCTGATTGAGGACTATCAGCTTTGGGGACCTGGAGTGTTAGGGAGAGATGACACAGAGCCTGACCCCTTGCAGACTCACTTGCAGACCTGGCAACTGTGGCTCAGAGGGGGCTGGGGAAATGCCCATTGTGTACATCAGCAAGGGCAGGATTCTTATCACGCCCATGATAAGTCCCCTTATAACCTGTGACGTCCTTCGTCCTCCTTCCTGCCCAGCCCTGATCATGGTTCATCCATCTGCCTTTGTGTTGGACTCCAGTTGACCAGGGAAAAGTGGATGGAGAGGTGTGTGTCTGGGGCCTCTGAGTGTGCAGCTTTGAACTATGGTCTGACCTTATCTGCTACTGCCATGGTCTAAGCATACCAGCCCCCTTTGGGCATGCTGAGATGCGGCAGGTCTCCCTGGCCCTGCAGATCATCGGCATCACGCCCTTTGGTCCCTCTTGCTGCCTGTGAGACCTGGGCAGTTCTTTGGATAGCAAAGGCTGAGCTTGTGCTGAGGCTGGACTGCAAGGCTCTGGTCAGTTGACTAGCTACAGAACTGGAAGTCTAGATTCCTGCGTGTGAGATGGTGCTGAGAATTCTCTGGAGGGTTCAAAAGGAGGCCAAGGTGAGGGGAAGGAGCTGGAAATGGCAGGTGCAGCTTTTGCCTCGTTTTGATTGGTCCCAACTTGAAACAAGAGCACTAGGGATTTGAACTCGGGCATCAGAAAGTCAGGGACAGAGAGCTACCCCTCTGTAGGGTAGACAAGAGGACGCCCAGGAAGAGGAGGTACTGTTAGCATGGTATCCCGTCCCCAAAGATGGGGTCAGAGGTTCCCGTGGGACATAGTCCCACCTTCTATACTCTCCATGCCCACTTCTTCTCCATGTGAGTCTCCCCACATTCAGTCCTACTTGGCTCTCCCTGTGATTATCTGGGCTTACCAGGTTCCAGGCCCCAGGGAGGGTCTGGGTTTAGTGAAGTGTGGACAGATCATTGGCATGCCAGGCTAGCTCTGCTAGGGGCTTCTGGGAGCACCCATGATCATTTCCTGCTGAGCACTGGCTTCTTACCTCCAAGATCCACCTAAGGCCAAATTCACCAGGGCTGGATATTGGTGTTGCAAAACAGGGAAGAGACACCCCAGAAATTGTGTTTTCTCTTGCAGAAAGGCCTGGGCTGTGTCACTGCCTTGGGGCTGGGTCGGGAAAGTGGAAGTGGGGCAAAAACCCATGTGTGCGCTTGATTTTCCTCTCACAAACTTTCCTTTTGCCAAGTCAAGGAGGCAGCACAGAGAAGCATTCTCTCCTCTGCCCTCCTCCCCAACTGGCCCTCTCCCTTCCTGCTGGGCAATGCAGCCCTGGCCTGGGAGCTACTGCTGGGGAAAACAGAAAACCACAGCTATGCAGCACCCAGCAGGCCTGCATCATGTTTACCAAATGACAGAGTCTTGGGCCTGACTCCAGAGAGGCTGGGGCTCTCTGCGGCAGCTCAGCCAGCTCAGCCACGGCCAAGGCTGTGCCTTGGAGGCCGTGAGGGCTGGAGAGGCCCTTGGCAGTTTTGGGGTCCAAGTTGCTCATTTCATCAGGGGGCCCAGAGAAGGGGGAGGATGAGTTGGCGGTGTGCTCACAGAGCATGGGGATGTGGTTTAGGACACATAGGAGGGAGAGGGGTCAGAAGACGCCCATTTTTGGCAGCTGCAAATGCTGAGGGCTGGGGCCCAATAGTATTTCCTCTGGCTGGGAAAGGAAGAGGGTCCAGTTTGCCCCTTTCATCCCCACGGGGCTGTGCCTTCCCCTCCGCACGTTGGATCCAGGGATCTGTAATACTCTCCTTGGCAGCAACTGCCTCTGCTTATCCCAGCCCTGCTCTAACTGACTTCACTTTTGCAGGAGTCTGTGTGGCAGGACCCACCTCCAGGCTGCCCCGTGCCCAGCCTCTGTGGCCTTAAGGCCACCAGGGGAGTGGCCAGACTTCCTGGTAGCTCACTGGAGCCCTGTCCGAATCTGATGCTATGATTCCTCCCCCTGTGTCTCTGCCCCACTCCCCTCAACTGTGCAATAGCTCCTTCACCTCTGCCCCTGTTCCTCCTCCATCTCAACTCCAAATGGGGTGTTCCTGTGACTTTGAGCCTTGGCTCCTCTTTTTGCCTGGAAAATCAACGTGAAATGAGAAAGCGTCACTTATTTCCAGGGGCATGCCCATGTTTGTGCAGCTGTAGACTTAAGATTCACATCTCAGTTCCAGTGGGGGCTTCCTTCCTGGGGTCTCTGCCCTCTAATGAGAATCACCATTCCACGTACCAGGCTTGGCATCTTCCCCACCACACATCCTCATTCTCAGGCTGAAAGCCCTAGTTGGTTGCTGGTCTTTTTTTCTTGCAGTTGAATAATGCCCCCTCTCTCACACATAAACATGCATCTAGGCATACCTGCACACACATAGACACACACACATGCACACACACAGTCTCAACTTCTAATCTTGGAAGCTGTAAATTTGTAGCAAAAGGGATTTGGCTGATGGGATTCAGTTTAGGACTCTGGGATGGCAGGTTGTTCAGGAGAGCTTCAAGACAACCACAGGGTCATTGTAGCAGGGGTTCAGCATGAGTGGCGGGAGCCTCGACAACAGGACGAGAAGTTGGAGTGCTGTGGCCACCAGCTGATGGGTGCCAGCTGGACAGGTGCTGCTGGAGCCAGGAACACTCCCTCCTATAGGCCTCCAGGAGCAGCTGGCCTTTTTGACAGCTTGATTGTTAGCCAGTCTTGCTCTTCTTCCATCACTAGCTGCATTCATTTAGCATCAAATTCTTCCACTATTTTCTTAGAAGAGAGACCTCTCAGGATCTCTCTTCTATCCTGCAGAACCTGCCATTATCATCTTTTTCAAGAGCCCCTGTGAAGAACTTGAAACTGGTCTCTTCAACTCCTAGCTCAACAGTCACGATATGAGCTGTGTGTGATGGAAAAAAAATCCCCTCGCCCACAGGCATGAGTCACAGGCTAAAGCAGGTAGGTAAATTATGTCGACTCTGGGGAGCCAGAGCCTATGCCAGCCTTGCACCTACCTGGATCCCTACCTCATACCTCCCTTTTGGTTTCATGGCACAGCAGTGGTAGGTGCTTTGCCCATTGCTGTGTGCTCACCCTGAATCCTCCAGGCTTCTTCAAGAGTTTGAGTTGATTCGGGCTTCCTGTGTGCCACAAGGGTGTTTGTTCAGGAGAGCTCAAAGCTCTGTGGAACCCTTCAGCCTGAATCATTGAACTAAGTGGGTTTCATTGATGCCCAGTTCTCAGGAGGCACGTTCAGAGGCCTTTCACTGCAGCCCTGACTTGGGGATAGATGATGCCTCATGGGCTGTTTCCCCAGGAGTTTGTGAGCTGTGCATACATGGGCTGCCCGTGCGGGCATGTGCTAGCATGTTTTAGGGGGAACAGCCGAATTTTAAATAGTTTATTAAAGAGCTGCTAAAGGCGCCTCGGATATGAAAATTTTCCAGAAAAAAAAAAACTTCTCTATTTTGACGATTTAAGTGTTAATGATTCAAAACCATATGGATTCCATTTCCCTCCCATCCGCACAGTTTTTAGGTTTTTAAAGAGTATCCAAGAGACTGCTTAGGGCAACACACATTTATGATTCCATCAATACGACAGCTTTGTGAGAGCTGCTTAACAGAGCTGAGCAAGAGCAGGGCATGTCGAGCCGGGCCTCTCCCAGGGCCCTGTCTCCTTAGCCTCTCAATGAAGGTGCTCCTGGCATGCAGGGAGAGTGTTCAGTATGCAGCACGGTGGGAAAGGAACATTGCATCCCGGTGGGGTTTTTGCAAAACCTCCAGAACTAATTTTAAAATGACTTAGGTTTTGGCAGACTGAGGAGGTGTTAACTCAAACCCGGGTGTATTTCAAGGGAAATGTAATTAGAAAAATGTTCTCCTAGTTAGCTGGAAGATGGTGCCGAATACTCCCGATTCTTGTTGGGGGGGTTATTGGATGAGATCCAAAGGGTGCTGCCATCAGGGTCAGCATGCAAAGGCACGTGGCCTTCCCACCTTCCTCACTTGCCAGGCCCTGGCACCCACACCCACACTGCAGGGGTTGGAAGAAGGATATCCTGTAGGGACCACAGAAGGGGGTCTCTCATCACAGAGACTCGGCTCCAGCTGAGTCTGTTACTGCTGGACTGGTGGTCTGCCTGATGGTGACTGTAGATTCTGAACTATTCAGATTCCCGGGTTTAATCCCTTTGTGTTACTAGTTAGATGACTCTGACAGGTCCTGCCATCTCCAGTGGCAGAGCAGTGGCTCTCAGCTCTCCGTGGCCTCCCACCATGTACCTGCCCTTCCCCAAACCTGTCCCTGACTCAGTTTGCCCTTCCTGGCTGGGTGGCCCTTGGCCTGGGACACAGAAGGTGTTCTTCTTTCTCCAGGAGAACAGCACCAAGGGGTCCGCCTCCCTGGTGCAGCAGCTCCCCCAGTTCCCTGGGCCTGCCTTAGCTGGGGGCCCTGGCACACAGTGAGAGGTGCTTCACCATTGGGCTTGAACCCTAGCCCCAGCTCTGAGCTGCCCTGGGGCATGCTGCATGTACCATGCCAGTAACCAGCGTGGGGCTTCACATGTGTTCAAGCAATCCACAGATGTGGAACAGAGAGGGTAAGCTATCAGACTCTGGCACTGTTTCTGCCCCTTCTCCATTGGACCCACCCACTCATTAACTTGCCTGTATCCCACCACCCACCCATTTCTCCTTCCACTAACCCACACATGTATCCGCTTATCTACTCCCCATCTTGAATGAACCATCCTTCCCTCAAACACCACCCATCTGGTACTTAGTCAACAGACGGGGTACTCTGGGTACTTTCTCATGTGCTTTAGACCCATCTTGGAATGCCTCCAGTCCTGGCACCTTGGACCACCCACTGCCGGGCCACCTGCTGAGCCTTATCTGTGCTCAGGATTATGTCCTGCTCTCATTTTGGATTTCTCTTGTTCAGCCCCCATGTCCTTTAGCGATGTCTGCGATCCCATAGGCGGACTCCATGAGAAAGCCCCCTCTGCCTTTCTCCCCGGAGAGGGCGCTTTCATGCTCACATCTGTTTTTATGATTTGAGCTGTATTTTCCTGAACAACATACAGAAGGGTTTGTCAGATTTCAGTTTTCTGGAAACATACCCCACTGTGTCTGTCACTTTGTAACTTGCTTTCACTTGACTTGTTTCTTCTAACACCATTGCACGACTTGCATCTTCCTTATTAAGGTAATCACCCTGTCATAGGATCCCCCTGTATTCTCTCTGTTTGAATGACAGATTCCCAGGGTGACACAGAGCCTGTCCTGACCTCACCATCTCCCTGAGCCTGGTAGTCTCTGTCAGAGGACCACACAGGTAAGATCAGACCTTGACCGAGGTGGGCCAATGCCGCACCGAGTCCTGTGATCCATGACGGGGACCCAGAAGAGACGGAGACTCCATCCTGGCTCCTGAGGGGCTGCAGGTTAAGGGTGAGGCCAGGGGCATGGACGCAGGAGCACAAGGGAAGAGAAGCAGTGCCAGGGGTGTGGGGCAGGGAGAGGGTTGAGGAAGGCTTGGCAGGCAGTGATTGGTGATTAGTGATGGGGGTTAAGCGTCAAGTTGCCCAGCAAGGGGAAGGGAATGGAACACTGACCACAGGAGACAGTGGGCCCAAAGCTGCTCATTCCTGTCGCCTGGCCTCAGGGCTGCTCTCCCCAGAGTACTTTATCCTCTGGCAGCTCAGGGCTGCACACAGGGCAGGCCTTCCGCAGCTGTGTGCCATTCACCCATTCCTGACTGTCTGCCAGTCTTTGGTTTCAAAGATTCACCAAGCACCTACTACCAGCCTGGCTCTGGGTACGTGCTTGGATATAATCCTAAATCCCAGGGCTACAGCTCTTGCCTGCAGGATTGTGGCAAGGGAAGCAGGCAGCAAACAAACAAACAGAGGAAATGTGGGAGTGGGGAGCTCCCTCCCAGCACAGGAGAGAAGCAGTGGGTCACAGACAAGGTCCTTTGTAAGAACTAAGGGGAGAGGGAACAGCCTCTCCTGAGAGGGGTCACTTGCACTGGGAGTCTGGGAGATGGGCAGGCCAGGGGTGGAGCATACTGAAGGGAAAGGGCCCTGTCTGTCCAGTGAGGTAGTGACTGGGCTGGGGCAGATGGAAGAAGAGAGAGACCAAAGCCCATGTGGTTGTTCAAGGTAGGTGAGGGGCTCTGGTTTGATGTTAACAGGATACGGAGCCATCAGAGACTCTTCTACAGATGGATGATGGGATCCAATTACTTTCCAGATGGATTAAAGGTGGGGACTCAGGACTGAAGCTGGAAGGGAAGTTGGGTGGCTTTTGCGTGGCCAGATTCTTATGGCTGTTGGTAGCAGGGATGGATCAGGTGCCTTGGGCTGGTTCTCTGAGGCCCTGTTGCCATGTTTTATGGAAAGGAGGGGAGGGAGGAGAAAGACAGGGAGGAAGAAGTGTCCAGGGTAATGGGGGGTAGCAACCTTGAGGCTCCAGGTGGCTGGGGGTGGGTCTGCGAGGTGGGTAGGCATGGAGGCTGGGGTAGGAAGGAGGACTTTCGTGTTACTCCCTTGCATGAAGGGTGGCTAGGTGGAGCTGCCCAGCAGGAGAGGGCATGGCTGGGGCAGCAGCTCACCCCTGTGGAGTGGCGAGGATGCCTGGTAAGCGGCAGGTGTTTTGTTTCGCTCATCTGCCTGCCAGTGCAGCTCACAGCCTCTCCCTCATGCCCACCCACACCGCACATATTTGGATTAGTGTGCCCATTTCCCAACTGGGAAGACAGAGGCTCAGCAAGGGCAGGGATGAGTCCAAGATCACACACACAGAGCCAGACCTGGGCCCCTCATTTCTCCTTATAGGCCACCTCTGCACAATGGCCTAAAAACCAGCAACCTTGGCTTTCTTGGGATCCTGTGTTCCCCCTACAATACACTCAAATTCAAAGTGGCTAAAAAAAATTTGGAGTCAGGGCTCAAGCCCAGACCTGCCTTGTGTGTGTCCCCCTGTGTCCTTGCTGTGCTGGTGAACAGAGCTGACCAGAGCTGATCCCCAAGGAGTGAGCCAGTCTCCTCTGCTCTGTAAGGGGAGAGCAGGTGGAGGAGCTAAACATGGAGGACGGTGCTTCAGGGGTTGCACTGTGGTGCCAGGTACTGCAGACCTGCAAAGCTGGGGCTGGGCTTGTACCCACCGGCAGAGAAGAACTGAGACGAGTCTTGGCAAAAGGATGTGCTCGGGGTCACACAGTGAGGTGATCAGGGCTGGGGTTGGGATCCAGGAGGTTGGAATATAAGTTCTGCCTGCCCTAAGCCACTCACGTCAGGGTGATGTTACATCAGCAAAGGTGTCATGTTAGGGCTGTGGACGTTGGGTCCCTGTGCTTGGAGCTGTTTCCTGGGGATGAGCACTCAGGGATGCAAGTGGCCAAGCCCCATCTGGAGGCTAAGGGTTCTCTAGGCCCCTGCCTTCACCTGCCTGATTGTGCTAAGCCCTTGACAATGTTAGCAGGTTGTCCTGGGAAGCGGAAAGGGCAAACAGATGCCCTGACACATGGGCTGTGACCAGATTTGCTCATGGCTGGATAGGCGGTGCTCATGTGTCTGCTCTGCTTTTGGCTCTGGGGTGGGGTGGGGCGATGAGTTGGCTGCTGAGACAGGGGGAATACCAGGGTCTCTTCCAGGGAGGGGGCCAGTTAGGTCCCCTGCTGCTCCACCAATGGAGCAAGTGTATGATGAGGGCAGGGCTGCACTGGCTTTGCTTTCCAGATCTATTCTTCCAATTAGTAATTACTGAGCACTTACAGTGTGCCCTCAGCTGGCCAGTAAATATTAAGCACCGACTGTGTGCCTTAGCCAGCTAGCAAATATGGAGCACCTATTGTGTGCCCCCAGCTGGCCAGTAAATACAAATAAGCACTTACTATGTGCCCCAGCCAGCCCATGGTTCAGTGAGGGTGCCAGCAAGTGACCCTGAACCCTCCTGGGATGCAGCACATCAGGGGCCCTCTTTGGTGAGGACACTGGCAAGGAGCCCAGTGTGACCCATGGAACGTGCATAGCACCTGGTGGGGCATAGTGACAGTGGGGCCAGGACCCAGAGGCTGGACTGCAGGTCACACTCAGGAGGGAAAGACACTTCCTTTCTTTTCCTAACTCACCAGTGTACGATTCAATAACATTTGCAAAAGCTTCAGGGATATGTGATCACTGTGTTCCATGGCCCACAGGTGTGACCAGGACTTTGGTGTTCTTGCTCTATACACCAAAGATTCCACAAATCCAGGCAGCTAGATGGCTCTGGCGGCTTCATTGACTTCCGAGACGATGTCATAGTCGCAAACCTGCATGGGCCCATTTTACAGATGGAGAAACTTGGGAAAAGTGAGGGGACAAGAGCTAAGGTTGGCATGCATGGGTCTGAGGCTCACCCCACAGACCCCGGGGCTCTACTGGACCAGTGTTATCTTCAGGCTGAAGAAAGAATTCAAACTGTTGGCTGGGGCCCAGACATCCATGTCTTCCTCCAGGGTATGGCAGTGGCTCATGTTAGTGCTGCTGGGACAGGCAGTGCAGTTCTAGGCACAGGGACCTAGCACCACTGTAGCCTCATGGTTGGAACTTTGGCCTGGCAGGTGCTGGGCCTGCAGCTGAGGGTGGCGAGCAGTGGGGGCAGTGGGAGTCTCTGGTTCCTTCTCCTGGGGACAAAGGCTTCCACACACATAATCCCAGGCAGGTGGGCAGGCGTTATCCCTCGACAAATGGTCCGTGGTTGCTCTCATTAACCCGTGGAGTGGTGTGTAATAATAAAATGCTCAAAGTGGGGATGTGACTTGAGTGACCGCACTTTCAGGTCCTACAAAGGATCGTTAACTGCATATGCAAAGTTTGACAAACATTTGCTAAGCTCTCTGAGTCTGCTGTGCCTGTGGCCATGTAAAGGCCAACAGGAGCCCCCTAGGAAGGTGCAGACCTGGGGTCTGGGACCCTGCTGCCCAACATCGGAGGCTCCACCTTGTTCAGTGTCTCTGGTCAGCTGGGAAAAGAAGGGAAGGGTATAGCCAAGGAACCTTTATAATGAGGAAGACAATGTCAGAGGCATTGGGGCCAGTACTGGGGTGCAGCGGGCAAAGCAGCTACTTGACATTAGCATGCCATATCAGTGCCGGTTTGAGTCCCAGCTGCTCTGTTTTCAATCCTCCCTGCTGATGCATCTAGGAAAGCACTATAAGATGACCCAAGTACTTGACTCCCTGCCACCACTTGGGAGACACAGATGGAGTTCCTTGGGGAAGAACCAAGAAATGGACATTTCTCTTTGTGTCATTCTTCTTGTTAAACAAATAAACACATTGGGACCAGCACTGTAGTAGGTAAAGCCACAGCCTATGGAGCATCCTACAAGGTTCCAGTTCTTGTTCCAGCTGCTCCACTTCCAATCCAGCTTCCTGTTAATGTACCTGGGAACGTAGCAGAGGATGGCTCAAGTACTTGGGTCCCTAAACCCCTGGGGGAGACCCAAACTCTTGGCTCTTACCTTCAACCTGGTCCAGGGCTGGCTGTTATGGCCATCTGGGGAGTGAACCCATAGACGAAACACCTCTTTTCCTGTAACTCTAGCTTTCAAAATCAATACGCAAATCTTTAAAAAACATTAAAACTATGTGTCAGAGGCACCCTTGGCTGGAAAGAGTGTGGACTCTGGCCTTCGTTAAATCCAGAACTTGAACTTGTTAATATGCACTTCATATTTACTTGCAGCATTTCTGGGGGGAGTTTAGGGAGATAAAATACTTACACAATGGGCTCCCAGGAGACTCTTCTTCCAGTCCTCTTGGTCAAAGTCAGAAGGATTGCCTGGGGCCACAGGGGTCTAACGAAAAGGGTGATGGAGGAGCGGAGCTTGCTCTTGGTGTGGGCAGGGAGGTGGAGGCCCTAGCTGCACTTGTGCAAGGTCTAGGTGCCAGGTGCTAGACTTTTGCCCCATTTAGTCCTGAGTTTTCAGCTGTTGCTGTTTGTTCTCTGTAAGGCTTGCTCCCCAGTCCTTCTGGGTGTGCAGGAAAATTCTGTTACACCTCATCCTCTGAGCCATGGAGGAGAGGGGTGAGGCTGAGCAGGGCAGCAGGAAGGCAGTGGAGTGGTTGCTGGGGAGGCTTTGGAGCAAGGTGACCCAGGATGGTAGGAGTCTGCCGGGGTGGCCCAGGGCACTGTCAAGGGCCTTGCAAGGACTTGCTCTTGGGCTCCAATGGGGAAGGACTCTGCTTCCCCGGGATCTTGGCTCTCCAATGAGGCCACAGACAACACTGGCGTGCTCATTTAAATACTCATGCACCGGCCAGCTCCCCTAACAGTCACGGTTGGTGGGGGAAGAGGGTGTGAGGTGGGGCATGGATGGGAGAAGCTTCTGGAGCTGGGCCTTGAGTGTGGTCTGCGAATGTGTGCAGGGGGTACCGAGGAGGCTGGAGTGGGGGACACGGATGCATACAAGTGCTTGTGCATGTGTATGCTTGTGTGTTTACATGTACATGTGCTTTTGGTGAGGCTTGGTGGAGGGGGAAGCTGGGTAGCCTGTTTCAGCTCAATTGCCATGTTCCCAGGCACATTAACAACTCTCTGGTCTCAGGATTTTTGCACTGGTCAACCTGAGTGGTATGTTTTTTTTTTTTTCTTTGTTTCAAATCCCCATTTATATGAAAGGAGAATGAAGCTTCAGAGAGCAACTGCCCCACTCAGCATCAGACACCTGTGAATGCCTCCTCTTGTGACGCTCATGTACACACTCATGGCCAATAAGACATTGGCTCATGTTGCTGCCCCCTGCCCCCTGCCCCCACTGTGTCCTCAGTGTCTCCTCTGCAAGAATTCGCTCCTCCCCTCAGCCAGATGCTTGGAGACCCTCCTGCTGAGCTCCATGCCTGGGATCACTTTATTCGCATAACACAACACCCCTCCATCCACCCTGTTCACACCTTGCCACTGCCTCCACATGAGTGGCGTCACGTGTCCCCTCAGATGGGCCTTGTTCATCCTGGTGGCAATGGTGGCTGAGCAAGGTGCTGGCTCATGGGGAGGAGTCTGTGAACTCTGGAGGAGAAGGGGTGGAGTTCATTCACCCCTGAAGTGGAGGATGTTGCCTGATCCCTGTGCCCCAGGCTCCTCAATCGGGCTGCCCATCAGAAGGTCCCGCTTGCTTCATCTATCCTGGGATCCTGGCACATGTATGTATAGGGCAGTCCCCACCCCCCATGCCTGCCCCCGGAGTTGTGAGATCAGCCTGGCAGACTGATTTGCACTGGTCCCATCGACAGAGGGGCCATTCTCATTTGAGGGAAATTGAGGTTCACAGCAGGTCCTGGGCAGGCCAGGTTCATGCATTGGGTGGAGGAGGCAGGCCTGGGACGAAGCACCAAGGAGCTTGCCTGGCCTGTAAACCCAGTTTGGCAGCTGGAAACCCAGCGGCGCCGTTATTCCAAAGTGAGAGAAGGGATGACAGGTAGGTGGAAGTCGACCACAGCTCCCCTGGGCTGTTGGCCCTGGTGGTGAGACACATGCCTGCCTCCCTCCAGTCCCTGGGTTTCTCCTTCTCTCAGAGTCAGCATAACGTGTTCCACCTGGGGTGTCTCCCGTGCAGCAAGACGGAACGGCAGGAAAGCATTACAAGATTCCCTTCTCAGTAGCTCCCTCCCCTTTGCCGCTGGGCCGCAGGGGCACTGCAGACACATTCTGTCCTGTCCTTCTGTCACCTGTCCTTGCAGTTCCCCTGGCTGTTGGCCTCCCCAGGCCACTGTGAATTTGCAGCCTGGTTTCCTAGGAAGTAGCCTGGGGGCCAAAGATGGGAGCATTTTCCTATGGATATTTTAAAGCAGTTATCCTCATCCATGAGTCTTTCTGTTAAACCAGTCTGGTTTTTTTGGATGGACTAGAAGAACACCCAGCCCAGTGTCCTGACCGCCGCAGTCTGGCTGTGGGATCACCATTGGCTTGTCAGCATTTGGCCTCTGGCACTGAGAGCTAGCCATGGCCAGCCCCAAGCAAGGCACAGTGGGTAGGAAAACAGAGGACAGTAAAGGATGTCACCACACCCCACACACTGTTGCTTTTGTACTCCCAGGGCAGGGGAGGGCTAGTGTGTGAATTGTGGCAGGCACAGGGCTGGGTGGCTATAAGACCCAGAAGGCACGTGTTGCCTTAGTGGGTACGTGGGGGGAACTGGGCTCTGGGTAGAGTCTAGGGTCTTCTTGGGGGGATGTTTGTCTTTAGTGGACAGTAAATATGGGATGAAGGCAGGATGGCAGGTGGCTCATGGTGAAGTGAGGACTGCATCAGTTAGGAAGGGTCTGATCACTCAGAGAAATCAGGAGCCAGTAACTGAGACCTCCCCCCGACCCGTGTCAAACTGAAAGGGGAAGAACACACAAGGGCTGGATGTCCACTGTTGACTGGAGGGCCCCAGGAGTATGAAAGGTGCAATAGGGGCCTAGTGTGATGGCCTAGCAGCCAAAGGTCTCGCCTTGAATGCACCAGGATACCATATGGGCACCGGTTCTAATCCAGCAGCCCCGCTTCCCATCCAGCTCTCTGATTGTGGCCTGAGAAAGCAGTAGAGGATGGCCCAAAGCCTTGGGACCCTGCACCCATGTAGGAGACCTGGAAGAAGCTCTGGATTCCTGGTTTTGGATTGGCTCAGCTCCAGCCATTGCAGCCGCTTAGGGAGTGACCATGAGATGGAAGATCTTCCTCTCGATCTCTCCTCCTTTCTGTATATCTGCCTTTCCAATAAAAATACAAGGTGCAATAGGCCAGGCAGCCAGGCTATATTGCACTCTGTGGGCATGCTAGACCCTGGCTCACGGCTCCTATTGCCTGCTATTGGTGGAGCAGGTATCTGTTTGCAACCCAAAATCACATGGCACTGCACCAAGAGTAGGAGGTCAGGGAGCAGGAGGTACACCAAGAGGCCTGAGCTGTCTAGGGAGTGATCTCCATCTGACAAGTGTTTCTGGCTGCCCTCTGTGGTGGGTATGGCCAGGTAGGTGAGGTTGGCTTGGGGAATGGGACATACAGGAGGACTATGCAGCCAATGCCCAACTCCGGGTTAGGACCCCAAGTGATGTCTCAACTCCCAGGACCTGGGTGCCTGCCTGCCAAGCCAACATAGTACTGCCCCAGGAATGTTTTCTCCGATGAACTTGGCAGCTGCTGCCTTTCTGATTCTTAGCTAGGTCTTCAGCTTGGGAAATAGTCATCATGTCTCCAATATGAGTGTCCTTCTCCCAGGGCTGTGATCCAGTGACTGTGGATGAGACAGCCATTCCCCAGGCTCTTAAGGCATCTGTAGGGGCCATGAATCTTGCTGTCCCTCTGGTTCCCCTTACTCAGGGCTGTCATTTTCCTTTCTCACTGTTCTCCTTGTCCCTTCATCTCCTCGTCCCTTCTCCTTCATGGCAGAGAAAGCCATGCTGACTTGCCAGCCCCCAGGACTGAGAGCACAGCAGAGTCCCTTCCACCCTTGTCTGGAAGGTTCTGGAACCTCCTGGGAGCCCCATGGAATGAAGATCCTAGACACTTGGCTCAGGAGCCTGTGCTGTGAGGTTGGATGAAGGTTCTGGGGCAATAAGGGGTGGCAGCCACACATGTGGCCATATGAGTATTTCCTCCTTGGTGTCCAGATGTGGAGCCTGCCCCAAGGCATTGCAGCCTCTGCAAAGAGAGCGGGAACTTGCCTGGAAGGAGAGAGGGTGGAGGTACCGCTTGCTCTGGGCACTCATACCATGTGGGATGCAAGGCACGCACTCCAAGTCTGAGCAATACCCAGGCTTGCTAAAAGAACCAGGCTGGTGAGAGGCCATGTATGTCATGTACGTACACGTTCGTTTCTAGAAAGGATGGCCGGTCCACCAGGTGGCCCCAGGAAGTAGCGAGCTTCTGGTCCCTAGGAAAATGGGAGCAGAAGCTGCTTGCCTGTTTGCCTGTTGGCTGGGACGTTGCAGGGACAGTGTTGCTGTGGCCTGGACAGTGATGTCCAAGGTCCCTTCCAGGCCCGGTCTTGTTGAGCTGCCCCAGCGCTGCTTTTGGTGGCTGGCTGCCTTTCGGATGAATCACAGCTTTTGTTGCTCCGGCCGGCAGGCTGCCTGGCTGGGTGCGGCACAGGGCACGGCCTAGGCCTCCCTACTCCCACAGGACCCGGTTACTGCTTCCTGGGTCCCTGGGGTTGCCTTTTGTGCCTAACACCCCCCCAAAGGTTGAGAGCTAAAAGCATTGGTTAAGCAAAGAGAAGGTGAAACACAGAGACAAGGGAACTCTGGTTGGAAGGCGAGAGGCTGCCTTGTTCTGGCTTTTATCACAGCCCTTGGAGATGAGTATTCTGACCTAATAATCAAAACAAGCTGTAATTGCCAGCAGACTCTGTCAAGGCTGTGCAGTGCAGCCACGCAGAGAGTGGCGGGCGAGATACCTGCTGCGCACAGCCGCCAGCCTGCCTCCCTCCTGCTGGCAGCCAGCAGATCCACACGGCTGTCCAGGCACGGGCACCATTTTGCTGGCCCGGCTGCCCGCTACCCTGCTGGCAGCAGGGCATCCCTCTGGGGACGTCTGGGCTCTCTGGGCAGGGGAAAGTGCGTGGGGCCAGCCAGACCCACACCTGCTGGAACCCTGTGATCGAAGGCTCCCTGGCTTTTGAAGGAGGAGCTTTGAGGAAGAAGGCAGGCTGATGGACATCCCCTGGTCCCCCTCCCCTTGCTCCCCGCCCCAGGCTCCACCTGCTCCTGGCTGGCGGGCCAGTTCCCTTGGGTGCGACATCAGTGGAACTGGAAGGTCTTCCTGTCCCCACCCTTGCTGGCCTCCATCTCCTTCTCTGTGTTGTTTCAGGCCCGCCCTGGGCTCCACTTTGCTTTGAAGGTCAGTCATTTCCATCCCTTTTCAAAACAACCGCCCTGCTCTTGTGGGACCCAAACATGGATTCCCTCTGCTGAAGAATGAGCATCGCTCAGCAACAAAGTCCATTCCAGAAATATCCACAGGCTCGCAGCCTGGAGCCCTTGGAGGCCTGGGGACACTGAAGAAGGAACGTGGCCCCTGGGTGGGGCTGACCTGTGAGGGTGTTTGCGCTGAGTCCTGAGGAAGAGTTTACCAGAAGGCTGGAACCACGCGGGCAAAGATGACAGACTGGGCGCAGCGGTGGGGTTTTTGAGAACCATCTGGTGCTCCGTAAAGACTGGTAGGTGGGGCCATGGCTTTGCGGCAGGAGTGCCTGGGGGAGGGGATTTTGTGGACAGGTAAACAGAGCAAGTGTCCTTGTGATAGATTTAGACCCCAAATCCTGCCTGGAGAACTTAGGAGTCTTCATCTGGGCCTGTGTGGTCTGAGTTGTGGTTAGCTTCCTGAAACACTGACCTACTCCAGCCACCATGTCCTTCCCTGGAGGCGAGGCTCTGGGGAAAGCTGGACACAGCAGGGAGACTGTAGGAGCACCACCAGTCCCACAAGTGGGAAGACTCAGGCGAGCTGGGCAGCATGTGGCTCAGAATCCTCAGTAGTAAGGTGAGCTAGTCTGGCTCAAACTACACACCAGGGAGCCTGCTTCATTTCCACTTCTTGTCCCTCCAGTCTTTGGATGAACTAGATGGAACCCACTCTGAATGCCAGCTGTGACACTACTTCCTGCCTTATACCAGACACAGGTGGTCCTGTGCCCTTCCCACCACAAACCCTAAGTCCTAGGCAGGCACCAAAGACTGGCCCAGAGTATGGCATCATTGCCCACAAGGTCCTGGAGTCTTCATCCTCACCATCTTAGCAACCTCAGTCAAGGTCAAGAGGGTATATGCTTTTGAAAAATTAATTAATTCAGTAGAAAATGAGAGACACAAAGAGAATCTTTCCTCCATTCATCCCCCTAAATGTCCTTAAGAGGTGGAGCTGGGTTGGATCAGAGCCAGGAGCCCAGGTCTCCCAGGTGGGTGACAGGAACTCAAGTGCTTGAATGCTCACCTGTTGCTTTCCCTGCAGGTGCACTGGCAGAAAAAGGCACCAGAAGCAGAGGAGCTGCGACTTGAACCTATGGGAAGCTGATGCTGGTGCATTCTTCCCCGCTCTGCACATGCTGCTCCTGGCTGGTGCCTGCTCGCTGACTCCCAGCATTGCTCACCAGCTCAATCACTCCCTGTAGAGCTTGGCTAAAATGTCCCCAGCCCAGCCCCATGTCACTGAGCCATCCTTACCAGGGAGGCCAGACAAGGGCCAGGGACATTGTGGGCTGTGAGGCTCCTGGGCCCTGTTTGGCCTTTCCCAGTCTGACCACCTGCCCAGCTGGCAAACACATGCTCCTGCAGGACTCCCCCAAGCTGCTTGGATGGCAAAGAGGAATGAGGTCCCCTGTGCCCAGGAACAGCTCACTGGGGTCTTCCTATAAGAGCATGAGCAGGTGGTCTTCTACAAGGGCCTTTCTCAAATCCAGGTGCACATCAGAAGCTTGAAGGTGGGATGGTGCTAACAGAGTACGCAGTGGGGATGGACCAAGTTCTACAACTGTGGAGTAAGGTCCCACCCAGAGAAGGTGACCCAGATGGCTCAATGGGACCCTCTGCTCTCCCTTGAAGCTCCACAAAGGCCCTAAGATCCCCCTTGTTTTCTCTTGATAGGCACAGAAGATGATCCCTGGTTTATTGCCTCAGCTGGCCTTTTGTGCACATCCCTAGCCTTGATGGAGAGCCCAGGGAGTTCTTTTAAAGGGAAGCTGAGCAGCGTCCTGGTTATTGGTATATGATGGTGAGCTAGGCTAAGGAGTCTCTGTTCACAGGGGCTCCAAGGCTGCCTTCTGTCCACTCTCTACATAAGAAGGATTTTGTAGGCTGTCCCCCAGTGCCTGTCCCTTGGTCTCCCATGAGAAGCCCAGCTGATCTCCTGCCCTTGAGATTGGGTGCTCTTTCTTCATGCACCCCTGCCCTCAAGCCCTCACCTCCTGCCTCCTCCTCCTCGCCTAGCCCCTGTGACCTGGCAGTACCGGCAGCCAGACAAGCTGCTTGAGTTTGCGGCGGGGGGCGCATCCTGGTGGCAGTGCAGAGGATCCCCTAGTCCTTTCCTGTTGGCTTTCACTAGCTCCTGGCAGAGCCTGAGTCCCCAGTGATGGCTCCTCGCCCTGGCACCTTCCCTCATCCCACTGATGCTTGGTGTACTCAGGGGGAGGGGCTGGGGAAGGGGACATGCTCTGCTTCCTTGAGATCACCTGCCAGCTCTCGGTGTGTGGCTCCTTCGCTGTGGATCCCTGTGTAGTTAACACCTGCCACTGGGGACCCACAACGGATATTTGCTGATGGAGCGAATGAGGACACTTGGGGATAGGCTCCCTTGAGGATGAGTCTGCGAGGGCAGGAAGTGGTTCCGAGCTCAAGAAAGGGCTTGGGGAAGACCATTCCTGAGAAGGGAGCTGTGTGAATGAAAGCTGGCAGCTGGGAGGGAGTCAGGAGAGGGCAGGGCCACCAGTCTTTGAGGGTCACACTGAGGGATTTGAGCTTCACCCTGCCCGGGGTTTTAGGGGAGACTTTTTTTTTTTGGAGTGGGAATGACATCATTTCCTTGATTGATTTCCTGGGTCAGTTACTCTGGGTGTGGGAAGAACAGATTCTACTTGAGGAGGGGGACAGAGAGAGAGAGGGAGAGAGAGAATATTTAGGTACTCAAAATTCTTGTGTAATAGTCTCTTTAAAAGCATATATATTTAATAGAGCCCCAAAGAGTGACAAGGGACTGCCAACCTAAATACACGCCACCACAGGCAGACAATGGAGTTTGAAATTATTCTGTTATTTACATGGAATCAAAGAGACCACTTTTCCAGGAGGAGTTGCCTGCGATGCCAGTGGAAATGCTTGTGTGTATTTAACTCTCATTTCCTTTCTGCTGTATCAAAATAATTTAATTTTCTCCTAGTCTGTCCGTGCAGCCAACAGAATATAATTATTCAGGGAAAAAAATTGTTAGTCTCCTAGCCTTGTTTATGAGACGACACATCAGCTTCCCTGGGTAGAGGAGATGCCTGATTTTTGTAAAGCAAAGCTGAATAAAGTCTCTGTCACATGATCGTGAGCACACGGTTAGCATACCTGCAGGAAAAACAAAAGACCCTAGGGGCTCCCAGGCTTGCCGGGCGCACTTATGCATGTTAGAGATGCCATGCTTCCCCCACCGGGCCTATCTGTTTTGAAGGCTGTGCGGACTAGAAGGGAAATCTCCATGGTCTGTATTTAGAGTTGGCATCTGATGTGAGACATTATCAATCCAGTTAAAGGAGATCTAGAGCTCTCCTGCACCCTCACTCCCCATGCCCCTACACAGGCACCATGCAGCAGCACACACTCCACTGCCTGGAATCAAGCCTGGGGCTCAGCCTAGATGGTATTACTGCTGGAAAGGGATTTTGAAATTATTCAGGCCAATGCCTCCTGTTAAAGATCAAGTTGGCTTGGGGCAGGCATTAGGGCATAAAGGGTTAAGCCAGTGCTGGCATCCTGTGTGAATATCGGTTCAAGCCCCAGATGCTCCACTTCTGAACCAGCTCCTTGTTAATGACCTGGGAAAGCAGTAGAGGATGGTCCAAGTATTTGAGCCCCTGCTCTCATGTGAGAGACCCAGATGAAGCTCCTGACTTCCACCTGGATCAATTAGGGCTGTTGTGGCCAGTTGGGGAGCAAACAGCAGATGCAAGATTTCTCTCTCTGTTACTCAGCCTTTCAAATAAATGAAATAATATTTTTAAAAAGAAAAATATATGTAAGGTGACTTAGTACAGCCCAAAGAGCAGTGGGGGCTTGCTTACAGGTATTCAGCAAAGCAAAGGCTGAGAAAATTCGCTCACAGTAACCACTGCTGCTGGTCCGTATTCTTCTGGATGGCTGTGTTGTTTCTTACAGGTGCCAATGTCAGACAGAATTCTCTGCGTTAGACACCATTGGCTTCACCACAGTTCCTGTTTGGGAAGAGGAGCAGGGTGCTCTCTCAGCTGGTTTTCAGGCAGGTTGAATTCTAGTCTATCTGCCTTGTTCCTTGGGATTGGTAAAATGTGGGGACTCAGACCTCCTCTGTGAAACAGCCAGATTTGTGCATTCCTGTGCACTGAAGCTCCCTGCTGGGGACCACCCCGGGCTTGTCAGGTGTTCGGCTGGGATTTGGTAAGTTTGCTCCTGGTGCAATCTGTTCTCATTGAGCTCCTAAGCACAGCCCTCTGTCTCTTTGTCTTCTCTCTTGGATATCAGGATTCTCATTCTCTGTTGACGCTTCACCCGCTGGCCATTGTCGAGCATTTGCTGTGCACAGGCTTGGTTTGGGTGGATGGAGGAAGGGACACCCAGGAAGACAGCGGGGGCTCTGCCCATGGCAGGTGCTCACTGACACATACTGTCACTTCTTGGAAAGCAGGCCCCACCTCTTATCAACCATTCACTTGTTTCGCTAAAGGACTCCACGCAGTTGGTTGACATTCCTGATTGCACAAAGGTGGGGTGTTTCATTTGCTCATGTCACGAGGCCATGCTTTCGTGTTGTCATGTGTGTTTCTTTGTTTCAAGATTTCTACACAAACATTGAGTGCAAATAACCTCACAGGTGTCCCTTCTCTGGGATACTGTGTGGGTCCCAAGGCTGCCACAGGCCCTGGCTATTGTTGTTACTGCCGTTTTCCATGGGGAGGGATGCTTTGTGTGCATTTTGCTTCAGATCACGCAGGTGAGCAGTAGCTAGGATGAAACTCAAAACTTGCTGCCATAGAGGTGATGTCATGTGCCAAGGTGGGTACCCCGAGAGGTTATATTTTAGGAGTGCTTTTGGTGTTTGATGGGCTACTAGAGGAGCCATAGGAAGAGTGGGGTGCTCAGCAGAGCAGAAAGGCTGAGGAAGGAGACCCCAGCAGAGCACATACCCTCTGTAGGGGTTCTCACGGGCACCCATTGGGCTTCCCAGGGAATGGGCATTTGGCAATGTCTTGGGAGACATTGTTTGCTGTTGTGACTGGTGGGTGCTATGGGCATGAGAGGAGGATTGAAGGGGTGATGTTAAACCCCCTACCAGGCAAGGGATGCCCCCACTAGGTGTCAGTGGTGCCCCCTGCTGAGCACTTCTCTGCAGAGCCAAGAGAGATGAGATCCAAAGTGTAGCCCAGAGACATGCCCAGGGCCCCCTCTCACTGCCCGGCATTCCTGTCTTTTCCAGGCTGTGTGGCCATATCCCTATGCCCATGACCTCTAGTGCCCTTTCCCTGTCTACACCCCGATTTATTGCCAATCTCATAAAAAGCAAAACCTGGGAGGGACAGAATTAGCTGGCTTCTTGTGGCTGATTTTGATTTAGGGCTGAGGAGGTGGCAATTGCTGCGAGGCAGAGATGCACTATTTCAGGAGCTCTGGGACTGATTTTGGTCCCTCTTCGAGGGAATATGCACAGCTTCCATCTCCCACATGTCCCCGTATTGGGGTTGGTGGAGGGTATTGAGATTTGGCTCTGGTGGGCCCCTTGCTGCTGTTTTGAATGAGTCTGTAAGATGGACAGGAGAGGGCCCAGCATGGTAGGTTAGTGGCTAAAGTCCTCACCTTGCATGCACCAGGATCCCATATGGGTACCAGTTTGTATCCTGGCTGTTCCACTTCCTTTCCCATCCAGCTCCCTGCTTGTGGTCTGGGAAAGCAGTAGAGGATGGTGCAAAACCTTGGGACCCTGCACCCGCATGGGGGACCTGGAAGAAGCTCCAGGCTTCTGGCTTCAGATAGGCTCAGCTCCAGCCGATGTGGTCATTTGGGGAGTGAACCAATGGATGCAAGACCTTTCTCCCTGTCTCGCCTCCTCTCTGTAAATCTGACTTTCCAATAAGTAAAATAAATACATCTTCAAAAAAAAAAAAAACCCACCCAAAAAGACAGGCAGGAGGAGCATGGGCCCTTGATGAGGACTAGCTGGATTCCTTGGTAACAGAACAAATAGGGTAGAGGTGAATTTTGCCTCCCAGCACCAACAGGCTAAGCTGATCAGTGGCACCAAAAGCTCTGTCTGCAGGGCACTTTTGACTCTGAATGTGACAAGGGACTGCACCCTTCATTTTCTGGGCTCTCTGTATCCTTCACCCTCATGGATGCCAAGTTTCAATTCTTCTCCACCCCATGCCAACTCGGCTCTAGCTGGGGTGGTCCACGTAGGAGCTGGAATCAGGAGTCCAAGGCCCTGGGCTTAAGTCTCTGTCACAACAGGCAGGGGCCACTCTGAGAAGACCCTATTCTTCCTTGGAGTGTTCACTTACCCATCTGTGCAATGGGAATAGTGCTAACTATAGTATAGGGTCAGTAGGAGACTGATCGTCTTCCTACCAGTGTTACCAGGCTAGCACTGGGCCTCAACCTGGATGTACGGGGTGGGGATGTCTTGGTAAAGGGACATTGTGTTGGTTGCATCTAAGTGGACAAGAAATGACCAATGACCTTGATTTCCAGACATGGTGCCCTGTGGGCCTCCTACTCCTCCCTTTTCTTTGACTGATCCAAGTCTGCTTGTCTTCTGTCATTTCTTGATTCCATCCTTGTCCCTCTATTGCTCTGCACTGGCAGAGTGGGGCCTAGCAACAGCTTTGATACGCCAGAGTGACAAGGCTGGTGATAGTCGTGCTGTACTTTTACTTTGGTGACCTGGAGGAAAAAAAAAAAAAACACCTGAAAATCAAATGTTTGCTTTTTGTGCTGAGTCAAAAAGGTCACCCCAGCCACACAGCTTTGTTAAAACATGGACTCAAAAGCAGCCACTGTGCTGGAGATGCCCCTGGGACAGCATCCTGCATATTCTGGAACCGGGATAAATGTTTCCTGCATATTCTGCAAGTTGTATTTCCTAGGGGTCCCAGGGCTTCCAGGGCTCCATGCCCCTGCATTCATTCATAAATTCTGCCAGTGCTGATATTTTGGCTCTCCTAGACTGTACTGGTCGAGGAAGGATGTGTGGCTGGCGACTTGGGGTGGGGGAGCTTACAGCGTGTTCACCGCTCCCACAATGGAATGGAATGAGCGGAAGGATCCCAGGGACTTTCCAAGGGGCACTTTTCTATAGCAGATGGGCTGGCAGAACCTCAAGATGGGAAGGCCTTCTTCCCCTTATTCCTGCCCCGGGGCTGAGGATAGTGCCAAGTTGGCTTCTCTCAGCCACAGAGCAGGTGAAGTAGAGGCAGAGTGGCCACAGGCACTCCCTCGGCACTCACTCCAGCTCAGCCTGGATTGCAGTGGGGGGAAAGGGTCTGCTCTCCAACACATTCACAGTATGTCAGTGCTCACAATCGAAGTAATCTCAGTGCTAAGGATTTTCATGGTAGGACAGGGCCAGATGGGGTCAGATGGGGCCCAGCAAAAAAAGCTGAATGGGAGAGTGAAGCGCATCACTGGCAGTGCACCTGCTGCCTGCCGGCCTGGGACCCTGTGGAGCATCTCCTGTGATTTCTGCTTGGCTCCCAATGACAGACACTGGAGGTGCCTGCCCTCTCTCATGTTTCCTAATGAGAGACCCATGTTTTGTCATAAGCAAGTTCAACATGAACCTGGAGTCTCCATGGAGTTGGGTTTGCCGCTGTCTCTGTTGTGGAGTTGAAGACATCTGGCCCCCTGGAGTCTCTGTGATTAGGAAGGGAGACAGAACAGGAGTCTTTGCCCTGCTCCCTTGTTCTTTCATCAGCTTGTTCCTCCTGTAAACACTCGCTGAGTGGATATCTGTGCTGGCATTGTTCTAGCTAGGGGTATAGCCATGAACAAAATAGACTGAAATGCCCTATGAGGCACTTAGGCTGCAGTGAGGGCATTGGGACAGAGGTGGGTTGAGCCAATACCTATATACTTGCGCTTCTTCTACCATCTGACATGTACAAATACCCACTGAATGGAATTCAACCTAATAAATACAGTTTCCAGATGATTATAGGTGCTATGGGGTGGGTTTAGGGTCCAGAGTTAGAATGACTATTGCTAGCAGGTTCATCTGACTGCATCATTCCCTTTGTCTCTGTCAGAAACTTCTGGCATTGGGATGGGCCTTTAGCGCCGTCGTTAAGCCGTGGGGTCAGGACACCTGCAGCCCACAGTACCTGGGTTCCATGCCTGCCTCTGGCTCCAGTTTCCTGCTGATGCAGACCCTGAGGGGCAGTGGCAATGATGAATCAGGTGATAGAGCGCCTGCCACCCCCCTCCCCGGGTGACCTGGATTGATTTCCAGGTCCAGGCTCCAGTGCCTCCCCTCACCCCTCCTTTCCCCTCTACCCCCACCCCGCACTGCCCCATCTGGGGAGTGAATCAGCAGATGGCAGTCCCCCTCCCCCAGCCTGTCTGCTTCACAGATGAACACATTTTTGAAAATGTACTTGACCAACCTCCCCATGTAGAGGATGGAGCCCCGGACTTCTGTCTGCATGCTCAAGGGCCCTCATGCTGTGGTCAGCCACACCTCTGTGCCCCCTCCTCTCCTTGCTGTCAGCCCTGGAGCTCCCAGAACACAGGCGGCTCTGTCTTGCAGAGGCGGCAGGCACCGCTGACATGGGCCTTGCGCCATTGTCCCCTCTGCTCCAAGCCCAGCTGGAGTGTCAGCGCCTCAGAAGCGCCTTCCTGAACCTCAGCCGCCTGCCTCCTCCCAGACAGCTTTAATTGCTCCCTCCTCTGCACTCACACACCACTTTATTATAGCACTTAGCGCTGCTCTTCTCTGTACAAGACGCCGTGATTTATTCATGTGCCTCATTAATGGTCGTATTCCCAGTGGCTGGTGCAGTGCCTGGCATGCACAAAGCTTCGGGCAGGTTTGATGATTGAATGAAGGAAGAGAGGGTCGAGCGGCAGGTGCAGAGGAGGGAGGGTCCAGCAAGGCTTGTGGGGAGGGAAGGAGACTTCATGGAAAGGAAACAGACTTTTGGGATGGAGATCACTGAGGCCCATCCGGCCCACACCTGCTCACATCTGTCCACACCTGCCTGTGCCTTCCATGCCTGTCTATGCCTAGTCTGCCCAGCCTGCCCATAATGGCCCAGGCTTGTGTTTTCTTGACTCTGCCTTTCTAGGCCTGCCCAGGCTTTGCCAGCCCATGGTTTTCTGTACCTGCTCACACCTGCCCATGATTGTTCATGCCCAGGTTGCCCACACTTACCCATACTTGTACATACCTGTCTATGGCGGGCCTGTCCACACCTGCCCATACCTGCCCACATCTTGCCCATGCCTCTCAGGCCTTTCTGTGCCTGGGCTGCCCATACTTGCTCATATCTGCCCGTGCCCAGTCACATCTACCTATGCCCCACATGCCGTCACCTTCTCATCATGCCTATGCCTGTTTTTACCTGCCTGTGCCAGCCTACCTGCTTGTGGCCAGCCTTCCCTCTCCTGCTACCAGTCTCTGCCTCCACTCATACCATCCTCTAGCACTACCCCTTCCCTACCTCCCTGAGAGGCTGGCTTTCCTTGGCCCCTGTTTCCCTCACCTGTTGCTTCCTCCAGGAATAACTTCTCAGTTTCCTTTGCAGAGGCCTCTCCCAGTGCCCCAGATTAGGGAGCTGGTTCTGGAGCAAGCGCACTGACTACCTAATCTGACTCCTGAGAGCTGTAACACTTGCTGGGTGGGTACAGTGGCTGACTTGATGGGTCAGCCTGCCTGCATACCTTTGGTTACCTTTTTCTGTCATTCCTTAAGTCAGGTTCTCTATCAAATGGGGTTACCTTTGTCCTGATCTCATGTGGAATCGAGGTGCTTGTGGGAAGTTCTCTCTCTCACACACACACACATAGACACACGAATCAAGCATGCAGCAGGTGCTCGGTCAGTGGGTTTTTCTGACACATGTGGGGTAAGAGGTAGCAAGAGCAGGTAGATTGGACAGACCCTGAGAGCTGGGGCTGAGCAGGAAGGGGACTAGGGTGGCAGTTCTGTGGGGAGCCAGGGCAGCAGTGAGTGGGCTTTCACCTTGATGGGTGTCTCTCTGCCCATCAGGGTGGAATTTGCTGGAGGAACCCAAGATGCCTGGAGCCAGCGTTTGGGCTCCTTGCCGCACTGTTTCTCTCTACGGGATTATCTATTCCAGGCCACATCCCTCCCGCCAACACTTCCTCCCTCACTTCACTCCTCTGCTTACTCCTCCATCATAAAAGTCTCTAGGAACAGGTTTTGCTCCAAGTGAATGAGGCCATAAATTCTCTGCTTCTGACAGGCTGACAAGAGAGAGAAATTCGGTAATGGAGCTGCAGCCCTGCTCTCTGGCCCTGTGGAGCCTGGGCTGATGTCAGGTCTGTCCAGGGAAGAGGCCCAGTGCCAGGAGGAGGGAGGACCAGGCTCCTCGGGAGTCCTTGTACCCACCTGCAGGCTCATATTTCCTGAACTCAGGGGGCAGATTCATTGTAGCCACCTGTTCGGGTCTACAGCAAATTTTTCTGATTTGGCTTCTTGGCTAACAGATACATGAATCTGGCTGGGCCTCATTCATTCATTCACTCATTCATTCAAACCATCAGTTGAGGTCCCCAGCATGCAGAGGAAGGTGCCAACTCCCTCTCTGCTCTCACCTTCTCTAAGCAATCTTCCCACAAAGGCCCCAGATTCTTTGCAATTCCAGTCATAGCCCAAGATTGATTTCCCTGGTAAATAAAGAGCTCCTACCAATCATTAAGAAAAATAAACAACCTAATAGGAATCTGGGCGAAGGATGTGGATAAACAGCTCACAAAAAGGGAATACAAATGGCTTGGAAACCAATTACATCTGTAAGGGGACCTGCTCTCCCTGCCGAGGAGGGAAGAGGCTGTGGAAATGTCACAGGTGCCCTCTTCCTGTCTCTCCTCCAGGCAGCTCCTTGCGGGGTGTGCCAGTGAGGGAGTGGGCTGATGAATTCTACAGAGATACAGCTGCCTGGCTCTTGCATGTACACCCCACCTGCCCATAGAGACTCAGCAACGTTTATACGTGCAAGGCCTTCATGGTATCACCAAGTACCCACCCGTGGCAGCTTGGCTGAAGAAGTGACGATAGATTTCTACAATTGGATGCTATGCAAGGATTGCAAACTGATAGTAGGGAGCTCCGATTCATTTTTAAGGGAACAGGGCCAGAAATGCAGTCGACTGGAAGGCAAATGACATTGCTATTTGTGTAAAAGTTCAAGAAATGAAAAACGTGTACGATTCGTAGGTGCCTGTGTTTACTCCCACACATTAAGGACAAAGCCCTATAAACAATGCTGCTTTGGGGCAGTGCAGCCAGGACCCCAAGGCTGAGACTTGGCTTTGGGGGAGCCTTCACCATACCTCTTTGTGCCTGTTTGATTTTGAGGTATGTAACTGTACTCCTGAGTCAAGATGTACATCTGTGGGTATTTAGCAGGAGCCTTCCTGGAGAGTTTCAGTGGATGGAGGTCGAGAGTCGAGAATTTAGTAGGTGAGGGATGAGGTGAGTATGCATCTGTTTGGCCAGTTCCCAGAGGTGCCCTGTGGTTGGGTATGGTTGGAACAGAGTGTTGGAAAGTCTGAGCAAGAATGTGGCTAGTGAGAAACCCAGGATGGGAGAAGGTGGACCTGTGTATCATGTAGCAGAGTTGGCATTTCATTGCTATGAGAACCCACTCAGACAGGGACAGATGTAAGGGACTGTATTTTAGGAAAAACTTTCTAGAGGCTGTGTGAGGTATGGTTTAGGCACATTGGATTCTCTACCCTATTCTCCCTGGTTGTTGCCTATTTGCCTTCAAGAATCTCTCCTGTATGGGGAGATCGGGGCTCAGGAAAGGCACAGAACTTAGCAGAGCTCTTGCAACTGCATGGGTGTTGGGATCCCAGTGCAGCCTGAAAGGCTCCGCAGACTTGAGCTTGGAACAGCGCCCTGTTTGGGATGTGGTTCTGGGGGCCCTGGGTGTGCTCACAGTCCTGGGAGAGCCAGGATTCCAATGACAAAGCTCCATGTCCCTTTAACTGCCAATGCATGATCGATTAGGTCATTGGTTACCACGGCAGGATCTTATCAGACAACTTCCACCACTACGCTGCCGACCGTGGCCTGCTCCCTGGTCCAGCATGCTGGGTTGTGTGCAGGCTCCACAAGCCTCTGATGGGATCGTTGCCAGAGAAGCAGTGAGCTTCTTTATAGCCCTTTCTTCTTTAAGGACACATCCAAGATCAGAGGCTGACTCCTGACAGGAAAGGGTAGGAGTCTTTCTTGGGAAAGAGAGGTCTGAGTGATAACATTTGGCACCAATTATATGGAAACTTGCAAATTTCCTGCTCAGTTGGTTTGCATTTTTCTCTCACTCTTTCACCTGCATTTTTTCTAGGATTCTCACCACCAATTGAGGCTCTACAATCTACTGCAGACCACCTGGTTCCTTAAGGGCAGGCTTGGATCTTCCAGCTCTGCCTTGGGCAGTGGGTTTTGGTAGTGCCTTACACTTTCTTTCCTTGCTAGTGGTGAGGGGTTATTTGGTTTCTCCCACCATACATTCACAAAAGGCTGTGACTTCTTGCCCAAACACTGCATGCAAGGGTAGTTAGGCTCTCCTTGTCACAATGCTGGTGTCTACATGGCTTGTGTCCCCAGGTTAGGCCTATCAGACCTAACCTAGCCTGGCCCCAAAACTATACAGGTGCCTGCTGAAGCCAGGGCAGGATAGCAGGCAACTCAAGAGCAAAGTTCTTCTTGGGCCTCTGTGATGCAGGGTAGCCACTGGCCAGTTGAATTAGGTGCATGAGGGAGGAGAGGGTGCTGCTGAGGCCAGTCAAAGTGACTTGGGCCCAGGAAGTGCAGAATGCTCCGTTCTATCTCTGATGAGGATTGAGGGGTGGGGTGAGGAATATCCAAGTTTGCAGTGCAAACTTGCACAGGACACTGGTAGAAAGCTGTGAAGGTTGGGGTGGTGTGTGGCCCTGACACTAGCATCCAGGTTAACTGCTTCTGCAAGACTGCCACTCTCTCTCTCTCTCTCTCTCTCTTTCTCTTTCTCTCTCTCTCTCTCTCTTGCTCTGGCTGGGCATGGACTGTCTCGAACTTGCCTGACTTTTCTCAAAAATCATCACCTGGGGCTGTCACTTGGTTCTGCCACCAAGCATACTCTGGGTCATAATGCATTCCCAGGCACAGTGGGAGTGAGCCGTGCTGGCTTTCCCTACCTCCACTGCAGAGGAGGAGTTGGGGAGATGCAGTTCGAAAATGGTTGAGTCCTGTGCAAATGTGCACCATGCCACACAAATGGCATGGCCATGCTACCCTTAGTGCCACCTGCAAACCTCCCACCCCTCCACCTCCGCTGCCCAGTAGCCACATTCCCTCCACCCTATATTTCCCCTCATTACAGGAACCCTGGGAACTCTGTCTTGACCTTTTTAACTCCTTAGCTGAACATGCCTTACAATTTTTTTGAGTTTCAGAGTAGTACAAGTTTATTATAAGACATCCAGGATATCCTTTGCTGAAAAGAAAAGTACTCAGGATTTCCAGTTTGACGTCATCATGTAATGATGGGGGGCTGGGGAGTATCATTTTTCTTCTCTAGATTTGGTTTCCTGGGGAAGCCAGGAGATGTAGGCTGGCAAAGCTGTAACAGGTGCACAGCTCCGTTCCACCTGCTGTTGTTGGACTCTGCTTCAGGATCCTTCCCAACACAACCTCCTGGCAGCCTCCCATGTGGCTGGGAGCAGAAAGCTTTGAGCCTGGGTGCCTGGATGAACTCTAGCAGGCTCTGACTTCCAGGGCACAGGAGTCCAGCCCCTGAAACAGAGATAAGAGAGCCCCTGGAGGTGTTTCAAGGCACTGGGGGCTCTCAGCACCTGGCTGAAGTCTCTAAAGTGTGGTGTGGTGGACCATGGTTTCCCTGGGGAGTTCCCCAAAAATGATCAAGAAAGTTAAAAAGGAAAGACCAAGAGATGCAGGCGAGTGACTTGGAGAGCTCCCACCCACGCACCACCTTGGCTCCTGTCCCAGCTCAGGGTGAGGCCGGGTGGGGTGCGATGATTTTGAGGCTCTCTCTCCTTCTCACTGTGGGGAATGGGGTGGGGTGTCAGGGATCTGCTTCTAGCAGGCATGGGCATGCATTCCTCATAGCGTGGGAGCACCAATTACCCCAGACCTGCATTTCTCTGGCAAGGAAATGGAGACCCAGAGACCAAGGGGAAGAGAAGCCAGTTGTTGGGGACCTCTTGGCTTGCAAGGGACAGAATTCCATCCAGGTCTCCCTGGTGGGTGGCAGGAGTCATTACTGGCTGCCTCCTAGAGTGCATGGGAGCAGCAAGCTTGGAGGCAAAGGTGGGGACTCCATTCCAGGCTGTGTGGTATGAGACTCAGGCATCCCAAGTGGTGCCTAAGCCCAGGAACCACATGCCCATTGCCACTGCTGGACATGACCTTTCTATGAGCTACCTTCTGAGGCATACAGACAGGATAGGGAGCCAGGGCACTGGATTCTGGTCAAATGAGATGTCTGGACCAGAGCTTCTCTGGGCGGTTCCCAAGGGCATGTCCAGTGCTGTTGGTTATCGGGATAGCTCTTCCAGGCAGCCTGCCTATGTCTTTTCCCCAGCTCTGCCACCCACCTGCAACTTGGTTGTGCCTCAGTTTCCCCACCTGTGAAGTGTGAATTATAACCCTGCCTCCTGCTCCTTTGTCGGGTGACTGCGAGGAGGGAATGAGTCAATCCACTTGCCACAGGGAACCCAAATGAAATGCTGGTTGTGACATAGAAGCCCTTGATCCTCAGGACTCAGGGCTAGGCAGAGAGAAGTGAGGATGGCTGGGCACAGTGGGTAGGTGGGCATGTGGGTGGGCCCTTGGCAGCTTTCAAGGTGAACCATTTCGTCCCAGGGTAGCATCTTCACTCTGGATTGATTTTCTTCCAAAAAGAGCTGGGCTCCAATATCTGGTTTACATTTGATGATCCCAGCTCCTCTTCCAGGAAGTTCTCCTTGGATAGCTTGGCCAGCCTGCACGTTCCCTGCTGAGGGCTCCCAGCCCCCGCGGCCGATGCCACCCTTTGGCCTCAGACAAAGCGGGCACCAGCAGCGGCAGCAGCCGGGCCGCTGGCTTGCTTGCTCGCTTGCTCGGTGGCTTTCATGCCGCTGGGAGCTCCTGAGAGCCCGGGCCAGGCTGGTCTGCTTTGAATGCTATTTGCATTGCAATAGGCGAGCCCGGCCCTCAATACAGGCCCCTTCGCTTTTGACAGAACAGCCTCACAATCGCCTATTGACCGGGCACCTGTTCTTGCCCCAGACATTATGCAAATGCCGGCCAGGAGCGAGGCCGCCAGTCCCCCCCAGGCCATTGTGCATTGAACCCTGATGGCGCCCTGCCAGCTCCCAGCCGGCCTTTGTTCCCTGACTATGCAGGCGCCCCCACCGTCACTGCTGCCACCTCCAGCTAGCTCGCTGGAGGTGCCCTGTGGAGGAGCCGTCCTGCTGATAACTCCTTGGGTCCTTGCACCTGAAGAAAAGGCTGGGGGAGCTGGAGGCAAGGGCCACGCTGAGGCTGGGTTGGGGGCCCAGAAGGAGGCAGGGAGGGGGTGGGGGGGGGAGACTGGCTTGGGCCCTTCCCTAGGGAGTACAAGGGGGTGGCGGTGCGGTGCTGGCAGGCGGAGGAGGGGGAAACCAGGCCCATGCCATCTGGGGGAGGGCAGATTATAGTAATCGCTCTCGCATCTGCTGAGGGTCTTGCAGTGTGCCTCACTCTCTCTGTGCGAGGCACACCTGCCTCTTGACGAGGTGGGCCGGGCACGAGACTGTGTGCCTTTCACACACAGGGAGGGCGTTTGGTGCCTTCTGGGTAGCAGCAGGGCTAGGGCTCTGTGCTTCTGGGCATGAAGCGGTGCCTTCGCCTTCCTCTTTGCTCTGCACAGCTCTCTTTCTCTGTGCTCTGGGCCTTCTCTTGCTTCTATGCTCTTGGCTTTGCTGTCTTTTAGACCTGCCCAGCATCCATTGGAAGCAGAGTTGTGGGAGCATCCTCCTCGGCGGGACCTAGCATCAGCTAGGTTCCTCATTTCCTGGCTCTTGGGACACACCTGCTGACTTAGACATGCTGGGTCCCAGGTGTGGGCCAATGAGAGGATTGCTACCTTGAGCTCTCCTTCCCACTTCTCTTCCCTGGCCAAACCTTGGCCCACACCATTATCTACCTCTGTGTTGCACCGTACCTGCCTGGACCCAGGTTCCAAGTGAATGAATCACCTTCCGAAGCCATCTGTGCCAGTGGGTTCCTTCAAAGTAGTGCTCAAACTTGGATGCAGGATGACGGGCACTGCAGTATGTAGCCCCTGTGGGCCCAAGAGTTCAGGAGAGACCCCTGTGGTATGTGTGCTGGAGCTCACCAGGGGGACACAGGGGTCTTATTGCTACTCTCACATGAATGGAGAAACCACAGGCCACTGTGCATTCATAAGGAGGCTCAACCCCAGGAGCTGGGTGGCCAGGGACTGCAGAGGACATCCTAGAGGTAAGAAGTTTGCCCCAGCAGGTGCACCTGGCTAAGATCTCCAAGGGGGCAGCACTCCTAGTACCATGAGGCCACCAACCCACAGCGGATGTCTTCAAGTAGTGGGGGGTGGGATACCCTGGTTCCAACTTATCCCTCACATCTTTGCCTTGCAATCCTGCTCCAAAGGGGATACCATGAAGGGCACAAGAGCAGGGCAGGGCCAAGCCCCAGCAGGACCTGGGCGCTGGCCAAGGTTCCCCTGGGCAGCCCTTTGGCCCTGACAATCTTACACCCGATGCCAGAGCTCTTTAAAGAGTTTGGCGCGAAGCAAGGGAATTTGATCTCATGAGAGGCTGGGGCAGGGCTCTCTTGAGCCAAGCGCTGGGCTGCTCTCACAGTTTGTCTTCCTCAAGTGCTGTCAGAATGCTTTTGGCCCCAAAGACAAATCCAAAAGGGAAACTAATGAAGTCTCACCTCCTGCACACTGTGCTCCTCACTCTGACATCACGGCCATTTAAGTCTGAGCTCCGTGGTGTGGGTGTGGGTGTCCCGGCTTCACTGCTTTCTCATAATTCTCAAAATCTGCCAGGACAGATCTGCCCTGGTTATCTCCATGCCACCTGCCTCAGGCACCTCCTCCCTAATCCGCTGTATCCCAGACGCATTTAGGAAGTGACTACTGGGTGAAAAAGATTAGAGAGAAATATCCCCGTATCCCAAGGAATTTCCTGTCCGTGGGAAGGAAACACCAATTTTCAGGCCCTAAATACTTTCATAGCAAATGCAATTTAAAGATAAACAGGGGTGGGCGTTGTGCTGTAGCCTATTAGCTCCCACTCGGGACACCAATAAATGAGTGCTAGTTCCAATCTTCGCTGCTCCACTTCCAATCGGGCTCCCTGCTAATGTGCCTGGGAGGGCAGCGGCTGATGACTCAAGAGCTTGAGTCCCTTCCACCCACATAGGAGACCTGGTTGGAGCTCCAGGCTCCTGACTTGTGCCTGGCCATGCCCTTGGCTGTTGTAGTCATTTGGGGAATGAGCTAGAAGATGGAAGATTTCTATCCCCACCTGTCTGTTTCTGTTATTCTGCCTTTTAAGTAAAGAAATGCATCTTTCCAGAAAAGATAAGTTTGAGGGCAAAACATTTTGAAGTCTAGGTATAGCTTTTTTTCTGATTCACATCTTTTGTGAACTTTCTGAAATGCCCTCCTGGGTGAGGAGGCCTGAATGATGGTCCAGGTGAGCGACAGGAAGGAGGCATCAAGGGAACTCAGGGGCCGGAGGGCCCAGTTAGGGGATGTCTCAAATAGGAGGGCTATGAGGCAGAAGAGGAGCTCAAAGAAATTCCAGGTTCAAGAAGTTTTTAGATGCTTCTATGTGTGTGGGAGGGGGCTGCCCCTGAGAGGGAGCGTGCAGAGAGGGAGAGGAGGGGTGACCTGCAGAGGAATGTCTGGGCTCCTGTTGAACAGAGTGGGTGTCAGTGATCCAAGTGGCTGGTGAGGACTGCTGGGAGCTGGAGGTTCTGGGCCTGCACTTGTCAGCAGGCAATCCATCCAGGGGTGGCAGTGGGGGTCTCCCAGACAGGATTCACAGGTAGTATCTGCTCTGCCTCCTGTGCCCCGACCCAGGCTCCCAGTTCCAGTCCTGCTGGCCTCACCAGGAACAGAGAACGCACAGGAAGATGTCAGAACTGAGTCTCAGTTCTGGGGGTCCTGGGGCGCACTTGGTTGCCCCGCCCCTCTTGCCCTGTGGCGTGCCCAAGTTTCTGGTGGTATCTTTGAAGCAAGGTCTAAGAAGGGTACAAAGGAGTGGAAGCCCACAAGACCCGGGCTGCCAGTGGAACCGCCACCGTGGGCTGAGCCCACAACAGCCCTGGGGACGAACTAATGAAGTTCTCCCATTTCACAGAGGAAGAAATGTGCTCAGCTGCTGTCAACGGTTCAGTGTCAATGAACCATGACATTTCCCTCCGTGGGGCTTGGTGCTGTGTGTGTGACCTGTGCTTCCCCACCCTGGGGTCCTCAGAGGCAGCTACAATGTGTTTTCTTTGTGACACTAGAGTGCGTGGAAGACTGTGAGCTGCATCCTCTGCCCCCAGCCGCCACTGAGCTCCTTGGGTGCCCCTAAGACTGCAGGTGGCTTATGGCCAAGAGGGACGCTGTGGACCTGCAGTCCTGCTGGCTTTGTCCCCCGACACCTGTCCCCTCCCTTCCAAAGCTCTCATGGTTTCTGTGTGCAGCACTGGGCTACTTGCATCCCTTCCGAATGGCCTGTCAGGCCTCCTTGTCTGTTCTGAACCAACCACCCCCTCCTGCCACCCTGCACCCCAGTCTCCTCTGTGTTTGCCCTGGTTTGCAGGACTCAGTGTCTGCCTGCAGTGTCCGGAGACTGTTCTGGGAGTGGTAGGTCTGTGTCTCAGCTGCTTGAATTCTGATCTTATCAGGAGAGCTGTGTGTGAGACTCTGGATAAGTTTCTGGTCCTTTCTCTGCCTCAGTTTCTTCCCCTGCTGAACAGAGATGCTCCAGCCCCTCTTCCCTGGGGTCGCTGTCAGAACACAGAAGCTGTGCACCTGCCAGGCTTTGTTTCGTGCGATGGTGGGAGTAGTGGGCAGCAGTGGGTCAGAAGAGGGGGCCTGCTGATCTGGATGGTACTCTCGTTTTGGGGATGTTTATTTTTATTTTATTGGTTGCTCTTGTGAAGAGGGCCAATGCCTGAGGGACAGATGGACAGCTGTGGTCTGAGGAACCAGCCTTATGAGGGGTACCATGAGTGCCCAGCGGGGGCGCATTTGGGGGGAGGGGAGACACAGAGGGAGTGTACGCATGGGAGGCCCTGACAGTTCTGAGCTGGTGTTGGCCAGAGCTAGTTGCAACAGATATCAAGTGGTGGGCAGGGATGCCAGTGGGAAGGGATGAAGCAGGGTGGAGGGCTGAGAGCTTGGGACCATGCTCCCTGCTCCTCCAAGCAGCCACCTCTGGCACAGTGGCACCAGGCTCCCCAGTGGCCGAATGGAAGGCAGAGATTCATTATGGAGCCCTGTGCTGGCCTGACCAGCTCTCCCTCCTGGTGGCCATAGCTGAACCCTACAAAGGCACGGTGGGGAAAATTCTCAGAGGGACTTCCTCCTCCAAGGGCCTGCCTTGCTTTCCTCTTGCCTCTCTTCAGCCCATCTCTCTTCAGCCCATCTCTATGGAAGTTGGGGTGCTGTGACAAAGCTGGCACTGTTCCTCACTTCCCATTCTTATTCTTCAGGGGAAACACTAGTTGCGAGGGAGGCAGGACATGGGCATCCAGCCTCCTGCATGAGCTTTGCCTAGGATAGCCATGTTCCCCAAGGGCCACCCGAGAGCTACCACCTTCCCCCTCAACACCTTTGACCCTAATGCCTGGGCAGAGCTGCAGACTTGAAGGTGGAAGTCAGCCAGGCAAACATGGCAGAAAGACAGAGGATAGAGAGAGGGTCATGGGAGCGGGGAGAGGAGGGTCATGGGAGCGGGGAGAGGAGGAGAAGGAAGGAAGGAGGAGCGAAAGGAAGCAGAGCCAGCAGTCCCAGGGATTTCCACCAGGCGGGGCAACAGGTGTGTGGGGTAGCTGGTGAAGGTACACAGGAGAGGGGGACAGGACAGGATACAAAGGTCCCTGGTGGCCACACTGGAGATCAGATTGCACCCTTGGGGCATGGAAGCCTCAGCAGAGTTTTTGTAAGCTGAACAGCTTGAGCTTGCTCTTCTAGAACCTTCTGCTTGGAAGCAGGGAGGACTAAGGGCTGGATGAAAGGTAGGTGAGGACAGTGGCCGGCCCCTGGGTGGTGACTATGTGGTTGGAAAGACACACAAAGATTTCAGTCATTTCATGCTTCATGACTAACTGAATGTGTTAGCAACAGGAAGCAAGCAGAGAAGGCACCAGAGTTACAGCTCTCTCCGAGATTCCTGCCAAGGTTTGCATGGCTGCTTCTTGCCTACCTCCGGTGACAGGCAGCTCCCTCTCTGCTTGTTTCACTTCAGTTTGTGTCTTTTTACATTCAGGTCAGCTGGCTTCAAAACCTCACCATGCAAGAGCTCTCTCTCTCTCTCTCTCTCTCTCTCTCTCTCTCTGTGTGTGTGTGTGTGTGACTGCACACTCCTTTACTTCATCTCTGTCATGTGTGCTGTCAACCTGACAGAGAACGCTTTCAGACCTACCTATGGTTAGCAAGGATGCCCAGGAGTGAGCTGGGCTACACTTGTCACAGTATCTCCCAAGAGGGGATTCTGAGATGAAGGCAAATGATCATGAGGCTAAGTGTGCGGGAGGACAGAGCTGGGCAAGAAACATCACTGATGCTACCATGTGAAATGGGGCAGGTTTGCGGCACTGTCTTGGGAGCCCACATCCCGTTCGAGTTCGCCTTGGGTTCAAGCCCAGTTTCAGCTTCCTGCTAATGCATATTGGAGACAGTGGGTGTTGGAGGCTCCCACGGGAGGAACCCAACTGACTTCTCTTGGCTCCTGGTTTGATCGGGTCCAGATCTGGCTCATGAGGTGCTTTTAGGAGTGAATCAGTACAGCGGAAATGCCCCCTCCATTTTCCTTATCCATCTCCCCTCTCTGCATCTCAAATAAAACAAATAACTAAAACAAAACAAAAAAACAACAAAATTAGACTTCTGCCCAGTAACAAATAGTGCAATGAGGGAAGAATTCAAGTCCAGAGGTTTCTGCCTGTGGAACCCACATGCACATCTCGGCCATTCTGCATCTATTTGGGAGCTGGGCAGCTGGGCAGCCTGAAAGGCAGGAGCTCAGGCATTAGGTGTAGACAGGCCTGGGGAGGCTGGAGGCTTCTGGGGACTCTGTCCAGGGCCTGGATTTGGGGTGTTGAGTGTTTTTCAGGTGTCATCAAGGATCTGAAGCTGCAGGCCAGCTGCTGATGGGTGATGGCAGCCTTTATTCTCCCAGGAGGTATCCAGGGAAGAAGGCTACTCAGAGGTAGCTGGAGGAGATGCTGAGCTTGGACAGGACCCTAGCAGCCTGCTGGCTAGTGCAGCTCTATACTCAGCAGAGACCGTGGGGGAGATCTCTGGGGGCAGATCTGCAGCTGGCCCTGCACTAGGCTAGGGACCGGAGTTTCACTCTGATGCAGGACTGCTCAGAGTGGAGGGGGTGGGGCGCCCTGGGCAGCACAGCCCATTAGCTGCCTGTCCCCACTGGGGACCTGTGCTATTTGGCAAGGCCAGGTCCCACTGGAGACCTGGATACTGTTTCTTGGGAGTCATGTAGGCTGAGCTGGAAGATGTGGGTCAAAACCAGCCCTGAGAAGTTCCGAGTGCAGGCAACTCATGGCAGACATGTGCCATGGTGGCACCTGAGAGGCTGGACTGCGCAGGACCCTGAGAGCTGTGTGGCTTCTGGCAGTCTCCTGGGCTTTCTGTATTTCTGTGCTCTGGATTTCTGGTGCTCTGTGCTTGGAGAAGTCAGAACTCTGCTTCCCTTTCTTCCCTCTGTCTCTTCACAGAGTCATTATCAAGAGCAAAAGAGGAGACCAGTGTGAAAGTGAGTGCTGAGCTATCCAGACAGCTCCCAGTGAGAATAAATAGACACATGTGTGTGCACACAAGGGCACATGCAGGTTGAGCAGCAGGAGCTGAGCAGGGGAGAGTGATAGGACACAGAGGGGCATGAAAGGTCACGATGCTATCTGTGATCGGGAAATAACAGGGCCAGACAGAGAGTTGATCAAAGGGCTTAATAAAGGATGGGCAATGATGATACTGATGCTAACAGTGATGATGATGCTGGGAGGAATGGTGATGAGAATGATGGTTATTGGATGGTGAGACAGTGGCGAGGTGGTGATAGTGATGATGGTGGTGAACTCTGGCCAGGACAACAAAAATGAGATAGAGAGGAAGGGCTCAATGCAAAGTCTAACTGTAAGACAGATTTGGCAGGAAGACAGAGAACCAGAGCTTCTGACTTGAATGGTCCATGCGAGTAACTGCTGCTCCTCATCCTGAGACTGGAACCCCAGAGTCGGAGTTGATCACCTAGAGAGAAGGTGTTTGAGATGCCCAGATCCTTTGAAGGGAGATGTCCAGTGGGGAGAGAGTGCTGGGGGGTGGAGCCCAGCAAAGTAGGGGTTTGAAAGTCACAGGCAAGGCCTGGTGCAATGGCTCAAATGGCTAATCCTCTCTTGCAAAGTGTCAGGATCCCTCCCATATGGGTGCTGGCTTGTGTCCTGGCTGCTTCACTTCCTATCCAGCTCCCTGCTTGTGGCCTGGGAAAGCAGTGGAGGATGGGCCAAAGCCTTGGGACCCTGTACTCATGCAGGAAATCCTGAAGAAGCTCCCGGTTTCTGGCTTCAGATCAGCTCAGCACTGGCTGTTGTGGCCATTTGGGGAATGAGGCAGTGAATGGAAGATCTTTCTCTCTGGCTCTTCTTCTCTTTGTAAATCTGCCTTTACAATAAAAACAAATATGTCTTTAAAGAAAGAGAGTTCTAAGAAAGGCAGTGAGGCCATCCGTTGTGGGGTTATGAGATTCCAGAAGAGGGGTAAGGGGAACAAGGGTGGGGAGGCAGGGTCCTCATGACCACTTGGCCTGGAGAAGTGGAGTCCGTGGCAGGGGCTGACCAGGGCAGGAGTGGGCAGTGGAGGTCAGGGGAGATTGAGGTTGGTCTTGAGTGCATGCCAGGGTCTAGGAGAGATGTCATCTATGAAGAGATTCCTATGCTTTAAAAATCCTTTCTAATGCAGATGGAGGAATTGGGGACCAGCCCCAGGGACTGTGGTCGTGGCATTTTCAGGATTCTGATACCCAGCACCCTACTAGTGCCCCCCTGCTGCATCTCATGCTTCTGAAGAGATGGACTGGAGAGGGCCCCTTTACTCCCCAGCAGCACCCAAGGCTGTCAGGAGTGAGGTCTTGGGTGAGGAGACCTGAGGCATGGGTGTAGAAAGTCACCAGCATCCAGTACTGCCCAAGGCCAGGCGGCTGGGCCAGCCAGATGCAGTGCCCCCGCAGCACGTACTGTGCCAGGGGCCAGGCTTGGCTGGAGCCGGCAGCCTGGCCTGCGTTGCCCTCTCGGGTGGGCAGGCAAGCCTGGTGTGAGGCCGGAATGTCCTCAGGAAGCGGCTACCTCCCTCCAGGGGGTGCTTCTGGATTCCCAGCTGCAGCTCCTGCCAGGATGTTTTGCAATGAGCTCAGAGAAAGCTTTTATTCCGAGAAGAGTCACCGGGCAGTGGAGTGCTCCCTGCCAGCAGGGGTCTGGGTGAGAGGGCGCGGGGCTGCCGTGGGGGGCTGGAGTAGAGAGCCAGCGCTGTAACGCTGGCTGCCTGGCTGGCTTGTTCCTTAACCCCTCGGGGGGCCTTGGGCCTCTAAGCTGTTTATCTGTCTGTCTGCCTGTCCATCTGGATTAGGGAAGCTGGCTGGCTCACCCCGCTTCTCCAAGCTGTCTACCTACCACACAAGACGGCTTGAGCTCTGTTCCTTTTTTATTTTGTTTGTGAATATGGCTCAAAAGTGATTACTGAATGAAAAGGTATACTCATTGCCAGCCCTGCTTCTTCCACCCAGCCCCTTGCCCCTATGCTTATGATTTTGTGCCCTCCATCTTTTGTTGTTGTTTATTCATCCAGCATTTCAATTGCAAATATAAGCAGATACACAGCTACCTTTAGCTCCTGCTCATTTCTAACCCCCAGGGGAAGCTTGCTATGGTCACGGTCATGGCTTTGCATTGGGGATCCCCCCCTCCCTACTGAACATCCTGGCCTGGAGCTCACTGCCTACTGGCAACCCAGCCACCTGCATAGCAGGCACTCTGTCGGCAGTGGCAGTGGCAGTGGCTGTGCCATGGTATTCCAGATCACTGAGGCTTTCAAGCCAAGGTACTTGCAAACACAGTGCTGCTTCACTTCCTTGTTGCTCCAGCCAAGGCAGTAAGAGTCTTGCCTCCTGTAGTGAGGCCCTGCTCCCTGCCTGCTCGGGCCTGCCTTGCTGCCCTGGTGGCTGGCATTGCTGTACGCATGTTGCAGAAAAGGATACTGAGGCAACCAGGCAATACAGCTGAAGGAATAACTGGGAAGTGATGAGGTCAGGCATTTGAACTCAGGTGTATCTGGGCCTAAACTCCTTCTGCCTGGGGCTGGCATTGTGATACAGCCAGCTAGGCTGCCCTCTGCACTGCTGGCATCTCATGTCAGAGTGTAGGCTCCTCAACTTCTGGTCCATCTCCTTGTTGATGTGCTTGGGAAGTGAGTGGAAGATGGCTCAAGTGCTTGGGTCCCTGCCGTCCTTGTGGGAGACCCGGATGGAGTTCCAGGCTGTTAACTGTAGCCTCGATGAGCCTTGGCCACTGTGGTCATTTGGAGAGTGAACCAGCAGATGAAAGATTTCTCTTTCTCTGTCATTCCCCTCTTCAAATAAATTAATGCAATCTTAACAAATAAATCACAAAGACTCCTTCCTCACATGTCATGCTACTGGGGGATATAGTTTCATAGCCCAATGTTTTCATGTGCCAGGTAGAGCTCCTGAGCCCAGAGAGGGGCAAGCGGCTCAGCCAGGGTCACACAGCTGCCCAGCAGCAGCTCCCCCCAGGGGAAACACCCTTTCTGCACCAGGCTTGTTACCTGAGCTCACACCCAAGTGCATGGGGGCTCCCCTGCTCCTCCCACCCCAGCCTCCCAAGCAGAGGATGACAAGCCTGCAGCAACCCCTTGGTGGAAGTGAGATGGTGCGTTTTACTTACAGAGGCACCTGCTGAGACAAGGAGAAGGAAACCCTTAGGATCTCTGGGTAGCGGGGTGGTGGAGTTCCCATGCCCAGGCCCCTCCTTATTTATACTGCCAGCCCACTGGGCTTTCTCCTGGGCCACTTCTAGGTCTCTCTTATCCCTTGTACCTGTGTCACACCTTTATTTCCTTTGTGGCACAGTGGGCTAAGCTGTTGCTTGCGAGGCCAGCATCCCAAATGGGAGGACCAGTCTGGGTCCTGCCTGCTCTGCTTTTGATCCCACATCCTGCAAATGCATCTGAGATGGGAGCGGAGGATGCTCCAAGTGCTTGGGTCACTGTTACCCAAATGGGAGACAAGAGTGGAGGTTCTGGCTCTTGGCTTTGGCCTGGTCCAGACCTAGTTGTAGTCCTCTGGGGAGTGAACCAATGGGTGAAGACATCTCTCTCTCCCTGTCTCTCCCCCTCTCTCTATAACTGGACCTTTCAAACAAACAAAAATTTAAATAAAAAAGTAAATAAATCTTTTTTTTTAAATCCCTGTTGTTTTATTCTTAGGAGCTTTGTGGTAGTAGAATCAGATATTTTATGGACAGTGTGTCAGCTGTTTCCAATTCTGTGATTTCCATATTTCATAGGCCCAAGAAATCCCTGCATGTGGCCGTGGACATGCATATTTCTGTAGAGACGCAAGCCGGAACTTTAATTTTGTGTGTGGGTGCTTGAGTGTGCTAATGAGACTTCAATCACAAATGAATTAAATGCATGGGGCAGAACATGACCTTGGTTTAGTCGTCTTGGTTTGAATCCGCCACTTTCTGAGCCGGAGTTGACCTGAAGGAGTCATGGCACCGATGCAGGCGGCTTGCTGTCTTCATGCCTGAAATGGGCCTAAGAAGAGTGTCTGCCTCTCCTGGGGATTTGATGTGCTCAGCACGGAAAGCTCTCGGCCCAGGCTCAGCCTCCCATATTGTGTTAGCAGCTCTGAGCTCTAACCCCGTTCTGTTTACTCTTTCAGGTACTGGAAGAGAAATGGTGTGAATGCCGTCCCCTCAGTAGGAATTACTGAGTAGAATGTCAGCGGCACCCTCTACGTTCGGCCTCGCCATCCCCTATCTTTTCCAATTGCCTGGGCTTAAGGGTCTTAGTGGGGACTTGGATCTCTGGATGGGTTTCTCTGCTTGTGGGAAGTGGTACAAAGAAGGGGGCAGGGGAGAGTTTTCAGACACATTCCTGGCTCCATTTGCTTTCCCCTCCCGGATGTCATTTGTTGTAGAAGAAGCCACTCCAGAGGCTTGGAGCTGCTGCCTGGAGCAGCTCTTTCTGCTTGCACGCTTGATGGGCGGTGATGCTGCGTATGTGCCAAGAGGGGTTCCCTTACCAAGTGACTTTGGGAAACACTTCAGACAGTGCTGCCCCACAGGAAAGTCAGCACGCTCATTGGTATTGCAAGGATGCTGTGAAACTGCAGTAAGCAAGCACTTTCCATTGCACGCTTTCTTTGCATAATCCCAGCTTGCAGGCTCCCGTGGCTTGCACTGTGACAAGCTTGGATCTGCAAAATCAATACTATGGAAATCAACAGAGCCACGTGCTGCTCTCTGAGTCTCTGGTCAGGAGACCGGAAAGGGTGTCACAAAGCCAGCCAGGCTCTCAATAGCAGTGCCCTCAGCGATGGCTGGGGAACTGGCCAAAGACAGATTTTGCACCCACAGGCTTGGGTAGGGCCTGGGGCTCTGCATTGCTAGCAAGTTCGGGAGGGTGTATCCTTGATACAGGCCCAAGCGCCACCCTTTGTGTATGAAGACTCCTCAGTTCACATTCTTACAGCAGTGACTGGAGACTGGTCACCACCTATGTGGCTGCTGAACCAGATCTTCAGCCCCCATGGGCAGGGGGCTGATCTCATCTGTCCTCCTGGGACAAGCAGTCCTGTTAGGGGAAGCAGTGGCTGGGCCAACTCTGATTTTGGATGCAATATTGGCAGAGAACAATTCCAAGATGACAAGCAACCCCGCTTATGCCACTGCCCCTGTCTCCACAAATAAGGTTTGGATTGTTAGTGCTTTAATTTATTTATTTATTAATTTTTAAAGAGACATTTCCCCTTTCTTTCCTTGGGTCTGGAGTCATTAAACAGGGATTAGCTGGATAAATAGAGGAAGTGATTTTTAAACTGTTTGCAAACTTAATGTGAAGAGCCCAGCCTTGCAAATTATCACGTCTAATCAGAGACCCTCGCTTCACTGCTCCAGTAATTGTACTGGTATTAGTCAAATTCTTGTTGTCTCCTCATTAGCTGTGAAAAGGAGACTCAAGACGTACTTCATTAAAGTGTCCTGGAAATATATTGCTAAGGCAGAGATGGGGGCGGAGGAGGCAGGAGGGAGGAGTGTGGGGGCAGGGCAGGAGCAAGCACATTTCCAAGGGAGGCTCTGGAGTCTCCCCTGCTTACCTGGGGAGAAGCAGGTAACGAGCGGTCCAGTCCAGAGAACCCAGGGTTCTGAGGTTCATTCCTCGTGCCTCCTTCCTGAGCCAGCCCTTTTCGTTCTCTGGACTCAGTTTCCATCTGTGGGACAGGGAGGGTGGGTGAGTTGCGGCCTGAAGGCCAGCTCCATCTTGGATGGTCTTCTCCAACACAGGGACTTGCACTGTGTGAGTGTGGATTCCTCTGGGGGCCAGGATTGTCAGCTAGACCCTAGACTGGGGCTGCCCTCGTTGCTGTCAGCTAGAAGGACACACAATGCATGATTTGTTCACACATGGAATTGTCCTAGAACTTGAGAGTAGAATAGAGGCTGCAGGAGCCTGGAAAGGGGAGGGCTTAGGTAGGGAGGGCTTGACTAAAAGCAGTTTTGAAATACACCTACATATGGGAAGTGAGGTTTGGGGTTCCATTGCCCATGCCAATTACCCTGATTTGATCATTATACAGCCTATACATGGATCAGAACAGCACACTATACCCCATAAATATGCACAGTTCTGATCTGTCAGTCAAAAATAATTTTAAAAAGGTGTCATTATCAACATTTTCTCCTCCCTCCCTCTTCCTTCCTATTTATGGAATGTCTAGGCCTGTAGCTATTTAAATTTCAATTAATTAATGTAAAATAAAATGAGGAAGTCAGTTCTTCAATTGCACTAGCTGCATATCAAATGCTCCTAGTCCCTAGTGGCTGGTGGGTTCTGAACAACAGTGCAGAAAGTGCTAATGGAGGGCCCATGGGAGCGCCAGCTCCGATGCTGGCTGCTCCACTGCCGAGCCAGCTCCCTGCAAATGCACTTGGGAAAGCAGCAGAAGATGGCTCAAGTGCTTGGAGCCCTGCCATCCCATGTGGGAGAACTGGAAGAAGCTCCTGGCTTTTGCCTGGCACACACTGGGCTGTTGGGAACACTGGGGAGATTTTCCTCCACCCCCTCTCTAACTCTTTCAAATAATACATACATTTTCTTTCTTTCTTTCTATTTTTTTTTTTTTAAGAACATGCTATTGGACAGCCCCAGCCAGAAAGCCCCTTCTGTCAAACTGGGTGCCAGCTAACGTGATGTGGAAGTGGACAAGGGGTTGAGGAAGAAAACCTTGCCTTTGATACTATAGTCAGGCACAGGAACCTCAAAGATTGCTACAATTAGCTGAAGATGAGGCCAAGTGTTAGATCCCAGGAACGCTCCTGCAGCTCCCAGGGTGCAGGCTTCTTGGGGAGCAGGGACTTCTAGCCAATGCCTGTCTGCCCCCCAGGTCTGTGTTAGGATGAGCATGGCCCTTCAGTGCCTGCAAATTACAGGGCCCCCAGTGAAGGGACAGGGTAAGAGTGTGGGAGGACAGAATCTTGAAGCTTCTCTTATTTCCCATCTATGTGAACTTGAGCTTTCCTTGGTTGGAAAGAGTAACTCCCACTCTAGACTGACACACTCAGGCTGAAATGAGGTGGCAGAATGCAAGACGCAGACACAGGGGCTGGGGTCTGGCTAACGTTTCCCTGTACACGAGCCCGACAGAGGTGACGGTGATGACCTGAAAGGAAACTCAGGAGAGGATGAACTCCCTGCTTGGAGAGCAGCTCCTGGGACCCTTGGTTCCACGCTGCAGATGAGGAGGGGTGACCGTGAGCTGGAAAATGATGACAGGCAGATGCTGCTGGGATTTCAGCCTGCCCTGCTTTGAGTTACCCATTCTCGGGAGCGTGCAAACCCTATAGCCCCTATGTCATCTGGGACTCAGGCTGCACAGCCTTGCCTATAAAAATGACTTCTTGCCTGGTGTAAGGACAGATGCCCACCAGAAAATGCCATCTCCCTTAAAGTATCCCTAGTGTCAACTTGTGGGGACCAGGTATCCTGGCTCATACTCTGGTGAGCCTTGGCTGGGATGCAGGGAGAGAGAAGGGGTGGGGGACACAGGTGATGGTCTAGGGCCTTTCATCACAGCATTCCCCTCTCCTTACTCATTGTACATCCTTGGGAAGCTAACCCAAGGAGTCACGTGGGATGTTGGGGACAGTCATGGCCCTCATCGTTTGCCAGTTCTAAGCCCGAGTTCATGTGTTGTCATGTGCCTAAATTCAGCGGGCTACGCAAGTCCTGGCACTGTCTCAAGCCCAGTGAGAAATGGAAGATGATAATACCTTCTTGGGACCTGCAAGCCCCAGCATCCCATGTGGGTGCCAATTCATTTCCTGCTTGCTCTGCTTCCTATCCAGCTCCCTGCTTGTGGCCTAGGAAAGCAGTGGAGGCTGGCCCACAGCCTCAGGATCTTTCACCTGAGTGGGAGACCCAAAAGAAGCTCCTGGGTCCTGGCTTCTGATTGGCTCAACTCTGGCTGTTGCAGCTGTTTGGGGAGCAAACCAGCAGACAAATGATCTTTCTTTCTCTCTGTAAATCTGCCTTTCCAATAAAGATAAATGAATCTTAAAAAAACAAAACAAACAAAACCTCCCTGGAAGGTGCTGGTGGTGGTTGGGATTAATGAGACCACAGTCATGGTGGCTGCGCAGAGCGGTGGGTGAGAACCCGCCCTCCGTTCCTGCCCGTCCCCCGTTCTCTGGCTTCTCTTCTCTCCCTGCCTTGTGGACTGACTGCCCCGGCAGCAGCAGCTCTTTATCTCTCTGGGCTCTGCCTGAAGACCTGTCATCCTCTGAACCTTGGAATCCAATTTCTCTGCCTCTGCGAGGGCCGAGGGGCTGAGTCAGCTCCCAAGGGATTCGCTCTCGCGGTTCCAGGGAGTCTGGGTGCCTCTGTGCCGGCACTCAGGCCGCTAATGGACTCAGAATGGATTTGGAGCTGATGACACAGCCCTGAAATGCTGAGGGCACTGGGGAGGCCAGAGTGGAGGGCTTTTTTTTTTTTTTTCTTCCTTTTCTTTGAGTACTCGCCACACAATAGGTTTCCTTTTAATCAAGGACTGGTTGTCTGCATTTCTGGTTTCTAGTAACTTCCTCCCTGGCCCTATAAAAGGCTAGGGGAGGATCAATGAGATGCCCTTGGTGCTCAGAGATGGAAAAGGGTCAAAAAAGAAGTCTTGTGCCTCCTGCTGCTACCTCTGGTGGAGTGGAGGGTGTGAAGCCCCTAGGGGGAGGGTGTGAAGCCCACTTCACTGGGCCTGCAGACAGGCCAGTACATGGGAGTGGGGCCGTGAGGGCCAGTTCTCTTCATGTGGCCTTCCAAGGGCAGAGGCCTCAGAGGAGGAAGCAAGGATGAGGATGAGAACTTGGGGCAAGGTCACCTCACAGATCCTCCACTGTTGGTGAGGCATCACCCATATCATGCACTCATCATATCAGTTGCAGAATCACTTTGCTTCCTGGATGCTTTTGCACACAGCCTGTGAGTACAGGATGGTTGGGGCAGTGGCTGAGAGTCTGCTTCCTCTTCTGAAGACTGAGGGTGGTCACATCCTTGGGGGAATTGCTGCAAGGCAGAGAGCAGGTGCCATATTAGTGTTCAGAAAGTTATAAAGAAGCAAGCTCTTCTAAAAAGAGAGCTACTTACTTCCTGTAAGTCCTGCAGGGGCAAAGGTCAAGACCCTATCTTTTCCAAATGTGGTCTGCAGAGCTGTGGCAGTCATACCATACAGCATGTTATCCAGCATGTTATCCTGAACCTGAAATTCTAGAGGTAGAGCCCAACAATGTCTTAGTGAGCCTTCTGTGTGAGCCATGTGAGCATCATGTCCCCTAAGTTCTGGAGCCTGTAGGCTAGACGGTCCCTTTCTGTTGGCTCAGGGAGAGGGAGACCATTATGGACTGGATTACGTGGTCAGGGAAGGCTTCCTAGAGTTGGTGCCATTAGAATTGAGTGTTTGACAGGCAAGTGGGCACTGGGGACTGGGGAGAACTTGAGATGTGAGAAACAGTACACAGGAGAGGAATCTAGAAGGAAGGTCTATACAAGCCTGTTGGCTCCTCCCAACACCCACAAGACTAGCAGAGTGATTATCAAGGTCAGGGTTGGGATTCAGCTAAGACTTTTGATTGGGTGATCACAGATGTTACATCTGTATTGAGTCATGGGGTTGAAATCAGGGTCAAATGTCCAGTCAAATGCCATTCATCCATCTGACCCATCCATCCATATGTCATCTATCGAACTGCTCATGTGTTAATTTATCTGTCTGTTCAGCCGTCATCTATCCATTTGTCTATCTAGCCATTCATTAATCCATCCATCCATCCATCTATCCATCCATCCATCCATCCATCCATCCATTCACCTACCCATCCATCCACTCATCCATCCGTCCACCCACCCATCCATCCATCCACCAACCAACCAACCATCCATCCATTCATCCACCAATCCATCTACTATCCATCAATTCATCCATCCACCTATCTGTATATATAATCATCCATCAATCTACCTATCATCTATGTATCTGCATATCTATCTATTTATCTATCCATCCATCCATTTGTATATCCATTTGACATCCATCCATGTCTCCATGTGTCAGATAATCTCTCCAGTCATCATCTGTTAACCTATCCATCCATCATCCATCCTTTCTTTCAATGAAAATTTATTGAGTCTTTACTCTTTGCCAAGCATTCAACCTTTCCCTTGGCTTGAAGAGATGAAGCCTTGTATGCTTTGATTCAATACACAACTGAGCAACTGACAATACGCTTTAAGCAGAGCCACTCCCCATGCACATCACTCTCTACAAAGGTCCTGGGTAGCAAATACGAGGAACAAAATTTACCTGTGGGGTCAGGCACTATTTCTGAGATGCTGCTAAGGCTGAGCCCAGGAATCGGACCAGTTCTGAGTGAACTTTACCCAGGGGAGGGGGTCACAAATAACCCACCAGTTTGTGGAGCTCTTGGAGTAGCCTTCCTGTTCCCTTTCATTCATTTTCTGATTTACTCCTGAAAACAATACTGCAGAGAGAGAGAGGAAATTCAGATGCAGAATGTAAATGACTTGCCCCGAGATACGCAGAGGAAATGAGCTGCAGAACCATGACAGAATGAAACAGAATGAAACAGAATTTTTCTTTTCTCTCAGGTCTTGTACTCTTCCTATGGACTTTCAGCACACTGGTGGAAGTCCTACTTGGGGCAAGGTGGAGGTCTTCTGGGGGGCTCACTTTTCCCATGTAGAGGAGGCATCATGGAACCATAGGTTATCCAGAGGCAATGCAGGAGCCTCAACATCCATTTTCAAAGAAAGACTGGTCATTTTGCAGCAGGGGCCACTGGAGGGCCTGGAGACACTGGCCACAGCACCAGGGATGGCCACTGCTACATCAAAATAAGAAGTCAGGGTCTGACATGATAGCCTAGAGGCTAAAGTCCCCACCTTGCACGTGCTGGATCTCAAATGGGCTCCAGTTCTAATCCTGGCAGCTCCATTTCCCATCCACCTCCCTGCTTGTGGCCTGGGAAAGCAGCTGAGGCTGGTCCAAAGCCGTGGTACCCTGCACCCACATCAGAGACTAAGAAGAAGCTTGGGGCTTCTGCTTCGGATTGGCTCAGCTCGAGCTGGTGTGGCTGCTTGGGGAGTGAATCAACAGACAGAAGATCATCCTCTCTGTCTCTCCTTCTCTCTCTCTCTGTATATATGACTTTCTAATAAAAATAAAATTAACTTAAAAAAAAAAAGGTCAGTGTTGGTGTGGTGGTTAAATTGGCTAATCTTCTACCTGCAAGCACCGACATCTTATTTGGACTTCCGTTCTTGTCCCAGCTCCTCCACTTCTCATCCAACTCCATTTCCCAGCTAATGGCCTGGGAAAGCAACAGCAAATAGCCCAAGTCCCCGGGCCCCTGATCCTACGTGGAAGACTTGGAAGAAGATCTTCGTTTTTGGCTTTGAATTGGCTCAGCTCTGGCCATTGTGCCCACTTGGGGAGTGAACCAGCAGATGAAACCAGCAGATCTTTTTCTCTGTCTCTCCTTCCCTTGGCAAATCTGTCTTTCCAATAAAAATATATATCCAGAATAGGAAGCCAACTAGTCTCTTAAGACCTGATGATTCCCCCAAATTTGACACCTCATCCTTGCCAGTAGGTCACTGTGACAAAAAAGCAAATATACTAGTAGTCAAAGTGTGGCCCTCTGAATAGTTTTAAAGCACTTCAGTAGCCTTTCATATAGACTTAATTAACATACGCACAGCATCCTCATTGCTACAAAGCCCTAAAGTGGTTGCCAGAATTTAATTTAACTTAACCTTTTTTTCCTCTATACCAGTACCACTTTATAATAACTGCAAAACATTATTAATTCCTTTGGTGTTGCCTGAAATAACATTAATCATGATGAACTTCTTTCTGTAGTAATGTGTATGTAAGATATAATTCCACAGCAATTTAGTATTCGTTAATACTAAATTGAAATTAATTTCACAAAAGGATACTATTTGTTATCAGATGTTGTATAGTCACAGTCCTATTTTGGAGCAATTGGCAAATGGCTATAAGTTGAAGAACTCTTTGCTACAGATTACTGGAGCCTATCTGGTTGCTGTCATCTCCTATACCAAGGTATTTGAAATCAAACCAGAAAATGGGGCATGGGGGCTTATCACAGGACAGTTCTTTGACAGCACCTTATCAGTTCAAAACTGTACTGTTTTATAGAACCGTGGCGAGTATCTGCCACAGCCCAAGCCTCTGGCTTCTTACACCAGAGCGCAGGGTTCAAATCCACTCGTTTGCCTGTCCCTGACTCTGTCTTCTGGATTTAACAGTAATTTTAAGAACAGAAATAGGTAGGAAGTGTTGTGACGGCATAGGTTAAATACCTGTTTGAGTCCTGGCAGCTCTGCTTCCAATCCAGCTTCCCACTAATCCAGCTTTGCACCTGAGAAGGCAGTGGATGATGGCCCAAGAACTTGGGCTCTTGAGAAACCAACATGAGAGGCCTAGAAGAAGCTCCAGGCTTCAGTTTGGACTAACTTGGTTTTTGTGGCTGCTTGGGGAGTGAACCAGTGGATGGAAATTCTGTATCTCTCCCCTCTCTATCACCCTATCTTTCAAATAAATACACATTTTTTTTTTAAAGAAAAATAGGAATGGCAGGAACATTGAGGACAATAAGGACGGGAGAAACAATGAGTTGTATGTGTCCTATTTTGCTGTTTCTTCTGTGATGGACTGGAAGTGGAGAAGCTGGGTAGGTCTTTTTGAAGGACAACTGTCAGTTTTAGGATCCAGCTGCTGTCAGGAAGTAGGGAGCTTGGGGGACAATGAATCAATCTGAGTAAGGGTAGTTGAGATGTGCTCAGTAGAGTGATAGTGAAAGTAATCTCACAGCAGATAAGCTGCAAGCCTTGACCAATCAGCATGGCAGTGCGCAGGCAGGTGTGTGTAGGCTTCCAGGTGTTCCAAGGCTGGACACAGCTGACTCAGCACACCATGGCACCCTAGCCCATTCGGGCAAGCCTTGTAGAAGTAGGAGAGACTCTTAGATCAAAGTGGACTTTGGTTGAGAATAAGGAACAACCAAAGCAAAGACAAGAGACAAGAGATGAGTTGATGTGTGAGTTGGCAGTTGGGAGTGGTTTGTCACTGTGGGGCATTCAATGTCCCAAGGAGGAGGGGACACTGCCCCCATGTCTCATGGACGGCTGCCTAAGCTGTGCAGGGGAACAGGGGCATAAGAGTATTTTTTAGCCCTCCTCCTTTTTTTAATGAGTTCACTATTAACGGTTAAAGTGTCATAGAGTAGATAAAAATCAAGCATTTCTGTCTGGCAATACCTACCATAAACAAAATCAAAAATCAAATGATAAATGTTGGAAGAAAAGATTTATAACATATGTTACAAAAATTGATAGCCCTTATGTAAAAGCAGCTTTTTGAAATTGTTAAAAGGACAAATAGGCTTAGAATAAGTGGACAAGGGAAAGCCTCAAGTGATCAATAAATTAGAAAAAATTTCCTTCATACAAAGAATCAAGAGAATGAAAGTTAAAACAACAATGTGCCAGTGTTTAGATAAAGTTAGCAAAATCTTAATATTCAGTACTAGAAAGGTGGGAATATAATTAGGACATAAGCTTTTAGCGGTTTAAGTGTCAAACGTAGCTATTGTTTTAATTGGAAACTCAGCTTTGGAAATCCAGACTGCACACAAAAAGTCATGAAGTAAGAAGGTAAAGGAAGATGTTTAGAAAACCTGAATGTTCATGTGTCAGGAAATGTCTGAGGCACCGGAAATCAATCTATGTGATAGAAGATGCTCGTGGGCCTAGCACGATGGCTCTGTAGCTAAATCCTCACCTTGCACGTGCTGGGATCATGTTCCGGCAGCCCTGCTTCCTATCTAGCTCCCTACTTGTGGCCTAGAAAAGCAACGGAGGATGGCTCACAGCCTTGGGACCCTGCACTCACAAGGGGACCCTGAAGAAGCTCCTGGCTTCAGATCGGCTTAGCTCCAGAAGTTGCAGCCATTTAAGGAGTGAACCAGTGGATGGAAGATCTTTCTCTCTGTTTCTTCATCTCTCTGTAAATTTGTCTTCCAATAAAAAAAAAAAAAAAGGAAATCTAAAAAAAGATAATAGAAGATACTTGGATCTTGTGACTTACAGAAATGTCCCCAAGGGAATTACTAGGCAAGTATAGGAAAAGGTACACAACGGCCCTGTTATAACAAAAAGGCAATGCATGCTCATTTGCAAGAGCTCAGAAAATTCAGAAAATTGCTAAGAAACAAATAATAAGCACACACTGTAATCCTTGGAAATCAAACACATATAGCTATATGTAGCTAGTGTTATAGATCTATGGGTTAAGCCATCACTTGCAAAAATGTTGGTGGTATCCCATATGAGTGTTAATTTAAATCTTGGCTGCTCCGCCTCCCACCCAGCTCTTTGCTAATGCATCTGGGAAACCAGGGGAGGATGGCCCAGAGTTTCAGCTTCTGCTATCCATGTGGGAGGCCTAGATGGTGCTCCTGGCTCCTGACTCCTGGTTCCTGGCCTTGGTCTGGCCCATACATGGCTGTTGGAGCTATTTGGGAAAATGGAAGATCTCTGTCTCTTTGTTCCTCTCTCTCTCCTGTTCTGCCTTTTAAATAAACATCTACATACTTAAGAAAATCTATAAGAGCTAATTATCTGAGGGACAGACAGACAAATACATATGCACACAGGGGTGGGGGTGGCACAGAGAAAGAAAGGAGAGAGCATCTCTCTCTAGCTCATTACTCAAATGCACCAGTGACCCAGGACTACAGCTAGAGGCTGGGAACCCAGTTCAGGCTACTCAAGTAGAGGGCAGGAACTCAATTGCTTTAATCATCATTACTGCCTCCAGCATGTGTTCTGGTGGGATGCTGGGGTCAGGAGCTGGATCTGACATGGGACATGCTGTCGTCACTGCTGGGCCAAATGCCAGCTATGGAGGCCAGCATTCACACAGCTCTCTGCACCTGTGCCTCCTTGCCTGCTGCTGTATGGCCATCCAACATGGGATGACATCTCTATCTGTTCTAGAGGCCCTGTTAGATCAGTCTCTATGCTCTCCATTCCTTCCAAAAACTGTGCACGGCCTCTACAGAAAACCAGGAAATACTTTCCTTTACAGCTTCAACAGACCCAAGTACTTCATTTCCGTGTGTGAGCTGACTGACGGATTGATCAGGATTTAATTCTGAAAGCCTAAAACAGCAACAACAGCAACGCACAGCCTTAGGCAAAAGAGTTTATTCCTTTTTTTCCCTGTGAGTTAATTCGGGAGCTTGCAGTCTTGGGAAGGTTTGGAACACCCACCAACCCATCTGGCAGTCCAGCTTCTTCTAGCTGACTTCTCTGTCACCACTGGGGGTTAGCTATTGTCCTCATGGCGGAAGAGGGCCAAAGATGACTTGAGATACTGGAATTCCATCTGTCACTTCCACACTCTAGACCACAGGATGGCTGAAGGCCGGGTACCTCCTTCTCTGTAATCCAACTTGCTCAGTATTGCACCAATCACTTCGACTTGCATACCCTGAGTCGACCAGAACCAGATGTATGGGGGAGGGGTTGGAAAAGGTAGTTTCACAGGGTGCTGGCAATGTGCCCTGAAAATGATCCGAGTTCTTACGGTTGGAGTAGGAGGAAGCAGACACAGGGGGGCCTGGTCCGTCTCCACTGCCTGACCTCACACTCAGCTAGCTGGATTTCACCGTCACAGAGCTGTTCAGCGAGGTACTGTGAATCCTATAATTCCTGTAATTCCTTCTCATTCGCAGATGCTTGCTAGGGGTCTTTAGCACTGCATGGCATCTCAGCTGGACTTAGTAACTGCAGCTTGTGTGTCTTCTCGGAATTTTGAACACTTGCCTTCGTCTAGTTCTGGGATTCTACAATATACCTTCAAAAAATTTACTTGAGAATGCATATAATGAAAAAAACTATGCATGGATTTCAGTGGCTTTTTTTTTTTTTCACTCATTATAATTCCACTAAAGTCCCCTGATCTATTGTTATTGAAGACTCTGAGACCAGTCAGCCTTATTATAGGTTTTTGGTAGCTTTCTTTATCATCTGGATCCTTCAAGAATGCTTTCCTTGTTGTTCAACAGGTTACCTCCTGAAGTCCTGGAGTTGATTTTTTTTTTTTTAATTTAGTGTTAGTTAATTGGAAAGGTAGATACACACACACACAGAGTTTGTTGTTTTGTTTTTTTGTCTGCCGCTGGTTCACTCTCTAAAAACAGCCACAAGGGCTGAAGTTGGGCCAGCCTGAAGCTGGCTCTCCTGGATCTCCTGGGTCTCCCGTGTGAGTGGCGGGGGTCCAAGCATCAGACTATCATTTTCTGCCTTCCCATGTGCACTAGCAGGGAACTGGATCAGAAGAGCAGCTAGGACAGGAACCAGCACTAAGATGGAATTCTTGTGTCACAAGTGGCGGTTAATCCTGCTGCACCATGATTCCCGGTTGATGTCTCCGTATATATTTCCCCATGTCCCATCTCTACCCCCTTGGGAACAATTTGCCTTTTAATCTGCACATGCTGTTATTTCCTCTTTGCAGGGATTTACATTCTCTATCTTCTATGGCATTCCTATCTCATTTGTGTTGCTTGCTACTCTGGCTGTACCTGTTCTAACACAGGCCACTGCGCTGAGTGCTGTTGATCTGCTGGTGCTTCCCTCTAGGTTCCTGTGACTTGCTCTTCTGCAGGGGCTGCAATGGGACTGCAGAGACACTGCAGCCACACTGCAGCCACGCTGCAGCTTGCTCCTTCACGTCACAGGCTGACGAGCTCCCTGGCATTGCACCACTTGGCAACATGCACCCGAGGCTTTCCTTGAAAGCAGGAATGAATTTTTCATCCGCATTTGTTCTGTTCTTAATTTTTATGATTTATTTATTGGTTCTCCAATGTTACTATGTTATGTTGGCTCTAGTTTGGTTTGGTTGGCTCTGCAACCCCTTTCTCTCTTTATCCTATGGCTTTTAAAAACTGCTTTGTAGAAATGGAATTGACATGTGACAAAGTATACCTATTTAACCTGACAATTTGATAAGCTTTGATATATGACTGCACCGTGAAACCAGTAACAGAATTGACAGAAGGAAGCCTTCTCTTCTCCAAGGCTTTTTGTGCTTTTTGGGGATCACTCCTTCTTGTTCCTCCCTGCCCTCAGGCCACCACTGGTCTTTCAAAGTCAAAGTATAGAATGTTCTGGAAGTGTGATTATTTATACTCTCTCTGTATGTATGTATAGGCACATACACATGCATGCACATGCCATTGTTACACAGAAATTATATATATGCAATATACAAATCAGGGATTCTGGCCGTTTTCACTGACCATCATTGTTTCGTTGTCCATACACAGTGCTGCATGTTTCAGCAGCTCGCCTCTTCTTACCACGCAGTAGTACTCCATCACAGGACTGTTGCACAGTTTCTCCATGTACCCACTGATGGGTCCTTGGGTGGCTTCCGGTGTAGGGTTATTCTGGGTTGTCCATGTGCAAGTATTTGCATGGACACAAGCTTTCGCTTCCCTTGGGGCAGTGTCTAGGAGTGAAACGGTTGGGTCATGTTGGTTGGCATTTACTGTACTAAAGTTTCTTCAGAAACTGCTCGACTTCGTATTCACAGTGGATGTACCATTACATGCACCTGCTGGCAGTGTTTGAGCTGGGCAGTGCCTTGGCAATCTGGCCAGGGCTTAGTTCAGTCGATCTTTAATTGTAGACATTCTAACAGACATGCACTTGTACCTCATATTTTGATTTTTGATGTTCCCTAATGACCAATGATGCTGGTTATTTTATTAAGTGTGTCTTAATCCCTCATCTGTTTACTTTGGTAAAGTGTCTTTGTATATTTTCTTCAGTACCTCCGAGCAATTCTTTGTAGCTTTTAGTATATTTATTTTGCACAGTTTTTGTCAAATTTTCAAAACAGTAGTTTGCATTTTTATCTTAAATAAAATCTTTAAATTTAATTTTTAAAAAATAATTTGCTGTTAGACGTAAACACTTTTAAAGAAAATTCTGATTTTGTATGCTATAACCTGACTAAATTGACTTATTGAATCTAACAACTTATTTGATAGATTTCAAGAGATTTTTGGATGTGGTTATTACTATGTTGGCTAATGGAGACAGCTTTGCTTGTTCCTTTCCAATCTGGTTATATTTTATGCCTTTTTTTTTTCCTACCTGACTGAATTGACTAGAATCTCTAGGATATATTACTAACAACAGTGAGAGCAGAACTCTTTGATTTATTCTTGCCTTTAAGGGAAAAAATTCAGTCTTCACCACTAAGTGGTGAAGATTTCCATTTTTTCTGCAACTTTGATCAGATATGGGTATTCATTTCACATAGTTAAATATTTTCTGGTGTACCTATTAAAGTGATTATATGTATATTTTCTCTTTGAACCTATTCACCTGACAATTAATTTTTTTTACACTTGATCTTAGCCAAAAGGCCTAGAAGCGATGACTTTTTTAATGTCAAACTAACTGAATTCTTGGGACAAATATTAGTAGTCATGACATATTATTTCTTTTACATTGGCTTAGGCTCAATTTACTGAAATGTTTGATATGAATTTTTGCATTTGTCATCAATAGGGATGATAGTGTAACTATATATTTTTTCCTAGTAATATCTATTTGGTTTTGGTATTAGGGTGATATCAGACTCATGAAAAGTTTTCAAAGGAATAGTCCTTCAGTTTTCTGGAAAAGTGTGTGGAACTGATATTATTTTTAATGATACTTATGAGGTTGATTGACTCACCAAAGTGCCTGTACCTGGAGTTTTTCTAGTAGGAAGATTTTCAACTACAAATATAGTTTTTGGTATCAGTATAGAATTATTCAAGTTATTGATTTCTTCTTGGGCAACATAGATGATATTTACTTTTCAATGGCTTTGTATACTTATCTAGGTTATTGGGATTATTGACATGAAGCTATTTTATTGCCCTCTTAACAACTGTGGGACCTTCAATGATATAGTATCTCTCAGTTTTGATATTGATAATTGTTCTTCTCCCAATTTATCTTGATGCAAGTTGATTAATTGTATTAATCTGAAAAATCTAGGTTTTAGCTTTATTGTTTTTCTCTATTTAATTGATTTATATTCTGATTGTTTTTATTCTGTTCTGATTGTTCTCTATTAATAGTTTAGCTTTCATTTATTCTGCTTGTTATGGCTTCCAGTTTGAAGTCACTGATCTGAGACATTCAGGGCTATAAATATTCCCCCAAGTACTGCATTAGTTGCACCTTAGTACCTGTTCATATGTTGTGCTTTTATTCTCAATTCACTCAAGATATTTCCTAATTTTCCCTCTGAATTGTATTTTGACCAATGGATCATTATAAAATATATTATGTAATTTTCACATATTAGAGGATTTTTAAGTCTTTCTTATTTAATTCTACTACTACCAGAAGATAAATTTTAAATTCTTTGAAATATAGATTTATTCTTTTTTGGGGGAGGGGGTCAGAGCATGATCTATCTTGGAAATATTTTGTGTGCACTTGAAAAGAATGAGTGCTTTGTTGTAGGTGGTGAAGTACTCTACAAGTCGATTAGGTCAAGTTGGTTGTTTTCAGTTTCCTCTCTCTGTTCGTCTGTGTCTGTTCTGTGATTCTTCACAGTATCACTATCTCTAATTAGAAACACAGGTTTTCACATTCCTCCTTGAAGTTCTATCAGCTTGAGCAGCTCTGCTATTACATGTCCAAGCGTTTAGGATTTTTACATGTTCTTCAGGAATTGATCATGTCTCCTTCATGACGTTTTTCACGTGTTTGAAATCTATTTTGTCGGATGTCAATCTAGCCACTGTAGTTTCTTACAATTAGTGCTTGTATGATCCTCATATAACTTGTGCTGTCCTTTTACTTTAGCCTAATTGTGTCTTCACATTTCTTGTAGGTACCATATAATTGAATGTTACTTATTTATTTACATAGAGTACAATGACTTCAGACTCTGGAGAATTTGATTCATCACACATATCATCATGAAAATTGTTAGGTTTTAATTAACCATCTTGCTGTTTGTAATGTACTTATGTGTGCTTTGTCCCCATTTCTTCTTATCCTTTAAAACATTCATCTTATTTTGAAATAATTATAGATTCACAGCAAATTGTAAGGAAATTGAGAAAAATGATTGCTGCACTGTTGAGCCAATCTTCTTCAATGTCAATATCAAAACCAGGAAACATATATTGGTATAACCAATAGGGTTAATTTGAAGTTGATAATTTATTGGTATAATCAATAGGGTTAATTTGAACCCGTTGTTTAATCCCATGTCTGGAAAAGTTTTTCCAGTGTGGTTTTTCCTACATTTTCATTGTTTAACATTCTTAAAAGCATTTAAAAATTTTTACGGATACTTTTTTAATAGCTAAGGGTAGGAAAGGACCAAAGCCAGAGCTGGGAGCTGAATGCAGATCTCCTGTGCAGGAGCCTTCCATGGTCTGCATTGGCAGGGACTGGAATCAGGAGCTGGAGCTGAGAACCCAAGTCCTCCAGTGCAGAAGATTGGCAACTTCATCAGCATTTTAACCACTAGGCTACATGTTCACTCCTGTAGTTTTACATTTGCATCCATGATCCATTTGATATCAAGTTTTGTATAAGAGATTTAGGTCCAGGCCCGGCATGGTAGCCTAATGGCTGAACTCCTCCCCTTGCATGCACTGGGATCCCATATGGCCACTGGTTCTGATCCCGACAGCCCTGCTTCCCATCCAGCTCCCTGCTTGTGGCCTGGGAAAGGCCCAAAGCCTTGAAACCCTGAACCCACGTGGGAGACCCAGAAGAGGCTTTGGGCTCCTGGCTTTGGGTTGGTGCAGCTCCAGCTGTTGCGGTCACTTGGGGAGTGAATCGTCAAATGGAAGATCTTCCTCTCTGTCTCTCCTCTTCTTTGTGTATCTGACTTTCCAATAAAAATAAAATAAATCCTTAAAAAGAGAGAGATGTAGGTCCACTGTTCTTGTTTTTCTTTTGAATATTAATATCTAACTGCTCCAATATTTGTTGAAAAAACAGGTCCTCTTCCACACAGTTGCTTTTGTACCCTTGTTGAAGATGAATTGGACTCATATTTGAGCAGGTCGTTTTCTGGGTTCTTCATTCTATTTTATCTATCTATGTCTCCATCACTCTGCCATGGCTACATGGCCACACAGTCTTCAAGTTGTTTTTTTTTTTTTTTAAATTTTTATTGGCAAGTCAGATATACAGAGAAGAGGAGACGCAGAGAGGAAAATTTTTGGTCTGCTGGTTCACTCTCCAAGTGAGCAGGTGATCTGCCAAGTAACACAAGCAGGAAATTGACATGTGCTGTTCCTTTTCTTTTTTTTTTGAAGACTTATTTATTTGTTAAAAAAATTTTATTGGAGAGGTGGATTTTACAAAGAGAAGGAGAGACAGAGAGAAAGATCTTCCATCAGATGGTTCACTCCCCAAGTGGCTGTAATGTCTGATGCCTGGAGCTGAGCCAAGCTGAAGCCGGAAACCAGGAGTTTCTGGGTCTCCCACATGGGTGCAGGGTCTCAAGGCTTTGGGCCGTCCTCGACTGCTTTCCCAGGCCACAAGCAGGGAGCTGGAGGGGAAGTGGAACATCTGGGATATGAACAACCGCCCATATGAGATCCCGGCACATATAAGGCAAGGGCTTTAGCCACTAGGCTACCACTCTGGGGCCACAATTAAATTCCTTAAGAACTAATCCTTTCATGTCTCTTTTTGTAAACTTCATCAGGCATGACTAGAGCAACACTTCATCTTACGCTAACTTGACTCCACTAATGAAGAAGCAAAATCCTTTCAAGTATAGTCTGTGCCATATGGTAATATTCTGGTCAGTGCTAGACCACATTTGAGAGCACTTTGAAAAGTTTGTGGAAAAGTGGAATTACAGCAAAAGTTTATTTTGGTATGGTATACTTTTTTTTGGAAATGTATGCATAGGAAAGATATTCAGAAATGTCACAGAAAAGTGATGTAAAATGATGCAAAAGCTACTTATATTTCAAATGCTTTTCCATGAAAATAAAGTTACCTTTGACTTGCATTCTCTCAGGAACTTTCTAAAGTCCCCATGTGGATACAGTAATCTTAGATGATTGTACTGCCTGGTGAGGCTGTAGCTGACTCAGTGTGTGCGTGTAAGGGCACTCTCAGATGTTTTTGCAACGACAAAATCACTGAGTGATGCATTTGTTAGAATATGTCCCTGTTGTGAAGTTACACATGGCTGTACTCTATTGTCTTGCATATTCTGTCTGGTGGAGACAGGAGCCTCTCACAGGCCTGCAGAAATGCCTGCTTGTGTCCTACTTCCATGCCATGCACTGGGGGAGTTGGAAGATTCATCACATTAGTTTTTTTCCTTTTAGGAGCCATTGTCCTTTGTGGTCTGTCCTGTGTTATGGAAGCTGTGGTTTCATACATTCTGTGTGTTTTCCCATCGTTTCGGGGGGGAAGGCTAGAACTGGTACCTGTTACTCCATCTTGACTGCAAGGCAGAAGTCATGGTTCTATTGTCTCATCAACCGTTTCTTTAGGCTGTTGTGTTGACAAAATTATTTTAATAGGGTTTATTATAACAGGCAATGTTCTCCTTATTTGGGATTGAGTTCTTCGTGAGTCATTCTTTTTTTTTTTCCCTCCCCCCAGCCTCAAATAGTATGTGCATGGTTGTTGTTCTATTTTAATCTTGTTTATCACCAACCCAGACACTTCAGTTCTGTTTTTAACTACGAAACAATGAGTATATTTGCCCTAGCAAAGTTCCCACTGTAATTGAGGTGTATTTATCTTCCTGTCTGAGCTACATTTAAGGCTCAGGTGTTTTACAATAGTTCTGTGGTTGGGAGTAGGAGGTGAAGAGAATATATTTAAGAAGAAAAGTTTCAGCTTCTAGAAAACATTCTAAGAGGGTAGGCACAGTGTAGCAGCAGTTAAGTCACCACTTAAGACAAGCACAATCTAGGTGGGAGTGCTCAGGTTCAGACACCAACTTCACTTTCCATCCAACCTCCTGTTACATGCACCGTAGGAGGCAGCAGCTGATGACTCAAGTAGCTGGCTTTCTGTGGTCCATGTGGGAGATCTACTCGGAGTTTCAGGCTTCTGGCTTTGACCTGTCCAGTCCCAGTTGTTGTGGCCATTAGGGAGAATGAATCAGCAGGTAGAAATTCATTCTCTCTCTCTCTCCCTCTGCCTTTCAAATAAATACAGAATAAACAAGAAAACATTCTGGGATGTAGAATCTAAGCACCATGAAGTCAGGGCTTCTGTGACAGCAGTTTAATTGTGTTGTATCCTTGGCACCTAGAACAACAAGTGGCACACAGTAGATTCTTCCTAAGGATAATGCAAAGGAATAAGTGAATGCTATGCTCAGTTCTCTCGGGTGACAAGGGAGTAAGTCAGGGCTCTGGGACAAAGCTGAAAGGCATTCCCTAGCCCTAAGTGCCACAGTGTGGGTATATCAATCAGCAGGAATGAGCAGAGTGGTACAGGTGTGTGACACTGGACTTAAGACCCAGGCAACACAAGTCTGTGGAACCAGCCTCAGTTCATTTAAGCTAAGCATGACCTTCAAATATTTCCCAATTTCTTATTCTGCTCTGCTCACAGCACAGAATTTTTCCCAACCTTCCTTGGATCTTTTCCTAAGGCAGAATGAACTAGACCAGTTGCTGGTCCACATCCAAGCTCTAGTACCTGGGTTTCTCATCTGTTAGTTGATTGCAATGTGAGAGGCTCCATATACCAATGAACTTCTGGAATCCCTGGTTTAAAACCTCTCAGCTCCTCTCTGCTGTGAGCTGGTAGGAGAGCAAGCTGTTGGCAATGCTCTCCTTGCCTTGTTTTATCTGCACGTCTTTAAATCCCCATGACCTATATACTTTCCTTCAGGTTCATGGACTTCAGTCTGTATATTGACTGTTCTACTACATTCCTCCAGAGACTGGATCTCATTTCCCTTTGATTGCTGTTGTCTGTTCACACACATTTTTATGGGCCATCAATAGTGCAAAGTTTCTTGACTCCAGTGCAGAGCTTGTGACCGTGTACAAGGGTCCCTTAGCCTCGTTTTGGGATGAGAGGCTCCAAGTGGCCATCTGTGCCCTTTGCATTCAACTATGGTTTCCTGGGCTCCGGGAGGGTGGCTGTGGACAGGAATGGGAAAGCAAAAGGGATGGGACTCATGAGATCCTAGGAGACTCTCAGGCGAGAATATGACCCTAGCTGCTTTCTTGGGGTGTCTGCCAAAATTCATGCTTGGGTCAAGATGATTGGCTGAGGGGAGGTCCTGCAAGGCAGAGGTGAAAAGTAATTGGCAAGGCTGTAGGGAGATGCATCTGGTGTGAGTTCTACTCTGGTCACTTTTTGAGACAGAGAGGAATGACGGGATGCTCCCAGGCAGCAATGGGCACGATTTAGCCTCCAGAGAGGCAAACTGATGGCAAAGGTTGCACAGCAACATTTGTTGTGTTGTGGCCTGGCAGGAAAGCCACGAATGCTGGGCATTCTCTGCGGAAGACAGAGCTTGGGTGACTGGTGACCATGCAGGTGAATCAGCAGGGAGGGAAAGAAGTAGGAAGAAGGGGGAGGGTTGTTTCTGGAGGGAGGGAGGGGGAACAATTGTAGGGAAAATCTCTCAGGATTCAGGCAGCTGCAAGAACCTTAAGAACTGAGGGGTACCTGGCTGGGAGGCTGTGTTGGTTAGATGCCCATCATGCGTCCTCCAAGGTCAGACTGATTCCTCCCCTAGCACCTCTGTATCTCCTTGTCCTGGAGATCTCTATCTCCCTCTGCCTTCCCTGATGGGGAGCTTCCTGGGAATGCAGTGTCTGGGATAAATTTAGGGTCTCCAGGTATCACAAGGTGTGGGGGTGGAAAGGTAGTCCTGGGCTGGGGAGGTTCAGAGAAGGACCAGTGCTACCCAAAAAGCTGAGCCTCAGGGCCTCCCTTCTACTCATCCAGGGAGGCCTCTCCATAGAGTTCACAAAAGCAGTAGCTCCAGAGGGAAACGGCACTCAGAGACCCAGGAACTGAGCCTGGGAGGACTAGCGTGAGGTCGAATGGTGGGAGAAGTGGCTCCAATTCCACTTCCCAAATTACAGTGTAAAGCTCTTCAAAGGAGATGAAATAAGGATAATCATAATAGTCACGGTGAGGTCCCACATTTCCGTACCACTTACAGGTCACAGAAAGCTTTCAGAGCCATTAACCATTTGCCCTGGTAGCATCCTTGCCCAGCTCAGTGGGCTGCCTGGAAAATCAAAGGTTTCTCTCAGGAACCCAGACTCCAGGCATGCCCCACTTTAAGCAAATCCTGCTGTGAGCATTTAGGTAAAGAAAGCCCGGCTTCTCCGAGGAATTTAACGGGGTTATTTGAAATGGTAGGCTCCCCCACCATGCAAAGAAAGAAGAAGCAATTTACTAGGATGCTTGATTGATTGACACACATCTTGTTCAAGACCAGCTGTATGCGCCTAGAATCTCATGTGCGCCGGGCACGGCTATTTGTGCTCGGAGATGTGGGTGTGAAGCTGGAGCAGTCTCTGTCCATGAGAAAAGACCTCTTTGCATCTATGGTTTATCCTCTAAGTCCTCTCCCGTTCCCTCAATTTTCTCAGGAATCACCGGGAGTACTTAAGGTGGCTTGGACTGTGTGGGAACTTGTCTCCCCAAGCCAGACCTACTGAACCTTCTGCTGACACTTTGGTCTTAAGCACTGGCAGACAAGCCACTACTCCGCAGTACATGGAGCTGTCAGATGCAGGAGCAGGAAATAGAATTCTAAGATGTTTGTTTGCCGGCAGAGAAGATTTGAAATCCAAGATGTTTGTTTGCCGGCAGAGATTTGAAATCCATGCATACGAGGGGTCGCCCAAACATTCCTCAATAATGCATTTTATGAAAAAAATTATGCATGGATTTATGTTTGCATCAACATTCAAGCTTATGTTTGAGTTCCACCTGTCATGAACTTCATGAGGTTCCCTCTGTAGTCATGCTTATTTGCCCTGCAGAGGACTGTCTGTCTCACACACACACACACACACACACACACAAAGAGGGACAGGTGGGTGGAAAGTTATCTAGTGCCTTCTGGCACCCAGGTCTGAGTGAACAGTGGTTAAGTTGTCACCCTACAATCTATGTTCCAACCCCATCCCCTTTTATGTGAAGCCAGTTCAAGTTCAGTTCCCCCTCCTCCCCAGCTCCTTGACATAAAAAATCGCTAATGGAATCTTGCTGAAGGGTGACAGGATGTGTGGGTCCAACTCCCGTGACTCTTGCAAAAACAGTTATAGATGGCGGTGAGAGCTGGACTTCAAATGCCTGAAACAGCAATAATCGGAAATATTCAAGTGCCGAGTAGAAGGCGCTGAGTTGAATAAATGCTGGTATAGATCCATAGCAGGAAATAAGATGTCATTGCAGAAAAAAACACGAAATGTTTTCTTCTCAGATGGAGACAGAGCTGTGTGTGGCTTTGCCAAGATGCGAAAGCAAGGTGCTCGATGAGATGTGTCTGGATGTCCATTGGGGTAGGTTGGAAAGGCCTGACGGTCCAGAGCGCTGTCCAGGAGGCTGGGCCTTGGGAGCTTTCTTCATGCAGAAGCCCGCCAGGCAGTTTCTTACGGGGCTCGGCAGCTTCATCGCAACAGGGCAAAATGAGTATTGGGAAGACTTTATGCAAAATATTTTTTACCAAAGCAAACTTATATTGAGTTCCCTTTTTTTCCATAAACTTTTTCAATGCCCACGGAATGGGGACCATCAAAGGCAAGCTTTCACCTCCTGGATCACTAAATGATAAATACCAATTTGGGTTTATAGAAGAATCGACACAAATGTGCAGCTGTATGTCTTCACTTACTTTAAAAAGATTTATCTCTTCAAAAGACAGAATGAGAGAAAGAGAGAATCTTCCATTTACTAGTTCGTTCCCCAAATGTCCACAATGTCCAGGGCTGAGCCAGGCCAAGGAAAGGAGCCTGAATTTCCACCTGAGTCTCCCACATGGGTGGCAGAGTCATCTGCAGCTGCCTTCTCTGCTGCGTTAGCAGGGAGCTGAATTGCAAGTGGAGCCCCGAGGATTCTGACTGGAGCTCACATGGGATGTCTGTGTCATAGCAGCAATTTAACCCACTGTGCCACCCCCAGATAACTTTATTTTTGATAGCAAAACAATTAAAAAATACTTCCAACAGGTCAATAAATAAAAATACATGCTACCGAGGTAAGCACTGGGCAGATAAATAAACTGTGCTGTAATCACACAATGAAATACTATTCAGCAATAAAGAGGGAACTAATGTACTCATTATGCTGGGCAGATCTGCAGGGTGTTGAGCTGAGTGAGAAATTAAGCCAACCTCATGGGTTACACACTGTGCAATTCTATTTATAGAACAATCTCAGAGTGATGAAATTTTGGTGGCAGAGAGCGGGTGAATTCTGGTGGAGGTGGCAGTTACATAAATCGACACAGAGGAGTAGACCTCTTAGAGCTGTGCACCGAGGCCCTCCAAGGTCAGCGCCAAGCAAAGCCGGGGAGATCCAGAGACCGGCTGCAGTGAATTGTGCTAGTGTCAGCTTCCCTAGACTGATCAGTGTGAGCAAAGATCCTAGGGTTGGGAGATCTCGAGGCTGCACAGGAAGTCTTGACTGTTTTTGTAACTTCTACGAATCCTACGTTATTTGACAGTTTTAAAAGAAGCTGCAGAAGAACTTGTATGATGGTGGATCTTTCAGATGAAGAAGGAGCGAGAAGCACTCATTTTCATTTGTTTCTATCAATGCGTCTATGGAAGTAGAATCAGAGAGACAAGGGGAAGACATGGAGTTTGGTGGTTCAGAGCCTACACTGGAGCCCTGGGTACAGCTTCCGAGGCCAGCTTTCCACTAGCACAGACCCTGAGAGGCAGGGATGTTGACACAAATGGTTGGATTCCTGCTGCCAACGTGGATGAAGTGGACCGAGCTCCTAGATCCTGGCTCCTGGCTCTGGTTCAGTCTAGGTCATTGCAGGCATTTGAATAGTTAGCCAGCAAATGGGAGCTTTCTCTCTCTCTCTCTCTCTCTCTCTTTTTCTCTCTCTCCTTATCCCCCAACCCCATCCCTTTTACATAAAGAAATTTCAAAAAGAGATGTAGAGTAACAGTTTTTGCGAAGAGCAGGTGGTTGTCGATGGAGAAGTGTGATGAAGAGGCGATTTTGATCGGGGGATCTTCAATACTTTCTGGGTTTTGAGTCACACTTGTAATTTCTTAATTGTTTTAAACAATCAGAAGAGGTGTGCCTGGGCTTTAGGGCTTTATTTTTTAAAGCTGTGTTTGAATCTGTGTATGGGAGCTGAGAACGTGAGTCCTTTCCCATCAGGTTGATGAGGCTTAAGCCATCTAAAGCACATGAGGTCCTTCCCATCCCTCCCACCTGGAAATCAAGGGATTTGTCTTCTTTCCACGTCCCTCTCCTTTGTGGGAGGCAATGATGCCAAACCAGGCCATAGGGCTGGTACAACATTGCATGTTCATTGGCACAGGAAACCTACACCCATTCACATCTGTCTTACTCAGAAGCCATGTTCTTCACCTCCCTCCTCCTTTGCTCCGGTTTCCCCTGGGCAGTTCTTTAGGTTCACCTGGTAGCAGGAGAGAAGAAAGCCAAACTCTGGCATAGATCCATATTCCCACCTAGCTATTTCCTGTATCCAAGTAACATCTCTCACATTACTTCTTCAGCAGGCTGCTGCTCTGGAAAGGCAGGGGGTCATGGCCATGGCCTTCATCAGGCTCTGGGGGCCACCAGGGTCAGCAAGACTCCCAACAGGGTCCCCCAGCAGGACCCAGCATCAGAGTCAGGGCAGCCTGCAGCGTGTTTGAATCAAATGCATTCATGTTGCATGCTTAACTGTGGTTTCTATTTTTTATTCCATTAAAAGCTTTCTTAGCACATCTTGAGCTGAGCACCTGTGGGGGTGAGGCTGGCTCCAAGGGCTGCTGTTGGAGAAGTGAGGTTTGGGTCATAGACATGGGCTGCAGCAGCCTTTTTCCAGGAAGGGACTGGTGGGCAGTGCTCCAAGATAAGGTGGGGGGCAGAGAGAGGCCCAGCAAGTCTGGGCTCTGGGTGCAGAAGTCAGGGGCTTCTGGTCCCACTGTCCTAACACCAGGGAGGTGCCACTGTAAACTCATGGGTGGTCCTGGTGCAGTTTGTCTTTTACACTTGATCTTAGCCAAAAGGCAGAGAAGCGACACAGCTTGTTTTTTTGTCTTCCGGGCTTCAGCGTTCTTGGCCACGCAGTGGCTCTTAGTGCCTTCTTCTTGCATCAGAAGAGAAGGGCATAGAGGGAACATTGCTCTGGATGGGCTGTACGTGTGTGGCTTTGACTCAAGGGAGAGACTGAGCTAAGGTAGAGCACCTTAGACGTGCACGGTGTTTGGGTATTCATTTGACAAGCATTGTTGGCACATTGAATGGGTTGTAGATCTTTCCTTAGTTGTTTTGGGTACCAGCACATACATGTTTATTTCAACAATGTTGGGGACAAGTGAGTACTCAATGTAGGGATTGAGACACCTGAGTCCACTTTGGAGTACTCGGGGTTAGTCCCTGGCTCTGGTTCCGCACTCCAGCTTCCTGTAGGTGCAAACCCTGGGAGGCAGTGAGGATGGCTCGAGTGACCTGCCAGATGTGACTCCCACCTGCAGGATGGCTCCTGCCACCCTGGTGAGAGACCTGGATTGAGTTCTGGGCAGCACTAGGATTTAACCCACCCTGTCCCAGATGTTGTGGACATTTGAAGAGTAGAGCAGCAGCTGGGAGTTCTCTATCAACCTTGTAAAGAAAAAGTGTATGGAAAATGACATGGAAAGATAAAACTTACTTGTATATAAACATATTTTGATATGCGAGACACCTTCAGAGAGTTCATGACAAAAGTGTACTATGAAAAAACTGGGCCTGGTTACCAAAAATGCTTTATAGCAACACAATTTTTTAATTCCATTTTACCCCTTACAAAGTTTGAAGCACCCTGGGATAATCCATACCTGTCAAGAGATTCAAGGAAGACAGGTTAAAAGATAAGGAGGATGCCTGTGGCAAGGGTTACAGAGAGAGAGACCACACGGGGCACAGAGACCAGGAGATGAGGATCTCTCTCTCCTTTCCTCCTTCTCTCCCTCCTTCTCTCTTGGAGAAACCTTCCTGTAGAAACTGGTTTCTGACATAGAAATTTCAAAAAACTTCATCATGGATCTATTTTATTTGGCCCCATAAAGTGTGTGAAGAATGATAAGCTTCCAACTGTAACAACAGAGAGATTTCAGTAACAGAACAACCCAAACAAGGAAGCACAGTCTGTGGCCACAGTGAGAGGAGGGGAAGAGCCTCCCCCGGGCAGGTGCTGACTCGGACTCCAGAAGCGAGAGTTCTTCCCTGTTCTGTTTGTTCCTCCTGAAACATCCTCCCGGATCCCTCTTCCTATTAGCAACCTGCACACCATGCTGTGCTTAAAGTTCAGAGCGCCATAGGAAACACAGCCGTAATTAATCTCAGTCTCTGAGTTCTAGAACACTTAGAGCAATTATAATTTACGGTCGGAAAACCGACTCGGAGGAGCAGCAGCGTTCACGCCCCTGATCAGGGTGCCACCAAATGCCACTTCCCACACGTGGGCTGCCTGCTGGGAGAGTAAGACCTTATAGCCCCTGCACCCTTGAGTCAGGGTTGGGAAGAGAGGACCTGGGAGGGGAGGGGTTGACAGTGAGTGTGGGGTTTGCTGGGCCACAGTTGGCCGCATTGCTCCTGAGCTGATGCTGTTTCCTGCTGTGGGCATCTCTAGTCCTCCGATTCAATCCGATTTCACAGCCACTCTCCACATCCCTCCCATAGCCCTAGCACAGTTTGGCTCTGGCAGGTGCCAAGTCTGTTTTCTTTCCTCTGTCCTCATCTTTTTCCTGGCCACTTGCCCTGCCTCCCTGGGCCACCCAGAAGCTTCTCCCTCCACAGACTGAAGCTCCCTTCTCCTTTGTACTTCTTTTTTCTTTCTTTTTCCTTGCTCAAGGTTAGATTGTCCTATCATGGAAATGACTAGAGAGTACAGGGTCCCCCGGGCTCAGCTGGAACCTTTCCGGCTACCATGCAAGGTGACAAGAATGAGACACCACACCTCTGAGCACAACATTGGTCTCTGATCCTCCTCAGGAGCATGCAACCGTGCACCCCTGGGCCTGACTGCTCTGCTGCCTCATGCTGCCTGCAAGCCGAAAGCCGTGTTCCACGGACCTGTCAGTCTCGGCAGGCAGTGAGAGCGCGAACATCAGTGCTCACTGGGGTGAGCAACTTCATGGAAACATACAAGCTCTGTGGCCTGGGTCTGCAGTCTCTGGCCACAGGGATCTCTGTGGGCAGAAAAGGGCCCTTCCCTGAGTGGATGAGGGGTTGATGCAGCTGAAGGTATACAGTGTAGAGAGTCCTAGAGGGGAGTTGGGAAGAGCAGGGACTGCTGAGAGAAGATGGCACAGGGTCTTTTTTTTTTTTGGCCCTGTTAGACATCCTATTCAGGCCTGGCTGGGACACATGGTTATGGCCAGACTGGAGCAGTGTCATTGGCTGGAATGTTGCCTTCTGCAGACCTGGGGCAAAGGGTGGGCTGGGATTCTCTCCTCAGGGCAGACTCAGAGGCACACACAGAGGCCCTGTCCACCCCGTCCCTGGGCTGCGTCTGGGGCTCTTCTTGTCTCCATCCAGGTGCCAACTGCAGCAGGACCGTGCCACATGTTTATGGGGAATGCATGTTATGAGAAACTATACATGCATTTTAAATGTTTTCCACCAAAATAAACATCTTTCCTTAGGGGGAAAAATGTTTAATGACAAAGGGAGAAAGAACAAATCTTTTGGTCCACTTTCCAAATGCCTGCTGTATTTGGGGCGCAGCCAGGAGCTGGGCTCTCAATGCAGCTCTCCCATCTAGTGTTCAGGAACACTGCTGCTTGAGCCATCCCCACCACCTCCCAGGCTCTGTATTGGCAGGAAGCTGGAGTGAGGGACCAGAGCTGGAGACTGGACCAAGACCTGCTGCTGGGGAACCTGGGTATCTTCATCTCCGGGCCCAATGCCTGCTCCTACCAACTGGATCTGTGAATTCCATTTTCCATGCATGCTTGTGCCCCATAACTCATTTTTCCTGGTTCAGAGAGAGGGGGACTTGGGATGAGGGCCCCTCTCCCACCTTGAAGAGTTGGAGTTCTGCAGATCTGGGTTGTATCATGCTGAAAGAGAGGGTTTGAGAGGGCAGACCAGGCCTGCAGGATTGCCACCCACGAGCCCATGGGTCATGGTTGGCAGTATGTAACTTCAGCACCTGCAGAAGGGCCCAGTACCCAGCAGGTGCTGTGTACCAGCTGTTGAGCAACAAATGAGGTTGGATTCCACAACTGGACAGCAGGTGGCTGGCACTAGGGCGATTCTGGGGACCCAGGTGGACCTGCGCCTACCCTCGGAGTATTAGGGACAGGAGTAGAAGCAGATTGCTGCTGTGGTTCGAGTACCTGTAGTTGCCCTGGTAGTCTGCAGTAAGCCTCTGTTTGGGGCTTCCTCGGAGAGCATCCCAAGACCCCCACCCTGTGGGCACTGCTCCTTCTTCCTGCATTACTGTCTTCCTTCCAATTCCAATTATTATGCAAGGTCAGGATGCAACACTGCCTCCTCAGGGAGTTTCCCCTACTGCCTTTCCCATCAGAGATTCCCTTGGTCCAGCTCTGCTCATGCTACCACAGTATCTGTGCTTTTTGAGCACCTGCTCGGCCTGAGGCTAGAGTTGATGTTTGTTGAGTGAATGCCTGACCTGCCAGCATGTGGAACAACACCCTCAACTTCACCAAAAGTGCAGATGAACTCATGTCCCTGCAGGCAGTCCCTGTCCCTGTGTGCCAGGGGCGTAAGTTCTGGCCAGGCAGCAGGAGGCCCTGCTGTGCGCATGTGCTTGGCTACAGGCAGGTAGTCTCTCATTTTATTCTCCAACAATTATCATGCAAACATGTGAAGGGGGAGTGTTGGTGGCCAAGAAAGTTTCCAGAAAATGCCAGAGGTTACACAGCCTTGGGGTGGCATCTCAGTTACTGTGCCAAATGCCCACCCAGCCTGACAGACTTTTTAAAAAAGATTTATTCATTTTTATTGGAAAGGCAGGCTTATCTAAAGAAGGAGATACAGAGAGAAAGATCTTCCATCCACTGGCCTATTCCCCAAGTGACTTCAATGGCCGGGGCTGAGCTGATGCTAAGCCAGGAGCCAGGAATTTCTGGGTCTCCCACATGGGTGCAGGGTCTCAAGGCCTTGGGCCAACCTCAATTGCTTTCCCAGGTGACATACAGGGAGCTGGAAGGGAAATGAAGCAGCTGGGATATGAACTAGTACCATATGGGGTCCTTTTCAGCTCTCCCAGGACTGAACTGAGCAGATCCAACGTAATCTTGATGTGGAAACGCTGCACCTGTGTGACAAAGTCAATAACAATGGAGATGATAATGACAGTGAGTGCAGGGCCCGTCCCTGTTCCACTGATTTCCCCCCTTAGTGTTTTATTCCCATTTGACAGAAAGGAAAAACAAGGCTGAACGGGGTTGAACAGGCTGCCTGAGGCCACACAGCAGGTAACTGATAGATCTGGGCTTGGAGCTCAGCCGTGAACCTGGCTCCAGCTTATGTAGCGCTTTCTTACACATTGTTTCCCTTGACCATGAAAACTGATGATTGAGGTGGTGCTGGGGCCTGGAGCTGGGTTGGATTCCCCCCTCAGCCGTGTCCCTGCCGACAGCAAAGCTCAGTGGCTCATGAAACCCAAGCCCTCTTTTCCTCCTCCTGATGCCAGGCGGGCCCCTCCTGCAGCCTGCTGAGGCAGGGACCAGGTCAGCAGCTCAGACAGGCGAGCGAGGTCCGAGCCATGCTGCTCTGCAGATGGAAATTTGCATACATAATGTAATTTGGGCCAATTGAACTGCCGATTGAGACAGAATCACTTGACGAGAAACACACACTCCGGTGGGTGACCGGAGAGATGAGAGCCCCTTGAGACGGTGCCGTGCAAACACGCTTTTGTCTGTGATGGAGATGGCCCTTTCCCAAGCCTACGTTCTGCCAGCCGCAGCTCCTAAACCCTGGTCCCCGTGGGTCACAGCTGGGATGTGTTGAGAGGAAGAACTTGATGGGCCATTAGCATGGAAACCCGTGCCCCAGCAGGCCTGCTCCAGGGTGCAGCTGGAGAGTAAGGTGCTGGGATGGGGCAGACATCCCTATGAGCAGCAGGCCTGGTCCTGGGATCTGCTCTGTATAACCACACATATAGCAAACTGGGAGGTGGTGCTGGGCAAGTGTCGGGGCCACAGGGAGGTGAGCCAGTGCTTCCCTTGGGCTCACAGGGTCTGAATTTGATATCAGATATCAGTCTTGTGGCTGGATGACGTTGGGTAACCTGGCCTCACCCTTCTGAGCCTCAATTTATTTCATCCACACCGTGTTGGAGAATGCTCTGCTGTTACCTGTAGTGACTGATGCTGAAGTGATGTGATCACTCGAGGCACTGTAAACTCTTTGTCTGATGTTAATTGTCACAGCCAGTCTGAAGCCAGGAGCTTCATCTGGGCCTCATACGTGGTGGCAGGGGCCTAGAGACTTGACCTATCTTCTGCTGCTTTCCCAGCTGCATTAGCAGGGAGCTTTTGATAGGACTCGAACTGCTGTCCATGGGGGATGCTGGTATGACAGGCAGTGGCTCTACCCACTACACTACAGCACTAGTCCCTTGGCTGAATTTCAGTTTCCTGGCACTCCCGTCTTCACCTGCACTTCAGCCCTATCTCCTATTCTGGACCTTTTCTTTACACACACCTGGATTTCAGGGTGGCAGGAATCACTCATGCTCCATCAGCCTCTTGACCCAGCTCTGTGTGTCCCTGTTCACTCTGATGTTCGGTATTTGGTGCACAGCAGGCATAAAAAGTGGGCACAGTGTTTTCAGAACGCTCTCTTTCTTTCTCCTCTCTCTCCATTTGACTAAATCTTGTTAAACCTGCTAAACTAGCTTGCAACATATGTGCCACTTCCTCCAGGAAGCCCCTAGGTTGTCAGGGTTGGTACAGTGGACTCTATCATCACTTGCTGGGTAGTGAGTTTCTGAGATTAGGTCTGGTATTCTGTTCACTGGGGGCACACACAGCATTCAGCTTGGGGCCTGGCATACAGCTTACTGTGATGTCAATAAATCACACAGGCCCATTCTAGGCAGGAAGAACCCATGCTGCCTTCCCCTGTAGCTGTGCATGCAGAACTGGGTGATGGTCACTGGCCAGACATGGGCCTTGCTCTGTGGTCTTTGGAACGGGCCATGGAGGGCACCAGGAAGACCCGTGTTGGAGAAAACAGGGTCCTGGGGTTCCTGCAGGCTTCCTGGAGGACACAGACTGAGCTCAGGGCTGGGGGTTGAGTGGTTGGGCTCCCTGGAGTGGATAGGGTTACGGGGAGATTTTTGAATGGTGTGACCAGGGTCTCTTTGTGTCACTGTCCCCAGGACTGATTGCTGCAGGGATACACCCAGCTCACAGGGCCTGGCTTCGTCCTCAGGGTGAGGCACAGTGGCTGGAGGAGGCGGTGGCAGCTTCTCCTGGTGGCTCCTTCTCCCTCATCTCTGCTTCACCTGCTCTGGGATCACAGCATAGCCCCCAGCACCCTGAGTTACCCTGCCATCATGCCTCTAGGGCTAACAGATGCTCATGGGACAGGTACATAGGGGGAGAGCCAGGACACCTGGGCTGCTCTGGCCTGTCTGCCTCTCCCACTGTTCCTCCTTCCCCATTCGCTGCAGCTGTCCTTCCCTGCTTTCCTTGCTCCTCCCCACTCCCTTTCCTGCTCCCAGGAAAGTAGGATAGTACGTGCTCTAGGCATCCCTGACCCTCGGTCTCTCCTGGTACAGTCCTCAGCATCCTGCCCCATGATGCAGCCCTGTGGGAGGGTGTGTGGGATGGGCAACACTCTGCTTTCTGCTCCTGCGTGCCCAGCCCAGCTTAGCCACTGTTAACGGAGTATCAACAAACCTCTTGCTCATTGGCGCTTTGCATCTGCAGCTCTGAAGTTGCAGGGGGGTCAGAGGCAAGGGTTGAGCCCAGGGGACTTCAAGGAGCCCTTCTCAGGGTGCCCTGGTAAGATTCTCTGAATCTGCATGCCAGTGACTATAAAGAAAACTATTTAGAGAAACATCCTTGAAAATCACTGTGCTGTAAGATTTGATTTCTTAGAACTGATTCAGGAAGGGAGATGGAGTCCTCCGGGGGTGGCTGCATGTGTGTGAGTGTGTGAGTGTATGTGTGTTCTTTCTCCCTCCTTGTTTTTTTACACTCCAGTGAATCAATCTTTTCAGAGAGTCTCAAATGAAAATCTGCCACCTTGCAGTAAAATTAGAGCTGGCATTGCTGTCTTAAAAAAAAAAAAAAGGAAAGAAGGCAGCCTGAGAAAATTCTGAGCAGCTGACTGCTGGATTGGCCCTGCCCGGAAGGAGCATGGTGACAATGTTTATGGCCGTGAGGATTAGTGTGGCTTCGATGCTATCATCTTAATTGCGGGAGCAAGGCTGCAGCCAGCAGTCCCCGGAGCCTGTGCCCTGGTCCCTAGGATGCACATAAGCCCAGCACTCAATCTGACAAATTCTCTTCTCTGACTGTACCTGCTCTAAATTACTTACTGCATGGAGGCAGCAGGCTTCCTGGCTGTGACTGCTATTTCTTTCTGTCCTTCCCGGTGGACTGGTGACAGGAGGGAGCAGGGCAGCGGATCCACCCAGGGTCTTCATCCTGGAGGCACGAGAAGCTTGGGGAGAGAGAGCTCTCTTTCTGGACCAAGCATCTGTGCCTCAGGGAAGCACTAGGTAGGGCTGTCTAGGGGAATGATGGACAATGGCAGCATCTGGGCCCTGAGGCCAAGGGAGCTGTCTGGATGCTGGCAGCCCAGCATCTTTGGCCTGCGAGGGAGCTGGGCTGTTTCTGACTCCAGATCTCCCCCAGCACTGCATGTAGTGTTTGCTGCCTGCTCTGCTTGGAGGGGAGCATTGGAGGAGGGAAGTCAGGGAAGCATGGTCTCACAAGCAAACTAATAGGTCCTGATGTCATTGCCACAGCTCTGGGACCTTCCATGGGAAATCAGCCGTCCATCTTTGGCACCTTAGACCTCCATTTGTGAATTCCAGGCTTTGGTATAGAACTGGGGTTGGACACTGGTGACCCGAGATCTGCCCCTTCCGCTTGGATTCCTTTGGCCTGAGTAGGGCTTTCATATCAGGATCTTATGTTTATTATATTTTTAAAAATTTATTTACTTTATTATTTGATGATACAGTTCCATAGGTTCTGGGATTTCCCTTTCCCCTCCCCAGATTTCTCCCCTCCCAATTCCCTATTTTTCCCTTTATCATTGCAATAGTATAGTCATAAGCCCATCATTTGGCTATTTAAGTGTATCCTGATATTATAGGTTGGACAATGGCAGACAGCCCAGCATCCTATTGTCAAGATACATTCAACGGTTTCATTGGGAGTCCATCTTTGATTTGGAAGTAGAGATGCATATTGCATTGTATCTTCACAGCTGAATATGATAGACTCTATTACACAGTTGCTATACATCCCCTTAAATGAAAAACCATAAAACAAAATCAACAACAGAAAGAAAAATAGAAAATTTATAACATGGAGTTAAATAACATGAATGACTAATGTGTTGCTGAAGAAATGAAAGAGAAAATAAAAAACCTTTTTGAAAAAAAATGATGCTGCTGTTTGACCTATGAGTCAGTGAAGAAATTAATAAGAAAAGAAAAAAAATTTGAAGAAATGAGAATAAAAACAAAAAGCAGTATTGAAATGGCTATTGGTTTTGTGTTTTGCATGAAGATTGCCTTATATCAGAAAGAACATATGATATTTGTTCTTTTGGAATTGACTTGTTTCACTGAGCATAATGGTTTCTTGTTGGGACCATTTGGTTCTTTTAAATGGGTGAGAAGTATTCCATGGAGTAAATGTTCCATAGTTTCTTTATCCACTCCTCTTTTGACAAGCATCTGGGTTGTTTCCATGTCTTTGATATTGTAGGTTGTGCTGCTGTAAATATAGGATTACAGATCCTTTTTTCATATGCATGATATATTCCCAGAAGTGGGATAGCTGGGTCATACAGCAGATCATTTTTTAAATTCTGCTAACACTCTCCATTCTGACTTCATAACAATTGTACTAGCTTATACTCCCACCCGCAGTGAAGGAGGGTGCCTTTCTTCCTACATCCTTGTCACCAGCATTGTTAGTAGGGTTCTGAATGTAGGTAGGCCAATCTCACTGGAGTTAGGTGGAACCTTAATGTGGCTTTCATTTGTATTTCCTTGACAGCTAGGGAGCCTGAGCATTTTTTCCTATGTCTATTAGCCATTTGAATTTGTTCTTTTTAAAAATGTCTGTTCATTTTCTTCACCCATTTCTTTACAGGATTATTTGTTTTGCTGTCATTGAGTTTCTGAAGCTCTCTTTAAATACTGGATATTAGTCCCCTGTTGGTTTTGTAGTGTGCAGATTTCTCTTCCAAGCTGCTGGTTGCTTCTTCACTTTGTTGATCATTTCCTGTGCTGTACAGAAGCTTCTTGGTTTGATATAGTCTCATTTGTTTATTTTGGTTTTGATTACCTGTGCTTTTGGTGACTTTTCTAAGAAGTCTTTCTCTATTTCAATATTTTGGAGAGTGCTTTGTATGTTTTCCTCTATTGGTTTGATGGTTTCTGGGTGCAGATTTAGGTCTTCTATCCATCTGGAGCTGATTTTTGTATAAGGTGGCAGGTGGCCATTTTGCTTCTTACCTCTGCAGGCTGCTAGCCGATTGTTCTAACAGCATTTATTGAAGAGACCAGGCTTTTTGCTTGGATTATTTTCAGTTCTCTTGTCAAAGATTAGTTGGCTACACATGTATGGGTTCCCTTCTGAGGTTTCTATTCTGTTCCATTGATCTTGTCTGTTTATGTACCAGTACCAGACTGTTTTGATGACCACTGCCCTGCAGTATGTCTTGAGGTCTGGAATTGTGATTCCTCCAGCTTGATTTTTATTCTTCAGGATAAAAATATGGAATGTTTCACGAATTTGTCTGTCGGCCATACTAATCTTTGTATTGTTCCAATTTTAGTAGATATGCTGCCGAAGCAAGCACAGGGGCTTATATTTAAATGAACATATATACTAATTCTCAGCCTCTCTTAAAACATCAGAAGACTTAGAGGAAAAAATAGTTTTCAAGTGAGAAAAAGTGGTTATACTTGCACCTTGCTTAGTTGACCATAAAATTTATTTGGGGTCAGAGGCTCAGAGCACCCCAAGCACCCTTAAAGGAGAGTAATTTCAGGATTTCCAAAGTCACCACCAAGCTGCAGTTGCATAACCATGGGACATGGCATGGAAGAGACAGACAGGTAGATGGACTAGAAGCGAGAGGGGTGCAGAAATGCAGCCCTACACTTAGGGCCAAGAGTGCTGTTCTTAAGAAGGCTGCCAGCAGTGTGAGAGGGGGAGGTGTAGTCTTTTCATCAAGTGGTAATGGGACCACTGGACATTGGCAAGTAAAGCATGAAGTTGGACTTCATAACACACACACACACACAGAGACTCATAAAGGACTAAAGACCTTTATTTGAGAGCTAAAACTCTGAATGACCTCTTCATGTTCTCAGATATGGCAAGAGCTTCTTAGAGATACTGAACACAAGTGGCGAAGCAAAAATGGGATGACATCAAAATGAGAAACTCGTATCTGGCAAATGACACCATTAAGACAGAGGCAAGGCAATTCCTAGAATGGCAAATCCAAACTCTAAACCTGCTATCTTCAGAACACATGAATAAATTATGACTAAACAATATAACAAAAGCCCAGGTTAAAAAGGGGAAAAGGATCAAGATATAGAACTCTCCAAAAAGATACGCATGTGGCCAATAATCAAGTGAGGAAATGAAAACATCTCCAGTAATCTGGCAGATGCAAATCCAGAAAAAATACCCACCCCAAGATGCCCCTTGACAGCCACTGGGATGGCTGTAACCAAATCAACAACAACAACAAAACAGATGTAGAAAAAGTTGGAACCTCATGCTATTGGTGCTAATCTCCAAGAGCAAAGTCACTTTGAAGGACCATGAAATTTCTCAAGATGCTGATTGTGGAGTGACCATAGGACTCAGCAATCCACAGAACAGTGAGAACACATGTCTACACACAGCCTTGTACTTGAACGGCTGTAGTAGTGCAGCTTGCAACAGCCAAGAAGGAAAGCAGAAATAAGGCAATGTCCACTTGTTGGTGAGTGAAGAATAAACTAGTGTGTTCATACAATGGAATATTACTCAGCAATAAAGGGATGAAGTTTTGATAACTGCCACTTTGAGGAGGAACTCAGAAAATATCATAGGAAGCCAAGAAAATTTGTCACCGTATCACACCTGTCTCCATTGGCATGGACTGGCTAGGACAGGAGAATCCCTGGAGACCATGGGCGAGGAGAATTTTCAGGACTGGAGGCAGTGATGAATGATGGCTTATGGGTATGGGCTTTGTTTGTAGGGTGGCCAAAGTGTTCTAAAATTAGGTTGTAATGATTGTCCCCCAATGCTGAAACAATGGCCATTTTCAGCTGACTGAGCTTTAAGACATACAAGTAATACATTGACACAGCTGCTTTTTAACAACTGATGGACCAGAAGAGGGTGATCTGCTAGCCATGAGGCAAGCATCCTTGGTCCTTGAAGCCCTGGGGTACCCCTGCCTGGCCCAGGTATGAACACACTTGGAGGCAGAGGCTCTCTGAGGATGCTTCTTGGCCCTCTGCTCCAAAGTTTATGGGAGTTTCTTTCTCTTCCCTTTGCTCACTCTTCTGCTGTCTACCTGCTGTTGGACCCTTTCTCTGAAGCTCTTTCCCCATGCATGCAGTGATCCTATGGGCTTTACCTATCATTCAGAGCCCCCACAGCCCTGGCCTGATTCAGCGCCCTGAACCCAAGAGCTCCTAACCTTCACTCACTTTCCCATCTCTCTCAATGACCTCTATTAGCTCAGGGTCTGGGGGGGGGGGGAGCGGGGTTGTTGTCAGGTCCTGTGGTGGAGAGGCTAGTTTGGTGCCTGCCAGGCACTCTTAGGCCATGCCTGTGTCTAATTAGCATAGTCAGCGCTGACTGTGATCTGGGAATCAACCAGTTTCTCCCTGGCCAGCTCCCCGAGCTAGTTTTAGGCACAGCTGTGAGTTGGCTGCAATGGTCAACTGGGGCTTCCAGGAACCAGGCAACTGGGTCCTTACCACACAGGCTGGGGAATAGGCAGGTGGCTTCTTCACCTCAGACAGTGAGAACCCAAGGCTTGAGTCTTGAGACTGTTGGAAGCTCTTTTGGTCTCTATTCTAACCTGGCCACCAAAGTGCTCTTGTGCCTCTTCCCCCATGCTACTCTCTCCACTCTCCCACCACCTCCCAATATCCTGTCCCTCATTTCCAGTGCACAAGGTGGGAACTAGGGACATGGTAGCCAGAGGCCTGGTGTCTCGTCCTACTGGAAAGCAGTGGTCCTAGGTTCCAAGAGTCCCCTCTTGCAGCTGCTACATAGAAGGAGGGTTTTGCTGACACCTTCCAAGCTCGCTTCTCAACTGTGCTCAGACACTGGTGTGGCTAGGGTTGAGTTTGCCTTCTGGAGAACTTATCTGGGATCATGGTAAATGAAGGAGCCAGACAGAGGGTTATCTCTTCTGGGAGGCCAACCCTACCTCCTCTATTTCCAGAAGTTCCCTGGGGAGTGTCATCACAGCTGGACCCAGTGGTTGTAAACTTGGGCAGCTGCTTTGCCCTTCAGTCCTTGGTTTTCCTGCTGCTCATGCTCAAGTATAGAGCAATGAGGAGTAAATACAATATGTTTGCAACCTGATTAATGGGTGAGACCCTGATTAATGGATAGCTATCACAAAGATGGCAAGAGCAGAAAGATTCCAAGAGGCTGGGATACACCAGGGCTGGCACTGTGACTGTTCCCAGTGACTGTGGACCAAGGGGACATAAACCAACTTCATAGCAAGTGAGAGTCAATCAGTGTGGTGGTCACGACATTGCTGAGGTGGAAAGGAAGGCAGAGGAGGCCGAAGCAGGCCCTAGGGACCCAACTGTGTGACTGACATCACAAGGATGAATCACAGGGATTTTGCCCCAGTGTCCCTTTCTGCCTGGGCAGACTCCACTCTGGCTTGCGGGCTACTGCCTCTGGCCTTGCCCATCCTGGACTTCCTGTCTGTACAATGATTAGGCAGGACAAGTTCCGTCCATGACCTTGTGTGAACCCCCCTCACTGCTACCCCTAAGCCTGGTATATCTAAAATAATAGATATCCATGTGGTGCTTTCTCCCAGGGGCTACTTTTTGCCTCCTGGGGTGGGGAATGGTGTCACTGAGGTATACCTGCTTCTCCCTTGAGGATTTAATAGGATTGTGTGTCTGAGAGGCCCTGTGAGGCTGGATCCAGGCTAGGGGCTGAGAATAGCTGCTCAGTGTGGAGGGCCAAGTTGGCTAAAACCTAGTGAGGGTGTCCAGGACCCTGGCAGGGAGCTCTGGTGCTTGCCTCACCTTGCTGTGTTCCCCCTCCTGGCAATCAGCCATCTCAGCCCCAGTTTCCTCCTGTGTAAGATGGTCATTGTCACTGAAAAGCAGCTTCAGGAATAGCATGGTGATCAAACCTGTGCACCTGCTATAAAGCAGCTTACTACGGTGGGTGGGTGGGGGAGGGCCTGAGGACCTGTCTCCTTACTGGTCAGTAGACTGCAGGGAGACCCAGCAAGGAGTGACCAAAACAGAGGTCTTCTAGCCTCTGCAGATGTGGCTGTGCGGATGCTGGGAGAGGCTTAGGGGCTGTTTCCCCACTGAGGATGACGGGTGAAGTTGAACAGTCCAGAAAGAGAGCATCTTTCTGTCCCTGGTACCTTCTGCTCCCTGCCTTTCTCTCTATCCCAAGAACAGTCTGCAGGGGCCTCCAGGAATAATCCCACCCACATGCCCTGTGGCTTAGGTGACAATGTTCTGGTCTTCTCAGCTTTGATCATCCTCACTGATGTTTGGAGGTCATGGTTCTCAGAGGTACCAAGAGCCTGCTTCCCGACCACAGTCCTCCAGAGCAGCCCCAGCCATGGCAGCACCTTGAGTTATCTTACAAACATGTTAGGGCCACTGGAGCCCTGACTCACATGTTGTTCTCAGCACCTCCTCCTTAATGTTTAGACCCATCTGTTCTGGCCAAGAACACTCCGTCTGTTTGGCCTGTGTCTGCAGTTGGCACTTTGGTGTGGCTTGCTAATAGTGCTTTCATGTCTGGAGAGGCTCCGGGGTCTGCAATGCTGTCTTTTCTGTGAAGTGGGGGACTTCATCATGCTTGGCCAGATGTCAATGACACAGACACAGGCCTGGGAAGGGTCACAAAGGTTGCCACCCTTGCTTGCTTGCCCTTGGGAGACATGTATCCAGAGGACTGGTGAGGCCAATCGCCCTTGCCGCAGGGTTCCCATGGAAGCCCTGATCTCCATGGAATATCAGCATCTCGCCCATGGGGCACAGGCCCAGCTTCCTGATCACTCCCAATGCCCACGTGCCCTTGCTCCCTGACAGCATTGGTACTTGTCCATGCCCCAGATTCCTGGACTGGCTCTCAGTTTCCTCTAACTCAGGCTCTGAGACCCCCAGCTTGACCGGGCTCAGTCTTTTCAGCTCCCTCCCAGCTCACTGGCCACCTCATTCATTAGTGTCAGCCTGGGGAATCACAAGGATGAGGCTTTTCCTGATTGGCTGAGGTTTCAGGCACCTGTTCTCGCATGCACAGCTCACTTGTTCTTAGACCACCTATTGCCTTGGGTGATCCAGCGCCTCTCAAGTTTGCCTTTTGTGGTAACTTTGGGAATTGCTACAGAGGGGATTTCTTGGTGTGGGTTTTGACACAGCTACTCTTGTTACTCCCTGTACCCCCAAGTCACACCAGAGCCAGTGTTACTACTGGGCCAGGCCAGGCTTCTCAGAGCAGGGCATGTCCTGTGCTGAAACTGTTCTGAGCTCCTAGCTGGAACCCCAGTCTACTCCATGAGCCCTTATGTGAGCAAAGCCCAGTGGTTTGGTTGTAGCCACTGACTCTGACATGCAGACCTCCACAGAGTTCTTGTAGAACCCCCTGGCTCTGGGTCACATTGGCTTGGGACAGAGGGTATCCACAACATAGTTCCTTGGATCCCAATGAGTTGCCCATGGATTAATTAACTCATTTAAAGTTTTATTTACTTATTTGAAAGGCAGAGAGAAAGATGGAGAGTTTTCATTCATCGAGTCATTCCCTAAATGATTGCAATAGCCAGGGCTGGGCCATGCTGAAGTCAGGAAGCCAGGAGCTCCACTCTGAGCTACCATGTGAGTGCAAAGAACTCAAATACTTAAGGCAACACTTGTTGCTTCCCAGGCACATTGGCAGGGAGCTGGGTCAGAAGCTGGGCATCCAGGACCTGCACTGGTACCTTGATGCGGGTGTTGCCTTAAGCTGGCGTGCCATAGCAATTTACCACTCAGCAAAGCTCTGCCAAGTTTTCCATCATGCTATGCACAGACATGAACCAGCCTTACCTTCTGGGATTCTTGTTGCAATAGAAAGGACACTTTTTTCCCCCTAAGATTTATTTTGAATGAAAAGTCAGATATACAGAGAGGAGGAGAGACAGAGAGGAAGATCTGTCTGTTGATTCACTCCCCAAGTGGCCACAACTGCTGGAGCCAAGCCGATCTGAACCCAGGAGCCTGGATTCTTCCAGGTCTCCCAAATGGGTGCAGGGTTCCAAGGCTTTAGGCCATCCTCGACTGCTTTCCCAGGCCATAAGCAGGGAGCTGGATGGGAAGTGGGGCTGCCGGGATTAGAACCGGAGTCCATGTGGGATCCCACATGTGCAAGGCGGGGACTTTAGCTAGAGCGCCAGGCCTGAAAGGACAAAGCATGAGAAATGATCTCAGAGACAATGAACTAGGGCAGAAATGCAAGGCATTGGACAGAGTGACCACGTGGACCAGTGGAGGTGACATGGTCAAGGAGGTGGCATTTAAGTTGAGGCTTGGGTGGGAGCAAAGGGCAGCCATGCAAGGCTTCCAACGGTTTTCCAGGAGGAAGAGGGCAGTCTGGGGCTGATACAAATGGGAGATCCAAGGAACATGCAGCGGCTTGAAGAGTGCTGAGGGGGAAGGACTAGGGATTGTGAGATAAGAGCTGGGTGAGTGGGAGGGGCTTCAGTGGAGGGGTGGGGCGTGATCTCCATTGGCCACTGAATAAGGGATGGCGCACACAGCAGGTGCTTAGACGTGCTTGTCTTCAATGTATAGGCATTTATTTCTGGATCCCGTGGTACAAATTAATGCAGAAATAAACATGTCACATGTCCAGGCAATCACCTAATCAGGCCTGATCACATCCTCTTTTGGGTTGGATCCTCCTGCTTAGAGTTTGTCTTTTAGCATTCACAACCTCCAACATACATGCATACATATGCACCATGCAGGTGTGCTTAGAGAGCCACATGGCAGAGTGATGACAAGAGCCACTTAAGTGCCCGGGGCTTGTTCTTGGCTTGGGTGATCCAGTGTCTCTCAAGTTCGCCTTTTGTGGTGACTTTGAGAATTGCTACAGAGGGGATTTCTTGGTGTGTACTGCACTTGGTGTGTACTTGGCTGTAGCACTCACTGGCTGTGTGACCTTAGGCAAGTCACCTAATCCCTCTGAGCCCCACTTGCAAAATGTCTATAAGTAACATGTATCTGTATTAGTATTACTGTTTACTGTTATTACTATTACTGTAAAGAGAAGTATACAAGACATTCCTCATGCTGTCATCACATTAAAGGCTTTTGCAAATGTTCGTCTTTCCAACAAGGCCCTTCCACATGAGCGCTAAGAGAATGGCATGTCATCACACGTAGCTGAGAACTTGGAGCTTGTTCTCTGATTCAGGAAGCAGCCAGGGTCTTCATCAGCTGCTGTCCGGGGAGGTTGTAGCCGGATGGTGCTGTATATATCTTTGGTTTCTGTCTCGGGTGTGGGTATGGCCTGCTAGGGCTGGGCTGGGCAGGGGCCGACTAGGGTTTGTGTCTGGGAACAAATGAGTAGAAGCCAATGATAAGCCTTATCCCGCTGTCAGGCTGCTGTAGGAATCCGAGCTGGCAGGCTTCACCTCCATTCTGGGGTCTTTTATTTGGAGACAGAGCAGGCATGATCCATTAAGTGATTGCAAACAGCTTTTGATGCCCCAGTCATTACTCTGCTTTGTCATTATCAGACAAGTGGAACTTTTCAAGTTTCCAATTAAGTCACAGTCAGAATCAGAGGCAGCCAGAAAGGGGCCATTGTGGGGGTTGACATGGTGGTATAGCAGGTTAAGCTTCTGTCTGCGAGACCAGCATCCTTACAGAGCACCTGTTTGAGTTCCACCTGTTCTGCTTCTGATGTAGCTCCTGTTAATGAGCCTGGGAAAGCAATGGAAGGTGATGCAAAGGCTTGAGTCCCTGTTCTCCACGTGAGAGACCTGGATGGAGATCTTGGCTCCTGGCTTTGGTCCAGCCCAGCTCCTAGCTATTGTGGCCATTTGGGGAGTAACCGGTAGATGGAAGATCTCTTTCTCTGTGTGTGTATGTCTCTCTTCTTCTTCTTCTTCTTCTTTTTTTAATACATAAATCAATCAATCATGAAAAAGAAAAAGTGGTCACTGTAAATGGGGCCACCTGTGTTCCCACAAGGAAACCCCATGGATGGGGTAGAAAGAAGGGTCTATGTGGCTCAGGAAAGGAATTTCCTACTGGACAGAGCAGGGCAGGGGCTGGAGAATAGCTGCTTCTGGTGCTCATGGAGAAGGGCGGGGGATTGAGCATCCGGCTGGCACTGGCACCTTGGACCAGCAGGCTCTTGGAGGCCTGCCCGCCTGGCTTGGCTTGCCTGGGACCCAGACGTCAGCCCAGAGCTCCATGCGGGCAAGAAAGTGTCAGCTGCCTGGGTCCCCACCTGCTCCACTGTGGGGCCACTGGGGGCCCAGACGAGGCCTGGCCTTCCTTCAGGCTGCTGCCCGCTGTGTGCCATAGGCTCTTGGGAAATCTGATGCTTGCTTAGCAAAAGCTATGGAGTGAAGGCACAATTCTCCTGTAGAAGGTCAGCAGCTGGCATGGAGCCCTTGCCTCCATGCACATGCCTGCTGTGCTGGCTCCCACGGCTGGCTGTGTCTGGTCTGTACTTGGCTACCCACACGGGAAGCTCTTTCCTGGATGGTCTCCTCTTCCTTATCAATCCCAGTCCACAAGCGCTAGGTTGGGCCTCACCCCTGTCCTTGTGTGAGCCCCACCATAAAGTTTCCTAAGCAGGGACCATCCTGGCCTCTGTCCAGGAGACTGACAGGATAGTCAGCTACTTACCCACAACCACTCTGCTCTTGACTGGCACAAGCAGAACTCAAGATTGCTCCTTCTAACTGGAAAGCCACAAATGTAACCTCTGGACCACACATGACTGTTGGAGCATGCACAGGGAGGGAGCCGGCAGCTCGGCAGCTCGAGGCCCTGGCAGCTTGGCTGCAGGAAGAGTATTTGGGAAGCAGCCATGGAAATCAGCCCTTAGGGGACCTTGCTCCGTGCTGTGTATGGTTGTGGGACAGGCTGTGCTGCAGCCACCTTGGGAACCCTCTGCCTGTGTTGTGTCCTGTGTCATTGCTTGGTGCTCAGACTCCTAGGCAGAGTGTCCTGTTGGCTGATTCTAAAGAAAGGTTTGTTTATTCATTTATATTTATTTGAAAGGCATAGCGATGGTGGGGGATACAGATGGATGATGAGGAGGAGACAGAGAGAGAGAGATTGATCTTCTGTTTATTGGCCCATGCCCACAAAGGGCTACAACAGCCAGCACAGGGCCAGGACAAACCAGGAGTCTGAAACTCCACCCCAGTCTTTCATATGGGTGCCAGGGGCCCAAGCACTTGGGGCATCTTCCACAGCTTTTCCAGGTGCGTCAGCAGGCAACGGGGCTGGATTGGTTGTGGAGTAGCTGGGACTCAAATTGACTTAACTCACTTTACATCACTGCCACCCTGTTGACTCTCTCTGATTCTACTTCTCAGGATGAGCATTTAGCCTAGTGGTTAAGACGTCAGTGATGACACCTGCACCCTATATTGGATCTGACACACAGCTCAGGTTCCAGACTCCAGCTTCTTGGCCATGCATACCCAGGGAGGCAGCCATGATGGTTGTACCTGCACCCTCCTTGGATACGTGGATTGAATTTCACCCCAAGTCCTTGTGGTCATTTAGGGGAGTGAATCAGAGAATGGCAGCTCTATGTGTCCACCTCTCTTTCTCTGCTTCTCAGATTGATAAATTAAAAACAAAATCCTTCTTTCTAGGAAGCTGGGAGAAGAATATCCATCCTGCGGACAACGGGAAGTTTTCTAATCTTTCACCCCATAGCTTTGGGGTGCTTATAGATGGGACATGTGTGTGTTGGGGGGAGTGGGGCTGGGCATCAAAAAACAATGCCACATGGTCAAATCCACTATCTGAAGGCCCCTCTCACCATGTGGTGCCCTCCAGGGTCAAATGGCAGCACCTGTGTGCCAAGATCTCCACTGGAGATCTCATTGCAGTGTGTTCCTTCTTTTTTTTTTTTTATTGTTGTTAACATTAGTGTGTTCCTTCTTGAATGGAGATGCCAGGGCCTCAAGAGAGGGCTGTCCCCACAGAAGGTCATACCGCTGCTGGGTGACACTCTAATGGTCTTTGCAAATGCCATCAACTGTCTCAGCTTTGCTTCTGTGGATGAAAATGGGATGTTTGCTGTAGGAGCAAAGTGCCCACTGCCTGGGGGCATGGTGGGCTGGTGATTCCTGTGTGCCCAGAGCAGGGGCAGGGGTTAGCAGTGCATGGCTGTGTACCCAGTGGTCATCCAGAGAAGGCCCTCCTAACCCCCTGCTGCAGATCAGAGTCCCTAAGTGACAAGACCTGCCTTAGAGGACTCCGGCTGTCACCTGCTATTGTTTATAAATTAGGAGAGGAATCTGGAGGGGACCCAGGCAGCTCCCATGGCAGATAAGGAGTGTGTGCCAGCCAGCACCATACACTCAAGCTCCTGCTGCAGGTGAAGGGTGCTTAGTGACCATGTGTAACTTATTCTCAGGTGTGTCATCGTGTGCCAGTGGGCATGCAGAGGCTGATAAGCCACTCACTCTATTTTGCTCCTGAGGCTACCTGCCAGGGAGGGAGACCACTAACATTTAACACCAAGCACTTGAACTTCAAGTTAGTTCCTGCATTCTTGGGTCCTCAGTGGTGCCCTGGTAGGGGCAATCAACCATTTTAGGCATCTCTCTCTCTCTCTCTCTCTCTCTCTCTCTCACACACACACACACACACACACACACACACACAGTCCAACTAGGTGGTGACACACACTGCAGAGGGATCTCCCAGTTCTGTGCTCTGATCCCAGTGACTGGGGCCCCGCTCTCTGGACAGACTGGAAACTCAGCCCATTGGCCCTTGCTTGCCGATAGGCAATGGGCTGCAGAGCAGTTGGAAAGTATGAGGTCACCGTCAGGGAGGGAGGACTCTGGCTTGGAAGAGAACTGAGCACAGGATGCAGATTCTCATTCTGAGACAGGGTGATTTAAGGATCAATCAAATTTCCAAAGCTTGATTGATTGATTCAAAAGGCAGTTATAGAAAGAGGGTGAGGGGAGACTGAGAGGGAGATCTTCCATCTGCTCATTCACTGTCCAGATGGCTGCAAAGGAGCCAGGAGGCATGAGCCTCCTTCCAGGTCTCCCACATGGTTGGCAGGAGCTTTCCTGCTGCTTTGCCAGGTGCATTAGCAAGAAGCTGGATCAGAAGTGAAACAGCCGAGACAGGAGCCAGTCCACAAAGGATGCCTGCGTCTCAGTCTGTGCTGCCACGCCAGCCCCCATGCCAACTACTCATGTCTCGGCAGTAGGGGGATCAGGGTCACCCCGTAGGAGCCCATCTCTTTCTGCAGGCCTCCACAGAGAACACTGTGTGCTGACAACCTTAGGAAAACATCTTGCCCAGGGCACTCCTGAGTCCCACCTGCTCATTTTGCAGATGGGAAAACTGAGGCTCAGGATCCCCCAACTGAGAGGGACCTTCTTACTTTCCATTCCACCCTCCATCAACACACTGCACTGCTGCTTCATTTCCCAAAAGCTCAGCCTTTAGATAGAGCCTAGCAGCTCCCTCTGTTTGCTTATCTGCGCTTTGTGCACCGTTTCACTTTCAACACTAGAAAAAGATCAGACTATTACGGGAATGTGAGTGCATTGCCATGTTACTTTCTTGTAAGGAATACACAGGTAAGGAGACATCTGAAGTAGATTTGAAGCAGATGCAAAGTTGGGTGAATGTGTGTTCCGCAGGGTCTGAGAGACGTGGCCATTGATTTTTGTGGTGCTTGCAGAATACTCCCAGCCCTTTGCTATGTGTTCCCCCATGCCCTCTGTGCCCACACATCTCCACAGAGCAGCCCCCACCAGCTCCCTTGGGCATGTCCTCTCCCAGCCCCCACTGCTTCCTCTGTGCGTCTCCTCTTTCACTTAAAACTGCATTTGATCAAGAGAACTAATTGCGTTCAGCGACAGAATCATTGGCTTCTGTCCCACCACATGTGTCCAGGTAGACAGAGCTTCCACAATGGTCTCAGGGCTTGCTCAGATTCTCTTTCCATTCCTACATCCTCAGGATCCAGCCATACGTGCCTTCATACTTGCTGCTTCTTGGTCACAAAATGGCTGCTGTAGCCCCCGGTATCAGCTCTGTGATCAGGGCATTGGGTCTGTGCTCAGAACATGTTGAACTTGAATACCTTGGAGATCTCAGATACAGACAAGGGCTGGCTGACTTATAAGGATCCCTGACTGGCTGTGGCTGGCTGACCAGCTGGTCCTTTGGCAATAGGCATGGTGGCATGTTTTTGCCTTCCCAGGAGATAGTGCCACGAGCACTCCATTTATGCATGTACATGTTGACAGGATGCATTTCAGGAAGCAGAATTCAAGTTCAGAAGGTTTGTGAGTTTCAGAAATACTTTTAGAGGAAAATTTCCCCCATGTGCCAATCATGCTGCCTCCCTCTGGGACATCCTGCACAAGTGCATTGGGCAGCTGCTCAGGCTGGGAGGGAAAGCCTCACCCCATGCAGGCGTAAACATTGCAAGATGCTTAAGTCACTTTCGTATATTCTTCTGTAACATGGAGCAAATGCCTGCATCCTTCTCAAGATCGGATTGTTGCTGCTGTTCTTGCTCATTTTTAAGATCTCTCTGTCCGTGGGCTCACTGTGATCCTGGTTGGCCTCCCACCCTCCCCTACCAGCAGGCTGGGCCAGTTTATGTTGCTGTCATCAGCTTTTTAACATCCTAATTGGCTCTTGAATGCTGCTTCTTACTCAAAATACCTTCTCCCTTGCAATATTTTTAAACATTCGCTTACAGTTGTCCCCACTCCAGTTGATCAATGTGGAGTTAATTTCAGCGAGAGATGGGAGGTAGTGGGCCACATGATTTTTCCAGGTGACTAGCTACCCTCAAATCATGTACCGAGTGTGACCTCTTTCTCCGAATGAACTCAGATTTCAACTTAATTATGTATGGATTGTAGAAGCCTCTTTGTACCTTGGTTTCCAGGTGTGTGATGATTTTGGGTGTTTCCAATGCCAACGAGCTCACAAGAAGTCTGAAAAAACAGGGGGCTGACATGTAGTGGGTGCTTGATAAGTGCAAACTAACATAACCAAGATTTTCTCTAATTCATTTGATCTGTTTTCAAATTCAATTAACAGGTTTGCCATTCCAGATGTGAATTTGCTTATAGGGAAGCAGTTGGAGCAAAGAAGGAATTTGTGACAGATGATGGGGTGGTTCACAGGGCGTGTCAGAGGGTGGAAGAGTTATACACGGAGGTCAGGCAGCCAGGAGGGCTAGCTCAATCCCTGCCACTCCAGAGTGCAGCCCTGGATGCGGGGTGGGATGGTGGGGAATAGGAGCAGGGTTGCGCTACTGCTGCCACTGCCACTCAGCTCTGCTGGTGCTGGGGAGCAGCCTTCAAGACTTCCACTATGCACCTGCCTCCCACTGAAGGTCTCTGCCATCTGCGTCCTTAGATTAGTTGTTGTGGCTTACACACCTTGATGGCTCAGACTACCTGAGCATCATTGCCGGCTGTCTTTTCTGTCATTCCTTGGTCACACTTTCTGCCAAAGGGGGATTACTATTGTCTGACCTGAGGGGGATTTAAGGTGCTTGCAGGGAGTCTCTCTCTCTCTCACACACACACATACACACACGTATGTGGGAATCAAGTAGGCGGCAGGTGCTCAGTCAGCTCTGGGTCTTCCTGGTACATGTGGGGTAAGAGCTGGCAGGAGAAGGTAGAGTAGACAGATCCTGGGGGTTAAAGCTGAGCAGAGAGGGGACCCAGAGGGCTCAATCTGGTGAGACCAAGGGATTCCTTTCGAATCTCAGCATTTGGAGAATGTTATTCTCTATGCTGGAGCTCCCCCAAGGGTGGCGCTGGCCCTGGATTTATTGCTTACCATGACTCAACATGTTCCCGTGTCCAATGATTCAGCATGAACACATGCACGGGCAAGTTGCTAGTGGCGACTGGACTAGGCAGCAGTCTCACTCTCTGAGACCCCATCAGTAACCTTCCTTCCCTGGTATATCATCTCTGTAATATGTGTGTGTGCGTAGGAACTTGGGGGAGGGAGAGAAGGATGACTTACAAGAGGCCTTGATGTACAAATAGGAGTTTGCCAGGGAGATGGGGAAGGATGATCATTCCTGACAAATGGAAACAGCAAGGTATGGACTGGGGCCTAAAGTGGGGGTCCGTGAGGCTGGAGCAGGTGGCACTGGCAGAGGTCTTGCTCCACCTTCGTTGGGAGGAGGTAACTCATAGCTTTTATCCTGGACACAGTCTCTGTTGCATCGATAGTATTCACCCAGAGCATGCATTAAGAAGGATTCTGAGCAGAAAACGGGAGCAAACAGGGATGTCTGCTGCAACTGCAAGGTGGGATGTGGCACTGGATTTGCCATGCGTATCGTGAGAGTGACGGAGTTGCCACAGCACAGCAGAGGGGTGGGTGCGAGTGCACATTGTGAGAACAGCTGGAGGCTCTGCGAGTCGCTGAGATGCGAAGTGAAGCCTCATTGCCCAGGAGCCAGCGCTGAGAATAAGAAACGTCAACGGGATGAACAACTGAGCACCTACCAGTGGAGATTTGCTTGTAGTTGCAAGTGCTGCAAGGACAGCTTAGAGGGCCTTCGGTGGCCAGCACTGTCACTGTCTGTCCCCCTCTCCTGGGCATAGACCTCCCCCCGGTCACCTCCAGGTGAAGCAAACAGAACATACACACACATGTGCAAACATGCACACACACACACACGTAGCATTGACCACGCTGAGGCATCGAGCAGTACGCCCCTCCCCAGGTCCCCGATGAAGTCAGTACATAATTGCCAGAAAGTATCTCCGACTGAATCGTGGGTGAGCGTTTTGACAAAATATAATATTGGAAACAATCTTTATCAAACATTCATGGGTAGCGTGCGAGATCAAGCCCAGAATCCATAATTCATGCTGCATGTGTCTTCCCAAGTGTGCATGAGATGTTGCATCTCAATGAGGCGGCCCAGACAATATTTTCTGCCAGACGCAGCCTTTCATCATTTACATTATTCACTAGGTTTTCCAGAACAGTAAATCTTAAATATATATTTGTGTTGGGAAGGGCACGCGTGTGTGTCTGTGTGCACACAGAGGGATGCACACGTGTTTGGGCCCAGGATTGGTGTGTGTACATTACAGCTGGGGAGGTTTGTGGGGTGGACACACAGTGACAGCAGGAAGCCTCAGTGTGGTGGACACACTGGTTCCCCTCTAGAGGCCTCTGGATGCTACGGCTTGCTGCATGGACATTAAATCCATATGTTCGCTGGTCCCTGTGGTCAGACTTGTACTCAATGTTGTACTGGGAACCCAAGAATAAAACAGAATCCAGAAGGCCATTGGCATGGCTTTCTCAGAGCACAGTTCTGGCAAATTCAGACTGGCATCTGCAGAAACTTTATACCAAAAGGAAACGTCGTATGGATATTTGGGTTTTGCCTCTTTCTGATGTGGCTGTGGCAGCTGAGGGCATAGTCTCTGGTTGTGGACAACACGAACGGTAACTCCCAGGTTGGCTGCCATTCATCTATTAACAGAAGGCTCTGAGGTCTTTCTTGATGGAAGTGACACCTGCTGTGCCTGGACCGACCTACGCCGTCCCACAGAGCTCTGAGTGTGGTGTCTACCTGCTGCTCCCAGGTCTTTGTTCCTGCAGCTTTCCCTTCCACAGCACACAGTTCTCTGACTCCACTTCCATACTTCAGCTCCTGTTCCAGCTGCTGCCGGGTGGCTTGTGGCTGGTTCAAGACTGAGTCTGTAATGTAGGAACTTTCCTGAGTATAAGGGACAGGCTCCTCTGAGGTCTGGCTCCTCCCATGTGTATACAGGAGGCAGTTTAGTCCAATGAGTGGGAAACATCTCTCTGAAAAGTCCTTCCCAGAGCTGGAATCTGGAGAGAGCCAAGTCAGGGCCGAAAGAGCATCGAGTTGAGTAACTGAGAGTATATCCATGTGGGCCCTGCTTCTTGGATATGGGATTTGATGCCAGAGGCCTCTGTTACAGGTGCCTTGCAGGCCTGGCTGCCCCTCTACCAGGCTTAGCAGGTGTTAATCTTGCAGATGTAGGCATGTCCCTTTCCCCTGGCTGCATGTGAGTCCTTGGGACCCAAACAGACAACTGGAATTTGGAGTGGTCTCGAGGAAGCAAATGCCAAGCCGACTGCAGAGCTGGTTCAGTTGCTGGCTGGGGGACACTGCAAATCTCATGGTTGGTTGGGGGTGAGAGTGCTGAGCTGTTTTGTGGGTACAATAGGCACAGGTTCTCCTGGAGGAGACACTGGGAGAGAAGGGATTACAGGGCAGGCTGGGTCTTTCAGGAGGTGGTGAGGCCAGGGCCTGGGGAAATGAGTAATTATGAGGACAATGAAATTGTATGGCTTTTGCTGAATGCAATCGATGGATCGGAAACAAAGCCATAAAAAGGCTGTAGGTGATGAATTAAGAATGGAAGGCAAAGCATGAGAGTTGTGCGCCCTTCTCTCAGCAGTTGGAAGAGAAAGCTGAGATCCAGAACTGAGACTGAGTGATAAGGGTGGGACACCAGGGGAAGCAGGATTTTGAATCCTACACCTGGGGCAAGTGGGATCTGCTATGCTTCTAGCCCCATTGAGAAGATTGAAAAGGAGCAGGACCCGGAGACATGGGATGGGGGTTGTCTGAGCCCATGACCTTGAGTCTGTCTCAGGTCCCCTAAGTGCTCTGGACCTGCTTTTAAAAGGCTAACACTTGAGCCTGGCACAGTGACTCAGTGGATAAATTCTCACTTTGCATGCATTAGGATCCTAAATGGGTGCCAGTTCATGTCCCAGATGCCCACTTCTCATCAAATTTTCTACTTATGGCTTGGGAAAGCAGCAGAGGATGATCCAAAGCCTTGAGACTCTGAACCCATGTGGAAGACTGGGAAGAAACTCCTGGACCCTGGCTTCTGATCAGCTCAGCTCTGGCCATTGAGGCCACTTGAGGAGTGAACCATCAGATGGAAGAACTTTCTTTTTGTCTCTTCCTTCTCTGTAAAAATCTGCCTTTCCAACAAAAATGAATTAATTAAAAAAAATGGCTAGCACCTGCTGTGACTTGAAAATGGCTCAGGGGCTTGTACACTATAACCACAGTTATCCTCCTGGACCTTAGGGTCATGCCACTGTGCCACCCAGCCAAGGGTAGGGCAAAGCAGGCATTTGAAGGAGCTGCAGGAACCATGGGTCACACGGGTGCCCATTATGCTGAGGGTACTGCCTCAGGACCAGGGGGTGCTAACGGATCACTCCAATGGCTCTTGGAAGCTTTGAAGATGAAGTGGCTCATACAGTGTGATGTAGAAAATGTCAGACTGTCATGGATAATGGTGGGAAATGGCATAAGAAAACTCAAAGGAATGGCATGCTGGAGAAGCTCTTCTGTGGGGAACAGGGAAGCTTCTCACCCGTATTCCATGCAAGGGCCCAACAGCCCTGCAAGAAGAGAAGGTGCTAGCATCCAGCAGGAGCTCAAGGCTGGGTCCATTTGAATGCCAGGTGAGGCCACAGAAGAGCTGATGGCAGCACAGGGATGCCTTGCAGCCATGGGCATCTGAGAAAGGAAAGAACAGGAGCCAAGAACAGAGCCAAGATAGACAAGGCACAGAAAGGTCGTGGTGACCATTGCAAATTTCTGGGTCTGGTTCGTAGACTGTGGTGCTTGTAGGAAGTGGTGCTCTGGTGTGAACACACTCCCACATAATGCACAGGTTAGCAGCTTCATCCCCAAAGTCACCTGTACCAGCAAGGGTTAGTCTTCCTTCCTTTGTGGCGCTCAGGAGGCCTCCTCAGGATGGTCCAAGTCACCCACTGGGAGACCCAGTAGAATCTACTGCCTTCTAGCTTTGGGTCAGCTCATCTCTGGCCATTGCTGCCTTTTAGGGAGTGATCCTTCTTCCTCTGTAAAAAAGGAACTGGCTGATGGATGATGAATGGGAAGCATGGCCGAGCTCTGGGACAGGTGTCTGAGTTCCCAGGAGTGATAAATAGGTTACAGAGGGTAGAGGGACATTTGTAGTGAATGCTGGAGGAGCTGCATGCTCTCGGGCATGTCAAAAAATCCTTCCCAAGTCAAGGGAGAATGGCTGCCTTTCACCCTCAGGAGGAAGACCAACACTCAGGGGCCTGGCTCAGTGTGTCATGTGGGACATGCCAGAATCCTACAGACCCAGCAGCAGAGGCTTGCTGCTCCTCATCATGTCCGTTGTCAAATGTCCACTGCCTGCAATGGAGACCAGCGCTGAGGCAACAAAATGGTAGCATCCTTCAAGGAACCAACTGGCTACTTGATGCCAAGTTGATGACACTGAACCCATTTTGCTCTTAAAGAGGAACTCCGAGTAGGCGTTTACCTTTCTTGTCAGCACTACATTCTGATGTATTCCATCCAGCCACCCAGGATTCTGTGTAGCATTGCATTTGGCAAAGAAAATCACTTTAGGGCAAAAAAGGAGAACACTGGGGATAAGCCCATGTGATCCTTCATGCCTGTCATATTACAGCAGACCCTGGCACTCTGAGGCAGTGGTTAGAAGGCATTTAGTAGCACAAGTGAGGTGCCAGTTTGGGGATACCATCTGTGAAAACGGGGCATCACTGTCCAGGATACAGTGGATCATATTCTGCTCACATTCTATCCTAGGAGGTAGGAAGCAGGGGATGGGGCTGAGAGGTAGGAGGAAGGATGGAGGATGCTTCCTATTTCCCAGTACTCCAGGGGACCCATTTGAGGAACCTGTGCTTCCTGTCTCCACCACACTAGGCTCTGTGGGGATCCAGGACCTGGTTTCCACAGGGGCCATGCTACTACCAGGGGATGCAGGAAAAGTCCCTCTCAACTTCAGGCCACATGTCATCCACTTTCTTTAGGCTATTTATGTTGACAGATCAACAGGCAAACAAAAATGTCCCTAGTGAGACTAAGGAACCTTGTTTCTGAAAGGGGAGGTTTGTTCCTGCACACACACACACACAGCATGGAAGAATGTGTTTGTCACAAAGGGACTTACATCTTGCCCAATTTTGACAGTAATTGGAGAAGTGCAAACATCTGAGCAGGAAGTACTTGGGACACACAGGAGGCCCGAGAAGGGTCAGAGCCTTTAGGGACAAACTCTGCTCAAGACACTCCTTGTGTTCCAGAGGCCAGTGTAGCCAGCCTGGGCAGAGGGGAAAAAGAAAGATTGCCTACTGCATCTACGGGGGCTGTAATTTGCCCTACACACCTTTCTCTGCTGTATCTCTTCAGGCAAAGAGAGGACCAGAAACCTGCAGCCTGGAATCAGACGAGGTCTGATCCTAGCATCTGTGTATAAGAAGTGGACCTGAATGGTGCTGGCAGTGGCACTGGGCCCTTGCGAACCCAGCTCTCCTTCCTGTAGCAGCCCGCGGTACTGCTTGATCTGAAGTCCTGGCTAAGTTTCTTCCCAGGACACATGCTGGGTCTGAAGGAGCTCCTTCCTCCCAGGTCAGTCTCCCCGCCTGGGGTAGGGGGCAGCCCTTGTCTAATAGCTGGTTGCTATGAGGCCCAGAGGCTTGTGGTTCTCCTTCGGTTCAGGGCCAGCTCCAGAGCATCTCCGGGAAGTGTCACATGGCCTTAATAACCTTTGCAACATGCTTGCATCTCTCCCTGTGCCCCAACCTGTGTCCTTGGCTCTGTCACAGCTGGTGTGCCTCAGAGCATCCTCGAGGCTGGCGAAGTGCAAGTCTGTCTGGGAGTCTGCTTCTGGGTGGGCCACTCCTGCAGTAGCATGGTTTCCCTCACTGGCATCTGTGTTTCGGGTCCTGCTGTAGGATGGCTGTATCTCCCATCATCATCATCTTCTTTTTAAAGATTCATTAATTTTTAATTGAAAGGCAAAGTTAAGAGGGAGGGGAAATAGAAGAAGGCCTTCCATCCACTGGTTCATTCTCCAAGTAGCTGTGATGGCTGATCCAAAGCTGTGGGAACCAGGAGCCTCTTCAGGATTTCCCATATGGTTACAGGGGCCCAAAAACTTGGGCCATTACTCTGCTGCTTTCCCAGGGAGCTGGAAGGGGAGTGAAGCTGCTGGGATATGAACTGGTACCCATATGGGATGTTGGTACCACAGGGTGGAGGATGAGCCACAGCACCAGCCCCAAGGCAGTATCCTTCTTGATAAACATTTTCTTAAGAAAGAAATGGCGTTCTGGTATTTCAGGGTGTAGTAGGATACACCCATCTCCCTTTGGACCACGTGCTTTGATTACAGTGGTCAACATCCATCTTCAGGAAACACCCCCTGCTGTGGTCTTTGGACTGACTCCTCCTTGCTTCTTCTGGGTCTTATTGCTGTTTAGCTACATGTCCGCTTCCACACAGGTGTAGTTAGCTTCCGGGAGATCAAGCCCAGGACTTAGCTCCTTCCATTTGGCTCCACCTGCTTGGTTGATACTTCTTATCCCTACCTGGTGAAAGATTTTTTGGATCAGATCTTCATTTCCTTCATTTATGTCTTCTTTCACATTCGTACCTGCTTCAAATTTGATAAATCTGCCTCCTGTGTCCTGGTTGTGGCCATTCATAAAAATGCTCATCCCAGGGGTTCCCAGAAGCTGCCCAGAGGTTGGCTGCCTCCCTACTGGAGTGTGCTCAGTGGCATCTGGGGACACTAGTCTCTCTGGTTCTGGGTCACCATCTTAAGCTCTTAACCTCCTTTTTGCTTACTGGTGCCTTCCAGCAGACCTGTGAGATCCACTTGCTCTGTTTTAGTGGCCTAGAACATGCTAGAAGTTAACCTAGTTCACACGGCTGTTAATCACCAGAGCCTGGGTCTGGGGCTGGTTTGGCTGATTCCACCATGAGTTGATGGTCACTGTTACAGACTGGCCACTTTCTCCTTTTGCTCACTTGGGAAGTGAGAGAAACACCCACTTTCTTTCTGGAACAGCATGGAGTGATGACTCTTAGCAGCAGGCAAAGCCATCAGCTTGGATGAGCCTATGTTCTCATCTCTCCTACAGAAAGCTCTGCAGCACAGAGAGGCTAAGTAGCCTTCCCTAAGTCACAGAGCAGGTTGAAGAATGCGTGAATTCTTCTATGCCATATTACCTTCGAAGGGGCTGGCAGAGTCTTCAAAGCAGTTGACTCAGTGCTTTAGGGTGCATGGTCACTTCCCACCCCTGCTTGCTCAGGAGAGGACCACGTGAAAGCAGGAGTCACTGGCTACTCTTTCCATTGGTTTGTGACTGTGTCCCTGACCCCTTCCAAACAGGGCCTGCTTCAGAGTGCCTGCTCAGGGTGCTATTTATTCACCAAGAAAATGGATTTATTGTGTGCAGTGTTGACCACGTGTGTAAGCATAGCCTCAAGTCCCATGCAAATGATTTCTTGAGAGTCAGTCCAATGCCTTGCCCTAGGTCGCCCCGACTAAGCAGTCAGTGTTATAAGTTAGCTCTCGGTTCTCAACTAGTTCTGCTGAAACCACGGCCAGAGCATTGCTCAGGTAGGGGTGGAAGATGACACCTGATCCCATTGCCAGGCTGCTCCTGCCGCCATATCTGTTCTGCCACCTCCCATACTATACCCAGACTGCAGCTGGACACTGCCAGTTCTACTGCAAAGGGACCTTGCAGCTTCATGCTGGCAGGGCTCCAAAAAGCTTATGGCAAATGGAATTGAGGCTACGTTTGCTTGACATAAACTTGTTTTGAAATCCCAGCATCACTTTCTCTTCCCTGCCTTTTTCATGGAGGTTTTGAAGATCTTTTTGCGCTGGGGCTGGGATTTCTTTCTTCTCTCTTACACACACACAGACACACACACACACACACACACACACACGAACACACAGGGTGTCTGACACAGCGTCAGAGCTCTGTCTCAACAAGCCCCTACACGAGACAATCGTCAATACTGCCAGAAACCCTTCCCGGCTGTAATTACGCACTGCTGTCCAGCCTGCGGGGAGAGCCCGGAGAGCACTGGATCCTCAGGGGACCATACTGCAGGATGAGCAAGGCGTAGCCAGGACACTGGGAGGCTCTCGGAGGACTGGAATCCGAGCTGTTGCTTTCTGCAGTGCAGGACACAGGGTACCCAGAATAGCAAAATATTTATTTAGAGTTATGACTCAGTTACCACGGGGAGCAGGGTCGGAGGAGGTTCAGGATTGTCAGGCGGCAGCTTCTTTTCCTATGCTTCCTGGTTTGGAGAGGGTAGCCTTGTGCTCAAGCTGGCCATGTGGGCTGCAGAGAGACTGACAGTCTCAGGATGGTGGTTGTCCTGGTCCTAACAGTGCCCTGACAGCCCCACAGGCCCCAGCAGCTATGCCCAGCCACCCTGGCCCTCCTCCTCATTTTTTTTGAAGGCTCTTTGGCTCTGTGGCCCACTTATGGGCTTCATCAGGCAGCCCCTGTCAGACATCCTTCAGGTGCACAGCCAGGTTAGTATGGCCCTATAACCAGGGCATTTGGTTCATGAATGGTGGCATGAAAAGAGAAGCTTATTTTGATGTCAACATCTTGAACTGTGCCTGCAAAGTAGCTTTCCCAAAGCACATGAAAGGTACAAATACTGTGGTGTAGGAGGTGAAGAGAGATTGAGAGAGCTTCCATCCACTGGCCCATGCCCAAATGGCAGCAACAGCTGGGGCTGGATCAGGCTGAAGTCAGGAGCCGGGAATTCCATCCAGGTTTCCCCATGAGAGGCAGGTGCCCCAATACCTAACTCTAGTGTCTGCTGCCTCCCCGAGGGTGTATTGCTAGGAAACTGGGTCAGAAGCAGAGGTGGGACTCGATCCTAGGCTAGGCACTCAGATACAGGATACAGGCATCCCAAGCAACAGAATAATCCAGTGGGCTACAGTGCCCAGCTCACTTCCTGTCCCCTTAAAGGAGGCTGTGTTGGACTTGTGGAATAGGAGTGCTGGAGTCCCCTTAGTGACCACCTAATCTCTTGTTTCTTTCTGCAGTAGAGGAAGCCAGGGGCTCTGTATCAGTCTGTACAGCGAGAAAGCGAAAGAACTAGGAGACCAGGTGAGCAGGCTCCCAGCTCTCTCTCACCCGCAGGGTGGTGTTGCCTATTCCAGCACATGGGACCATATCCGACCCCTACATGGCTCTGCCAGGGTTGCCCAGCAAAATGCTGCCAGCCACTGGCTGGAAGGATGGGAATGCATTGGCTGCCAGCCCTTGAGGCAAAAGTCAGGCTTTTGGGAGGGCTGGTTCTGTCTGCTGTGGAAACTGCTCTGTGGATTTCCACTGGTTTCAGTGGAAGACTGGTTAGCCATTTCTACAGACCTGGTTGTGGAGACATCAATTTCCATGTCTGCCTTCATCTTCGCCTGGTGCTCTCCCACTCTTGGTGTCTGCCTTCAAAAATTCTCCTTTAAATAAGGACATCAGTTGTACCAGAGCAGGGCAGCCCTGGCTGCCCAGGTACCTGGCTACCTATCACATTGTCAATAACCTTCCTTCTGAATAAGGTCTTCTCCTTAGGCACTAAGGGTTACATTTGAATTTTGGGAGGAAGATCTTCAATCCAGCAGAGAACATCAGCACAAGTGCTGCAACTCTGCTCTTGTTGCCCAAACCAAGTTTACATGGAGCGAGTCATAGTCTGATCAAATCAAATAGGACTTTCCTAGCAGTGAGGAAGGCTGCCAGAGCCTCCAACATGCATACTTTGACATGGGGACTCTGAAATTCCTCTGTGCCAACTGCTTGTGCTGGAAGCAGCCAGCTGCCTGGGCTGGGGAGCAGCAACAACAACAACAACAACAACAACAACAACAAACAACAGAGACAGGGAGAGGGCAGGGCCCAAAGGTGGGAGAGTCTGGTCCATGGGTTGTCGAAAGGTCTGAGATCACTAGGTCCTGCCTAGGCAATCACAGGTGAGATTTGAAATTCACTCACTCCACAGCAGGCTGATTTTTGAGTTGATGATTTTGTGTGGCACATGAATGATGCTATAAATATTCAAATGACCCTTGGCCCAAGGGTCCCATATGTGCCCAGTGAGGGTGCTTCACAAAGACATTTGGGTGCATATGGGTTCAGGAACTCCTTGAAATCAAAACAGAGCCATCTCAACATGTGTGTTTTCCGTACACCCCAGGCAGAGCCCTTTTGTACATGTGGGACAGGTGTCATTGCCATGCTAAGGAGTCAAGTCTGAGAAGGAAGAGCTGGTAATGATGGGGGACCCAGGTACTGAGTGGGCGAGTCCTTGCTCAGTGACAGCGGGGCTGGATCGGGGCACTCTGGCTGCCCATTCTCGGGGCTTCAGTTTTGCTGCCTCACCTGAGCCTGTTGGAGGCAAGGCTCCCATGATCCTCCTGGAAGGCTCTCCTGTCAGAGGCCACAGGGTTCTGGGGGCATTATCACAGTGACCCTTGGCCCCCCTACTCCATCTGACATTATTCTGTGGTGGTAAGACAGCCGTTCCGCCTTCTGCATCGCTGCCTTGGAAGCGCCAGGATTCCTGGTGGCCCTGCCCCCTCCTTCTTCATTTCTCCTGGCGTAATTAAAGGGAAAATGCTTTGCATTCATTTACCTTACACTTTATCAAATAACAGAGAGATGAATTAAGAGGTCTGCATTTCTATTTCAAGGTTCATGCGCTTTCACAAACTGTGCAAGTTGCGCTCTCAGAACTTGCCGCATCAGCAGGAAGCCTGCTGGAGATGTGGCCACCTCTCCCCTTCCCCTCTTTCCTCTTCCTGCTCCAGTGCCGTTTCTAAAGTGACAGGACACTCCAGGAATCGCCCAGAGACAAGTGTGAAATCATCCTTGGAGCTGCTATGATGCTCTCTCCGCTCCCCTCTGAGTTTCCCTCCCTTATTCTCACCTTCCTTCTCTTTCTTTACCCATTTTTCTTCCTAATCTTCCTCTTCCTCCTCATTTCTCCTCTCTTCCATTCTTTCTATCCCAGGGACGTTCTCTCTGTCCTACTTTCTTTGCCTTTTATTCCTTCCCTGCTTCCTCATTCATTCTCTTTTTCTCCTATTCTCTTTGTCTTTTTTTTCTTCCTCCCCTGTCACCCTCCGTTTTCCACCACCTTCTCTCTTACATGTTATGCATAAAGTCTTCCTCTAGTTGAAATGTTAGACTCTTGGTTCAAGTAACTTGACTGTAACAAACATTTATTCAGCACCTTCTGTATACAAAGGACTAGAGTAAACACCAATGGACACTGGAAATGTTTGTACCTTACATGGCTGCAATTCTTTCTAGTTAGCAAACAAGTCTGCATCCATAACTGTATATTAGATTCCTGCAGGAACCCTCTGGCATGGAGAACAGCGTCATTGGTTTTGCTTTCTGCAGTGAAGGAGCTGAAGTTGAAGTTGAAGTGGGTTAAGGAGTAGAGGCTTTTTATCTCCAATGGATGAAGAACTTCCTGGGTAAACAGGTGAATGCCTTGAGCCTTTTTTCTTTTAGAGTAATGGCTTTGGATGTACAATGCAAAATACACAGGGTTCTGGAGGCAACCGATTGTATTGAATTGCAATTTCCAAAAGGCTTAAAAAGCCCCACATGGTGATAGATGTGCCTGTTTATTAAGTCAGTAAGTTAAGGATTCCAACAATAATTGTAATTTTAAACCAATGAGTTTTGCTAATCAGACATGAGCAAACTGATCTTCTTGCTTTTTTGTCTGTAATTAATTTATATTAAAGGGAGGGAGGAAGAGAGAGAGAGAGAGAGCTCAAGAGAGAGATCTTCTATCAACTCGTTTTTTTCCCCAAATGGCTGCAGTGGCCAAGGCTGAGCCAAGTCTAAGTCGGCTCAGGGGTGGCAGGCCATTTTCTACTACAAGGAAGATGAGTAAGAGGTGAAACAACTGGGACTCAAACTGGTACTCATATACAATACTGGTGGTGCAGGTTACAGCTTAACTCACTGTGCCACAATGCAGACTCCAACTGCCTGCTTCTGTGAAGAGAGGCCTAGAGACACAGCCATGCTGCTTCATGTGGTGTTGCCTGCAGCTGCTTTAGAGCTAAGGCTGCAGAGGAGTGACCCAATACCCCAAATCCTTACTACATTTGGACATTTTGATAGAAATGTGATGACTCCTGCTATGGCTAATATTTTGGTACATCTGTAACAATTTTAATGGAAAAAGAAAACAAGTGATGGAAGTCTTAGATATTGACTGTGGTTTGTTGCTTCCATTTGTTGTTGAAGAATGTCACTTTCCCCTCTAAATTAATGAATTTTACCCATGGTACTGGTGGGAATGGAACGGAAACCCTGTGTGGTTGTTCTGGAAACCAGTGTTTATCCTAACTGCTTGATGTCTGGTACTGAGATTCTTACAGTCGGTGGATTATATGCATATGCACACAGTCACACGCCCACCCTTCCTGGCAGGTAGCCTCTGCCTAAGGCTACACAAAGGAGAAGGAGTGGCATGAACTGTAAGGGAGATGGTGCTTCTCAAAGCCTTAAGGCTCTGAAGTCTTTCGTAAGCTCAGGGCCACTGGTATAGTAGCGTGGGTTAGCATCTTATCAAGAGGGTTGACTAGGTTCTAACTTGGCTTACTCATCATGCATGTGTTGGAAGCAGGTATGGCACCTTTCTCAGTAGATTACAAATTGCTCTGTGGGCCGGGGCAACCTAGGTAAGGCTTCACCAAGTCTTATGACTGACCTTATGGTTGTGTCTAGTGCCATAGTTACTCATGCATGTGTGGCCAGCTTATTCAAAAACAAATACTTTCTGGTTCACAGATGGATTGGTGCTTACATGGTAACAGAAGAGGGCAGATCGTCATTATATTGGAAAATTTTCAAGGGCTTATTCTGCAAATTCTCATTACTCACCCCTTTACACCTATCATTCTTTCTCCCCAACAAATGCTCATGACTGATCTGTTGTGCGCCAGCCTCTTGCTAAGCCTCCAGGGACAGAGATGAGTCAGATGAAGCTGGATCCTGGGACTGTCCTTTCGTGGCTGTCTAACCTTGGATCTGTCCAACTCTATGAGTTCCACAATTCTATCTGTAAGATAAGAATCATAAATGCGCTTGAATTCTACCTCCCAGACCTGAGGGAAGCCCAAGGACACAATAGACGGAAGAGTGATGGGGGAAAAAGTCATTTCAAAAATTGAAAGGAAAGCGAGATCTCTTTAGCTCAGGTTGTTCTGATTGATTCATTGAAGAAGTGGCTTTGATGGGCAGGATTTGAAGAGGCTGTCAGTTAGCTGGGCCCAGAGGAGACACTATCATGGTGCTGTGAGTGAGGGCCAGAGGGGCTAAGAAGAGGCTGCGTCATCTTATTATTTCCCAGAGGAGCTGGGCCACTCAACACAGTCCCCGCTGAGACTTGAGAGCCAGCCAGGAGCCATTGTTATGAGAATATGTTTATTATGATCATCCTCATCAACATTACTATCATTATTAATGATACAATATTTGGAGCATTTATGCACATTAATTTTAAACAAGCATGTGCAGCTGCAAGATTTGAGGCTGCTACCAATAAGCAACCATAATATGGATCTTTAATTTACATAAAATCATTTATGCTAATTTAATTAGTCCTTTGTTTACAACTGAGGCTCACTCACCACCAGGTTGTGAGATAGGGCTCAACTGCAGCATAATGCAGAGTGGGAAGCCAAGTACACGCATCCACTATGCAGGGCTGCTGCAACTACAGAGTGGGAGGAATGGCCTGTTCTTTTGCGGGAGGACACATTCAGGCTCAGTAAGTACTCCTTTACACCTTCCCTCCTTTAAGCGCCTGGGCTAAGTACCCACCTGCTATTAACTAGTTCATGCCTGATAACCACCTGGTTTGAATCAGAGAGGGTTCAGCATCTGATCCAAGGTCAGCAGCTCTGAAGTAAGTCTCTGCTATTTCTCTCCACCGTTTTCTGTCTGCTTACCAATAGCCCTACAATGAGAAGCACGCACTTGCCTTAGCACAGGTGTATCCTCATTAAACAGTGGCTAAGAAAATGAATGAATGAATACATGAATGCACTACTATAATTCAAAGTGTTACTTTTAAAACATTGCTTCCTGGAAACTTGTAGCAGCTGTGAAAGGTGGGGTTTCCAAAGGGAGCCAAGAATGTGGGATAATGGAAAGTCTTTGCATTGTAAACTCAGACTTCACCCTGCTGACCATATGCTTAATTTGTGGCCTGACCTTGGCTTGACCTTGACTTTGGTCAAAGCACTCTCTCAATTCCAGTTTCTCCATTGCTCTGTCTGCAAAACAGAGAGAAGACTGCCTTGTCCTTCTAATCTGATGGGCCGGGGGAAAAAAAAAAGAAAAAAAGAGTGTGGAGAGGACTAACGCAGGGCGCCTGGGAATTATAAGGTGGCATTTGTCAGACTTGCCTTGGGAAACCTTGAAAAATTGAATGGAAACCACTGGGCTCATTCGTCTCCTTTTAACAGCCCCATGTCATCCCGCCTGGTCTTTTCCATTCCTGCTCTGTCCAATCCTGACAACATAATTTAGTTCCAGGGAACCTGAATAGAACACAGTGGACTGATATTTCCACCGCCTGGGCCTTGATTAATACCATCAGGGCAGCTACTGGTGAGGATGAGGAGTTGGAGAGGAGAAAGCTCTGCAACTCGCCGCCCCCGTTGTGTGCACACTGCACCTCATGATGCTGGGGTGCTTCCCTCTCCAGGCCCTGCATGCCCTGCCCGCCCCACCTGCTCTGAGTCCCTTACCTGGCATGTGTCTTCTTCCCTCTGACAGGTGAGCAATCTCTGGTAATGGGGCTGCAGAGTTTACAAGGAACCAGCTGCTTGTGCCTGCCCTTGAAGAACTCAGTCACAGGGAAATGCAAACCAAAGAACAAACCGGCAACATCTGCCTGAAGGTTGCATCAGGTACATTCTGGGATGGAGGCTCAGTGGGGCAGAAGGAAGAAAGAGCCCCCCTGTGCCTTCAACTTGAAGGTGGCAGGATTAGGGCAGTCTCCCCAGCGCAGGTGTACAGAGAGCATGAGAGAAGGACAAGGGATATAGTGGCCCTAGTGTAAGCCAGTAAAGGTGGTGGGGCAGGGAGGGGGGGAGGCTGACTCACCCCATTCAACATGAGGATGGCTCTGTGTGAGGTGGGGTGCTTCGATGCTGGTGCTGTTAGCAATTGGAAATGCAGGAAATGGAGCAAGGTCTCTTTCCAAGACAGGTTTTGAGGGTTTGCCTCAGCACTGCCTTCAGCTCCCCTTCCTCAAGAAGATAAAGGACAGGACATTGAAGGATGAATGGCTATGAAGTTGGAAGGCAGGTAAGGGGAGTCTCCATCCACAACCGTACTCCATGGAGTGAAGGTTAATGGCAAGTCCTAGCAGATGGCAGTGGTGGGGTAAGTGGGGGAGCCGGGAGAGAGAAAGGTGTCACGCAGAGGCCTTCCTCCCATCCGTGTGGGCAGGGTTTAGATGCGATGTTCTGGTAGTCCTGTGAAGATGGCATTTCCTGCTTTCCTGTTCAGACAGTTTTCACAGCAGGTGCTCCGTCAGAGCAGCCTGGAAACTGCTGGGCATACTCTGACCTGCCTCTAGGTTGCCTCCCAGGAGTACCTTTAATGGATCATGGAGGAGGCATCACAGCCCCCAGCCCCCTCCCCAGAGGAGAGGTGTGCCCAGCTGGCCCAGGAGCACCTGCATCAGCGGCTCTTCTCCACGGATATCAAGATTTATTGTTGCTCAAAATCAGATATTGACCTTGGCTTTCTGTCTATCAATATGTGACCCCTCCAGTCGATGAACCTGGATAGGCATGTCAGTGGCTGCTCATTATTTTCTTGGCCCTAAATGGGAACTTGCAGACCCCAGGGCGAGGTCTGGACCTCGGTGATGATGTGCTTTCAACCCTGTGCTCAGCATTTGTGATCGACGCTTTCCTAAACAGCCTGCATTCATATTCTCTCTCTCTCTCTCTCTCTCTCTCTCTCTCTCTTTCGCTTTCCACTAGAGAAGCTACTCAGGGTTCATAGCCACATGGCACCTATTTCCTTTCCTTGTTGTCAAACGTTTTAGGTTACTGACTTCTCATCTGGAAGGCTGGCTGGCCCCAGGCCACTGGGAAGCCCCATGTCTCTTTCTCATCTACATTATGCCAAGAGGACATGGGTGTTTTTCTGAGACTGTCTGGTGGCTACCCTGGGACCAGGGACTGTCTGTCTGAAATGCTCATGAATCAATCACCAACTTGAGCCAGGTAGCATACACAGTGATGTTTGAAGGGCTCAGACAGTCTGGGATGGAATTGGTGTACTACTCGTCCATGATGTTGAGTAGATTCTTTCTACTCTGTCTTTCCATGTCTCAGTTTCCCTATTTGTCACACAGATTGTTGCAGAATCAATGAGATAACCTATGGAATGTACTTAATGCTTAATGCTCAGCACAAAGTCCATGCTTGTGTGCAATACTGCGCCTGAATCTTTCCCTTCCAACCATAAAGTAGACAACATCACCCTCACCCACCCTTGAAATTGAGTGGACTATGTCAGGTTCAGGATGGTGACATTTTTATTTGAAATATTGATTTATTTCTATTTGAAAACCATTTGGAGATAGATGATAGATAGATAGATAGATAGATAGATAGATAGATAGATAGATAATCTTCCATCTGCTGGTTTTTTCTGGCTGTCAGTGGCCTGGGCTTAAGCTGGAAACCTGCAACTCCACCCTGGAATCCCATTTGGGTGCCAAGGGCCCAAGCCTTGGCTATCCTCTATGTTCTTTTTCCAGATGTATTAGCAAGAAGTTGGATGGGAAGTGGAGCAGCTGGGACTGGAACAGGTGCCCACATGGGCATTACAGGTGGAGGTGGTATACTTGGGTGTGCCATGATGCCAGCTTAGGGTTAGTGAAATTTGAGCTGGGATAATAGTCATGGCCACTTGATTGAACTCAGAAATGCCTACATAGCCAGCAACACAGTACTTCCAAGTGTGCCTGGGAAGATGTGGCCAGGAGATAATATGAGTGTCAGAATAAAGTGGGTTGGCCCTCACCAGTGTGGGTGGGCACTGTCCAGTCCATTGAGAGTCCCAACAGAACAGGGAGGCAGAGGAAGTTCAAACTCATTCTGTCCTCTGGAGCTGGCTCACCCATCTTCCACCCTGGGATGCTGGATTCCCTGGTTCTTGGGCTCCTGCTATTGGAGGAATTGTCCCTCTGGCCTTGTCACTTCTTCCGCTTGCGTACAACACTAAGGGTGCAGTGTGTACTCTCAGCACCACAAGCTGTGTGAGCAGATTCCCAGAATGTACCTCATTTTGTATCTGCCAACCTATTACTCTAATGGTCTTCGGGCAAGCCTGGCGAGCACAGGCAGGGAAAGCTGATCCTTAGTGTCTCCTTCCTGTAGTGGTGCCTGGGAAGGGCACATGCCTTGGGCAGTACAGCTCAGGGAAGACAGAGACCTGAGGCTCAACTGTGAGGCTGGGCACTGTGAGCTGCATTCAGAGCATGAGAAGTGGCAGGAGCTGCCATGGCTGCTCTGCGAACAAGAAGCAAACCTTTGTTGTGTCTCCCCTGGGCATCCCTCTGGGACAGGCAACCTGTCTAGATCCTCCAAGCCTTGTTCCCAGCATGATGTGTGCCCTGTCAGTGTAGAGTGATCCAGTAAAGCAGAGAAAATCTTGGCTCCCAGAGAGCATCTTCCACAGACACCTGTTGGGAAGTCATGTGTGTGTCCGGGGGTGAAGGGCAGGGGGAATCAGCCCCCTACCCAACCTTCTTCACAGAAGTCCACAGATCTGTAGGAAACAATTGGAAAGCTACTGCCCTGACCCAGGTTCCTCATGTTGCTGGGAGGGCCCTGAGATGCTGTGAGAGTGGTGATGGTCTGAATCATCCCTGGGGAGTCCAGATGGGATTCCACATCTGTGGTCCTCCAACCCTGCCTGTCCTTGGCTTTGTGGAGGTTCCCCTGTCCAACAGTTCCTATGTGTGAAATTCCTATCGACAACCGGAAAGGAACCCCCTTCTCTGGATCTGAGGATGTTTACATAGGTGGGGTGTATAGACTTAGCGTTTGGGCATGAGGGGCCGCAAGGTCCAGGCTTGCATTCTGGTCTCTTGCTTGTTGGCTCTGGGACTATGCTTAGCTAACAAGTTGCTTAGCCTTTTTGAGCCTCGGTTTCCTCATCTCTTCAATGAGAATATTTGTAGGACACTGTGAGTATTTCAACCAGTCCCTTGTGGTGCTACCATTTGCCTCATCACCCTCAGAAAACTCTCAGAGCTCACATAGATTCCAGACAGAAGAGCTGTCTAATCACTCTTGAGAAGAAAGGTTCCCTGAAACCTAGAAACCAGACCAGGATTCACTTGAGTCTTTCTCTTCCTCTAGGAAATCCAGTTGCATCTGCAGTGTCCACGCAATGATCACCTGCTCCAAGAAGTCCTCCCTGATTCCTCAGATGCTTCAGGAACATGCTCCTCGTTCTCTCTTATGCCTTCCTGCTCTGCCCCATATAGCATCATCAGCCTTGCTGATGAGGCAAAAACAGGTGCTTATGTTTCCTGTGGTCTGTTAGCATCTTTCTTCCCCTAGGAGGGCAAAGAGTGGAACTTGCTTGGTTGTGTCAGTAGTGATGAGTGAAGCACAATGCACAAGGCTGGGTTTCACTGAATGCTTGTTCACCCAAACTTGTGGTTCCTGGCATTGTTGCTTAGCTCCCTGTCACTTGACAGGTCTGTGTCTAACTGAAATCACAGGTGTGGCCCGAACCTCACCTGGGCATGACCTGCCAGCTGCCTCCCTGCAGAAAGGACTCACACAGCTACCATGAATGAAAATGATCTGGAGTGCCAAGTGGGGTCCCCATGGGATTAGTAACTGCAGGTCAACTAGTTAGCTGCTTTGCCACCCCAGGTCACGGCATACCTATTCTTTCCCTCTCTCCTGTTACTACCCTTGCAGGAGAAACCCCTAGTCTGTCCTGGGTTTTGGCCTCAGTGCTGCCAATGCAGGAGGTCTGTGGGGTTGCTTCTCAGCACCCAGGCCTCAGCCCAGCTTGTTTTCTTCTGCATGGAAGCCCCTCGAAATAAATCACTGGGCTGCTCAAAATCCTACAAGTGCTGCTCTGCATACTCTCTCTCATGGGGTCCTGGACCACGTTGCTGGCTCGAGGGAGCAATGTATTCGTTTCGATGCCAACTGCAGCTCCCTGGGACCACCCTGTGTGTAAGAATTTTGGGTCTGGGGGATATCTGGTGGGCTCCTGATGGCAGTGATACAGGAGTAGATCATCTCTGAAGGAGAGAAATGTCTGGGACTGAGTGGGGAGAGGTGACACGGCCAGGGCTAAGCAAGTGGTACCCCTCCCAGATGGTGCCTGTTACTTGGCTGTCCTAGACATGCTAGCAGGGATCCCTCCTGTCTGTATGCAAGTGACCTGTCTCGTGGTTGAAATCTGCAGCAGCACCTCAGAGGATTCTGATAGAGGGCTCATGGATCCCATAGGAAAAGTAGTTTTCTTGGGAAACTACAGTCTGGGGAGGTTTCTGAGAGCCAGATGTAGTCAGGGCAGAGGGGGCTACCTGGTTGTGCCCAGCCTGGTGGCTATCACCCAACAGGTCCTCAAATAGGGGGAGAGTGATAGGTGTTAGATGGTCTGTGTCCCTGCATCCCAGGAGCCTGGCCCTCAGGTGGGTCCTTGGCGGCCAGAGGTTCTCTCTGCTCCCTGCAGTGCCACCATCAGCCTCCGGATGCACAGAGACCCTCCGTAATGAGTTTCTATTAAAAGAGCTGAATCCCGACTCTCCGAACTCAATGTTCAGAATAAACAATGGGGCAGAATCCTATTAAAGAAGGCTTCCAACACAGACAAATTAAGCCCTTGGGAATGCTGTACAAAGAATACATTTTTTTTTTCCGTGTCGAACCGAGATCAATAGAGGAAAACAAATAATTCCAGGCGGGAGGCGGCAGTATGACACCCGGGTCTGGGCAGGGCTGATCGTTGACTTGGCTCCTAGGACACGGTAGGGGGTGAAGCGCAAAGAGAACGAGGCGCAGAGGCAGGAGCTGGCGATGGGTGTAGGGGTGTCAGATTTCCCGGGAAGCCCCCCGCCATACGTTTATCTCTGTGGAGGCTCTCCTGCTCCCCACCCCACCCAGGCTTTCTCTGGGGGATGAGGGAGCCTGGATCAGCCCAGGGAGGGCTGTCCCCAACAGAGGAGTGGCAGCTTTGTTAGTCAAGGAGGGATCTTCCTGCAGGGACCTTGTGAAGGGAGAGTCCAGGCCACCACACAGGCTCCTGGCACTCCCACCGTAGCCTTCTCCTCTTGCTTCCTCTTGTATCCTGACCCCTGCCTGCCAGCCTAGGGGTACCTGTTCCCTGCTGTGTAGGGAGATCTTAGCCAGGATGTCAGGCCGAGCCGGAGAGCGCGTTTCTGAATTTCTTCTCCTCCTTGCAGGTTTCTTTCTTTATCTCTCTCTCTCTTTTTAGAAGATTTATTTATTTTTATTGGAATGACATATTTTTACAGAGAGAAGGAGAGACAGAGAGAAAGATATTCAATCTGCTGGTTCACTTTCCAAATGACCACAATGGCTGGAGCTAATCTAAAGCCAGGAGCCAGGAGTTTCTTTTGGGTCTCCCACACGGATATAGAGTCCCAAGGATTTGGATTGTTCTCTACTGCTTTCCCAGGCCACAAGCAGGGAGCTGGATGGGAAGTGGAGCAACTGGGACATGAACTGGCACCCATAGGGGATGTTGGTACATGCAAGGTAAGGCCATTGAGCCATTGCGCCATGCCCTTCTTGTAGATTTCTAATGGTCTGAGTGGCATCCTGGTGTGTCTCCATCTCATCTGGTGCTGCCTGGGAAACCTGAGCACATGTGTGCTCGTTCATAAAGTCAGTGTGCCACCCACCAATACCTCAGGGCCCCTTTTAGTCCACCTAGCACCTTATCAGTGTGTTCATTTCCACACTGACCATGGAGACCGAGAGTAGGCCAAGCCCTGGGTGGGATCCCTGGACAGCAGGGGCTCATGCATGGCTCTCATGTGTCCATGCTAACAGATGCAGAAAGAGACCCAGAAGCAGAGGGCAATGGGGGTTCAAGTCGTGGAGACAGCAGGTGATGAAGCCGAATTTGGAGTCCAGTACCCATGCCCTCTTGCTGGGAACTTGTGCCTGGGTTCCCTTGTACGCCCTGCACTTCCCCACAGGCTCTGCATCTATTTACTGCTTCAAAGCAGCTCCGCAGTCCACCAGGACAAGTCTACCAGCCTACCCAGGGAAGAAACTGATGCCAGATAGCATTGGTAGCCACCCAAAGTCTGGAGCTTCTAGGGTGTGGCTGAGTCATCTGCCTCCAGGAGATCATAGAGACCAGGAAAGCAAGATAGCGTCTCAGGGGCCCATGGGATGATGGGAAGCAGGATGGAGAGAAGGTATCCCTGGCAGTTGTGGGTGGAAGGTGCTTGGTCATTACACAGGGCCAGTAGGGGCTGCTGCCCTGCAGCTCTCCCCACTCACCTTGGGGATTATGGCTGCATGCCACCCTGTTCATCAAGGCCCTGAGAAGTCCTGTGGCATCTCTGTCTTTCCCAGTGTCTGCTTATCCTGCCTCGTGGTGAACGCCCTTCCTTGTCGCCTCAAAATGTTTTCTAACCTCCTGGGTCTACTCTTCCTGGGGAAACTACTGCTAGGCTACACAGCTGGACAGAGGGAGGAGTTAGGGAGACAGGAAGTCTCATGTGGAATGTTTCAGATGCCAAGGGAAGGAGAATTTCCAGGGAGGAGAAGGGGTGCTTAGAGATCAGTGCCCCAGAGAAGCTGGGGAGGCTGAGATCTGAGGCAAGATCTATTGAATTGGGTACAGGGGGAGGCTGGGATGTAAGTAACAGAGTTACAGAGCTGATGCATGGCATATGCAAGTGGGAGAAATGGTGAGATCAGGCTGACAATTCGGTCCAACATCAGGAACCCAAGAACCAGGGGATCCAGCATCCCAGGGTGTAAGATAGGTGAGCTGGTGCAGAGGACCAGGAGGAATTGTACTTCCTCCACCTCCATGTTCTGTTGTGGCCCTCTGCCTGCGACTCTGGTCTTCCATATGGGTGCTGGTTCATGTCCTAGATGTTCCACTTCTGGCCCAGCTCCCTGCTAATGCAGGAGAAGTACCTGGGTTCCCTGCATCGATGTGGGGGATCAGGGTGAAGCTTCTGCCTACTGACACAGCTCTAGCCACTTCCAGCCAATTGGGAAGTTAATCGGAGGATAGAATATATCTTTTTTTCTGTTTCCCTTTTCCTCTCTTTCTTTCTCCTCTTTGACTTTCAAATAAAATACATACATTTTTAAAATCACATAAATAAATCACAGGCAGCCACCTGAGTTGGCAGTTGGGAGGATGCAAACAGGCATGATGACTGATTGGGTGGGGTACATACACCTGCGCAGAAGCAGCAGCACTTGCCTTTGCTTGCCTGGCAGCAATATGACACAGGCTCTCTTGGGGGCCCAGGAGAGGATGCTAATTGCACTTGGTGAGAGTTAGAAAGGGAAGCCATTCCAGTAGACATCAGTAGGAAGCTGACTAAAGACCTTAGGCACGTGCACCCGTTAGCTGTTAGAGAGTGTGATGAAGGTGCTTAGGTACTGATCCCCAAGAGCGCAGGGAGTTACAAAGCAAGTTGCATGGTGAGACCTACAATGGGGTGCTCCAAATGTGACCCAATCAGCAAACACACACACACACACACACACAGAGAGAGAGAGAGAGAGAGAGAGAGAGAGAAGACCAGAGCATCTGGAGTTAGGAGAGCAAGCTCTTAGTTCAGAATTAAATATATATATATATATAATTTACTTGAAAGAGGAAAGGAAGGGGAGATCTTCTCTTCATTGATTCTCATTCCCTAAATGCCTGTAACAGCTAGAGCCAGGCCAGGCCCAAACCAGGACCCAGAAATTCAATCAGGGTTGGGTCTTAGGGATCTAAACGCTTGAACCATTTCTGTTGCCTCCCAGGGTACACATTAGCAGGAAGCTGGAACTGGAATTGGACCTCAATTCCAGTCTGATATGGCATACAGGTATCCCAAGCAGTGACTTAGCCACTGCTCCAAACATCTGCCTCCCAGAATATTTTTCTAGTGTTTATTCATTTAAAGTCATAGTTACACAGAGAGAGGGACACACACACACAGACACAGATCTTCCATACCCATATTCACTCTCTAGATGACTACCACAGTCAAGGCTGGACCATAAAGAAGCCAGGAGCCAAGAGCTTCATCTGGGTTTCCCTTATTGGTGGCAAAGATCCAAACACTTGGGCCATCGTCTGCTACTTTCCCAGGAGCATTAGCAGGGGGATGGGTTGAAAGTTCAGCAGCCAGGACATGAACTAGAGTCTATGTGAAACACCATTTGTCAGGTGGTGGCTTAAGCCATTATACTACAACATGGCCTCCTGCACCACTCTGTCCAGAATAATTTTTAAATCTAGCCTGTTATTTACTAAAAGGCATAATTTTGGGCAAACAATGGAAGCTATGTGCACCTCAGCTTGTACGTCTGCAAATAGGGAAAACTATCTATCTCTCACCCTCAAGACTGATGGAGTTTAACAGGAGCACAGGAGGCTGGCTGCTGACCAGAGCTGGGTCAGTTAGCTGTTTCTCCGAGGGTGCTATTCTGTTCTAATGTGAGCATCCTGCCTCACATCTCAAACCAGCGATCGACGTGTGGTTTGCAACTGACAGCTCTGAGCACCGGGTCATGGTTTAACTGACAACTGGTTGCACCTCTTGATGGCAAATAAAATCCCAGCATATCTCACAGTGGAAGGTATCTTTGGGACAATGGAATTAGCATTATTCCCAGTGGGGGCCGTTGGCTGGGGATGGAAGCTCTGATGAGAACGTGGTGGAACACATACCTCTAGTGCATATATGGGGCTCCCTTGAAGAAGTGTGCTGGGGGCTGGGTTTTGGGGCCTGCAGCCTTGACCACGATCAGCCCGGGGCTTTTACACACAACGTGTACTCATGTTTACATGTGGTTTCAGTTAGCGTTGCTTGGTAGCAGCAGCAGACACGCACACTGAGAAGCAGGCTCTGGGGTGTGTGGGGAGTGGGGCAGGGGCCAAGGCCTTCCCCAGAGGCTCAGAGAAGGAGACATCTGGCGTGCAGGCTGCCCCAGCTGAGACCTGTGACCTCCAGTCTTGTCCTCCCATCCCTGGCCCTGATGGCTTTTGCCACTTTTCTTTGATTTTCCATCTTTGAGAGATTCCCCAGCTTCACAGTAGGGCACAGGGTGGGCAGAGGATGGAGTGGCTGAGTCTTCTGACCATTATGGACCCAGCTACAGATCTGCACAGTCCCAGCATCCTTTGCAGCAAGGACACATGCCAGCGGGTCAATCTGGAGCAGGGGCAAAGCACAACTTTGTGAGTGGTGTGAGGTTGATAGCAGCCTTGTCCCTCTCCAAGGACAATGCTGGTCTGGGCAGAATGGCAGTGTCTGTACCCCTCCCTGTGCAGTGGGTGTTGACTTGGGTATGGCTTGCTGGGGCCTATGTGGCTGGGATTCTTTCTCTGTGGCCTGGCTTATCCGTTTCTGTGTCTGGCTGTCAGTCGTCTCACCTCCTTTGGAATACATTCCCCTTTCTGCTTCAATTTGCCCCAGTTGGTTCTGTTTCCAGCCACCAGGAAGCCTGGCTGACTGTTTGCATCACTTCCTCCAGATGCAACTCCCACAGGAGAAGCCAGGGCACGTGCCTGCTCCCTGGGGAGGCCCAGGAGCCTGCGGAACTGGCACTGGCCCTTTGGCTTTGGCAATCGCAGGCAGCAACCTGGAATTCCCCATCCACCAGGGCCACATGCGATGGGGAACAGGCAGACCCCAGGAGCAAAGCAGACTGCTGTTGGTGTAGGGATGGGGATGAGGCCAGCAAACCATGCTCATGCACACTAGCCTTGCCTTATTGGGAGAAATGTCTCCCTTCCTTCACTCATTCATTCAGCAAACTGGAAGCCCAGCAGGTGCAGACGAGGTCTGGTGCTGAGGACACAAGGATACAGGTCTGTTTCCAGTGAGTTAACAGAGAAAGGAGATAGACCTGGGGCTGTCGAACCAGAAGGCTCAGATGCTGTGAGGCAATTCAGGAAGGCTCCTGGCCCTTGGCAGGGAGGCAGAATGGGCAGGGAATGGCAGGGTGATGAGGGAAGGCCAGGAAGCACAGAAGAGGATCAGGGAGAAAGCAGTGCCCCCTGCCTAGGATCCTGTAGGGTCAGCTCCTGCCTCTGGCTCAGGGGTGGGGTGGGCCAGGGTGTAAGTGGTAGAGGGTCCTCAGCTAGGCAGGGGTCGTGGGAGACAAGCCTGAGGGTCATGCTGGAGCTTGGGGGTGGGCTTCTGAGTGTCTAGGGAAGTGAGTCGGAGACCCCAGGTCAGTTGGGAGAGATTAGCTGTTGAATCACCTTTGAGGAAGATGGCCTTGGGTCAGGTGTCAGCCTAGCAGCTGCTCCTGGTTCCACCCCCAGAGACTACAGCACTACCCTTTCTGCTCCATGAGATCCTCAAGGCCGCCCCACTTGGGCCTGTTTAACCTCTTGAGACTGCACGAAGCAGCTGATTCCTCAGTGCATGTGTGGGAGCCCCTGTTATTACTCCCAGTGCCTGGGAAGCTCTGACACCCCCCAGGAACAGCTCCTCCTGTTGGGCCACATGCACTCTCCCTTCTGAGAAGGGGCAAGGGCTATAACAAAAGCCCTCCATCACAGGTGAATGAGATGATTGGTGGCTTGTGTTCGAACCCCCTGGGCCTGTAGAGACCTAGTATGGAAAGTATGGAAAGGGCGGCATGACTGGGGCTAGGCCTTGTGACTGGGGTGCTCAGATGGAGTAGATATGGGGTTTCCATGGATGCTAGAGTGTGGGCTCCTACAAGGGATGGACCTACAGTTGGTCCTTGCAGCAGCCAAGGGCGTGGGGGCTGCAGGAGCAGGTCCCTAAGAGGGAAGGGGGTGTTAGGTGAGGCCAGAAGACAGAGTTTCTGGAACCACCAGTCTGCGAGCTCCAGGGTTTGCTTTCTGACAGTGTGTCCTGGGACATCCAAAAAACCCTCTGCTTGTGGTTGTCAGGCAGTAGAAATCCAGAGGGAGAATGTGCAAGCCTGGGGCCTTGAGCTGTGCCATCACCTCTGTCATCTCCAAGCTCAAGGTGAAGGGGGCTCTAGGGGCAGGCGCTTGCCCTAGTGCTAAAGATGTCTGCCATGTCAGGGCACCTGGGTTTGATCCCTGGTTCTGCTCCCTGCTTCAGCTTCTGGCTCATACACATGCTGGGGGGCAGCAGGGTAACTCAAGGGGTTGGCTTCCTGCCACCCAAGTGAGACACCTGAGCGAGGTGCAGGTACTTAGCTTTGGCCTCAGCCTGGCTGCTGTGGGCATCTAGGGAATAAATTATAGATGGGAGTTGTCTCTCATAAACAAACACATGAATAAGAATTTAGGAAGAAACTCCACCTCACAGCATCTCGCCCATGTTCTTGGAGGTAGAGGCTGTGGCATATGGAAAGGGTGGTGATTACAGGAAGGTCAGACTCATAGACATCCCTCAAGGCACCTGCCACTTTCCAGGGGTACCTCTGTCACAGGCTTCCCCTAGTTGAATGGAAGCTGGGAAATGTGTTTTAGCTGATCTGAACAAATCCGAAGGTTCTGTTTATAGGAAAGGAAGGGGTTAAACAGCTGGCCGAGTCTAGCTGAGGAGAGTGGTGTAGTAGTCTTACCCAACTTTGAGGTACATCTACTCCCCACTACACGACCCTCAGCAGGTGTCCCGTCCCAGTGTCCTTCAGGGTTACTACTGCGAGGTTCAATGTGATGTGCATTCCTGGGGGCTGCCCAGCTGCCTCTTGTCCATTCTACCAATTGAGCCAGATGGCAGGCGGTGTGGCTCTGTCCCCCAGGTCTAGGGGACTTGTGCCTTCCCTATGGGGAAGGCAACGAGCCCCTCCTAGCATGTTTCCTGTGGCCCGAAGCCCAGCCTCAGCCCAAATGCAATTTGCCCTTCCTCCTCCAGCCCCGAGCCCGGAGCCAGCCGGCCCATCTGGTTCTATTTCACTCCGTGTTATTCATCAGGATGTGTTAGCCAGCAGTTATTTGATGTTCAGGAAGAATTCTGAAGCTTTTCAAAGAAGTAAATAAAATCCTTTATCCCCTAAAGAATCGTGAAATTGCATTTGGAGGAGGAGATGGTGGGCGACCCGTGAGGTCCCTGCGACTCCTTCCTGGCCTGACATAAGGACCTGGAGGTTCCTGGGTTTGCCTGTGGATGGCCACACCCTCCCTGATCCTGAACTCAGCTGTACCTTCCTAGGAGCCCACTTCAGACCTTTCTTGATCTGCTGGGTGATTCCCAAATTTGGGAACATAAAAAGGCTCCCAGTAAGGTTGATCCAGTCTGGCTCTTGCTTTCCAGCCAACAAAGCTTTTAGGAAGAAATCCCTGTATCTCGCAGACCCTGTGTGCCCTGGGGAGCGGGGAGCCAGGATGCCTGCTGCTGTGTTCTCAGCTGTGGAGCAGCTGGCAAGGGCTGACACAGAACCCGTGGTCAGGGCTTGGCTTAGCACACTTCCTGCAAGCCTGGTGTGTACAAAGTGAGGGGCTGCAGGCTCCCTCCTCTCTGTGCTCATTTACTGGAGTCAGTGACAGAGACACTTGCAGGTTATGACATCCCGGGAGGGCCAGGTACCAGCTCTGCCTGGCCAGGCTCTTGCTGTGAAGTGAGTTCATCTTCCATCCTAATGTTTCCCTCGCCCTGGAGTCCACGCCATCCCTGACTTTTTCTCTCCATGCTGCATGGCAACTTTCCCAGAAAAACTCAAATGACAGCCCACATTAGTCTCCTGTGGAAAGGACTCTGGCCTTCGGTTGTTTGAAGCCACTGAAGCCCTGCTTTCTACCTGGCTGAGCGTGGGTACCTCATTCAGCAAAGCATCGGGCTGAGTGAGTGAGCAGCACCTGTCACACTGTGCAGAGACACGTGGGGCTTGTGTCCTATACTCTGTGTTTGTTGTCATGCTCTGTTCTGCTCCAGAGCCCACATGAGTGGCTGGTTAGCAGGGCCTGAGGTGCCTGACTCACACAAAAACCTTGGGTACCCAGGCCTCTCCAGCCGTTATACAGCAAATCCTGCCATACCCAGAGACTCCCTCCTAACTTCCCTCACGACAGCTTGCAACCCAGGCTATGAAACATTGATCACTCCAAATGGAACGCCCATCTTGCCTTTGATATCCTCAACTGCTCTCTGCATAAGACAACAGCAGCTTTCTGCAGCCCAGCGTGATGGATGACATCAAAGCCGCCTTCCCCATGCAGCTACCGGCTCTCAGCAGCTCTGGAGCTCAGCAAGCAAAATACCAGGCAGAAAGTGTGACAATCTCCCCTACCCCACACCCTGCCCCTGCTGACTGCCTCTTTGGGGTTCAGACTCACAGGAAAAGCACCTGGATGTCTGGTCCAGACAAACATTCTTGGGTGACTCATGCACGGTCTGGGCATAAGGCCATCTTGACTTGTTGTTGGAGCTGTGGGATATGATGGGGATGGGAGTCAAGTAAGCCAGGTGGGAGTCCTGACCTGCCGCCCCCTTGTCAACTCAGGAACCTCAGGAGGTTTGCTGCATCCTCATTGGTCAAATTGAGGTGATTCAATATGGCACTTAGACAAGCCACTGGGAAGGGGCTGGAAGCCCCAGCTCCTGGCCTGGGTAACTGCATAACCTGAAGACCCTTGTCTTGGCCTACCTCTGAGCTTGTTACATCAAGAGGGAGCATTTCAGCAGCGTCCTGCATCCTTCAGAGGGCAGTCGCTGACAGGTGAATGACCATCACTCTCTTCCTTTCGATCAGCCCTACTCCCTATGGTAGGGCATGTATCTTATTGAAACTCTGTTTACTAGACTCACTACTGCATATGAAGCTTTTCCCATGGATCAAGCTCTTGGCAAAGTAATTGGCCCGAGACTTCTCACATCAGCACTACTTCCATCTGTCAGGTAGCTGCTACCATGGGATCTGATGATCAGATGAGAACAAGCAAGGACATGTCTCAAAGAAATGGGTCAACTGAGATTTCAAGCCAAGACAATTGGATGCTAATGTTCAAGTTTTTCACCCAGATTTATTTGAAACGCTGATAGAGCGTGGAAGAGAGAGAGAGAAAACCTCTACCCTGGGATTTCCTCCCCAAATGGCTTGCAATGTCTAGGTCTGGGCCAGATCAAATCCAGAAGTCTGGAACTCCATCTGGGGCTCCTGTTTGGGTGCAGGATTCCAAGCCCTTGGAATATCTTCTGTTGTCTTCTGAGGTGCATCAACAGAGAATTGATTCAGAAGTGGAGCAGCTAGGATTTGAACCACCACTCCTATGGGATGCCTGCATCAGAGGCAGTGGCTTAACCCATTGTGCCACAGTATTAGTCCCTCATCCAAGCTCTTGCCTCTGTCTTCTAGTTGCTACTGGCCTGGTTTGAAGTGCCCAGTGCTGTGTGTACCGAAGCTCAATTGATGCAAGTGAACCACATCAGATGCTATGAGAAGGCTTCTCTGTAGATGCACAATAGCAATGTCACGTGCACACATACTCCCTCATGGTTGAAGAACATGTAGCTTGACCATCTCCAGGCTCTTTTTTGTTCCTAGAGTGCCCCTCCCAGGAATGGGCTCAGGAGCTTAACAGTCTGCAGGGCAGACCTCACTGGCATGGTGGGGGAAGAGCTGAGCACAACCAGTGTAGCTCTCATCCACTTCCCAGACTGTTAGTACAGAGAAGTGTCATACACAGTGACACTGTCCACTCCTCTTCTCTGCCACCCTGCCATGCTACCAGCTCTACAATGCTACAATGGCTCATGGCACACCTTCCCTCCCTGCCACTGCCCCACAAGCTGCAGGACTTCATGGAAGATTGGCTGGCATCGCAGTCTGAGGGACTGCCATTTGCAGCAGGAAGAAGTCCATTGCAGCAGCTACTGTCAGAATACCAGGGACACTTGGCCTAGCCCCCACCCAGGAGCCCTGCCCTTCACTGCTGGCACTGGCTTCTGCGGTCACACAGTTATCTGCCCCTTGGTCAGAGATTGGAGGAAAACATTGGTTTCCCAAGGCTTTCATTTTCTCTCTGCATGTTGCTCAACCTTGTGGCTTTAACTTTGCAGGGTTGGGGTGGGGAGTGGGGTGAGTGAGAAAGGAGGGAAGACCAGGGGCTGGAAGGTAAGCCGGAAGAGCTGCTAGCTCCAGAATGGGGAGCACCGCCCTGGGCTGGCAAAGAGGAGGAGGAGACAGATCACAGAGTGACTGGGGTCTTCTCCATGGGCTCTACCATCAGGACAGGAAAGTGTTGCCTATCTTACTCAGAGGTGAGAGCGACAAAAAAAGCGGCAGATGTGCCCTGAGATTGTAGGCTTGAGCTCCCGGCCTTGATTACCAATTCCTATGGAGTCACCTGCCCTTACCAGGGGTAACAGCTGTTTGCTTTCTTGGAGGAGATCTCTCACATCCTGATGACTCAGTTCCTTCATGTGGGCAGTCACTAGGAAGACTTTACTCTTAATAATTTAGTTATTTTATTTTCAGAACAGTTACAAAAAGAGAGAGAAGATATATATATATATGGAGAGAGAGAGAAAGATATCTTCCAGATGGTCACAATGGATAGGGCTGGACCAGGCTTAAGCCAGGGGCCAGGAGCTTCACCAGGGTCTCCCATATGAGGACAGGGTCCTAAGCACTTGGAGCCATCCTCTATTGCTTTCCCAGACCATTAGCTGGGAGCTGGGTCAGAAGTAGAGCAGCCAGGGACTGGAGCCAATGCTCATGTGGGATGCTGACACCTCAGTTGGCCACTAAACTTGTTATACCAGGCAGGACACTGCCTTCTGGAGAAACTTTGGAATCCCTGCTCATGGCCAGTCACCGGAGTCACCCTTAAGAGGCAGCCACTCTCCTTACAGTGGATATCGGATAGTATCAGAACCACCTCTGGATCCCTCCACCAAACCCTGGTCGGATATTTCATTCAGAATCCCAGCCAATCTTCCCTGCTTTCTGTCTACCTGGAAAAGTCAAAGGGGAACTAGGTAGTTTGGGGAAATTTAATCATGCCATTCTTGGTCTTTTGGTTGGGAAATAAAACTCATGCAGTCCCTGGAAGGGGTAAATGAAGCTTAGTCAGGCAGTATGTTGAATATCAGTGCATGGTAGGTGCTCAGCAAATGTGTGTGGACAAAGAGCTCTGCATCCAGATGCAGGACATCTGGACGTCAGGATGACATCATCATGGATGCTTTGTGGGCAGAGCTTGGGACCGCTTCCTTAGTCCAGAACCCATCCTCTGACCACGAGCGTCAGCCAGCTGCAGACAGCTGCTCCATGGGTCAGCCCACAAAAGAAACACAATCACCATGTCCCCATACAGTCTGGGGAGTTGAATCATCACTCCTGCCATTGCACCTGACCCTGGACAAAGCCCAAGCTAGGCCCTTAGAGATCTGTTCAGGGCCATGAGTTCCACTCTGGATCTGACCCTGAGAGACACAGCAAATTAACCCACTACCCCCACAGGCACACTCCTGTGTGGCGTCATTTGTCATCTGCAGCAGCTACTTTGGAGTGGCGGGCACTGAAGTGGAACTGCTGTGGGTGCTCGGGGACCTGCCCCTGAGCATGTGGCCTCATCATCCTCCTGGCACATGCAAACGGACAGAGTCAGCTGCTGGCTCTGCCTGGCCCTATGCTGGGCACTTTGTGCCATTGCACTGAATGCTCATAAAACACTTAGGAAACAGCATTGTTCCCAATTAACAGGAAAAGAAGCCAGTGGCCCAAAGGTCTCCTGGGAGTTGCTGTGAGGTGGCCTGGAAGCCCAAGGCTGGCTCTGCAGCCTGTGTTGCTAACCTAAGAGCAGCCAGCAAAGCTCAGGGCAGCTATCCTTATTCAGCCCTTGAGACACTTTCACAATCAGATCTTTACTATTGTTACTATTGCTGACCCCAGTGGTGGGGAAATGGCACTTTTGGCTGCCCAAGGGACTTGTCCAAGGTCACACATGCAGTTTCTGGAACCGAACTGGCTTTTGAATCCGGGCGTGTCTGTCTTTGGGCTCTCATTAGACTTCGTGTTGAAAAGTTGTTCATTTGTACATTTTAAGATTTATTTTCATTGGAAAGTTAGATTGACGGAGAGACAAGATCTTCCATCTGCGATTTTACTCCCCCAATGACTGCAGTGGCTGGAACGAAGCCAACCTGAAGCCAGGAGCCAGGAGCTTCTTCCGGGTCTCCCACATGGATTCAGAGATTAAGTCTCTGAGCCTTCCCCTACTGCCTGTTCATACCACAAGCAGGGAACTGGATGGGAAGTGGAGCATCTAGGAGATGAACCAGCACCCGTATGGGATCCTAGCACTTGGAAGGCATGGATTTAGCCACTGAGCATAACACTCTTCTTAGCAGTTGTTATGGGCAAGACTCTGTGGGAGACCTTTGAAAGTTACAGAAATGGAGACTCCAGCTCCCTGCCCTTGATGTCTCAGCCATCCTTCCCCTCTTAGCTCTACTCTCTGCCCTCTGTTGGCCATGCTAGCATCCATCTGCTTGCCCTGATTTCAGCTGTGTTCAGGGTCTGCAGCCCTCCCTCTGAAGGGCCAGGAAGGCCTGGCTTACAAGCTTGGTGCTATGGAAGGAGCAGGAAGGAGGCCAGGACTCCTGGGTGTCACAGGTTGTCCTTCACCTGTTCTTTGCTTTAGCTGGCCTTTTCCCTCTTTCAGTGGAGTTGGCATCAGACAGGACAGGTTGCCTTGTGTCTCAGCCAAAATCAGGCTTGAAATATTTGAAGCTGATGGCAGCGAGTCAATTCCTTCTCATGATGCCTATGCCAAGGCAGTTCTCCACAGTCATTCTAACACACAGGTACAGCACTGCAGTGGTAAGGAAAGGTGATGGCCTAAACCACACACTGAACCTTAGGAACACCTGACAGGAAAGGACAGTTACTGCCTCTGGTTGCTTTCCCTTGGCCAGAGCACATCACTCTGACCTGTCCAAATTCCACGTGGGTTGCAGGTGCCTCCACCATCCTGGAAGGAGAGGAGAACTGGAATATTCCTGAACAGCCCCAGGGGTCCCCACAGCAGTTGCCTCCATGTAATATCATGAAACCCAAGCCAAGTTGTTAAAAATCTCACCACGGGAGAGTCTTAGCCAAAGAAACAACTCTCTTTCTTTGCTCCCAAAGGAGATGGGCATGCTTCCGAGGTATCTTAGAGACTTTCTGTTTCATTCCTCACACTAGCAGAGATTGGAGGGGAAGTGTCTTCATGCTGAGCCCTGCTGAGCCAAACAATTGAAAGAGACAGATTCTGCTCTTACTGAGCTTATGTTTCAGGTGGGGAGACAGACATCAAACAACAGGTAACTGAAAAATCAGGAAATTCTATGCTGGTAATATTAATAGATGTGGCATGTCCCATCCATGCCCTGGGCTCCCCTTGGGTATAACCGTCCTGCACACAGAACCTCTCCAAGCTGCTGCCCCCATTTCCCATGACAACATGGTTGGTGTCCCCCGCATTCTGCCCTCTCACTTTCCCACTCCCCCTCTCTATACACTGACGCACAAAACCATTTCATGTCCCAGGGATCGTTGGTGTGGAAGGACCTGCCCCTCATCCTATCTGTGTGAAACTGCAGCCACATCTCACAAACTGTGTGTCACTCCCTAGTGACCACAAGTATCTTCCCTCGATCAGCAGTTTGACTTCCCAGAGCTTTGGTCACCCACAGTCAACCGCAGTCCCAAAGCTAAGTGGAAAATTCCAGATGTAAACAAATTGTGTGCCCCTGTGAGCAGCATGGTGAAATCTTATGGCATTTCTCTTCGTCCTTCCCTGGGTGTGACTCATCCTTTTGTGCATCATTTCCATGTCACGCACGCTCCATGCCTGCTACTCTCTTGGTAGTCATCTTGCATGGCATGTCAGCTGTTGCACTAGAGCAGTTCTGGTGTCAAAGGAACCTTCATTTTACATGATAAAGTCCCCAGGTTGTAAGAGTAGTGATGCTGGCAATTTTCCTGCAGTGTACTGTTATTGTCCTATTCTTTGAGCAGTGATAATTAACCTGCTGCTGTTCCTAATTTATAAACTAAACTTTTTCATATGGATGTGTGGTTAGAGATGAAAAACAGTGCATATATGCTTCAGTGTTATTCGTAGTCCAGGCATCCAATGAGGGTCTTGTCACATATTTCTTGGGAATTAGAATGAGTATTGTAAGTAAGATTTGGCATTGAGTGCCTGCCTCTTTTTTTTTTTTAAAGATTTATTTATTTTAAAGGCATAGTGAGAGAGAAAGAGAGAGAGAGAGAGAATCTTTCATCTATTGGTTAACTCCCTAAATGGTTGCAATGGGTAATGCTGTGTTGTGGGCTAAGGAGTTGATTAGTGCTCGTTAACCTGGGCAGGAACAGGTACTGGGCTTGTGGCTAAAAACACCTAGACCAGACTGATCTGTATCCAATATCGTGCTAAATGAGGATGGGTGTTGATGAGTATATAAGGAGAGGTGAAGGAGTAATGAAGCGAGACTACTCAGAGACATCCACCATCACTGGTCTTCTGTTGGTGCTTCATCCCCAGACCCTCTCCCTGTCCATGTTACTGGCCCTGCTGGTCGGAGCAATGCTGGACCAAACAGAAGCTGGGAGCCAGGAAGTCCTTCTGGAGTATGTAGTGCCTATGCACTTGGGCCATCCTCCCCTGCCTTCCCAGGTACATTATCAGGGAGCTAGGTCAAAGGTGGAGCATCTGGGACTCGATCCAGTGCTCCAATATGTGATGCCAATGTTGCAAACAGCAGCTTAACTTGCTGTGCTGCAACACTGCCCCCTTAGTGTCTTTATGGTGTAGGCCACTAGTTGGTGTACCAGGCATGCCGCTAGGGCCTTGATGAGTGTGGCTGAGTCCTTTACTATCAAGCATAATTTACACAGCATGACATTTCTGTGTTTCTGCCTCACAGAAGGACAGCCTGGGTCACGGAGTGGTTCAGGGATCAAAACAAGGGCATGCCTGCTCTTTGTCTCACAGAAGAACCACCTCTCTGCCTGGGGGTCATGGAATTCAATATTTATTCCCTATTCAGTCTGTAGTATTCTTTATAAAGTTGAAGCGCATGCCTGTTTCCACATTTCCAAGCTTTTTTCAGAGACTGCTTTGGTGCCAAATGTTGAAGACAGCCTTGTCTTCTTTGCTGAACAGACTTTCATCATGGAGGAGGCTGGCACCCTGTATCAGTGCTGGTAGGGGAGCAGGAAGGTTCCACTGTGGGATGACAATCTGAGGGCTGAGACTTTAATCAAAGCACATGCACCTGAAGCTCATTGATTCCCTCTATGGAAGAGCTGGCTTTTATTTTCCCATGGGCCCTCTGACACAAGTACTGGATGTCCACTGCAATGCTATTTATATTCTTGCCAGCATCGAAAGTCTAGAATCTCCCACTTGCCCCATGGTAGTGGATTGTTTAAAGGAAGCTTGGAGTATGCTTGTAATGGGATGCTACCCAAACATCTCTCTGGGCTCTGAGTGGAAAACCAACCACAGGACAGAGAGCACATCAGGGAGTGTGTATCTATTTTGTGGATACATGGTACCAACAAATGATTCTATGACCATTGGTAGAGATGATTACCGAAGGGTAAGATGGGTCAATCAGCTATGATCCAAAAATTCAAAATCCTGAATGCTCGAGATATGAAATTTCTGAGTACTAATCAGATGCTACAATTGGAAAATTTTACACCTGAGCTCATGTGACAAGTTCCAGTCAAAACACAGGATCGCCTATAGGCAATTACCACTGCTTGGGATGTGTGCATTCTGTAGTGGGATGAGTGAGTTTGAAACACGGCTCTGCTCTTTGTTCTGGCTTCCTTTTAATGTGCACCGTGGAAGGCAGCAGGGGATGGCTCGAAAGCTGGGTCGCTGCACCCACAGGGGCCGCCTGGATTGAGTTCGGGACTTCTGGCTTCAGCCTGATCCATCCCTGGTTGTTGAGGGCATTTATGTTTGTGTGTGTGTGGTTGGGGTGGGAGGAGTGAGGGTGCTAACTATTAGAAGATATCTCTGTGTCTATGCCTTTCAAATAAATGAAATTAATAAATAAAATTAAGAAAACACCAGGAGAGTAAAATTACCATGCATGATTGCTTCTGTGCTATGTAGGGTGGATGTGAGCTCAACAATATAAACCAAGTTTAAATGTGTGTCCTATTCACACACTCCCTCATGGTGTGCATGTAAATATTCTAAACTCCAAAACACTCCGGACACCAAGGATTCCAGGCAAGGACTCTCAGCTCTTGGGCAAGAAGGACAGAGATCCTGGTGAGAATCTGGGGTCCTTATGGCATGAGAGTATCTGTGTGCATGGTTTGAATGTTCTCACACATACACGTGTTACTGACATTTGCCAGGCACGACACATCTCCCCAGGACTCCGTAAATTCACTCATTTAATCCACACTGCTGCGGCGTGGGCTGCAGCGCTGTTCTCATCTCACAGCTGATAAAGCTGAAACACGGAAGGATTAAGTAGCTTGCCCTCAGTCCCAGAGCTCAACAGAGGTGGAGGACAGTGAGAAAGAGAGCAAGTGAGCCCCTGAAGTGGGCCTGGCACAGCTCCCGGCCTCCCAGTTCAGGGGCCAGGCCACTTTCCTGCCTGGCAGCTGGAGTCCTTCACTGCCCTTCTCTCCGTCTTCTATTTGCCTGCGTACCTCCCTCTCCAAGAGAGCTTCTGCATATATGTGAGTCATATCCTCCTGCAAACCAGGATGCTTTTCATGACAGATTCAGCATCCTGTGTTCGTGTGGCTACTTAGTCTAGGGTGCCCAGCAACAGCATACTCCAGCCCTCACGTTCCTAGGAAATGTGACTGCCAGGGAGATGCCACCTCTCGTTCAGGGGAGCCTCCTCCAGACCCTCTCTAGTCTATTCAGGGAGGCACAGAGGGCTGAAAGAAGGAGCAGTTGTAAGGTAGAAGTAGCTTGGGGTCTTGAGTCACCCCTTGAAGGGGGACAGTGCTTGACAGTGTCCACACCTTCCTCACCCAGTGACAGCAGCCACATGTGCCTTTGAGCCACAGACACGGGGATTCTGGGCCAGCACAGCCAAGCAGTGGCTTCTCTCTCGGGAGCCAGTGCCTCACCCCCTCTGTCCTTCTTCCTGCTGAATCCCTTTCATTAAAAGCAACAACAATCATAATAATTCTTGGAGCTGGTTTAGTGTCATAGCAGGCTATTCCTCCTGGTAACATCTCATAGGAGTTCCTATCCAGTCCTGCTGCTCCACTTCTGATCCAGCTCCCTGCTTATGGCCTAGGAAGGCGGTGGAAGATGACCCATGTCCTTGGGCTCCTGCAACCATCTGAGCAACCCAGAAGAAGCTCTTGGCTTTGGATCAACACATCTCTGGCCATTGTGGTCATTTGGGGAGTGAACCAGTAGATGGAAGACCTCTCTCTGTCTCTCTTTGCTTTGTCAGATGTGCCTTTCAAATAAAAATAAATCTTTTAACAATATAAATCTGCCTACAAGTATTTATTTTTAAACATTTATTTATTTTTACAATAAAGGAACACAGTCTGAGGGAAAAACAGAGATTGTCCATCCACTGGTTTATTTTCCCAGTGACTGCAGTATCCAAGGCTGGGCCAGACCAAAGCCAGGAGCCAGAAACCCCATCAGAGCCTCCCATATAAAGGGCAGTGACCCAAGCACTGGACAGTCCTCTGCTGCTTTTCTAGGCAGATTGGCAGGGAGCTTGATGGGAAGGTGGCAATCCAGGTCTCAAAACTGCTCCAATGTGGGATTTTGGAGTCACCAGTGGCAGCTTAACCTGCTGTGCTACTCCTCCAGGCCCTTGCTATGGAATTCTTAAAGAGGATCCAGATCCCAGGGTTGCTGGCTGCAGAGCTGCCTCACTGGCCTGGGCTTGATCCCTGTGACCTCTAACCAGAAGATGGCTTCCCTGCTCAGGATCCTTCTGACATTGTCCCACCTTGAGGATTCTGTGCCATCGATCTTCGAGACACCAGCCCCTGCTTGCTCCCTCATCCAACCTCAGAGATACAGTCCCATAGCATTCACTTCAAATGGCAGGGACTTCAGGTCAGCCAGCCCTGATGGGTATCCTGCCCAAGCCCCCTAGCTGAACCTCAGTATGGTACCTGCAAAGAGGCCCCAAAAGCTGGATCGCAGAGCCACCACCTGCTACCTCCCAGGGTCTAGAGGAGTAGCAAGCTGGATCAGAAGAAGGGGAGCCAGGACTCAAACCAGGTACTGCAGGTATCCCAGGTAACAACTTAACCTCTGCTCCAACGCAGGTCTCTTCAGTTTGAGTTTATGACAAACATGGTCCTGTGTTTCCTGCCTTAAACCATTTGTGTCTTGATGTTCACGAGGGAGAAATGCACTTCTCTCATATTGGAATTGCAGTAATGTTTGTTCCTGTACTTCACAATTGCATGTAAATAACATAGCAGGACAGAAGCCAGACAGCATAGGGTTCTGTGGCCACACTGAGATGCCAACCACATCCTCATCTGAGTAGCAACTGAGGGGCTAGGAGGCCATGCCCCCTTGCTATCCTGGGCTCTAAGCCCACCTGTTGCTTTGACTATTCAGGGATTTGGTTCTCCTAATAGGCTTTTACTGAGTACCTGCTACATGTCAGACATTGCTGTAGGTGCCGGGCTATCTGGAGCTGATGTGCCTCAGTCCTGACTTTGACCCAGAGGTAGGCTCATAAGAGCCACAGGCAGACAGAGAGGAATTAGAGCTCAGTCTGTTGCATTCACTAGGTTTCCAGGTGGCATTCAGGGAGGGCAGCACTTGAAGGGCCAGGGACAGAGAGCTGACCAGGCAGGATGGTCACTGATAGAAACAACATTAGGGCTGATCTAGTGCTGTCCCAGCTGAGTGCCAGTCCATCCAGGCCCCTAAAGATGACTGGGCGCTGAGAGACATGGGGAAGCAAATTGTTAGGCAGAGAACTACCTGTTCATCACCTCCTGCCCTCTGGGAAAGAAGAGGGTCCTGAAAAGAGTGGACATGCTGCGACAGGTGTGGGTAGAGAGTGGTGAGTGGGCACAGAGTGGGTCGAGAGGGGTGCTGCAGTTGCTTTTTCCTGAGGGTGTGAGACAGGCTGTCCAGAGGCAGTAACTCTGAAGTGGAGTTGGGAGGAATCAGTAATCACTAGAACAGGATGTGGCATGCAGTGTGGGAAGTACGAATGACACGTTCAGGCACAACGAGGATGAAGCAATTCTTTTGGTCTAGCTGAATATGTGTGTACACTCACAAATGCACACACATGGATGTGTGTGGATACTTGCGAACTGTATGCACATGTGCACATTTATCTAATATATGTACATGAATGTATTCATGCATACTATGCAAGGGTATAACTGTATGCTTATAAGTGTGCACATGTATGTGTGTGCAACATGTGTGAACAGGGTTACATACATACATTTATCTCTGTGTTCACATGCATGTGCTAGTGTACACGTGTATACACATGCCAGGCATGCATGTTTGTGTTTGTATGTGCATACATCCATTGTGCATGGACACCCACATGTGTAGCTTGGGGACTTCTAGGGAAGGTTTCACCGAGGAGGGCCCCACCAAGCAGTTTTGAAGGAAAAACAGGTTCTCCCCAGCTGCAGAAGGAGAAGCAGAAGTTCAGGTCGCTGCAAAGGCATGTGAGAGGCTGTAGGGCATGAGAATGTATTAGGGTGAACTGGGACCTGCAGAAAGTTGTGGATGGAGAGTCTGAGGCCACGATAAGCGGCTTGTGATGAAGTCAGAGGGAAAGGAGGCCACACTGCTCAGGCCCCAGCTGTCAGAGCCAGGGATTTTGTTGTATTTGTTGGTAGATGGGGAATAAGGGCAGCTTTAAACAGAGCACAGAAACAACTCCTTGCTTGATGAAATGAGAGATACTTGCACTCCCAAAGTGCCCCTATGTGGCATTCGGGTAGATGGTGGTGCCTTGTTCAGTGGAATTTCCAGTAGCCACTATAGACATGAGCTGCACCTGCAGGTGTCCATATGGGACCGTTGCCAAGACAAACTGTTAAAATCAGCAAGATGCTGAATGGTGTTTGTGGTACAGTCTTGTTTGTTTGAAAGATGTGTGTGAATTTGCATACGGGATCCATTGATCTGTACCTATGAGCCACCTATCATCTGTCTGTTTATCCATCCATCCATCCATATTCTCTCAGGGGGACTTCAAAAATGTTGTTAAAAAGGGAAAGAAAAGTTTATTTTAGTGCAAAATACTTAAAATCCACACATCCTAGAGGGCTTAAAAAATTCCTAGAGAAAACTATGAAAGCATTTCAAAACATCTTTTCGCACCGAAATACATTTACCTTTCAATCCCATGCTCCACAGTTTTTGAAGCCCCTTGTGTATATCTAAAACAATATGTGAGTTAAATACATAGAAAATGGATCCTAGCATCTGCCACCAGGGAACAGAGCTAAGAGACTTGCTCTTGGACGTTGTAAACCTTTGTACTGGCTGAATTTTTTAAAAGCATGGGCATGCATTATTTTCCCAACGTATTAAATAAATATGTATTACATTTTTTATTCCGCCTGAAGTGTAAATGATGGATTGAGGGGAGGGGAGATGGCAGGCAGAGCAAGCCCCTCCTTCCCTCCATTTTCTTGATTAATGGCGTTGCCATCCATCCAGCTATTCGGCCTCAAACCTTGAAGTCATCTTCAACTTCCCCCATCTCTAATCAGTTATCAAGTCCGTCCTGTTCTACCCTAGAAATCTCTCTCCCCTCAGCCCTGAATAGACAGAGAGATCGATGGGACCGAACTGAAGCTCAGCGACAGACTGGAGTGTGTATAAATATTTAGTGTGTGATAATGGTGACATTTCAAGTCCTTGCGGAAAGGATGGATTCTTCAATAAATGATGTTGGGGAAAAAAATTAACTCCAATCCTTAGCTCAGTCGTAAACCCAAATACATTCTTGGTGAATTAAAGATACATATATAAAAATAAAGCCACAAAGGCACTAGAAGAAAATGTAGGTCGCAGCTCATAAAACGTGGCTGAAGGGCTTTGCGAGGCAGCTGTTAGAAAAAGATGCTGGAGACACGATCTGCGGGGTCAGACTGTATAAAACAGGGGCTGCAGGTGTAAAACAAACAGGGCATGTTAAAAGTGCTGGGGAACTCAGTGTATACAGAAGGCTTATGAGACAATGAGGAAAAGACAGCACCTCAGAACGCGAAAGGGAGTAAGCAGCCACCAGAAGAGGACAGCAAGTGGTCAGCTAACATGCAAAGCCGCGGAAGGAAGCCTGTGAGACCCGCAGAGGAGCTTACACCTCGCCAGATATTTTTAGTGACAGATAATCCTCTGTGCCAGGCCTGGTTCTGACAGTTAGACACCACGGTGAGGTGTAAGTCAGGTCAAAGTCACGGTCATCCGCCAGCATATATTAGAATCCTCAAAATGTCCGTGTGCTTGACTCACAGACAACATGTCTAAGAATTTATCTTGAGGAAAACAAAAAACAAAAAACAGACCTCATTGTGATGTTCATCACAGTCTTGTAGACAACTCCAAAAATATGAAAAATGAAATCTGTCATAAAGAGCCCTTGGTCGAGTAACTGTGGGACATCCCCACAGTGCCTTGTTCTGTGGCCAGTAGAAGCATTTGGCTTTCAACATACACCTGTACATCGTTTTAGAAGATGGTGTGTCCCCAGTAATCTTCGTTATGTTTCTACAAACTGTCACACATAGAGACCCAAGTATAGACGAGAAATCAACAGATGATGGTTATTTTCTTAAAAAATAAAATCTAATTAAAAATACTTCATAAATATAATTACTAGAAAAGCATGATAAGCCAAGTTTTAAAAAAAAAGATTTATTATTATTATTATTTACAGATGCACTTATTTTTATTGGAAAGTCAGATATACAGAGAGGAGGAGAGACAGAGAAGATCTTCCAGTCTGATGATTGATTCCCTAAGCAGCTGCAATGACCAGAGCTGAGTTGATCTGGAGCCAGGAGACTCTTCTAGGTCTCCCACATGGGTGCAGGGTCCCAAGGTTTTGGGTTGTCCTGGACTGCTTTCCCAGGCCATAAGCAGGGAGCTAGATGGGAAGTGGGGCCGCTGGGATTAGAACCAGTGCCCATATGGGATCCTGGCGTGAGCAAAGCGAGGACTTTAGCCACTAGGCTACTGTGCCATGCCCGAAAAGACATTTTTAAAAATTGAATTTATTTGAAAGGCAGAGTGACAGAGATAGGGAGAGACAGAGACCCTCCATATGCTGATTAACTCCTCATGTGGCTGCCAGGGCCCTCTGGGCTGGGCCAGGTCAGTGTGGATATCAGGAAACTGTGTCCCAGTCTCCTGAGTGGGTGGTTGCTTGGGCCGTGATCTGCAGCCTTCCCAGGCCCATGAGCCAGGAGCTGGATTGGAAATTGCAGCTAGAGGCTTAACCACAATCCTAGTCACAGCAATGCAAGTTTTATACCGCACTACCCTTTGTCCCAGAAACCATGAGAATTTGTTATAAAGAAATAATTAGAGAGGAATGCACGGATGTCCCAAAGGTGCTCATCACAGCACCGCACACCATGCGGAGTCTTAGAAGCGATCTGTGTGTATAAGACCCTAGAACAGCCTCATGCTGAGTAATCCGAATGAGTGCTGAGTAATCTGAAACACCAGCATGCACTCTTGGCTAAAAGAGTTGCATTGCCCGTCTCAGAGTGCTGGTTTGGTCTGACCCCTGTTCTTCCAATGTAGCTGCCCTCTGCAGGTGAGAAGCAGTGGAAGATGGCTCAACCCCTGGGTCCCTGCTTCCCAGGTGAGAAACTGTACAGTCCTGGCTCCTGGCTTCGGGCTGGCCCAGATCTAGCTTTTGTGGCCTTTCGGGATCGAATCAGTAGATGAAAGATCTCTCTCTCTCTCTCTCTCTCTCAAATAAATAAGTAAATAAATCCTTAAAAAGGAAATAAATTCAGAAGCGTCAGTAAAGACAAAGCAACCTATGAAGTTGTATGTAAAATGATACCCTTGTTGGAAAAAGAAATCACTAGAAATTAATGCTAAGATGTTATTATGACTATTTCTGGGTGGCTAAGCAATAGCCAGACACTTTTATTTGACTATCTTATGTGTTTTGAAGTGTTTCATATTCCACATTTTGCTTTTTTATTTTAAATTCAGAGGAATATTAAAATATCTTAAATAAAATTAAGAGTCAAATGACAAAGCCAGGAAAATATTACAACAGATGTGATATTCAAAGTCTTTTAATATATTCAACCCTTAAATGGCTCTTCTAAGTCAAGAAGAAAAATATGAACATCTCAATAAAGAGATCTTCATGGGCTATATAAAGATCATTAAGAACAGAAGTACAATTATTCAGATAGTGTGTGAAAAAGAGGATTGGCCATCATTTAAGAAAGGCTCAGACAAAGATGGAAATTTTTGTTCTTCAAAATGGAATTCATTTTGCAAACACTGATAATACCCACTGTTGTTGCACTTACTGGGATTGGGAGATTCCCCTGGGGAAGGCTGTCCTTTTCCAAGCAATAATATTAGAAATATCAGTTGTTCCAATTAGCCAAAGAGCAGTGTGGGATACAGACCAAAACCTTGAAAACCCATCATGACCCAGGTATATTCTAGAAATTTCTAGAAATATCCTTGAAGAATCAACCATGTTTGAGCCCTACCTTTATGGGCAGGAATGTTCTTTGCAACTTCACTGATTGTGACAACAACCCCAAAACTTCTTAGAATGAAAGGTCACAGGCAGAATGCCAGAGTTCAAAAGTCAGCTGGTTTGAGTGTTCCTTCTGGTATGGTTCTGTCCCCTCTGATATTCTGCATCTAAATTGGTGTTTTTGAAAGAACACAGTGGCATCATGGCTGCTGTGTGCAGAGGGATTCTGTGGACAACTGCCTATTGCAAACCACAGTGTCCAGCACTTTGTTGGGATTCTGTCCATTCTAAGACACAGGCATACTCCGTGGGAGAGGGTAGGATTTACTCTGTCATGTCTGGCCATGCATCGTTTCCATTTTCTGCTATTTGCATTTTAGTTCAGTTTATCATATGGAAAATCTTCTAGAACATCTTGAGATGTGTTTCATATAAAACACGTTGGAAATACAAATCCAATAGAAAATTTCATTCCTACAAACTGAGAGAGAATATACCACATCTCCAGGGTGGTGGAAATTTCTTGTGCGGCTGTGACCCTGGGCGGTTTTCAGCCATTTTGCTAAGGAGTGAGCTTACATGGCATCCTCCAGGGTGCCCCTAGTGGCCAGGTGCGGTCCAGGGCGTAAACACTGGAAGGCCAGGGATGAAGCGAAGTTCGCAGATATGGTTCCCCAGCCTCAGAATATCTATCTGTGGAAAGGAGGATGGGAGCAAGTCAGTAGTTAGGGAGTTTAGTGCAGTACCTAGGGGCCTGCGGTAGAGTGGGAAGAAGACTCATTTTCGTGAGCATTCCGTGTGACCCCTGCCTGTTTGCTTCTCCCCACTGGACCCCAATTGCTTCATTTGTGAAATGAATAGGCTGAAGAGAGTAGAAGATGAGCATTGCTTTACCTTGGTTAAGGCTCTAATCAATGATTAGGAGCGTCCAGCTTCCCTGCTGGGTGAGAAAGTTTTGCAGTTGATTATTAATGTCTGCTTTGGGTGTAGGCAGGAGGGATGGTATTGTTTCGGTCCTTGCTTTTCCACCCCAGGGCTGAAGCTATCCACACACTTTTGGGAATTATAAACACTTTAGAATGAACACATGGGAGTCAGTCCCTGAACTGAGCTCTTGTTTCTTGAATCTCTGTGACCATTTTTCTTTCTCTCCTATCACCTACGTGGAATCTGAACTCTTGGTTTTGGTCTCTGTAATAGCAAAGTAATGGTTTGCTGAGACAATCTTTTTATACTCCTTTTTTTTCACCCTTTTGCCAGGACTGAAACTGTTTTTACTAAAAGGGGAAAGAAATACATATGTAAAAATCACACGTCCTCACCATGTGCAAAAATCATGTGTTTGGCAGCAAGAATGCCTTTCTGAGGCCAAATGGCATTTTTTTTCTCTTCTTTCAAAACGAGCAATATATATATATATTTTAACTTTCCCAGAAACTGGTGCTGAATTCTTTACCCTGGTCAGGTGCTACCACCTAAGATGAACCCTGGCCCTAGAAACCCATGACCCTGGACATGCAGCAAGTCCTGGGGGAGCCTGGTATAGCTGCCTTTCCTGCTTTGCATAGGGCCCACGGCATGTGATGCCACAGTCAGGGTGCCCACAGCTGGACCTCCTGCTCACCAGCTGTGTGACCCTCAGCAGGCCTCTGAGCATCTTTGAACTACAGGAGGCTCATCACAAAATGAACCATTCTTCCCATATCCCTAGGTCCAGCCAGCTGCTGTGGGTGAAGACTCCCTGGAAAAGAAAGCAGACCAGGTCCCTGCATGCAGAAAGCTGGTATTTTAGTAAGCAAGGAAAGTTTGGGTAGTAGTGGAAGATGGATCACACATTGATCAATACACAAGGGGACATCAGATGATGTGAACACTGGGGTGGAAGCTCTATCTGGGCAGAGGGGCATGAGATGCCAGGGTTGCAGGGGTTCAATGTCACGTGAGGTATCCAGCAGGTGCTGCTCGGGTAGACCAATAGGCAGTGACAGAGGGTGCTGGTGTGCATCTGGTCAGTGACAGACAGCTTTCGGCTGCAGCAGTAGGATGTGCAAAGTCCTCGAGTGGCAGGAGGTCTATGGTCTGGAGCAAGGCAAGTGAGCAGAGAGATGCAGTGCACAGGGCTTGTGGAGTCCCAGGCCCTAACCATGTGGTTCATTGGGCAGAGGTGCTGGTGCTTCCTCCTGGGGCCTTCTGTTTCATGGAGGGCAGGATGGAGCCATTTACTATTATTTTTAAAAGGTTTATTTATTTATTTGAGAGAGCGGGAGAGAGAGCAAGAGATAGAGAGATATTTCCTATTTGCTGGTTCACTGCCTAAATGGCTGCAACATCTGGAGTTGGCCAGTTTGAAGCCAGGAGCCTGGAGCTTCTGGGTCTCCCACAGGAATGCAGGGCCCCGAAGACATGGACCACTGCTTTCCCAGGTGCATTTGCAAGAAACTAGAATGGAAGTGGAACAGCCAGGACTTGAACCAGCACCCATATGGGATACTGGCATCACAGGTGACAGCTTTGCTTACTATGCCACAATGCCAGCCCACCACATTTGCTGAGTTTCAGCTTTGGGTGGTCATTGGGCAAGAACGTGGACTGCATCCCAGGGGTGTGGGCTGGGACCCTGCTGCACCAGTGCCCAGAAGCATGGACATGGCAGCCTGCATCTTGTCTCTAAGTGCCATGTCAGTATCTCCTGTGCAGGGCTGCTAGGATAATGGGGAGATGGTGTGTATGTTGCAGGTTTGGAACCTCATCTGGTGCATAGTCAGCGTTGCCACCCTCAGCAGTTGCTTCTGTAGGGATGGTGAGCGTCACACAGCCATGGCACAGCTCATGGGGAGAGGTGACTGTGGGCAGTCTCGTTCTCCTGGTGGCACCATTTTGCTCATTTGTAAAATGAAGCATTCAGCAGGAGCAGGTGTAATGGAGGCAGTCACAGGTCACGGATTCATTGTGGCCAAAGTCAGCACCAGCATTTCAGAACCAAGCTGCCCAATGCCTCATGTCTTCTGCTTCTGGCAAAATCTTAGAACTCACTCACTCTAACACATGCCTTCCCTGCCTCTGTGCCTTGGTATGAGCTATTGGCTCTGTCCAACGTACTCAGTTTGACCTTTGAAATGCACCTGTGCTTGTCCTGCCACCCAGCCTGCATGCCTTTTCCTTCCATGTTCTCCCTGGCTAACCTGGACCCTGTGTTCTCTGCCTCAGGCTGACAGGCAAGGCCTGTCTAGTGCCTAAGTCAGCTGTTCAAAGGATGCAAACCTGAGCATCCCCAGCTGTCACCTGAAGCGTGCACTTTTTAAAATAAAAGCCAGGCCTCTCATGCATCCACTACACCCATGGAATCAGAGTGGGCTGAGAAGGAACCGTGCATTGCTATATGGATATTGGCCACCAGCATGCGAGGCAGGGCTGGCTGTTCTAGAAAGACACTAACACAAAAGCCATTTGTCTTGGGAGAACTTGTGAACACACAGAAGGATGAGGCAATTAAATGTCAGGCCCCTTGTATCAAGGTGCATCCACAGCCAAAGAATGAGCAACCGACTCTGCCCTTGTTGCGGTAGGAGGGTCCAGCCGGCTCAAATGTACAGCAGGCGCAGAAGCTGTGTGAGCAGCTCACCTGCTTGGGCTTCACATGCCTGGCTTTCTCTGGAGTGGATTGACAGGTTGTCACCCGTATGGCCACATGCACATTCTAGGCCACTTTCCTCTCTGACCTTGATGGTCATCTCCAAGGCATGCAGGTGCAGGACCTAGGACCTGTGCTTCCCCACACAGCACCAGGCAGGAGTTCAGTCACTCTAAGTCAAGAAATGAATCCTGCGTGCATCCTGGGGAGTAGGAGGTGGCAGAGAGGGGGGAAATCCTGCTTCATCTTCCTTCTTGCTAGGGCTCGGGCGAATGTTTGAAGCCACACTGCTGATCTCCAGGCACAGCCTGGCCTCATGTTGCTCTTGGACTCTGTCGCTTTAAGAGAACCCCGGGGGCCCAAGATTTATTGGCAGCTGTGGCCCTGCTGCCTGTGTGGCTTTGGTGTTTACAGGCCTGGAGGAGGCTGAGGTCTCCCTCCTGGGGCTGACAAGCATGAGTGTGGGTGGAGAATGGCGGCCATTCACAGCTGAGTTTGCAGCAGGGTTTGGTCTGTAATCCCAGGAGCTGGGAATCTTGACAGTGAGATCCCTGAAGGAAATTCCACCTGCTGGGTTCAGACAGGGAGAGGCAGGGCAGGAAAAGGGGGCTCCCATGCCAAAGCCAGCTGTCAGGCAGGTGGGCTGAGGGTCCACGGGGGCGGGGCTAGGTTGGCACAGGAGATGCAGAAACAAGACAAGGGCTGCAAAACCAGAACTAAAGCAGGCGTCAGATGCAGCAAGACATGGAGAAGGGACACAGAGAAGGGTTGGTCCATGGCACACTATGCTTCCCTCCCAAGGCACTTCTGCTCTAAGTCTTGGTTTGCCTGCCTAGAGAGTAGGCATTTTGGAGCCTGCTTCCCAGGGCTTTGTGGGGGATTGAATAGTGCAATGTTTGCAAAAGCTGAGCAAGGAATTTCCCAGTTGAGCTTATTATTTTTTAAAGTTATTTAAAAAAATATTCAAATGCCCAATGCATGGCTCAGTTGGCCAATCCTCCCCCTACAAGTGCTGGGATCCCATGTAGGCACTGGTTTACATCCTGGCTGCTCCACTTCCCATCTAGCTTTGTAGTTGTGGCCTGGAAAAGCAGTGGAGGATGGCCTAAAGCTTTGGCACCCTGCACCCATGTGGGAGACCTGGAAGAGGCTCCTGGCTTCGGATTGGCTCAAATCTGGTCGTTGTGGCCATTTGGAAAGTGAACCAATGGTGAGAGATCTTTCTCTCTGTATCTCCCTCTAAATCTGCCTTTCCAACAAAAACAAATAAATCTTTAAAAAATTCAAGAAGGAGGGAGAGATGGATATGCAAAGAGAGAGAGAGATCTGTATATTTTCAAATGCCCACAAACACAGAATTGGTAGGGTCAAAGCCAGGAGCTGAAACTCAATCCAAGTGACCCATGTGAAAGGCAAGAGCCCTATTTCTCGAGCCATCACCTGCTTCCTCTCAAAGTTTGCTGAAATCAGCAGCCTGGAACAGGAAACAAGCCCAGGCCTTCTGGGATGCCAGTGTCTGAGCCAGCACCTTCACCATTGGGCCGAATACCCGCTCTGCATCTTAATGTTCCCACCAGCACTGTTGCTAATTGTTTTGGGAGGCAGCCTAGTGCTGCCTTTCTAGCTACTTGGGGCTGTGTGCTGGGAGGACTTTGACAGGCATTTCTGATCTCCTCTTTCTGATGACACAGGTATCAGGGCTAGAGACCACCATGGCTGAAGGCCAGGCCTGATCACGGGGACAGAGCAGCCAACTCCACAGCACTTGAACCTGGAGCCAAGCCAGGCAGGCCCCTTACCTCATCATCACAATTTCAAATTGTTGTTGTGACTCTTCTAGCAGGAAAGTTCAAGCATATCCAAACCAGAGAGGGCAGTGATGGCCCTGGTGCAATAACATCTACAATAACAATTGACAGTTGTAATTTATTGTTTTCAGCATTTCTTCTTTCCTTCCTTTACCTCTCTGTCTTCTTTCCTTTCTCTCTCTCTCTCTCTCTCTCTCGACTATAGGCTGAAGCAAACCCGGATGCTGTGTCCATGCACCTGTACACGGTTGAGCGTGTATCGCTACTGTTTAAACAAACATTCACAAAAGGAAATAAAACCCTCTTTCATATCTAGTAGAGTAAGCATTCATCTTTAATAGGATGTAATGACTGATCTGCAGACTACCTTACTTAATCCTTCATGGAACCCTGAGGAAGTGAGAAAATTCTTCCTCCCATCTTTAAGATGACAATGGGAGTCAATGAGATGGGACAAAACATGTCCACAGCCCAAGGAGCTCCAACGGCAGGCATGCGGCACTCGCTGCCAAGCCCGACTCACTGCTTCTTGCCTTTGACAGATATTGACTCAGTCCTAGCACTGCTGGGGCACTCGCGGGCCAGTACGGAACCCGTGTCTTCACTGCTTTGGGGACTTACAGGCTATACCCTTACTCCTCTAGGCCTGGCTCTGCCAACTCGGACATCACTGGGAATTGGACAGAAATGCAGCCAGACAGCTTCCCCTGGCCCTGCTGACCTGGAAACCAATATGATCCTAGAGATTCATTGCCATACACACTGACGTTTGAAGGGCAGTGTTTACGACCAGGTCGCATTCTTGCCTGGACTTTAGAATGACTGGGCGGGTGGATGGGGGAAAGGATTTTTTTTGTAAACATATATATGTATATGTGTGTGTACATATATATATATATTTTAAAGAGTTATTTATTTATTTAAATAGGGAATTCAGATTTATAGACAGAAGAGACAGAAAGGTCTTCCATCTGCTGGTTCACTCCCCAAGTGGCCACAATGGCTGGAACTGAGCCGAGCTGATCTGAAGCCGGGAGCTTCTTCTGTGTCTCCCACACAGATATGGGGGGTCCCAAGGCTTTGGGCCATCCTCTACTGCTTTGCCAGACCACAAGCAGGGAGCTGGGTGGGAAGCAGAGCCGCCGGGATGGGAGCCGGCACCCATATGGGTTCCTGGCACATGCAAGGTGAGGATTTAGCTACTAGGCTACTGCGCTGGGCTCAGGAGGAGAGGATCTTAAAAATACTGCACCCACACCCAAAGTTGCTCAGAGCAATTCAGGCTGAGCCACAGATGTGGTTCACAGGTTCTCAGTATAGACCGAGAATTGCCAGCCCAGTCGGACGCTTCATGGATAGAGAATCAAGTGGGGATGATATTTTTAACTATGTCCCTGGGACACAGCAGGTGCTAAATTAATGCTGTGTATTTTTTTGCTTGACTTTCTAGCTCTAGGTTCTTGGACCCGCCGCTGAGTCATGTTCTTGGGTGGCTTGTTGCCTTTCCCTGGTGCATAAGTATTCTTGGAGTGCATATACTTCAACTGGAGGGTTGCTCTTGACCAGAAAATCCCCAGTGTGGTGCACTTGGGCAAGTCAGGCTGCAAGACCTGTGTGTGTTGAGTCAGGCTGAGAGCTGCAAACATAAATAAATAAATAAGGGGAGATTCAGCCATGTGGGCACAGAGCTTTTCTTTCACCACGGCTGGATCACAGTCCAGACGTTATCTCATCCAGCTCCCTCGTGCCAGGTGACACAGCAAGAGGCAGGTGCCACCAACCGGAGTCAATGGGGCAGAAGCTGTGGTTGGGGCTCATGGGGCTGGGTGGAGAGGGCACTGAGCTGGAGTCAAGGACAGAGTTTCCCCAAAGCACAGGAATCAGGGACAGGAATGTTCTGCTGCTTGTGGGATTGGCTGAGTCCCATGGTGATGGAGGCGGTGGCGGCAGCGGGGGTGGGCCTGTGTGAAGTCCTGATTCTCCCCCTGCCTCGGCTGGCCACTGGGATGCTCTGCATAGAGGGTGTTTACAGACTCTGAAACAAGCCACAGTCCATGAGGAGGCTGAAGAAGATGCCGAGGCCCTTCTCCAAGAACTGGCAGGGGTCAGGGATCCAGGGCTACCAGCCCTCAGTGCCCATCTTCCCTTCCCGCAGCCATGAACCTGGTCAGAGGCAACACTCCCCACATGTGATGAAAGTGGGAGGGCTCCCCGGGGCTCACCCAGGCAGCCTCAGGGCTTGCTGAAGCCTGGATTTTCTCAGAGATTTCGGGCCAAAACACTGGCCTGGGAAGTTCCCATACTTGCCGAGGGGTAGCCTCCTGCCCCCAGCTCTTGACTGTTCTTAGGACAACGAGAACAGAGCAGCAGCTGGGCCCCAGCCCCACCTTTGGTACTTGCTGGGGACTTTGGGAAAGTCACTTCGACTCTGTATCTTTTAAGAATTTCACCTCCCTTAAGGGGACCTCCCAGGCTGTTTTGAGGAAGCCAGATAAGGAGGTGGCTGGTGCAGAGCCACCGCCAGGATGGCATGGCTGTTCTCCCAGAGCTGACAAGGAACAAGGACACTGCACACAAGTCATTCCCTACAGCTATACCCATGACAGATATCACTACTCTATCACGGACGAGCTTGCGTAGGTTTCAGCTAGGAGCTCCAGGCAGTGGTTCCAGCTGAGCAGAATGTGCATGGCCTGAGTCATGCTACTGCTCCAGGGCCAGGCATAAGAGTGGGTGCGTGGTGGGGAAGGAAGCAGGTGGGTAAGGGATAGCATGAGCCATGGGCACTATTCGCTACCCTTAAGGGTCCTAGGCAGTGGGCAGGGTGTGCAGAGGGTCGGGCAGGAGGGCAGCACTGTGAGGGAGAAGAGCCCTTCTTGGTTGGGCTACCACCTTCCACCAGGAATTTGCACCAAGGCTCAATGGGGTCACTTCACATAGAGGGAGACTGAGGCTGGGAAGGGTAGCACTGTGGGCATGCAGAGCTGGCATTGGCACTAACCCTAATTAAGTGACCCCACTCTACTTCTCAGAAAGCCCTGTCTATGTACATTGCCCCCTTTCTGAGCAGGTTTGGGACTGGAGGGGGGTCACCTGTGGGAGCAGAAACGCCAGGTCTCTGACATGGGCAGTGTGGGAGATGGTGCAGGGAGAGGCTGCAGCAGCAGGCTGAGAGAGGGTGAGCTAGCTGTGCTGGCACCCCCAGCACTGGGCAGAAGGCTGGGTCCCCATGGGCGCTGCAGGGGTGAGCCGCAAGGTCCTTGCAGTTTGTTATGGAGCACCTACCTGTGCTTGCACCCTGGGAGGTCTGTGCACTTCTCTACTCCCAGTGTCTCTGGAGACATGGATGTGCTGTTCTGGAATGACAGGACCAGGAGCTGAGTGGGCTGCCTAGCCCTCTCCTTGCTTCCCTACTTTTCCAGTGATGGGAGCATTTGAACATGAGAATCCAGAACTGTTGGATAAAGCAGTAGTGGGAGCTTCCCTTGGCCACTGTCATAACCTCAGATAATCCTCTGCTCCTTCCTGGGCCTCAGTTTACCCACTGGTGACTGACATACAGCCTCTGGGAACTCTGGCTTCAACAGACTCCATACAACATGTGCATAGGAAACTGGCTGGGGGTACTGAATCCCAGGCACCCGAACCAGACTCACTGTCGAATTAGCAAGTTCACGTGTCCTTAACGCCATCGCACACTCAATAGCCCCAGCAGCCTGAGAATACCGAAGTCAGCACCAAGACAAAGTCCTACCTTGGAGAAAAGTTCACTTGTGGCAACCAAGAAGGATGATGAGGGAGAGCTGAGCAAGGCCATTGCCAAGGATGGTGGGGAAGTTTCCTGTATCGTGACTGTGCAGGTACATGGTGACCAGGAGACACCAGCATCCTGTGTGGAGATCTTAGGTATGAGAATACGCAGGGAAGAAGTGAGGTGGAGGTTGCAGGAAGCCAGAAGCAGGGGATCCAGACCTCAAAGGTCTGCTTCCATGGTTGGCTCTGGCTCCACTGGGCCAATCCCAAGGCCCGGTGGCTGCTATCTCTGGGCCCCATTGCAGCCTCAGGGGCCATCATTAAATTTAAAAGCTCATCCATTTTCCCCACAAGCACCAGCATTTTCCACCCCTTTTATGGATTTCTGAGGAATGATAAAACGCAGCTGTTGGGCTCCTGGGCCAATGAAATCATAAAAGGTGGCCTGAGTCTCCTCCTGGGAAATCAGCTGCTTATTTATTTATTTGGGCTGCAAGACTTACACACACACACACACACACACACACACACACACACAGCTTTTAAGCCTGCCCTCCTCTGCTCTGACCCTTAGAGATTACTGGGGTTGCTCACAGGCCTTCCAGCCACATGAGCCAGGACAGTCTACACCTCACCATGCCTTTCTTGAAAAGCTAGTCTCCCCATGTCATGCAGGACTCCGTGTGCAAAGCTCAGTGGCTGGCACCAAGCTGGGGCACACAGCAGTGCCACTGGCCTTTTAGTTCAGCTTTTCTGGGGATTCAATGATGCATAGAAAGCCAGCTGCCTGGCTGATGTTCTTGCTGTACCCAGATGTTGTTGTTTTCACATTGCCCTAAGAAAACAGACTGACTTCCCAGACACAGGGCCATTCCTGTGAGCATCACAACTACCCGGAGATAGGTAGATCCCACCTTGCAGGTAAGGAATAGAAGCCTGTATGTGGGACTGCTGGAAGCCTCAAGCATCTGAACCAGCAAAGAGGCCCCCTGAGCAACCATGATGTCACCCAAGCCCTCAGCATCCTCTCAGCTTGCACACACCAGGATGAAGAGCCACCTGTCCCTGCAGGTGCCGCAGCTTGCACAGATGCCCCTTGGGGTGAACCAGCACCAGCTGTGCTGGCAGCCCTCATCCAGAAAGGTCTTTTGTCTCTGTGGCTTGCTGCCACCACCTGCTCAGGCCAACAAGCCAGTTGTGCTTCTTGTGTGTGTCAAATGTGGTAGTAGATGAGTCTCCCAAAAGACAAACCCATGTTCCAGGCCTTCCCCCAGGAGCTGGGAAAGTAGATGATTCCCTTATTTGGAAACAGGAGCTTTGCAGATGTGATGAGGGATCCCCCTATGAGATCATCTTGGATGTCGGGTGGGCCCTCCATCTAGTGACTGGTGCCCTTAAAAGGCGAGGGAGTTTGGAGATGCGAGAGTCACAGTGGAAAGCTTTGCCGAGAAAGAGGCAGAGCTGGGAGTGACGTGTCTGGGAGCCACGCAGCGTGGTGGGTGGAGCCCCTGCAGCTACCAGTAGGTGTAAGAGTCCGGGAGCAGGCCCCTCATTGCCACCTGGCCGGAGCTTCTGGAGGAAGTGCAGCTCTGCCCTTGATTTCCACACCTTGGTCTTGATCCTCTGGGCTGCTAATTCATGCTATGTTAAGCACCTTGGTGTGGGGTGACTCATCACAGAAGCTCTGCGAGACGAATACACCACAGGGAGAATGGGGAGCTCAAGCTCCCAACTACCTGTGTACTTGAGATGTGAGCAGAGTGTTGAGGAGACGGGGACCCCCCAAAGGGAGTGCAGGAGCCCCAGGGGGCCCTTGGGGTACAGGAGAAGGGCAGATGAAAAACTGACAGGTGCTCCTTGGGAGGTGGCCTGCACTTGGCCTTGACAGATGCTGGGCATGGGTGGAGGCCCATGTGGCTGAGCCTGAGCCAGGGTTTGGAAACATTGGGAAGGCATCAAGGAGACAGTGACTGTCAGAAGATTGGGAGGAGAAAAACTCCCCCCACTTTTTTTTTTCAAAATTAATTTTGTTGACTTAAAAGACAGAATGACAGAGAGATCATTCATCTGCTGGTTTACTACCCAAATGGCTTTTGCAATAGCTGGAGCTGGGCCAGGCTGAAGGCAGGAACCAGGAACTCCATCCAGATCGTCTGTGTGGGTGACAGGGGTGCAAGCACTTGGGCTATCTTCTGCTGCATTCCCGGGTGCATCAGCAGGTGGTTGGTTCAAAAGCAGGACACCTGCGACTTGAGCCAGTATGCTGATATGCAATGCTGGGGGGATGCATCTGCTTAACCTGCTGTGCTATGGCACTGCCTGCCTCCAGCTCACTTAGTGAAGGTAGAGGGCTGAGCCAGCAGGATGGTCACCCAGGGTTAGGGGCCATAGAGGACACTGCGGTACAGGCAGCCAACCCAGGTGGTAGGAAGCCTAGAGAGAGTGGAGTCTCCAGTCCCAGAGGCACATAGGGACAGATACACGGGGTACAAAGGAGAAGCAGTCCCCCTTCCTCCTGGGCTGGGAAAGTAAGAGAGACTTTAGGGCAGAGGCAGGTGATTTTGACTTCTGGGACTGGGTAAGGAGGAGTCCTACATGGTCCCTGAGCTGGGGAGCAGCAATGTGGCAGGTGAGACGGACAGGTTCCTTGAACCTCACAGTGAACTGAATGAGACTCACAGAGCCAGCAGGTGCAGGCGAGCACAGGACCCGACTTTAGGCACAAGGGAGGGGGCCTCTGGAGGAAAAGACTCAACTCCGAGATGCTTCTCTCCGGGGCCTGCTGGATGGCTCTGGTTACGGAGTTATAGGCAAAAGTTTTGAAGGAGTATGTATGAGTGCGGGTGGGTGGGAGTGGGGGTTGTCATGGAAACCCCTGCCAAAAGTTTTGGGTGGATATAGGTTACCAGAGAGATGCTGGCCAGATATTCTGGGTTCAGAGATGCAGCTGGGGCTGCAGGTCATGGCTGGAGGGTGTGGTCAGGCTGCTTCCATTGCTGGGCCTGGACACGCCCTCAGGGACTCCTACTGGCTCTTGGTTGTTGTCCTTTAGCAGAGCTTTCAGCTCTGCCTCAGGTGTCCTCCCTGGGTTTTAGTTCTTTGGCCTTGGCCTTCCTGACCTTGGCCAGAGCTTCCTCCTGTCAACAGGGTAGGCTGCTTTGAACTGGCTGCTTTCTAAACTGGTAATTCTAAGCATGTACAAATGCTTTAGCTTTTTAAATTTAATTGTAGGATTTATTTTATTTATTTGAAAGGCAGAGAGAGAAAAAAAAGAGGCAGAGAGAATCTTCCACCTGTTGGTTCATTCTCCAAACAGCAAGAACTGGACCATTTTGAAGTCAGAGGCCAGGAACTCTATCTGGGTCTTCCTCCACTGCTTTGCCAGGTACATCCAACCCAGAGAGCTGCTTTGGAGGTGGAGCAGCTGAGACACAAACCAGCACTGCAAGGTGAGGCGTTACTTGCTATGCCACAGCACTGGATCCAGTTTTGGCTCCACCCAACCCACTCCAATATTTCTGAGTTCTCCTGTTTCTTGTAGTCTTTCCCAGACCTGAGCTAGCTCCTGCTTCCCTGAAATAATTCAGGAATTGGGAGGTGGCTATGGGGAGTGAGAGACTGAAGAGCAGGGACCAGGACAGAGCTGCAAGTCCTGGGGCAGTGATGCAGGGAGCAGGAGAGAGGGAGACTGGGCTCCAAGAGATGGGGCGACCCATGGAGAGAGGAAAGGGGACTCAGGGCAGGCCACAGCTCATGTACAGAGCCCTGAGATAAGTCAGGTATTGGCCTCATCGTGCGTTGCTTTGTGCTGCAGGACAAGGTAAGGCTTGGCCGGTCAGGATTCTTGTTGGCCAGAGAGATACAGAGGGCCACACACCTATCACCTGCACACCTGTCCATAGATTGACCCCGGGGACACAGCCACTTCCCCAGAGGTGCACAGGCCCAACACACACACACCCCTAACACATAGGGGCCCACAGACAGAGGCTCCCATCCCCCTGGGCTACTGCTTGCCTTTTACTTATGTCCTTTCTTTGTGCCAGAGTCAACTCTGAGGCAAATTCATGATCACAGGCAAAAGTCCAGCTGGACACATCCATGAGCAGTGGCCTGTAGGGACAGATGTCTGCAGAGATGGACATACAGATGTTGCCAGAAACAGATTCTAGCATCGCAGGTGCCACATACTGGAGAGGAACAAAGAAGGATGCTCTTTCTCACACACACACACACACACACACACACACACACACACACACACACGCACACACACACTCACACAAACATGCATAGACACATTCTACACACACACACACACACACAGATAACACAACCCAGACACACACCCAGACATATGTAGACAGACACAGCACACAGATATACATCCAGATACATGCAGAAACACTCAAGACACAGAAGTCACACACAGAGACACATATAGCCTAAGGCACCCAGATGCACATGCGAACATGCACAGACACAACAGACAGACACACATGCAAATGTACACAGACACAGATTCAATACAAACATGCATACTGACACATATTTAGGGGTGGACACACATACATAATGGCACACTTGGACACTCAGTGAGCATACACCCACAGGTATAAATACCAGCACACAGGGACACCCCCTCTTAGATGCAATGACACCACCCCCAACCTCAACATACCTACACCCCCAGGCACTGAGACAGAGAGCGATGCAGACAGCCACACAAGACATACAACCAGGTCCACACAGGGGCCGAGGGTAGGAGACAAAGAGGCTTTGAGCATGGCCAGCCCGCCCCAAGCCAGACATCCTGGCTTTGCATCCCCCTAGGAGCCCTCCAAAACGCCAGGAGAAATTCCTGGGATATGAGCTCAAGTTCACACACAAACATCATCGCCTCCCTTCCAGATGGAGGGCTTGCTTGTGCAGCCCGCCCTTGGCAGCCCCCTCCCCTTAGGAATGTGCTGGAAGCTGCTTAAGCCAGGGGCAGGGAGGTCCTGGAGTGTTCAGGGAACACAAGGCCACACTCAGGGTAGGGAGGACCCTGGCAGGGTGGAAGGGTCATGCAGAGAGGTGGCACCTTATTTCGGTGGATTGGGGGACACATCCACAAGCTGGGCTGAGCAGATCCTGTGGAGCCAAGGATCGACCCTTGCTCACCTCCCAGCAGCTGCATGGGCTACCTCTCAGCAATGGGAGCCCATCCTGATCTCTCTGCCTGGGAAGCTCTGTCCTTGGTCATGCCTCAGCCTCACACTGGTGTCTCTCTGTGCACAGACTTCTGGTTATTTCCTCCAACAAGCTCTTCTCTCTCTGGCTCATGTCATCTGGTAGCTGCTTCTTGGCCATGAATACCGGTTCGTGTCCCAGATGCTCCAGTTCCCATCCAGCTCCCTGTTTGTGGGCCTGGGAAAGAAGTAGAGGATGACCCAAAGCCTTGGGATCCTGTACCCATGTGGGAGACACAGAAGAAGCTCCTGAGTCCTGGCTCCAGATCAGCTCTGCTCTGGCCCTTGTGGTCATTTGGGGAGTGAGCCAGCAGTTGGAAGATCTTTCTCTCTTTTTCTTTCTGTAAAATCTGTCTTTCCAATAAAAATGAATAAATCTTTTTTTTTGTTTTGCTTTTAAAAGAAGCGTTATCCATGTCTTAATTCTTTTATAATGTCCTGTGCTGCTACTGTGAGCCATAACCATCTTGGTTCAACTTGTGCACCCACTAAGACAAATCCTTTTTCTCCAGCGAGGTGATGGGGTGGCCACAAGACCTTCCCCTGAGCTACAGACAGCCTGTACATCTGAGTTTGGGCATATTAGGGCCACAGGTTGCCAATCCAAGATAGACTAAAACACACCTGTCCTACTTCTTCACCCGAACACTATCAGCTTTGGGCAGGGACAACAGCTAGCTGCCCCGCCACTTGGTCTCTGGCAAGGTGGCTGGGAGGCCAAAGTTCTTTCTCTCCACATGTCTGCCTGGGACAGAAAGTGGTTCAACACTGAGTAACCAGTTGGGGATCAGGGACCGCAGGGCCGAGGCTCCTGGTATCCAGAGGGCATCTCCCCAGAGTGGGGTGGAATGGCGCTGCCTGGCTCCCTGGCCCCAGACAAGGCCTGCTTTGCACACAGAGCTCGTTAGGCGGGAGACTTATGTGCTGTCGTAAAGTGTTTAATATTTTAGCCCCTAATTGCATTACCAGAGACAGACAGCTGTTTGTCCTCATCATTCTGCCGTTGCTGTCTTTGGCAGGACCCACCCGGCGACCCCAGGTGTTTCCTTGCCTCCTCCTGCTTGGAAAGTCCAGGCAGCTACCAGGTTCCCCCAGGCTGTTCTGGGGGGGAGGGGTGAGCTCAGGCTGGGAGTACTGCCCCAAGGAGGGCCTGGGCTTGGTTCTGGGGGTGGGCCATTGATGTGCCTTATATCCTGTCACTTCCCTCTCTGCCCCAGTGGCCTGCGTGTTGAGAGCTGGTACTGGTAGTCCCATAGAGAAGGGAACTGACTGCTACAACAGCTTGTGCAGTGTTTTCATTCATTCTTTCACTCACTAACTCGGCAAGGTACTAGGGACATTTGCATTTTTGAAAGTTTTATTTGTTTGAAATACAGGGAAAGAGAATAGGAGTCATGCACAGAATTTCCACCGACTAGTTGAATCCCCAGGTAGCCACAATGGCCACCAGGCTGAGACCAGGAGCCTGGAACTTCAGCCAGGTCTGGAGTCCCATGCATGAGGCAGGGACCCAAGCATTTGAGTCATCCACTGTTGCATTCCCAGGCACATTAGCAGAGAGCTGGATCAGAAGTGGAGCCACTGGGCTGCCACAGATAGCAGTGTAACCAGACGTGCCAGCCCCAGAGGAGCACTGAGGGACCCAAAGCCCAACAAAGCTGGAATGTGTTGATGGCGCAGCCACCCTGGGATGTCTCTGTCCCCCCAGGTAGCGTGTATGGCTGGCCAGGTACCCACTCTATACAGATGCAGAACCCATGGCAGGCCAGCCTTTGGTGCCAGCCTGGATTCTAACCCATCCCTTCCTGCACTGCCTTTCTCCATACGGGGTCACTGGACTTCCAACTCACCCCAGAAGTGTGTGACAGCCCTTCCTACCCCTACCTGGAAGCTAGTGCTCACAATCTTCTCTCCACCCTGACTGTTCCTTCCCAGTCACTGTAAGCCTCATGCCATTTGCTGGATGCATCCCCAGCCTGCCTGACAGTCAGGGTGCTTGGTCCAACAACTGAGTCAAAGAGCATCAGACATGTTGTCTGGGGACTTCAGGGTCAGATGGAGGAAGGCCATTTCTTTTAGTCTCATTCTTCCCCCTTCCTTCTTCCTTGAATGTACATGGGAGTGGATGAAATGGCTGGTGCTGCAGCAATCACTCTTGGGCCTTGCGGTAGCCCCGCCCCCCCCCCCCCCCCCCCAAGCAACGGAGGGAAGTGGAGCAGGAATATGGGCACTGGCTGTGTTGGAGTTGTCATGAGCTGCAGAGGACAAGGGCCCCTGCTCCTTGAGTTTCTCTGACAGGCACTGCATACATCTAATGGATACTGGCTCAGCCTCTTCCAGTCCCCACCTCTGGCTCTATTTTGGAGAGAGAGAGAGAGAGAGAGAGAGATCTTCCACCTGCTAGTTCACTGCCCAGAGGGCTGGGTCATGTGGAAGCAAGGAGCCTGGAGCCTCCTCTGGGTCTCTATGTCGGTGCAGGGCTGAGCACATTAGTCATCTCTGCTTCTTTCCCCAGGCATATTAGCAGGGATCTGGATTGGGAGGGAAAACCTGGGACTCGAACCAGTGCCCATATGGGGTATTGGTGTTATAGGAAGTGATGATGCCACAATGTCCACCCCTGCTAGTGATTTTTAAAAATTTAACCCAAGAGTGATCTTGTGAGAAGCTTCTTTGCTCCCTTTTTGCCCCACCCTGACCACGAGGTCCATTTCCCGCTATTCTAGGTACTCATGGCACTTGTTCACAGCCATTTGGCACCTTCACCGTGGTGCCTGCAGTGGTCTCTTTGTGGACACACCCGCAGGTTCTGGCCCTAGCAGGTGCTCAACAAGGTCTGCAAGAATGAGCTGGCCGGGAGAGAATGTAGGGATGGTCATGGCAACACCAGGGAGGGACCACCCTGCTCTCTCACTGAGCACCCCAGAAGACCTTGGGGATCATGACTGATGTGCACTTGCTTATGGGTGAGGCCTGGGAGGCTGAGCGTGTTATTGTCCAGGCTGGAGAGGAGTCACAGCTCTGCTCCTCCCAGGTGGTCATTCCTGCTGTGACCATGACCGTCTGTGGCCATGCACAGGGTGATAAGTGGCACAGTCAGGTGTTCAGGCCAGGGCGGCAGGCAGACCAGGCTGATCGTGGCAGAGCTGGCCCAGGGAAAGGGTCAGAGGTCATCTTCTTCATGCAGCCAGGGATGGGGCCCCTTGAAACATATGCCCCAAGCATCTGCGCCTGGCGGGAGATGAAGTCATATGGAAAAACACTCAAGTCAGAACAAAACTGTCTTTCTGCCAACAGCTCCATCAGGTTGCCAGCAGCCTCGGGTCACCCTGCCTCTCACCTCTCCCCAGCCCAGCCCTCCCACAGCACCGGGGAAGACCAATTCCTCAGCTCCAGTTACCATGTCGGGGCCAGAAGTGTCGCACAGAGACCTGCCTGCCAGGGCTGGGAGCTGATGGCAGCCTGGGCCTCCTCTGACCTGGGCACAGGAGGTTGGAGATCAGCTCAGGAGCAGCCCTTGCTGCTTGCTGCTGTCAAAGCCTGGCCCAAATGCCGTTAAGACAGAACAAAGTAAAAACCACCCAAGGAAAACACATGTTTGTTCATTCAGCAGATACTTAAGCCAATTCTTGGTCACTTTTCCCAAGCATTGAGCTGGCCTGGGCTGTGCTTGGAGACAGAAGGAAGGGAGGGAGGAATGGAAGGAGTGGGTAAGGAAGAGGAAGGAGAACAATGGCTGATAGGGGATGATAGGAGTTGTGGAGAAAGCTGAGTTCTGCTTCGTATTCCAGCCAACCATTTCTATCCAATAGTTTCTTGAGTGCTGGTGACACAGTGGTCACCCTGAGTGGCATGCTATGGTTAACGGCTCTGCACAGAGACAGCTGACATTGGCAATGACCCAGGTGCTTGCTCCTGTGGGTCTGGGGCCAAAGTGATGTGGGCTGGCCATGGACATGACCCTTGGAGAGGGGACACCTCAGGCTGACAATGAGAAAGCTTTGAGGGCTGCAGAATCTTCTTCTGCAATGGGACCAGAGAGTACACCAAACAAAAGTGGTCGGGCTGAGCTGCAGGTGACCAGGGGCAGGGGTGGGAATGTGTGTGGCCGCCACTCAGGGATGGGGGCAGTCTGTGGCTGAGGCCTTCTGGGAGGCCCCAAGTAAGGTTCAGATGTTAGAGAAGGTTAGAGCAGAGTGGCAGCACAGGTGTTGGGGAGAGGGGCAAAGGTTATAGGGGTCCATTGCTGATGGGCTTCTGAGACCAATTGGATGAGGTGGGAGTGGAGCTGATTGATTCCTGGCAGCTGAGATAATCAGCTAAAGCCAGGTTGCCCTACATCTGTAGGTGCCTTCAAAATAAACTACAGTGGGTCAAAGGAAAGAGCCCAGGTATGCAATGCCAGGCTGATATAGTAATCCCAGGAGAGTTGGAGGCCCAGATTCTTCCATCTTGTTAGTCTCCCATGCTTGCTAAAGTGAGCACTTCAGCTCCTACTGTCAAACTGCCTTCTGCCTGGTGGGATGGGAGAAAGGTGAGAGGGGTGTACCTGTTCTCTTCAAAGCGACAACTTCAGGTTCCACACATCTCTGCTCGCAACCTACGAGCAGAACTTGGAGAGGGCAATGCACATAGCTTAAAGGGATGATTGCAATTGTAGCTTGCCATGTGTGCAGGTCAAAATTCTTCCACTGTGGAAGGGGCGGGGGGGGAAAGGCTGACTCTGTGAGGGTGTACAGGCCCAGTGGCCTCTATGGGGCTTGGTATTTCCCAAGATAACCTGTGAAAAGTTGCACATAATTTAGCCAAGTATGTGCTCAAGGTGGTTGAGTCTCTGCAAAAGACACACTGTGCTGCCCGGGCAAGCCAGCCACCTCTGCGGGCACTCAGAGAATATCCAAGCCACCGCAGGAGACTCCGGACAAGATTCTCAGTGTGAATTTCACTGGGCTGGCTGAGTGGGCTTCCAGGCTTCAAGGTGCTCTGCTGATGAAATGCACAATTTAAGGCATTCTGCTTCTTTGGGTGAGAGTTTATGGCCTTGGGTATAGTATTGTGCAGGGGTTGCTAACTTAGAAGCCAAGAAACTGTGGGAGAACTGCTGAAAGTCCGGGTTCTATGATTCCTTTATACTTGGCCTTGCAGCTGGCACTTGGAGAGAGATGCAAGGCAAATAGGAGGCAGTCGAAGGCGTCTGGGGTAACATGGCTCCAGCCCATCCAGCCAGGTCCCCCTGGGTGTGGGTGTGGCCACCATCCCTGGCCCCTCTTCCTCACTTGCCCTTGCTCGCCTGTCTTGGGACTTGGCTGGGAGCAGGTCTGGCACACTCTGCCCAAAGTCTCCCCTGCAGTGGCCCAGCTCCCAGCCAGGAGCCGGTTAGAATTTCAGACACACAAGCGGGCTGCCTTGTGTGGCCTGCCAGGTGCAAGAGCAGAGCTGGCCGGGGCCAGACGTTCCCCTCTGTATCGGCTTTCCATTCCCTGGTCTCGGCCCTGTTGCAGACCTGTCTCTCTGGAGCCAGGGACCTGATCTTGTCATGAATGGAAGTTTTCATCCCCCAGCTCAGCGTCTGCCCTCCATGGCGCCTGCTGCCTGTGCCAGGCTTGGCATGTGAGGGTCTGGTTGTGGGATGAGGGGGTGGATTTGGAGGAACTGAGCTCAGTGGCAGCTCCCCTGCCACCCAGACTCAGCAGGAGGAGGAGCTAGCCAGGCTGGCGTGGCTAGGCACTGAATGACTACAAGCAGGACGTGTGGTAGGCGCTAAATAGGACCCTCACAGCCTACCCATGGGCATGGCTTCTAAGAGTGGCATCACCACTGACTGCAATAACACTATAGGGTAAAGCTGCAGGGAAGGGCTGGGAGGAGGAGAAAGCAGGAGTTGTCCTTGACCCCCCCTGCCCTTCAATCCTTAGAGTATGGTTGAACCCTGGGGTCTCAGGTGAGGAAGAACAGGTCATGACAAGGGCACCATCCTGGGTGCTACCAGGGAGGAGGATTTGGAACAGAGCTAAGCCAGGGCAGAGCAGGGATGGGCTGCTATGTGACCCACCCTCATCCCCAAGAGAGAGCCAGGTCATCCTGAGAAGCCGGGCCCAGGCAGCAGGTGTGGCCCCCACTGTGGCTGAGGAGCTGGAGGAGGGCCCTGGCTTGGCAGCAGAACTGGCCTGCATTTACTCCGAGCCCTCCTGCCCCTTTCTCCCTGCTGAGCTCCCACTTGGCCCTGATGGAGTCTGTGATCTTGCAGCCTTTGATTGCAGATGTGGGAGCACAAATGGAGGTCAACCTAACCCAACTCAATCCAACCAAACCAAACCGAAATGCAGGCATGGCAGGGAGGAGCTGTGGTTTCCTAGATGAGCATACACCAGCTGCATTGTGGCTGGGAGGTGTGTGTGGAGTGGGCATCAGGGCCGGCCTTCATAAGAGGACAGCTCTGCTGTTCTGCCGTTCCCCAGGACTCGGGCTGAGGCAAGATCCCACACTGGCGGCAGCAAAGCCGAGCCCTCTTCCTTTAGCTCTGTGTGGTACAGGTGTACTTGGCATTTACTAAGTGCTTCCTAGAAGGCAGGTTCTGTGCTGCCAGGGGCCTGCCCTGCATCTCTTGAGCACCATTCTAGTAATATCCCTGGGCATGGATCCAGAGCCACAGGGATAAGTCATGCATCTTGGGCTGCAGCTCTGGGTGGCACCTAGCCTGCCTGCCTCTTATGGGCCAGTCACACCCTTTTCTCTTGGAAGGCACAGTGGTGACTGCCTGAGGCCTGAAGGGGCACTTGGTCCCTGGCCCTGTACTTGGTGGCTAAAGTACATGTCACTAGGTAGCTCTAGTTAGACCCTTTCTTGCAAGGCCAGACATAGACAGCCAGGTTTCAGGCTCAGTGGAGAGCGTATGGGGTACTGGAGTCAGGAGCAGCAAGAACCAGGGTCATGCCATGCAGGTGTGGCTGGAGCCTGGCGAGTGTCTACCACTCCTTTGCAAGGTGACACAGCTGAAATTTCTCAGAGCCTCTGGTTTTTGTAAAATATCCATGGGAGCACCCAGCTCTCTGTCAGCTATCTGTGAATCAGGGAACCCCAGGGATTGTGCATCTGGTTTTAGAGCCTTCCAAGGTTCAGGCATGGCCACGTCTTCTCTCCGTTCTGGGAGCTCTGGTCCAGAGAATGGCAGTGATAAGCTCACAGCAAATGGTAACCGAGTAGTCCTGGCCCCACAGAGACCCCGCCAGCAGTTCCCTTAGCTGGAAGAGACGCAGGCCTAAAGAAACCAGGCCATCAGCTGAGTCCCCCTGGAGGGTGCAGAGGGCAACCAAGAGGGGTCCTGAGTGGCCCCACAGTCCTTGACAACCTGGGATAGGCTACTAGCCTCTCCGGGGTGCTGTGGTGCGGCCTCTGGCCTCTGGGACTTCTTGCAGACTAGCTTGTGCCTGAAGCTTTATGCACTTACAGCACAGGGTACATGTTTTGCTTTCAAGGCAGTCCACTCTCAATCATGAGGCCACAGTTAGTAGTGGCTCTTGGCCTCTGCCCAGCCTCCCACGTGGTATCCAGGGGCATGAGACAGAGTGGGCACCCAACCACAAGTGCATCCCTCACTGTCTTGTCTGTTCACTGCCTTCTGACCCACATGTCCATGGTGTCCCTGGGTTGGGATCATTTCCCTGATCCACAACTCCTGCCCACATCAGTGTCCCAGGGTGGGCTTTTGGGGAGCTCAGCTATGACAGAACATGTGGCCAGGCTCCTCCTGGGCTGGGATCCAGGTGGGCTGTGCCTGGGCCCCGGTCCCAGCAGCTGGGGCCAAAGCAAGTGCTAGTTTACATCATTGTCCTGGGTCACACAGCAACGTTGTACTCCTGGGACACAGTACCCTTCTGCATGAAAGGGTCAGGAAGTGGCAAAGAAAGGGAAGTTCCAGGAGAGCTTTCCAAGGAGCCTCTGGGAGCTCAGTCAATCCTGCTGTCCAAGGGGTGTGCCTCCTTTTGATGCGCAGAGCAGTGTCAGAGGGAAGCAGAAATAAAAAGGCTGACTTATCAGTTCCTAACGACACTAACAGGCCGCATCTGGGTGCCCTCCTGGGACTCTGTCGTGGGTGATTTGCTTTCTGGAGCTCCAGCCTCAGAGCCCTCGTAGCTGCCTGCCAGCGTGTGTCACGCTCCAGCTTGGCTCAGGAAAGCTGCCTGCCGCTATGGCGAAAACAGGCAATGAAATATTTATCGGCCGAGGGCAGAGACTGGAAGCACTCGCGTCTTCCTCCAGGAAAAGCAGAGTCCAAATGAAAGACACGCGCAGAGCTGGACAAAAGCATGTGCCTATGGAGCCGACACTCCCAGGCGAGCTGCACTGCCCCCCACGGGCACAGCAGGTGCTCATGCGCACACAAGGCGTACCCTTGGGCATGCGCACACATGCCCATGCGCCGACCATACAGGCCTATTCCCATGGTGGTGCCTAAGCAATTCACTTACCTGTGGGACCCAACCGTGGGCGCCACCCCCACCCTAGACTGCTGCCCCCATCGTTGTCAGTAACATTTTCTTAGCTGAGGCTCTGGGGGCAGAAGAGCCTTGACTGTTGTATGACAATCGCCTGTCTGGGCATCTGGAGGACACAAGGCTGTGTCAGGCAGAAAGCAGATGCCGAGCTGGGGGGAGACAGGGGAGGTGTGACTCAGCCATGTGTTACATAACTTGGTTCTGCCCAGGAGAAGCAGAAGGAGGAGGAGGAGGGAGCTTACAAATGTGAAAGCTGAAAGGTTGCTGCACTTCTGGAAGCTTCCACATGAGCAGGCTGGTGCGGGCTGAGGCTCCCTGAGGGCAGTATGTGGAGGCTGCTGTTGTCCTGCTGTGGATGCTGGATGACACAGGGTGCCTTCCCGCGGGATGAGGGAGCCAGGCATGTTCAGCTTTCCCACACAGAGCTGGAACCTTCTGCTGACATAACCCCTGGCCCGTTGCCAGGCACCCAGAGAATAGGAAGACCCCAGGTTGGTGGTGCAACAAGAACTGCTGCATCTACAAAGAAACCCCTGCTCCTAGAGGGTTCTAGAAGCCCCAGCCAAGCAGCTCACAGCTGAAAGTCAGATGCCCAGAACTGTGCCCCAGTTCCCAGGTTACCTGGGTTCCTGGCATGCTGTGCTTCTTCCAATATCCATTCAACTAGCAGTGCTGTACAGAAAATCAACAGAGAGCTGGGAAAAAGCAACAGAATGGGCCAGCTAGAAGACTTCAGTTTGCAAGGGAAGCCGACTGGGGACCGAAAGACCACTGCCAGTCCCTCTGGGAGGAGGTGACTCCAATCAGCTCTAGAAACTTCTGTTTGCCAGGTGAAGGAAGAGGCATGCTTGTGAGTGGATGGGGCTGTGCGGGTGAGGGGAGGGTAGGCCAGAGCAGAGGGAAAGATAAATTCTGAGTAGAAAAGCCGCTTTCGCCAAGAGGATAAGGTTTCCTACGGAGATCATCTTAGACCGAATTATAGCTTCCTGGTCAAATCCAACCCACTTCCAGTTTATGTAAATGAGGTTTGATTGGCACTCAGCCACACCTATTCACATAGCTATGACTAAGATGTATGACCTCAAAACCTGAATTATTTACTCTTGGAGACTACAGAAAAGATTTGCCCAGCCCTGTTCTAGATGTATGAGTGAATTCATGAAACATGCACAAAATGACCAAAGCTCCAAGTGGCATTCTGCAGGCTCCTTGGAAGACCACCCAGCTGGGGTCAGACAGCCGGGTGGCCTGTTCTACCACCATGTGCCCATTCTACCACCATGTGCCCATTCTACCATGTGCCCATTCTACCATGTGCCCATTCTACCACCGTGTGCCCATTCTACCACCGTGTGCCCATTCTACCACTGTGTGTCCATTCTACCACCATGTGCCCATTCTACCACCGTGTGCCCATTCTACCACCGTGTGCCCATTCTACCACCATGTGTCCATTCTACCATGTGCCCATTCTACCATGTGCCCATTCTACCATGTGCCCTTTCTACCACCATGTGCCCATTCTACCACCATGTGCCCATTCTACCACCGTGTGCCAATTCTACCACCGTGTGTCCATTCTACCACCATGTGCCCATTCTACCACTGTGTATCTGTTCTACCACTGTGTGCCTTGTTGCTTTTGGCACATGCTCCTGCAGTTGTGTGTCTATATCATGGTCCAGGACTTGGCAGCTGACAGCTCGTTTCTCGTTTCCTTCCACCAAAGACTTTTGTCCATTGTGCTATGTTCAGAGAGGGAGAGAATGTTTGCAGGAGCACCAGACATCTTTTCTGCATCTGTTGGCTGGTGCCTGGCGCACTTCAGGATGCTAACCAACAGTGACAGATGATCTGCGCTTGGCCGGGCTGTGTGGAGAACCACTGGACCAGGTAATTCAAATCTACCACTTCAGGACTCCATCCAGGAGGGAGATTGGCAGGGGGTCAGTGATGACCCTGTTAGGGCCAATGAGGGAACCTTCTGTGTCCCCGTGGGAGCACTGGGCATCTTGTAAGACTGTTGCTTGTTGCTGTATACGGGTGTTGCTCTTATTCTGCCCTGTTTACCAGATCCACGGCCTCCAGAGACACGGCTGTGTTTTATCAGGCAAATTCTGAAGTCATCCACCCTGACACACACATACAGTGAATATGCAAACACATGTCTACACACATGTACATGTGTACATGTATATTCACACATGTGTGCATAATGTAAACACAAATGCATCCACACCCACTCAACATGCATGCACATACACCATCGTGTGTGCACACACAACATGCATACATGGACTCACATACATGTGCACAGTGCACTCACATACTCAGCATGCACATACTCAGCATACACATGCATGCGTACACACACACTCATTTCCTGAAGCCGCAGGAGCTTGCTGGCTGGAGCTCTGCATGCTACTAGTGACACATTTAACTCGATAAAATATAATATATGACGGGATCATATTTAACAAGGAAAACGGGCCCGAACGGACAGAGGAGCAGTGTGGCTGGGTTGCCATAGAAACCCCTGGCTAGGAATTTCCTGACTCCTAGGAGATTACATTTTCAACCTTAATGCTGTATTAACATAAGCTTTGGCACTTAATGTCTCTGTTTTTCACCTCCCCTCTCCCCTTCACTTATAGCCAAGGGACAACAGCCGTGGCGCTGAGCCGACCAGGAGAGGCAGCACATCGTGATCCGGCTCAAACCAGCTCTCGGATGAGGTGCGCTGCCGGCTGCAGAGTGAGTCCCATCCATTATCTGCCATGACCCACAGACAGGTCTGCCCAGCAGGCGGCCATGAGGTCGCCAAGCCCGGTGTGTGCTGGCCCTCGCATGCCTCTCGCGGCCACTTCTTACTCGCCAGCGTCCACGGCTGCCCTTCCCATCACTCACGGAATGTCGCAACAGCTCCCCTTGAATCTCCCTGCTCCCAGCCCTGCCCTCCCGTGCCTTCTCACTGCCCAAGTAATCTTTCTGCACTGCTAGTTTGCTTGTCTGTTGGCTGCACTGTCTCCATCAGCCCCTTGCAGGAACAGGATACAAATCCCAGTGCACTGGCATCCAAGCATTTCTGCTCATTGCTGTGAATCCAGTTCTAGTGATTTCTACTGTCTCCCTCATCGTCTATCCCAGTGATAGTGATGGGCCTTTGAGGACATAGAGCACAACCAGGGGCCTGGCCCGTTTTGTCCTCCCGACCAATTCTTTGTCATTAGTAAGTATTTATATTTATCGGGCCTGGCACAATGGCTCAACTGACTAATCCTTTCCTTGTAAGTGCAGGGATCCATATAGGTTGTGGCTGTTTCACTTCTATTCCAGTTCTCTGCTTATGGCTTGGGAAAGCAGTGGAAGATGGCCCAAAGCCTTGGAGCTCTGCATCCACTTGGGAGACCCAGAAGAGTCTCCTGACTCCTGGCTTCAGATCGGCTCAGCTGTGGCCATTGTGGTGATTTGAGGAATGAACCAGCAGATGCAAGATCTTTCTTTCCTATCTATAAATCTGCCTTTACAATAAAATAATTCTTTAAAACGAATTTATATTTATTTATTTGACAGTAAAAGCAAGTGAGAGCGAATGAGAGAGAGAGAGAGATCATCCGTCTAAGAGTTCACTGCCCAAATGGTCACACTGTGTGTGGCTGACCCAGGCTGAAGCCATAAGCCAGAAACTCGATTCAGGGCCCCTGTGGGTGGCACGGTCCTCACCTCTTGAGCTGTTGCCACTGCTTCCCAGGGTTGGCATCAGCAGGAAGTTGGAGTCAGGATAGGATTCGAACCCAGAACCTCTGCTGTGGGATGTGGCTATCTTAACTAGCACCTTTTCAACTTACAGTTTTTTTTTTTTTCTATTTTATTTAAAAGGGGGCGAGAAAGGACAGAGGCGGGAAGGGGAGAAACCTCTGATTCATTTCCCAAATGCCTGCTACAGTCAGGGCAAGGCCAGCCCAAAACAAGGAGCCCAAATCTCAACCCTCATGGGTGACAGGAGCCCAGTCATTGCTGCCTTCCATGGCATGTATTAGCAGGAAGCTGAATCCAAAACAGAGTTGGGACTTAAACCTAGGCATTCGGCTGTAGTGGATATGGGTGTCCCAAACATGCAGTAGTCAATGTCTTGCATGCCAAGCTGAACGCCCATGTCATGACCCAGTCTAAGCTGCCTTTGAGACCCAGATCAGCATCACCACCTCAGCATACCCCCTCAGGTGTTTCCTGACCCCTTGCCACTCTCCTGGCACAGGTAACATCCCTGCCTCCTCTGCCAGGCCTTCCTGGGGTCACATCCTCCCTCAAATCAAGGTATAGGGGCACTGAGAATACTGAGGCTCTCCATAACTCCCTCTGAAACTGAACTGAGCTAACCTTGGGAGAAGACTCTCGGCCCGCTTGTTCCTGCCACCATGCTGGGATACCTGGATTGCACTTCCAGCTCCCGGCTTAGGCCTGCCCTGTGCTCAGCTGTTGTGGGCACTTGTGGAGTAAACCAAAAGATGAGAGACCCCTGGCTCTCAAATAAATTCAAATAAAAATGTTAGGATTGCAAAGAGAGAACTCCCAAGTACTGGCGCACCAGTGAGTCCTTTATTGAGTCCGATTGCCATGCGATGAGCTGTGAGATGTTGTGACAGTGTGTGTACCCGGGCAGCCACCATCACAGGCAGGAGAGGGAGCACACCGATATGCTTCCCTGTCCCTCCTCCTCATCATCATCCCTCCTTCCCATCACCCCTTCCCTTGCCTGTCCTCAGGTGACTGTGTTTTCTTAGAGTGAGACGCATTTCCTCACACTTTATAGCAATGCAATCATATAATATACATGCTTTGGGTGTGGGGGAGTGGTTTCTATCATGCAGAATAATTATTATTCATCCATGTATTGATGGGGGATCCATTCCCTTTTACTAGTGAGTAATATTCTTTTCTTTTTTGAAAGGCAGAGCAATGGGGAGTATGGAGAGAGAAAGAGAGAGAGAGAGAGGGGGAGTTTTCCATCTGCTGGCTCACTGTTTTTTCTTAAATCTATTCATTTTTATTGGAAAGTCAGATTTACTACAGATAGGAGGAGAGACAGAAACAAAGATACCACATCCCCTGGCTCCCTCCCCAAGTGGCTACAATGGCTAAGCTAAGCTGATTGGAAGCCATTCTGCAGGCAGGAGCCAGGAACTTCTTCTGGGTTCTCATGTGGGTGCAGGGTCCCAAGGCTTTGGGTCGTTGTCAACTGTTTTCCCAGGTCACAAGCAGGGAGCTGGATGGAAGTGGAGCAGCCAGGACATGAACTGACACCCATATGGGATCCTGGCACATGCAAAGCAAGGATTTAGCTACTAGGCCATTGTGTGGAGCACTGCTGGCTCATTTTTAGAATGGTCACATCAGCCAGGGCAAGGTCAGGCCCAACCTGGAACCAGAAACTGCATCTGAGTCTGTCATGAGGGTGGCAGGGGCCAAGCGCTTGAGGTATCTTCTGCTATCTTCCAGGCACATTAATAGAAAGCTGGATCAGAGGAGGAACAGTCAGCTCTCATATGGGATGCCCATGTCCCATGTGGTTACTTAACCCACTGTGCCTCAAAGCTGTTTTAGTGGGCAGCGTTCTGTTGGATAGAAACACCCCGGCCCTCTGATCTCTTCCTATGCTGGTAAACTTGCATGGTTTCCATTCCTTGGCCATTGCTAATAAAGCTGCTATGAACATTCATGTGCGAGACTTTATATGGACATAAGCTTTTATTTTCCTTCCCAGGAGGATGGCTGGATCATACTTGTTTGCCAGGTCTGTGTTAACTTATTTAGAAGCGAAGCTGCCTAGCTGTCTTCCAAAGCATTTATATCACCAGCAGTGTCCAAGGACTCCAGTTTCTCTGTATCTTCAGGGCAGTATGTGCTAACTTGACACCTATTAGATTCTTTTTTTTTTTTGGCTTTTTAATGCTTTTTTGTTTTAGAAGGCAAAACAATAGAGAGAGAGAGAGGAGAAACAGAAGAAACTTCTCTCTGTTGGTTCATTCCGCCCAAATAGGCACAGTAGCTAGGCCTGGGCTATGCTGAAACCAGGAGCTAGGAGCTCCAAATGGGTCTTCCACATGGTGACAGAAGCCCAAATACCTGGGCCGTCTTCCACTGCCATTCCAGGTGCACTAATAAGGAGCTGGATTGGAGTTGGATCAGGGCTGCTGGCACTGAAACTGGTGGCCTGACCTGCTGTACCACAACTCTACGTGATCTTTTTCTAAAATTATTATTTTATTTTGATAATCTTCACATAGTTGATTATGGCACAAAGGGTCAAGGGTTACAGGAAAGTGGGTAAGACCATTGTTTCCACATTCTCTCTCTCTCTCTCTCTCTCTCTCTCTCTCTCTCTCTCTCTCTCTCTCTCTTTTTTCTATATCTGGGGTAGGGAGGGAGATAAAGGGTGAAGCCTCACCTGGCCTCTACCTCCCATCCTAGGGTCCCCGACGTGGGGCATGCGCCGAGGGCACTGTTCAAGTGGTTTCAAATAGTTAAACAGTTCTGTAGTGCTGCCAGTGTCACCATTCCAAGCACAATGAAATCTTTCCAGAATCCACTGGCTGACATAGTCCACCTTAGAGTCTCCATTTGCCCAGATTGTCACTGCCAATACATGGCTGGAGTAGTTGATCGATTTGTTCTGTCCTCTGTTGTGGTACCAGGTGTCCTCTTGAGTAATCTTTTTGATAGATTGAGTCCAGTGGACACATAGTGCTATCTGCCTTTCCCCATGGAATAATGGTGTTGATTGAGAGCATTATGCTCTACTCTCTCTTTACTTGCTTTGGGGGCAGGGCTTGCAAGGAGAGCTGGGCTGCTCCATGGCTGTGACCCCTCAGATGCCCGGAGGTGGAGATTCCTTTCTGTGACAGAGAACACAGCAGAGGCCTGGTCCACATGGGAGACCACAGTCTCAGTGTGAGAGGCATGGTTGTCTCTGCAGAGCCAGGCCTAAGCATTCAGATGAGCAGTCAGCACCCTGGGCATTGGACTCCCACTTGCTTAGTGCTCGCCTGGGCCTTTGCTACAGCTCGTGAGACTACAAGCAACACTAAGTCCTGACCCTGAACCTGGGAGTATTTCCTCAACCACTACCAAGTGTCACCCAGGTAATTAATGCTTGTCTGCAAGGGGTTTGGACTCTCCTGGGGGGAAGGGCGTGTGTTAACAACCTCAGAATCAATCATAACCTCTAAGCCCCATGTCCAAGGACTTTGGTGTCCAGGCGCCGACACTGAAGTTTTTCAAACTTCCCACACCCAGTGTGCACTGTAGTTCTGACACACCCGCACCTGAGGGACCCAGATGGGCCAGCTCTTTCTTGCATCTCCTGCTTGGCTTTCTTTGGCTTCTTCCTCCTTGGCCAATGGAGGTCTTCTCATCCTGCCAGTTCACCAACCTCCCCAAGATGCCTCTTCCAGGTGTGCTGGATGGATTTATCTGGGCTAGCATGTCTTAAATTTTATACACACACAAGCATTTGTTAACATGCTCACAGACTACAAAGGCAGTAGCAGGCAGTCACCTCCTGTGACAAGGAGCCATTGTATACCCCTTTCCACTTTGCAAAGGGAAGTCACCTAGCCCGTGTGCCTGTGTTGGCTGCGCTGAGCTAATTCTTTTTTGTGTGAAGATTTATTTGTTTACTTGAAAGGCAAAGTGACACGGAGAGAGGAAAAATCAGAGATCTTTCATCTACTGACTCACTTCCCCAGATGGCTGCAGCAGCTAGGGTCAAAGAGGAAGCCAGGAAACCCAGACAGACCCCCTCACCTAGGTGGCAGGGACCCAAGTACCTGACCCATCTTCCAGTTTCTTCCCAGGTGCATGAGCAGGGAGCTGGATTGGAAGCCGATAGTGGATGGCGGTGCATAGGAGACAGCTTCACCTGTTGTGTCACAGTACAAACCCCAGTGTTGGGCTGACCTCTTATCATTTTCTCTGTTGCTGTATTTGGCAATTCAGGATCCCCTACTCCCTTCCCCCAAACACATGGTGCATAAATCATTCCAAACGCTGGAGACGAGAATATTGACTGCCTTGGCCACTTTGCCCTCCGTGATGCCGAGGGGCCATTGTCATGAGCACACGGCCTGGAGGTGCAAACATGAACAGTGATGATGAACTTCTTGGGGTGTGCCATCTGCAGCATGCCAACTCAACAAGGCTGGAGCTGGCCCCAGAAGCCTGCCTGCCTACCTGCTCTTCCTCCTCTTCCTCTTCTTTTGTTGCTTCTCTCTGTGCCAGCGGCCTGGAGCTGTCTACACTTGAGCTACAGAGCCATTCCCCTCGGAGATGCCATGCAACCTTTCCGATAAAATATTGAACGTGCAGATCTGGTGATTCTTGTGAGGAATGAAACCTTTATTTGGATTCTGCCTCTTATTCAACCTCAGGGCTCTTGTGCCATGGCACTGGTTTGGAATGAAGCCTTTTTTTTTTTTTTTTTCCATGAGGGTGCTGGGTAGGGTGAGGAGGGGTAGGGTGTGGATTATTTGTTGTGACTCGGTGATGCTTATGTTTAAATTTGAGGCCTTTTACTGCTGATTAAACCTCTAAAGACTACAACAGAATTTCCGCTCCGCTGCTGGAAGAGAAGCACACGGCGACGTCTGTGTGGCGGCGATCCCTTGAAGGATGTGCAGGGAAGCCTGCTGCAGTGATGAATACAACGAAGCGTTATCATTTTTAATAGGAATTAAACAGCTAGAGGGAGAAGCCGGCGATGCTGCGATCAGTGCAAAGGAAAACAATCTCACCCATTTTAATTAACTGTATTTTAATAGCTTTAGTTATAATTGAATAATTTAAATACCAGGGGAAACAGTTAAATCTCCTAAAAGCCTTTTTTTATTTACATTTTAAATACAGTTCACGGTGAAGAGCTGACAGCCCATGTGCTAGGGGTGGGGAATCGTGGGCAGGACTCTGGCAGCTGGGCAAACCTGGAAGGGGCAGATTGGATCTTGCTTGATGGTGGACTGTGGGGACTGGGCCACCCAACCATTTCAGCCCAAGATGATCCCCCTGAAAGTGGCCAAAGCACGGCAGGAGCAGTTTGTGTCTTGCTAGAGCTAGCAACCCCCAAACACATGGGACCTGGAGTTTGTGATTCTTATGTGTAGTTGGGAACACCCTGGCACTGGTAAAGGGGAGACATCACAGCTGCCACCATGGGTGTGCTGAATGTGTAGGCTAGACATACTGGCCAGAGCTCCAGCTGCTGATGGAAGTCAAGCTTGGAGCTCAGCAGGCCCCGCTCCGCCCCTCCAGCTCCCGAATTGTGAAGTGATCAACTCCAGCCTACACACATTGCCTTTGAACAAATGCCCCTGCTTCTGCAGACCTCACAATTGGTTAAACTCAGGCAAGCCCAAGGTTGCTGTGTGTGGACTGACACCTACCTTCAGGCATAGGGAGGCACAGGAGGGTCAGTCTGCCATCTACCCTCTGCTCCTCCCTGCCTGTCACCATCCTGCTGAGAAAGGCCCCTGGTGTGGTGTCCCCACCACACAGAAAGGGAGGCCTGGGGAGTGCAGATGCGTTCAGGTGGGAACAGCTGTCACGGCAGGTGCCGCTAATGGGCAGGGCCTCTATTGCCACCCCTTCCATTAGGATGGGGCACTCTCTGTAGCTTCACACTGCCTTCTGCTGCCCTGGGGCCTCTTAGGCCAGGACATAGCTGAGCTGTTTTATTAATGGGGCCCTCAGCTGTCTAGAGCAGAGCTGTGGACTGAGCCAGACACGCACACCTGTTTTGGGGACCTCATTGTTTCCCAGGCAGCTGTATGCAGGAGGAAGGCGCTTGGAGTCCTGGTCAGCACAGGTGAGAGTTGATTCCTAAAATGGTGCAGTGACCACGCTTCCTTGAAGGCACCCAGGCAGCCTGGCCTGAGTGTAATGACAGACAGGCACAGAATCAAGTAGAACTGACTGTCAGCACAAGAGCGAACACACATGTATGTTCTGTGTGTGGCTGTGTGCCCAGCATGTAGCTTTCTCTGCTTGGCCCTGGAAATGGCGCTGGAGGTGAGCACCAGCGGCCCTGCTTTCCAAAGAAGAATGCCACTGGGGGAGATGCACCTGTCTGCCCACACATGCAGCGAGTACATGCTGCATGAGAAACCCGACTGCCTCAGCCCTCACTCTCAACCACTGTCATCGAGTGGGGTTGCTGACACCATGCCCTTGCCCGGGTGTACTAGATGTTTATTTAGGGCCTCCTCTGTGCCTCTCACGTACCCATTTTTCAAAGGGAGAAACTGATCCTTGGCGATGTGGCAATCCCATGTTAAGAGCACATGGGTGTTGATGTCCAGTAATCTTAGCTCTGAGGCCACACAAAGCTCAGGTTCCCGGTGAGCAGGGCAGTGCCCAGCTCATGCATGGCAGGGCTACTGGGGCTTGTCTTGGGTGAGAGGCTAGGCAGGGTGGAGGGCCACAGAGGTGAGGGAGAAAAGGAAAGTGAATTGAGAGGCCAAGTCCAAAGCCTAGAGAATAGGACCTGGTTGCGAACAGTGGCGGTGGGGCACAGATGGCGCCCACCTTGTTGCAAGTAGAACCCAAGAGGCAGGGAGCCAGCAACCCCTCTGTGCTCCATGCTTCTGACATGCCAAGGTCAACGTTGAAGGGTAGCCATGTTCTGCTCCAGTCTCCCAGGCCAAGGTTGCCCTTGACAGAATCTCCAGTCTGAGTTGCAAGAAACTCTAAGGAGAGGTGGGATGGGGGAGTAGATGGGGCAGAGGGGCTAGCAGCAGGGGACTGCCAGGGTCTGTGCCAGGGATCCCCCAGACTGAGATGTTCTGCTGCAGCTGTTGTGTATTACCAACAGAGCCTATTCAGGAGTGGACTGGGCTGCACAAAACTGCATTTACAAGGTCACAGCACTTCCCTGGGGCCCTGGGACTGCCCACCTTGGAGACAGCCCAGTCCCTTTGCCTGAACTTGGACCTCCTCCGAAAAGCCACACAGCCTCAGTGCATGCTCGCTCTCTCTTTGCAGCTGGCAAAGACCGTGTCAAGCCCCACTTGTCCCTTAGCCCAGCACTGCCTTCTTCCTTCACCTGAGAGCTCCGGATCCCAGTTCTAGAGCTCCTGTGACAGGACAAGAAGCTTTAATCACTGAGAGGCCCAGAAGTGCAATTGTAAGGGTGTGTGTGTGTGCATACATGTGCATATGTGTGTGTGTGTGCATGTATGTGGATGTCAAACTCCCCACGCCTGCAGAAAGCAGGGATCCTCAAATTTCAAATCTGCCTCAGTTTCCCCTGCAGCCCCCAAAAGTACTTTCCCTTCCAGAACATGTGCTCTGAAGGGCTTTCCAACAGCCACATCCACCCCCACCCCACGAGGTAGGGGCCTCAGTGTCACCACACTGTGGCACGAAGAGGTGTCACTCAGGGGTCCGTGTAGCGAACATGCTTTGAAAATCCGATGCTGCTTTGAGCCGTTCCACCTCTTGCTGCAAAGGAAAACTGGAATTGTGCCTTGGCAGGGGCTGAAGCACATGGGAGCCAAGGGTGGGGGCTGCAGAGGGCTGGGAGGTGGTGGCACCTCCTGTTCTCGCCTTTCTCTGAGCCGGGGAGAGCAGTTCGAGGCTATCTGGGCAGGTGTGGGCAGCATCTGTGTAGACACTCCTCTGACTGTGCTGCCACGGCCCACACTGCCTTTCCCAGCTTGGGTCTGTTGCTTGCCCCGACAGCAGGCGCTGGCTTCCACCCCCCCTGGATGTCTGTCTTGGGGCGAGTAGGAGGCAGGGCCTGGCCAGCTTCAGAGAGGGGGGAAATGATAAACAGATGTGGGAGGACCACGGGACAGGATGTGCTGGGAGGGTCGTGGCATTGCAGCAGCCCTGCTCTCTCCCCCCGGGGAACAAAGGGGATGCTGGAGCCACAACAAAGCACAGCCGGTGGCAGAGGGCCTAGGAGCAAGGGGCTCTATGTTTGTGTGGCCTGAAAACACATCCTGGGCATGGGCAATCACATGCCTGAAAAAGGACTGAGCACAATGCCACAACTAGGCATTGCTTGTGTTGCTGCTGCTGCCACCACTGCTGCCAAGCCAGTGGTTTCTATAAAACGATAGGTTTGTTTATTCAGCAGACATGGCCCATGCCCTGCTCTGTGCAGGGTGCCAGGGTACTCACTCAGACAGGCCCTGATCCTGGGTTAAGGAGCTGACACTGCTGGCAGCAGAGGGACACTGGAACCCGGGTCCCTTGTAAGAGAAGGTTATGCCAGCAGGATGGAGGGAGGAGATACTGAGCAGGAACGTGGACCCTCATCACCCACTCATACAAGATGCATTCTCTGGAAAGTCCCTTCTACCTTTCAGACTCTTACACGAGCTTTAAAGCCCGGCCCAAATGTCCCTTTCTCCAGACAGCATATCACACAGGGTCAGGGCCCTCTTGGGGTTTGGGGGTGGCCATGGGTATAGCCCTTGTCTAATCTTGGCAGGGTACATGTGAGTTTCTTGTTTACTTGGCATCCCTTTTGGGGGACCAGAAGGTCTGTGAGGGCAGTCCCTGCTGGAGAATCAGTGAAGGCATGTGTGTGTGTGTGTGTGTGAGTTGTGTGAGTGTTCTGATGACATACACACTCAAGAGGAAACACTTCATTTCTCCATCTGTAAGAGGAGGGAGATGGACCTTCTATGTGTCCCCAAAGGAAACAGACGCCCTGCAGCTGGTCGAGGGCAGCGCCCATGGTGGAGCCCACCCTGAGGCTCGGCCATAAGCGGGTGCGTTGTTTTGGTTAGCTGTGCAGCACACGGGTCCTGCACAGCCAGTTTCTCTCCCATCTGAATCATTTCTGTGCAGAGGAAATATCAAGGTGTATGATGTCAGTGCAGTTCAGTCCTCCAGCCAGCTGTGTAAACATCTGGAAGTCGTAGAGACACAGGCCTGGGAGAGCAGGCTCAGTGTGTCCAGACATCTTGGGGAGCCTTCTAACGCAGAACCTGCGAGCAAAGCCAGTGAAGAGAGGCTGCGCCCCCGAGCAGAAACTGGAGCTTCCTTCTCTCTCCCCCAGGGCGCTGGATTTTGGAAAGTCGCATGACAAGCCAGGGCTGCTGGGCGCAGCAGCGGGTGTGACTTTGGAAAACAAACACGAGGGTTAGGAAAATCCTGCTAATGAGATGTCAGTGGCCGCGGGAAGTACCTTGTCAGCTTCCTTGGGACCTGCTTCTTCTCATGCCGTGCCTGCAGAGTTCAGACCAGACTCCCTAAGTTGCTTTCTCCCAGGAAGCTGCTCTTCAGAGCCCTTGGGGAGGCCAGTGGGGAAAGGGTCTACCCAAGCTCAGGTGGGAGCCAAGGGACTTGGAGCTCAGGAACGGGGAGGGGTGGTGGTGGTGGTCTGTGGCCAATGTCACACAGCTGGGCAGCAGGAGATGCAGGGCAAAGAGCCGAACTTCCTGACTGCCGGTCCAGACTGCCTTTCCTGTAGCCCAGGCGGCCTCTCAAGTTAAGCTGGAGGATTAAAAGACAAACATTCATTTTTATATCCAATTGCGGAAGTCACATTGTAAGAAATGTGGAGGATGTGGCAACACATATGACACATTGGGGAACAGAACAACAGAACATCTAGCTGGAGCTAATCACTTTGTCCATCTCTCTCTCTCTTTCCTCACATGCAGAGATACACACACAGACACATGTGCACACATACAGACACAGACACATATATGCACACACAGAAACACACAAGCACAGATAAACACACAAACATGTATATACAGGTACACACATGCTCTCAGACTCAGGCAGACACATGTGCACACACATCTATAATGTGCATAGACATACACGTGCACACACAATCTCTAGCTCCTTTGGTAAGCTTGTCCTCTTCTCCAGTGGCCTTTGACAGCTGTGGTCTGTGCTTCCTGGAACCTGGGGCAAGAGCAAAGACAAGGGGTTCTGGGTCTAACTCATGTCTCACACACGACAGGGTCTCCTTTGGACCTTACTTTCCCCATCTGCAAAATAGGTTGTGATATCGACCTTCGAGGAAATTGAGGGCCAGCTACAAAAAATGCCTTGCCACATATATCAAGCATGTTGATCAAATGGGCAAACTGTGGTGCTGGCGGCAGGTGCCACGAGGGGTCAGCTAGAGTTCATTTTTAGCCTCTGCTTTTCAGCTGCTTTCTTCTTCTCCCTGAATTCATTCCCAGTTCCTTGGTCTGTTATGCCACCAACACCAATCCTGCAATATCCCCATAGGAGAGGTCCCCGCTGCAGAAGACAGACCCTGACAAGGCACTGGAAGTGGCCAAGGGGTTCCGGATGGCCCTTCAGGAGTAGACACCTAGTTCAGGTGTCCTCCTAGGCCAGGCACGAAGGGTGCTTCCCTGTCTTGGATTTAGAATGCCAAACATATCCAGGTCACACGGATTCCATTCCTGCCTCTGTGCTGGAGCAAACATCTCCTCACAGCCCAGGAGTACCAGTGGGTGCGTGGGCAGCTGGGGTGCTGGAGTTTGCAGGAATCCCTGCGTGGGCTTCCCTTGGTGCTGAGCCTTAGGCTGCACAGCTACAGCAATGCCCAAGACTGGGCAGGGTGGGGTACAGAGTATAAACAGAATTTTTCTCTACTGAGGCTGAGCTGCAGGGGTAGGAACTCCTCGATCCCGTTCCCAGGAGGTCCTGGCCATAACCTCCCACCCCGGGCATCTCCCAGGTCAGCCTTGCCTGTTGTGCTCTCCAAGAGCCTGGTGAGTGTCTTAGCATGCTCTGGGCCCTGACCTACTTCTCTGCACCTGCGCACACCAAGGTAGCCAGCTTGGGCATAAACTGGAAGGTGATGTGAAGCTCTCAGGCCTCTGAACAAAAGGCCAAAACATCCAGGGTCCAAGGAAGGAGCCCAGTCCCACCACAGGCCCCTGTGCCACGTTGGCTGTTATAGTCTTTCCCCACAGAGGCACGGAGTCAGGACTGCCAAGGCGCCGGGCCATGTCTGGCCCCATGGCTCTGTCCCTGGCCCAGAAACCACCTCCAGTCACAAGCAATCACTCACGGGCCCCTGAGCCTTCCTGCCCCTGCGGCCCCAGCTACACGCGGAGGACCACGAAGGGATTCTGCAGGGAGCCTTCACCCTGCTGGGGGTGCTGTCTTGGAACCTGGTTAGCCTCTAGGTCTCCCCAAACTCCCTGCTCTCTAGTTCTGGGAGCTCTGCAGATGGCCTGGACTTTGTCCTGTCTCCCCCCCCCCCCCGCTCCCCGCTCTCCCCCCCCCCCATACATTGAGCCTCTGAACTCTCCTCTCCTGGCTCCCAGGAGAATCTGGGTGGGAATCAGCCCTCTGCTGCCTTCTCTCCCAGCAGGCAGGCAGTGGAATCCCAGCTCAGCCCCTTTAATGGCCCTTGTCAGCCTAGCCCTGATGTAGAGGCGATAAGGAGCCCCGTGTTGTGCACAGCCCGGAAGCAGAGCCCCTATCATCTCTTCTCCTGGGCAATCCCTGGCATGCAGTGGCTCCACTTATCACCTCGACATAATCTCCCCCAGTAGCTGCCACTTCCCCTCTTCCTGGGCTTCCAGAGATAATCATTTCCCCGAGAGGAGAAGGGGTGTGTCCTGCACCAGGAAGAGGTGGCATCTGTGCAGGAACACACAAAGCTTCTTCCTTCCCCCTTGGCAGAGTGGCAGGCGGCTCCTCCTGCCAACATGTCCCTGAGTGGCAACGTCTCCAGGGAATACAGTGAGTCTCAACTTCCTTTGGGTCTGGAGAATGCGGTGTAATTAAGTTCTAGCCAAGGATAAGGTTGCAGAAGTCATATGATAACTTTGAGAAATCTTTGTGGAAGGACTATTAGAGACCCTATTCCTTCTTTTTCTATTTTTCTTGCTACTTGGAGTACATATATGATGGCTGGAGCAGTAGCATCTATTTTGAATCTCGAGGTGATTTACATAATAGGGCCATGTACTGGATGGATGGACAGCAAGATAAATTTAGTCCATGATCCTTTAGTCACACTAGACAAACCAATGCCTGCCTATGGATTCTTTATAGGAGAGCAGGCAAACCACTATCTTGTTTCAGCTGCTATTATGCAGAACGTGTGTCACTGCTAAAGCTAACCCTAATGCTCACAACTCCAATGTTGAACAATACCAGGTTGCATTTTGGCCATTCATTCCATGGTGGATTTCCTTTTGTCACCCAGCGAGCATATTCTGTGCTGAGAGTGTGCTGGGCAGAGTCCCAAAGAGAAATGACGCCCCTCCCTGTAGTCTCAGAGCCCCCTGCGAGTTTTCCCTGCTCCATATCTCCCAGAGACTTGCCTGGCCATGGGCAGAAGTTCCCTGCCCTCTCTTCGCTGTTCCCTCTCTGTGGGAAGGACTATTGGTGCATGCCAGAAGGGGGTATAAGAGCCACGGACGCAGATGGTCCATGGTTGGATTTCTCTAGCAGCATGACTAGAAGTGCCATAGAAAGTGTTAGATGCTTCCCTCGTCTGTAGACCAGAGATAAAAGCAACCCCCTGGTAACACTGTGGAGAACATGCAGCAAAGTGAGTGTTGCTGTGCTTGCCTTACCTGCTCTCAGAAGTTTCTAGTAATGCTAGTGTTAGCACTGTTCATAGGACTCATCTTGTCACTCCATGAGATATAGCAACTGGCATGTGTTGGGCAGCATGGCCCCCGCAATATCCAATCCTCTCCCCCTCCCCTATATCTGGCCTGTCTCCTCTCCTTGCCTGACAGCTGGGGTGCCACTACTCTGGGCCTCATTTCCTCACTGGGTTTTCTCAATCAGTAAAAGAAGACTGAGGTTGGTGCCACTTTGGGGGAGCTCATTCTTGCTTGTTTTCTTGTGTCCACATTGCTTTTCATGAGTCAAGCATTCATAGGAGCATAGTACACTTGCTTGTCTTTGTCTATGTGATGCTTAGTAAATGCTGGTTCGAAGGATGAGTGGATGGATGGATGGATGGATGGATGGATGGATGGATGGATGGACAGGTGAGTTTGTAGGTGGATGGATGTGTGGATGGGTACAAAGATGGGTGGTTAAATTGATGAATGAGTGAATGGATGGATAGATGAGTGGGTGGGTGGGTGGATGGTTGAACAAATGTGTTGGAGAATTGGACACATCCCGAGAGGTAAGTGCTGTGAGGGGTGAAAGTACAAAATGGCATGGGAGCAAAGTGGAGTTCTAATATGCAGGTCAAGGAGAAGGTGAGAGATAGAACATCAGTACTGAATGCAGGTCTGAGAAGTCCCCACGCAAGCAGTTACTTGTCCATGGACATTCAGGGAGTGGAAGAACCTTCACTGTGCTCTGCAGATCTCAAGTTCAGGCACTTTGCATCCATCTCTTGTCCCAATACCTCCTGTCTTATGGGGGTGGAAAAGAGAGTCCCTGTGTTCTGACTTGAGTCCCTAAACCTCAGGGGTAGGGGACCACTGAGTGTTCTCTCAATGGCCATTGTCCTCTGTATGGACAATCATGCATCTTGGTCATGGAAAGTCAAAGGTGGCTTCAGGGGCCTTGAGAAGACGGGAACTGACATGGAAGTGCCACTAGATCCCAAGATCAGACACTCATGACTGCTGAGCTCCTGCCACGGCCTGGCTGAGGATGTTACAGTACTCTCCCACTGTGGGTGAGTGAAGCAAGGCAGATCACGCCCTCTCTGCCCAGCAGGTAGGTGATGGAGCAGAGTCTGCAACCAGGGATCCCTTCAGCTTCCATCTTGAGCCTGTGCTTCAACTTCCGTCTCTACACAGTGGACACAGTTGAATGCCTTGTGCTTCCAGGACTATAGCAGGTGGACTCTGCAAATTACACAATTTAATCAGTTGCCAGGGTGGAGAGTGTGCAACATGCTCAGAAGTGCCTTTAGCAGGAGGAAACAAATCACATCATACCAGCCATCGGGGACACCTGATGAGAACACGAATTTACCTTATGTTGTCCATCTATACGTCTCCACGGAGGGTCTTTTTCCCCACTTTTGAATTGCCCAGCCTAAGATTGGGTGCAGGACAGTTGTTGGGAAATGGGGAGAGAGGATGAGACAAAATTGCAAGTCACTGAAGCTATGCTGAAAGCAATTAAAGGGAGAGATGTTGAGTCGAAAAGTGATCAACTCCCCCAACCTCCACACATTGGCTTTGACCAAATGCCCCTGCAGGTCTCATTGGTTAAACTCAGGCAAGCCCAAGGTTGCTGTGTGTGGACTGACACCTACCTTCAGGCATAGGGAGGCACAGGAGGGTCAGTCTGCCATCTACCCTCTGCTCCTCCCTGCCTGTCACCATCCTGCTGAGAAAGGCCCCTGGTGTGGTGTCCCCACCACACAGAAAGGGAGGCCTGGGGAGTGCAGATGCGTTCAGGTGGGAACAGCTGTCACGGCAGGTGCCGCTAATGGGCAGGGCCTCTATTGCCACCCCTTCCATTAGGATGGGGCACTCTCTGTAGCTTCACACTGCCTTCTGCTGCCCTGGGGCCTCTTAGGCCAGGACATGGCTGAGCTGTTTTATTAATGGGGCCCTCAGCTGTCTAGAGCAGAGCTGTGGACTGAGCCAGACATGCACACCTGTTTTGGGGATCTCATTGTTTCCCAGGCAGCTTTATGCAGGAGGAAGGCACTTGGAGTCCTGGTCAGCACAGGTGAGAGTTGATTCCTAAAATGATGTTTTGGGTCTTCAGAATATTCATGGAAATGCATTTCGTAGAACTATGTGTGCATTTCAACATATATTTGCAACCAAATAAACTCACATATTTGTAAAAAGAGTCATTTATCTGAAAGGCAGAATATATATATGTGTATATATATAGAAAGCTTATATGTGTGTGTATATATATATTATATATATATTATATATATATATATATATATATATATATATAGAGAGAGAGAGAGAGAGAGAGAGAGAAAGAGAGAGTTTCATTTCTGGGTAACTCCCCATACGGCAGCAACAACTACTGCTAGGTCAGGCTGAAGCCAGGAGACTCCAGTTGGGTTTCCTACATGGGTGACAGGTGCCCAGACACTTGAGCTATCTTCTGCTTCTTTCCCAGGTGCATTAGCTGGAGCTGGATTAGAAGTGAATCATCCAGGACATGAGCTAGCACTTACATGGAATGTCTTTGTCACAGGTGGCAGCTTAACTCTCTGCTACAGGCCCATACATTCATGTTTTAATACTGGTCCCCATGCATTTTTGAAGTGTCGTTATGCTGGGTCTTTATGAATTCTCAGCAAAGCATCTCTACGTCTGCTTTAAGGAGGGCAGGGGGGAATAAGCAGCCTGGATTGCACCCCAACTCTTGGCGGACATGTGTAGTGACCTTCATTATCCTCGCTGAAGAAACAGAGACACTCAGGGGTGAAGATGTTTAGCAGGTAGATATGCAGTGGGTGGGCCCAGGATGGAAGCCTAGATGTGATTGTGCTTGAGACCGTGCATTGAAGAGGGGACAGGCTCTCAAACACCCTGCAGTGTTATCATCTTCACCCCTATTCCCGTGGGTCCCCTGCAAGAACTCACTCCCTTCTCACCAGCACTCAGCAAGGCCTTGCAGGTGAAATGGCCTTGGCTGATGTCGGCAACCAGCCCTCCTCCTCCTGCCAAACCCAAATCCTTCTCCACCCTCCGCCCCCATTCTTGGCCACATGTGTGATCTGCTGAGTCTAATTTTCAGAAACATTCCTCTCTGTCTCTCTTCCTTTTTCTCGTTCCAGGAAACTGCTTGAAAGCTTTGCTGCCCTTGTCGCAGTGTTCCAGGTCAGCTCACATTCTAGAAGCATCTACGATGGAAGGTATTTTAAGAGCGGGAGAGCTGGCAGGGAGAGCTGGATGGCAGCCAGTTCTCTGAGACTTGTCTTCTAGTGGGGTGCTGCTGATGGGGGAGGACAGAGGGAGAGTTTTTTTTTTTTTTTCCTTCTGTCTTCAGTGAGATCATCAATGCTTCTGAAAATGCAGTCTGGGTGTGAGAAAAGAAGCAATATTAGCAAGCAAACATCTCTTCTCTGTGGCTGTGCGCTGGATTCAGTTTGCTATCCCAGCCTTCGACATCACGGGAGCTTTCGGCCAAGGCGGACTTCTTGCCCCTGTATTCTCACCGGAGCCTCCAGGTGACAGGGGAGGACTGGGAGTAGCCATCAGGAAGCCCTGCTCAGCTGTCTCACCAGGGCACCACTGGGTGTCTTGTCCTCACAGCTCCTCAGCTCTGCTAACGGGGACTCCCTTTCCCAAGCATCTTTGACCCCCCATGGCAATCTTGCCCTGAGTTTCCAGCACCCCACTTCCTCCCAGTGCCTGAGCTCTTACCCGGAGCATAGCTTTCTCCTGTTCCCCACCAAATCCAGGGGGTCTCTGCTCCTAATTGCCACGTGGTTGGTGCGGCGATGCCCCACCCCGCCGTCACTGCCTCACTCCACAGCTGCCTTACTGGTGCTCTCTACCTCCATCCCTCCTCATCCTCTAGGGACTTGAAAGTTGTGTGCCCCTGTTCCCGCAAAAGCCCTGTGGTCTCCCCACAGCCCTGGAATGAGGTCCAAGCCCTTTCCACCTGGTTCTGCTCAACCCTCTGCACCCCTACTTGGAAAATTCCATCCCTTCCAAAATGATTTCAAGCTTTCATTCTCCTGTATATAAATAATTTTCTCTGGCTGTTTTGCAATTTTTTTAAAGTGATTTGTTTCAACAATTTGTTTATGATGTCATTATAGATTGGTTACTTTTGTGTTTATCTGTCTAGAATTCCTTGAATTTTAGTGTCTTTAAAGTTATACCTTACATCAATTTTGGAAAAAAAAAATGTCGGGCCATTGTTTTATGCAAAGAACTTTTTTTTAACCTCTTATCTTTTCATGCCTGTGTTTGGCTATTTGTTGCTGTCCCACAGCTTACTGAGGCTCTGCTGGTTTCCAACATCAATCCTTCCCTTTGCATAAGCTCGTTCTCTAAGTTTTCCCATTTACCGATCTTTTCCTCTAAATAGCAATTAATTCTATGCAGTGAGATATTTATCTCAGATATTGTACTATATGTATTTTAGAGACAGAGCAACACACACACATGCACAGACTGAGAGAATCTGTTGGTTCATTGCTCAAATGATTTCAAAAGCCAACTCTGAGCTAGGCTGAAGCCAGCAACCTGGATTCCATTCTGGTCTCCCACATAGTTGGCATGGACCCAGGTTTGTAGACCATCGTCTTCAGGTTTCCAAGGTACAATAGTAAAGAAATGGATTGGAAGCAGAGTGTTCAGGTCACGAACTGGCACTTTGGTAGGGTATGCCAACCTTTCATATGGTGGCTTAACCCTCCGGGCCACAATTCTAGCCCTAAGATATTGCATTCTTTTTCCATGAAAGAGTCCATCTACTTCTAACTTCCTGACATGTGTGATTTTGTATTCCTTAAGAGGTTTAACCCAGTAAATGCATTCTTACCCATCAGGGTCATGGCCGTCAAGCCTGCTCCTTCACATCATTTTCTTCCCTTCTAGCTAGAGCCCACACTGTCCTGCTTCCTGAGGGGCCTGGTATTGTTCAGAGATGGGGACCGTGGTGAGCTTGGCATGGGTAAGTGTCTGGGTCTTGCAGTCTTCCTCTGAAGCAAGTGGGGTTTGCTCTGGGAAGTGGTTAAGCCGCATGTGGATTCTCCTCCAGGAGTGACCCTTTCTACCTGCCCTGGGTGACCTGGAGGAGCATTTCTCATACAGCTCTTACTGCTCATACATTGTTCTTCAGCTCCGCAGGCTGCGAGGGCTGTTCTGCTTTCCACAACTATGCCCGGGTACGGACCCCGCCTCTAGGCAGGAAGTGGGCCAATCCCAGGTGGAAGGCTGGACTGGCCACAGGGCTCCTCACATGCACTTTCTCTGTAAGGTCCCTCTCCTGTGGTCCCCTCTGAGGTGAAGCCGTCAGGTGCGTGAGCTCCCTCTTCCTGTATGTTGGCAGCAGCAGGAAGCAGCTGCTCCTTCATCTCCTGGTTCAAGCCTGGGTATTGTGGTCATCTGGGGAGTGAACTGGCAGAGGGTTGATCTCTGCCTCTTCTTTCAAAATAGATCTTGAAAAGATTTTCTCAGCCTTGGAGCAACAAAGCCGACAACATCTCAGGGCTATCAAAACCACTCAAGTAATACCCTTGAAACACTCTTCCCCACATTGGGGTCTTTAGGGCATCATCAAAGGACTGTCCCCATCCACCGATACTAATGCAATTTGACAGCAAGGAGTGGCTCCCTTCCCCCTCCTCCCCTGCAAACACAGGCACACAAAAAAAAAAAAAAGACTGAAACCTGTGTCCCACCCACCTTCCTCCATATCCGACCTTCCCCACCCTAATCAGAGGCCCCCATAGGCATGCATCCTCCTCTCAACTATGTAAACAATATTAAAAATAAAATTTAAAGATCCTGACCCTAGAATGTCACACAATTAAAAAACACATGGGTACCTCAACAAATTCATGGAATTCAGGTGACGTGATAAGCTTAGTTGGATGCAAAATATTTTGAAATCTAGGAATATAAGGAGTCCTTCAAATGCTCAAGTGAACTGTACACTATTAACAAGCCTTCATGGGTATCCAATATTTCAGACAGCAAAATAAACCTTTTCATTTAAAAAATAAAAGTAATGAATGAATTGGAATTAGACTAAAGGCAGTGGAAGCTCGGGGATACTCGGTGCTTGCTGGGACGCAGGGCTGACCTGAACCATCCCAGACCTGTCCTTTGGGATTTGTCACCAGCAGCATTTCAGTGTCCCTGGTTGCACACCTCCCGCACGCACTCCGGACTCATCAGGGCTGTGTGTGATGGGAGAGGCTGGAAGTCTCTCACCATTTCAGTTGCTGGCTGTGCAGACTGCATTCTGTCAAGCTAACCCTAGGAGCCTTTATTTGTTGTGACATTTGAGCTTAGTCCTAAGGCACACAATTGTTGCTGTGACAGCAGCACCTAGTGACCAGTCAGGCCAAGGGCGGGGGTGAGTCTTGGAATCCCTGGAGGAGGAAGAAGTTGTGGCATCGCACACTGAGACCAGGGTAAAATATCTTGCAGGTCAGTGCTCAGGTGTCCACCTATCACTCAAGGGGGCTGTAAAATCTTACCCTTCCCTTGAGTGTGAAGGAAGGACTAGAAGTCAGTGACACAGGGAATGATGCCAAAGGGGATTTTTGGATCAAGAGGTTGACATTTGATGAAGGACTTCAAAAAGTTAATGGTAAGGGGCTGATGCTGTGGCACAGTGACTTAAACTTCTGCTTGCAACACTTGCATCTCACACAGAAGTTCAAGTTCTGGCTGCTCTGGTTCCATCTCAGGTCCTATTAATATGCTGCAAAGGCAGTGGATGATGGCCCCTGCTACCCATGTGGGCTGTCTGGACTTAGTGCCTGCGGTGTCTGGCTTCAGCCTAGACCAGCCCTGGCCTGATGTGACCATTTGGGGAGTGAATCAGCATATGGATGACCTCTCTCTCTCTGTCCTGCTTTTCAAATACATTAAGAAAATTAGTAAATAAATTGTCTTAAATGTTGATGAAAAATGGAATTAACAGGTAAGTCTATTTTAATGTAAGAATATTCAAAATCCGTGCCTTTAAGGAGTTTTTTTTATTATTATTATCATAGAACATGCACACTGTGAAAAAGCTATGCATGGATTTATCATGTCTTTGAACCAAAATTCACTTATCTTTTATTTCCACTTTTTGGAAGTTATGCTGTACTCTATACGTTTCACATACCTGTTGCCTGGCAGGATCTCCCTGGGAGCTGCGTGCCCTGCCCTTCTCACCACATTCTCACAGAGGGTCTGTTAGATGTTATTACCAACACAGGTTATGATCATTGCGAAGAAAAGGGAGTCCCACCCCAGGAGCCAAGCAAACGCTGCACCTGGAATCCTATCAGATCAGTGATAACTCTGTACCCGCCTGCACATATCCTCTTGGGAACATGAAACAGCGACAGAGGTGTGCAAGTTACATACCATGGCATTCACCCATCCTAACTGTGCAAGCTTAGCGAGTGTTCACATGTGACTTACTTATTTTTTTTATAGCTGTTGTTTGCTTCCTTTTCAAAAAATATTTTTAAAAAGTTTTATGTATTTGAAAGAGTGAAAGACTGAGAAAGATCTTCCATTGGCTGGTTCACTCCCCAAATGGCTGCAGCAGGCTGTCACATGGGTGGCAGGGACCCAAACTTGAGTCATCATCGGCTGCTCCCTGGGTATATCAGAAAAAAGCTAGATTGAACGCAGAGCAAACAGGTCCTGAACAGGTGCTCCACTACGAGACGCAAACATTCCTAGCAGCAGTTTAACTAGGTGTGTAGTTCTTTTTGACATGCAGATTTTAGCATGCTAAAACATTCTGTGTTGGCAGATGCACCAAGCACCGAGGAGCAGGGCGGGCTAAGTCACAGGCTGACCTGTGCATCCCTCTTTGTTCATTCCTGCCGCCCTCTACCCTCCCTCACTGCATCTCAGCCACCGCCTTCCACCCCGGGCCCATTTCTCCCCTGTGACCTTCTCACTTCAGGTGGTTTCCATGCTGCTCCTCAGGTGGCTGGAGCCTTGCATCCTCAAGTCACGTCACCCACCACTGCTCCTGTCACAGTTGTCCTAACGGCTTATTTATGCTCTCTCTGCTCTGCAAGGCAGGTCCCATGAGGGCACACACCACACCCTCCTCACACACTGTCCCAGGACATCCTACAGCACAGACCCTGATGAGCACCGAATGCAAGGGCCACTGCAGCAGAGTCCACAGAAAGACAAAGAGGTAAATGTATTTTAGCAACTGACATTTGTCTTTATTTTTATTTAATAGGCAGAGAAAAAAGAGAGTGTGAAGGAGATCAAGGGCACCTCCATCTGCTGGTTCACTCTGATGTGGATGCAGAGCACACTGCTCCGTGGAGGAGTTTTGGTCTGTTTTGGGACCCGTGTAAGGTGCAATGGGACCTGTAGCCATTTCCTGCCAGGATTTTCCTTCCCCTTGCTCTTACTCAAGTCTTGGGAGACTATTCTTGCTTTCTTGAAGTCCAGTTGAACTTTTTTTTTTAAAGATGTATTTATTTTTGTTGGAAAGGCAGATCTACGGAGAAGAGAGAAGGAGACACACAGAGAAAGACCTTCCATCCACTGATTCACTCCCAAGTAGCCACAACAGCCAGAGCTGAGCTGAGCTGATCCAAAGCCAAGAGCCAGGAGTTTCTTCCAGGTCTCCCACATGGGTACAGGACCCAAGGCCTTGGCCATCTTCCACTACTTTCCCAGGTTACTAGCAGGGAGCTGGATGGGAAGTGGAGAAGCCAGGGCATGAACCAGTTCCCATATGGGATGCTGGTGCTTGCAGGCAGAGTCTTAGCAAATTGAACCATCACACCACCCCTGCTTTCAAATTTTTGAACATAACTCTATTTTAAAAGGATTGCAAAGGTACAGTCACAGTTTTCACTTGATGAGCATGTTAATAGATTTCAAATCCAGATGCCCCATCTAATCAGAGTTCACTGTTCTGTTAACATATTCTGAAGTCTGAAACGTGCACACATTAACTTTGAATTTTTACATGTAAATTCATTGGGATACCATCTTGTAGACTTATATTTTGTGTCTTTGTCAAACATGGTTGTTTACAACAATCTAATTTGTAAACTGATGTCATTTAATGCTTTTTTTGAACCTTCTGAAATAATTGATGCATTTATAGAAATGATTTATTTCTTAGGATAATTTTTTTAATTATTTGAGAGAAAACTACTCCATGAAGCTATGTAAACCAGTTACATTTCCTAAAAGATGCAAATTATTTGGCAATGTCTTTCACTGATTTTCCTGATGTTTTTCCAGGGGTTTTGTCTGATTAAGTTTTCTGACATTTTCAGAGAGAACCACACATTTGATCTTCCTCGCAGAATTGTCTCTCTTGCTGGTCCATATAAGAGGACTTCAAAAACTTGCTGGAAAAATGGCATGAAAAGGAGAGTTTGGAGCTGGAGCTGTGGCACAGTGAGGAAAGCCACCGTCCACATTCCATATGGGTGTTGTTTCCTGCCCTGTCTGCTCCACTTCCCACCTGCAGAGTGGTCAGTCCAGCACAGGGAAAATGTCTTTCTCCTTGTTTTTCCCTCTGTCTTTTTTCTAACTCTTTCAAATAAATGAGTATATCTTAAAAATATGTGGTTTGTGTTAGCTTTCTGGAGAACCCAGGTATATTCTTACGTTAGTCTAATACGGTCCTTACAATGACCTCCATGGCCGTCTTCACCTTCCCAGTCCTGCTGAGGAACGTTGGTGAGGCCAATGCCATGGTTTTTCTGAATTGTTACTGACTCCTTGCTTTCCTGTTTTGCTGGGTTCTTTGCTCTCCTCTCCACTCCCCTCCCCACTCCCCTGCCTCTGATCATCTCTTTGGCTTTCTGAGATGAGATTTTTTCCTTTGCAGTGTCCATTTCTGGGAGTGACAGTGGTACAAGCAGGAGTTGCCACTGTGCAGATGTCCATACCAAAGCTTAGGGAGGTCATGAACAAGGGAAGTGGGAGGGTTGGGGCTGATTGCAAGGCCAGCACTTCCTCCTCCTGGCCTCTGGAAGATGACCTTTGGAAGACATGCACATATACATGTGTACACACGTATGCATATATGCACGGACACAGAAGATACACACATACACATGCATGCGTGCACAGAGGACACACACACACAGATTCTACCAACAAGTTCTCTCCACAGCTTGCACCCAGCTACCTTTAAATCCCTCCTCCTGACAAACACATGTTCTGATTCTGGGTTCTAGAAACTGCCAATGAATGTTAGTTGGCAAGTTTTATGACACTTGAGCCATGTGCACAGCCTGGTCATGGTGGAAATTAGGCTCCTATTGTGAAGTAATCCCCCGAGAGATAGGAGGACTTTGTGTCATTTAGAGTTGGAAGATCCTCTGAGCTCAAATGCCACCTCTTCCAGGAAGCCAATCCAGACTTCTGGTGGGATTGGGGCTCTCACTTCGGCCGTCCTGGAGCAATTACCTCTTTCTCTTTGTCTTTCTGTGGACTCTGCTGCAGTGGCCCTTGCATTCGGTGCTCATCAGGGTCTGTGCTGTAGGATGTCCTGGGACAGTGTGTGAGGAGGGTGTGGTGTGTGTCCTCATGGGACCTGCCTTGCAGAGCAGAGAGAGCATAAATAAGCCGTTAGGACAACTGTGACAGGAGCAGTGGTGGGTGACGTGACTTGAGGATGCAAGGCTCCAGCCACCTGAGGAGCAGCGTGGAAACCACCTGAAGTGAGAAGGTCACAGGGGAGAAATGGGCCCGGGGTGGAAGGCGGTGGCTGAGATGCAGTGAGGGAGAGGAGAGGGCGGCAGGAATGAACAAAGAGGGATGCACAGGTCAGCCTGTGGCTTAGCCCTGCTCCTCGGTGCTTGGTGCATCTGCCAACACAGCCCAGTGTGTACTGGGCTACCCACCCCAGTTTGAGAGCATAAACTTCTCCAGCTGAGAACTGGGTCAGGCTCGTGTCCAAGTCCCCAGCCCTGAGCATGGGTGACTCTGACCTGGATCACATTGCATGAATGAACCAGCAGATGAAATAGCGGATACAGTAATAACCCGCCAATCGGATCAGAGACGACTTCAAAGCCTGCTACATCCCCAGGGCTGGCACCTCTCCCCAGATCCCTTTGAGGCCTCACTCCAGCCCCAGTTCTGCTCATCCTGTCTGTATTCAGCACGCTCTGAGTCAGGTGAGAGAGTGTGCATGGAGCTGAGAGAGAAGTCTCCAGCCCAGCCCAGCTGTGGCTCGCCAGGGCTTGTCAGCATACAATGCTCCATCTAGCCCTCTCCCCTGCAAACAGTACAGAAGGCACCTGCTCAGAGGGGGCCTCACACGAGGGTAGGGGAGGCATGCCTAACAGAGGGCACAGGTCACCAGCAGGAGTGAAACAAATAGGGCAGGGGCACACTGTAGAGTCCTATGCAGCTGTGGACACGGTGAGTGGGTCCCCCTGGTTGTTAGGAAGCATCCCAACTTAAGTGGGTCGCCATGGGTCCCTTCTGATGCCTGGGAAGGTGGCCTCTGGCTTGGACATCCAGAGGTTTGAGTTTCTGACATACTTGGGTAGCATAGGGGTGGGGACGGATGGGAGAAGGTATGGGTTAGTCCCACAACGAATTGTTCACATACGGCTGTGAATGTATAATGCATGCTTTGAACCAGATGCATACGGTGTTTTAAAAAGTGAACATTTCAGAGTGGGGTAGGGAGGCAGCAGGGTCCTTCCTCCACTCACCAGTCAGTAAAGGCATGGCTAGGCTCACCTACATGGCTGTATGGGAAAGAACTCATTTTCCTCTGGGTAGGAAGGTGACTTACTTGGATCGTCCTACAGTTTCGCTTTGACCTTAGTACGAAATTACAATCGCTCTAATTGCCTCCAAATCTTCCCTTGTGGTAGAAGGAGAAATTTCAAATTAAACAACTTGGCTTCCTCCCCAAGGCTGGCGAAGACAGCCTTGTAGACACAATCCCTTTACACTTGGACATGGAGAAAGCAATCAAGACGGATGGCCCTGACCCGGCTTTGCCGGCCGTGCACCTGCCTCCCCGCTGCTGCCTTGACAAGTTCGTTGCTGTGTTCACCAGAAGGTGGACCACAGAGGTTTGCTGCAGGAGAAGTCAAGTGCAGGCCAGCAGCTTATCAGGGGCTCAGTGATGGGAGGCTCCATGAGTGGGTTTGGACACACTTCACAGCAAGGGCCCACATCTACACACACGTCAAGTGCAGGATTGTTTGGGGAAAACCAGGGTCATGGAGCCTTCAAGAATTGCTGTGGGGTTTTGCAAGAATTCAGAGAAGTTCCCGCATCATAAAGTACTAACCAAGACAGATGAAGCCCTCAGACTCCTAGTGGAATGGCTGTTCTTATTAGCTGCCCTACACAAATTAGGCAACATTCCTGAGCTCACGCAATGGGGGGAGACCTGAGGCTTAAAAGAAGGACTTGAGGCCAGTGATGTAACATATCAGGTAAAGATGCCACCTGTGACAGTGACATCCATTATGGAAACTGGTTTGAGTCCTGGCTGCTATACTTCTCTCTCTCTGCTAAAGATTTATTTATTTTTATCTGAAAGGCATGCTTTGCAGAGTGAGGAGAGACAGAAAGAGGGAGAGAGAATCAATCTTTCATATACTGGTTCAGTCCCCAAATGGCCACAATGGTTGGAGCTGAGCCAATCCAAAGCCAGGAGATTCTTCTGGGTCTTCCTTGTGGGTGCAAGGCTCTGGGCCATTCTCCACTGCCTTCCCAGGTCACAAACAGGCAGGTGGATGGGGCGTGGAGCAGCCATTCCCTGCCACCTGCATCTGACAGCAGTAACATGAACAAAGAACAATGCCAGGAAGTCTGTCACTAGCTCCCTGGGAGATGTCCTGTGTGTCTCTGCTGTTCTGAGCTTCACAGTTCTGACCACCGAGATGGAAAATTGAAGTCCAGGACTCCCTTAAACCCAAACCTGTCAGCTCAGTTCAAGCATGAGAGCAATTTGGCTCCAGAGCTGTAGAATCTCATGGCACCAGCTACCAGGTCTGACATCCCTCAGCTACAGGTGCAGGGAGCTTCTCCTGGCTTGTTGAGCCCTTTTGGTGGGGATTGTTGAGGTCCAAGGCAGCTTATGTCATCTCCAGGGAGGGCCAAAGCCAAGTGTGCTCTCTGATGGCCTGGGGCACTCTGGAGCCTGACAAGCACTCACTGATGGAGCAGGTGAAGTGGATTTTGCCCTAGCTGTCTGAGTACTCATCACATGTGGGCCCTCTCAGCATCACGGACTTCCTTGTCCTCCCTGAATTCTCTCCAGGCAGTGTTACTAGGGTGGCAGCTGAGCACTTGACTGCCTCTGTCCAGACGATGGACAGTTAGTGTCTGGATGCAGGCAACTTTGACTCAATTGGATGGACAGAACCTTATTTCTCACGGTAAGGGAGGTGAAGGGCATTGAATGCGATAAATTATCCCCAGACCTAGCCCCTCAAGTCAAAGCAACAGGAAGAAAGGCTGTGTGTGTGTGTGTGTGTGTGTGTGTGTGTGTGTGTATGTGTACGCGCACACGGGTACAGATTTCATTGCTGTTGATTGATCAGGTGCCAAGTGAGCAAGGGGGTGCTGTCCAGTACTGGGTTACCAGGAGTGGCCACATACAACCTGGCATATGCAAAAACACTTGTATCAGTGGACCTGGACGTTTCTAAGGCAGAAAAATGAGTGACTGTGATCACATCTGATAAATCAAGAGTGTCAGAAAGTGCATTTACTTATGATTAGGTGAGCACTGGGGATGGAATGGCAGGTGCGCACTGCAGAGGATCAGGAACCATGGCTTTGGGTTTGGGGAGATGGAATACAAAGTGGAGTCAAGGGGTATGTGGAAGAGAGGGACAGAGAAAGGAGAGGGGAAGTAGAAGAACACGTGAATTCAGGTTACCTTAAGCAAAACAGTGTCCCTCATATGAAATGTGCAGGCAGAAACACACAAGGAGATAGCAGAGCAATGTTTGATAAAATGCCGCTCTCCCAGGCAGGATGCTAATGGCTCTGGCCTGGAAGGTCAGATGATGTCATCTATGTCAGGATGGGAGAACTGCTCGAAATCACATCTCAAGATGCAAAGTGCCATCGGCTGACATCTGCGCTGTGCAGCCAGGCACAGCCTCGCTAAATAATCACAAAACAGACGTGGCCAGGGAGTGACTCGCTGAACGTGGGATGCTGATTGTGAGCCACTCTCTTGGCACAGTGGGAGCTGCAAGAGACGACAGCCGCTTTCCCTCAGGTGGTGGGAGAGTTTCGCCCAGTCACCCGTGGTGGCGGAATCGTGATGTCAGAGTAGCTGTCATCTCCGAGTTTAAAAATCACTGGTAATGCCCATCTGAAGTGCACATGTGACAAGTGTGTGACTTATGGAGGAGGGGAGTACTGCTTGGATGAGTTCTGACATTCAACTGTGCTTCGACAGGGGAGCAGGGAGAGCCGGAAGTAACCCACAATGTGTAAGGAGCTCTTTCTATGCAGGGCCATCCTGCACGCTTTCTTTGAATTAATGATGTTGCTCAGAATCTCTGTGAGTTCCCCTTTACTCAGATCAGGAAACTGAGGCACAGAAAGGTTAGGTAGTTTGCTCAAGGGTTTCAAGTAAGCATGACGGAGGATTAAAATCCAGGACAATGGGACTCTAACACCTGCAGTGTGACTCCCCCACGATGATGATGCAGCCCCAAACTGGGACCACCTTCAGGCTCTCTTTATCTAGAAATCCTGTGTGTGTGTTCTTAATGATTTCAACACAGCTTTTCAAGCCACCAGGGGTGGCTTAATTACGGCGTGTCTCTTGATACTGTTGGAGTGTGACATTATTCAGTGTATTCAACTGCAATGGGAGATGACTCTTTGGGGTAATTTATGTGTCCTTCGGTGTGTTATTAATGTGTGCTCTCAATGGAGATTTCATTTTGGAAGTGGTTTTCCGTATCATTGGGAGGACTTGAGAGGAAATTGGAACAGCACCCCCTGAAATGAAGAGAAAAAACGCACTGCTTTCTTGAAGGTCACTGGTGGCTGCCAGGACCCCAGACCGGGGGGGCCTGTCTCATCATGCTCTCACCTCACCGTTGCTGCAGCATGGGACCCCAGGGCGGTCACCCCCCTGCTATCCACTCTCTCCCTCTTCCTTTGGGTCTCCTGCCCACTCACTTATCACACTGCTGCAGCTGGGTCTGTCAGCACAGACTGACACTCAACTTATCCTGGCACCTCCTAAGGAAGCTGTGATTGGCATCTGCTGGAATACCTCTCCTGATGGGAAGCTCACTCCCTAGCTTCCCCCAGAGAGTAGATTCAGTCATGGGCAGCTATACTGTTGCTCCTTGATTTAAAATATGAAAAGCTCCCTCCCTTTAGATACAGAGTGTTTTTCTCTCTTGATGCTAGTCCCAACCCCTGTGGAGCAGAAACAGTGTTCACACGACAGTCCTGTCAAGAGCTGACAATAGGGATGGTATAACTTCTGCAGTTACTTTCCACTGGACCCCAGCCCTCCCTCCCACTCTTGCAGTGCTGTTGGAGCGTGTTTAAGAGCTTCTGCCTCCCTGCTCAGTCTCGGAGTGAAGCAGCGAAGGCAACGGCACCAGGAGACTTAGGCAGGTCATTTTGGAGTGCTGACCTCCTGGATTCTGGATTCTCTGCTTCTCTTAATGCAACCCCAAAAGCCAGAGAATAATACTAAAGCCCATCAAGCTGCTGGAGACCCAAATTTCTCCCTTCTCAGCTCAGGCTGCTCCCAGGGGCCGGGGTTCTCTCTGGGCCTGTGATCAAGGCATGGCTGCTGACGGTTGCTTCCCCCATCCTGTTTCTTGGCCTTATACACTTTGTTACATCACCCCCGACTACTGTGGGCTTTCTGAATTGGAAAGCTTTCACCAGGCTCAGTGGCCGTCCCCTCCCAGGTCCGAGGCATCCATATATCTGATTGGGAAATTTCTCTGCCTTTATCCACACATTTGCAGCATTTGCTTTACTGGGAGTGGACCAAGGACAAAGAGTGATGTCAGCTTTCTGGAGAGGCCCTGATCTGACAAGCTAAACAGGAAGGGATTCATCAGTAAGACCCACAGAGAGTTCTTGCAGAAGATCGAAGCCTGTCTTCCTGACTGTGTGACCAACTGAGCTGCAGTTTCACGGCACCCCAAAGGATAGCATCACAGGTTTCCTTTCGGCTTTTTTTGAGAATCCAAATACATTATGTCCCTCTGCATGACAGTTTCACATGCAGCAAAAGATAGGGAGAGAAAGAACAAAAGGAGCAAGGTGGTGGGGAGCTAACGTAGTGGGGAAAGGAGACAGGCAAATGGCTTTACCAGGAATAGTCTTGAAAATGGTTATTCCAGATGCCAGAAAACAGCATAAGTTCATGGACGATGCAATATATGCACAGCCAGTGTAAAACACAAGCTCCCAGACAACACATTTCTTTCATTGCTAAATGATTGCCCTGGAAGAGTGTCGGCCCGGGTCTTCCTGCGTTGCATCCATGACAAGTTTGAGACACATGACTGCCTTGCTCATCTCATTCACTTATCAGACTTCTTCCGGTCCTGTCTGCTGCTGTTGGGCCAACAGCTGGAGGTCACAGGCCAGCATCTGCATCCTCCATTCTGCTTCCCCCTTATTTCCCAAATCCTTCGGTTTCTCTAGATTGGGAAGGGTGGTCCATGTCTAAGCCTGCCTTTTCCCCAGAGCCCAGGGGTCCTGAATCAGCTTCATGTGATCCGGTGGGGCCCTCTTTCCTCTCTAGAATCGACTCTCCCTTCACTGCCAAGAACACTGTCTTAGCCTGGAAAGACAAAGGTCATTGTCAACAATACAGCTTGGCAACAGGTGGCTTCTTCCTCAATCTTCCTGTTCTGAGTATGCATTAAACTTCCAACAGATTGACCCTGCTCTGAGGGGTGAACCTGCTGATACTAGTGTATCAGGACCTGTCTGATCACAGTGATGAAGAACTTACCACAAACCAGCACAAACAAAGCAAGAAATGAGTGGGCTCACATTGACCGGAAAGTCAAGACAGACCACCATGCTTTGTTGCATTTAGGAGTGCAAATGCCACCAACACCCACTCACTTTCATTACCTCCCAGTTCTTCTCTGGTTTCCAGAAGATTCTAGACTTAGATTCCCTTTCTGGATCTTGTGACTTGCAACACTAGGATTAGCCCTCCTTGGAGGCTTGGCTTAGGCCACAGGCCCAATCCTGAGCCTATCACCATGGGAGGTATTGATTGGTTAACAAGAGTCTTCCCTGTAGCTAAGGTTAGTGCCAGTGCTGGCTGACACTTGAGCTGAGGCTCGGCAAGTTTTTGGGAAACTGCTCCTGAAGAAAGGGAGTAAAGGCCCCCTAGTCCCTAGAAGAGCATCTCCATTCTCATTAGATGCTGGGCATATAGTAGTAATTCACCAAGTCTTCGGGGGAATGATTTAAAATGCTGAGACTCTTAGATGTCCATCGTTCTCTGATGCCCTCACCAGTGGAACCTGCTGTCCATCCTCATGGTTGCCTGTGAAGAGTCATTCTCTCCTGCCTGGTAAGCAACAATTCATTGAGATGAGATCTTGAGGTCTTGATGCCTCTGTGAAAGGGAATGATACCCCAAGGCAGAGCCTGACTCATCCAAATTTGTGGGTCTTAAGCTTCAGGGGGCTCAGAAACACCTCTCAGGTCAGCTGAAAGCTCAGCTTGTCAGATGCATTTTGAGAACCTTGTTCTAGAAAGATCTCACTGGTGCTGGGATGGACAGATGATGGGATTGGGCTCCAAGTGGGAAGAGCAGATAAGAAGCCATCATCATAAAGTTCCAAATGGGGACAAATGGAAGCAAGCCTGAGTGGTGGCCTTGGGGGAGGGCAGAGAGACCCACGGCAGGTTGGGTTAGACTAGAAAGCAAGCAGTCCCGACCATGGGTCGGGGAGAATGAGGATGCTCACGGAAGCAGGGAACAGAGGAAACTTTCCACAGATGTGAGCTCAGTTCTGAACACACAGAATGAGAAATGCAGGCAACTGTGTTGGTGGCATTGTCCAGTGAAACCTGCCTGAAGCTCAGAGATAGGTGTCGTGCCAGTGGCAGTCCTTAAATGGCCACTGGAAGGCCAGATACAGGCCAGGTACAGGCTAGGACAGGGAGAGAGACAAGGGGAGAGGTCAGGCTCCAGGGCTGATGCGTAAACAGCAAGGAAACACCAAATCATACTCATTAGGATGGCTCCAGCACCAGAAGTGAGCTCCTGAACCAAGAGGTGTGATCACTCTCTGAGACCACGGGTTGGGTTCTTCAGAGTGGCCTCATTTCCTGGTTCAATGACACTCTTACAGACTCAGGTGCTTTCCTTAATTTGGTTCAGGGGCTGACTTGGTCCTTCTGGTGTCCCTCCCAGCTGCAAACTGGCATTAGCAGCTCCAAGCACAGCTTCTGACATGAAAAGTTCCCCAGGGAGTTGGGTATGCTCTTTCCTTGGGGGGTGTTCAGCTTGTGGCAGACTCCCCTTGTTGTACAGGTCCACTCCAAATTCCAACACTAGCCGGGACATGCAGATTCTATGCAGACCAGCAGGTGTGCTCCAAGGGTGGCCAGACTGACAGCCCCTGCAGCACCCTGCGGATCTTGGTAGACACAAGAATTCCCCTAGATCCCAAGATTTACCATAGCAGCATTGCTAGGGTGGGAGCCTACTACTCTTCCTGGTGACTCTGATGCAGTCTGAAGTTTGGGACCTTCTGCTCCTGAGGGGGAGGGGGGAATCAAACAAGCCAATGCACATGGAAGTCTAGGTTGGCTGGGTGGTGATATTGTCTTGGCTAAACAGACCTCAGTCAATACCTAATGCAGCCATGAGGTTAATCCAGACCACCTTAATGGGGCTTTCTTGGCCTTGGCTGGTCCTTCAGCTCCAGCAGGCCCCTATTCCCTGGCCATACAGAATCAGGTGGGCAAGTTTGTGCCTTTGCCCAAGTTTATCAAGACTCTGGGTCCTATGACACTTTCCTCCCTCCACACATGTGCCTGGGACTACTATAGAACTATGTTTACTGGACCCTGCCCTAACTCTGGCCTCTGCCTGCTTGGTGGCCCCGAGCAGCAGCTGGTTGGCCAGTGATGGATTTTTCTTGTGATTTCTGTGCTGTATCAAAAACAGCAGCAGCAGCAGTGTGGTGAGCAGGGCAGGACAGCCTCTGAGAGTATCCCCAGCGTTGTTGAGCAACTTCAGTCTTATCCTGCAGGCCTGGAGAGGAGAGGGGGCTCCCAGGTGGAAAAACCAGGAATGCTTTTCTTTGGAAAACAATTTGTTTAACTGACTTGAAAGACACAGAAAGCTAGAGCTCTCCTAACCACTGTTTCACATCCCAGGGCCCACTAAGCCAGGATTTTTCCAGGCTGAAGCCGAGACCCAGGAACTCAAAATGGGATTCCCTTGGGGATGGCAGGGACCCAGCTGCTTTAGTGCTATTATCTGTTACCTCCCCAGGTGAGCTTCAAAGGGAGCTGGCAGTAAAAGCAGAGCTAGGATTCTGACCCAGCTCTCCCATGCAGGTGCCTTAAGAGGTATTTAAAACTCTGATCCAAGCATTCATCCAAGAAAGTTTTTTTTTTAAAGATTTATTTATTTTTATTCAGAAGTTTTTACTCTCTATGATCTCTTGTATGTGTTTTGAGAGGGACAGGGGGAAATCTCAGAGGACACGCTTCAGTAATCCTGATGCTCCCATCAGACAATTGTTTTGAAATAGGTTTTTTAGTTTATTTGGGCAGAGCCACAGATACCCAGCTTGTGACGTAAGGCATCCAAACCATGCGTGGGTGTGAAAAAAATTCTCATGCCTCGCAGGTCTCAAGCTGGTTTCATAGCCCGGTCCTCCCAGCAGCTTCAACCTCCTTGCTGCATTGGAATCAATGTCCCTTAAGATAAGAGGGAAGCTATGTGCAACGCAACTTAATAAATGATGAGCCCAGCCCAGTTTCCATGGTGGTAAAATAATACAGCCACAAGCTACAAAACTCCAGTGCAAGGGAAAAATGAGGTTGGCGTGGTTTATGTGTGTGTGTGTGTGTGTGTCTTTTATTCTTTCCTGCCTACCCTGCTTCTTTTCCCACACGCCAGGGTGGTGAGAGACACGGTGTCATTTGTTCTGATCAAGCTCTCTTCTTGTAAGTTTCCAGTTAAACATTCTTTTGTGGCTGACACCTATTAATAATTTCAAGTGCCTGCTCTTTTGAACAATGATCAAAATTAAGCTATTACCCACAGGGGGCTGTTTACATACAGTTAGTCGGCAGCTGTTTAACTGCCTGTTCCACTCCAGATTCCCCGTGACCCTCACGTGTCAATAGTAAGCAGAAGACTATTTGGGTATTGCATGAGCTTTTCCCTGTCTGTGTATTTGATAAGCAGGGACTCTCCTAGGATAGAAGAAGAAATTCGCTGTGACTTCTGCAGCAGCACAAGGGCAATTTCTTCCAGATCCCTCTACATGCAATTTACTAAGAAGCCTCAGAATGCAGAAACAGGCAATTAATGATTACTGTAAGATGCAATGGTGCAGGCTTACCCAGTCTATGGGTTTGTAATCCACAGGCACAAAATGAAATGGATTTGGTACACACAGCAGGTCCTACTATCTTTGCAGACAGACTTAATTGGTGGGTATAGGCACTCTAAGAGACACATCAAGCTTAGCTAAATCTAATCTCAAGACTGTGTATTGTGGCTTAGGGGGCTGAATCACTACCTGCGATGCCAGTATTCCCATGGTGGAGCCCTTGTTTGAATCCTGGATGCTCCGCTTCTGATCCAGTTCCCTGCTAATGCACCTGGGACAGCATCAAAAGATGGCCCCTCTGCTTGGGTCCCTTCAACCCAAACGGGAGACCTGGATGGAGCTCTAGGCTCCTAACTTCAGCCTAGACCAGCCTTGGCTATTATAACTCAGGAACATGAAATAATGGATGGGAAAAGCTTTCTCACTCACGCGTCCTCTCTGTGATTCTCTGCTTTTCAAATAAATAATTTATCTTTAAAAACCCAACCTCTGACTTGAGCTCTGATGTGGAAGTACATTGTTGCTTCAATGTAAAATTTCTTTTAAAATTAATTGAGAAGCAGAGAAAGAGAAAGAGAGAGAGAGAGAGAGAGAGAGAGAGAGAGAGAGAGAGAGAGACCCACGTGTTGATTCACTCCTTGAATACAGCAGCCTCAGATTGGGACTAGATCTGGGAACCCGATTCTGATCTCTCAGCTGGGTGACAAAAATCCAATTACTTGAATTATTGCTTGCTGCCTCCCATGTTTTACACTAGTGGTAAGCTGGCATCAGGAGTGAAGCTAGGAGTTGAACCCAGGTGCTTAGACATAGCATGTGGAGTCTTAAGTAGCACTTAAGCACTAGGCCAAATACCTGCCCCTGTCTGGAAAAAAAAATTTAAAAAAAGAGACAGAAACTCCTATGAGCTGGCTCAATCCCTGAAAGACTAAAGCAGCCAGGGCTGGATCGGAGCTGACACTGGAAGTTGATTGTTTTATCCAGGTGTTTCACTTGGGCAGGAGGAACCATCGCCTCTGCCTTTCAAGCAGAGGCAGCAGGAGTCAGAACTAGGCAGGAACCTCCTCTCCCCTCCCACTGTACTCCAGGATAGGATGTGTCTTCATTGGTAGGCCAAAGGTCTATCCCTGTGCTTGTTTTCAGGAGGCAGGGTCACTCGGTTGGGGTCACTGAGCTGGTCACTGAGCTGAAGACCCTTACTACGGAGTGTTCCTCCACTACGGAACTAAGGACAGTACCTTAGTTCCACAGTAAGGAGCTGTTCTAGGGTACAGGACCCCTCATTCCAGCAAACTCCATGCATCTTCTTCAAATTTCTCAGGAAAGAACGATTTTACATGCTGACCCCTTTTGCCCCACAATCTTCATATAAGGTGCTGAGCTTATCAAGAGGCAATCCAAGCAAGGCTCCTAAGAATCTACACACAAAATGTTGATAACAACAAAATCTGGGAGGAAAAAATCCAACCCTTGCCTCCCTCCCATAATTCAATAATAGAAGAGTAATTTACAGTTCAGGCTGTCGGATGGAGTAACAGGCAACTGTGAAAAATATTAACATTTCTCATAGTGTGGAAGTGCTTTAAGGGAGAGTGAAGTAAGATGGACAATGATGTATATGAAATAAAGTTTATAAAGAGAGAGATAAAGACCCAAAATTTGTATGGTAGGATCGCTGGCTCCCTATATTTTCAGGAGCAGCTTAATTGAGATACAATTCAGACACCCCAAATTTACTTTCTTAACACGTAACATTGACAAGTCTTTGTGTGCTCACAGAATTGTACACCCATCTTCACTCACTACCTTCAGAAAAATATTCTAATCCTATGCCCCTTCATCTGGGTTCCTACTCTTCCCAGCTCCCAGGAATCTATTTTCAGGCTTTATGACATTCAGATAGCATCATGATAGGCTCCTCTATGGCTTAGCTTGCTGCTTCCATGGTTCTCGCAGCCTGTGGCAGGTGCCAGTACTTCTTTTCTTTCTCAAGGACCATATGGACACACCTCATTTGGTGTATTCACGTAACCAGTGACAGACACTCCGAGAGGGTCCACTCTTTGAGTGTGATGAATACTGCTGGTCTGAGCTCAGTCTGTTTTCTGTTCTATTAGCTGCACGCGGCGGGGTGTTTCACTTTTTAAGGAACTGCCAAGCTGTGTTACTGAGTACCCCCAGCTCTCTCCATTTCTCCAGGAGTGATTAGGGGTTCTAATGCATCCCTGTCCTTGTTAACACTTATTATTTTCTTCCTTTTTTGGCTGGGAAGTGATATCTCATTACAGTTTGGATTTGCATTTCATAACTTACTAGTTGAGTGTCTATTCATGGGTATGTGGGTTCATGCTCTTTGGAGGAATATCTCTTAAAATTCTTTTCTCATTTTTAAGATTGGTTTATTTGTCTTTTTATTATTATGTTGTCAGCCTCTTTTATGTAATCTAGACATCAGACCTTTATCAAATATATGCTTGGGAAGCACTTCCTTCCATTTTATAGGTGTTTTCTCACTTTCTGAAACCCATTTACTGATAGCACAAAACGTTTGTAATTTTGAGGAAGTCCAATGTATCTATGTTTTCCTTTGCTGTTCGTATCGTTTGCTATCACACTTAAGGAACCATGTCTACTCCAAGGTCACAAAGATTCATTTGTGTGTTGTACTCTGCGAGTTTTAATTGTTTTGGATCTTGCATTTAGATCTCTACTCTACTTGTGCGTGGTTGGAAATAGGAGTCTGACTTCATCCTGTCATGCGTAGATCAGTCTGCACATGTGGTATTCATGTCTTACATCATTTGCAGAGTCGACCATTCTTGCCCCAGCTTGGGGCAAGAATGTGTTGAATTGTGTTGGCATCCTTGCCCAGCACCACTTGCTCCTAGGTGTAGGGGCTTCCAGTGTGGACTCTGAACTCCATGCTATGGCTCCACATGTCTGTATTCCTGCCAGTTCCACACTGTCTTCACTAGTGTAAATTTATGGTGAGTTTTGGAATTGTGAATTGCGAGATCTCCAATTTGGTTCTTCGTTTTCAAGGTCGTTTGCTTGTTCTGAGGTCTTTGCAATTCCATTTGAATTTCAGGATTGGCTGGTGAGTTTACACACACACACACACATACGCACACACACAGAGATGGAATTCTGATAAGGATTCACTTGAATCAGTGGACTCATCTGATGAGTCTGTTAACACAATGCTGGCCATGCCTATGCACGACCCTGGGGCACAGTGTGAGCTGTGAGTGAATGCCTTTTGTGCCTGGTCAGAGCAGTGAAGCTTCCTGGAAGGCCACGGCAGCTTGGGAGGGATAGGTATAAGGAGCTGACCTGGGAGGACAGGACAGCTACTCCTTTGGCTGTGGTCTTGGCCCCAGCACACACCACACAGTTTCTATCACTCAGACCAGTAAGGCTGCAAACACTTTCAGGCACCCTCCCCTTTGGCTACAGAATCCTATTTCACAAGTTGATGGGTCTTCCTCAGGGAATCCCTGCTGCCGTTTAGCCCACATTTCCTCCCACGCTTAAGCCCATTGTTCCTCCAGGGCCAAACCATTCCAGACAGATCTGCTTGCTTGGGATGCCCCTGTTTCATAGCCTCAGAGGCCATATTCTTGCCGGGTTATTAAGTGAGCTCTGAGTTTCACAGATGATAGCTCACAAAGCAGGCCTCTGGGGAGGGCCTATCCCGGGCCTCCGCTGAGGCTCATGAAACCCAGTGCCAGGAAGGCAAGGGGGCATTGGTCCCCCCTCATCAAGGCCTTGGGGAGTCCTTGTGCAGTCTGGGAAGAATGGTGTGCTGTATGATAGCTGGGATCAAGCTCCCTCCAAGCTCCAATGAGAAGGGCAAGGTGTCAGGTGCAAGGCTGGCAGATGCCTGTTCATTATACTCACAGGAGCCAGTACCCAGGGGCTAAGGAGCTCCATGCCCTCACTGTACAAAGAGACTAACAATGTGGTGGGAGCAGCAAGGAAGAGAAGAAGAAGAAGAGAGAAAAGCCAGAAAGGACAGGGGCTTGTCTGTATGCTTCTGTGCCAGCATTCCACCTGCCCTGTGCCTTCTGTCCTGCAGCCCCTCTGGCCTAGGGCTCCTAAGCTGGGAACTGTAGTGCAGGAAGCTGAAGCCACCAAGCCAGGCCACGCAGCAGCCAAGGGCGCAGAACAGGGGCTCAGAGCCACAGTGGTTTGCCTCTAAACCTCACACTCCTTCTGGTCCACAGGTGTGCCTCCATTGCCTCATCTGTGAACAGGAGGTGATGTGGCATCCTGGAGCTGTTGTGAGACAGAACCAAGCTGGGTGAAAAAAAATCGGGCTCAATAAATGTTCTGTGGCTGCCTCCCTTTCTTGCCCCTGGATGGCTGAGCAGAGCCATTTCTCCAAGTAATTTAGCAAGCAAGTGTCTGCGGTCCCTCTCCTTGCAGCCTCCTGCCCTGCACTGATAAGTTTTATTAGCAAAGAGGGAAGGGATTTTCTACCACCTGGTTTCTTTGGGCCTTTCAGCTGAAATTGATTGAGCTGCTGGCTCCTTGTATAGTGCTCACTTCATCCAGTCGGGACCCCTGGCCCGTCACAGGGGCTGCATGCATGGGAACCTTGTCTACCTGGAGAGAAGTGGGGGGTGGGAGGTGGCTAGGCACTGTTATTCTTTTGAACAGGAAATTCATCATTTGGCTTCTTAGGTTTATGCACCCTGGGCACCGGGGAAGTTGCTGGAAGTTGCTGGAAAGTCAGAATGTTGTCTGCTTGGGTCTTGATGGGAGGCTGGGGATGAACTTGTACTTGCCAGTGCCTTACCTGCTGCCTGTTCTGCATAATAAGCATCCATTCTCAGCATCTCCATGGTTGCTGTGGGGTTTGAGGTGTGGGTTTGTATGTGTGTACACGCACCTGTGTGGGTATTAGGTCTGTGTGTTTGTGAATGTGTGAGTTTCTGGGTGTGTATGTGTTTATGTATATAGGTGTAGGTGTGCACGTGTGCTGGTGGTTGGTGTGCAGCTACTGTGTATGTGAGTGTGTGCGTGGGTGTGTGTATAGGTGTATAGGTGTATAGGTATATGTGTATGTGAGTAGGTTTGGTGTGTACCTGAGTGTATTAGTGTACGAGTATGTATGTGTGAGTGAGGCATGGAGCTCCTTGGACCCTGAGTACCATTATAGTCTTGTGAGTATAATGAACAGGCATCTGCCAGCCTTGCACCTGACACCTTGCCCTTCTCATTGGAGCTTGGAGGGAGCTTGATCCCAGCTATCATACAGCACACCATTCTTCCCAGACTGCACAAGGACTCCCCAAGGCCTTGATGAGGGGGACCAATGCCCCCTTGCCTTCCTGGCACTGGTTTTCATGAGCCTCAGTGGAGGCCCAGGATAGGCCCTCCCTAGAGGCCTGCTTTGTGAGCTATCATCTGTGAAACTCAGAGCTCGCTTAATAACCTGGCAAGAATATGGCCTCTGAGGCTATGAAACAGGGGCATCCCAAGCAAGCAGATCTGTCTGGAATGGTTTGGCCCTGGATTGTAAGTGCTTGGATACATACTGTTTGAGTGTACTTGTTTGGGGCAATGTACATGTGAGTATACAGTATATTTACCCAAATACGTGTAAGTGTGCAGTTTCTACTTCCCCAGCAATGCAGATGTGGGCGCCAGGGACATCCCAAGAAGCTGAAGGTAGGCCAAAGCCAGCTGGCAACTAGGAACTCCATCTGAGGCTCCCTTGCCGAGGGCAGGAGCCCCAAGCACTTGGGCCTGCTTAGTTCAACCTGCCTGGATCTCTTGCCCAGTGACTGTGCCTGCCACACCTGCTAACAATATGGTGCAACTAGTCAGTCAAAGGTCAGATGAGCTGAACTCTTGCATCCCTGCATAATGATGCTGTAGCTTTGACTGTCCATTTGACAGGCTCCCCTTCTCAGGGTGCACCTGTTGCATCAGGACCAGAGCATGTTCTGAGACCTCACTCTGTCTGCCTATCCAATTGGAACATCACTCCTTCCCTTATATATATATTTAAAAAAAAAAAAATGGAGGCAGGAGAGAGCTCGCTTTCTGCCAGGGACCTCACTTAGAGTCCCTCACTTAGACTACCTTGGTTAGAGTCCCATTTCCTTTCCACTGTGGAACACACCTACCATTGTGCACACTCTTCCATCATGGCCTAGTCAGGAATAGACCTCCCCAATGATAGTTTTTCTTCTTTCCTTTCTAGCCAGCTTTGGGGTCCCCTCAGGTTGGGCATTTTTTAGGGTGGGGCAGACCACACTAGTACATGCATGTACATTTATCCCCTCACTGCCAATAAACTCTGCTCCTCTTTGCTCACAATACCTAAGTCTCTGCTTAGGCTTTCTACCTCTGTTGGAGACATATTCGTTGCCCACATCACTACCTCCACTCCTGTGGCCATTGGGCACCCTAGCACTGGGCCTCTTCTGCTAGTATTCTCTTGTTTCTTTTCTCACCGATATTTTTGGCCATGAGAGACCCCCGAGTTACAAGGTTGAATTTTTTTCAAAAAGAGAGACAGACAGAGAGATTGACACTCTGACAGAGAGCTCCCTTCTGCTGCTTTAGTCCCCAAATGCCCACAACACTCTGGCTAGAGCTGAAGCTGGGAGCCAGGACCTCAGCCCCAGTGCACACCTGGATAAAGGGATATATCCCTGGAGCCATCACCAGTGCCTTCTGAAGTCTGAATTAGAAGCAAGCTATAACTAGGAGCTGAAAGCAGCTCTCAAATCTAGATGCTATCCTATGGGATGTGGGAATCGCAATCAATGCTTTTGTAAAAAAAAATATATTTATTTGGAAGTCTGAGGAGGGAGAGAAGGGAGTAAAGGGAGGGAGGGAGAAAGAGAGATTCCATCTTGGTTCACTCCCTAAATGACTGCAATGGCCAGGGCTGGTCCAGGTAAAGGCCAGGAGCTTTCTCTGGATCTCCAACACAGGTGCAGAGTCCAAAGACTTTGGGCTGCCCTCCACTGCTTTTCCAGGCCACAGGCAGGGAGCTGGATAGGAAGTGGAACAGCTTGGACTCCAACTGGTGCCCATATAGGATGCCAGTGACACAGGTGATCCCTGAATCAATGCCTCAATTGTTAGGCCAACCCCCTTGACTGAGATCTGAGATACAAGAAACTCAAAGCATGGGTGTTGGGATCTGCTCTTCCATAGGGTTGTGGGGCCTGCTCTCCGCTGAGACTGAAGTAAACAGACACTCTCTGCCCTAGAATGAGCTTGAATGTCAGTTCCCCAGGAGCAAAAACTACATCTTCTTCATCGGGGCATCCTGGTGTCTAACCACGCTCTGGTGTAGTCCATGGAACTCACTAAATATTTGTTCAAAGGATGAGAGAATAAACCCTTGACTCGAGGGAACCTTAACTTTAATATCAAAGCCAACTTGTCTCTTTGAAAACGCATTCCGACAAAGAACCCTAGGTGCCCCATCCTTCCTCCACCTGTCCCACGAAGCCCCTCCTCCGAAGACGCTGGCCCTGAAAACGTGGGCAAGCAACCTCCCGGATCGCCGACTGACACGAGTTCTCCAAGACTGAGAGTGAATTAACCAATCAACAACTCCTTCAATCAGCTCGCAGGCGATTAGTGTTAGAGACTCGCGTGGCTTGAGGCTGTGGGTTTGTGCTGACTCAGACGCTGTGTGAGAAGAGCCACGTGGACTGCACAGTGCCGCCGGCGGATGGAGAAAGTCGGCGGGAGGCTGCGGTGTGTGCGGGGGAGAAGCTGCGATGCTGATTGCGTGTCTCACCTTTGTGTCAGCGCCGGGAGTTCTGATTGCAGACTAATGCTGTAAAGCACAGGCTTCCGCCCCTGCTGCCAGGGGGACGGCGGGCGTCTGATGGCATTTGCCACCAAATGCCTTCTCATTAATCAGGCGGCTCCGATCTGGGGGGTGGGGGGCAGACCGTCTGCAGGAGACACGTAGGCTCTGAACGGAAGAGTCACGGACTCCCTTGCCAAAGCAGCTGAACTGGCAGGAAAGCAAAAGTCAAGCATCCCTGTGCTAGGGTGCACACGTGGTGAAGAAAGCAAAAACGTGCCTGCAGACCGGAGGCCATAAAGAGAAAGAAAAGCTGTGGAAGTTTGCATTTGTGGTCCTCAGGGGTTGGGGACCCTTCCATGCAAAGGGCATTGTGGTCAATGCAAAGGCAGGTCCTTAGGACTCTCCTAAGGACAAACTAACCTTGACTTTTTCATGTGGCTTTGGGTGAGCTGCAAATGCTCTGAGCTTTTATTTTCTTGTATGTTCAAAAGGACAAAGAATCCACCCCACTCCCAAAATCCAACACCCAGGGTTTTTGTAGAATGGTATATGACCTGAAGATGTTCACGGTGAACTTTCCAGACCCTTCCAGTCCCTGCCTGCCAGGGAAGCCTGTACTGCAGGTGCAAGAGGTGCATGTAGTCTTGCTGAGACATGACTGTGTGGCCTAGGGACTCATGTGGGAAACTTAACCCCTAGGGTAGCAAAGCCGGGGGAAGGCGGAGCCAGATGGAACCTCCACCCACACGAGCAGGTTCACACCCATCGTCAAGGACTGATGACTGTGGATTGATCTTTGCTTTCTCACCATGCAACACTTTCCACTGTGCGACAACAAGACAGCCCTCACCCGAGACCACCTCTGGAAAGCGGACTGCCCAGCTTTCCTGCCTTGAGAAAACATATCTCTGTTCTCTGCAAATGACCCCATGTGGGCCGGCAGTGCCTGCGGGGTGATGACAAGGTTGAAAGGCTGTCTTTGCCAATGCCATCAGTGCGCGAGTCTTTGGAGGTGTATTAGGGGACATGGTAGAGAACAGAGAAGATTTGCCCTGCCCAGATGGACATCGCTCTCCAGACCTGGAGGCATGAGCTCTCAGACCTGTGTGTGCTGTGTCTGATTGTTGTGCAGCCAGGACCCTGGGCTCCTACACCAGAAACTAGCCCCTGGCTCCCGGGAATGGAAACAATCTGGTAGACTGCCCATCTGTTGGTTGGTCTCCCACACTAGGGAATGAACCTTCCATTCCCTACCCCTGCCCATTACTCTTCAACTTTCCACAAGAAAGAAACCAGCCCCCAAGGCTGTTGCTTTTTGCAATGCTCCCATGTCAAGGGTTTCTCTTGCTTCCCAAGATGGCTGAAGCCCAGATGCAAATGCCAGGCAACCCGGATGGGGCAGCGCCTCGACGAGAAGTGAGGTCCCTCCTGGCCTTGGAACATTCACTGCAAAGCTAACCCAGATGCTTGCCAAGCAACTGAGTGTTTTTTAATCATTATTTCTCCCTTCTAGGGGCGAGAAGGAGTCATTTGTAGCCTGGCAACAGAGATCTGCATGTTCCTCCTTCATGCCAAGCCGTAAACACAGCCTTCCCTCAGCTCAGCCTAATGATGCTGAAAGGCCAGTGACCAGGAGGTATTTGGTGGCTGCGCTGATGACTGCAGGCAAGGGCAGTGTGAGCAAGCCACAAGTGAGTGACCGACAAGCTTCTCATGGGCACCCCAGAGTCCCACAGTCAAGGCAAGCAACACCTACCAGTTTGAGGTCCCTGCTGTTTGCACAAGAGGGTGAGGGGGCTCTGGGAGTGTGCTAGAAAGAAAGGTTGGTGATGAGGAGCGGGGACGCACAGGGCCTTGCCAGGAGGTTCCACAGGCCTGCCTCTGCTGCGGATACTTTCCTACTGCCTCTCTCTTCTAGTCCAGTGCTAGGACCCTTCTCCCCAGAAACGCCTGGCTCTGCATGCGTGGATCAAGGAAAGCATTCTTGAAGCAAAGCAAAAAAGCAGACCAGAAACACTACTTCAAGTGGATGAACCCTTTGCAGCATCACCTTAGAAAGGTCAGGCAGAGACTAGGCTAGGAAGTGGGCTTTGGGCTCAAACTTACCCAAGTTGTCAGTGGCAAGTGACTTACCACTGAACATCAGTTTTTCTTCCCTGTGAAATGGGGCTGGAAGTACTACCTTTAAAATAGGGATTCTTATGAAGCTTTTTATAGGACATAGTGCTGAAAGAGTGGTACCCAACAATACTGTTCATATTGTTGTTGCCACATTTGTAACATTTGACTGTGTGCAAGTAGCACGCTCATTTTGTTTTCTTCCCTCAGGTTGCGGTGAGATTTTGCCTTGGACCTGTTGGGTGCAGTTCCTGGTGCCACGCTGATTACGCAAGCACAGTCACATGTGGGTTACTTGTGGGCTTCTTGCATGGGCTAAACCTGCCAGAGGTGTACTGTACTTTCCTTGCAAACTGTTGTACCTGTTTGCTACACAGCACCGAGCACGCAGCAATCTCTCAGAAGGACATGCATGTACAAATAGTCTAAAGGAGTCTCTCCATGAATCAGCTACTCATCATGAAGGGAGACACTGTGATTTGATAGAGAAGAAGCTGAGCAGACACCAGCCCAGCGGAGGGGTCAAAGCCAACAGGATCAACATCAAAGCAGCCAGACCCTGTGTGCCCTTGAGAAGGAAGGAAACTTAGAAGTGCCGAGTGGGCTTCCTGCCAGAAAAGGGAAGTCTGAATTTGTATCAGAGGAAGGCACCTGAGAGATGTCTACAAAGTGACAGGCCTGCACTCACACCCGTGAAGGTCAAGGCACAGAAAGAAAGGCTGAGCAGGTGTCCCAGATCAAAGGAAGTGGAACGACCTGGCCAGTGAATGCAACCCATGGGCTGGACCCAGGACAGACAAACGGTGACACTCCAGGGACCATCAAGATGGGAACATGGACTGTCGACTATGCACTGATGCATCTGTGTCTCCTGATTCTAATTGTTGAACAGAGGTTACATAAGAGACTATCCTTGGGAAACAGACATTGAAGTATTTAGACACAGTGTGGAATATTCAGGAGTGAAGGGGCAGGAGGTCTCCAAATTTCAAATGACTCAGGAAAAAATGGATCTATATATTTACTTACTCATATGCAATAAGCCCATCTATGTCTATAAGTTCCACATATATGTTTATAGCTTTTTTGAGTATACTCATGTGTTTGTATATGTATCTGCCCCCTACATTATCTTTTAGTTCCATTTCTCCATGAAGGTTTTTCTTCGTATGTATTCATGCATAGAAAAAGGGAGAGAGGGAGAGACTGACAGACTTTCTGATCTGAGGCCCCTATTTGCCTGACCATTTCCAGTCTTGTCTGGTTTAGAGGAGATCACACAGCCTGCGATCTAAGGTGAGCATTGCGATCCAGAGGTTCCTTGGCATTGTTGTGTACCAGAATGGTTTGCTCATGTCCACCGAGGTGTAGAACTCTGCTTTCCTTGGTGTGCTTTCTCCCACGGAGGTGCGTGTTGGTTGTGTCTGTTTTTCAGCTATTATGGATAATGTGTGTGGGAGCACACGTGTCCATACCTTCGGGCGAGCACAGGACAACCTTGTTGTGCTCATTTCTGTGAGCGGTGGTGGTGGCCAGCAATGTGTGTCTGTACTCCAGAGTAGTAGATATAATTTTCCACAGGAGTGGAACCATTTGACACTTCCACCAGGGGGTATATGAGTGCTCCATGGCCTCGTTAACACTTGCTATTGTCAACTGTTGACATTTTTAGCCATTGTAGGGGCAGGCATGTGGCCTAGCAGTTAAGATATCCATGCTTGGATTTGGTTCCTGCCTCCAGGCCCTCATGCCAGCTGCCTGCTAACACAGGTGCTGAGAGCCACCAGGAGATGGCTCAAGGGGTTAGATCCCTGCTCTATATAGATAAGAACCAAAGTGAGCTCCACTAAGACCTGGCTCTTGTGGGCACATGGGGAACAAACCAGCACTTGGAAGAGGCAAAACTCCTCCTCCAGGCAGCACATACAATCTAAGACATGAAAGTCCCCCACTCCAGGGTTGCAGGGCCATTCTTTCCAGGGTCAGGCACAATCCTACCCAGACGGAGGCCTCAGTGTGGACAGAGAAGTAGACTTGAGAACAGAATCATGGTTGACATTGCCAAGCCAGTCATAAAGCTGGGTGCTGAGCAACTCAGGGCCCCAGCGTGGGAGGAGTCACTCACTGGCAGGGATGAGGGGAGGGGTGAATCAGCAGAGGTGTCACATAAAAGGGGACAATGGGATGGGTTTGGATGGGTACACAGGAGTCTGTCAGAATGGCATTATAGTTAGTTAAAAAATCCAGTGAGCAGAAAGAGCCAGAACACTTGAGGAAACTGTAGGGTATTAGAGTAGGATTCAAGGCAGGGAGCAGCCACAGCCTCCGGTACTCCCCTTTGTAAATGGGATCTTTGGATGCATTGAGCTCCCTGCCGACTTGTGCACACTTGACCAACTGGTGGGATGTATGTGAAGGTGATTCTCAGAACGGAGCTCAAGTTTTAGAAGGTCCCATGGGCAGCAGCATCAGAGCCACTGTCTCCTGTGCTCTGCTTGATTCTTTAGGGCAGGGCTTCTGGCTGCTGGTCGCCAGGGCATTCCGAGCTGTTCTCCTGTGTGCCTGTGAGGACTGCGGACTCTCTTTCCAAGCCAAAGTCCCCAAATGGGGACCCAGTGTGACAAATCTGCTCCAGACAAGGGAGCTGCCAACCTCGTGGCTGTCCTGTCTGGTGTGTGGCAGGACCTCCTGGCAATCGTTTCTGTAAGGGGCAGCACAAGTTCTCGCACTCCACAGAGAGAGCTGTTTCTTGCCTTTCTACAGAGCATAGCCCCACAGCGTGCATGGAGACAGACAAGTGTGCACACACACACACACACACACACACACACACACACACACACACAGCAGGGTCTTCCCCCACCAGTTCTTGTAAGTGACTGAAGCTGGGAACTGGAGCCAGCAATCTTTCCCTTTCATGTCTCTCTCCTGATGACACTCGCTTCTCCTTCACTGTTTCTCTTACTGTCCTACCTGATTGCTTGTAGATGCACAGCCTTCCATCAGAGTACATTTTTCTGTCTGTCTTCCCCTACAGGTGGTAAGATCAGATCCTGGTTCCAGGGTGGGCAGTGTAGCAGTGTATAAGAGCCAACCATTCAGTTCTGTAGGTGCACTCCTTCTCTCACCTCTGCAGCCAGTAACATCAAGAAGAGAGCTTAAAGCCAGCCAGTGGTGGGAATGTTTGCACCACAGAAACTGGCCAGTGCTATATGCATCTAGGTTCATATTGTTGCCTGTCTGGGGGAACTGGTGGTTGTAAAGTTGCCAACATGCTGCCAGCCAGGTAACTGGATTATGCCTACCTACTCCATGGTGGAAGCTGGACCCAGATTGCAGGTTTGCTCCTCAGTTCCCTTGTGAGTTGCTGCTGCAGAGCTCATGAGGCGAACATAGCCCCATGTGTTCACAGAGTCCCACGTGGCAGATACTCACATAATCAGAGCAACAAAGTCCTGGGCAGCTGAGTTATAGGACCCTGTCCCCAAATCCTCCCCTCAATGGCAACCCATAGTGTAGTGTGACTTTACCCCAATGTCTTTCATAATACAATGGTGCAAAGGACATTTGGAGGCAAGGGGTGGAGTAAAGCAGCATGGGGAGGAGGAAGGCAGCCTTCCCCTGGTTGCGAGCTCTGAGCTCTGGCTCCGTTTTATACTTTTCATTAGAAGGCAGGAGAATAAGCAGAGGTAATCACTCACCCCCCCCCCACCCCACCCAGGGCATCCTTCTGCCCCCACCTGTCTCAGATAATCAAAAGTTCTTTTTCCCAAACCAGAGACACCTTCTGCCTTATTTAGTTTCTAAGGATCTTTTTTTTCTTCTTCCAAAGAGGTACTCTGAAAGTTTCTGTAAGAGATACACACATACACAGAGAATGCATGCTCTCATCTGAATCCTGCCCCTGCTGGACCCAGAAGCTACGTGGTGGCAGGAACTCTGTTCCTACAGCTGTCACCTTAGACTTGACACTGTCAAGCAGAGCTGGAGCAATTCTGGTGAGCCCAGTCCTGACCAGCCTTTCTGTTCCCTGACTACTTTGTATCACTCTGATGCCAGGACACAGACTACAACATGCCATGGTAGGAATCCAAGAATCATAGTGGCTCATATTTGAGTCCTGAGAGCTGAGTGTGGCACTTACAAAGGTACGTATAAGTAGAATGGGGCTGAGAATGTACCTGTCATGTTTACCAAGAGCCTTTTCTGGCACTCTGGCCCAAGGGCTCTTTCACTCAGCTGGCCTGTGGGGGCCCAGAGCCAGGCACAGAGCAGGTGCTTCGTTGAGCATCACTTCACTTTGCCACTTCCTGTCCTCCAGGCAGGAAGTGTCAAGATAAGCTCATGTGTTCACTTCCGGGCAGTACTGCCATGTTCAGCTTGGCTCAGGTGCCCCTGTTTCTTGGACAAACATGTGGAGTAAAGACTCGGGCTGCCCTGCCAGGACAGGGGAGGCCTCTCCAGTAGGACTCAGGCCCTTTGGGCTCAGCAGTCAGCCACTGTGTCACTGCAAATACAGAGGGAAGCAGCCATCATTCCTTACAAGTCTCAATGTTCTGCCACTGCTTCCCTAGCAGGTCCAGGTCTGGCCCAAGAGAAAATCCAGGCAGGTTCTAGAGCTTGCAGGTAAGACTCAAGATGGAGGATATAACTACTGTGCTCAGGACATCTGGCCCCACTCGTGGGGTTTCTGACCAGTGTCAGGGCCCAAGCTTCAAGGAGGAGACATTTATTCTGCATAGAACTTTGTGAATCCTCAGTGGACCCTTTTTACAGACCAGGAAACTGAAAATCCTCTAGATTCAATGAGTGGTCTGCCATGGCAGACATGCAATGACTTAGGTCAACTAACTGATCCTGCCACTTGGCAATGACCCAGACCCACAAGACAGTCGTCATGGTTTCCTGAACAAAAGCTGGACTCTAAATCTCAGTCTATAATCATTCACAATGAGTGAAATTACGGAAGCAGGGGTAGCCACTAGTTCCTACCCTTGAATACCAAATTGATCTCTTAGACAAGATGCATACTGACAGTGTGTATTATTTAACTGGAGTGTTACCAGGAAGGTTCATATCACTCCTGGGAAATGCAATTATAAGCTAAGCAGATTTGGGTGCAAAAGATTTGGAAATCTGCGCATCCTTCTTTTTCATCCCATACATTGTCCATGGGATGTTCAATGCTCATGTACATAAATCTCAAGAGTGTTGCGTGGGTCAGTCTGGCAAGCATAAGGAATTGAATGACCACAGGGCTGGGCTCCTGGACCCAAGGCTCAGAAAGAGGAAATCCAGGAGAGGAGTACTCAGGGCCAGGGCCGCTGGCCTACGAACTGCACAGCTCTCAGCTCTCATCCACAGGAGATACCTCTGAGTCCAGGCTTTAGCAGTGGAGCTGGGCTGGCCCAGCCACAGTGTTTTAAGAGCATCACAAACAGGAGCTGCAGTCTCAGCTGAATCCCGCTGCAGGATTCATCTCCCAGAGCCCGCCCATCTGGGGCACCAGGGACTGCATTGTTGGGTCCCTCTCCTCTGGCTGGTGCTGGTGTCAGGGGTTCCCAGTGGCTCCAGAGCTGGAGAGCCCAGGTGGCCAGGAACTGCATCCTGAAGACAAAACATCCTCAGGCCCGTTCCCTAGCAACCCAGGCTGCTGGCAGCCACTGGGCCCAGCAGGTCCACAGCAGACGCCCTGTAGTCCATCCATTCATTCTCTAGGCCCGCAGTTGAAGGTGCTCCCAGAAGCTTCCTCATGTCCTTTCAATTGTCCAGGAAGCCATTTGCTTCTAAAGTCCCCCTCCCTCCTTCTCTGCCTCCTGCCACCTGCTCTCTCCCTTCTGCCAGCACCAACGTTTAGCGCAGTGGGCCTCTGCAACAGGCAGTGGTGATGGAAGGAACCCTGGGCGGGTGTGGGTGGAACAAAGCCCAGCTCCTGGCTGCAGTGGTTGTGTGGGGTGGCTTCCCTTGTGGCGCTGCTGGGCCACATGGGCTATGCTGGGAAAGCATGGACACAGCCTGCAGGATTCAGCAGACAGGAAGCACAACCAACCTCTGTGCAGAGGTGAGGGAGGGGGGAGAGTAGGAGGAGAGGCCCCTGCGTTTATTTATTAGGATGCCAGTTGTAGTGCGGGTCTCCCGTGTGGGGAGCTGACTGTATTTTATGTTTTAATCCTCCAAGCTGCGTGTGTGGGCTGGGGATAATTACGTTGAAAAATGCGTATAATATGCGGAAGGTTCTTTTTGTGGGGAATGGGAAGGCTCTAGTGAAATCTCTTCCTCATGACAACAAAGATGCTTACTCCCAGTGCTGCTCTGAAGGTGCCAGTAATTGGGGGCATGCTGGAAGCTGGGGGCTGCCCCTACCTTCACCTCTGCTGCCCACCCCTGCAACTGGGCCAAGTGCACCTGCTAGTGATGTAGGAGAGACCTAAGTGGACCCTTGCCTGGCTCCCTGTCCTCCTGCCTGCCTGGTGGGGTGACAGGCTGTGTACAAGTGGGAGGCCTCTTTGCTTTCTTGGCCACAGCCTTGGTGCCCCGGCTGCAGAATACAGAGGAGGGGTGACAGGTGGCTGCTAAGAGACCAGACTGTGATGTGTGTGCTATCTGTGTGCAGCACACATGTGTGCACACACTGGCAGGGTACACAATCCAGTCTGTGTCCTTATACATACATGCAAACTCACACATGTATTTCCACAAACACATGCACATCCACACCTTCCCACCAATACACGCAGGTACATGCTTATGTGCTGACACACACATTCAGAACACAAAGACCACCCACTCACCTTTGCCTGGCATGCACATTTACAGACATGTACAGACATCACTGTACCTGTGTGTTCCCTTCTCTCACATGCACACACACACCACCGCCTGAGCCTTGTGGAATGATGTCAGAAATATTGTCCGTGGCATTTTTATTTGGAATTAAGAGAGAGAGAGCGAAGCAATTAACTTCTGCTTTCCTTAAAAGGCCACACACACAAAAAAAATGCTCCCTCCCTCTCCACCCTGGTCCTGCCACCCTCGGTGTTTATGTATTGCCCACATGCCTCAGTGACTGCACGGCTCACGTAATCTAAGCCACATGGCGGCTGTGCGAAGTTTCCTCTGACTCATGTGGGCTGCTGATCGCTGCCTGTTTATCCAGAAACTGCAGCGCCAGTGGAAAGAACACCCCACTACCGAGAGGCCGCTTCGTCGCTCTTCCCACAGTTGAGCCAGCGGCCTCCCCACTGGAGGGATCCACGGGGCAGGCAGTGTGGTCCTTGGGAAGCCTGGCGGTGATGGATGACGCTCCTGGCTCCCTTGGGACCAGGCTGGTTATTTTGTAGGAAATTGAATTTCTTGGTCAGTTAGGAGATGTGCTAATGAGCATTCATGTGGGGCTAGGAGGAGGCGGGGTGGGCTCCCGGCTGCACATCTACTCGGTCACTTCTTTCGGTTTTTTTTGTGACCCCTAAATCTTCTCCTGCTCCACCTTCTGCCAGCTCTGCCACGAGCCTCCCTCACTTGTCTCTCAAACTGAGATGCTCTGCTCCCTGGCACTGTCTTCCACCCAAGTCTGTATTGAGCCCCAGACATCCTCCCTGTTTCTGACACAGCCAAACCTTGCCTCAAGCAGAAGCAGGGGAGATGGCTGATGGCCACAGTAGCCAGCCAGCATCTCCCAGCTGGCTGTTCGGCACACCCTCTTGGCCAGCACTGGCCTAGCTCTCTAGCCTCCCCTGACCTCTTACTGCCTGCCTTCGCTGGCTAGTGTTCCCTGAACTCATCTGGGGGAGGCCCCTTGGCCTGGGGCAGTTGGAGAAGATTGGATGTAGGGGAAAGGTCAGAGTCCCCCCGGGAGCAGGTGTGGACAGGTCTCCAAGGTTTGGAGGACAGAGTCATTCTGCATTGCTGGGGTTGTATTCCCCCTTTCTCCACTCAGTTCCAGCTACCCCACCACCCTCAGATACTCCAGGTCGACCTCAGGGTAGGGATGATGCTTTGCACTGTGCATTCTTTTTCTACCTAGAAATTTCCCCACCCAGACATTGGTATGGGTCATTTCTCACCTTGTTCAATGGCTCTTGGAGTGTCACCTCTGTGAGGCTGTGCCTGGCCACCCTCCCTCAACTCCTGCCCAGCTCTGACCTGCTGCACAGGTGACTACACAGTGAGCTCTGGGGAGGTGTGTGCTGCTTCTGTCCCCACTGTGGTTCTAGCATTTGACACGTGACCAGGTCAGGACAACTCATGTCACGGCTGTCCGCTGAAGAACATCATGGGTGGAGATGTGTCTGCCATCAGAATCCACCTTCCCCCTGTCCCCTCAGTCACCATCAGCCCAGGCTCACCTGGGGCTGGTACAAGCAGCTACCACTTGTCTTTCCTAACCAGTGCTCAGAGTTCTTGCTGTGTTGACCCAGAAAACAGAAGCTGATTTTGATTGTATACAAAAATGCTACTGACCCCATTGGGCAGATGAGCAAACCAAGGCTCAGAGGGGTAAAAGGGCCAGTCCGGGTCACTTACCTCAATCAGCCTGTAGAACCACTCCCACACAACCCCTGCCAGCTGCATGCCAGCCTTGGCTCCCTCTCCTTGAGGGGTGGAGGTCTCTGCTTTTCGGCCAGCTTGCAGCTCTTCCCAATTGGCCTCAGAAGGGAAGTAGGAGGACAAGCATGAAGGCAAGCTTGTCGGCCTGTAGAGCATCGTCATGGCTGACACACAGGGATGGAGTAGGTTCCCACTTTAGCACTGGTTCCCCTCTGGGGTGGTGGGAGGCTCTCTAATCAGACCCTTCCTATTTATGTGACCCTGGGTGTCCCTCTGCTCTTGAGCCTCTGGGACTTTCTCTGAGAAAAGGGTTTGACGCCTAGCTTCCGCAGCACAGTTGATTTTCTCAACCCAATAGATAATCTTTCATCAATAACTTATGAATTTCCAAGTCAGGAATATCCACCTCCTTCATAGACCCTTTTGTCCTCACTTGGACATAGCAGATGGCCACCTTGCCCTATAGAGCCAGGGGTAACACTGGATGAGAGACAGCACCTCCTAGAAGCTGCCTGGCCACGTGGTGAGGCACCATTGGCCCCCCGGATGTAGCCATTAGGCGGCAAGATTTCTGAAGGGGACCCACAAACGCCACTCTGACTTAGTGTGTGAGATATGATGCAGTGGTCCTAAAACTCCGACTGGAGGTGGGGGATCCAGCCTCCAGGTCAGAGGGGGGAGCGGGGGAGAGATGGAGGAGAGGCAGGTATTCCAGCCAGAACCTGAATCCCAGGGCCGCGTCCACGTCTTAGCCTCACTGCCACCGAGGAAGGAACAAAGGCAGAGGTGCTGCTGCCGACACGGCATGCTGCGGCTGGGAAAGGGGCCCGCTGCTCCTCGGCTGCTCTCGTCTCATTAATCTCAGGCCTCCGTAGTCCTGCTGAAGAGCGTACTTACAGCGGCTCATTCATTAGGGCTCTAATCACGGCGGCAGGCCTGGAAGCCCCTGGCTGTCGGGGGGGGGGCTTGGGGGGGCGGCTGCTGCAGCTGCCGAAAGCCAATACCTTTTTAAATACATTTACCCGGCAATAAATAAAAGCGGTCTCAGTTTACCTCTTTATTAAACTCGATTTGGGCAATGGAGTTAAGGGCCCCGCATTTGTGTCTTGCTATTCAAATTTATTCGTGCGCGCCTCTGGAGCCGACCACATTTATTCCACTTCGCGGGTAATGGTGGCTGCGGCTTCAGGGGGCCCTTTTATCACCCTGCAGCCCTCATTAAGAGCCTGGCTCTGGGATACTGGACTCCACTTGGCCACCACAAAGGCCCACCCCCATTATCCAGAGGAGAAAACCAAGGCTGGGGGTCTCGTAGCCCATCACAAGTCATGCTTCAATGATGAGACACTGGTCAGATCCACGTCAGTCAAGTGCCTGACACCTTGTGCACCCACCCTTCCCCTCTTGCACCATGCTGTCACAGACACAAAGACACGGCCAGGGCGAAGGCATGGGGTCTGTTCTGACCCCGCTGCTCTCCCTTTTTTGCTCTGCTTCAGGGAGCCCACATGTAGTGTGTCTGTGTGGGGTTTGCCTGTCTGGAAGAGTGTCCCAGTGAAAACATCCTGACTGCGCTCATCAAGGCTGCTGTCATGTCCCCAGTGGCAGCTCAGAGTCAATGAGCACTTCCTGCCCACCCTTTGGGAGCTGATCTGTGTCGACAGGCCTGGTCTTTCTTTTAAAGAGTTGCTCATTTATTTTGAAAGGCAGAATTACAGAGGGAAATGGAGAAACAGTGAAAGAGAGAGAGCTTCTGTCTGCTGGTTCCCTCTCTAACTGGTTACAACGGCTGGAGCTGGAACAGGCTGAAGCCAGGAACCAGGAGCTTCCTATGTGGAACCAGTTGCCTCCTATGTGGATGCAGGTACCCAAGCACTTGAGCCATCCTCCTGCTGATTTCCCAGGCACATTCTCAGGGAACTGGATCACAAGTAAAGTAGTTGGGACTAGATCAAGTGTCTATAAGGAGATGCTGGCCTGGTAGGCAGTTAAATACCCCATATACTATGCCACAGTGTGGGCCCCCATCCTGATTGGCTATTTAAGTTGCTGGTGGATGAACATGCACAGTAGCTGCTGGAACAGGCCTCTTCTGTAGTGCCTCCTTCTGATTCTATTGCTCAAAGGTCTCCGGCGCCCAGCTGTCCTCTTGAGTCAGGCTGAAGCCAATGGGTACCAGGGTGCTGGCTAGTCATGACCAGAAGACCCAGGAGGGCTGGGACACCCCAGATGGGGCTGACCACAGGGTTTCTCAGTCCCAGGATGAGCAGAGAGCCCTGGGCTGAGTGGATGTGTGGTGCCAAGTGATGTCTCACTCCCCTGGCCCCAGTGAGAGGTAGCAGTGTCTGAGCTGCTTCACAGTATACCTGTGCTCACTGCTATATGCTCACCTTTCATGAAGACAGTGAGAGGCCAGGAATATACTGCTGCCTAGAGGAATGGCCAACCCACGTGACAGAGAGCCAGAGGATGGAGGGGTGAAAGAGGCAGGCACAGAGAAGTTGGGTAGCCACACAGCAAGTTGGGCTGCCAGTTCAGGAAACAGCTCTGACTCCTGCACTCAGCTCTGCCACATGACCAGAGCAGTGCCAGGAGCCACCGCAGCAGGAATGACCTGCAGGAACCTACAAGGACTCTTATTGAGGGCGGGGAGGGTGCAGCTTCTTGGTGGGGGAACCAGAGTACTGACAGACAGTTCCCAGCTCCAGATTATGGCCCATATTGGCATCCTCTTTCCCAGGCTTTCCCATCACTTTCTTCATCTTCCGTTCCATTCTGCACCCCCACACTATCCCATCACATGCCTGTCAGCCACCTGTCCTGGGTGTAAAGAGACCAGCAGGCAGGAGCTAAGCCACAGTTTGCTGGTGGCTGCCAGCTGGACCCTGAGCAGGCCACCTCACCTCTCTGAGTCCTTTGGAGTAGAATCTGAAGGTGTCTCCTCTAGTGGTCCAAGGCTGGCACTGCGCCCAAGGTGTTAGTCTTGACAGACCTTGAGTCCCAGCTGGCTGACTTCCACAACTGTGCCACCTGGGGAAAGCCCCCTCACCTGTCTGGGTCTCAGTGTCCACCTCTGGGGAAAGGCTGAAAGCTATCTACCTCATGCAGCACATAGGCTCCTCGTAAGGACATGGAGGAACCAGCAAACAGCAGGAGCACGCTCCATTGAACGACTAGGCAGGGAAACAGGGTGATGCTTTCAAGTTCATGACATGAAGATGGCCACTTCCCTGTTTACTGCTAGCATCAGAACCCTGTGACACCAAGTCAGGCCACCTCCTGGGCCAGCAGCGTTGACTCCCATGTGGTTGACAGGGACAGGCTCAGCTGCAAACTCTTCTCTCCCTGCTACTGCGGCAGTAGGTTGGGCAAACACTATTCATGAGCTGGTCCAACATTCGCTCTTAATCCGTCTTTCCTGTGGCGGGGCTGACAATCAAAAACCTGACTTTCCCAGCTACCCTTGTAGTGAGCACTGTCTCACCCTCAGGTTCTGGCCAAGAAAAATATTTTGGAGCCTTGTGCTAGCAATGATTATGCTTCAGGTGAGGATACCCACAGCCCACATTATAGAACTCCACTGCTCTGTAGCCCAGCTGCGATTCCCAACTTCTGCTCCTTGGGAACGCAGACCCTGGGAGATGGCAATGACAGCTTATGTGATGGGGACCCTGCCATCCACATGGGAGACCTGTAATGAGTTCCCAGTGTCTGGCTTCAGCTCCTTCAACTGTTGTGTGTTTTGGGGGAATGGGCCAGTGGATGGGAAGAGATATTTCTCTGTGTGTATGTGTGTGTCCATCTCTCATTTTCTTGTCTATCTGCCTCTTTGTCTCTGTCAATCTTTTAAATTAATTTTTCAAGACCTTAAATATCTGCAGGGTAGTGGAGCAGGATTCTAGGAAAGGCCAAATGGGGTAAAGGTTATACGCATCATCTCAGCAGGGGCAATGATTTCACATGTGCATGCACAGGTCAAAGTGGATCAAAGCCATACTTTAATACTTGCATGTCAGTCACACCCGTTAGAGAATCCTGAGAACACTGGCCTTCTAACCCAAGGGCCCTGTAGTGCAAGTGCTTCTACTTTGCTCCTCTCCTAGCTCAAACAGGGCTGGATGCCCAAAGCCCTGGTGGATGTCTGATTCCCAGGAGTAATGAATGGGTTGAAAAGGCCAAGTCCACTTTTTAAAAAAGATTTATTTATTTTTATCAGAAAGTCAGATATACAGAGAGAAGGAGAGACAGAGAAAGATCTTCCATCTGCTGGTTCACTCCTCAAATGGCCACAATGGTCAGACCTGAGCCAATTCAAGACCAAAAGGCAGGAGCTTCTTCTGGGTCTCCCCGTGGGTCCAGGGGCCCAAGGCTTTGGGCCATCTTTGACTGCTTTCCCAGGCCACAAGCAGGGAGCTGGATGGGAAGTGGAGAAACCAGGACACAAACTGGTACCTGTATGGGATGCAGTTGCATGCAAGGGGAGGATCAACCAATTGAGCGATTGCACCAGGCCCCCAAGCCTACTCTTAAGATGTTGATTCTAGATACAGACAGAATTTATCTATTCATTTATGCCTCTGGAAGAGAGGTTGTTGGATCTTCACAGCTCAGAGCCTGCCTGTGAACTTAGTCATGTGGTGAGTGAATATAGAAGGAGTGGTTAGAAGAGAAGGAGCTGAGAGGAAAGGAAGGTCTCCCTGGGCTGGGCTGATCCATCTGCCTTCTCCCTGGCTTCTGTGCTGGTCCTGGGAGGCAGGGTGGTCTGAGGACAGCAGAACTCCAAGAACAAAAGTCACAGAAAGGGAACAAGCACAGACCCGACCTCCCAGACAGTCTCCACCCCCAAGGCAGAAGCAGGGCTCTCTCCCACCTGCCACTCTCCATCATGGCTAATAAGCCATCCCATATTTTGCTTTCCTCCCCACATTATTCCCTTCCCCCCACCCCAACAGTGGCAGAAAATTACAGCTGACAAGTGGCAATTGATCTCTTCACATTATTTTGAAGCAATTATATTGCAATGGGAAACAATGCTTTCAGGAAAGAATCCTGTCACACAGGCAAGCCCAGAGCACCCTTCCGTGATGGGTAGAGAAGGCCATTTTGCTCAGCCTAGAAACTGACTAGATCCCAGGCCCCTGCAATTATAGCTTGTTATTGTCAGTGAGACTTGGGTGGTAATTTCTGCACCAACCCAAAGGACTGAGTACAGGCCCAAGACTGTAGGTGCTTCTCAGAAATGCTGGGAGACTAGCATCTACCAAGGTCCCACAAACAAGGAGTCCTCCAAGCTCTCAGTACCAAGAGCTGCCTGTGTGGAGTCATACCTGTGCACACAAGCCTAGCTTCTGCAGGCAGCACCATGCCTAGATTCCCTGAACTTACAGCAGGCAAGTACCCCATCAGTGGGGCAGATTTCCATGGGCCCCCACTATTGGCTCTAGTGACTGCCTTAGGATGTGACTTAAATCTGTACAAACCAAAGGAGGACAGCCTGGTGCGATGAAGCGATTGGTTTATCTTCCCCCTACAAGCACTAGGATCCTAAACAGGCACTGATTTGTGTCCTGGCTGTTCCACTTCCCATCCAACCTTCAGCTTGCGACCTGGAAAAACAGAGGAAGATGGTCCAAAATCTTGGGACCCTGCACCCATATGGAAGACCTGGAAGAAGCTACTGGTTCCTGGCTTTGGGTTGACTTAGCTCCAGCCATTGTGACCATTTAGAGAGTGAACCATTGGATGGAAGATCATTCTATGTCTCTCTTTTTCTCTGTAAATCTACCTTTCCAATAAAAGTAACTAAATCTTTTTAAAAAGCAAAAGGAGGAGCATACCTCCTGTGTTTACAACTCATAATGAATAGGAAATAAGAACACCTCACAGATCTGAAAATAAGCAACAAGGGGCAGGCACTTAGCTTTGCCTGGTTAGCCATGCGTTGGTTAGACTGCTGGAGTCCTGGCTCAAGGTAGCAGGGGCCCGTGTCTGGCTGTAGCCACTAGCTCCACTTTCTGGGAATCAGCCGTGCTACCTATGTGGGAGACCTGAACCACATTCCTGGCTTCTGGGTTAGGTCTGGCTCAGCCCCAGCTCTTGTAGGACTTGGGGAGTGGGGAGTGAACCAGTATAAATAATGTTCTCTCTCTTCCTCAGATTAGAAAAAAACTTACAAAGCCAATAAAGGTGAATTAACAACATCAATGTATTGTTTTTAAGATTTATTAATCTGGGGCCCGGCAGCGTGGCCTAGCGGCTAAAGTTCTTGCCTTGAACGAACCAGGATCCCATGTGAGCTCTGGTTTTAATCCCGGCAGCTCCACATCCCATCCAGCTCCCTGCTTGTGGCCTGGGAAGGCAGTCGAGGACAACCCAGAGCCTTGGGACTCTGCACCCACGTGGGAGATCTGGAAGAAGTTCCTGGATCCTGGCTTCGGATCGGCATAGCATCGGCCATTGTGCTCACTTGGGGAGTGAAACATCGGATGGAAGATCTTTCTCACTGTTCCTCCTCCCTGTATATCTGCCTTTCCAATAAAAATAAATAAATCTTAAAAAAGTTATTAATCTGTTGGAAAGGCAGCTATATACAAGAAGAAGAGAGAAAGACGGGAGATCTTCCCTCCATTCATTCACTCTGCAAATGGCCACAGCAAATAAGAATGGACAAGACTGAAGGCATAAACCAGGAGCCAAGAACTCCAGCCTGGTCTCCTGAGTGGGCATGTGGGCCCAACTACTTGGGGCGGGAGGAGGTATCTTCCAGACACATTAACCAGGGAGCTGGATCCGGGGGCGGGGGGGGGAGCAGTCATATGCTGAACTGATGCCTGATGGAAGATGCTGGTGTCATAACCCACTGTACCACAATGTTTCTGACAACATCAACTTCATGGGAAAGACCTCTTACTGCCTTTGCTGTGCCTGAACTCACTTCTGCAGCCAGGTGCAGTACACCTGGCACAGCCCCGCCAGATGGAGCTGGCCTTGGCTGCCTGTTCCTGTGTGATGAAACAGTTCCCCACTGCTCCTCTCTACTGGGACACCTGTGGAGTGCTCATCTTCCTGGACCAGCCACAATGCCATCTTGGAGACTGTAAGCAAGGGAGTCATTCTTGGGTGTACCTTCAAAGATAGTACCAGGAGAAGTGGTACACAGGGTCACAGCGAGTGTAATCTGGGACAAGGTATCATCCAGATGCAGGATCTCAGCCGTGGCAGTGCCTGGGACTCATTGGTGAGACTTTAAAATGCCCACCATTGTTGTCACAGACCAATGACATCAGAATTCTTCTAAGTGCTTCTCACATTCATCCAATGGACAGCCAGGTGAGTTGAGAGCCGATCGTCTACACTGACTCTAGTATGCATCAGAACTGCAAGGAGAATTTGTGCAATCGCTGGTGCCTGCACCCCATCCCAGAGTTCCTGGTCCCCTAGGGGCTGAGGTGGGACCTGGCACCCAGCACTTCCCACCGGCTCCCCAGTGATACTGCTGCTGCTGTTCTGGACACCCCATTTTGAGAATGAACACCATCAACAATGCCAACAAGCTTGTGTCCAGATGCTAGGGAGTCCCCTTTTGGAGTCCCAGTGTCCTAGAGAAACCTGGACAACATAGTGAGCTGCCATACGAAAACCATGCATCATTAGGTGTGGTGACCTTGGCCAAAGCGCTTATGGGCACAGTGAAGATGAGAGAAGGCAGGCACACATGCTAGGAGGCCCAAATGCATGAAACTGCAAAGCACTCTGGTTTATTTTGGGAATTAAAACACATCTCCTAGGTGGTAGAGCCACCTGTGAAACGGGTGACTAAGGAACCAGCCTCCGTCACCCGTTTCCTCTCTCTGTATTTGGGGCGGGGGAGTCTTCTTCAAGGGCAGCCTTCCCAACAGTGTGTTGCTGACAGCCTGTAGGAGCCAAGCTGAGACAGGATGGGAGCCCTGCAGGTGGCTGCTTGTGGGAGGGGACCTGTTCACTCTCCAGGGAAGCTGAGGGAGTGAGTCCCTGAGTGCACCTCTTCATAATCTGACTTCAAGAGGAGTCGCAGAGTCAGAGGCAAGGGAGATGTGAAGGCAGAGTCGGAGGTCAGCAAGAGCCTGGTTGTGGGCAGGAGAGTTTCAAAGGATAGAGCCGCCAGCCAGCCCCCTCCTCTGCACTCCGCCTGCCCCTGTTGGCGTCGGTCACAGCCTTCGAGGTGCTGTCACAGGCTCTTTGAAAACAGCCCTGGTTATTTCTTTATCTTCAGCCTAGCTTTCCTGTTTTGTGCCTGATATAATACCAGAAGCTCAGTCTTCAGGGTCCACTGCAGTGATCTCTCATCCAAACAGCACAGCATCTCTTCCACATTTATTCCAAATACCATTCACCCTCCAACAGACCTGCTGCCCTATCCACACCACTAGTGCTTACAGGAGTTGAAACAGATGATTTTGCAGCTATTCGCATCCTGGGCAGGGAACTTACAGATCAAAACTGCTAAGGCATTACACCAGAAAGACAGCACAGAGCTTGGGAAACCAAGTCAGGCCAGAAGAAGACACCAAAGGAATTCCACAGAGTAATGGAGGAGTTTGAAGTGCTTCTGTGAGCTGATGGACTTTGAAAGGGCAGGAAAAGGTCTTGATGTCACACTGAGCTACTCAGGGAAGGATCCAGAACACAGTGGCTGGCTTTGCCATGCAGATGCACAAGAATGGAATGAGGAAGGGAAGGGAAGGGGGGGGGGGGCGAGAAGGATGGGAGTGGCAAGACAAAACTGCCAAGAAATTATCTAAGGGGACAACTGCCTTTTGAGGGTCCCTGGACCCTAAGCCAGGAGGGGGTAGGGGGTGAGGCCAAGGCCAGCCAGCAGCCACAGGCTCTTGGAGCTTCTCTCTTGGCAGAGAACTGGAAAGCAGCCACTGGGAACTGAGGCAGTGACATCCAGATTGGGACATCAGTTTGCCGCTGTTTGGCAGAAACCAAGTCATTCAGAGTGAAATGTCCAGAATTTCAGGCCGGGGGAAAAAAGAGAAGAAGAAAATCCATTGTTCTAGGCCATGCTTAATGAACCCTGGGTGCAATAAGTAATTCTGCATGACAGAGACTTCTTACTTAGCAAGACTCAGAAATAAAGATTAGATACAGGTTATTGGAACATGCTTATCCGCATCAGGATGTAACTCACAGAGACCATCAAGCCTTGTGCCCACAGGAGCCACGGACAACGTTCCTGCTCCTTACCATACCCTTTGTGTAGAATTCTGCATGTTTAAAGGGGTGCGTGGGCTTCCTGGAGCCACTGCCCACTGTTGCAGTGGGGAAAAATTACATGGAAAGTCAAACACAAATGGCGACTTTGGCTTGTCTGGCATATCCCCGGTGTGATCTTGACTCTCCCTGCATTAGACACTTTCTGTACTTTAGGAAGGCTTTTAAAAATTGCAGGTAAAGCTGTTTGAAGCCAAAGGAGAAAAGAAGGAAATACTTAGCCCATCGGTGATCAATTACCCTGGGGGGTGGGGCGGTGCGGGTTGAAAACTTCAAGAATATGGTGGAGCTGATATGAATGCTTAAATAGACATGAATGACAGCTGGGATTTCTGGTGAAGGATTTGCTTGGGCTCCCCATATACTGAGCCGCATTAGTGCCACAGGCAGAGAATAACACAGTCTCTACCTTGACTGTGGTAAACGTTCTCATTATACAAAAGGGATGCATACCAACCAGGTGCTCTGCTCAAATGAAGACTGTCCAGGCTGATGCCTGGGAGTCAGTAAGGCACACTTCTATTTAGGCAGATGAGTTTGCAGACTATCTCAGCTCCAGATAGGAAGAAGCAGAGAACTGTGGATCAGGCCTCTCTGGACCAAAGCTTCTCTAGGGTTGCTGGTCCTTGACACTGTTCTGTAATTGCTGCAAACCACAGGCTGTACCTAGGGCGTAATGGAGAGTGACCTCTATTGGTGACATGAGATATGGCAGCCCAGCTCAAGTAGACTTGGGTGACTCCAGCAGCAGGATGGCAGCAAGCTAAGATAGAAATCCTTGGTTACTGTTTCCTCATTTAACAGGAAAGTAAGAGAGCCAATGTCTCTGCTGAAGCATCCTTCAGGTGAGAGATGGGTCTGGGGAGTTCCACAAATGTGGAAAAACCTAAAGAGTGCATTGTGACTCAACTATATAACCTCCCATATACCACAGAAAGCAGAGTGTGGTGCAAACCATTCTTGCACAATCTTTTTTTTTTTTTTAATATTTATTTTGAAAGTGGTTTGTCAGAGGGAGGGAGAAAGAGAAAGAAAGAGAGGGAGAGGTGAAAGAGAGAGAGAGATCTGTCATCTGTTTATTCTTTCAATGCCTACAGCGGGCTGGCCTGGGTCAGGTTGAAGCCAGAAGCTGGGAACTCCATCCATGTCTTCCACGTGGGTGGTGGGGCCAAGAACTTGGGTTATCTCCCACTGCCTTCCAAGACACAGTATTCAGGCGCTGAAGTGGAAGTGAAGCAGCTATTACTTTAGTGGACACTCTGGTTTGTGATGTTGATATTGCAAGCATTGGCTTATCACACTGTGCTACAAGGCTGGACCCTACAAAATACCTTTGATTCAGTATTTTGAGGTACACACTAGATTTTGTGAAAGGAGCCAGTGGAAAAGTAATTTATTTAGTTGCTTTTTCATACACCCAACATAAAGAAATTTTTCACCACTGAATATGGCAGACATACAGTGGGTGTCCTCTGAGTTTTAAGGCACAAGCAGCTCGTCCTTGGAGAGCCGAGACTGATTGTCAGGGAGGTCTAGAAGCTCTGAAGGATGCTGTGTAACAGAGAGTGAAACCATCCCAATCAAGCAGTGTCCAAGACTGTCACAGCACCCAACCTGTTCATCATCCAGACTCAGAAACTGGGGACCAGACTGAGTGGAGGTGGTCCAGGAGCCTGGCAGCAAGAGGCTCACCCAGTCCTAGAGGCGCTCCTGGCTCCTTGTTCCCAGCCCTGGCCACCTTAGAGTCAGGCAATCAGCCTCCATCAAAGTTTCCTTTTAAATGAGATGTCCTCTCACCTTTCCAAAAGACAGCTTCCTCCCCCCCCCCCCCCCCCGCATCCCCATCCCCTGGGACTTTCATCAACTCTGCATCAAACTGTCCTTCCCAGACTACTGCTGTTAGCAAACGGTGTTGACCTTTGATCAAGGAACTTTGCACTCCTCGAATTGTGAGGATCCAGGTCATCAGGTCAGGGTGACAGCGAAAAGTAACAGGGAGCCCTGGGGAGGGCTGCCCATGCTGAGTCTCTCCCATCCAGCTGGAAATTGCACCTGCTGCCCAGCGGCCAGATGCTCTTGGGAGAGGACATCAGTGTCCTTCAAGAGGCAAGGAAAGCCACCCGGTGCACGGAATGAACCTTCACGGACCCAAGCGCTCTTCCCTGCAACATCCCTTCTGTTCCTCATAATGGAGCCTTCCTTTAAACATCCCACCCCTCAATTAGCTCCTAATTGATCTCTGTGCTGTATGAATTATGCATTGTGCCATGCAAATCCAGGTTCTCTGGCACTGGACAGCTCGCAAGCTGCTGAAGAAGCTGGAGGCTTTGCCCAAACAATTCCAGGATCCCTGGGGTGGGGCACTGGGGGGAACAAGCATTGGCTTGTGTTTGTGCCACACCTTCCACACTTGCCTCCAGGGATCGCTCCCTGACCCAAGTGAGGACCACATGCCCAACCAGGGACTGACATGCGTCCTGCAAGGTGGGACAGCAACCAGGTGCTTCATGTGGAAATGGAATGGAACAGTAGGTTTATTCTGGGTCGGGAGGGCAGGTAACCCTGGTAACGCTTTTTCCTACTACACATGTTCCATGAGTGGCTTGAAGACCCTCGGCCTGTACCCCGCTGGCAATCATCCCTCCCTCCCAAGGTCTCATGTTACTTGTTTCAGTAAGTGACAGGTGTCATGATAAAGGATGGCTAAGAGCCACCAGGAAAGGGACAAAGAGGGCACCTTGGGAGCGTTTGATGTGTTCATTACCGGGCAAATCACATCTGTAGAAACGACTACTTGAGGGAGGATGAAGATGTATCGCCAACGGCATTAACACTGCACTCTTTCCCAGACAGTCCCATTCAGGTGTATGTTTTCACAAGCTCATTCTGCCATGCCCCGACTTCCAGTTCCTGCTGATGCTGTCCAGAAGTAAAGATACTGATAGTACTCATGGATGGTGAAATTAAAAGCTCAGTGGAGCAGATTTCAAAACCCATGCCTGGCTTTTCCATCATGCACATTTTCTGTAAACTTTTTGAAAATCTGCTGTCTATAAACCTATGTGGCTAATGGTGAAAAGTGGATATGTGTTCCTTATTCAGTCAAAATTTCTAGACTTGACTTTGGAAAGGAATGCGTCATTGTAATTATGCCTCTACTCTGGCCATTCCTGTTGTGTGTGTGTGTGTTTTCTAAAGATTGATTTTACCTGTATTTGAAAGACAGAGTTACAGAGAGAACAAGAGACAGAGAGAATTCCTCTTTCTGCTGGTTCAATCTCCAAATGCCAGCCAATGGCTAGGGCTGAGCACAATCGAATCCTGGAGCCAGGAGTTTCTCCTGGGTGTCCCACATAGGTATATAGGTACATGAGACCCAGGGCTTTGCACCACCCTCTACTACTTTCCCAGGTCACAAGCGAGGAGTTGGACAGGAAATGGAGCAGCTCCAGGATGCCAACCAGTGCTCCTATAGGATGCTGGTGCCATAACAGGAAGCTCAGCCTACCACATGAGCTCAAGTGGTGCATGGTTCACTAGAAGAGCCAGAGGCTGTCAGAGGCCAGGGGAGTTGAGGTGCAGGGGATTCAGGAAGGTGACAACGGACAACAGAGTTTGTGGCTGACAGGCAGCACTACTCACTGAATTCATGATCTAGGCCTCTGGGTTTTTCTCATCTGAAAAATGGGAGTAACAGAAACTTAACACCATTAAGGAGAATGTTAGATCCAAATATATCTGCCACCTAGCAGGCATTTATCAATCTAGATTTTTATTCTTAAAAAACGTGTCAGGGCAGGCACTTAGTCTAGCAGATAAGAATCCAGGGGGTCCCAGATCAGAGTAAGTGAGCACATTCATGGCCTCCAGCTTCTCCCCTAGCTGGACCCAGGGAGGCAGTTGGGTGGCTGAAATGGCTCCTGTCACGTCCAGGTTGGGTTCGAGGCTCTTGGCTCCAGCTCTGGCCCAGTCTTGGCTGTTTCAGTCATGTGTATATGTGTGGGCGTGGGGAACTGGGAGGAGAGAGCTCTCTCTCAGACTCTCTGCCTCTCAACTCCATGAATAAGATTAAAAAAAAAAAAAAAAGAACTCGGTCTTGACATTGAATGTGAATACAGAATGGGTCCCAGCAGGGATGGATGGCCAGAGATTTATTTTGTTTTATCTTGTCCTTTGCCCTAACTGGCCTGGTCCCTGCTTTCTTCATTGGGCAAAAGAGGAAATTGAGCAAATGACCTTGAAGGCGGCTTTGATAGTAGAAAGCCAATGATTTTATTTGCAGAGAATGAATCCAAAATTTCTCTGTTGTCTTTCCATCAGAAAGGATGTGTGATTGGGGTCAGGCCCGACAGGGTGGATGGAGGTGGGTCAGGATGGCTGTGGCTGGTGGGTGTTCCCATGTGGTTTGATTGATGCAGCCAGGGGACAGGACGCAGATCGTGGACCCCACTCCAAGGGAGAGGGAGGACAGCTGCCAAGCTGGTGGCACAGCAGCCCAAGAGATTGATATGGACCCAGGCAATGGTGTCTGCTTCTCCATTCACACTCTCGATCACCCATTCCATGTCCCACACGCGTCTCTCCACAGCCCACTGGCAGCCAGTGTTTGCCAGGAGGGGCTTACCATCTGGTGGGGGAAATCAAATCCCTGAAGAACTACTTAACTATACAATCCTTGGCCCTGATAGCTGCTCCTGCAGGGCTGGAAGAAAGCAACTAGGAACTGGTCTGCCATCAGGGAGGCCCTCTTGGAGGAGGTGCCATTATAAAAGAAATAAAGAAATCAGTCAGTGAAAGTGAGAGGACACATACTTCATACAGGACAGGCAGATGAGCTGCCATTTCTTTTGAAAAATCAGTACTGATGTTTTCTGCTGAGCAGAAGAGGGAAATGAGAGAACATCTGTAAAAAGTCTGGCCAAAACAGAAAAGTAGTCACATTTTGTCTCTGACTGTAACTTGCTTTCCATGCTAATGAGACCTGGCTCTCTGGGACTCTCCCAAGCAGGCAGCAAATGGAACACAGGAGCCTTCACGGACTTGACACTTGTTCTACTCCTTTCTACCGTGTTAAATGGCCTACTCAGTTCACCAAAGGGCATGTAGGGAGAAGTCTAGAAAGTGTGTTCAGGTGCAGTGCAAGACTTCTCAGAGCCATCCAAGTTCTCCTGGTGCATGCAGTTCGGCTTCCAAACATATGGGGCTGCCAAACATACTGTTCTCTGGAACTTCTTTCTCTTTCTTCCCTTCCCTTCCCTTCCCTTCCCTTCCCTTCCCTTCCCTTCCCTTCCCTTCCCTTCCCTTCCCTTCCCTTCCCTTCCCTTCCCTTCCCTTCCCTTCCCTTCCCTTCCCTTCCCTTCCCTTCCCTTCCCTTCCCTTCCCTTCCCTTCCCTTCCCTTCCCTTCCCTTCCCTTCCCTTCCCTTCCCTTCCCTTGCCTTCCCTTCCCTTCCCTCCTCTCTTTTCTTCTTTTTTCTTTCTTTCTTTCTTTTTTTTTTTTGGATGGGCTGCATTTCAGAGTTTGATGTAGTAAGTGTTGTTCCTAAAGGTAACTCATGGGATTGGCATTGTGGCGTAGCATGTAAAACCCTCGCCTGTCACACTGACATCCAGGCTACTCTGCTTCTGATCCGGCTTTCTTCTAGTGGCCTAGGAAAAGCAACTGGGTGGTGGCCTAAATATACTTTGATCCATGACACCAATGGGAGACCTAGAAGAAGCTCCTGGCTCTTGAGTTTGGCCTGACTCAACCCTGGCTATTGTGTCCGCGAACTTGGACAGTGAACCAGGCCATGAAAGACCTCTTTCCCCCTCTCTCTACCACTGTAACTCTGAATTCAAATAAATAAACACATCTTAATTTTTTTTTTAAAAAGTAACTCACATTGAGGTTTTAAAAGGGAAATACCTCTTAGGAAGGAAGTAATAGAAAGTGACAACTAAGTTTTGACACACACATCTTACACTGTATGTGTGTGAATTGTAGGAGACCAGTGTGACATTGGAATAAGGAAATGCCTGCCCCGTGCCATGGACTTCAGGGTGCCTAGTGCACATGCAGCATCCTTGGATTGTTGAAGAGAACCCTGAATGAAAAACACCTGCTCCAGAGGTGGTACCTAGGAAGTTACTGGCCCTCAATCTCCCCCTCCCAAGAACTATGCATCATGCTTTATATAAATAGTAAATGCAAATACCTTATGTGATTTGCAAATAGTCGTGACTTTTCTTTATAATGCCAGGTTTAGTCTTGGTCCCTCAGGGAACTTATTTAATGCAAAGTGAAACATTGTTCAATTCTGCAGGTGTGAAGAAGACACCCCATTTTTTCAGGAAGCTCTTCTATTTTACACCCTGGTGTTTAACTCTGTTAAATCCAAACACAGCCAAGTTTATCATCCTTCACAAGAACTAAGCCTCAGAATCATGGTGTTTCAAAGTGTGGGCTCCCATGCACTCGACTGAAGTAGAAACAGACCCTGGTAGGGGAAATGGATTTGTGCAACATGACTATGAACTGGCAGTGACTCCAGCCCAGGTTGCTGACATAACCTGGCTTTTCTCTTGTTGGAACCTAAGCCCCAGTATGCTGAAGCAAGTGTTCTGGGCTTCTCTTTGCCTCTTGCAAACCCAAGCAACTCTGAAGGGATGTTTGTGTCCCCTGATCTAGGAAGATGTGGCTTGTTGCATCAAGAGATCACCCATCCACTGTTAGTGTTTGGAATTCTGTGCCCAAAGAAAGCTCTATACTGAAGGAAGACTGGGCGGGGTTTGAGTTGGTGTCCATGGCAGACACAGCCTTCCCCTTCTGTCCTTGGTGAGGAAGGAAGGGAAAGTTCTGAATCCCAAGAGAAACTCTCCTTCCTGCTGTATGCATGTCAAGCGGCCATCTTGGTTGGGCACGGGATGATGGTGGCGCATGTTGAAGTGGCACAGGGCATGGCATGGCAAGAGGGAGGGTTGTTGTTTCTATGTGCCTTCAACCAAGTCACTGTGATTGGAGCACAAGGGCTCCACTCTCATAATCTAATCCTATCCTGTCACTTCCCAAGGTGCTCCCTTCAGACCCCCTAACCAGATGAACTTTGCACCCATGACAAGCCTTTAGGGACCAAGCCCTTAACACATAGACCACATTACCTCCACATTATAGCCACTGTACAAGGCAGGCCTTCATACACGGCTGAGATGAATTTGGTCTGAGAAGGCCTGGGGTTTGCAACTGCTGGCCCTGGAGCCCTGAAGCTGGCGAGGTTATTGAGAGGCACATCTGGGCTGCTGGAGTAGAGATCTGAGAAGCTGCTGGGTGGTAGCTTTCTGAAACCCTCTTGAAGTCCCCAGGGCTGGTGTTGTGGCTTAGCAAGTTAAGCAGCTGGGTATAGCTCCGGCATACCATATGGGCATCAGTTCATATCCTGGTTGCTTCAAATTTGATCCAGCTCCCTGCTTGTGACCTGGCAAAGGCCCAGGTCCTTGGTGTTTGTATTCACATGGGAGACCAGGAGGAAGCTCCTGGCTTCAGATCAGCTCAGCTCCGGCTATTGTGGCTGGCCATTTGTGGAGTAACCCACCAGATGGAAGATCTGCTCCTCCCACCTCTGCCTCTCCGTTTCTCTCTGTAATTCTCTTTCAAATAAATAAAATTACTCTTTAAAAAGAAGAGAAAGAAGCCCCATTTGAGAGTTAACATTAAGTGTATATGTCTCCCAGGTGGCAGTTACTAGGTCCATCTCCCAATGGGATGTTGGCCCTTCAGGCAGCAGACAGGGGGCAGTGAAGTTAATGGGCAGCGGGTGCTGAGTAAGGTCCAGGTCTATCAGAGGGTCTTGCCAAGACCTTGAGCCCTGACTTCCTTGGTTGTACTATAGCAAGCTAGTAAGTTTTCTCTTCTCAAGATCTGGTGGTTCTGTAACCACCCAGTGAGCATTCTAGAACATCTCCTGCCCACTGGGGCAGTAAAACCCTGAGGCCAGAGAAGGCACCTGCTGGAGCGGGCTTGAGCTAGGCAGTTACTGTCATCGTGCTGGCCTCCGCTATTAGAAAGGATGCAAGTGAGGCAGGCAGGACTTAGATAAGGATGCCAGGGGCTAGTTGAGCTCTGTGAGCACTAGGCAGCAGGGGGAGCTCCATGTCACGGGTGTGGCACAGCAGACACCACAGGGAGGATGCGACTGCTGGCCCCTGCTCAGCAGCCACCCCCAAGCAGACTGCTCCCCGGGGGCCTTGGGAATTACGGAAATGATCCAGTCCAAGATGACGATCTGTTAAGTTCTCCCCCAAATCACATACCTAATTCTGCCAATCTGGACCCTATTAGCGGGGGCATCTCTAGCTGTCCCAATACCTGTCAGAGAACGCCTTGGTGGAGTGGCTTCCTAGGGGCTGGGAAAAGGGGTGGGATGGAGAGGGCCACTGCCACTCACCTTGCAGTCACACACCGCGCACCTCCTGTGTGTGCCTGGCACCAGACGTAGAGGGTCCTAGACATCCGATCAGCGTCACCCACCTGCTTTGTGAACCTCAGCCGCCCGGCCCTGGGCTTTGTGCTGCTTCTTTCTTCCTCACTTTCTTTCTTTCTTAAGCCACCAACAAAAGTCTGACCTCTGTCTGCACACACAATGCAGGCAGTCACTCATGCATTAACAACCACCGGGCCCCAAAGGTCGTTTCTATGACAACCCCGGGGTCCTTAATGACCCTGGCAGGCCAATGATTTTGTTTTGTTTGAGAGTGAAGGAATAATAAGTCAGGCCGGTGTGCTCTGTCGCTAGCCCCCTCTGCCGAGCCCCCTCCGCTTGCCTGCCCGCCCGTCCGCCCGGTAGCCCGTTCTGATATACTGTTCATTATCTAGCTACTGCATCAGCCCCAGAGCGGCAGCCAGCTCTGAAAGACAAGAACCTGGCTGCAGACAAAGAGCTGGAGAGGATCAGAGTGTGTGCCCTGCCTGCGCACGAGGCTGCCTCTGGCTGCCAGCCTCTGGCGGGGGATGGGCGTGAACTGGGGTCGGGGCAAAGCAAGTGCCCTAGGGTCCCCGGCTCCTGGCACCCCAGGGACACCCGGAATCACCACGCAGTGAGCTTTAGAAAGAAACACACCACACGCAGGGCCCGGTCGGGGGACCTCGCTACCAGGAGGCGTGCCTGCCCCCGCAAGCAGGCAAGGCGGCTCCCAGCGGCCAGAGCGATCTTCTTAACGGTGGGATGAACAAGGCAATTAACGTGCAGCCCCAGCAGCCCTCCATCTGGATCCGCAATGACTCGGGAGGTCGGGCCTGAGCCTGCAGACAAAGGAGGGCGTTGCGGCTTCCCGGGGCGGGGCGTGGCGCGGTCCGCCCGCTTCTCCACGTCTGGTTTTCTGGGTCGACCCTGAGGAACTTCCTGGGCAGGGAGCTTTCATTGTCTTCTGATCTCTGGGGCCAGTGGGCCTCCAGCCTGTCACATTAATTTTCAAACGTGACGTTCGGCAGCATGGGATTTTGCTTGCAGACACTTGGAATTATCTTTGTTGTATGTGCACCGCTAAAATCCCCTAGAATAAGTCATTATCCCCCCCCCCCGGAAAAAAAATAATAGCGGCAAAAAAAAAAAAAAACAGCTCTTACTGGCTGCCTGGTGGCCCAATCAGCTGACGCATTCTGCACGCGTTCCCTGAAGTAATTAGCGTTTTCATTTTCCCAACCTACCTATTAGATGAACTCCGGGATCCCACTTGGTTGAGATGCTTTTTTTTTTTTTTTTTTTTTTTTGCGAGTTGACTTGCCTCAGCCTCTCCCAGAAAAACACAAAGAGAAATGCGGAGAGGGGCACAAATAGATGTGTGACTGTGGCTTGTGGGCTCCCTTGGGAGACCTTTCATTCATTGAAGAGGTGGGTAGAGAGCAATGTGCTGGGATCAAGGCACCCCAAGGCTGGTGTCAGCTGTTGGCCACACAGTTACAACGTTGGACAAGCATGTTCAGTCCTTGACAGGCAGTTACTGTCAAGAGGACATGGCTGTGCAGCAAGTTAAGCCGCCACTCAGAACGCCTGACTCCAGTGCTAGCTACTCTGACTCCAGCCAGCTTCCCGCTGGTGCCCGAGTGAGACAGCAAATGTTGGTCCAAGTACTTGGGTCCCTGCAATCTGTGTGGGAAACCTAGAAGCAGTTCCTGGCTCTGGGCTTTGGCTACTACCAGTACTGGGGACAGTCAGTACATCTCTCTCTCTCTCAGACTCTATCATACAAAATAATAATAATAATAAATAAAATCATTAGAAGGGGCTCACAGATGCAAAGGTGCAGAAACGTGAGGATGGAAATCACTGGGAGTGCCCAAGCTAGCAGACAGCCTCAGACCTGGAGGGCTAGGACTTGGACAGACTGAGGGGCATATCTCAAACAGGCAGCTTGGACCGGATGTTGCACCTGGTGGCATGTTGATGTTCCTGAGAGTCTCAAGATGACACACATGTGAGATGAATTTTCATGTGGAATCATCAGATAGTTCTATATTGCCAACTAAATACTAAGGTATTCGAGTAATGGCACTGTTCCAAGTAAAGCTGCTTGTGTGAAACACTCCCTTCCAGGTGATGGCAAGTTTGACCTCCTGGTTTGCATCCTGAGTGTTCCCAAGCCTCCAGCATCCCCTTACACATTTCCTCCCTGCTCGCACTATCTCAGTGTGGGCTGGACTCAGGGCTCAGACTCTGGCTGCCTCCACCGCCTGCCTATTTTGGGGCGCACGGGGACCTTCACATCCATTCCAGCCCCCATTGTTCTGAGGGACTTTTCCAACTCCCTGGTACCATTGCCCCGAAGCACATCCTACTCCCGGCAGGGAGGAGGCTATGTGCTCACATTTTGTGGGCTCAAAACTGGACAGTCCTTGGCATGACAGAAAGAGCCAAAGCTCTGTGTGTGTGTGTGTGTGTTGTTAGCCAGTCAGCTGATGTTTCCCCATCCCCAAAAGGTACTCTAAAATGACTTCATGAGTGCACCTTGTTCTCCACATTCAGAAACTACTAACATGCATTTTCCTCTTAGACATATTCAATTACACAATTTAGCCCATCTGTACCCATACTCTAGTCCCTGTTTCTGATGCTGTATCCCCTTACATGTCACCTGTGTTGTTGCAGTGGCTTCTGGGGGGCACAGATTCCATGTTACACGTGCATGTAGCCCTCTGCTTGTCTACACTGGCAACAGGTGCTTAAGCCTCTCACAGGAAGCCTGGCACCTTCACCATGACTTCCCATACCCTTCCAGGCACAATTGGAGTATGTCCCTCACTCTCCTGCAGCACACCCATGGCTCCAAGCGAATGGAAGCTGTGTGATTCTGCCACCTTCCCGTGATGCTTCCTTCAGCTGGCGCAGCCTCCCCCATCAGTGCCAGCTAAATCCAGGTGCCTCCAGGTGTGTAAGGCTCAGCCCAGGCTACCTCCTTCTGCAAGTCAGTCCTGGCTTCTTCAAGCAATAGCTGCACACCCTGCTTTAAGCTCAGGGCTTCTGTGTTCTCCCCTATCGTGGTTCCCTATGGCTGTGAGATCTTCTGCTCTGGTTGCTGTAACAAAACACCATAGACCAGGAGGCATAAAGAACAGATATGCATTTTCTCACAGTTCCAAGGTCAAGGTTCTGGTCAATTCATCTCCTGACATGGGCTTTCTTCCCAGCTGACAGATGGGCCTCTCCTGGGTACACGCTGGAAGAGAGAGTGGTGGGGAAAGCTTCCTGTGGTGTCCTGTTCCAAAGTTACTGACCCTCAGAGTCCCACCCCAAGTGCTTCAGATAACCTCAAGTTCTTCTCTGCAGTCCCTATTGCCACAGATAACCATGTCACTTGCTATGACTTCCATGCCAAATGTTTGCAGGGAGCTAGGGCCATGCACACCCAGTCTATAGCTGTGTCAGGCTCTGGTTGTCCATATGTAACTCCCCCACACATCTCCCCTTCTTCTTCTTCTTCTTCTTTTTTTTTTTTTAAGATTTATTTATTTTTATTGGAAAAGCAGAGGAGAGACAGAGAGAAAGATCTGAAGTCCAGAGCTTCTTTCAGGTCTCCCGCAGGGTTCTAAGGACTTGGACTATCCTCTGCTGATTTCCCAGGCCTTAAGTAGGAAGCTGGATGAGAAGTGAAGCAGCCAGGACATGAATTGGTGCCTATATGGAATGCTGGCACTTGCAGATGGGGAATAGCCAGTTGAGCCATTGTGCAGCCCCCTCGCATTTCCCCCTCTGAATTCCAAGCCTTCCCTATATCAAGGCTGTGTCTTGTGGGCTTAGTGGAACTATTGGTGTCATAAGCACTTGGCCAACTTGTGCTGGCTGAGTTTACATACAAGGCCTCCATGATCTTCCTCTTACGGATCAGAGCAGCTCCCAGCAGTCAGCTAGCAGGCTCCCAGTCTTTGCCCCCATGCTACTCTCTGCCTGCTCCCTCCTGCCTCTTCCTGTACCAGGGTTGCTTGAGGGCCCACATCCCTCCAATTCTATCATGTAACCTGTTAAGTTGCAGTGGCTGGCAAGTGCCCATGCCGGCCCATAGCCCACATCACAGCATCTTGGTTTGCCTTCTCAGGATCCCTATAATGGAGAATCACTCACTTGGGACGCCCCTCTTGGGGCGGCAGAAACGTAACTGAAATTATCAGTTTGCTTTCAGTACCCCCGCTTGAGTTCCTGAGTGGCGGAAGCTGGGGCTTTTCATCTCTATAAGTGAATCACTTGCCATGTGTCTTGACAAGTAATAATAGTGCAATTGAATACGTGTGTAAAGAAGGAGTGACTACAAATAGGAATTAAAAAAACAACAAACAACAAAAAAACCCTGTCCATATCATTCCTATAAACTACCTGAAATTGCCTTTTAAAAAGTAAATTTATTAGAACATTTCAGACAATTATTTTACGCAGCTATTCACAGGACAGTCTCATTTCTGCTCCCACCACAATGGGGGAAAATGATCAGTGTACAGAAAAGACGGAAGAAGGGAAATTGGAGATCCATATTACATTGGAAAAGCATGTTTCCCAACAATGGGGGAGCCCCTTGCCATTCATGAGCCATATGCTGCCAAACCATTCCAAATACGCGGATCTTGTGTAAAGCAGGGTTTCCATCCAAGACAATGTGAGCAAAATGATTGTGAATCCATCAGATCAAGAACAGTTTTAATCACAGTCATAACAAAGACTGATATGAACATATATCAACTTGGGCATTCTGATCAGCACTATTAAACCTGCTTTCACTGCATTTCCACAAGGACTAGGAAAACTCAACATGATTGCATTCCCATTTTACATCTGAGAAAACCAAGGCAGGGGCCAAGCAACTTGCCCTTTAACCTGAAATTTACACATGACCAGGTGACTGGCCATGCTGATTGATCCAGGAGATGGAGGTTGTGGGCTGCAACAATTGGCTAGTCATGTGTTGGTCGTGCAGAAGGAGCTTGAAGTCAGTATCTGAAACCAGAATTTGGTCTGTTAATCACTCTGCAACATTTATCTGGTAGATGTATCTCTAAGTTAAGGCAAAATGTCAGTTCCAAAGCATTATCTAGCACAGTTTTAAGCCTGGACACCCCCTGAGGACAAGGACTGTCTTGTTCCTCTTCTTTCATTGCCTGGTCTCAGCACAAGACCTTGCACAGAGCAGATGTTCAGCAAGTGTGGCTCTTTTCTCATCCAACTGGTTAGTTATTTAGCTCTAGGCGCTCTTGGCCCCAGGCTAGCAGAGCCTCTTTTGACAGGTCCCTATTCCCCCCAAGCACTGGCTCACATCCTGGCCTTTCTCCCATGATTCTCCCAAGGGGCTCTAACTTGTCTGCTGCCCAGGGGAATATGTGCCCCCAGGGGAAGCTTTTCCCATGCTTAGCCCCTTTCCTTTGCAGAGGTATCTTATGACTTGGATTACAGCTAGTTTCCCTGTTGGCCTTCCTAAGAAGCTTCTCATGGGGAAGTGCTGATCTGCATTGCCTGCTTGGGGAGCTGGCAGCTTAGCCACAGTTGCCAGTGTGTATTCAGTTCTGCATGTGATACCACCTTTGTGCCCTGAAGAGGCACTTACTAAAGGATTACTCGATAAGGCAGGGACCGACCACCAATTGTTGTCCAGTATCTGCTTCCCTTACACAGGCATGGGATATTGACCTGAGAGCATGGCTGCCCTGCAATGAGACTACATTTCCCAGCCTCCTTTGCATGGCCATGTGACTAAGTCCTGGCCAATGGGGTGTGGGCAAAAGTGCCTATCCATTAGTAAGTCCAGAACTACAGAAGAGAGTGGTTGTACACCCTCCAACTTTGCTCTTTGTTCTTTCCCTGGAATGTAACCAACACACTGCAAGGAGGACAGGGAGGTGTCATAGAGGCTTCTGAGTTCCTAATTTATAGGACAACTGGCTCTGGTACTCATGCCGCCAAGGTGAAAGAATAAAGGACTTTGGGATGGCCATGGGCTCACCCCTATCCTGGCCCTGGTTTGGTGACATCTTCTAACCCCCATCCCTTGGCAGTGCCACAGTCTCTGGCTGCTCTGTGCTGGGATGGCCAGATCTGGGCTTTGTTTCTGCTGCCATGGAGTGCATCTGTGACTACGCACAGTGTACACTGCAGCAAAGGACATCCTCAGTCTGTAGCCACTCCTATCCATGACTCTAGGGAGACCCAGGGCTCTGCACTCCATTTGTGGGCACAGGTGGAGCTCAAAGGTTTTGGGGGTCAGGTCCAAACCATTATAGCAAAGTGAATCTTTCAATGGAGTCACAGAGATGCTTAGATTTCTCAGTGTCTTTAAAAGTTGTGTCCAGGTGATCCTGTGGTCTGGCCAGTATGTGAGGGTGTGACAAGTGAAACATCAATGTATGTCTCTTCACTCAAAAATTCAAGATTGCTAAAAAATGCTAATGACCGTCTGAGCTGTTGGGAAAACTGTGCTTGCTGATAGACTTGCTCAGCATAGTGTTGCCGGGAAACTTTTGATCAGTGAAAAACTGGTTGTGTACTGGTTGTGGATGGCAGCAGTGTGAAGCACAAGACAGGGTGTGTCCTTGCTTAGGGCATGACTTCTCTCAGAGCTCCTCTCCATCCTGTCCCTACACACTTGGCCGTCCAACTGCTGCCTATTTTAGCAATGGCTGAGACTTCTGTGGCTCCTGGTTTGTTAATGTCTCCCCCTGGGAAAGCAAACTCCATCCAGTGGAAGTGTGCTAGGAGGGGAAAGTGTGTAACCCATCTGCCCTCTGGCCCCAAAAGAGGAATGGGCTGGCGTTTCCACTCCAAATTCTTGTGAGTGACCTGAGCCGTAGATGACTGCAGGCTAGCGCTCTGGTGAAGGGAGCTGCCTCCAAGTCTTGGCTTGCATCCTAGTGAGCACCCACTTTTGGCTACTCCTGGGCACCTGCTGCTGCTGCCAGCCTTGTAGAAGTGCAAGCAAGCTAGGGTTAGCTTTTCCCAGTAATGAGTGATGTAAAATGCACCACTCAACAGCTCAGCTTGGCCCTGAATCTCCCATTCCCTGCAAACTCTTACAAATCTGTCTTAATGGCCTTGCCCTCTAAGCCATTAATTTCCATTTTATGACTAGAGCCCTCACTGGAGATGCCTTTCCTACTCTCCATGAGCAACTGCACCTTCGTTCTTTCTTGATTTTTTTCCCCCCTGCCTTCTCCTGTCACATCCTCTCTCTGGGAAGCCCTTCTCAGATTTGATCCCAACTTCCCATGAGGTCTCTTACTTACTGTCTCATTCTCTTCTTGCCAAGGAAAAATGAATCACTGCGCTGGTCTTTACTGAAACCAAACAAAAGCTGAATAGTTTTTCTCACGTAGCTCAGGGTGGGGTCAGCTCTTGGGTGTGTTTCCTTCCCAGACCTTCTATGGATACCCTGACCTTCTACTCCTCTGCCACAGCACTGATCTGTGTGTAGTGCAACAAGGCACCCACGTCTACTCCCCCATGCTACTGTGAGCACTACAGTGTCAGGCTGCATGTTTGGCAATTTTTTTATGCTTAGAGTCAGGCTGTTCCCAGCATGTATCAGGAGCACCACAAATATTGGCTGGTAGCTACTGGACACCACTCCACCTTTCTTTGTTTTAAATTACTAATTTTAGGGGTTGCCATTGTGATACCCTCTGTGAGCACAGGTTCAAGCCCTGGCTGCTCCAATTCTAATCCATCTTACTGTTAATGTACCTGAGAAAGCAGCAGAAAATGGCTAAAATGCTTGGACCCTATGTGGACAATCCCAATGAAGTTTTAGGCTCCTGGCTTCTGTCTGGACTAGCCTTGGCCATAGTGGCCATTTGAGAAGCGAAACAATGGGGAGAAGATCTTTCTCTCTGCCTTTCAAAACAAAAGTCAATGCATGAGACAAGCATGGTGCTAAGCAAACTGAGCCTTTGCTTGAGACACCAGCATCTTATTTAAAAATGTCTGCCCTTGTAGTTCCACCTTCACTCTTCTCCAGCTTCTTGCTAACGCACCTGCTCAGAGCCAACAGAGCATGTTTGAAGCACTTGAGTTCATGTCACCCACATGGGAGACCTGGATGGAGTTTGCTTCAGCTTGGTCCCATCGTGGATGCCGAAGTCATTTTGGGTGCGAACCAGCAGATGAAAGTTCTCTCTCTTTCTCTCTGTCTTCCCCATTCTCTCTGTCATTCTGCTTTTCAAATAAGTAAATAAATACAACTTTAAAGAAACTAAAAACAAGAATAAAATAGAACAAGTACAGTGAAAAGATCTGAATATCTTACAAAACAAAATATGTAAATAAAAACAATACATAAAAATGTTCATTAACTTTAGCACGTTGGTATGTATACATTAAAACTTCAGTAAGATGTCATTCTCCATCAGAGTGGGTAAAAACTTTAAATATCCCATTGATGTGCATTGGCAAATAAAGGAAGCCCTCATACACAGCTGGTGGGTGTGTGTAACAGTGTAAGTACATGGGTGGACTGTAAGATTCTTAAAAAGCAAGCCATGCACCTGCCAGATGCCTCAGCCGTTCGATCTTCAGTGTGTACTCTAGAGAAATTAAGCATGTGTCTTTGCAAAGTTTGGAGACACATGTTCACAGCAGCTTGCTTTGCCATCATCTCAAGGTTGCCCTAAGCCAAGAGTGCAAAGCTTGCCAGCCATCACCAGAAGCCAGGAGCAAGGCCCAGAGAGCATCTCCTAGAGTCTTCATGAGGCGCCAACTCCTGGCTTTCAGAGATAGGGTTCCCAGAAATACAAGAGGACAAATCTCTGTGGTTTCCTGAGACCCAGTTTAGGGTAACATGTCACTGTAGCCCAGAAGACTTAAACATGCACCATGAGGGAAGGTGGAACTACAAGGGTAGAAAAAGTTCAGCTGTTTGTGAACAGGAGCAAGAAGGAATTAGTTGTGGCCAGTGCTGGGCTATGAGTCTGTCCCCTCCCAAGAGGGGAGGTTTTCACACGTGGAAACCCAATCACCATTGTGATGGTGTTAAGAGGTGGAATGGTGGGCCTGGTGCAATGGCTCAGTGGTTAAATCCTCATTTTGCAACACCAGGAGCCCATATGGGTACTGGTTTGTGTCCCGTTTGCTCCACGTCCCATCCATCTCCCTGCTTGTGGCCTGGGAAAGCAGTAGAGGATGGCCCCAAACCTTGGGATTCGGCACCTGCACAGGAGACCCAGAAGAAGCTCCTAGCTCCTGAATTTAGATCAGCTCAGTTTCAGCCATTGTGACCACTTAGAGCGTCAACCAAGAGACAGAAGCTATTTTTCTCTGCCTTTCCTTTTCTCTATAAAATCTGCTTTTCCAATAAAAATAAATACATTTTTAATAGATAGGGTGGTAGGAAATCTTATCTGGTAATAAGATTATGACAGCATATCATTCACAAATGGGATTAAGAACTTCATGATCACAAAGGCCAAGGAAAATATGTGCCACTTTTGTCCTTTCTTGTCCCTTCTATTATGTGACAACACAGTCTTCTTCAGAGGACCCAACAACATGTCACTATCTTTTTTTTTTCTTAAAGATTTATTTTATTTATTTGAAAAGCAGAGAGAGATAGGGAGACACAAATTGAAAGAGATCTCCCAAATGCAGCTTCACTCCTCAAATGGCTACTGTAACCAGAACTGGGCAAAGCTGAAGCCAGAAAACTACCATTCCATTTAGGTTATCCACCTGAGTGGCAAAGGTACTTAGGTCATCTCCTTCTGTAGGAAACTGAGTGGGGAATGGAGCAGCCAGGATTTGAACCAGTGCTCTGCTGAGGGTTGATGCCATTGAAATCGAGGGCTTTACCCACTGTGCTGGAATGCTGGCCCCCAAGCCACTGTTTTGGAAGGAGGGAGGTTATCTGCCCCAATAGTAAATGCATCAATTCCGTGAGATAGGACAAGTAACAAGTTACTCAAAGCTGTTGAGTTATAGCAGCAGCTGCAGACCAAGAAAGCCAGCATTGAAATATGAAATATTTTCTAGAAGTAACAGACATATGCATAGAGCTTGACAGTTTTCCCAAATCTGATCAAAACCATCAAAAGTCCTTTGTAAATGGAACAGCAACATCAGCAACAAAGCACGAGGAAGGCTCTGGCACGGTCACATTGAGTTCAAATTTTCTGCCACTGAGCTCAGACCCATGCTCTGTGCATTTGGGAGTTTTCTGCATTGTAAGACAACAGAAATGAGTATGTAGGAATGGTTGTGCTTGCTTGAAACTATTTATTGCTTGCTTTGGCAAGTGGCACAGGATCTGGAAGATAAAAGAAGAAAAAACACCCAAAATTCTGATATTTAGAGATAAACAGTATCTATCTCTCAGAGAATATACTCTGTATGATTCTCCTAAGTGGTTGTCACGTTGCATATCCTGTGTTGTGATTCTTGGTACATATGTGTACATTTTACAAACATCTTCCCGCCTGAGTGTCCACAGGCACAGCATCAGTTTGGATGGCAGACGGCTGTGCTGTGTTTTGCAGTAACTCTTACTAGTCAGGGGTGATGTGAACATTAGGCATGATCCTCAGAGTGGGTCAAGGTGAGAGAATGCTGATTTACTGCAAAGGGTTTGGTGGGAGCAGTTCTTTTCCTTTGGAAAAACATCGCTGGTTGGGCTGCGCCTCAAGTCCCTCCTACATTCTGAGTGCCCGGGTGCTGGCTGGGACGCTGGCTGGGTGTGGTGATGAATTGCTTGTGACAACTTGGCAGGGCCCGGATGTGTAGTCATATGTTACACTGGATGTTTCTTTGATGCTTCTGAAAGATATTTACACTTCAAGCAGCAGACTTGGAATAATGTGAGTGGGGGCTCATCCAATGAGTGGAGGGCCTACAGGCAGCCCAAGACTGTTCTCCCCTGAGCCAGAGCCAAAGAGAAATATAGGTGGCCTTGAACTTCCCCCGCAATAGCACTCCTGTCTGGCTCCCCGGGGATCAACACACAGGGCACCGGGTGGGCTTGCATTCATTCTCACATATCACTACTGAGTTCCTGGTCTTGCTACTGGCAATGAGTGAATTACCCATTTTCCCAGGTGAATGGATAAGCTCAAGAGGTAAATGATGTCAGAGAGGTGGTGGGTGCTGAAAGCCAGATTTCTGAGCTGTGTTATGGTCTCTCAACTACAGTGGGTTCAGCTGTGCATTTGAGAGGAGAGGAGCTACTTCCTCCTATAATAGTCACAGAAGTCTGGGGTGGCACGGGTCTATAGGCAACCCCCAGGGACTGTGTGCACCCAAAGGAAAAGATTAGGGGCATTTGGCTTGAAGAAGAGATACCGAGAGAATATGAGCAGGGTCTCCTACGGACTATCTGTGGAAGGAAGATTGGAATATGTGGGTTACCAGAAGCAAAGCTGGCACCAGGGGATGGAAACTCCAGATTGGCTAATTTCAAATCCATGATGGTTGTTTGGAGCATCCAATGAGGTTCCTTTTGTGGGAGGGATGTAAGCGATGGGGTCTTTGATGCCTCAGGGAGGCCCTGGGTGCGCAAGAATCCCTCTTTACTAGCCCACTTTGGACAAGGGATAATCAAATTGCTACTGGGGAGGAGGCATGAAGTGACCTAAGCCAAGGCTGGAGGGTGGACAGGTCTGCTCTGGCCTGACAATCTCTGACACATTAGGACATGGGGATACCCTAGGCTCACAGGTGCTGATGCTGAGTTCTGTAACTTGGGCTGTGTTGCACTTTCCATGCCTCACTGTCTGTAGGCCTTTAAGTGCCCAGGGTCCATGTATGTGTTTATAGTGCCTCTGTGTACCTGCCAAGTAGTTTAATCATTTATAATGATAAGGCTGTGGATGTCAGGGACTGGATGCAAAAAAACACTCTGAACCCTGCTCCACCACAGGTGATCCTAACAAGAACCTTGTCCAGCATGTTGGGAGCTAGTGGCTCAGAAACAGCAATGGCCAACCCATTGGAGTAAGCCAGGCTCTGAGCTCCGCTTCTTGGTGTCCAGGGAAAGAGTAGTCACCACGCCAAGCTGCTCACGTCTGCTCTGGGCTTCCCTCTGGCCATGTGGGGCAGTGAGGAGATGGAGCCAATAGAGTTTGGGGCTGCTCAAAGGACAGAACTCTGGGATTGTAAATAGTGCTCTGAGATGGTGGAAGGCAAGGGGCTATTCAGACAGATGGGATTGAGATTGGGAGGCTGAAATTGTGGTTTCCACACTTCTGAGCTGCTGTCAGGAGGAAATGAGGACAAACTAGGGGTTCTTAACGGCTACATGTGGAAGTTAAAAGGTCTGGGTCACTATAAAGGAGCCCAGGAGTTACCTATTTCTCAATGTGAGGGGGGCTGCCTCAGGAAAGCACGTATTTCCCATCCCTGGAGGCACTGCTAGCAGACAGGGTCATGTGTTGGGGTGGTGAAGGTGGGAAGCATTGGCAAAGTCACAGTTAAAATTCCCCTGGAGGCAAGGACTGGATTATAAATACCTTTGTGAGTGTCTCTATCCACTACTTTAGGGAAACAAAAAGGCGGCAAAAGAGGCAATCAACCAGTCCCAGCAGCTGGTAGCAGAGCAGTGACTTAGCCCATGTACCTGTATGCTGGCTGGGAGCAGCTCTACATCAATTGATCCTCCTCCGTCCTAGAATCCACAGATTATCCTGGGTTTGTTCATCTCAGGGAGATGGTAAAGGGGTGACCATCCTCAGGAGGCCCAGGTATGACCCCATTACTTCTGTCTCCTGCTGAAAGTATAATAAACCCCACCACTCCCCCAAAAAGCAAGAAAGTTACCCACAGTGGATACAGGGAGGAGCAAAGAACAGGGGAGATGATCTGGCCAGCACGTGGTCATTTCTTTGGTTATGGGACATACACACAGAGTAGGTATGCAAAGACTCGTGAGAACAAGTGAGATGCTTCCAAAGCAGGTGCACCAGGAAGTCAGCACTTTGTTGCAGGCGAAGTCCTTGATCATGCCAGGCTAGACTGAGCAGAATCAGTCTTTCGTTTTTATGTTGTGTCTAAATACCTGGAGTTCAACCAGGCAGGTAGCTCAATTGTCACCTGGCCCAAGTGGTATCTGTTTACAGACTGAAAACCCAACACCCAGACAGAAAAGTGACTTATCCAACCCATCAAATTCTTATTCTGGTTAGGGCTTAACTGAGTTTGCTGTTCTTCTGGGACAAAATTGCCAGGGTTACAGGTGACTGCAGATTAAACATAAATGCAGCAAGACTTCTGACTACCAATGTCTGTTATAAGAATCTGATAAGGTGACAAGTACGCAATACCTGACCCATGGTAGGAGTGACGTGCCTGATGGATGGCCCTAATACTGACCAATAAAGGATCATGTCTCAGGGACAGAAAAGAGGACATAATAGTGGGGGTGGGTCAAAAGGCTTTGTCCAGGAGCTAGGATAGCAGGGTATGGCTAGGCTCACACTTAGCTTTTTCTGCTCTGTTCCACTTTGGTTGAAGAAAATCAGGGCTGGACTGAAGAGGTAGACAGCTGAACCTGGCTGTGCAGCTGGTACGGACAACAGACAGCAGAGAGGCCCTCTTGGCCACCATGCCTAGAAAGGGTGAAGGCCCATGGGCTACAGCCAGACATGTGGCTCCTGTGAAACCATGCACGTTTCCCACAGCTTCCCAGGGGCTGTCCCTCACTTTCTACATCCCTAGGGCTTTTGTCTCCTCTTATTCCCTTGTCTTGGAACCTAAGAGGTACTTATTAGTAACAGTTAAGCTGACATCACCATGTTGGAACTAGAAGACATCAAATGAGGAGCGTGAGCGTCACCTGTACAGCACTGCATGGCCTTCCATAGAACAAGTGTGCTTGTTGTTGGCCAGTGGAAGGCAAGATGGCTAGGTCATGTGGGATGGGAGGGTGACTGTGGCCTTGCCTTTATGTGCAGGTCAGTATGGTTTCAGCAGCTGCCTTTGTTGCTCGGTGGACAAGGAGAAGACTCAGGTGATAGTGTGCTTGGTGTGTCAACGAGGCAGAAGTCCCAGTCATTCCAATCAAATTCTAATCAAGATGTTGTTGTCAGGGGATTTGGTAGATGTGACTCAAATCTATAGTCAGTTGATTTTAAGTAAGGAGATTACCCTTGCCTGGAGGGGCCTGATTCAGTCAGCACAAAGGCTTTCTGAGGCTCCTCAAAAGGGAAAGAAAACTCGGGGAACTGGCAGTTGTGGGGCAGGGGATCAAGCCATGGCGTGTGATATCAGCATGCCAAAGCCCTGGTTTGAATCCCTACTGCTCCACTTCTGATCCAGCTCTGCTAATGTGCCTGGTAAAGTAGTGGAAGATGGTCCTTGTACTTGGATCTGGTGGAGCTCCAGGCTCCTGGCTGTTACAGCCATTTGGACGTTGAAGCAGTGGATAGATCTTGTCCCTTTGGCTTTCAGGTCAATACGGTAATTCTATAAAGAAAAACAGCACTAGAGTGTGCAGGCACAGAGAGAAAGCTTGCTGATCAGAGGTGGAGAACCTTGTTTTGCTGCTCTTTACTTTATTGTGCTCTATGGGTTTTGCATTTGGTCCCTGGGCTGACTGTGCCCCACCAGGAAAGACATGTGTAGAACCATGTGACACCCATCGGGTGGGGTGCTCGCCAGTAGATGGGCCTGGTGGGGACCAGTGCAGGTGCTTCACATTCTCAAGGCACCGTAAGCTTTCTGATCAGGCTTGGCATGCCCAATCCTGGCATGAGTAATCAGAGTGGGGTTCCTGGGGCTTCTGGGAAGACACTTGGCAAGCAGGTGATGTACATTGCTAACTTCAGGGCCCCTGCATGATATCAAGAAATCACCCTCTGTGATTAAAAAGAAAAATGCTAGGAGCTGTGAATTCAATATGATCCTCCCACTGGATCCCAATATTTGGGCCATCACCTGCTGTCTCCTAGAGTGTACTTTAGCAGGAAGCTGGAATAGGACAGAGAACCAGAATCAAACACAGGGTGAATGTGTCCCAGGCAATGTCTTGACTGCTGCCCTAAATCCTGACCCAGCAGTCTGCCTTATTTACTTTTCTGTAACTTGCCTTCTTATCACCAGGCTGTCACAGCGGTCCTGTGGGGTGGTGAAGAGCCAGGAAATGTTTTGCAAACACAGCGCATGTGTTTTCCAGGAAGAAGTCCCGGCAAGCTGAGAGGCACGGGTCATTACATGCCTGAGCTGCTAGTTATTGTTGCTGGCCACCTGTAGGAAAGTAGCATCTTCAGTGGCTTGGGCAGGGAGTCAGGGACACCTTTGTAAAGACCACAGTGTTGTCATTTCTCCTTGGCAACTAAGGGCCCAGGATGTGGGTGACGCAGTTGAGGGAGAGGGTCCATAGTATGTGCAGCCTCTGGGAGTCAGGGGAGATGGTGAGCTGCATATGGGGACATGCATGGGGGCTTTTCTGAAAGGATGCTGCAGGAATGGGGAGGAGTTCACAGCACAAACAATGGGCAACAAAGATGAGAAAAGGAAACCAACTCCATCTTTAAAATACATACATTTATGTAAAGTTTACCTGTGGAGGGAATGGGACAAAAGCATGTATTAAAATTATACCACCATAAGTCAAATGTTAAAAAAATACCATTTACTCTTGAAAGTTATGATTTCTTTATTTACTTTGAAAGGCAGAGGGAGACAAAGAGATGCAGAAAGGGGTCAGTGCAGTGACTGAACAGGGTAATCCTCACCTGCGATGCTAGTATCCCAAATGGGCACCAGTTTTAGTCCTGGATGCTCCACTTCCAATCCAGCTCTCTGATTGTGGCTGGTGAGCCAGAGGCCCTCGGATCCCTGCTCCTACATGGGAGACCTGGAAGAAGCTGCTGGCTCCTGGCATCAGACTGGCTCAGATTTTGGCAGTTGCAGGCATTTGGAGCATGAACCAGTGAATGCAAAATGTCTCTTCTCCTTGCCTTCTCTATTTAAATCTTCTATTCCAATAAAACTAAATAAAAATTAAAAATAAAAGAGAGAAAGAGAATCTCCCATTGATTAGTTTACTCCTCAAATGCCCCTAACAGTTGAAATTGGGCCAGGCCAAAGCCAAGAGCCACATGGGTGGCAGCAGGGACCCCACTGCTAAAGCACCACCTGCTGCCTCCCAAGGTGTGTCTCAGCAGGTAGCAGAAGTCAGATGTAGAAAGCAGGAAACCCAGGCACCTGAATAAGGGCTGCAGGTATCCTAAGCCATAAACTTAGAAATCCTACATAGCTGGAGCCCCAGAGAGACAACTGCTGGCATCCGCAGGAACCTGAGTCACGGGGACATAACAAGATCTAACATGATTCGCAGCAGAACGTGGGTGAATCATGCTGCACTCTCCGGGTCTTCTCATGTTCTCTGGCTAGATGTCCACAGCACTGGAGGGCAAGCCAGAAGAGGAGGGTGCTGGGAGCTCCTCTCCAAGCTGAGGCCTGCAGATGGCCAGGGCCTCTGTGTTTGAGGAGGACCCCCTCTATGGTGCCGACCCTTGCCCTTCCCACAGTTGTTGACATCATATTGCTCCCAGGGGTCTGGTCTCCTTGCACCCAAACCTGTTACTACCAGCCAGGATGTGTGGACAAGCCCAGAGGAGCCGGGGCCGGGGTTTGAGCTTTGATTGCTCACAATACTGAGACTTTCCCTTCTTGCCAGCCTTCAGCCTCCCCTATGGACATGGTAGAAACAGCCGCATCTCACACTCTGTGTACCTTCTCCACGGAGTTGGACATCAATGATCAGAACTCCAATATGTCCCAGGCCCCACACTGGCTGGTAATGAGGGTCTAGCCTCCTGCTTTTGTACTTGCCATGGGGTTGTGCCATGGGTTGTTGTGTCAGAGGTCACAAGATGGAGACTGTCTGCAAGGAGGTGATAGCTCTTCTTGAAAGACAAAAAGAGCCCTTTCTCCTGAGTAGCTGCATGGCCAGCTAAGCTGTACCCAGCCTGCCAGGGGCCGGACCTGGTTGGGAGCTGGCAGTGAGCATGAGGGTGTTGGGGGGGTGGGTCACTCAGGGTGACTGTCTACTTGTGTGTCTGGTGCCGTCACTGAGCAAGGGCCCCCCAGGAGCCGGCGCTGGGCTAATAGCTCGCTGGGCTTAGCTCTTGCTGGAGGTGATGCGGCTCATTCAAAGGCACATGAGGTCTCTCCGTGGGCTGAGTCGAGTTTCCAGGATAACTGCCGAGGCTCAGTCACTTGGCCTCAGTGTTGACACAGCTGGGGAGCACCCCAGTGTGGGCCAATAAGATCAGAAGCTGTCAGCCTTGTCAGGGAGGCGCTTGGGAAGGCAGGCGGGCAGTCCTGGACACAGGCCCGGAGCTGAGACGCCACGGGTGCTGGAGGCCTTATCCCTATCCCTCCTTTTTTTGTTTTTTTTTTCCAAACTCTCTCTTGACTCCACTCAACCCAGACAGGGCCTCCCTCTTGGTCGGGGGAGGGTTCCCACAGCCCACTTACTCCTGCCCTTGGCTTTGTCCCTCCCAGAGGTGAAGGCTTGTGCCATATTTGTCTCCCCACCCTGGATGTCAAGAACAAAGCCTGAAACAGAGTCTCTGACAGGGACCAGCAGTGGATTAAGAATCCCTAAGGATTAAATAAAGAAAGCAAGAAAGCAAGAAAGCAAGAAAGCAAGAAAGCAAGAAAGAAAGAAAGAAAGAAAGAAAGAAATGGTAGAGGAAGTCTCAGCTGCCAGTCTGGGGTAGCACGTTGCCAGTCCAATGCAGTCGGCCTGGGGTTCCCATTGCCTGGTCCCCAATTGCAAGTCTGTGAATTGCTGCAGGCTTGTTCTCTGGTTGTTACTGGTACAGGTCAGCTCCCTCTTCCCTGTTCCCAGTTCAAGGCTGCTGGCCCTGTCTTATCTGCATCCACTCAAGTTTCAAAAACATGACTTGTCCTCAGACTTTACATAAGGATCCTCTGTGCATGTGTGTATGTGCACGTGGGTGTGTGGACGTGTGTGTGTGTGTGTGTAGCTGACATGGTTCATGTCCTAGGGTGCATCTTTGCCAACAACCTCAACTGCTAGTGTCTCTGGAGTACATCCTTGCCTAGCTGTTCTGCCCCATTGGAGCCCCAAGTCCTCAAAACTTCTTGCCCATCTCCATCACATCACTTGCTCCACCCACATCACTCTGCCTTCCCTCTCCACAGCCTTCTTGAGAGCTGGAAAATTCCACTATCTTGCTCTGAAACGTCAATGTTTTAAAAAGGATTTATTTATTTGAAAAGCAGAGTTACAAAAAGAAGAGGAGTGGAGAAAAAAATCTACCTCCTGGCTCACTTCTCAAATAGCACAATGATCAGGGCTGAGACAGGCTGAAGCAAGGAGCCTCAGGGTTCTTTCTGGTCTCCCACATGGGTGCAGGGGTCCAAGCACTTGAGCCACCTTCTACTGCTTTTCCATGCTTATTAACAGAGAACTGGATTACAAGTGGAATGAGTGGGATTTGAACCAGTGCCCATACGGGATGCCAGCATCAAAGGCACTCATTTTACCTGCTGCACCACAGTGGCCCCTCAATTTTTTTTTTTTATATATGGTGTCATGGCTTGCCAAGCTGCAGGAAACACAGCCTGTTTACTCTTTGATGAGATTGCAAACAGAGGACCACTGCTCCTAGCATCCCCTGTTCCCTCTGTGGTCACTGCACCCCAGAAAGGAGACAGGGACACCTCCAGACAACTGTCCACTCTAATGGACATTGGAGTCTAGCTGTGTGGCAGCAGCTGGACTTTGGACAGTGATCAGTGAGGAAAGATCCCAGGTCCCACTTGCCTGCACTGGGGGTCTCAAACTCCTTGTGTCATTGGACAAGAATTCTCTTTGGATAGGTACCCATTGTCAATTTAGTACAAGCGTGGGTTTTGTTTGTTGTTTGTTTGTTTGTTTGTTTGTTTGTTTTTTAATGTTGCACTCATAGACTTCTTGGGTTGGACTTACATAGGTGGGAGTCCCTGGAAAGATGTGAGAAATACTTGAGTTATACTTGGTGGCTGCTCATAGAAATGCCGCTACCTCCAGCCCCATGAGCTCATCAAAGGATGCAAGCCATGCCTTCTCTTGTAGGCTTCCGTGAAGTGTGTGGTCTGCCATGCTGCTTCTGCTGCTGCGCCCTGCCACGGAGCACCTGCCTTTTTGGACCTGCAGGAGCTATCCTGTGACACCCATGTGGGCCGTTTACCCAACCCTGTGGGCTTGTCCAGGCTCTGGTAGGGCGGGTGAGATCTGGGTTGTCTTGGTCCTCTTGTCCATTCCCTGAGTGTCAAGGGGAGGCGGAGGGACACTGTGAGGGGAGCACATGTGTTAGCTGGAGCCATGGGTGTAAAAGATCCAGAGAGGAACTGGAAACCCGAGTCATACTACAGACACAGGATCAGTACCTGAGAGCTGCAGGGGTGGTGGCAGCTGCATGAGAGCGGGCCAGGTTGGGGAGCAGGGTGCAGGAGGGCAGTCCTTGGAGGAGGCAGGTACAGGAAGAGCATACGCAGAGACAGAGACAGAAGAAGGTCAGGGCCAGGCTGACTTGTGTGTGCCTCACCTCGCCACTTCACCCTATGATGGGAAGAGAGGGGCTGTGGAAAGACCCTGGGGCTGGGATTGCTGTCTGTAGATCAGGAGACTAATCTCCACTGTGTCTATGCAATGCATGATCATAAATTGCTGCTTCTGAGTGTTTCATGGGGGAGGGAGGAAGCTCCGATCCTTCTGAGGAAGGGCCAGTTGTGGGGCAGAGAAGGGAGCTTCCCACTGCTACCCTGACATCAGGCTAGATTGTCAGCTGACAGGTCAGAGCCCACAGCATTGGCCAGAGCCCACGGAGCGGAGAATGTTGGGGCAGACAGCAAATAATCTTCTACACGGGATCAGTACACACACACACACACACACACACACACACACACACACACACACAAGCTTTCCACTAGGAGATGCCAAACCTGACTGACAACCTTGGAGAGTGGATCTGTCAGTGGCTCATCCACTTGCAGCATTCACCTTGCACCCATCAGAGGATCCACAGCCCACAGCCTACATAGCCAGGAGGGCAGAAGCCTGGGGCCGCCACCACAGCCCTTTCCCCACCTTCAGCCTGCAGGGTGGGGATAGCTCAAAGTCTCCTAGGGTGTGATGACTGGTTAAGTCACAAACCAAAGTCACAAACACACTCAAAGATAAAAAGAGCCCAGTGCTGTTGGGCAAGAAGTAGGTTCTTCCAGACAGTCCCCTCCCTAGCTGTGTTCCTGGCAAGGGACACATCCAGGGGACATTTAGTGACATTGCCTTGTGGCTTCTGAACTACTCTCACATCAGCCCAAAATTCATATCTCCTTCCCCAAATACTCAAAGCCTACCCAGTGCTTAGGTGGATGGTGTTACTCCTGCCCTCCCAGCTACACTAGCTCTCTTGCGTATCTCTTCCACTTATTGTGTACCTGTTACAAAATCCTGCACCCAGCTGCTGTTCTCTCCCACTTTGTCCCATGTCCCTCTGCACATTATGCAGACTGTGCAGATGGTACCATGTCCTAACTCTGCCTATAGTCCAAGGTGGAGGGGGCTGCTTGGATGTCACAAGCATTCAGGAAGAGGCATCCCATGTTCCGTATGTTAGCACCATGCTCTAGCACAGATCCTTTGCATTCCGACGTCTCCATCTTTGAGACAAGGAAACTGAGGTCCCCAGGAAGAAGTAGCTCCTTTCTGAGGTCTCCCTGAGGTCACGTGGTGAGTGAGAAAGGGGCCTGGGTCTTGAGCACACAGCACTGGGATTTCATTCTCAGCCAAGCCAGTCTTTTCTGGAAACTTCTTTGACAGATGGCTTCCCTCCGCATGGATGCCTCAAGTTCCTGGGAGCTCAGCCCTGCAGAAGGCAGCGTATGCAGTGCTGGCCTGAACCCCAGTTCCTTCTACCAAGAAAAATTTGCTTTCTGGCAGCCTCCTGCCACAGATCCACCTTTACCACTCATTTGTTTGTTGGAGCATTCATTCATTCACTCATTCCCCATGTATGGATCACCTGCTCTGTGCTAGGCCTCTTGTTTTTCTGGGTGGAGACAGATGCAGGAAACAGGAAATGCATTTGAGCCCCATAATGGAATGAATCCCTCTGTCATCTGTCCCTGTATATCCTTTTAAGGCCAATCACTGTGAGTGGTGTCGCAAAGATGTCCAGGAACTGTGCTGATGTGAACTGGGAAGAGGGTGTGGTAGTAACAGAGGGACAGCAGCTAATTGTGCTTGGGTTAGAAGAAGGATCAGTTAGGGAGGGCTTTCCTGAGGAGGTGACCTTTGCAGCAAGTGGGAAAAGGGAGTAGGTGTTGGTAGCAAGGGAAGTCCTGGAAGTGTATCAATACCACCAGGACAGGGCACAGCTGGGGCTCCACTTTGTCCCATGTTCCTCTGCTGTGTGGTATTAGAGGGCAGGAGTGGGAGATACGAAGGTGGCTGAGCCACAGAGAGCCTTGAACCGTAAGCAAGGACATCTGGACTCTGAGCCCTAAGGTGCAGTGGAGGCTGCTGTAGGTTTCTACTTGCTGAGTGACAGGATGGAGCCATGCTTTAGAGAGATCACTATGGCGACCCAGTGGGGACCCATCAGAAAGTCGGTGTAATTGCCCAGGTGGGAGATGATTACAGGGCAGCCAAAAGACCAATCAGTTCCCAGCTGAATGGTAATTGGGCATCCCAAACGCAATCACAGGGTCGCCAGCTGCCCTGGCCCTCATCTCCTCCCTGCTGCTGGCTTGCGCTGCATGACCGCATTAAGCAGCTTCCAGCTAATCCTACGTTGGCTCTCTGGTCCCGCCTCAGATGTCCCTTGCTGGGCAGGGTTGTAGTCCTATGTAAATACCCCAGTACCTTCTCTCTCAGCTCCTTTCCAGGCTGACACCTGTCCCTGTGCAGGCCACAAGCCACACTGCCAGCCCCTCGCCTACCAGCAGGAACATGGGACTGGCAAGATGCTCCCCAAGATGGCCTTCCTGGCTCTTGGGCTCAAATTGATTAATCATCACTTGATTCTAGCTATCAGCTCTGCTGCAATTGGCATATTTATTTCTAATCAGCTCTTAAAAATGGCATCATTCAAAGGTGCTTAACCACATTACTTAATTCTCAGCCTGGATTGCTATTGATTTCAAATATTCTCCTTGAGACATGGCTCATCATTCAATGCAGAAGTCTGTTTATATAATAATCTTATCTGGTTACTAAAATCTGCGAAATCTCTTCAATTGCCTCTAATGCAAGATTGGAGGCTGGTTGCTAAATGAGTCAATTTTACTTTAATTTGGTTTATTTACAGTACATGTTTTAATGCTCCACATTCCTGTCTTCGGCAGCAATGCTGAAAATAAAGGCAAATATAGGCAGTGAGAGGAGCCTGTGCATTTCCCAGCCAGCAGGAGTCGAGGCACAGGGCCTGATGGAGTGCCCTGAGATGGAGATGTTTCACTCTGCCACCCAGCGAAAGGGCCTGTGCTCTCAAAAACCAGCAGCAATGGTGGGCTGCCACCAGAGGCGCTCCAGCGGGCAGCTGCCTAGTGCCTACTTTGCCATTCCCTAAAGATGTATTAGCCACTAGATATCATGGAACCTCAGTTTCCCCATTTGGGAAGTGGGGTCATGCAACTTGCACCCATGTGTTTTGGGAAGACCCCTGGGAACTCTGGTATTAAAGTGCACATGTTGAGTAGGTCCCAGCTCCTTCAGCTTTAACTATCAAGTCTCAGGAGTCACATCCTTTCTCCAAACCAGGGGCCAATTGAATATTTATAATAGCATAATTCCTGGGCTATATAAAATCGTCAATTTAAAAATTAACTGGCTCTGGATGTAGAGTTTTGAGGCCTAGACTCAAAAGGTCATAATCATTTGACCTTAAGGGGACCAGGTCAAATGATTATGAGGACCTTCAGTGGGCGCTGGGCTGGATATTCCCCATCCCTGCACCAGAACACACCCATTTTTCCTAGCAGATCTTGAACCCTGCCTTATGGGGGATGTTTTCCTAGACTTGGAGCTTAGGGCTGCAAAGGGCAGTGACTTACACCTTCCAAGTTAGGTGTGGTGGGGTTGATCCCAAACCCACTTTGCCGGAACTTAGAGGAAATAACCCATGCCTGGCAAGCCTGTGACACCTGAATCCCACATTTGGAGGCATGATCTGGCTGTTGGAGGTGAACCCCCACCTCCAACATCTCCCAGCACCTCTGTTCCTCTCTATGGCTGCACCCAACTCTTGTACCTGACAACCAGCAACTGCCTTCTGCTGCCTTGCTCCTGCCCCTAAAGGCAGACCAATCCATCTCCATCACTGTACTACTTACTCCCTGTACCCTTTGCTTTGTGCCTTTGTGTGCCCTGCAAAGCAACTGCATCTTTCTATGTCTCTTGGATGAAGAGTCAGACCTTTATGGCACTGCCTGTGGATCTGTGGACCACATCCCTCAGCTCAGATGTTCAGCCTTGGCTGTCCAAGGCCTGGGGGTTGCAGAGACCAGGTTCAGAGATTAAGAACCTAGCCATGTCTCTGCACGTGGGGCTGGGCTGTGACTGGTAGTGCTGGGATCCTTGTCTTCAACTGTCCCTCCTCTTGCTCAAGAGACATGCTGGCAAACAAATGGAGATGTCACTGTGTGGTAAGTGTCTGTTGTTGGTTGGGGAGGAGATAGTGGCCTATGACACTTCCTGGGCTTTTCCTGCCGGCTGAGGCTGCCTGCTGCTGGGAAGCACAGCTAAGGAACTCCCCTCTCCTGCCGCCCCCAGCTTGAGGGGAGTGATGCTCCGCTTGGCCCTGGATGTTGCAGCACTCTCCTGGTCAGGTGTGAAAGCTGCCATTTCATGCTCATCTTCCCCGATTAACAACAGCTGGTCCCCTAGCAAACCAACTGGTGAGATGGTTTGTTATTGGAAGACGATGCAACCTCATTAGGCAGTAATGGCCCCCAGCTTTAGTTGCTGGGGCTCAGTTCGCAGGGTTAATGTGGCGAGATGTTGGGCCTCACCCTGTGGAGTCATGGAGCCCCTCTGCTATTTTAGGCATCGTCTTCTTCCAGCTTCATTTTCTGAATCATGACCTGGCAGGTGGAGGAAGTCTTGATTTTCTACAAGGGAAATTGATTGGGAGGGGAGCAAGCCATCCTCTGGAAGAAAAGCATCACTGTGGTCTTTCTTTTTTTTGTGAAAGCAAGCAGTTTGGACTCAAATAATTTTTTTTTAAAATCCATTCTTGTGCCTGGATTCATCATTCTGTTTCCATCTGCAATCAAATAGCTCTGCTGGCTTCTCCCTGTCTCTGCCACTGCAGTGACTCCTCCCCCTCCTTCGAGACTCTTCATGCTCCTGATTTGTGAGTTAAGAGGTAACTTGAAGGTCCAAGCTCACCCAAGAGCAGGTTCACCAGTGACTTCAGGGTTCACTGGGAGACAGGCTGTGACCTGGACATCACACTAAACAGATTCATCACTGAGCATGACCTCGCTGAATCAGGTTCCAACTGGCTTCTCAGTGCAGGAGATAGCACTGTGTGCTGGTGTATTTCCAAGTGAAGCCTTGGCCTTGGCCTTAGCTGTAGTGATTGGAGTGTGGTTCCCTATGGAGATACCCTCCCCATTCTTTACAGAAACATCAGACATATCCATGATGTCAAATGCCTATTCGTTCTGCAAATGTCAGGCTTACTGATCTTTCTTTCAATACCCTTCTTCCCCGAAGAAATGCTCTATGACCAGATGAGTCTCACAGATTTTGTTAAAGGGAAAATTTTGGGGACCAGTGTTGTGGCTCAACTAGCTAATTCTCTGCTTGCAAGTACCAGCATTCTATATGGGTGCCAGTTCATGTCCTGGCTGCTCTACTTCCCATCCAGATCTCTGCTTGTGGCCTGGGAAAGCAGCAAAAGGTGGCCCAAAACCTGGGGACCATCTATCTGTGTGGGACACCAAGAAGAAGCCCCGGACCTTTGGCTTCAGATCAGCTCAGATATGGCTCTTGTGGCCAGTTGGGGAATGAACCCACAGATGGAGAAGCTTTCTCTCTGTCTCTCCTTCTCTGTAAATCTGAGCTGTCTCGCCAATAAAACAAATAAATCTTCAAAAAACAAACAAAAGGAAAACTTTGTATTGGTTTTCTGTGTCTCCTCCCTTTCTTCCTCTCTCATTCCTTTCCTCCCTTCCTTCCTTCTATTTCTTTATTGCTTCCTCCCTTCCTTCTTTCTTCTCTTTCCTTTTTTGCTTCCTCCCTTCCTTTCTCCTTTCTTCCATGTAAGTTTCCCAAGTATAAATCCTTGCTATAGGCCTAATTGATATTTGGCTTCTGGGTTAAAGAAACACGAAATTTATCATTGGCTCAGAACAATAAAATGGTACTTCCCACTGAGAGGAAACTCCAAGACAGAAGCCCATGCAAGAAGCTCTTGGGGCCATGGGCAATGAGCTTTCACAGCAGGAGGCTTAGGCAGAGATTGGGGTTGACCAGCAGTAATGGGGTGATGGGACAAGCCTCCTGGGCTGACTCCATACTTTCAGTTCCTTCAACTTTTACACCCTTGATGCTTTTGCGGGGCAATTCAGGCCAACATATCTTAACTCTGACAAGGGAATCAACACTACATTGGGATCCAGCCCTGGCCAGGTCATTATCAGGGGCAAAACCCACCTCAGGGAGGAGCTAAATCTTGGGACCTCTCCTGGGAGCACTCGATTCAGGCCCCAGAAAGTGCCTGGGTGAAGTATCATTCAGTCCTTTTGGATTTTAATTCAATGAAGGACAGTCTCTGCTCTTTTGTCCCAAGTATAACTGGGCCGATGTATGAGGCACTTGATTGAACAACACAGGGAGCACTCATCTTTATTCCCTCTAACTTGCACGGGGAATGAATGCTGGCCTCCACCTGCATGCCTAGAGATGAAATAAAACCACATCTACACATGCATCCTTGCTTTGTAACCAAAACTAAGGCACCAGCAAAGGATCACCATGCCCTTCTCAGTGTGGCTAGGCCTCCAGCCAAAGCATCTGTTCAAATGTCAAAACTCTGTTATCCAAGCAGCATCACAGGGACTCAAAGCATCTTCCTGGCTCTCCTAGTCTCAGGGAAGCTCCCGGCTTCTCCAGTGTCAGTGTCCTGTTGGAAGATGGACACTGTTCTTGAACCTAGAGGGTGTAAGCTACCAGAATTATCATTCACTACCCTTCCCATTTCAGCATACAGACAGCCAGGTCTCCAGGAGTCCTGCAGAAAGAATGTCACAAAGGGAGGAAAAATGACATTTGACGGGTGAGTCTCTGAATGACTATGCTGCTGTCCCCACCCCCGCCCAGGCTCTTTGCAGGACTGTAGCTTGCTGGATTGATGTGGCTGCATGCTGATTTCCTGCAAACCAGATGACCTGTATTTACAGTATCCTCATTTGCTTTGGAAAAAGTCCAAATGTCCACTTAACTGGGCTGGGGGCCAGCATCATCTTCCTATACCATTTGTAGCTGCAAGATTAACTAGTGGGGGTCTTGTTTCGAACCTTCTGGTGACCCCATTCACCTGGGAGTGTTTCTAGTGCAGATGACAGTAGGCTCGATTTGGCTGGCGATGCCTTGCTCTGCTTGAGTCTTGGCTTCTTCAGGGCACTAGCACAGGGAACAGACTGACAGTGCTTTAAAGCTAGACCATGGTGAGGGCTGAGTGAGGTGCAAGCTGTGCTCTCTTGGCTAGCAGATGCAGGAGCTTGAGCAAGTCATTTCATTTCTCTGAACTTCAGCTTCCCCATAATGAAGTATCATAGCTCTTTCTTTACATAGTCCTTGTGAAAGTTGAATCAAAGAAGTGATTGATAAATGCTTGCGTTCCACCCATTGGCACACACATACAGATACTGGTTGCCAATGGGAAGATGGCTGAGCAGTCCACTGGATATTGAAATAGGACACAGGTTACAGCTCAATAACCGGAAATAGCCTGTGGAAAAAGAAATGAAGGATTTCAATAGGCATTTCTCCACAGAGGACACACAGATGGCCACAGGGACACAGAAAGATATCCAGTGTCACTCATCATTAGGGAAATTCAAATCAACATCAAAAGCGACAGCACTCCACAGGCATTAGGATGGCTGCTAGACAAAAGCACCGCCAAAAGACAAGCAGAACATAACAAATGTTCATAAGACTGTGGAGAGCTTGGCACTCTTGCAGACCACTGGTGTAATTGTGAACCTGTGTCTCTACTGTGAAAAGTTGTGTATTGTGGTCTCTCCCATACTGAAACAGAATTACCAAGTGATCTACCAACTTCAGTTCTGCGAATACTCTGGAAAGAAATCCAAGCAGGAACACACCTATTTGTATGCACATTCAAGAAGGTTTTAGTCTGTGGAAAATGGAATTCAGACTACTTTGGATGCAAGCTATTTCTCAATGTAAGCTCCATCAAGTTCACCATAGTTTTACAAGTGATGACAACTGTCATTTAGCCCATCCCTAAAGGGCTGAGGATCCTAAGAATTTAACCCTGACAATGTCATTCTGTTTACATGGTTCATGGCAGACAAATGGGTGCTCTTGACAGATTGCTAAGACTAGTAATTAGAAAGAAGTTAGACAGGGCCCTGTCAAGACTGTAGGGTGGACACCTAATGATCTTCTGTGAAAGCACTCGCTAGGTTGCTCTGTTTGGGTGGGAGGAATGAGCAGGAGCATCGTCAAGGTGGGGAAGGAGTCTCCATGGAAACTTTCCTGGATGTTTCTCTACTAATGCATTGGCCAACTTACTCAGAACATTCTCATCAGAAGCATGTATGATCTTTTTCTGGCTTTCCAGAAAGCCGACATGTAAAATGCTCAGAGCCAGCAGCTTCCAGACCTTGTGGCCATGACCTCTGTCCCGATCACTTTCCTTCCGCTTTCTCTGGACCATTTCTATCTCTCTTGGAGTGTGGTCAAGCTCTGCTTCACCTCCTGCTTTGGTTCTTCCAGGAGGTGCTGCAGGATCTCAACCCCACTGGTTCCATCTTTCCTCATGGAGCTCTTTATGCTCCTGCAGCTGGACCGTCAGACCTGTTTTTGATACTTCTCAAGAGAAAGCTGGCTCCACTTTCATTTTTCACACAGGGTGGTTTGAGCTGGACCAGGATGCTGCCCAAGATGTTGCCCATGGCTTCTGAGACTAATCATCAGACATTTTCAATAAGGGCATGGACAAGCTGAATTATCTCTGAAAACTGGGTGTATGGCTTGACATGGTAGGTTTCGTCTTTAATATCACCTTGTCCTTTGTGAAATGAGTGACCCACTTGTGCACTATTTCTTCAAGGGCAGTGACTCCATCAACTTTTTAAAAGGATCAGATGATCTTACCAACCTCCTACCTGATTTGAACAGGGGAGTGGACATCCTGACATAAGTTGCAATATGATGAGTCTCTTGGGCTAAATGAATGTTAAATGAAATAAACCAGTCTCAAAGAAATAAATGCAGTAGAAATCTACCTGTAAGAGCTCTCTAGAAAAGTCAAATTCATAGATATAAAATAGTAGTAACCAGGATGGAGGAAGGAGTCAGAACTTAGTTCTTTTTATAAAAAATGTATAGAGAGATCAATATTCTATTTGCTGATTTATTCTCCAAATGGATGCAACAGCTGAAGCTGGACCAAGAAACAGGAATCCCATCCAAGTCTCTCACTTGCATGTCAGGAACCAAAGTTCTTTGAGCCATTACCTGCTGCCTCTCCAGGTGTACATTAGCAGGAAGTCAGAATAAGCAGTGGAGAAGGAACTCCAACCCTGATCCCAGGGTACGGATGCTAGCATCCCACTAGTACAAACTTCCACAACCAAGAGTTAGTTTCAAATGAATCCCATGTTTCTGAAATACAGAGGCTGGATCTTCAGCTTTGCATATAGCTGCTGATACCTGTTCCTGGCCTGAGTCAATCTCAGAGAAAGAAGCACAGTTCTGCAGAAGGCCACACACATTGAGCTGTAGCCTTAATGGATTGGGGCAGTAACAGGCAAGCCAGCAGGCACAGGATCTGGGGCATCTGGGCAGTCTTGGCAGGAGCCATAAGGGACCCAGCCTGTGACTCCCCAGCTCCTGGCGTTGGGCCAGATATGCTCCAGAGAGACTCCTTTACCCCTGCTGCTTCAACCCAGCCCAGCTGTTAGGAGCTGTGTAGCCTAAGGCTGGTAATCCCCCTCTCTGAGTCTTGAACTCTTCTACTGTTCCCTAGGGTGCATATTGAGGGAGAAGGAAGCAACATAAAGGGTTGAGCCCATGGCCTAGGGTTCCCAATGCAGCTCAGGAGCTGCTTGTGGACTGCTTGCCTGTAAGGGGACCTCTGTCCATGCCAGCGAGGGTCCCTTCCCCAGCCCCATCCATGTCCTTCCCTCCCAAGCCTCAAAGAGTAGGGTAGGTTAGGGGTGGGTGTCAAGGCTGGGGGAGGGTGTCATTTGTATTCAATGGCCTGGATGAAATTGCTAGTTTTCTGCTAGCGATTGCTTTCATTGCCTGCTGTAAAAATACATCTATATTTAAGTATGCTGAGATAATTCTTAAGTTTTATTAGTACTTAAATATTTTGGCATGTTTATTTCTCCTGGAACAATTATGGAGCTTTCATTGTTTTACTTGCAAGAAAGAGACTAAACCTCACATTACAATAAAGCCTGTGACAGGTGGGATATGGTGCTGTCCCCAGCATGTGCCCCATTATTGTCTAATCAGTTCTCGGGTACACAAGCCCAGCAGATGACGGGGAGGGTGCTGCTAGGGGAGGACCCTTGTAACTGCTCCTGGAGGTACCTGCCCTTGTCCTGTAACCTGCCCAAGTGGATTGTGTGTTCAGGTTTCCAGCTCAGGCAGAAAGTCTCAAGAGAGGAGAAACAGTCTGGTGCATGAAGCCCTCTAGCTTCCTCTCTTTGGGGTCACTGTAGCCTATATCTCCTGAGCCAGAAGGCGCAGCTCCTGACCAGGCAGCCGCTGCCTCTGTCCAGCCTCATCATGTCTCTGTCCTGGCTCCCTCCCCAGGGCCAGCACACCTCAGGGATAATGATGCCCACTCTTGCTGGCCTGGGCATGCAGTACTATCTCTCTGGTTTCCCTCTGCCTGCCCCCACCCCTTCCTTTATATTTCCTTTGGAGCTGCTCCTAGTGAGCACCTTCGAGCAGGTCAGTCAGCCCTGCAATGACCCCAGCAATAATAAAGCCCTCACCTGAGACTTGGTTGCATGAGGAAACACGTCGGAGTCAACCCAACATTGAGGTTAATGCTCAGAATGTCCCTGTACATGGGGAGGACAGGGTCACCTTTCCTATTTTACTGATGGAGCTACAGAAGCCAGAGAAGTCCCCTGCTCTGCCCAAAATCACACAGCCAGGAAACAAAGAAGCAAAGAAGCAAGAGCTTGAAGGCCCAGCCTTTGAAACACATGCAGCGTATTGGCCAGCCCTCCCTATGGTTGCCCTGGGTAGTTTGGCAAAGATATGGGAAGCACAGGGGCCATTCTTTCTTGCTGCACGTGCAGTGTGGGAGGGTTTCAGTTCAGCTCAGTGACCACAGGCAGACTAAGGCCTGGCCCCATATCTGGGGCATGACACTGAGAAAGGACCTTGAACTTCCTGAGTCTTGATTTCTCATTTGTGTCCTGGAGATGATACTTACTGGGCAAGACAGAGAACCTTGACCAATGCAGTGACATTTAGGGGACACTAATGGTCAAGCACAGCCACAGGACCCCACCACTGTTCTCTGTGCTTCTTGGCAGTACCTTGTTAATATTACTTGTGCCCCCATTTGACAGGTGGGGAGCAAAAGACAAAGGAGTGAAACAGAGCCTTCCTCCAGCCCCATGGCCAGGCTTTGACCCCAGATCGTTGAGCCCCAGACTCCACCCTGATCCTGCTCCACAGAGTGGCAGAGCTGGAGGGGTGCAGGCAGGGTAGGTACGTGGTCAGCATCACACGGTCATGGGCACAAGCCCCACCCGCAGCCCAAGCCCATGTTTTATCTCTTGTAGCAATCCAGACACAGGTGGCAAATAAAACAAAAACAAACAAACAAAAACCCTAAAAAACCCAGACCCCACACTCCATTTATCCAAGTAGTCAGTGTGGCCTTCATGCCATCTAACCTTGCAGTCTTGGGGTCAGGAGACATCCCAAGCTTTTCTAACAAGGCACAGGTGGGGTCCAGCTTGAGGATATGCCAGCCCCATCCCTAGCTCCCTATGGACATGTACTACAGTCCCACAGAGGGTAGTGGAAGACCTGACCCACCCTGGAGCCAGGAAAGGTGGAGGCTGAGCCCAAGGCTGGCTACACTGCATCTGCCAGACAGCTAGACAGGGCTTTCAGGCCACATGCTGTGTGGCCTTGGATAATACATTTCCTCCTCTGGGCTTCTGCATTCTCATCCACTATGTTACATGGTTGACAGGCAGGTATTAAGATGTCCAGCGAGGGAGATGCAGGGGCATTGGACCATCTGAACAGATACTGGCTGTGCACATCCGTGTCGCCAAGTGGCCGCCAACTGCAGAGCTGACCTCCCCTGGGGTGACCGTCAAGAAGCAGAGAGCCACTTTCACACTGGTTCACATGGCAGATGCTCCCTGCTCAGCAGGCACGGCCATTTCTGTACATATCAAGGGCTCCAGTTTGCTGCAGGTTGTGACATTTTCGACATTTCAATTCTTTAGAGCATATGGTGGAAATTTTATGACTGTAAGTCTAGTTGTGGGGGAAAATGCCAGCCAGCCATTATGCAGTAGTATTTAATTCAATACTTCCAACCCTGGTGGGGCTGCCCCTCCTGTGCAGGAGGGAGGCAGAGGGGAACACGCTCAGCCTGTCCTCGCAAGGAGTTCCCTGATCAGCTGCAAAAACCATCGGCAAACAGCCCAAGGTAAATAAGGCAGGAAGGAAACCACCTTGGAGGCAGCCACAGGACAATGCACAAGACCCAGGCCAGCACCCCAGACCCTTTCCTATTCTCAAGGCAAGGTCACCCCTCACTTCTCTACCTGTAAAATGGAAGCATTAATGCTTGTCTAGGAAACTAACCGAGATGTTGACTGGTGAGGCAGCTGGCAGAATTGGCATCTTATTTTCCTCTCGCAGTCTCAATCGGGCCTGAAGAGTCTGGAAAGTTTGGTGTGGGAGTAGGCATGGGAGCTGACCTGGGGCCATTATGGTTGGCACGGCTGCCCGGACTGATGCAGGCATTTAAATCTCAGGGTTTGTAATGGGGAATGGAGTAATGTGACTGGATTAAGGTAGGGATTTGAGCTAATTATGGTGTCTGGGAGGTGGGCCTGTTGGAGGAGGGCAGGCATTTTTAGGTCATTGCGGGCTCGCCTTGGGAAGGCAGTTCTTGGCACTATGAGCCAAGACTGCTTCCTTGTGCATCTCTGCATCCTACTTGCCAACTTGCCACGAGGTCTCCCTCCTCAGCTGCTCCTCCATTACCAGCCGGCAGCAGATGCTGGTCTTGGACTTGGAACTCAACCTGCCTGGGTTGCTCCTTGCAGGTATCTCAGCTCAGATAATGAGTAGCTGACTCCTACAGTGAAGTGAAAGGAGTGGAAAGGCAGGAGGGAGACCAAGGTGCAGCCCCTGGAAGGCTCAGAGGTGGTGGGAACAAGGGTACGTGGAGCCTACAGAAAGAAACTGCACTGTGAGATCTTGATGAGTTTTCAAATGCAGCCTCTGTTCATCTTGTGGCTCCAGTGTAGGGTGGACTAGATGGCTTCTCCTGGAAGAAGAATGACCTATGATATGAGTTAAGGGGTAAATTCAACAGGTGCTACTGCTATGGCTGCTGCCCTTACAGACACAGCAGGCCAAAGGCAGGTAGCGGGTAGGATATTATGAGAATGTTAACCCAGCGGACAAATCCCAAGAGAGCTCACAGACTGAGAGCAAGCTCTCCCACACAGGACACCTATGTCCAGCCTTCACCAGGGAATGCCCAGCTCCCTCCCACTGTGGACTGAACAATCCACCTGGGGGAAGAGGGAGGAGAAAAAGGGAGGGGACAAGGACAGGAAACCACATCTCCTGACACTTCCTTCCCAGGTCCACGTTTAGCCTAGCAAGCAGGAACCCTCCCCATACTCAAAACGCAGTGCATACAGCACGTGTGCTCAACATGTGTGGTTGTGATGAGCCAGTCCCAGTCATTCTCTTCTTCCTGGCCAGATCATGGCAAGCCCAAGGCCACCTAGAGCAAGGGTGGTGCAGCCGGATAGAACAGGGTCCTGGTCCTAGAACTCAGTTCTTGTAGGGCCTTCCTCTTTACGTGGGGTTAGGCTTGGGGGAGATCTTTGGGTCTCAGTGCTCAGAAATGGACTCCAAGGACTCTGTTACCCCAGCAGGTTCCATCCAGTGCAGAAGGTCAACGCTCTGGCATTTCTCCAGAAGAGAGGTTCCTCATCTTTTGTTGGAGTTTCCATAATTTGTATCTTCATTGCCCAAAAGAGCTTAGGAAAGGAAACTTGCAGGCCAGCACTGCATTACTGTATGATTCTGTTCTCCACCCTTGAGACTGGTGGCTCAGGCAACAGCAGCAACAGCAGTGATTGCAACATGAGGGACCCTCCAGGCCACTGATGTGGCTTCCCAGGCCTCAGCAGGTCTCCCCAGCCCGTGTCTGCTCACACCTCCTCTTGGAAGCCCTGCCCGCCATTCCCACCCCAGTTTGAAGATGACCTGGAAAGCGATGCAGCATCCATGCAGTTGGACTGAGAGGCTGGGAACTTCAGAGGAGCTGCAGTTGCAGACAGCTTTGTCAGGGGGCACAGCCGCCTATGTGACCATGCACAGCCACGAAGGGTGGACTTGATGAGCAGGTCCTTTGGTAAGTCAACCAGAATGCATTACAACTTACATGGCACGGCAGGAAAGGCAGGGATACCTAAGATAGGCCCTGAAGCCTTGAGGTTTCTGATCTCGTACAATAGCAGCAAGACAGAGCCATGTGTAGTTGCTTTGTAGACTTGCAGCCATGGCAGAGACTGCTAGACCAGCCTGTGCTGAATTCCAGTGACTTCTCACTGGTTGCTGAGCAACACACCCTCCCCAGGTTTTAAACCCCGAGAGGCTGTGTTTGGGGATCAAGAACAAATACCTCTCATGCAAGGATTTCAAAAGATGTTTGGGTCAAAGTAAGATCTCATTCGCTTTTCAGAAACTTTGTGAATCCCTTCTTTCTATGAATGGCCGTGTAGTTGCTGCATGACCCTAAGAAAATCTCTTCATCTCTCTGCTGCACTCTGCTCATCCATGTAAAGGGCTGATTTGATATGGAAAGGGTGAATTTTGGCAAGAGAAACCAGGACCTTGCAAGGTGCATTTGGGTACCTGGTTGATTGTTTCCTCCTTTACCAGGAGCCGCTCAGGGTCAGAAACTTGGATAAAAGCAGACCAGAACACAGATAGGAGGGCAGGCTTCCCGCAGCCTTCTGCTCCCACAAACACCCACTTTTGAAAAGTCTGTCTCCCCCATGGCAGGGGGCAAGGGGTGGAATGGCTCTGTGATTTCTCTACTCCCTCATCCATTGCTAAATGCAGTTTTCAAAGGGCCGGAAGTTTGTTCCTGGATTGGGGATGAAAGCTCCCCAGGCAGGTTTTCCAGCAGAAGCCTCTTCCCCCTGCCCCCACCGCCACAAGGCTTCCGCAGCCTCCACACTCCGACTGGAGCCGGAACTAGCGCTTTGAATTATGCATGAGGTGCTCCTGGGAGCTGCAACGCCTTCCCAAATATTTCTCTAATTGGTGAGTAGGCTTTTGATCCATAGCTGGGAAAGCAGGGGCACCTGATGGCCAAGGCAGCCTTGTTTGTTCTTCCTTGACCGATGTGTGTGTGTGTGACTGCCAGGGGGAGTGAGGGCCAGAGAAACGCTGCTCCCCCCGGGACTGTGTGGTTTCCTTTGCGGTTCTCTGGTGCTTGCTTTTGTTCTGAGGGAAAACTCCCCAACAGGGAGCTGCGGGGCATGGTCCCTTCCGGTCCGAGTTCTTGCTTCTCGTGGTCGTAGCTGCCAGAGGGTACTATCTGAATCGCCGGCCCCGTAGGTAGAAACAAGGTAGGGAAGAATGAGCGCATAGCCACCAACCAATCCGCATGCCATCTCCGAAGTCAGCCAAGGCAGACCCTGCCAGGTCAGGCTCCCAGATTGCAGTGAGTTCTCTGGCCCCAGAGTGGTGGAGTCAGGGGCAGAAAGGCAGGCTGGTGGCTGTTAGCTAGTTGGCATAGAACCAGGGCAGCATTTCTGAAACCAATGGCTCCCATCCCAGGGCAGCTTTGAGTGACTAACTTCCAGCTCCAACCATGTCTTAGGAAGATGTTGAAAACCCTTGTTTGTCTCCCTCCATGCCTGCTCACCTCCAGGTCTCTGAGTTCCGGCCACCTAGGCCCCCAACCCCTTCTGTCATCTGTACAAGGCATACCTCTTCTGTGACACCCAGCCCAAGCTTCTTCTATACTTTGATAACATCGGTACAAGTGTCTGATCTAGCATGTAATGTGCTACATTGTAATGGTCCCAGTCTATGTTAAGCATTAACCTATGTGTGACATTAGGCTAATAAAGATGCTTGACTGGGCTTTTGTTCCCACTGCTACTACTGCAAGACTTCCCTCCCCCACTCCCCACAATGCACAACCCCAAGCAATGTCCTCCTCTAAGGTAGCTCTGTCAAGCTCAAAGGCAACTGGTTTCATCCCAGACTCAGGAAAACGGGGGTGAGAAGTGTCATATCTAAGATGCTTCAAACCCCAAAGTTACAGATCTGGTAGGTATTCAAAAACCAAGAAGGGAATACAACAGGTGATGCTGTGCACATCAACTCAGTAAGTCAGATGAAATGGACCAATACACTTAAATGGAAGAATGATGGATTTGTGACTGCTGCAGAAGAACTAAACTACAGATATAATATAGGGAATGCAGGGAAAATCAGTGGGGAAAGAGGTAAGTGGGAAAGGATGAAAGGGGATATCCCTGAGCCTATGAAACCATATCATGAAAAATACAAGTTTAAAAAAAAAAGTAGTGACTCATGTCATGTCTACAGGGGCTTTGGAAGGAGGTGCTAAGATTTCTATTCAAACAGATTAATTCTGGGACTTTACACAGGGCCCTCCATGAGACATCTATCAGCCTCATGTATTCATTCTAGGGGTGGCTGGGATGGGAAGAGGAGAGGAGGAGAGAAGAAAGGAGCTGATCACGTAGAGCAGACCCAGGCTCAGAGGTGTTTGTTTAGTTCTTCTGCAGCAGTCACAAATCCATCATTCTTCCATTTAAGTGTATTCTGACACTGTAGGTATAGACAATGGTAGAGAGTCCAACATCCTATTGTCAAGACACATTTCAGTTATCCAGCAAAGATGCCTCCTCCGAGTCCTTCTTGGAATCCAGACTATAAATGATGCATTCAGGAAGACCTGGTCTCCTGACTCGGAGACCGTGAGCCAGTCCCTTCCATGGCTTGGCTTCCTGTGCTGTGACATGAGGCAGTGAGCCAGAGGTCAGAATATCCTCGGACTATTCAGATGTTTGTCTGGTGTTCAAGGTTAAACTGTCTCTGGAAAACACAACAAGCTGGACTCTTGGCCCCCAGCGCCTGTGACTGTGACCTTATGTAGAAGTGAGATGCTGCAGATGTAAAGGAGTGAAGATAAAGAGTAAGGATGGGCCACAGTCCAGCATGGCAGGTTTCCCAGTATGCAAAGGAGAAGACCTGTGATAGGGCACAGGGGAGGCGGAGATCTTAGTGATGCCTGTACAGGCCGTGCAGTGCAACAACGGCCAGCAACCCCCAGGAAGCTTTTGGAAGCAGGGCTGTATCAATGGCTTCATTCTGGACTTCTTTCTGCTCATCGAAGTCATACAGCTTATGACACTTAATCAGTGTCCTGAGGAAGTTAGTGCATCCAGCGAGGCCATACAATGTGTACCTGCTATGTGTCAGACACTGGTTCAGATTCCGAGGGCGGAGCCATAAGCCAGACAGACACCAGCCCCTGATCCTTACAGACACTCACCAGATCTTGTTCTGGGAGAGCAAGGGATTTGCTCAAAAGCTTGGTTAGGAGAATGGTTATAGGCTTCTTAATTTATTTAGAATGGGATTTGCTATTGTTTGGATATTTTCGACATGGAAACACAGAATTTTGCAGCTGAAAGGGACACTAGGATCTCTTTAATCCAAATTCATGATGACCTCAGAAAGGCCCATAAGTCTAGAGTAAGTGCCAGGTCCTAACTGACCCCTTAATTCTACGGCAATGTCTACCACCCATGGCTCCAGGGAGGTTGGGTGCTTGGATAGTAAGGTCATGTAGATCATGGATGAGGCTGAGAAGAACTCTAGGAGCCTCCTCTGGGTACAACCATGGTGCCGTGTCTTGGTGTAGGGCGGTTTGCCATGACAACAAGGAGGCTTTTGTAGGGTGTGGGACCAAGCACTCACTTGGTGCTTATGACCAACCAAGCACTCACTTTCTAGGCTTTGCTATGGGGCCACAGGCCAGGAGGGGAGTAAGTCATCACCATGACATTGGTCTGCCTGTCAGAAGTGGCTAGGAGAGAAGGGACTGAAGCTGGTTCTTGTGCCTGACACCAGGCCCCACAGAAGGTGCCAGGGACTGTCAGATGCCAGGAAGGGACCTCGGGCATAGGGTCCCCCTCTTTGGCACAGGAAACAGCAGGGTAAAGCAGACGGGGGGTGCAGGGGAAGCCAAGGCTTGTATTCCAACAGACTCCTGCCTGCCCTCTGATACAACACAGCCTGGGGTGAATTCAGTCAGGTTTCTTCCTGTGCAGCACAGATATATAGTACCTTCTAGTACCTTCTTCAGGGAATTGTTGGGAGGGTTAAGAGCTACGGTCACTATAAACAGCAGCTGTTATTTTTACTATAAATGCTGCAGTAAGGGTGGTGTAGAGAGGGGCAACCCCCCCCCCCCCGCCGGCATGATCCGGGGGCTGTGCAGTTCATGGAGGGAAAAACTGCAAGTGGGCATGGACTGGAGGACATTGTGGAATCTATTACTGAAGAATGCTCAGTCAACTATGCCCCTACCTTCCTAGACACCCTGAGGCAGGGCCTGGACCAGAGCAGAGAGAAGGCATGTAGGCTTAGCCAAACTTTCTAGAGACTGGGGCTCCCTATGGTGTACTCAGGCTGTATATGCATGTAAGGGGATGGTCTATGTGCAGTCTCCCACTTCACCAGCCAGCAGCAGTTTTGCTGCAAGCACTCTGAACCCTGGAGAAGAAGCTGCAGGTGCACACGCTGGCCACAGGTGTCAGGGGACTCACCCACGACAGGCTATGAAGGAGGAACCTGCTGATTTCCAACTCAAGGACCTGAGCCCTGGTAGGGGGTCTGCTCCCTGGACTCAGGGCTCCTTATCCTGAACCCCACCTGCAGGATCCCCAGGCCTAGTCATGAAGGGAAGACCTGAAATATAACCTGTTCCAAATGCTGACTGATAAGCCTAGAGAGGAACACTTTCACCCCAGCATCAATACCTAAAACCCAAGCTGGAGCTTCAGGCCTGGTCAGTGTGTGGTTCTGTGTGTCTGGCCGGGCAAGGAACAGGATGGTCTCTGGTTCTGCACATAGACTGTTCCAGGACTGGCTAAGGGACTACGGGACTTGCAGCCATCTGTAGAATGGGCAACTTCCCAAAGCCATCGTGGGTAGCGGTCAAGGTCAGGTCATAAGGAATCATCTCATTTGAGTGGAGCTCTCCCATGGAAGGCTGCAGGAGCAAGAAGGAACCTCATGCTCTGAGGACAGATGTAGCCAGCAGCCAGACACTTCATCATGAGCCCAACCTGGATTTGAGTCTTGGGACTGCGCTTCCTCTGTGTGCCCAACTCTGGGGATAAAGACTGACCCTTTTCAAGTCCCCAAGGCCTCATCTCCGGAAAGGGGATGATCGTGCCCACCTAGGAGAAGGCTCAGGAGCCGTGTGCCCTGCCAGCAAGGGCAAATGCTGTGCTCAGCAGCTCGCCCACGTGCTGGGGACAGGTTACCAAAACAGGGCAGGAGCATCATGAGAAGGCGAAGTTCCTGATTCTCCAAAGACTGGTGGCCTTGGCCAAAGTGGCCACTAGGTTCACTCTGTAGGCCACGTGGCTGCCTTTGTGAAACCAGAGCCTGTGCCTTGGGCCAGGCACAATGTAATGAAATCCTGTCCACCCTTGGCAGCAGCTGCAGTTTTCAAGATGTTCTTGAAAGCACATTCCAGCTGGCCACTGTGGCTGCTTACTTCCTGTGTACTGAAGTGCCATAAATGTCCCTGTCAGGCAGCTGGTCCCTATCCCAAGGGCCTCGACATTTAAACTGACCACATGAGCTCAGGATCCCAGGATTCTTCTTTCCATCTTTTCCTCTTCTGGGTGATGCCACTAGATACTTACGCCGCAGAGTCCAAGGATGGGTGGGTGCTGGAGGCTAGAAGGAACTGGGCTGAGTTGTAGATTTTGTAAGGTGGGAAGCCAGCCACACAGGGCCCTCCGCTAAACTTTTTATGGGTAGCAGCATGGGTGCCCTGTGTGCGGCAGACCTAACCAGCAGGCTGCACTCTGGGCAAGTGGCATTCCTTGTACTTGACTTTGCTCCAGACAGTGCACTGGGCTTGCACCTGTATCTCCTCATTGGCATCTGGTGTACCTCGTGCATTCAGCTGTCCTGATGTGTTGGTTGGGCATGATTCCTTGGTCAGGAGAAGCACAGGGAAGGCTCTGCAGTGTTGGGGGCAGAAGATACCAGGGCACAAAATTCGGGAGATTATGAGAAGTGGGGAAACTGAGGCCCAGGTTTGGGAAGCACCTGCCTTAGCCCACTAGGGGCAAGAAGAAGCCAGAAACCAGTTTTTCCAGACCCAGAGTGCATGTTACCCCCAAGGTGACTGGAGAAAATCCTGGCAATGGACACTGAGGTCTTGATCATTGAGGCCTGATGGGCTTGTTCATCCTCAAATGAGTCTTAAAGCCAGGATATCAGTGATAAGCCCAATGGTCTTAGGGACATGGCCTTTGGCTGGGTGATTTTTTTGATAATTGCGGTTACTGTTCATGGTTCTGGAGCATTGGGAAGCCAAGCCCAAGGTGCCAATTGATGTGACATTGGAGAGGGCACACTTTTAGCTTCAGTGGTGAGGTCTTCCATATGTGTGCACCCAGCAAAAGAGACAAGCAAGTTCCCTTGGCCTCTCTATAAGGCAATAATCCCATTCCCAAGGACTCTGTTCACAGTACCTAACCACCTCTCAAAGACCCCAACTCTCAACTTTGTTACCTTGGAGACTGGAGATCACTGTCAAATTGGGAGAGTACAGGAAGTTGTCATTTTGGTCATAGTAGGAGGCCCTGGGAGATTGAGATGGGGTTAAGAAGACTGCCTCTTGGGACACCTGGGTTCAGAGTGGCTGCATCAGGGGACCCCCCCTGAGCAGCAAAGGTAGTCATCTCTCCCACACTTCCCGTCAGTCTTCAGAGCCTCAAGAGTTTAATCCCAGGCCTGGTTGGGAGGATATTCAAAACCTTGAGCCCTTGCTGGTGCGTATCTGTTGTTGTATGTGTAAGGAAAGCTGGGATTCCCGCAAGCGTGGATCAAAGATGTGCCTCCCAGGAAGGTGGCTGCTTGATGTCGCTGTATTCACTCTTTATGTTGCAAGCGGGCCCTGAGACTCCAGAGTGGACAGTATTCCTCTTCCCTGATAACTGACACTTGATGCTGTTCAGACACAGGGATGTGCCCATGTAAGCACCCCTGCCCCAACCATCCTCCATGTGGCTAAGTCCTGGTGAGTGAACTGCAAGGAGCTCCTGGGACTCCCTGGGGAAGGCTTTTTGTTCATGACAAAAATAGAGAGCAGAGACAGGTGCAGGACTCCTTGTCTTCTCAGCCCCACCTCACCCACGAACTTAGTGTTTAAAGTTGCAAAGGCCAACCTGGTGTTGCAAAGGGCCATAGGGTTAGGCACCAGCCAAGACGCTCACAGAGTCAGGGCATGGTGGAAACACTAGCACACTCAGGCTGCCTTTTCACCCAATATCTTACCTTTTGAGAGAACAAAACCCTTCATGGTGAGGCAGTGAGATGTTAGACTTCCTGTTTTTGGTAGCCTCATGTGTTAACTCCCAAAGAAGTCAAGTGACCTGATAGGGAGGGGAATGAATTTAGGACCTGGGTCTACACCCTAGCAGGATCCTGCCTTTGGGGCTTGTGCAGCCCCACCTGAGTCTCCACACGAACTCTTGTCTTCAAATGTCCTGTTCAGTGTTCTCTCTAGATCACTCTCCCAGCTCAAGGTCACCTTGTCTGTGGTTGTCTTTGACCATTTCCTTCTCTACCTTAGGATCTCATGGTCACCTGGGTACATAGCATGTTGTGTACATCTCATTTATAGCACCACTGGGGTTTAACTATTGTAATTAATCATGAGTCTCTTTGCTTTCTGTTTTGATCAGTTGGGAAGTAGACATTATATTCTGGTAGCAATCATATTCTAGCTTTGATGTTGGGCCAAGCTGACCTGGAGGATAAGTGTGGATAGGGAGGAACATCCTGCTGCTGGGCCTTGGGCTCTGCAAAGGCAAGAGCAGGTACATGGTCTCCCATTACCTGAATCTCTGCTTCCCACCCAAGACAGGTAAGGAGACTCGGAAGAAGCTTTCCCCCACTTCACAGGCCAGTGGGAAGCTAAGATAGCAGAAACACCAATCTGTTTGGCACTTCACTGGACTTTGGTCTGCATGCTTTGAAGGCAGAGCAGGGAGACTGGCAGGGGACCAGGAAAGGAGGGAATACCAACACGAGGGTTGTTCTAGAAAGGGCTAGAAGGGTCATGAACATTTTCTTAGGACTCTCCACCTGGTGGCAAAACAGGGAAGCATTTATCCTTTGGACCTCACAAGGGACTCCAAATTGTCCTTACCCCCTGAATGGGGACATTTAAGTACAGAGAGGTGCCTGATAGGAGCTTGCCACATGATAGTGAGCAAGAAGTGTGGCAGATGGTACACACCTGTGGCAGAAATGCCTGGCTGCCCTGCAGCACCTGGTCAGAGATTGCACGGAGTGGACCCCCACCACAGGGCCTGTAGAAAGAGGAGACCCTGGGGGTGTGCCTGATGCCCGGGAGGGCCTAGCCCACATGAAGAGCCAACAAGCATGTCTGAGTTGTGTATCCTTCACTCGTCCATCCAACCTGTGCTGCTCAGGCCAATGAAGGATTTCCTCCAAGCCAGACAGGGCTAGTCTGGGAGTCCAGCACAAAGTTTCTGACCTCTGAAATATCTGAAATCCCACAAGAAGGATGATTCAAACCGATCATAATAAATGAGCTTTAAGAGGAACAAGCACACTAAAGGAGGATTTCCTATGAGGACCGTGAGTAGAGGGGAGCAGCACCTGCGTCGTTAGAGCAGTGCGTGCATTCCATTCACTTGGTTGTTTCTGCATTCAGCACATGCCACGTGGGCGTCAAGGATGTGCAGGTTCTGTTCCAGTCCTAAGGACACAGCAGGGAACAAACTCTCTGCCTCCAGCAGGGTAGAAAACTGGTAAACAAACGCACCAGGAAGAGAACATGAAGCAGACTGCAAGAGAAAAGGAGGAGGGCTGAACTGTATTGACAGGGTGGAGGGACCATTTCTGGGGATGAGGCAAGGTCTTCTACACCTCCATGTCCCCAGGCCCCGGGCCCACCTGCAGTACCTCCCGGGTGAAGGACTCACACTCTCCAAACATCCAAAGGTCTGCTTCTTCCTCTCACACAGTCGTTCATTTCCTGCCCGCAGTCATTCACAGACGTGTGCATTGCTTGTTTTGTGTGTTGGTTATGAGTGTCAGCAGTGAACTATAGTGACAAAAATCCCTAAGCTCATTCAGCTTAAATTCTAGCCAGGACAGGAGAAGGTTAGGAAATAAAAACAAAAACCATGCATTTCCTGGAGCTGGTGCTTACATAGATCAAAGCGAAAAAGCAGGAGAAAGTGCCAAGGAGATGGCTGGAGGCAGGTGTGACCAGACTGGCCCGGGAGTGGCCAGGTGAACCCTGGCAGGAGGGAGGAGGTAAGGGTGAAGTCACAGCAGACCTTGTGATTATAGGGGAATTCAGAGAGCTGGAAACACAGGGATCCTGGCGTGTCTGGTAGGGCATCTCCAGGAGAAAGAAGCTTTTGATTTAGCGTCTTAAGGAGGATGTGGGTGGACATCACCCAGTCCCTAGGGCCCCAGGTAGAATAGAAAGACAGAGGGAGGATTTAGTCTCTCTCTTCTTGAGCTGGGCCATCCACCTGCCATCCTCAGGCACTGGGGCTCCTGGTCTCCAGGCCTTTAGATCTCCATGACTGACACCAGCTGATCCTGAGCTTTCTTGACTCCCACACTCACTTGAGCCAAGTCCCCTAACAAATCCCCTATTGTGTTCACCCACATCCCGTTGGATCTGTTTCTCAGGAGAATCTTGGCTGATACCAAGGAACTCAGAGGAAAAACATCACTCAAAAAAATGTGTACTTGCAAACACTCAACATGAGATGGGATTTCTAAGTATCAGGCTTGTAGTAGAGGGTTGGCAAATGGCAGACTCCCACTTCTCCAATTTGTGACCAAAGTAGAGCTTGATTTTATCTAAAGTCTTATTTTTAAAAAATGCAAGCTGTTTTGCAGCACAGTTAAAGAAACATAATCAATCTCATGGTGTCAAGTGACAGATGGAAAAGGAAACCAGGAAAGAATAAGGAATGGAAAAGCTCATGGGAAAATGCTGCTCGTGGAAGGAAGTCAGACATGGCCTTCCTCAGTGTCAGTCTAGGAAACTGGAGGGATTTGATCAAGATCAGTCCAGGAATAAATGTTCTGGAAAACTTCCTTTCATGGAATAAGGATGCAAGCAGAGTGAGTCTTTCTGCATTTAGAAATGGATGGAGCCCTATGCTGAAGGGCAGGGGAATGTATCCTGCAGGAACATGGGCCTGGGAGTGCATCAGGTGACTAAGAGGAGAGGGTGCAGCTGGGACCATCATGCTTCCCTTGATGGAAACCCTCAGATCATTTGCCATTGAGCTAGACCTGCATATGTCCCACACCCAACCCATCCATTCTCAGGCTTCTGTGTGTGAGGAATCAAAACCTGTACATATATACCTTCACAAAGATGTTCAATACAGTTTTATTCATAATAGTTCCAATCCAGAAGCCGCCAAATGCCCACGAATAAAGAAAAGAATGTGAAGTATCAAAAGACTTGAATAACCATCAGCAGTGCAGAAGGACAAATGCAGGAGCCAGTGTGTAGTGCAACGGGTTAGGTCATAGCTTGTGAGGCTGGCATTCCACCGGTTTGAGCCTCAACGACTCCACTTCCTATCCAACATCCTGTGAATGCCCTTGGGAAGGCTGTGGATGATGGCTGGAGTTCTTGGTTGCTGACTTTGGCCTGACCAAGACCTGGGTTTTGGGCATTTGGAGAATGAACCAATGGATGGAAGTTGTCTGTCTTGGCCTCTGTGTCTCTCCCTATCTCTTTGTCATTCTACCTCTCAAAAATGTTTAAATGTTTTTTAAAAGGAACCACGTGTGGGTATATGCAACATATGGGTGATAAAAATTATTTGTGCTCAAGAAGCCAAAAATGAGAGATGAAAGCTACATAATTTGTGAAGTAAAGGGTTAATGGACCCCTGCTGAGTGCTACTGGGGTTCTCTGGCCACTTAGATGGAGCAGCCCTGTTGTATTCTGTGAGCAGAGGCAGTACCCTGCATCCTCAGACCCTCTAGCCATGGATTCTACCAAGTGTAGGACAAAAACATGCAGAAGAAAATTTCATCTGAATATACACCAGGTTTTTTTCTCCCTTGTCATTGTTTTCCCTACAATACAATGTGCCAGTAATTCAGATGGGATTTGCCTTGCATTAGGTATAAGTAATCCAAAGATGATGCTTTACATCATGTGTAAAGAGAATACAGAGAATCATGTGTAAGAGAATACAGGTAAGTGATGTGAAATATCGCACCATTTTATATAAGAGGCTGGAGTACCTTCTGATTCTGATATCCACAGGGATCCTGGTACCAGCCATCTCCCAGAGATTCCAAGGGATAAGTGCATATATATCTCATGGTTCTCTCTTCCAGTTACCCTCTTTTGCAGCTTGACACAGCCATGGGACCCTGATGGAGAGCTGGTTTTAGAGTTGAATAACTGGAGGAAAGAACTCAGCACTGAATCTGTGTTTACACAGTTGTGTTTCGGTACAGAAAAAGCAAGGAACCAATAGCAACTGTGACAGCGACAGATATGAAGTCCTGCTACATGTGATTTGGCATTGATGGCTTGATAGGTCCTTCACTGGGCCATTCCTAGAGCAAGGTTTCAGTTGGTGCTTGCAGTAACCTACCCTCAAGAAAGGCCTGTTGGTCCTTGCAGCATGTTCAGTAGGACTCCCATATGAGTGAAGTCAATGCCTTCATCCAGCCACTGAAAGTAGACTCTTTCTCACACTATAAGCTACACTTGCATGTCCTTCATTTAGTCATATGGCAGCTTATTCTCCAGCCAGCTTGAGTCTAGAATCCAACTCCTCTTTTGTGTCATATACATCTCAACCTGATCTTTAGACACCACACAGCCTCAGCCTTCCCATCCCGTTCCAAATCATTCCTTCATACCTGCACTTGCTAAACTAATAGGCTCATTCTTTTACTCTCTGATTCTCACATTGACCATTGCAGACTATAGTCCAATTTAAAATATTGCAGAGTGCGAGTCCTAAAAATTGTTAGCGTGTTTTCATTCTTCCCCTAGAAAGCCCTCAATATCTGTTCCTTTAATTCAAAGTCAAAATCAAATCTGCACAAGTCTCCATATGGATGCCTAACCCCCAAGTAGTTGATAAGAAAACTGAACACAATGGTATGCAATGCATAGTTAGGATCTGTCTCAGAAGGCAAGGGGCATCTATTGACGTAACTGAATACATGAATGATATGCAGGAGGCATGATCATACTAATCAGTGCTGAAACAACAGCTGGTCAAGCTCAATATTATTGTATATTTTTTAAACGACTTACTAAAACAAATAGATAATATCCTAGTTTAGCCAGACTGCAGACTAAACACATAGAGAAAACATTGTGCTTGAGAAAAGCTACTTCTGGATCAAGAATGTAACAAGCAGAGCTGCTGTCATAACTACTCCACCTTCTAATTCTGAGGTTCTTGTTAGCACAGGAAGAAAAGCTGAATAGTGTTGAGGTTCCCATACCTTGCAGATGCTATGATAACGCATACAGAAAGCTCAGAACAGCAAACTCTAAGTCCTAAAAGGTAAAGGTAACTGCTTTGCAATGTTTAAGATATGTAGAATACAACACTCAACATTATCTATGCAATAATTCTACCATATCCTCAAAGTGCCAAGAATTAGAGACTAAGTATAAGGTACCAGTTTCTGCAGTCAGAAGAACTGCAAATTAGGAATTAGCTTATTAGAAAAAATGTAAGATATTCTTGAGAAAAATCTGAAACCGCAGGAAATGAAATACTGCTTATATCCATGAATCCAAACAATCTAAAGGCATTGATTCTGCATAAACTACCCTGTACATTCAAAGTATTCTAAGGAACTGATGTTTGAGTTAGCAGTTTAGATGATGATTAAGACATTTGCATTCCACGTAGGAGTAATTGCATTCCTCACCTGGCTCCAATTCCTGACTGCAACTGCCTGCCATGCAGACCCTGGGAGCAACAAGTGATGGTTCAAGACAATGGATTTCTGATATCCAAGAAAGAGAACTGACTTGAGTCCCCAGACGTCAATGTTAGCTATCCCTAGCCATTACAGGGATTTAAGGTATAAACCAGTAGATCTCTCTCTCTCTCTCTGCTTCTCAAACAAATCAACGATAATAATCCCTCAAAACACTATAAGATTTTATGAAGAACTTAATAACCTAATTCCTAGCCAAAATTATGGAAGAGAATATATGGTAAGAAGAAATTAAGACAATATTGGTAGAGACGAAAGTTGAGAACTTGCCCTCTCGGACATCAATATTTACTATGGAGTTACAGGAATTAAAATCATTGCTAATGTGTGAACAACACCAGTTATATAGGGAAATCTGATATTGTCATGACTGTTAAGAGTCTGACTTACTAGGTTACCTGAAAATGAATAAGTTAGTCTGCCACAGTTTTGTGATCCTTGGCTGAAGACATGAGAACCATCCCAGCACATGCCCTGCCCAGGTTCACAGCCAAAGGACAGCGCATTAACCACTCCAATAACAATAGTCAGAACATCAGTGTTGATGCTGCTTCCTGAAGTCCCTGTTCCTATGGAGCAACATTAACAGGACAGGGTCATATCTGCATCCACCCTAGGGTAACTGATAGGAGAGAAATTTCTAGTTGAAGAAGCCCTGATTTCTCTTAATGCCCAGAAAATCTGTATGACTCATGCCTTAGAGGGAGATGTAATTTTCATTACTCTGGGCAGTCGATAAACCTGCCTTTGCTCTTCTCAGAGGCACAACCTCTGCCGGTATTTCCAGGGCTGTTTCTGGTACCAACATCCTTGACAAGATAGTCACAAACAATCTTTATCCACAAAATGTGCAGAAATGCAAAAGACACATGGAGAATTATTTCCCAACAGGCATGTGGTAGATCCAGCATCACAAATCACTGGAGAGAGGATGACTTCTTTAGTAAGTTATGTTAAATTATAGTAACATTTTGTGCAGAAAAAAAAGCCAGAATCCTTGGGGCCAGTGATGTGGTGTAATGAATGCAACTTCCACATGCAGCACTGGCATCATATATGGGCTCACATTCAAGCCCTGGTTGTTTTAATTCTGATCAATTCCCTGCTAATGTTCCTGGGAAGGCATCTGAAGATGATCCAAGGACTTGAGCCCTAGTGCCCAGGAGGGAGACCTGGAGAAAGCTTTTGGCTCTTGGCTTTGGACCAACCCAGCTCTAGACATTTTAATCATTTGGAGAGTGAATCAGTGGATGGAAGTTCTCCCTGCCTGTGCTTCATCCTCATTCCTCTTTGTCTCAGTCTCTCTGCCTTTCAAATAAATAAACCTTATTAAAAATTTAAAAATAGAATCTTTGTATCATTTATTCTGTAAAAATAAATATTGAATAGTTTAAAGATAGATGTAAAACTTAAGAGTAACAGTTTAATAGGAAATTGTGGAAATTATTTTCTTACTTTGTAGCATAAATTCTTTCTTAAATAAGGCTGCAAAACCACAAATTATGAGCATAAAATGGATAGATTGATGACAGAATTAAAGATGGAATTTTATTGACCAAAGTACAACTTAAAAAATCATAACAGAGGTATATAATTTGGGGAGAAGATTAAAATCAGCCAATGACTACTAAGTTGTTGAAGTAATTGCTGCAAACCAGGAAGAAACCAGAATAGAAAAACAAATGAAAAAAATGGGCAAAAGACATGAATAGGCAATTTACAAGAGAAACTCAGATGGCAAACACACTTTGGAGAGGTGCTCACACTACTGAGAGAGCAAAGAATTGCAAACTTGACTGAGGTATTACTGATGAGAAGCATTAGGATGGAGAGGATGCAGGACAAACACAAACCTTTGCATTCAGCTGCAGAAATTGTGTTATCATTTGAGAGGGTTCTATAGAAACAGTAAAACTCAGGTATTTATGACCTATGACCTTGTTTTCCTGCCCCAGGGTATTGTTGAAACAGAAAATTACAACAAATATAGGTGTTGTGTTTTTCAGATTTGGATCAGCTTTTATTTACAATTCTATAATCACGCCCAAAATTTGGGAAGCAGAACCAAAAATGGTTCAGAATGTGGTACCCCACAATATGAGCAGAGTTTAGTTAGAGCCAGAGAAGAGTAAGTAGTAGTAGAACAGTGAGGTGAGGTACTGTAACTGCGTACTTGGCTTTAAGTTGCCTCTGTCTCACTTGAACAGGATTTGAACACTTGGCTACTAGTGACTGGTTGCAATCTGCTATAACAGCAGATTGTATTCTGTTTACACATCAAGTTACAGCTGACCATGTCCAGAGAAAACTCAAGTCCAGATTTGCGCTGTATACAGAGGCAACTTTAAGCCACGCTTAAACAAATTGACTGTTAACTATCTCAGACTGAGTCTTGCACCTTACACACACCCATAAAGAACTATACTTGAAGACTGCTGGGCCGGGCCTCCTTTCCTTGCCTGGTTTCCCTCAACCCACTCTCTACGATGCAGTTCCAACTCAGTCCTCTAAGATGCTTCTGCACTCCCCTCATTGATTCTGTGCACCTATTGCGTGATGCTGCCCTGATGCTGGGCTCCACTTTGTCCACGTGCCTCTTGTATTGTTTATGCATAGCTGGATTAGGTGCCATCTGCCATCAGCTTGGGAGTTCCTTTAGGCACTGCGGGGATTTTATTCACCTTGCATCTAAGGCTCCTACTCTACCTGGTGCAGAACAGGCGTTCAGCTGGGCAGATGAGTCAATCTGTCAAAGTCAGGGCCTGCTGTATGTGTAAGGCAGACCATCTTCCCAGAGCTCAGATTCTGCCCTCTTCACAGCTATCTTGGCTGGTGTGATAAGGGCAGGAAAGACTGTTCCAGTCTCAGAACGGCTGTCTACTGTCAGGAATTCCATGCATTCACCCAGGGCGGATTCTGCTGGAGTGAGCCTGCCAATAGCCAGGCTCTTTGGAAGAAAGAGCTGGCTGTCAGGCCAGGATGTGAGACTACACTCAACACAGCTGGTGTTTGTCAGCCACAGGCCCTGCCTCCCTGCTAAGCCTCAGCTCTCCCTAACCATCCCCCTCTCCCCCACTCCATATTCAAGAATGTGGGGCCTGGCTCCCTCTGGACTCCAAAAATGCCTCAGGCAGGGCCCTGTGAAATCCTAACCTTTCCTTCTGCCTTGTTCCCTCTGCATCACCACCTTCCTCGTAAAATAATTTATACAAGTGGAAGGAGAGTGGGGGAAAATCCAGTGCAGGAATACCATATGCAGAACAACATCACCCAAGCTCTCTCAAGTCCCGGGAGCTGCCCTGGGCCATTTGGAAGACGCATTAGCTAGATAAGTATTAACAGAAGGGCTATCTCCGAAACCTTACCCCAACTACCACCTTTTATGGAGCCCCCAGGAGAACTTAAACACCAGTCCATTACTCTAATGTCTGGGACAGGCCTCATTTTTTTTTTCTTTCCTATTTTTCCAGCCCTGGTAAGTTTCAAGCATTCCAGAAAATTGATGTGCATGAACCCTGGGTACCACTGAGGGCCAGAACTTTTGGGACAGTATCTGAAGGAAGCTTGATTCTGGGTGGAAGCTTGAAGTGAGGCACCTGCATCTTTCCTACAAGGTCAAGCAGAAAGAACTACATGCAACTTTACAGATTTATCATCCACTTCTTCTACTTGCTTCAGAACCCAGGGTACCCAGGAGACATGAAGACCCGAGTTTTGCCTCTGCCCTTGACTTTCTCTGTGACTTTGGCAGTAATGGAACCTCTCTGGTTCCCAGACTTGCCATCTGCACAAAGGAAAGAATACCAAAGTTGTTAAATCACCTTTTGGGCTCCAATGGTGGCCGACTGCCAAGGACGTAGGTTGCTGGATGAGTGGTTGTTGAGTGACGATGTAACTCCTCCAAGTCTCGGTTTTCCTGCTGTATTAAAATGGGCTGTACAGGATGCAGCCTATGAGTTGAAGTGAAGATAAGGAAAGACTTTCTACACAAAACACTCAGAGCTGTCCTTGGGGCTTCTACACTGAACAAGGATCTAGCCTTGTCACTGTAATTGCTTCAGTTCCATAACTTCTCAAAGAGTCCCATGTGTCTTTGGGGCTTCAGACCCTTTTGTCATGCTTTGCGTGCCAGCTGAACCTATTGACTTTACAGTGATGCCTAGCATTATGTGGAAGGGATTCGCCCACAGAGGGTACATTGTGCCTCTTGTACACACTCTCTTGCTTTTTTTCCCAACCTGAAGGAAGCAGTTGCCATGCTGTGTGTCTTCCTAGGCAGAGACTCACACAGCAAGGCACCAAGAAAGCTTTCCAGTCTGCCTGCCAGCCTCCAAAGCAATGGACCCTCAACAAAACCCACCTGCATGAGCTTGGAAGAGGATCCTGCTCAGTTGAGCCATCGAGTGAGACCAGACCACAGCCCCAGTCTCCTCATGGGGTGCAGTCTTGGAGAGTCAGAGAAGCCAGCATGAGGCAGGTCTGGCTTGCTGACCCAACTGAGAGGGAGCCCAGTGGCTCTTCAGCTGTGTGTGCATGATCCAGTCAACTATAGGTGGGAAATAGCTGGAACAAGAAGGACCTCAATACTGGGCACGCACGGATTATTGCTTATTCCTTGTGAATAATGTAATGTAACCATGGTTTGCATATCATTTACATTGCATGGGATATTATAAGTAATATGGGGGTGGTTTAACATATCCGAGACCAAGTACGTAGGCCATTTGCAACTACTTTGCAAAAATTCCCATACAGGGAACTTGAGCACCAGTGGATCTGTGTATCTGTGTAGTGGTCCTAGAGCAGGTCCACTGGGAACACTGGGGGATAGCTGCACATTTCTTGCTTTAAGCCACCAACATTTGGGGGTAATTAGTGATGCAACAGTAAGCAACCATGGCAGACTTCTTCCAGCTCCTGTATAGTCTTTCCAAGGCAATTTCATGAGTCAGCTTATTTCTAGGATCTCTTTGGGACACCCCACCAGGAACTACAGGTTAGGATAAGCACTATGTACATGATTCCTACTCCTGGCAAAGTCCTACAGCTTCTGCAGGTGCAGCACACAGAAGGCAGGGCAGGTCTTTGCCTATTTGTGTGTGTGGTAAAAGTACAGCGTCACAGCAAAACATTCATTGGGGCTTGTGAGGGTGTGTGGTGGACACACTTTAGACTGTTTTCTTGCCAGTTGCTGGATACTGGCTGTGGTCATGGAGTGACACTATGGAAACCAACAAATGCCTTATAAACACAGGTTTCTGTCTGTTTCGAAGTGTGATGTTGAACAGCTGCCCACATACCCCTCAAGTTCATCCTTAGAGGCCATTATCCCAGGAATCCCAGGAAAACTCACCATGTAAGCCATCTTTCTGGCTTGGGATGGAAACTGTAGGCAATGAAGCTCCTTAGAGTGCCTTCTAGCTCTATGTTCTAAAGTCCAACCAACATGTCCAAATGTTTGGAATAGCATGGTTTGTGCTGTGGGCCTAGCTTTCCCTTGTGGATTGCTCCTGGGCCATTGAACCTCCTCCAACTGCTTTGCTAGCCACAAAACCAGGCTGTTACCAAGTGCTAGTGCAAGTAGCAAGCCTTGGGCATGGCAGGCAGGGGTGTTAGTTACGCACACAGGGCCTTGCTCTCTTTCTTTCAAACTGGAAAGAGAACTGGGTTTAGGTCAGGGATGCAAGGCCCCCATTCAGGCTTGAATGCATGCACAATGGTCTATGATTATGTGTCTCTCTCCAAGCTCATTTCTCCATCCTGGCATCATACAGCACTAAGGAATGAGACTTCGGTTGCTTGGGTCAAGCTTGGAGGCTGCTATACACTTTTTTATTTAAGTTAAAGATTTAAAAGTTTTTATTTGAAAGGCAGGGTTACAGAAAGAGAAGGAGAGACAGAGACATATTCCATTTGCTGGTCCACTCTCTAAATGGCTGCTATGGCTAGAACTGAGCCAATCTGAAACTGGGAGTCAGGAACTTCTTTTGGTTCTTCTATGGGTGTAGGAGTCTAAAGACTTGGAGCCATCCTCCACTGCTTTCCCAGGTCATATGCCTGAAACTGGATCAGAAGTGGAGCAGTTAGGACACAAATCGAAGCTTGTGTGCTGTGCTGGTGCTTGAAGGTGGAAGCTTAGCATCCTACACTATGGCACTGGTTCCAGAAGCTGCTGCCCATTTGAATGTCACTGGCCTCAGTGTCCTTGGCATCCTCACCATCCAGGTGAGAGGACACAAGTGAGGCAGCCTCGGTTTTGAGCATAAGCATTTCACCAGGTCAATAGGACACCAGCAAAGCTTCAATGGTCCTCATTGCTGCCCCTGAAACCTAGTGTGTGCTCAGGAAGTCACCTTTGGATAAATGAAGGAAGTAAAGGCTGTGAGACATCTCAGGCAATTGAAATGGCCACATTCCTCTGCACCCACTTTATAGAGAAAATGATGGGTTTCACCATTGCTCAACAAGTGGGTCTGCTGAGCTCCCAGGCCCATCTCCCTGGCACCTCATCCTGCTCCAGGATCCTCTAGGGCCTGACACTTCTCTCAAATCTCAGATGCTGGCCAAATTTCAGAAGACTTCAGACTAACAAGGCATGTTGCAGGTCTGGCTGGAAGGAGACAGCTTGCAGGGTAGTTGATGAAGATTTTATTTCTGTCTTATTTATTTATTTATCTTTTAACATAGAGGAAGTCCCATGGTGGTGGCAGGAATGGTCCATACACAAAGGACTTGGGGGCAGGCTGCTGTGGGGGTGGAGTTGAGGGGCAAAGTTACAAACCTGCTGGTCCTTGTTAAAAAGAACAGAGCTGCGTTCTCCTCTCCCCCATACCCCAGGGCTTGGCAGGCTTCACTCCCCCCCACCAATTCCGCCGCCCCTGTTTTTTCCAGAACCCCTGGTTTTATTTTATAATCGAACTCCCTGCAAACTCCCTAGCTACACGGCTGACTTTTTACAGCCGCGGAGTGGAGAATGACTTCATCTGGGTGGATTTATGGGTCACAGCAGCGGATGGAGCAGAGGAACTCCAAGGAGTAAGTCACAGCCAATCCTGCTCCCACCCTGCTGTGATGACTTTCCCAGCCACCTTTCTCACCCTGCTGGGGCCAGAGGCTTGCCCCACATGCTCTATGGACTTGCAGCTGAGAACAAGGTGCCTGCTGGAGCTGACATGAGCTGGGCTCATCCAAAACCCAGGAATCAGTGCCTCTGCGAGGCACTTCTTCTAGGAGGGATAAGCTGGTTGTGGTGACTGCTTCACAAGTGACTTGCTGGCACTAGGAGCCCTTAGGCAAGGGCCCTCACCTCAGGGAACATTGGCCTGGCAGCCTTCCAGGTGCTAGTCTACCTTCTGACCTGATTTCATCTTTGCTTTATTAAAACAGGCCTTCAGGAACTGATCCTGTGTTCTAACATGGGTGCCTTTCCCTGAGCTATTTCCTGTATTTGGGACACCCTCTAGATGCTCTTTGGCTTTATCTCCTGGAAGTCTGAAGACCTTCCCTCAGGGCCACACAGCCCACCTTGCAACACCCATTAGGGATAACTGAGTGCTGGCTGAACTCTGGAACAACAGCAGAAAAGTCCTGCATCCTTGTCATCTTAATTTCCTGTCCCTGTATCTGGGGACAGGGCTGGTGCTCCGAAAGGCTCATCACACCAACTAGCAAGCCGTTAGCTGATCCCAAGATCCTAATGTTGGAGAAAACCAAAGAATCCTTGAATTGGCCAGGGCTAGGACACGTGCTGATGGAGGCATTCACTGTTGGGAGGAGCCTGCAAGTACAAAGTTGAGAAAGGGCAACTCCTTGCCTTTCACAGCTCTCATCTCACACTTGTCCTACTCTGACCCTGGCTTCTCTCCAGTCTGGAAGCTCTCACAGGTGATGCTGGACTATGTACAAAGCTGGGGCCTTAGGAAGACCATGCTTGAGGCTCTGCCACCTATGAGCTCTGGCCAGGATCTATATTTAATGCTTCAATGCACAATGATGCATCAACCTGCCCCTCTCCTTGCATGAAGAGTCAACCAGCCTGACACTGGGTCTGGCAGGAGGAAGTAGGTGACAGAGGGATCTGGAAAGAAGGTGTATCTGAGTGTGACCCTTGATTCACTTACAATGGGGACAGGCCCTGGAGTTTCCGATGTTAGGAAATCAGTGCTTCATGCTTCTCACGGAGGAGGAGATGAAGCCGGTAAGCTGAGCATCGACTCGCCCTTCATGGTGGGGCCTTCAACTTGGGTCTCCAGGCAGAGCACACTAGGGTCTGACTGTGAGAAACAGAACAGGATTACCAGGATATTAGAGCCCTGATGGACTGACGACTGAGCTAGACATTGAACTCTAAGAGGGAGATTCTCAGCTGAAAGAGAAGAGGCATCAGCATACACAAAAGAGTGGGCATGCAGAGACTCCTGGTGGTTCTGTGTGAGAGCCAGCAAGCAGGTGTGGCTAGCAAAGGAGAAATTTGGGAACTGATGAAAGAAGAACTGAGGAATTAGATCATGGATTATCCACCTTCTGGTTTGACATTGTCCATTGAGGTGGTGAGTGTGTATTAAGTGTGGGTGCTGGTGCACATGTCGGGGGCATGGTAGAGGATGCGGCTGTAGTGTAGGTCAGTTATGATATGGTCAGGCAGAGTTGGAGATGTTTTAGGGAGTGCTAGGTGGGTCTTTGGTTTTGTATGGCTCAGGTGGAAACTTGGTCAATTGGATTGATGGGGTCAGGGTCTTTAGGGTCACTCTCAAAGGAATTTGAGTAAGTCCTTTCCTGTGGCTCCTGTCCCCAGAAACCCAGATCAGCTATTATGGGTTACTAGCAGCTCAGGCTCTGAACAGCAGCACCTGCTGTATGTCAGCACCCTTGGGGACTGAGGGAGCTTGCAAGGTCAGGCTGGGACTACTTTGGACTTCTCCCCTAATCCCTCTCCTGCCAGCTTTGCCTCTCCTCATTAGCATTGCCCCCAGAGAAAGCCATTGCCACCTGCAGCCTTCTACCCATCCTTGCCGTAGCCCGACTCACTCAGCCAGGAATACTGCCTTGTGCTCTCAAAGCACCTCGGATCCCCTGCCTGCCTTGCTCATCCCTTTGGAATCATCATTTTAAGAAAGCCACACTGTGCTGTCCTTCTTCAGTCCCATGGAGATCTGAGCTCTCGCCGCCTCTGGCATATTTGATCAGCTTTCCTCCCCTTCTTGCCGACTGTCAGGAAAATTGGAATCAGACTCAAACCTGTAACGAGATTAATGTTCTAAAGACAAGCGTGTAGCACAGAGTGGAATTGGGGCTGCCGCTCTTTGATAATCTATTCAACTCATTTGGTTCCATCGTTAATAGACAGCTGTGTATTCTGTGATGATTACAATATATATTAATCAAAGACACGTTATGCTGAGAGTTGAACATTACACTTTTATTTTTTTCCCCTTTGCAGAAAAATAAATGTTCTGTCATTCAAAGACAATGAGAAAGGTGTTTAGATCCATGGAAAACAAGCGACCAGTGTTGTTTTTAGAGAGTCAGCCCTGAAAACAGTGGAAAATTGTTGTAAATGCCATGCTACCATTTGGTTACCAAAAGCAATGATGAGAATAGGGGTGACCTAGGCTGCAAAGTGGCCGGAACTTGCATCCTATTCTCCAAAGAGAGGTTACCCTCCACCCTGCTCATCCCCTACTCCCAGCAAAACAAACCTGAGACATTCCTTGGCCAAGGACTTAAGGTTTCTCTCAGCAGTAGCCAGGTGGAATCTTACGTGTAATTAGCACTAGAGAATCTTCAAGGTCACGAAATCAACCAATGCCAACTGGATGCCTTGCCATTTAGTACGAAAATGAGATGCCACAAGTCCTATTTTTTTCCGCTCCCCTGCTCAGGCCTGGGGCCATTTAAAATGTCAGGCAAATGTGCATCAGAAGGGAAGCAGGAAGTCAGCGTAGGGACAGGCCCTTCTGAACTTGGACTTGGAGGTGGGACAGTGTTGGACCATCTTCCTAAGACTTCCCAAATGCCACAACCCCAAATGTTTAAATTTCAAAAGACCAAAATCATTAAGATGCAGCATTTAAACTTATTTATTGATTTATTTGAGAGACACAGAGAGAAGCAGACAGACAAATGAAGAAAGCTCTTATCTGCTGATTTGTTCCCTAAAGCCCACACATCCAGGGACAAGGCCACAATGAAGCCGGGAGCCAGGAACTTAACTCAGGTTTCCCACAACGGGTGACAGGACTCCATGACTTGAGACACTGTCCACTGCCTCCTGCGATCTGCATCAGCAGGCAGCTAGAGTCGATAGCCAAAAAAGAGGATTGAACTACTTACTCTAATGCAGGATGCAAGTGCCTTCATCAAAGTCCTCCCTGGTAGGCTCAACACATACCCTGAAATCTCGAAAGTTTAAAATCTTACATGATTAAAATCTCCAAAATAGGGCCCAGCGGCGTGGCCTAGCGGCTAAAGTCCTCGCCTTGAATGCCCTGGGATCCCATATGGGCGCTGGTTCTAATCCCAGCAGCTCCACTTCCCATCCAGCTCCCTGCTTGTGGCCTGGGAAGGCAGTCAAGGACAGCCCAATGTTTTGGGACCCTGCACCCGTGTGAGAGACCTGGAAGAGGTTCCTGGTTCCTGGCTCTAGATCGGCCATTGCACCCACTTGGGGAGTGAATCATCGGACGGAAGATCTTCCTCTCTATCTTTCCTCCTCTCTGTATATCTGACTTTGTAATAAAAATAAATAAATCTTTAAAAAAAACACAAAATCTCCAAAATACAGTTTCAGATGAAGTAATTTTTAAGAATTCTCTAAAAGACATTTATTTGTGTTTTTACAGGGGATTTATTTTAGAATAAGTATATAAAGCATGACAAAATGCTCCACAGAGTGCTGTGCAGAGTAAAACAGGCAGGAATGCACACATATTTTTGCATGCACAAGTGCTCCGGTGTACTGACAGTCATGTAGGTGAAAGTTATGAACAGATGATCTATATCCATAAAGAAACAGGTGGAAAGCGGACATGTGTAAATGCCTGTCTTTTACGATCAGTAACTGCACACTCAGCTTTCTAGTTGCAGCCTTCTGAGACGTGATGGTGAACAGCCTCACCCTGAGCTTGAGAGTGAGAGCCACAATGAATCCCAGTCACGTGCACCATCCCCCAAGGACAGAGAGCTCCAGAACTTTATCTTTCATAAACGCAGGTAGGCAAGGACATGTCTTCCTTCGGTATACTCAGTGCTTACTCGTAAAGTCAATTCCGTGCTGATGTGCTTTTGGAAAAGGTGAATTTATCCCCTTGAAAGAGGGGGTGACACCAAGAGAGCTGCATCCCAGTGAATAGCTGCTTTTCTAGTTTTCTAGGGTGTAGCCGTCCTTCAAGAACACACCCATTTGTTCTCCACGTGGCACAGCTTTGTCTGAAATCCTTCTATGCGATGGTACATACCCTCATGGGCATGCCCCATTGAATTCCCCCATCTTCTGTGCCGTGTGTCCATGTGGCTTTAGGGGCAGGAAAACACATTCTCTCAGACACAGACCACAGTTTTGGTTGAAAATCACACTTGAGACCCAGCGCCTATGCCTTTGTGCAAGTCTCTTCATATCTGACCAAGCACATAATTATGCTCCCAGTGAGCAACTTCACCGGCTTCTTCAGGCAAACATGGCTTTCATTCATCAACAGCTCCTGGAATTTCATCAGCTGGATGCCAAAGCAGACAAAATGAGGCACATTTTAACTGAAGTTTTCATTCTTGTCATATGGCATGGCCAATCCTTGCGTCTGAATCTTCTGCCAAATGCATCAGGCTGAACGGAAACAGCAAACTTCATTGGTAACATTTCAAAATTCACATTTAGCATCTTTGGCTGCACCTAATTCCAAAACTATCATTATGTTTAGGAATCAAATGAAATCTATTCTCTTCTGGAAAGTCACCAAGTCTTCAAATATGTTTCTGAAGTGCTTCTCTTTTTTTACTCATTAATACAAAAAGAAGCAGGTGAATTCTAGAGATTAAAGACTCAACAGGGACCTGAACCATACATATTTGATTTGAAAAAAGGAAAGAGTGCGGACAGTTTTGGAAATGCTGCCACTAGTTAAGGGAAAAATGGAATCGTTTGTGATTTTATTTTGCATTAGAGGTAGTGGCAAGTATAAGTCTGTCTTCTTTGAAAGCCAATCCCTTTCAGAGAGTAGCTCATCGTATGATATGTTTTGTACTACTGGGGAACCTCAGTGTCAGCCCTTGGTGTCTGGCTCAGAAGATTGCTGAGTTAGTGGAATTCTTTTTAAGGCTCAGAAGAAGGGTGTTTTTGAAGACAAATGCAGTGCCACGCGCCAAGGGACAGGCATACACAGTTGTGCAATCAGACAACCGTGCACAATGAAAACACACTCTTTCCTTCCCCAAAATTCAGCTTTCCTTTTATCTCATCCAACCTGTTTTTTTTTTCTTCAATCAGTTGTCAGGATTTCAGTTTCAGGATTGTCAGGATTTGGGTTCAGGGTCTGGAGTGTGGTCAGCATGGAAGTTTCAGGGAAAGGTTGGCCTCTCTGGCACAGGGTCCCAGCATCTATGTTGCTGCCTCTGCAATGGAAGCAACAGTGCTGCAGATTCATTAAGGGAACAGACAGCAAGGGCTCAAATCAGCAATGATTGTGGAGTCCCCTGCAGAGAATTGTACCACTGAGGAGCTGGTGATGAGAGGTCTTGGTTTAAGCAAGAAGTCTGGCCTCAGAGTTGCCTTCAGTGTTGAACCTGCTGCTTGGGAGCAATGTAACTTTCAGCAAGACTTTGCCCTCTTTCTTTCCCATTTCTTCATACTTAAGTCATAACAATAAAAGTATAGGCCTCTTCGGGCCCATAATGTTGTATTTCAGGCTATTAAATGAATTCATATATGTGTTCTAAAATAGTATCACTATTATTTGAGAGGCTGAGACAGAGAGAGTGAGCTCCTATTTTCTGGTTCACTCCCCAAATGTCTTCAATGGCTGGGGCTGGGCCAACCTGAGGCCAGAAGCTAGGGACTCGATTTGGTCTCCCATGTGAGTGGAAGGGACCAACCTTGAGTCAACCTTGCTGCCTCCAAGGCTCTGCATTATCAGGAAGCTGGAATTAGGAACCCAGAGTCAGAACACTAACCCAGACATGCCTTTATAGGACATGGGCACCCTAACTAATGTCCTAACCCCTAAATAAATATCCACTCTTGATTTATAAACCAGTTAGGTTGTGCTTGGACTGAACTAGTACTATCTATCAGTTTGCATCCTTGCTGATTAAAACCTCAGTGGAATCAAACAGGCCGAGGAGAACACAGAAATCTCGGGTCCAAGTCATCTTGTTACAGTACAGATCAGCCCTGTGTTGCTCAGTCATCTATCCAGCGTCAATTGTGATGTCAGCACTTCAGTGATGCACAAAAGCCAATGGCTAAATGAACATCAAAGGCAAATCAGACCATGTGACAGCAGGACTTGGGATGGGAACATCCTGAGTTATGCAGCTGTCACCTCATGGTAAAAGGAAGGACACATCCCTTGTCATTAGAGGCTGCCACTCTTTCCTAGGGCTGAGATCTAAGAGGAATGCATCACGTGGCTCCTAAGTCAGTTTCCAACACTGGAGTGGATCCATTTTCTGATATCAGCTAACCAGAGGAGGGTCAGAGTATCTCCAGCCTTGGGTGAGTGTGGGCTGGGTCAGAGCAAGACCTACAGGAATGAGATCAACACAGCTGGGTTTTGCAGTCATCTTCTCAGTGTTCTGACCAAACACAGGCATTCTTAGAGTACAGGTTCTTCACTTGTTTCAGAAAATCAGACAGAAAAAGAAATTGAAGGTCTTTTCTCCCTACCCCCTAAAAACTACACCTGCACTCATTACTTCTTACACAGTTATGATAGGGTTGCTGGGAGGTCACCTGAGTCATATTTGCTGATCTATGAACCCCTCGGGAATCTATGAAGCACAGACCAAGAACTGCTTAGAGAGGAGGCTGGAGACACTGCCCTGTGGACATTGTGTGTGGAAACAGCTGGTCCTGTTGCTAACCACCAGCTCCAGGGTGAACTGTTGGGTTGGAGCTTGGTGTATGAATAGTGTCCGTTGTTGATTCAAAGACAATTTAGGTTGTTTGAATTTAAATGGGAGGGCTGTTTAGACAGCCTCCTTCCCAAGGAGGCAGGAGGCAGACTTGGCCACCTGGGAATGCCACCAACCCCCTTGGGGAACAGCTTCCTGAGCCTTGGTTCCAGGAAACAGAACACAGCAGGCGCACTTCTAACGGGCCCTGGCCATGCTGTGCCACGGCAGAGGAACTAGGGTCCTGCTTATAGCAGTTTCTGACCTTTCTGTCCAGTGCGGGCAGAAGCTACTTCTGGTGCCTGGGTGTGTTTTTCCAGTCAAAGAATCTCTCACCATCCTCATGGATATGAGGCTTGCACCTGCCAAACCTGAAGACTAGTTTGGATGTGGCAACGATTTCTTGCTGTTCTTTCTGATGAGAATTGGATAGTGCGTGAATGCTACTTTCCTTCCTGGAGGGAACCCTGGCAGTGATCGAGTAAGTACACTAGGAACCTTTCTGGGGTCTCATCAATGCCCTTACCTGCAGCCTCCAGCAGGTAACAACAAGACGACTCAGCCTCTAACAACAAGACGACTTCTGTTTTTGGCTCAATGGACAGTATCCTTCCCACCCCGTAAAACGTCTGTCAAACCCTGCCGGCTTGGTGAAGCCTAATGAGGGTGCATCTACAATCCTAGGGCCTCACCACAAACCCTGTGCCTGCTCTGCAATCCTGTATCTGCAATCTTAGGGTTCCACCACAAACCCTGTGCCTGCTCACCAACATGGGAAGGAACTGTCAAGAGGATTTAACACACACTATTTTAGGTCAGCCTGCCTGCACCCACCTCCAAGCAAATTCCCAGGCCAGTGGCAACAGAACTGATGAGGATGACTCCTTGACAGTCTCCCAGCACCCCACATCCTCTTATCTCAGCTCATCATCATCATAGTTCTGTGACAATGACATCTGTTTGATTGTGGAGTTGATTCACCTCCAGGGGACAGGCTCCTTTGAGGTCACAGGGAGAGGAAGTGGTAGCAGCTCTTATCACAGAGTCTGTGTCTTGGACCTTCCCTCTCCCCTTTTCCTTCTGTATCTGGGATGGGGAAAAGAGAGGGAGCCGCTTCTAGACACCAAACTACATCAACACTTGGAGATGGCCATTTGATGTCATCTTAGAAATCCTAATGTGGAGAAGAATGTTCTGAGGGTATTGCTTAAGCGTTTTTGATAGTCCTGAGATGTTCTTAGTTTCATTGTTCCAGGGATGAGAAAATCTTTCCAAGGTCTGTTGGCTGACAAAATCTATCTTAATGCATTCACTTGCCCAGATGCTTGTTGCCAAAGCGTGGCCGGGAGAGTTGTCCAACCTGTTCTGCTTTCCATCCTTTGGCATGTCACTCAACATCTTCTGTAAACCTAATGGAGCTGGCTGTCATTCTCCCTATGTGCATCTGGACATGCTGTCCAGTGCACAGGCATCAGCAATTGAGGAGGCCTAGTCCTGATACATTCATACCAAAGTAAAGACACAGATCTTGTGGCTTTTTTCTATGGCTGGAGTTTTGAGTCCAGCAGTCCAGTTGGAGGATCTCCCAAGAAATCTTGCCTGGGGTGGCCTCAGACTTGTCTCTGGTGTGTGCCAGTTAGTGTGGGATCTGGTTCAGTCTATCACACACATCAGACTATGCGCACAGTAGTGATTGCATTCACCTGGTCAGCTCTGTCCCCAGTCCCATGTCGTATGCAAACTAATGGGTGCTTTGGCCTAGCCCAACCTAAATTATCACAAATGCAACTCTCATTTATACCAAGGGGAACTGCAGCTTAGTTGGTGCAACCCCCAATAACTTTCAACAGGACCACCCCAAGCCCTAGTTTCTGTGCATGACAGTATGTGCAACAGGCCAGTCTGGTCTGTCCTGTATCCCATCTGGCTCTCATATTCACCTACAGGTGCTGTAGTTAGCTTAACTCATTCCACTCCCAGACAAAGATCACAGGTATGCTGACAGATGCTGCTGCCTTATCCAGCCTTGCCCAACCCAGCCCTGGCTCTTATGCCTACCAGCAGGAACTATAGTTCAGCAAAAGAGGTCCTAGAATTTCTACACTAAGCCCACCCACAGCCCCAGATCTTGCACTTCCCAGGGAGTGTTGCAGTCCAGTCTGATATGACTTGCATCCAGTCCCAACACTTGCCAACAGATGCTGCCACAAAGCCTGGCTGGCCTACATTCATCATGGCTTTTGCATGTACCAGTGGATGCAGTGGCTAGGCCTAGCCTGGCCTCCCCCAAACCCAGCTCATATGTAGACCAATGATTGTTGTAGCCCTGCCCTGCTTGGTCTACCTCCAGTCCCAGCTATCACAACAAGCAATGGAATCCGTGATCTAGTAGGAGAGTCCCTGTAGCTCCCTTACCAGGCTCACTCCAAGCCTGAAGTCTTACTTGTGCAGGTGGGTGCTGTAGCCTAGTGTGGCATGGCCCACCTTACCTTAGCATTCTCCAGTGGGTGCTGTATCCTGGCTCTGCTCCACCTGCCCCTAGTCCCAGTTCATGCTTGTGGGTGCTGTAGCCTAGCCCAGTCTTGGTCCTAATGTGAACTGGAGAATGTTGTATCCCAACCTAACCTGGCCTGCATCCAATCCTGACTCTCACACCTGCCGGTGGTGCTGTAGGCTGGCCCAGCCTGGCTCACTGCCAGACCTGAATACTGAAGCCCAGCCTGGCCTGGGCTGCCCCCAGCCTTGGCTCTCGTGCTCACCAGTGGGACTATCAGACTGGCTCTCAGTTGCACATTCATGGATACTTGGCCCAGCCTGTGTCATACAACTCTGGCTCTTGGCGAGTACTAGCAGGTGCTAGAACCTAACTCAGTCTGGCACACCCCCAGATCCAACCTACATATATGCTGAGGATTGCTGCAGCAATGTTCAGACTGGTCTAACCCCAGTCCTGGCTCTCACGCTCACCAATGGAAACTAAAGCTCAGCAGGGGAGTCCCCTTAACTCCCCTGCCAGACCCACTCCCAGCCACAGATCTTGCGTGTGCTAGTGAGTGCACCAACCCAGCCTGGCCTGGCCTGCTCTTAGTTTCAACTCTCACTAGTGGGTATTACAGCTTAATTCTACCCAGCCATCCCCTGTCACTGGCTCTCGTGAGAACTGGCAGCTGTATAACCTAGCCTGGCATGGCTCATATCCCATCCTGGCTCCCGTGCATGCCAGTGTGTATTATAGCTTGGCCTATACTTTCAAACTGCTTGTGTCAGACCAGAAAGATGTTTTGTGATAGCCTTTTCAACACCGTTCCGCCTCCAAAGCCTGCCACAAGTCCCAGATGGGGACACAGTGGTCAGCCTTGACAACCAAGTGACAGGGTACACTAGTGAATGACAGTGTCATGAGCTTTATTCCCAAGGAGGAGCCATCCTCATGCAGCAAGTGGAGTGAAAGACAGTGGAGCCCATGGAGGGACTCTGAGAGAGGCACATGGGGGTCCTGCTGGGATATTGGTGTTAGTCACCTTGCAGGATAAGAAGTGGTAGGATGGAGGAGTACTTACACTTCTGTGCCTGTTGGTGAATCCCAGCCACGTGCTAAAAGCCACAGCCCACCTAGGCGACCACCTACTTTGCTCTGCTGAGAGCTACTGGGTTTATTTATGAAGCCAAGAAGGTTGATTTTGGCATCAGTGCATGTAGAGGATAGGGAGGAAATGGGAACTCAGCTTTGGACTGGATGACCAATGTTTGCCTATCAGCCTATGTGGAACTCAACACAAAAGCCCTCGTTATGCAGCCCAGTGGCTGCTGTTTAATAAGGCACAAGTTGGGTCAGGCAACCAAGTTAAACAATTCCTGGTCCAGGTTGGTATTTGGTGGTGAGATAACTCAAAACGTTCAGCGACTTTCAAAAGTTCACAGAAAATGAAATGAAAAGATATGCTTATCTTGGAGCCAAAAATTATTTTAAATTTTATGTAAGAGGGGGTTTTCAAAAAGTTAGGGGAAATGTGTATTATGAAAGCAATCTATGCATAGGTTTAATACTCTTATGTCCCAGAATACAATGATTTTTTTAAATTCCATTTTTCTACAAATGCTGCAAGATGCCCTCGTATAGACATGCGAAAGAAGATATTAAGTCTGTAAACCATTTTCACAACCATGATCTATTTTGTTTCTTTGTTTTACTACCAAGTCATACTTGTGTGTTTTTTTTATGGGGGGCAGTGTTGCTTCTTAAGGCAACCCCACATCAGGGGTTGGATTTCACATGCTCATTGCATGAAGAAACTAAGAGACCTAGAGTCAACAACTTGCTGCAGCCTGGTGATGACACAAAGAACACACAGAACTCCTCCATTCAGGGCTTTGCAAATTGTCCCCTCATCTAAGTTCTGTCCAGTGATAAATGACCTTGAGAGGAAGGTCAGAGCAGAGGACAGGCAGCTTAGGGGACATGTGGAGGGACAAGCAAGGATGATGTACAGCGGAATCCTGTGTTTAGGGCCCTGGAAGTAGAGAGGATCATTTGCATGAGGTTGTGGTGTAGATGGTCACTCAGTAAGTCTCCTGGCCCCCAGTGGGTAGACAGAGGCCTGTCCCCTCTTCCCAGGGCCTGGCTGGAGCTGTGAGTACTCACTGAGTTCTGTCCCCTTGGGATGGTGTCTGTGACTAGAATGTTTGCAAGCCCATTCTCTCTTACAAATCAACTCTGAACTCCCAGCTCTCTCCAGAATTTTCTCTGGAGCCACTCAGCTGCCTTGTGAAGACTGCAGCGCAGGATTCTCTTTTTCCACAGGGCAAGTGACCAACCTGGCATCTCAAAGCCAGTCACAGATAGAATCAGGATTATATGACAAGGACTCTTTCAGCCATGACCAGTTTGTGGTTTGGATTTTGGCCAGTTTCCTCTTTGCCTGCTCCTTACCCAGTAAACATCTGCTTACAAAAATAAGCAACTACCTTTGGTCACCAGGAGAGAGCCTGGGAGTTGTTTATGAGCTTTCCTGCTCTGTTGATTGATGCATGTCCTATCCCCAAATCCCAACATCAACAGCCTTTCCCCAGGGGTTCTAACAGGTTGTTTAAGGCAAGGAATTAGACGCTTGGGAGATAAGCAAGCACATATATTCCTGATGATCTTCTCTGACAACTTAGTTGGAGAACCAGCTTGGATTGAAAGACAAAGAGGGGAATCCATTTTCCTGCCTGTGAACCTATTACCTGCAATGCATGGCCCTGTCCAACTGTCCTACATGATGGTGGGCTGGAAAGCAAGAACAGAGAAATGGGATGGAGACTGGGCCTGCTCTATGCTTCTCTTTAGGACAAGAGAGGTTATAGGACAGTCTACACATGGACCTGGCCATGCATGCACAGCAGGTGGAAGGCAGGGACAGAAACCGGGACGGGGACGACTCTGCCTGATGGGAAACGCAGTCCAGGCGGTGACAGGGTCTAGGGTCAGTTACAAATACACCACCCTCAAGGGAGCATGTAAGAGATGGCGGTTGTCATCTTCTGCAGCTGAGACCCCAAGAGTACAATTCCACACTGAGGTAACAGACCAGACCACTAGAGGCTTCAGGGCTTCCTGGGGCTACTGTGCATCCCACAGTAGCAACACAGAAAGGCATGGTTTAAGAAATGCTGAGTAATTGCCCTCAGCAGGTACAGCCTATTGCCTTGTCGTTCTAGTTTACCACATCTGGATTTGTCAAAGGAACAGCAGGATGCTCAGAAATAAAAGTTTTGATCATTCTTCATAAAGTAAAGCAATGCTCTGTGGCCAAACATGAACTTGTGTGTGCCCTTGAAACCTCGTGCTGTTGGTGATGCGAACATTTACAAGATGTTGTGTCCTGGAAGACACAACATCCCTGGTCCATCTCCAGCTTCTCTTTCTAAAGAGGTACTGTGTTGGAGTCTTTTCAACAGACACTTGAGTTTCAATTTTAGCTCAGCCTGGCAGAGTCTGGGTGACCTTGGGCAAGTTACCTGTCTGCCACCATATTCGTTAGCCCTCTACCTTCAGAGGGAAAAGAAAATGCTTCCCACAGCTCTGGTTGTTCTGGCTCATGCGAGTGGGAACCCACTTGAAAGATCACCACGTAAGATTTTCTGCATTCAGGCCAATGTTCACTGCTTTGTGCTAGGTGATTTTCTGAGTTGAAATGGACTGTCCTGAAACCATCATGCAAAGAGATGGCTGATTGCTTCTTCCAGAAATCTCTGGGAATGTCATCCCCTTGTCTCAGACCCAAAGTGGCATCCAATTGCCCATGGGTCAAAGTCTCTGAGGGCTGGAGACATGCAGGAACCACATCCTAGGAAGCCACTTCCCATCCCTTCCAGTGCCCAGTGCTCTCCTACCTCTGTCGGGATCATGGCTCCTCGTGCACCAGCCCTATGCTCCCCAAACAGCCCTTCCCTTGGAGGCTCTCTCCTCATCCCATGCCTGCTCATATGTCACTCTGCAGGCTGGCTCTCCCTTGAACTCTTACTTCTCAGGAGGAGGGCAGGGGCTTGTCTGTCCTTGCCTCTGTTTATCTCCCGTGCTGAGCACATAGCAGGTACTACCTGCATGTGACCATGGAATGGCCCCTGGTGATGGGGATGGAGCAGGTAGGTCTCTTTCACTTTGGAGACAGAGCTGGGGACCAAGACGTATGCTGCTGGGAGCCAGCCTGGGAGGACCTAGCTACCTCCTCAGCCCAGGAGTTCCCAGAGCCTCCCTCCCAAGCACAAGCCTTGAACTCAGGCTGACCCCTGCTCAGGAAAATCATCCTGGGAAAAGAAACTGCATTTACATCGATTCTGGGCTCAGCCGTCCTCTTTAGGGCCATCCATTGTTCCTGCTTGACGTGGGGCCCAGAGAGCAGCAGCTTCCCTCTTGCTCTCTATGTAAATACAGGCTCCTGTGGAAGGGTATTTATTGGCCTGCAGGAAAGATGCTGGGGAATTTTACTCTCTAGGTGAGTGATAAAAAAGAGCAGGCGGCGGATATGTTCGCCAGCTTATTTACCACAAATCTCTTATTTATGGCCTCATAACCTCCTGATGGCCGGGCGCCCTTCCCCTCCCCTCCCCTCCAACCTGGTTTGTTTCCCTGGGTGGAGAAAGTGCTGAGCTGAGCATTATTTGTCCAAGGTTTCTCAGCTTCTAGTTTCCACAGCCACCGCCATACCCATTGATTTCCCCACGAATGCGGTGGTAGCACCAAAGTCCATAGCATGAATCTCACCATGCAAAGTTTGCTGGGCTTACCTCTATTGGGGTCCCATCTGGCGAACAGACTCTGTGGGCCTACCACTATAGAGGGAGCCACAGTGGGGAGGGACGGCCTTTCCGTGTGCCTCCCTTGGGCCTTTCTGTCTTTATCCAGCCACATCTTGGGGGCTAAGCACCTGCTTTACAGGGCACTTTACAGGTGGTATGTTCAGTTCATCTTAGAAACCCCAGGAGGATGCAACATGCCCCCAAAAGCAACCTCATCACTGGCTCCTGAAGCTACTCTTCCTCCAGCATTCATCAAAGCAACTGAGCCTCCTAGCCAGGGTGGGGGAAAGAAATAGGGGTTCCTTGAGCCCCTCAGGCTATGTTGATGGAGCTTCTGTGTGGTTCCTCCTGTCTCAGACGTTCAGGCCCCTTTTCTTCTTCTCTTTGGAATTTCCAAGTGAGCTTTCCAAGGCCTCCCTGACCAGACCACACCTCTGCTGAAGTCTTTAAAGATGTTCAGGAACCCACAGGGCAGCATCCAAACTCCAGGTCAATCTTTCACAGGGTCTGAGCTTGAGCCCTCCTTGGAAACATGTGGTTCTCTGCCAGTACCTGGCTTGCTCTGGACTCTGCTGTAGCCACGCGTGGTCTCAACTCCACAGTCTGCTATGCAGACTTCAGGACACTTTTCCCACATCACCGCTTTCTGAATCTTCCCAGACAATCTGCCTGCAAAAAGCCAGGGGCAAGGGGGAAGAGTGAGCAATAATCAACTGTAGTTGGAGTTTAGATCTGGGTGTTGGGGCAGGGAAGGGCTTTTCCTCAGACTGGAGAGAATGAAGTGTGGTCCCTAGGGTCAAGAGAAGGCTACAGTGGAACATGTCAACACTGTAAGATGCATGACATGGCCTGAAGACATGTGGCATCTGACCCCCATAGAGGGGAGGAAGAGCTGGTAGCTCCCCTCATGGAGTGGCTACCCCAATCTGACAAGAGCCCCATGGCATCCTTCTCACTGTAGTTCCCTGCATCCTTGGCATCCCTGCCCATCAGATTACTAATTTCCGCTACATTATCCAGTCCAAGAATGTACTCTGTTCTGTTCACAGGTGCCTCTCCAGCTTACAAATCACTTGTTGACTCAGCACTTTGATTTGATCTTACAGAACATGAGGAGCGCTGAATGGTTCATAGGTCCCATAGTTATTGCCAGGCTTCAGAAAAACTCACGGCAGCACTGATTGAAGGCTTCACTTGGGGGGATGAGAAACCTGAGAGAAGGTTCTGGTCAGTGCCCAGAGGGGCAACTTTCCATCAGCAGGTTCAGCTTTTCGCGACATGGCTTCAAGGACCACAGCATGGCTGGGATGGAATGGGCCACAGTGAGAACATTTACACAAAGGGAATTGGCAGATGCTATACACAAGAGTTGCTTGTTGTGGAGTCCTAGCTTACCTCTCATCACTGATAGTCTGGGTGCTGCTGACAAGTGGGCCGACAGCATAACCGGGGAGCTCACAGGAAGGCCGGCTTTGGAAGCCAACTACATTTTTTTTTCTTTCCAATTTAGGAGCTCAGAGCCTGGTCCTGGTTCTGGCCGTGGATGGAACTCACACAATCAATGCCAACAGAGAGAGTGAAGGGAGTTGAGCAGCCTTGACCTGACTTTGGTTCTCATGGTGTCAACATCCCACATTCTCTGGCTCATTTGCAAAGAGCCATTGGCAACAGGCCACCATGCAATCAGGTTTGTTGGGTGCTGTGCCAATAGGAGGGAGACTGCAGGCACTGAATAGGTGCTCATGTGGGATTAGGCAGGTGTATCATTTTCTCTCCACATGGTTCTTTGCCCTGCACCTGGCATGCACCTCTTGTTGTTCCCCTTCAGCATAGCACTCATTTTGCCCCCAGCTCAGCATTCTGCACAGGCATCCCTGGTTTGGGGCTTTTGTGGATTTTTTTTTTTTGTAGTTTTATGTATCATGCTCAAAATGGCAGTGTTGCTTGCTACTTCCACCCCAAGAAGATCAGATACAGGTCACATTGGATTGCTCTGGGCATGTGTGCATGGTGGGGAGCACCATGGCTGGGCAGTAAGAGGTCTTCTGTAGTTGGGGTCTGGATGTTCCTTGACCTTGATTGGTTTGGGGTTGGTGCTGGTCACCTGGAAGGTAGAGAGGGACTTGGTTGTATGAATCCTGCTTTTTCTGCTGTTTCTTCTTCTCCATTTTCTTTTTAAGATTTACTTATGTATTTGAAAGTCAGAGAGGGAAAGAGAGAGAGAGAGAGAGAGGGGTCTTCTGTCTGTGTTCACTCCCCAGATGGTTGGGGCAGAGAAAAGCCTGGAGCTACAAATTTGATTTAGATGCCCCATATGGATTCAGGGTAGCACTTGGGCCATCTTCAGCTGTTTTTCCATACATGTGAACAGAACTGGCTCAGAAGTGGAACACACAGGACATGAATTGGTACCCATACAGAATGTTGGCATTGCAGGTGGCAGCTTACCTACTATGCTATAACACTGGCTGTGAATCCAGTTTATATCCTTTATCAACAGCTCTGAGACTCCTGGGACTCAAGGGCAGAGTCCCTGAGCAGCAAGAGAACACAAGAGATTGGCACACTAAGCCAGCAAGCCTGATGGCCACAAACCCCACAGCAGCCAGCCATGAGGTGAGTCCCTAGGACAATGGGCTCAGCCAGAGGCAATCTCCCAGCTCTCTCCTGGCCAGGCTGGGGTGCAACAGCTTTATTTCGAGGTAAAACATATAGCTGAATTTCTTTGGGTAGCAGGCAAATAGAGAGGGGGTTTGCAAGGGTTTCCTAAAGTCAAGAACTGAAGCACTGGTGATAAAAGAGAGTGGAGACAGGTACCACAGTGAAGCGGTCTCAGCTCTCAGAACATACTGACCACCAGCAGCAGATTCAGCAGCAGGTGCCATCATGCCTGGACAGACTGCCATAAGCGTGCGTGCACACACACACACACACACAATCAATCAATTAGTTGATTAGCAAAACCTCTCATTTATAGCACACACTACTCTCCCCCATCCCATGACAAGAGCCATTTTTACTTTGTCCAATAGGTGTGAGCATTTATTCTCTTTTGCTTTTTAAATATTTGTTTATTTTTATTGCAAAAGCAGATAAGATTGACAGAGATAAGGAGACATAGGGAGAAAGATCTTCCATCCACTGGTTACTCCTCAAATGGCCACAACTGCTGGAGCTGAGCTAATCCAAAGCCAGGAGCCAGGAGCTTCTTCTGGGTCTCCCATGTGGGTGCAGGATCCCAAGGCATTGGGTCATCCTCCACTGCTTTCCCAGGCCATAAGCAGGAAGCTGAATGGGGGTGGAGCAGCCGGGACATGAACCAGCGCCCATATGGGATCCTGACGCTTGTAAGTAAGGTAAAGATTTAGCCATTGAGCTATCACTCCTGGCCCAGATGCACTCATTGCTATCAGCCCCTCTTCTTCAGGGCTCCCTCCTTGCCTTGTGTCTCTTTCTGCACTCTGTTCCTCCTCTTGAAACCTGCCCTTCCCACCCCCCATCCCACCCTCAACCCCCATCCCTTTGCCTTCCACCACACACACTGGTTTCCAGGCTTTGAGTCTCCCTGTCTTCTCCTGGAGCCACCCCTCCCCTCACCCTCTCCTCTCCCTCCTCTCCTTTAGTGCTCCTCTGCCTCCCCACCTCTCTCCTTTTTCCTTGTTCAGCCATCCCTACCTCTCAAGGTCAACAAGCAACTCTGCCGAGATCTTCACTCCAGAGAGAGCACACTTGGCTTTAATTAGGATCCTTTCAGAAACCCTGACCCCGGAGAAAGCAATGCACTCGAGCCGCCAATTTCCTTTGCTCTATCTTATCACCTCCCTCCTCCTCGCCTTCAAGAGCAAAAATCCAATAAAGGAGATTTAGAATAGACATGTGGACGAGGAGAGGATGGAAGACTTTCCACCTCCTCTTCCTCGGCCTCGTGGATGAGAGAACTGAGACTGCGAGAGGGACTGCAATACTCCAAGGTCACAGAACCAGGCGCATGCAGAGCTGGTTTCAGAACCCGGCTCCCCCACCCCCGCCAGATCCTATTCACTGCCCTCCCCACCCCCAGCCTGGCCACACATGGACTCCACAGAGCACTTAGGGAATCTCTCAGCACTGCCCTTGCCCCCTCAAACCCTACTCAGCCGACATCTTCTTCCAGACATGCCCCAAAGCATGTTGGGAAGAAGCTAAAAAGTCAAACAAAAACAAACGGGGAACTTGGTCATTGCACACACTCCTGTTTTCTTAACAAACCAACTGGATCTCGTTAAGGGAGGCTTCTGAACGCAGACAGAGAAAACCTTGTCGTCACCCGTTAAATATGTTCAATTTGACACACCGTCATGGAGCTCTCCAGCCAGCTGGCTCGCCAGAGAAAAGGAGTGAGCGATTCGCTTCTTGGCTCTTTTCTGAGCACGAAGGTACTTCTCACAGGAAGACTGGGGGGCCTTGCTTTCATTGTCTCGCACCGGTGATTGTACATATTTGGCATCTCCAGCCGACTTTTAAATTTAATCTAAAGCAGAGACCCGGCTGGATCAGAGCGTGCCATCTGCCCGATGCACATGAGTCTGGCCAGAAAGCTGCCTCCTCTTCATTCCTCAGTTTGCCTGGCGAGAACACGAGTCTCATTGTTCCCCTCACTGACCAGAGTCTCCAAGGGCCCTTCCAGGGAGGAAATGTTGTTGTTGCGCATGCTCACTCTCCCCTTACCCAGATCTTAATTGCATCAGAACGCTGAACCAAGTCTGGTTTCTGTTAGAGCCATCTCCCAAACCCAGAACCTTCCCGAAGGTTCTTAATAAGCCTATACCTTCAAGACAAATGAAAATTAAAATATTGAACCTCCGGGTGCACTCTGCTCCACATAATGAAATGCGTACAGAGGGCATGCATCTGGTTCAAGGACTTTACGCAAAGTTATCATAACTTAACAGTCATAAGCTAATAGTCAAATGGAATTAATAACAGGAATGTGGCCATTTAAGCAGGAAGATGGCCCCGTGTCGTGGAATTTTTTTTTTCCTGCTAAACCCTCTTGAGTTTCTGTAAGCTAATAGCAATTAGCTCCTGAGTTAATGGCAGCTGCGGTCATAATGAGATTGGAATTGATCATTTAGAAGCAGGCTCCCATAAGCTAGTCTTATGAGGCATTGCAGCTGTGGAGCTCTGCCCTGACCTGCTCTCCGGAAACCTTCCATCAGGGCCCCATCCTCTTGAAGGGGTTTTGGACCCAGCCCGCGCCTTCCCTGCCTGGTTCACAGCTCTGCAGGGCTAACGTCTCCATGTGGCTGTGCAGCCGGCTGCGGGGTGGGGACTGGGGACCCACAACGGGACAGATTCTACTAAGCCTGCTGTACAGACCCTTGCCTTGTAGTGTGCAGTGCTAGGCAGATAGAGTCCATTGAAGCTTCAGGTTCTATGCCTGCATGATACTCCTCTGATCTGGCTAGTGAACTAATTCCTCCCAACCTTTGTTCCTTCTGCTGTACATATTATCAACTTCATGGGTCATAGCGAAGATGCAATAAGGAAATCTATGTAAAAAGACTTTAACCTGAGGGGGTCTTCAAGAAGTCCATGGAAAATGTGTACTATGAAAATCTAGCCATGCATTTCAAATTATCTTTAAAAATTAACTTGTGTTAAAATTTCCATTTTCCATTAACACTTTGTACCCCGACATGGCACCTGTCATTTAAAAATGCCTAATGAATGTCTTCCTTTCAGAGTCAGTGAATTTTTACTGTGTGACAAATAACCCACAACTTAGGGCCTTAAAATAAAAATTATTCTAACTAGCACAATATTCATTGTATGGGCAAGGGACAGTGCTATAGCCCAACAGGCTAATCTTCCACCTTGAAGTTCCAGCGTCCCGTATGGGCACCAGTCCATGTTCTGACTGCTCCACTTCCAATTCATCTCCATGCATAGGGCCTGAAAAGTACCAGAGGAAGGCCCACGTTCTTGGGCTCTTGCACTCACATAGGAGACCCAGAAAAAGTTCCTGACTCCTGGATTCAGATTGGCTCAGCTCTGGCTGTCAGGGTCTTTTAGGGAATGAACCAGTGGATGGAAGATGTTTCTCTCTGTCACTCCTCTCTGTAAATCTACCTTGCAAATAAAAATAATAATAGAGATATCTTTTTAAAAAAGCATTATATGGGCAGGTGGGTGGAATTCTTTGGCAGCTAAGCTTGTCTGACCCCCTTGTATATCTATGGCCAGTGCACAGGTGGCCTGGTGACCGGACATTCTGGGAATGCCTCACTTGTATGCTGGCTGTTGTCAGGAATCAGAGTGTCAGAGAGATGCATGGCTCACTTTCAGTTAGCCACTGTGTTTACAGGTAGATCCATGCCCAGAAAACAAGCCTCAGACGACATCACTGCCATCCCGTGGACCAAAGAAAGCCACATGGCCAAACTACGTCCTCCACTCCACTGTCTGGCATGATCTGAAAGGCGATCTGGTCCACACACAGTCCTCTGCCTAAGGCTTTTCCCAGGAGAGAGAGTGCGAGGGAGGGGATGCCCACGAGACTCTCCATGTCCTTCTGTCTTTGTTGCTGAAAACTCAGTATGCAAGTCAACCCGCAGATAGTGTTTGAGCCAGCTCGGAATTGTCTGGACAAAAGGTGATTAAATTACTTGGGAATCAATTTCAGAGCTGTTTTCTTTTCTTATTTAAAAAGCACACACTGTTGTCTCCTGAGGATAAAAGTCAATATGTGAGTCAAACTTAGGCTGAACAGCATCCCCATTGGGGACCCCAAACAAGGTCCATGGCCAGAGGACGTGCTGGGGAATGGAAGCAAAAGCTGACTTCACTTTCCCTACGTTAAGTCAGTGAAGTCTGCAGGGAGGAGTTTGTGGGACCAAGGTGCTACTCCGGGCTGACTTGCAGGTGTTGCCTGTTCCCCTGTGTGCTCTTCAGGGACCCCAGGCCCACCTACCCTGTACCCACCACACCCCTACCATGCCTGGTGGATGCATGGGTGCAGTCTCCTGGCTGACAGCAAAGGGGTAGAACACACTGGCTCTTAATGATTCTGTTCAGAAGAAGCGCTCCTTGCTTCTGCTCACGTGTCGTTGGCTAAATCGAATCAAATGGCCGAGCCTAATGGGGTAAGGAGACATAATCTTCCGTGGAAAAGACCGGCGAATATTTTGAACAATAATCTAACACATATGGCCTCTGCCTGGCTCTGCCTGGTGCTGGTGTTTAGATAAGGGTGTGGGTTTTCCAGAGCTGAACCAAAATGGAAAGTGAATGGGACCCAGGAGTACAGTAGGAGAAGCTGGGGGTAGGGGGCTCTGACTCCAGCTCTGCTTACCTCTGTTTCCAGCTAAGGAAATTCTATCAGGCCCATCCATGAAGCTATTTGTTCAGCAACAGCAGAAGTTTCCAGACATGTCTGCTTGAATCAGCCCCAAGAATTCCTGGAGGAAGGCTAGCAGGCTGAGTTGCTTGGCTTTGTTCTGAGGAATAAGGGGGTCCCCTCTTCCAAAAGTCACAGACAGCATGGGGCCTGCATCCCCAAGGATGGAGGAGACACTCCAAGCAAACACCCACCCTGAGCCCTACCCAGCAGGTTGCTGAGAACCTCAAGCTGGGAGCAGGATGTGCTGTATCTCAGTTCAGCTTACCCAGCTCAGCAGACTTAGGGCTGTCTGTTCTGCATGTCCGTTTCCATCCAGGTCATAGGGTGATTTCCCTAGATCCAGCAGATGAGGAAGTTCTAGAGAAGAGTGAAGAAAGAGTATGTTGTCTCTTCCCTGGGAGTCTCATGGAGAGCACATAGCTCATGTCTCTGCTCACCCCATTGCTCAAGAGGCCTCTCCAAGGGGCAGGGGTGAGTGGGTGGGGATGTCTTCACTTCCGAGGTCTCCTACCTGTTAGCGGAGTAGATGCATCCCCTTAGAGACAGAAAGAGGTCTTCTATCGACTAGTTCACTCTCCCAAATGACTGCAACAGCCAGGGATGGGTCAGGGACAAAGCCTGGAATCTGGGACTCTACAGATCTTGCATGTGAATAACAATTGGGTCACCCTCCACTGATTTCCCAGGTGCATTAGCAGATAGCTGGATCATCAGAGGAGCAGCTGGGACTTGAATTGGTTTAGAGAATGATGCCAGCTTTGCAAGTAGCAGCTTACCCCATCGTGCCCCAACACTGGTCCCACCACACAACTTTCTAGCCAGAATCATGAAAAAAATAGTGAGTTCACATCATGAGACATAAAAAAGTATGGCTTGCTTTTTGCTTCCCAAGTAGGCTCTAAACAATGGGAAGCAAGACATAGATGAAGGGACTGAACACCCCAAAGCCAGGGACTCAAAGAATTGAACAGCATCTGTCCAACTGGGAGGTACGGGAATACAGCCTCCCAAATGTCACGGTGAAAAATCATGTGTCAATTGGGGTGGCCAAAGCTCTCACCTGTCCTCACGTGTGTCTTTCTGAAGCTCCCTTGCTGGCAGTTGCAGGAGGCTGAGCCTGTGATTCTTTCATCAGTTCTCTAGGCATTTCTTCCAGGTCTCCTGGAAATCAAACATTACCCTCTAGAAGCTAGGACATGCCTGTAAAACTTTCTGCCCAGTCACAGTGAGCGAGTCTCAGGATGTTATGGTCCTTGATGGCCAAGGACTCATGGTGCCAAGGAACATCCTCTGAGTATGAGACTTGGCCTACTCAAACCCCAACCAGCACCAAGCTCCAAGCTTGTGCTCCCCAACTCTGCAGGCATGAAGACTGGCTGACAACTTAAGGAGCATCCTTGCAAATGCCCAGACAGCTCTTTCCTCCACAGTCAAAGGTGCAAGCTCCCAGGACTGAAGGGACCTGTACTGCTGTACGACCATGAATGTGGTCCTTCAATCATTGCCTTCTGCTGTCCAGTGAGGCTACCTGCTGTCTTCCAGGTGAGGAAGACATGAGTGACTGCACAATGGGCCTGATCAACATGTGGCTCGGGATAGTGCACAAGACCATCCACAGTTGCTGTCATTGCTGTGTATATTTCTCATGCCCATACCCCACCCTGAGCTCAGCTGTACCCACCTGGGCTAGCCCTCCAGGAGGCACTGTCCAGGCCCGGACTGGCACTGAGGTTCAATTGCCAGTTTCCATGGCAGACGTGACCGTGTCTCTCTGCACATGCAAATGTGAACTGTGCGCTGAGCACTCTTGGACTTACACAAACATTCCTTCAAATCAAGCACCAGGGAAGACACGCTGCCATAGAATTTTCAGCTTGGGCTTACAATACACCTGACCACAGGAACTTCAGGCATCCATTTTACAGAAGAAGGAATTGAATCTCAGGCAAGTAACTTGCTCAGGATCACTCAAGGATCAATGCATAGTGACCTTCCCCTCCCTGTGGGGAGTGGCCAATCCCCTGGGCTCAGGAGGCCTTCAGAGCTATCATGGGAACCCAATGGACTCCAGCACACACTTGTTCATTCTGGGAGTGTTCCACAGGATCTGTTTCTGAACATCTCGCCAGGTGATCCTGACTCTGTTGGCATCAGGGAATGCCTACATCATTCACTCCAATGCTGACCTGGCCTGTTCAACCAGAAAGTAGGCCTGCCATTGCAGGCTTGCTTTCCAAATGCAGAGATGGAGGGCAAGAGAGAAAAACCTGGACAGTTTGGTGGCTACTGAGAATGCTGTTTGCACACTCAACTAACTCTTGCTAAGCTCAGCTCCATTCCAGGAGCCCATAGCTGCAAGACCCTGAGCAAGTTGTGACCATGCCAAAACACAAAATTAAGTTGGAAAGGTTCAAGGCCAGAATTTGTCTAAGATGGAAACATCTGGACGCATTGCTCACAGTCCCAGCACAAGGAGGAGGGATGTGAGCAGCCAGCGAGCTGGGTCCTTGGGAAGAAGCAAAACCATCTACCCTGTCCACGTGGCTCCCCTTGCTCCAAATCTCCATTGTAACCTGATGCAGCTGGAGCATCAGGTTAAGCCACAGCTTATAAAATGGCAGAAGATATCACAATGCTAGTTCCAGTCCCAGCTACTCTGCTTCTCTTCCAGCTCCCTGCTAAATTACCTGGAAAGGCAGCAGAAGGTGGTCCAAGCTTTTGAGTCCCTGGCACTTTTGTGGGAGACCAAGATGGAGTTCTGGGTTCCTAGCTCCAGCCTGGTCCAGCCCTAGCCATTGTGGCCATTGGGGCACTGAACCAGTGAATGAAAGATTCTCTCTCTCTTTCTCTTTCTCTGTATCTGTCTGTCTGTCTCTTGTCTCTCCCTCTCTCTCTCTGTCACTCTGCCTTTCAAATAAGCTGTCAAGCAAATAGATAAAGAAAATAGTGACCTCTGCGTTTCCTCACCCGCAGCCACTGTGCCACACTTAAGATATCCGATTGCATTGAGTGGGGAAGTTTTGCTCTCCCCCATTTTACAGCAGAACAAACTGAGGCTCAGTCAGGTGGAGTCCTCTGCCCAAGGATGCACACCTGGGATGTGGCAGAACAGCACTTCAAAGATAGAGCCCTGGAGCTGGCAGGCTGTGCAGGCTGCCTCAGCTGGCACTGCTGCTGCCAAGGCCCCATCAGATGGCTGACAGTCTTCCTCTCTCAGGATGTGTGTGTGTGGATTTTCTGTCTCTCCCTCTCTCCCTCTTTCCCTTTCTCCCTCCCTCCCTCCCTTCTACCACAAATCAGGACAAGCAGAGAAACAAAATAAACAGAGATGGATTGAAGCAGAAGGTTTCCAATGCAATCATTCTGCAAAGCTGCTTTTGCTCTCTGCCTTTTTCTGCAAGCTGCCCCTCTTAGAGCTTCAAAGAGAAGCCTGCTCCCAAGCAGGGTCTTTTGCCTGAGCCAAAAGCCATTTATCTGGAATATTAATATGCCAGCAGCTGCCTGTGCTGGTGCCTGCCGCTCATCACACACTCCCAGCAATGCTTGCCCCTGGGAATGCTCCATGAGGCGCTGGGAAGCTAATGGGTCCCCTGTGGCACATTCTAGTTACCTTTGTTTGGTTTTCCCAGAGCTTCCTGCAGGTTGCCAGCCAGACATATCCCAGACAGGGATCACTGGGTAGGACTAGGCCCCTGACTGCAGGTACAAACTAACCTCACCTTGGTGGCTGGTCCTTCAGGCCCACAGCCTGATGCTTAGGAAGAGAGAATAAGAAGACCCTCCCACCCCAAAGACCAATATGTGCTTAAGAGATGGTCCTGATTTGCAATTGAGTTATACTTCAATAAAGCCCTCGTATGCCAAAAGGGCATTCAGTGTGCCCCCACCCTGCCCCAAATCACAGGCTTTTTGGGAGCACGCTTCTCTCTGAAGAGTTAATAGGGGCAGCTTGAAGAATAAGATGAAGACAACAGGCTGCTTTGCAAGACAGGCATTCCCTCTTTTCCACCTTGCTGGCATTCAAAACCTTCTGCTCCAATGCACCTCTGTTTAGTTTTTTCCTCTGCATCATCTGGTCCATAGCAGGTGAGAGCATAGCATTACCCTTTTAAATCATGAACAGCCCATAGCTGAGCATCACCAGAAAGTATTGGTGTCAGTCCAGGAAAGATGAAAACTCCAGACCCAAAGTGTGGTGTCTATGGAACATGCATAGCCTCCATGGCTTTATCAGGTGAGAAAAACACTGATGCACTGAAAGTCAAAGGCACTCCAGATGTCTGATGGCAGGAGTCCAGCCAGGCATTCACCCCACTCCTTCCCACCTTGCTGTGTCAGGGAGAGGGACATGAGCCAAGAGCAGGAGATCAGGTTCCACTGTGTCCCCTCTGTTCAGTGCTAGCCTCAAGGTGGCTACAGGACCCCTAGGCTCCTATCTAGTCTGCAAACAGAGCTGATTGATCTGGACCCTCCCACTCCAAAGGTTCTTAAGATGCAACACAAGCCAGTCAGCACCTCCTCCCACCCCCTGCCGTGTCTGGTGCTTCTGTATCTTGGAATCCAACCAATTGTGATTTTTCTAAAAATCATGTCTGTGCTAGACACATGTGGACTCCTGTCATCATTCCCTAAATAGTGCAATTTGATAACTCTTCACACATGCTGCATTTACATCGAAATAAGTATCATAGGTAACCTGATTATGACTCAAAGCACACAGGACTGTGTGCACAGGTCTAGGCCAATGACCTGACATTGGATGTCAGAGACCTGGGCATCTATAGGGCTTCATACCTTCAGGGGCTTCTGGGACCAATGCCCTATGGGTAGCGGCATGAAGATCATGCAGCCACATGCTCAGAGTACGACACAGAGAGCTGAGAACTTGGGTTCAAGTGTTGATTCCGCTGCAGGGGGGACTTGGTCCACCTGTCACAGCTATGCCATCAGCTGCTTCATTATGGCATAAATGGATAGAGGCTGCTTGCTGCAGGAGGCCCCGTTAGGGTGTGCAAGAATCTTTGCTGAAGTGAAACCTGGAATTTCATTCACTCCCCAAAGTCAGGCAGAGAATTCTTCCCAATCACTTAAAACCAGAAGAGTCCAAAGAAGGTGCCCCAGGTGGCACCATGGCAGCACAGGTGTGCCTTGTGTTTCCCAGGGTTGGTGCTGCATGGCAACAGTCCTCAGTGTGGCTCCTGTGACTCTGCAGGTCGCACTGATGATGCTCTGTTTTCTGCTAGTGATTCAGGGGAACTGCTATGCAAGGACAGCACAGGTGAACATTTGGTGGAAATGAACACATGGCATGAACTACTGCAAGTGCTTGTATATTTCTTACTTCACTTATTGTCTATGACAACCCAATGCCATAGGGAACATTTTACACAGAGGGCTGGAGACAGTCCCCTGAGGCCATAATGAGATGAAGTCATGGAGGTAGAATTCAGCCTGGACATGGTGGTTTCTTTCTTTGCTTGTTTTCCTTTCCTCTTTCTTTCTCTCTCTTTCTTTCTTTCTTTCTTTCTTTCTTTCTTTCTTTCTTTCTTTCTTTCTTTCTTTCTTTCTTTCTTTCTTTCTTTCTTTCTTTCTTTCTTTCTTTCTTTCTTTCTTTCTTTCTTCCTTCCTTCCTCCCTCCCTCCCTCCCTCCCTCCCTCCCTCCCTCCCTCCCTTCCTCCCTCCTTCCTTCCTTCCTTCCTTCCTTTCTTTCTTGTTAAGATTTGTTTGTTTATTTGGAGGACAGGGTTAGAGACAGAGATTTTCCATCCATTGGTTCACTCTATAAATGGAAACAATAGTCAGAGTTGGGCTGGTTCAAAACCTGGAGCCAAATGTTATCTTCCACTGCTTTTCCAGGCACATTAGCGGGGTGGTGATTGGAGGTGGAAAAGCCAGAACTCGAACTGGTATACGGGATGCTTGCACCACATGCTTCGGTTTTACCTGCTATGTCACAGAGCTCCCTCCTGCAAGTTTGTTTTTTCAATCAGTAGACAGTGGTTCTCAAACATCAGGGGAACCCAGAATAATCTAGAGAGAGATTAAAACACATCTCTTGGGTGCCACCCATAAAGTTTCTCATTCACCAGAGCAGTGTGTAGCTTGGGAATTTGGATTTCCAGGACATTCCCAACTGATACTGGTCTGCAGAGAGCTACTCCCTTAGCCTGCACTATCTGGAAACTACAGTGAAACTAGACCAGTGGAACCTTCATGATGCTTCGGGTATCAGGGATTCTTGTCATTCCCAAATGGTATATCCATGGATGCCCAGCTTCTGTATCTCCAGGCTTACTAAGAGGTGCTACATGCTGAGTTTCTCATTGTAGAGTGCATTTGAGAAACTGAGACACCAGGAATGTAAATAAATTTCTTTCCCAATTGTATGCTTCGCATTTGTGTCCTAGTCAATGTGTTCTATGATATAGCTTAGCAAGCATTCTCTAATAGTTGGCCTTTTTTTTTCTTTCATCACACAATAGGAACAATCCCTGGGGACATATTGGCCAGGCAGATGTGCACCATTCCCAGTATGGTGTGGCCCTGGTTGTCTCCTGTGGGAGGATTACAATTCAAGTTGATCCTATTAGGCTTAAGAAGATGTCCTTCCAGATAGATTAGAAGTGAGTTGCGCAAAACAAAGATTTATTCTCCCTCCTGTAGCCCAATGGACCACACCTGAAGTTATCTGCAAATCCCCTTATTGCAGAAGGATGCAGGCAGGATAAGAGAGGTGCTTGAGGTGCAAACCCATCCCTGCCACCTTGGGACAATACAGTGATGCACCAGAGGCCTTGTCTATGACAAGAGAGGAACAGTGTCTCACCACTAGGGTACAAAGGTGAGCCCTTTTGGGCAAGTCAGTGAGCATTTGTGCTGCTCTAGGCACTTGTTAGACACTGGGAGATCAAAGGAAAGTGAAGTGCAATCCCTGGCCTCCAGGCAGCCCCACCACGGTGACAGCCTCAGTGCAGCGACAACGAACAGAGTGTCACTTCTCATCAGAGATCAAGGATCTGTGTCCACAGCAGCTGTTCCAGAAAGGAAACAGCTCCCACCCCCATCAAGCCCCCATCGAGCCCAACCACAAGGCTTTCTTTAGAACTGGCGAGTACTAAAGGGTCAGGGAGCAGTAGGGTCTGCAAGTCATGCACGAGCCCCTGAGGCCTAAGAGAGAATGCAACACCACACTCTTCCCAGGTCCAAGTGAGAGCTGGGGTTTCAGTGGCAGAGTAAAACCAAGCAGAGGGTCTAGAAGGGACCTTGAGGCCCAAGAGACCCCAGCAGAAGGACCGCCTCCACCAGCCCAAATGTTTCTGGGAGGCCCTGCTGGCTCCTCACTATTCATGCAGCTGAGAATGTCATGTGACAGCGAAGAGGCTTCCCCTGGGATCCCAGCAAGGGTCTGACCACTTGCTAGCTGCAGCATGCTGAAATCTTGCCTCCAACTGGGACACTTACTTCCAACTTGACTCATTGCCACAGCTCGTGATAGAAAAGTCAGTCCCCATCTGGCTAATGTCAGGAATACTCCATTGTACCACATGGTAGCCTTCAGGGGGCTGCTTCCGGAGTTTCCTCACAGTGTGGTGACCTGATGCCTGCAGAGCCAGTGATCTGAAGGAGACCGCCAAAGCTAAGTCACAATGCCTTCCTGGTCTATGTACACTTGGAAGTCACACTACTTCATAACGCTATGCACAAAAACAAAGTCCAGTCCTCACACAAGAGCAGGGAAGCCAGCACTGCCTCACAGATGAAAGAAAATCAGTCGAGTTTTTGATTTCATTTAAAAGCCCTGTCTCTGGAAGAGCACGCGACACAGTGGTTAAGCAGCTACTTGGGACACCCACGTCCTGTATGGGGATGACTAGTTAAGTTCTGGTTACTAGGCTTCCTTCAAGCTTCCTGCTAATGTGCACCTTGGAAGGCAGCAGGTGATGGCTCAAGGACCTGGGACCCTGCACTCACGTGGGGAGACCCGGATGACGTTCATGGCTTCTGGCTTATACCTGACCCTGCCCAGCGGTTGCAGGGATTTGGAGAGTGAAAAAGCAGATGGAACATCTCTCTCTTATTTCTCTCTTTATCTCTCTCTCTTCCAAATAAAATGCAAATGAACACATTTTAAAGCATAATGATATCTTCTTTAATATGCTATGTACAATCACAAATAAAATTTTAAATCCTATTTCCAATGTTGTCTACATAGTTAAGAAAGATGTACACCCATGTAAGCTTCTGATGAGGATAACTTTTTTAAAGTAAAAACAAATCAATCAACAAAAATACCACCATAGTATCTAAGGACAAGAATAAAGGAAAAAATCCCCCCAAAGGAATCAGAACAGATTGTGTGTGTATATATATGCACATGTGTTTACGAGAGAGAGAGAGAGAAAGAGAGAGAGAAAGAGCGACAATTAACAACTACTCTATACATGATTAAGTCTAAGTGGATAATTATAAGATTTCTTAGAATGCATAATCAAAATCATGGGAATACTACCTAGGATGAAACCCTAGTATCAGTCTAGAACTTATTATAATGAAACTACTTAGAGCAAAACTAGGACTTTGGAGAGGGGCAAAAGAAGGGAAGTTACAAGTGAAGGAAGTTTAAAAATCTATTTAGAGAGAGGAGAATTGAGTATTCAAAAGATTTTCAAGGTCATATAAAATTAGAGTGAGGGAGGAAGCAAGAGGGAAGCATTTAGCAATTCATTTTCAGATAATAGAGAAGTCTGTGTTTATTTATAAACATGAGCATCTGAAGCCACTAATAGAATAGCAAAATATAATGCAAAAGAAAGCAATCCAAAATAAATGGTAAACATAAAGTCAACTGTAAAGAGTAAAACTGTGTACAAATGCAGTTACACTAAAAGTGAATGGTCAAAATTTTTCCATCAAAAGAGAAGAGCTCTCCAAGTACTATTTAAACAATTACCATAAAGAGATGAAAATGTGTGAAAGGAAGACTATAGACAAAGGTTAAGAAGGAAAAGGGAGGAAGTGGGCAACATCTCCATGCTGTGTTCCATGGCCTGAGGGTCCCTATATTTGTTTTGTTAGCATTATTCTTGAAGTAGTTCCTTGCCCCACCATTGCTATTGGTGCCAAAAGCAAATTAGCCACAGATTCTAAATTGCAGTTTCACTGTTGTTTAGAAAAAAAAAAAAAGCTTCCCACAAATCAACAGGGAATTTCTTAATTCACTTCTTTTGACCCCAAAAGAGCCTGATAAATATTCCGATTGAACTTCCCTGTTGTGTAACTTGCTCAGATTGGGTGCTGCAAGATGTATCTGCCCAAATGAGAGGTAATTCCAATTGGAAGCCTCCAAATAGTTCCAAATAGTTGTCATAAGTTTCATCTTGTCTTATCCCCCTTTCTTGGCCCCAGCAGTGGTAGGAACTGTGATTATTTGATTTTGAGTATTATGTTGGAACCCAGGCCAGATTTCAAGCACTGCAGGCTAGAGCTAGAAGTTCCTGTGGTTGAGATTTGCTTCATTTTTCATTTTTCTAGCCATTAAGATTTGAAAGCTCAATATTTTAGACATTACAGTGTGAGTGTGACGTGTCCTAAGATCATGCAGGCATTCACCAAATTCTGGTATTATGTTAATGGAATAGGAATTTAATCTGTTATGGGAGACATTGGTTAGATTAGAGAAATGGTTTGTGATATAGCCCCATGATTGAATTTTAGTGTCTTTACAAAGAGGGGTGGAGAGAGCACTCAGACATAGTTAGAGGTACACCCAATACTTTCTGTGTCATGCCACAGTCTTCTACCTCGAGACTCTGCAGCAAGAGGGCCATTTATTTTCAGACAAGGCCCTCCCCCAGACCTTGCTTCTCTAGAACCCTGAGCTAAAGTAAACCTCTTCTCCTTAGAGAGTTAGCCTCCCTCAGGTACTGGTTAGAGTCACAAGAAACTAATGTGTTAGATTGCAGTTATTCATTCGTAAGGATTTGCTTGCAGCTTTGGTCAGATACCCCAGCAAGCTGTGTGGGCACAGAAGCCAACAAGTCAGAAAGCCCTCATGAGGCTGTATTCCCACAGAGATAACAGATAATAAAAACTGACAGAGGCCAAGTGCCATAAAGTAAAACCACAGAGTACAAGAGGTCACTAAGTATGCACCATTTTAATCCTTCAAACTGTCGGTTCATTTGGCAGAGTCTGTGTCCATCTCTGCACCTAGAGGGCCTCTGTTCAGAAATAGATGGTGTTCAATAATTGCACAGAAAGGCAAGTGGAGAACCAAGAACTAAGGCAGCTGCAGAATTGTATTTGTCCTTATTGAAGTGATGATAGGCGAGAGGGAATCCATGCAAACTTTGGACTAGGGTCTGCAGTTGAATGAGTTTGCATTTTGAGGAGCTCTGGTTCATCCTCTGTGTAGAGGATGAGTGAGAGTAGATGGGTGGGATGGAGATGGGGGCATCCATACTCAAATGGGGGACACCAATTTTCTTAAGTAATGCTATATCACAGGATTTTCTGTCATAATGAGAATACCCTATTTCTGAACTGTGCAATATGGGAGCCACGAGTGTTAGAGTAACTTACAAGCAAAACATTTCATTTACATCAGTACGTTTCAGTGTGTCTAGAGGCTGTCACTGTGGGCAAGGCGGCTCTAGGTACTCCAAGTTTGAGTCCAGGAAAGCCTGATTCTGGGTGCTGATGAAGTGACTAGCACTTGGTTATGCTTCAGTTCTTGGCAAATTCCTTACTCTCGCCCAGGCCTGTTTTCTCTTTCTGCCCATGGCAGTTTCCTGCTGACCAAAAAGGACTGTTCTTGACCATCAGATGCTCTGTGATCATCTCCAATATAAGTTGCAACAGAAGCTCAGTTGTATACTCATTCATGGCAATGTGCAATTCAAAGCTAAGTTTATTTGGCTATAAAATATTCAGAAGCCATACGTATGAGGGGGATCTTCAAAAGGTTCATGGAAACACACACACATGTGTGTGCAAATGCTTCAAAAATGGCAATAGCCTAGGGCATAGCTAAATAACCTTTATTTCTTGAAAAAAAATGATCAGAAATTCTGGTGAAGATGTAGGCAAAAGGACAGTTAAAGTACTATTTGTATTGGTAAAGTTAGATGAAACTTTAATATTCACCCAAAGCTTACCTCAGTAAGGCATTCCTTGGAGGCTGGTATTGTGACCAGTAAGTAAATGTGTGTAAGTAAGTGTGTGCCTTGGCTGCTCTGCTTCTGATCCAGCTCCCTGCAAAGTGCATGGGAAACCAGCAGACAATGGCGTACATGCTACCCACATGGAGACCAGGATGGAGTTCCCAGTTCCTGCTTTGGTCTGTCCCAGCCCATTACAGACAAGACTGTCTTCCACATGAACAAATCTTACCACCCCTCACCTCCAAAAACAAACAAAAAATAATGCCTTATTGACATATTAAAATATATACACTAAAAAAGTGGTTATGTCAAATAATGTTTAGTATAAGGCTTGTGGTGTATTATTGCTAATTGTATATCTCTATGCATTCACAAGAGACTGTAAAAAAGAGGCCCATGGAATTGTCAACACTGGTTATTATTAGGTGATAGGATTACAATCCATGCTTATTTTCCCTACATCTTATCATATTTTCCAGGTGCTCCATGATGAGCTTGCATTGTTTTCTTTTTTTGTGAGGTAGCAGGGGTGAGAGAAGGCTATTTTTAAATGAGAGAAAGCATGTTTTACTTTTTTTTTAAAAAAAAATATTCTTTTTGAAATACATCAGAACACCCAGGGCCTTCACATCTTGGCATCTGAGGGAGCCGGAGACCCAGGGATCCTGGGTCCTGGAAACCACTATTTGCCCCAGGAGTGAAGACTTCTTTGTCCTCACTGGCCTGATAGGAGGTGCTCTTGCTCCTCTCTCCCCAGCTAGACCAGTGCTGGCCTCCAGGAAGGGCTCAAAGCTGCAGGACTAAGGGAGTTGGGTTTGGCAGGGAAGCAAGACTAAATGTGGATGTAGGTGCAGGTCCACCCCACCTTGCTTTCCTTTTTTGTGCTCTTTCTGCTGCTGATGCCCTCTGGGACCTCTGAGGTGCCTGCATTGGCCCACCCTGGCCCCTTCTTGCCTCAGTTTCCCTTTGTTTTTGTACCCTGCCTCTGCCCCTCTCTGTGTGTTTCTTGAGTCCCCATTCTCGCCCCTGACAGCCCTCCCACTCCCTCTCCTGCTGCAAGGATACTGCTACTGAGATTGGCAGGGTGCTGGAGGTGCCGGGCTGTGGCCTGTCACAGGCCCGGGAGCTGTTACTATTACTGGGAACTGCTTCTGTCGAGAGAACATTCTCACATGTCACGCATCACAAGAGAGTGTCTTCGTTCCCTTCTGCCCGGTCTCAACAGATTCCACATATAGCCTCCGTGCTTCCCCCAGTCAGGGCCAAGCAGCAGGCAGCAAGCAGGTTTTAGGAAAGCTGTCCTGAGAACGTGCAATGTCACACAGGGGACAGCACGGAAGGGTGGCACTCCACACTCGGATAAGCTGAGAGGCCTGCCCTTGCAATGGCCTCACAGAGATGTCTGCGCTGAACATTCCTGGGCTGCAAAACCTCTCTGGGTGCCAAGAACAGCAGCACTTGTTCACAAGGCTGAGGCGCTTTCAAGCACCCTCACAAGACCTGGCATGGGGACTTGGGCTCAGCTGGGCTTGGAGGGATGGACCCCCCGGCACCCCCCAACACACACTTTTGCTGCAAAAACTATACGCCAGCCATGAGGGGAGGGAGGGCATCCAGGATCCTTTTCCCAGCTCCCTTACTCCCAGGACCAGCAGATTGGCTGAGGGCCAAGGCCACAGTGAAGTTCAGATGCCTTATTTGGCAATTCAGGGACCAAGGGGAGTTCTGGAGGAAGTCTGGGTGAGGGGTCAGGGAGGGCTGGCAAGATGTAGAGGGCAGAGTCCTGTGGGCTGAGACCTCCTCTGGGGAGACTGACCTTCCCGCGGCCCCATGCAGTGTGGCTAGGATAGATATTGGGTTTCATTTGGCCCCAGCCCATCTTTCCGCCTGCCTATGAACACAGCAGAACAGCACAGGATCGAAGCTTCCAAACCTGCCACTGTGAAATGCCAGAGCCCTGGATCATAGGATCAGGTCAGGCCTGAAGGTGGAGGATGTACCCCATGCTCCCCAGGGTAGAAAACTGGCCAATTTGAATTGGAAAGCACAGGGTGCTACTGGGCTTCTAGATTTCTTTTCAAACAGTAGAAGGAACTGTGTGGGTCTGTGGCCCTATGTATTGAGAGGGCCAGGCCTAACATGTGACTCCTTTGGGAGGGTGGAATGAAATTGGTAAAATCAGCTTTTCAGTTACTAAGTGGCTACTTTAAACATTCACTTCTCTGAGAATTAAGTGCAAATAGAAGACACAGAGAAGCTATTTGTTGAATGAATTGGATGAATGAAACAGCGATTGATTCCATGAACTGGCAAACAGCAGGAGTCATGGGGCTGGCATATCAAATCACCCAAGATTGGGGGCACTTTTGGAGCTCGAAGGTGGACATGAGCAGATTGCAGGGTCACACTTCCAGTAGGTGACAGTCCCCAAAGAAGAGGCCAATAGCTTTTTTCTTAGGACCAGCTTGTCTCCACAAGAAAGCACTTGAGCAAAAACATGAACTTGAGAACTTTTTCTTTTACTCTGGAGGCATCTGGAGTCATAGCTGGGTGAAGATCACAGCCTTAGCAATAGGGTGATGGAAAGAGGTTCCTTGAAGTTCTCTGTGGCCACCTGGCTTTTCAGAGCCTAACATGGGAAGCTTTGTAGCAGAATCCCTAGAATGAAACCTGGGCTTACCTGTTGAGAAACTACATCATCTTGGGCAGGTTTGGGAATCTCAGTAGGTGAATAATGGAGATGGGCATCCCAGGTGCATGAGCAGGAATATGGAGCAGAAGCTGAGCAGCCAGAACTTGACCAATACCTAGATATCCCGTGCTTAACACAGGACTATGCAGGAGCTATTTGGTGCCATCTGAGAAACCCCAGTCCACACCTATATTTGAATAGCTATAAAATTCACCTCCCTAACAAGATGGAAGACCATAAAGACAGAGGCATGGCCCCCATTGAGCTATGCCAGGGCCTGGCACGGTGATGATGCCATGTTAGAGGGCTGTTGATTGATCACAAGGGAGCATTTGGTTTCAAGGACTGGAACTAATTTCCGAGGATCTGAGCTCATGGAAATGCAGTTTTCAGAATGTCTGAGCATCTAAAGCCCTAAGTTGTTTTTGTCTCTTCTACAGACTGGCCCTGGATGACATTGCTTTAGTCACTGTGCAATAAGATCCTGCATAATTCATTGTTCTAGTTCATTGCTAGGCAAGAAAAAAAAAATCAGTCTGCCTGACAAATGTATATCCTGTGTGGCAGATTATTTTGCCAAGAGTGGATGGCTACTCCATTCACTATTCTGCACAGTCTTCTGCAATCTGACCTTGGTCTCCACCTCAATCAGGAGGTGAGATCTGTTTCTCTAGCCCGTTAATCTGAGTGGATCTCCTACACACTTCGATAAGAAAATTGGGTAGAAGTAAAATTGTGCAATTCTGGGCATGGTCCCTGACTGGCCTTGTGACCCCCACTTAGTCCCTTCAGGATGCCGGCTGTCATGTAAGAAGCACAAATCTCCCAAGACCATCTCACCAGGAGAAACCCAAACCCCAGAGAGAGGCCTTGGGTGCTGTATGAAAAAGGAGACAAGCCAAGGAGCAGTGACATACCAAAACACAATGAAATAATCCACCCTTAAGGTAAATCTTCTGGATCTGCTCATCCCAACTGAGGCCGTGGACACCAGAGAACTGCCGGCCAGACTCTCCCCAAGCTCCTAACTCGTCAAATCCATCAGCAAAGTAAAATTATTATATTAAGCCATTGAATTTGTTTTACAATATTAGATGCTCAAAACACATATTATGAGCACACTTGACCACCATGTTTTCCTTTTTTCCTTTAGTTACCAGGAAGCTCAGAGCTAGGTTTCCAGCTGGAATAAAGCTACTTTTCTTAACTTACTCTTATCTCTTGCTTTATGCATATAACATTTGATTTTTTTTTAAAAAAAAAGATTTATTTATTTATTTGAAAATCAGAGAGGGAAAGAGAGGGAAAGGAAGAGAAAGAGAGAATCTTTCACCAACCAGTTCACTTCCAAAGTGTCTGCAATGGCTAGAGCTGAGCCAGTCCAAAACTGGGAGCCAGGGACTTCTTTTGGGTCTCCCATGTAGGTGCAGGAGCTATCCTCTACTGCTCTCCCCAGGCCATTAACAGGAAGCTGGGTTGGAAATGGAACAGCCAGGACATGGACCAACATCCGTATGAAATGCAACTGGCAGAGGATTAGTGTGCTATGCCACTGCATGGGCCCCTAACACTTCATGTGTCAGCTCTTCATACTTATATTGGATTTGTTTCCTTTATTGTTATAAATTCTCCCACATTCTTTTGAGATTATAAAGTGAATAAGGAAAGAAGGGAATGCTGAGAATGTTCATACTTTACCACCCTCTCTATGCATTTAAAATTTTCCATCTGTCCAAATTCTCTTTAACTTCCAGAGCTGGACATGGCTGTGGAATCACTTATCTCATCCTTTGTGTCCCCTTTTCACCACCATGGCTATGTAACTGGCTCTCCCATCTTTTTCCTTGGATCTGGTTCATGGATACTCTCCATTTCCAAGGCTCACTTAAGCAACTTTCATCTTTATATGGGGGCTTTCTAATAACCAAAGAGCCAGAACAATCCAAAGAAATGGGTTTCTATTGGAAGATGTTCAAGTTAAACAATTACTGAGATATTTTTGTCAAGGTTATGAAATGAAGAACACCTGAGGCTAGTCCATTATGTACTGCAGAGGCACGATGGGATGAATGTTAGTTCCCCAGCCTTATGTGCCCTTGGGCAATCTCTGAAGCAGAAAGGGTGACAGCTCTTAGGCAGCAAGCAGTCACATAGCCAGATAGCCCAGAGGTTGCAGAATCCCTTGTGTGACATCTTTTGAGCTATATATGTTTTGGAAATAAGACCATTTCAGACTCGAGTCAGGTAATAGGAAACATATACCTTATGCTACCTCACTCCTCCAGGGTGTATTGAGGTATTAACATTAAATCAAACACATCAACATTTCCACTGCAGAAAGCCATGAATAGTCACAAAAACAGCTTTGAATCTTTTTTACACCAGTTCAGCTCAGAATCTGTTGCCAAGCGGAGACGAGGTGATATCAGCTTTACTGCCAGATGAGTTCTGAAAAATGCCTTGTGGTTCAAGACTTCCTCACTGTGGGGTTGTGGGTAGGGTTTGAAATCCCATACTCAACACCTTGCTTGTATCTACCACAGCCTCTCACAACAATGCCTTGATGGTTATTAGTGCCATTCCCAAGGTTCAATGGGAAAGTGGGGACTCAGAGACAGTAAGCCAGTTCCAGAAGTCACACAGCTCCTAGACAGCAGAGCTAGGTTGAATACAGATGAGTCTGTCTCATAATCTTTAAGGCTCAGTCCCCATGCCATCCTCCCGCTACACCCAAGAGAAGTAGTCTTTCAACGCAACTCTATGGGAAGCTATCTGGTTAGGCTAATGGCTTGTTAGAGCAGAAAGAAAGAGAGAAAGAGAGAAAGAAAGAGAGAAAGAGAGAGAGAGAGAGAAAGAAAGAAAGAAAGAAAGAAAGAAAGAAAGAAAGAAAGAAAGAAAGAAAGAAAGAAAGAAAGAAAGAGAGAAAGAAAGAAAGAGAGAAAGAGTGAAGGATGGAAGGGAGAAGAAAGAGCTCTTCACAAAGTAAGCAAAACCTGAACCTTCTTCTAAAACCCTGGACCCCAAAGGAGAGGCTAAGACCCCAGAACAAAAGTGGTAAAAGGAGTTTTCCAGAAGACTCAGCCCTTCTCCCTGCTTTCTGCTTACAGACATTTGACTCTCATCCCACTGCTGCCACCACATGTGAAGAAAGATATTTTTAAACTGGTTTTGCATGTTAAAAGTTTACTAGAGAAAGTGTGGTACTTCATAAGGAGCGCCAAACTCCAAGGCCATCCAGAGGTGGCTCCCACTGCTAGCTCTGTCCTTTTTTTGCTGTGGGAACTGAGGACATTTTCTCATTCTGAAGACCTCCAACCACAGATAAACTTTCTTCCCTTCTCCCTATTGGTAGAGATCAAAGGCTGCACCTGTGGAGCCTTCTAGATCTTCCATGAGCTGGCAGGAGGTTGGAAGCACATTCTGGGGAGAGAAAGGGGTATCCTCAAATTGCCCTCATGGTCAGTCACTCAATGGAATTTTCTTATGGAAATCCCCTCTGCATCTCTTTCCTGTCCTCCACCACCTCCCACCACCATCATCAAGTCCCACAGTTAGAGAACAGGGGATTTCAAACCACCAGTGTCAGACCTCTGTAGAGCTGACTGGACACTTGGAAGCATTGGGCTGTTGCACCAACGTCCTCATGTCTCACTATCCAGACTTTATGCCAAAAACACAAAGATCTCCACTCACTCATACATTCATTCACTTCAAACCAACTATGGATTGCTCTTCTTGAACTAAACACTGTGCTAACCATGGGGAATTCATTTTGTGATTGACTTTTTCATTCAAAAAGACTCTTGATTGACTGACTCATTCAACAGACACAGAAGGAGTCTCAACTGTGTCCCAAGCATTCTGGATACTGTCAGTAACCCAGAAAACAACCCCATCATTCCAAGCCTAGATATAAAGGTAGTCAAACATGGTCCCTGCCAACCCAGAACTCACTGATTTAAGGGAGAAATTGTCTTCAAAGACAATATGATATCTAATAGGAGTTATTAGAAACATGGAACTCTATAGAAATCCACAGACCCAATTGGATGCAAAGTCATGAAAACTGAGCGTACAATCTAGACACTAACATCTGAATGATGAATAAGGACAGAGGGCAAAAGCAGAGAGGAGCGTTTATGTACAATGCATGCACTTACAAGAAAGTACCTGTTTCTTGCAGAGAATGAAGCATAATCATCTGGGGCTAAAGCAGGAGATTTAGGGAAGGGATTAAGGGAAAATTTGGAAGACACGTTCTCCATGGATTTTTCCGGACTGCAGTAGAGCACCCGAGAGGAGGAAGCTGAGTTGGCATTATGCTTACAACACATCACTAATGACACATGTGGAAAATGACCTCACTCCCATGTTGGATAGACAAGAGGCCTCCTGATATCTCCCTGGGTCCCTGCAGCCCTGGGAAACACTTGGTTTGAATCTGACACTCTGAAATCAGGCACTGGATGCCAAGGGGATGGTTGTGCCCGAAGCAATGGCGATGGCGGCAGCAGTGTGTGTGTTCCTATAATCATTAAGACGAGTTCCCGAGCTGCTGGGTAGCTAACTCTAGTCGGTGTCAGGGTAATTAACCAAGCTGCCTGAACTTTATTCACAGCCTGACAAGGTGCACTCCTGGGACTTGTCACTGTGGTTAGTCAGGGGGCGGGGGACTTGACACAAGGCTGATTAGGGAGTGTTTTACACAGCAAGGAGCTCTCTGATCTTCAGTAGAGTAGCACCCGCCTCCCTCTGGCCTTTTCTTAGGAGAGATGCCTGCAAGGGTAGAGAAGAAAGATCATCTGGTCCAAGCCCTCATTTCCAGATGAGAGAGCAGCCATCCTCAGCACAGCCAGAGGTTTCCCAAAGCTGAGCAAGGAGTAGGTTCTGCAGATAGGATTACCACCAGCAGCCTCCTCTCCACTGGCAGCCCCCTCGCCTTTGTTGAAATATCCAATTTCCTAGACCTGTACTTGCTGCACTGAATATGTGCCTAGGAATCACTGAGAGCTTGCACATGAAGTATAGATTCTGCTGCAAGCCATGGTCCTCCATCTGGAACAAGCCCCCAGATGATGTCCAGGCTGTGGCTTGTGGACCATCTCAGGCATTACAAACAGCTCAAGGATGCTTTCCTTCTGGGGTGCTTCAGCTAGGGGCTCGTTGGCTCTGATTGGCAATGCACCCCGAACCCTCTGGGTCAAGGGTTGTCAGAATGATCTTCAGTGCTTCTGCATGCGAAGGCCTTTCAGCCAGCCAGTTGAGATGGCAGTGAGCTGACTCAGTTTACTCACTCCAATCCAACACACTTTTAAAAATGAAGCAAGGATAAGAAAGGGCATCTCTGCTTACTCATTATACTCCACACGGCCTCATGAGTGACTTCCTTGGGTCCAGGATGGTTGCAATGCAATGCATGTTAAGCTCCAATCTACAACATCGGCATCCATTATGAGTACCAGTTTGAGTCCTGGTTGCTCTACTTCCAATTTAGCTCTCAGATAATGCACTGACAAGGCAGTGGAAGACTGCCCAAGTGCATGGGCCACTTCTACCCATGTGGAAGATATGGACGGAGCTCTAGGTTCCTGGCTTTGGCTTGGCTCAGCTCATACCAGTGCTACCACTTGAGAAATGAACCAGCTGATAGAAAATTAACTCTCCCCCTCTCTCTCCCATTCAAATAAATAAAATACATCTTTACCTCCACTCAAAAACAGGCCTTTCTTATTAGTTTATTCAGTCTGGCAAAGCAAAACAGAGATGAAATAGAATAGCTGCCATCCCAAACTCCAAGGATGATATGACCTTCAAGACCCAGTGGCCATGGTCAATAGAAACTTCTCAATTTCCCTTCCTGAAAGAGAGAAGATGACAGATGCATTTATTCTGCTTGGGGGCTTCTTTATTTCTCTAGGTCTAAGAAACCTCTGCAACCCAACTGGAGGACTAGACCAGAGGGGTTTTCATGGATTTCCAAGCATCCATTCTTTCCTACTCTAAGGTTTCTTATAACCAAGTGCTTTAGATCAGTCATCTGTGCCCTGCTCGCTGAAACAATTGTACACAGGGTTATGTTGGGATCCTTGTCTTCAACTGGCAAAGTAACTACAAAATGTATTCAAGAAAATGAAGCAACTTTACATTCCATGTATGTGATTTATTATCTGATGGCAATCCTAAGCGACAGCCAATCCAGTAAGACTAGAAGATTCTTTTCTCAAGGACTGGATCTCATGGAGCTCTGGTGGGCACTGGTCTAAGAGTCAAAGGGTCAGGGGCTCAGGGGTTCATTCTTCTGAGGATAAGTTTCACAACTCATTGCATAGCTGAGAGAACTGAAGTTATTAGACCACAGATGCAATGATTCCAAAGTACTTACCATTTTGCTTGTAAATTCTAAGTCCTTTCTTAATTGAAAGGGTGTTGGAGAACAAACAAGAAGTTAATACTCTCACACTTGCCAAGCACTTCTGTCATTTAGGGCAACATCTGATTTCCCCAGGTCCCAGTTTCTGGGGAATCATTGTGTATATTACATGAGGAAGTGTCATGGTACTCCCCAATGGGGGGCTGTTTTGTAGGTTGCACTTTAAGAAGGCAGACTTTGTTTGCAGGAAAGAGAATTTAAATCTCCTTTCTGGAATTCCTTGCCTCATATTTTGACTACTGCTCCTCAACCTCTCTGCCACAACACAAAAGTAAGAGATAGCCACTTGGGAAAAATAATACAGAGCTTCAAGCAGCCCAGGCCACCTAACCATGGCTAAGACTCTGCATGCTCAAGTCCTTTTTTTTTTCTTCAGTACCATTGGCATTGCGCCCAAGGTCACCTAGCTGTGACTTCCAGAACTGAGCTAACTGAAGCTTTGGTCAGCCGTTGGGTCCCAGACAACACTCTGACGCTGATCAGGTGACACACTGGGTGTCCTTCCCCATCCAATGAGGTATTGCAAGTCAGAAGGTTGCATGCCCTACTGGTACTAAGGGACCAACAGACCAACAGGATCTAGTTCACACAGACTGTCCTAACACTTCAACCTCCAGCCAGAACCTGCTTGGCCGTGTGTGTGTGTGTGTGTGTGTGTGTGTGTGTGTGTGTGTGTGTACCCGCTAACAAGCAGGGACTGGCACTCAGAGGACTCACAAAAGGGGCACGAAGGGGACCAGGCTGAGGTGCTCTATAGTCATAACCTGTCACATGGTAACAAAGAGCTGGCGCCTTGATTTACATTTCTTTTTTTCAAGCCACATCAGCAGAGGAGGGGAAGCAGGAGACCTGGTCTGAGTCCACCTGCGACGTTCTGCAGGCCCAGGGCAGGTCTCCTGAGGCTGCAGGCCTTCCATTTGGCCGCCTGTAACACCAAGGGAGGAAGCAGACCATTCAGACTCTACCTGTGGCCTGACGCATTCTGGTTGGAAGGGACAAGACAGGAGATGAGGTCTCATTTTGGCAGCCTCCTCCTTCCTTGGAGTCTGGTCTGGGACTCCTGACACCCAACACCAAGGGGTCCCTTTCACCTCCCCCACCCCAGGCATGAAAGCCGGGCCTTTGTAGCAGGTAACACAACTTGCCTTGTGTTCTGCACTTGAGGGCTCTTGAGTTTCGGCTCCCCCAGAAAGATCAGTTTCTTGCCAATGTCATCACGTTGAGCCAGCAGGGACCTATCGGCAGCTCCATCAGGCACTGGGGGCCCGGGCCCCCCTTGGCTTTAAGTCTGAGCCCTGGGAACACTGGGGAAACTTCATTCTCGAACACCTTCTACTCAAAGAGCCACTGTTCAGCCCAAAGCGGCACTGGCCCCTGTGTTTCAACAGCTTTCGGGTGGGTTTCCCACCCTAGACGTCGATAGCGCCCCAAACGCCTGTGAATGTGTTGACCCGACTTCAACCACAGGCTCGGTTTCAAAGGTTTGGCTGTGGTCTTAGCCCGCCCTCATTCCAGCCGAGGCTCAGCTCCTGGAAGCCTCAGGCTGGATCTCCATTCCTGGGAAGGCTCTCTCTGAATGTGGGTTTCACCCAGCAGCTCCCTTCTTTGTGGCAGGACGCCCATCTCTTAGGGGAAACAGCAGTCTTGGTTCTGGGAATGTCTTGCCTCATCCGTCCTCATCCTTCTCATGCCAAATGTTGCTGTCAGTGGGGGCTGGGGAAGGGAGTGCAGGGGGACACTAGGTGTGTGGTCAGTAGCAACAGGGGAGCAGCCCTGCCTGCTTGCCCTTCAGCCTTTGGGCAAGTGCCACCTTGGACGGGCCACTGTCACCTGTGCCTTGTAGCTCCCCACTCTGTCCCTCCTTCCCCTCTCCTGCCTAACAAACAGGAACAGCCCTGCTTTGCTCACCTCCAGGCATAAACAGGCTTTGTAAACAGGGAACTCAACATGACACTACTAAGGAATTCATTCAACACGAAGTATCTGGGACTGACTCTGTGCTGTTTCCTTGCCTGTGATGGAGACATTAGCAGGCACGGATTGTGGAAAAACTAGCTCCGATCTTTGTCATTACAAATGTGCACACATCCCACTGAGCATCATTTTCAAAAGGCAGATGAAGCAGCAGAGACCGCAGGGGGCAGCCGTGTAAACAGGCCTCCTCAGAGCCTGGCAGAAAAGTTAAAAAAAAAAAAAGAAGGAAAGAAAAAGAACAGGCCTGAAGAAGGCAGAAGTCTCCATGAGTCCCTGGGGTGTCCTTGTTCCCTCATCTCCACCCTGCCACCCTGGTAGCTCATTGCTCAACACCCACCCTTGCACAGAGTGCTGCATGCCTGCAAGGGACAGGATTCAGGTGCTGTGCACGGTTAGTGCTGCTTCACATCTGCACTGCTCCTTCAAGACCCAAGCCCCCACCTGCCCCACCTGCCCTGCCAGGGCTGCAGGCATTCTGGGAGCAAATCCTGGAAAACGCTGTCATAGTCATAGGCAGTGGCCTTAGCAGTACCATCATGCTGCCCTCCTTCTCAGCAGGCCTCTGGGTAACACGGCCTTGGCTTAGTAAATGTGAGCAGGTGACTGACGACCACATATCTGGCAGTGATGCTGTGATTTGACACAGTACCTTTTCTCAGCCCTTGCAAGCCGTGCTCTGTGCAGATGCGTGAGTTGCTATGAACAGCACCTGGACCCAAGTCCAGAGGGCTGCACTGGGCAGGTGCCCGCTCCCTCCTTAGGGTGCCATCCAGGGAGGCTGGCTTTCTGAATGTGGCAGAGGGGCCTCATTGGGACGTCCATCCAAGGAGAGTTCAGGGCCGGCAGCCTTGCAGCCTGGCAGCCACAGTCTCAGCGCTGTGAAAGCAAGACAGGGAGAATGTAATTCAACTCCAAGTGGCTAATGGAAGGCTCCCGACATGACGGACGGGAGGGCGAAGATGAATGCAGGAGCAGGAATGGATGTTATTCAGGAAGGGAAGGGCATTCGAGGTAGGAGGCAGCATCCATCATTCGCTGACTGCAGGAGAAGGTGAAGGAAGCCGGGCTCATGCAGGAGGGCTGGGGGTCCGGGGTGAGTCTGAGGCCAGGCAGAGGGGACCCTGGAAAGCTGGGGGAGTCAAATGGGAACCTGATCATGGTAGGTCATGCCATGGGGGCGGGAGTCACTCTGCCCCCTGGCTCTGGGTTCTGAGGGTGGAAGGTGTCCCAGTAAGAAAGTGTCAACTGCAGGCTGGGCAACAGCACTCTGGGCGGCTCTGCCACCCTCTCCCACCCCACCCCCTGCCCCCACCCCAGGAAGCCCAGCTCCACTGCAGGAGTGTGGGTGTCAACCAGGAAGCTGGCGGGCCCCTGTCTTCTCAGAAAGAAGCCATAATTACCATGCGACCTGGAGCCTGCAAGGCCGCAGCCAGCTCTGTTTATTTTCATCTACTGATAAAACACTCCCCAGGAAGGGAAGGCAAGCCTTTCGCAGCAGCCTGATCAGGCCCACCCACACTGCCGGAAGCCCTTCCTCAGGGCTTGTGGAGGGGAAATCTGAGCCTGAGCCAGCAGAGGAGGTGGGCACTGGGGGCTGAGGGAGACCTGCCAGCTGGGCAGGGCCGGAAACACCTACTGTGTGCAGAGAGCTTCTGATAGCTTTGTGGCCAAGTGGGGTGTGGCAGGGGACAGTGGGGGCAGGCAAGAAGGACCATTCTATAGCTCTGAGTGAGTGGAAGGGCAAAGCTGCTGAATGTTTCCCAGGGTGTCCTTGTGTGCATTTTTGTGAGAAATTCTGCCCCTAGAATTCCCATGTGCAAAACCCAAACTTCAGCATTCGCAACCAGATCCCCCGGATCTATTCTTGTCCTGTGACTGGGGAATAATCCCAAGAGCAGAGCGCTGGGTGACTTCACCTCAAGTCCTCAGGAGGTGATGGCCAGTCGCTCCGCACGGCCTCTTGGCACAGATCAGACACATGGGCAGCTCCCACCGGCAGACTCCAGCCCTCTCTTTTCCCACCAAGTTTATAATGCTCTGCAAAGCAATAATGAAATTTATAGCCCAGTAAATCCCCAAGCCAGTAGCATAGCCATTTATTCTTGTTGCAAAGCATGCTGTACTGGACACCATTGCATGTGCCATGCTTTTGTGGGGTAGGCTATGCCCACATTAGCATCACCACACTTGTGTGAGTGATACTCTATGCTGCCCTCCCATCACGGCTACAGTGTCACTAGGTGACGGAAGCTTCAGCTCTCTGTAATCTTCTGGTACTGCCTCTATGTATTTCATTATCAGTGGAAATGTCACTATGGGGTGCACAGCTTCAGTTTGAGAGGCCACGTGGAATGGGGAGCCTCACAAGAGACCCCAGGATTCCACCTCTCCTGATCTTCCCACTCACCTTGCCTGTCGTGTGCGGCATCTTCTCCGGTTGTTCAAAAATCAGTCTGTGGGATCCATCGCTTCCCACAGAATAGGGAGTGCACCTCTGTCAAGGGTAGTATGTCCAGATGCTTGCATCTTGAAATGTGTACTCTGAGTCTCAGAGCAGGTGTTCTGCAGGAAGCAAGTTGCCATGTCTGGAGCAGCATTAATGAGACAAAAGGACATGGTTAGAGCTAAAAGTTGAGCTAAAAGGGTGAGCTAAAAGCTGACCCTTGGCCTGGCCCTGAGTTTCAATGCAGGAAACTGCAGCCAATGTTGCAGCCCAGAACCACCCCAGCAAGGTCACACACACCCTTTTCCTCTAGTTTCCTGCCCCTCGGAGAGTGCCCAGTAAGCAACTTCCTCTAGGCCCCATCTCTTACAGATGTCATTTTCCTGCTAAGTTTTGGGGTGATTTTTCATGCAGCCATCCTGAAAACATGATGGGTTTGGAAGACAAGCATGGACTATAGGTCATGCTAACCTTGGGATCTCAGCAAAGTTATAGAACCTCAATTTCATTTTCTCAATTTCATTTTCTCTAAAAGTGGGGATAGTAGAGTGGATGGTTGGCACCATGGCTATGATGCTACTTGGGTCACAGCACTTGGATTTCAGTCCTAGCCCTATGTTGAAAGATGGCTTCTTGGTAATGCACACCCTGGGAGGTAGCAAGTACTTGAGTCCCTGCCCCGTACAGGGGAAGTCACCCATATTGGAGGCCCAGGTTGAGTTCTGGCTTGGACTTGGTCCTCCCATGACTGTAGGCATTTAAGGAGGGATGCACTGAGTAGAAAAATCTCTTTATCCCTTTTCTCTCCCTCCCCCACACCTTTCAAATAAATATAAATACATCAATCAAATGGGAGCAGTACCAGTATCTCTGCCCAAGATGGTGGTGACTGGTAGCCATGCACTTAGTGCAGGCCCAGCCTGGACTGTGGATTCAGTGGTCCTAGGTGAGAGCATCATCATCAGCTTTTGGCCTCTCCTGCCAGCCACAGTCCTCCTGCAGCAGGACTGCCAGCTCAGTGCTTACTCATGTCCCCATCTCTGAGCTTTTCTGCCACTTCCTGTGAGTCTTCTCATGGAGTCTTTTTCCTGTGCCACTTCTCATGGAGTCTTTTTCCTTCAGCTCTTCCCCTTTCATCTTCACCTGTGGCAGGTGTCTCTAACTTGCTGTTCCATTCAACAGGACAATTCAAACATATCGACCAACCAAACGAGAACTTGCAGGGAACTCATCCTCTAGAGAGAGGAAGCCAGACCAGGTCCAAAGGCATGATTGGCTAATCCTCCACCTCCAAGTGCCAAGATCCCAAATGGGCACCAGTCCATGTCCTGGCTGCTCCACTTTCCTTCCAGCTCCTGGTAGAGGACAGCCCAAAGCCTTGGGACCCTGTAGCTTCTTGAGAGACCCAGAGGAAGCTCCTAGCTTCAGATAGACTTAGCTCCAGCCATTGCAGCCAAATGGAGAGTGAACCAGCAGATGGAAAATCATTCTATCTCTCCTTTCTATAAATCTGCCATTCTAGTAAAAATAAATAAATCTTAGAGAGAAAGAAAGCCTCTGTACAATTCATGAAAAGGTAAAATGCCAAGAGAGGGGTCCCTGAGTACAAGAAGCTGATTCTTCATCCCACTCCTTGGTGGATTTTATCCCATCCTCATCCTCCCCTAAGCCATCCATTTCCAACCACAAATTCCTTCCCATTCGGAACATTTGCAGCATGTCCTGAGACGGAACAACTCATCTTCAAATGCCTTTGCCAAGAATTCTTGTTTCTGTTTGAGCTGGAATCTTCCCTCAAACAACTTCTTGGCTGGGTCCTTTTGTGACCCTAAAGGAAAATGACATCTGCAAATATTATGAAGCCATTGAGTTATGGGTTAAGGCAGAGTAGCTTAGGCTAAATCATGCTGCAGGGGGAAAAAAAAACCTCGAGTTAAAACAGTGAAAGCGTACAGTGCAGAAGAAGGCTCATGGTGTGTATGTGTGTATGCATGTGTGTGAGCATGCATGCTCATATATGTATGTATGTATAGGTGTGTGCATGTTCATGTGTATGTGTGTGCATGTGTGTGTAGGCAGGAGAGGGACTTTTGGGGCAAGTCTCAGACCTATGAACTCTCCACTGTGTTCCCCAGATAACTGGTCCTGGCAGTGGGGTGACTTCTAAGCAGCCTGCTCCCTGCTATGGTCAGGAAGAGACATCTCTCTCTCTGGCATACATTCTACTGCCAGTCATATGGCCTTGCCCACCAAACAAAAGATGATCTGGGGACCCTCCCTGCAGCATGTGTGCCCGTAGGTAGATTCTTTAGGGGCTTGAACAGAGCATTGTTCAGGGTCCCATTCCCAATGTCCTGTATGGCTGCTGTGTTCAAATCCCCTCCCCTGGTCAGGGCTCCATTTAGCCAATAACAGAGTGAAAATGGTCCCTGCCATGCTGGGAGCATGAGCACTCTACAATCCATGGCTCTCTCCAGCCTGCGTCTCTATGGGCTCAAGATGTTTGGAAGCACAGTTGAGCAAGACCCCCCAGAACACAGGGATATGCACGCAAAACAAAACTTTTTGCTTAGGAAGCTGGAGTTCCTTTTCCCACATTTGGCAAATTACAAGTGCAGAGAGCAAAGGAAGGTGCCCTTCTATTCCCATCCCGGCAGAGCTGGCGTCTCCCACAGCATGGCGCTGCTTTTAATAGCACCTGGGGCGGAGAAGGCTGCAGCAGGCTGGTCTGTGGCAAGAGAGAAACATTTGTCTCCGGGGGTGTCTGACTGGACTCCATCCTGGGGATTACCACCACTTGTTAATTAAGGCCAAGTTGGAAAGGAGGTTGGCCTTTTGATGTGGAAGCTGTATCTGGAAAGCAGGCCTCTGTTTAAGACTTTACTGCCTGTTGAGGGCCCAAGAGCCTGCCACCCACATCTCTGAGCCCACACCCCATAAACAGCCCAGATCTAGTGTCTTTGGGGGCTGAGTGGGCAAGAGGGATTGAGGACCACCATAGTGTCAGGGAACCACCTTGACTGAGCCTCTCCTAGACTCTGCCCCCTGAGGAACAGGGTACCATAGTTGGAGATGGTGGAGGAGTGAACAGGCCAAAAGAGTTCGAGTTTCTATCACAAGGTTTTAGCTCTGGGTTTGGGTGTTCTTTGTGCCCCAGGCATGGCTGGAGACGGATGGTGCATGGAACCAAGTCGGAGTATCCCTGGGGAGGCCTCCCACCAGGACATCTGTGTGTGTCTCCACTAGGCAAGGGAAACACAGGGACTGGTCCTGTTGATCATCTGGGATGTAGGCAAGACACGCAGCTCCCCAGTCACATGATGGAGGTAGGCGCCTGGGTGGCTCCCAGGAGAGCAAGTTTGAGGATGCCTTAACAGGGTGTGTGGAGGGAAAGCCCAGAGCAGCCAGAGGAGTGATTTCTTTTCTCTCTCTCTCCCTCTCTCTCTTTCTTTTTTGATATTTTCATATTTTACCTGGAAGTCTTACTCAAATGTTGGATTCTGTGCCATATGCTGCCCATGTTTGTCTTCATATACAGTAAGAATGCTAGTTAATTTAATTTGTGAATGCTCACCCTGCTTAGCCTTCTTCTCTGCGTTTTCCTTGGTCCATGTATACGTGCCCTGCTCATCCACAGCAGAGGAAGAACACATTTGGGGGTCTCTCTTTTGTGTTTCTACGGTGACATATGAGCTGGTTGTTCTTCGCTTTTGTTTTCAGCTGAGTTGCACTATAAACAAAATTAAAAAGTACATTGACAAACTGGAACATGATCTGGCAAATCATCTCACCTGGATTTGATGTCTTAAATAACTTTCCTACCAATCAGACCGACAGCCCCCTACTGTCTCCACCCAAAAGCCTTGGAGATAATGTAAAAATGAGTTTATTTCATTGCAGATCTTTTTTTGAAATGCGGGCACGGTTTCTCCATAACATATATTTTGCGTGGACTTTCCAAGGACCCCTGGCATATGCAATTTTACCACAATATTTTGCACAAAGTGAGTATTTTTTTCATTCCATTCTCTGTGAACTTGTGGAAGCACCCCCATATGTGGAAGACCTGGAAAAAGGGCCATGAACCATGTGCAACGACATTGAACCTAATCTGTAGGAAGGTATGTGCACATTTTAGTCATGCTGAGATTTAATATTTACCTATTGGATTTGCAAAAATCCAAATGCTGTTGTGAGTATGCATGGAAACAATTGTGCTCATCTATTATTGCTGCTGGGGACAGCTCAGCTTCCATGGCAGGCCACATAGCAATACTGTAGAGAGAGCACCTTTACTTACAAGCTCCCATGATTAGCTCCTGGCCTTGCATTCCGAGTGTCACTTACAGAATCGACACTCGCCAGAAGCTCAAGGGGAATCCAGGAACTCCTGAGCATGCTCAGAAAGGCAGGAGAAAGGACACAGAGCCACAATGTGTGAGATCTCTGGTTTATCATGCATTTCCCAAAAGAGCAAGTCATTGAGCAGCACGACATTCCATTTTCCAGTTCGGAAACCTCAAGTAGAACGGATGTGGCCAAAGTCACACATCAAGTGACTATAGAGCTTGGTGAAGAAGCTGAGATGTCCAGATACTTTCCAATGGGACCCTTTGCTGTGCCAGGGAGTAGGGGTCCAGGAGAGAGTTAGTGGGGCAGGGATGTGGACAAAAGAATTGTGAGGCAGGGCAGAGCAGGTGTGGGACAGCAGCCACCTACGTCACCTCTATCCAGTTTCAGCATTTGGCTCAGTTCCTTGTTCCCTGTGTGATGCTGGGTGAGTTGGAAAATCTCTCTGAGCCATCAACATTTTCACCAGACGGAAGTCTTAGTGAGGTTTTCATGGGGGATTGCCGATCGCATAGTTATTGCTTGCTAAGCGGTAGTGTTGAGAAGGAGAACAAGGAGAGGGAAGAGAAGAGGGGAGGGAGAGGTGGCAGGCAACAACAGTGTTACCCAAGCTAGACCTTGGGCCTGTCTCTGGCTGCCCCTCGGGGTCACAGGACAAGCCTGGCAGCCCACAAAGCTATTATCCTGTCCTCTGTGGTCTCCTGCAGGCCATAGATGCTGGAGGGCAGATCACTTTCCTGTAGGGAAAGTGCCTTTCCTTTCCCCATGGAGACCCACGCACTTAGGGAGATTTCGGGGGGCTATGGAATAGCCCCTAGCAGAGTCCCGCACCTCTGCCTGAAGGTGAACTTGTACCTCTTGGAATGTCCTCCCCCTGCCCCCCACCGGCCTTCTCTCAGCTGCTTGTGGGACTCCCCAAGTCCACCCTCTGTGTAAAAACCCCCAATAAAATATTTAATAATCGGGAAAGTATTTGTTGCGCATAATAAATGGTTGCCTTGTGACCTGCATGTTGGATCCCCTGCCCGCCCTCAAGGGGCCTTTTTCTTTAACAGAGCAAGTAAAAGCTACAGCTGCAGGGACCCTGTTGCCAACATCCCTGTGGCTGCTCCTGGGGTCTGTAGGGGGAGGGGTCTCGGGGTTCCCATGGGGACCAGTATTTAGGGGAAGTGGTGGGCGGCACTACACAAGGCAGCATGAGGCCACTTACAGTGCTCTCTCTCTTGCTCCTCCTCTGTCATTCTCACTGGAGGGGCAGCCAGGTGTCCACCCTGTGAGGCCTCTGTCCCTGTTCTCATCCCTCTGCCACCTGACCTAGGACCATCAGCTCCTCAGGCAAGGCCAGCTCCTGACAAGGTTCAGTCATCTGTCAGTTACAGCCATGACCCAGCACGGACCTGGAAATGCTCCTCAGACGAAAATACCAAGCAGAAAACAGGGTGTAGAATCAGAGGCAGGAATCTGCTTGTCCCTTCCCCTGAGTGTCTCTCTGACAGTCTGAACCCTGCTTGTCTCCTCAGAGTGTGGGCACGTGACACAGAGCCCAAGCGTGTCTCTCCCGCTGCTGTCACAGCACATGGTGGCATCAAGCTGGGGAGGACCTCTGTGGGTTCCATGCCCCAGGCAATGCCTTGCCCCCTATTCTAAGCACTCAGTTTTCCTCCCTGGGACCAGCCCTCCAGCCCTAGCATGTAGGGCCTACTGGGCCCTGATGGCCAATCAGAAAATCTCCCCCTCGTAGAAGTGTGTGTCCCCCTACTAACAGCAAATGGACAGGAGCAGCGGTTGCAGCCATGATGGCATAGGAGGAGACTGGCATTGGGTTGCAGCTGCTCCATACTGGTACTGCCCTACACTTACACTATTTAGCACTTCTGTGCCTTGCCCTACCCTCTCAGCAGCCACATGGTGATCCTCTGGACTGGAAATATCTTCGTTGGGGGTGCTGTCTACATTGCAGGATATCCAGTGTCTCAGCGCTAACCACCACATGCCAGGTGCAGGCCCTGAGCTGTCCCAGGTGTGCCCCTGTGCAGCAGGCAATGCCACTCCCACAAATGGATGGAGAGGTTGAGCCCCATTGTTTCCACACGAATTGGGTGGGTGAGCCCGCATCACTGGGTTGTGAGGTATCGTGTCAGCTGTCAGAAGGGCTAAGATTTTCTCTCTTGATTTCTCTACTTTGCACCTCCTCCCTTCCCCAAAGCTGTCCTCCCAGGCGGCTTTGTGAGAGGGACAAGTTAAGGACATCAAAGGGCTGTACCAAGAGGGTGTTGCAAGACCCACCATGCCACTGTGAGTCCTGACAGGTCGAAGAAGCCGAGATCTGTGCCTTGGCTAGCTGGGTGAACTTGACCAACACACAGGGAATGGCAGAGTCCACAGTATCAGTCTTAAGCTTATCACACTGGGTGGTATTCTACAAACAACAGGGGAATTGTTCTTGCCAAGACAAAACTGCCTTTCTTCACTCAAGAGCCCTTTCTACATAATGGCTGGTGTGGCAGAGAAGGCGGGGGAAACAAGGTGAAATTAGAAACTTTGGAGATAGCAAGGCTCCGAGCTGCCCTTTTGGACCAAGCAAAGCCATGGCCCTGTCCCCCACTTCCCATGTAGACCCCCGTGAGCAGATGAAATGCTGGTCGGTTCTGTGTTCTGCCAACCACTGCTCCTACAGGGCTTTGGAAACCACTCAGGCACCAGTCCACCAGCTCCAGACCAGCAACTCTGCAAATCCTGACCTTGTCCTTCACACTTCAACATGCCTCAGGTCACAGCTCCAGCTCCTGGGATCAGTAGTCTGAAGATTGAGGGTCCTAGCTCCACTGTGAGCAGCAAAGCTTGGGGTGGTTGTTTCCCCATGTGCAGATGCGTGCTGGCCTGGATCTGTGAGTCTGAAATCTATTTCAGCTTCTCACTGCAACTCTGACCCTGCCCTTCGAAAATATTCACTTGGATGCCACACACATAGGAATAGTTTTGTAAAATGCCTGGCAATTCGGGAGCCCTTGTCAGCCATGAAGGCTGGGGTGAGGCTATTAGGTTCATAGATCCTGAAAGAATGGCCCCTGTCTTGGCCTCACTGGGAGTGCCCAAGCCCGTCAGTGAAGCTTCCTGTTATGGCAGATGTGACATGCATTGTGAAATGAGTCACATCTGCTTTGGGATCCCAGCTCCTCTTGCTGGCTCTGGGACACTGACAAGCTTCCCACCTTCCTGATCCTCATGTTCCATGCTCATAAGCAGTGAAGCCAGCAGATTGTTCTAAGCATCTCCTTGCACAGCGTGTGTGACCAGCACACACCCAGAAAGTTCTTTGTTGACTGTTGCTTTCTTAGCACTTGCCTTTTTCCTCCTTGGAACTCCTGTTGCTATTTGGCTTGTCTTAAAACAGGAACAGAAAAACAATGTGTGCATTAGATCATTTTGTTATCTAAGCAGAACCTGGGGAAAAATAACTTTTTTATAAAAGAGTTATTTATTTTACTTGAAAGATGGAGTAATAGAGATTTTTTTTTTCCTCTGTTGGTTCACTCTGCAAATGGCTACAATGCCCAGAGCAGACCAGGACAAAGCCAGGAACCTGAAACTCCATCTGAGTCTCCCACATGGGTGGCAGGAATCCAAGCACTTGGGCTATCCTCCACTGCTTTTCTAGGCTCACTACCAAGGAGCTGGACCAGAAGCAGAGCAACCAGGACTTGAACTGATACTCTGATATGAGATACCAATGTCTCAAGTGGTAGTTTAGTCAGCTGAGCTACAACACAGACCCCAAGAAGGCTTATCTATTGTTTCCAGCAACAGAACCAACACCCAGATAGGTCATCCCGAGATGAATTTGCGAGACACGAGAAGAAGACCCTTCCCAAGCTGTGCTGCTTCGGTTACTTGCCTAACCTCTGCAGGCCTCCCCAGGCAACAGAAGTTCTAACCCCACCCCTAATCAGCACCCACTCAGGGAATGCCTCCTCAAGGCTGCTCTGTGCTGTCCTGCTACGTGGTACATCTGCAACATTGGGTCCATTGTGAGAACAGAGTAAAACAGCTCTCACGCTGAGGGTCTTACAGCAGGGACACAGGAGGCAGAAATTTCATCTCTGCCCTAGGGAATGGGTTTCAAGGCCTTTTCCACCTGGAAATGGGAGGGGCTTCTCAACCAGAAGGGCAGCAGGAAGTGCTGGACGTGATGTTGACTCCAGAGCTGTCTCAGCACAGAAAAGTGGGTGTCCTTTGAAAATTCCTTTCCTGAAGCCTGGATGAGAATTCAAGGAGGAGGGAACACAGAACAACTTCCTCCTGGCTACAGGTCCTTGTCACTCAGGTCTCAGTCAGCGCCGGATTTATTGACTGTCGCACTATGATCACCCCAGTGCTAACAACTATTGGAAACCTAGCCATGGAGTACCTCCATGACTGATAAATACAACACAGAAAGCTTTAGGGGGCTGGAGCAGCTCACAGTCCATCTCCCGAATTCCCTCTGCTTTGGAAACTCCACCCCTACTCTAGACACCTGGATCCAATGCGCAGACCTTTCTGTCTTTATTGAGCTGAGCTGCCAAACCCCAACGTGTGCAAACACAGATTGAACAGGCCAACATGCAGCCAGCTCCAGGACTGTAAGTGTCGGAAACAGCAGATCTGTTTGATGAGCAAATAACGCACGATCAATAAAGACTTGTCGAAAGGAAACGAGCAGAGAACAGCTGTTTGCTGAATCTACTGGGGGCGGGGGGAAGGTGGAGATAGAGAATGCAGACTGAACAAGGCAGGAACATGGTGCATGGGGTGTGGGGTCTGAGCTGTGTGTTTTAGGGAGATAATGCAGACCTGGTTGGACTGAGAGCTGGGCATGCTGCTTGCTAAGAGGGATTTCCCTGCCTGGGGGCACTGGGTAACTGGTGGCCAAGGATGGAAAGGCCATTCAGGGGCTGGTAGAGGGCCAGATCAGACTTTGCAGAAACGAATGCCTTAATTCACAATAGCCAAAAGGTGGAAGCAGGTCAAGGTGCATTTGCAATGAATGGACAGAATGTCATTGTCGCCTGCAAAGGAAGGCACTGTGCACCCGTGCTGCTGTGTGAATGAACCTGAAGATGTGATGCTAAACGAATCAGCCAATCCCAAAGTTCTTACATAATCTGAGCCCATTTCTGTACATAGAGAAGCCAAGCTCACAGAGACAGAACCCAGAAGTTACCTAGATGGGGGTCGGGGCAGTGAGTCAGTGGAATACCACTGTCTACTGAGTTCAGAGGTTCAGTTTGGGATGGTATAGATGTTGTAAGATAGCAGGTGGTAAAGTGTATGCATGCGATGAGTATACCCAATGCCACTGAGTTATGCACTTCAGAAATGGCTAAACTGGCCAAGTTGATGCCATGCATGTTATAGCCTATGGGTAACTTTACTATCTACAGGATGTAATTCAGCGCAGGCTGCAGCTATCCAGCACAGGTCCTCTCCACCTTCAGAGGGGAAGTCACTTGAGTTCTCCTTCATTTCTACATCACCCACTCCTGCTGTGGCTCACAAAGCCTGGACTGGCAACTCCTGGGAATTTCCAAGACCCTTGCAAGAAGTCCAAAAGGGTACAATCTTTCATTGTGTTAATGAAAGGTGGTTTGCTGACTGTATGGAAGACATTATTACTTGTCCATGATGTCAAAAAACATGCTGGGGGTGGAGGAGTGGCACAACAGAGTGCAATTACAACTGCTCTGTTTTGGATTCAATTTCCTGCTAATTTGTCTTGGATAGCAACCAGAGATGGCCCCAAGTACTTGGGATCCTGCTGTACATGAGGAAGACTAGGATAAAATCTATAGCTCTTGCTTTCAGACTCTGGCTATTGTGACTATTGGGGGAGTGAACCAGCAGTTGGAAGATTTCATTCTCTCTCGATCTCTCCTCCTCTTTCCTTGTTGTTAGTGTCTTAGCAGCAATCCAAACAATGGCCTCCATCCAGGCTAGTCATCATTGTGTTGTGAGGCACTTAGAATTTTCGAAAAGTATACTTAAGATGGTCCTTGAGGGAGCAAATTACTAAGTTAGTTAAATCTCAGCCCTTGAGTATGTTTCTTTTTCTAGTGTTGAGAGACAACACAGGAAGTCCATATAAAGCATTTCTGGTGTCCTGCATGGTGTGCGTTGCCTGGAGGAAATGTGTTTGTACGATGGTTTGAATGTCAGGTGCAAAGGACAAGGATTTTCCCTAGATCATCATTTCTCCCTGAAAGCAAGGCTGATGGGGGAATTCAGGTTATCCAGAAGTGGGTATCAGGCAGATATTTTCTTAGAAACAAGTGCAATGAGCCTTCAAGGAAAGCATTCAAAAGCGTGGGAGCCCGGGCTGAAATTTCACTGTTCAAAAGATGCTGAGGAGATGGACAACACTTATGCACCACCAAGAACTGGAGTGTTTCCCAGTTCTTAATGAATTTTCTGATGAGGTTAGTGGGGATATAAATCCAGGCGCCTCTTTTTGATGTTGCACAAAGAAATGGGTCAACCAAGATTTTCCAGAGGAGCGAGGCTTTGTACTCCAAAACTGTGCGTGGGTGAAATACTCCCTTAGCATGCAGAACACATCAACAGCATTTCATGTGGTCAGTCCCCAAAAGCTCTTATTGATATGATGTTGGAACTCACATCACAACTCAACGTTAAGAAACTACCCCTTGCTGAGCCTTGGTGTAGTACCAAGGGCAAATACAAGCAGCTATCTGAAAAGACAATAAATACACTGTGCTTTCCAGCTACAAGTCTGAGCAAGACAAGGTTTGATTCATAAATTTTAATCAAAACAATATTTTGCTCCCTGCTATTAAGCCAGATATTCACAAAACATAAATATTATCCTTCTCAGTAATTTTTTTTTCTGGTTTGGAAAACGGTTATTTTGAATAAAAAAATACTTTTTCCAACCTGTGTCTTGTTGTTGGTTGTTATTGCTAAATGTCCTATTAAATAAATATCTTTCAGATATATCAAAATTCATTTTTCACTTGACCACACAATATATAAGCAAAAGTATATAAGCCAAAACACTTTTGGCTCATCAGTAATTTTTAAAGAATGAAATAGGACCTGAGATTGGAAAATTTGAGATCCTCTTATCAAATACATAATCTTGCAGATTTTTCTTAGTAAATAATATATGAATGAATGAATGTATGAAGTAATGCATGAATGAGGACATTACTGGCCAAAATATAGGTAGAACTGGTGGAAAGACAAGAGACAGACTCCTGTGAAATGTCTCCTTTGGGTCATTGAAAGCAGGATATTAGTAGTTCCCAGTTTGAGAATTACATACATGGATAAAACTTTCTAATTCTGCATGGGACTTAATATAATGACCAACGCATTATCTTATCTATTAAGGATATTAAAAATAAACTGTAAGGGCAAATTTTGTCCAAGCAGGTCTTCCAGTTAACATCTCCATGTCCCACATCAGAATATCCAAGCTCAATATCAAACTCTGGCTCCTGACTCCAACTTTCTACTAATTCAGGGAGCAATGGTGATGGCTCAAGGGGCTGGGTTCCTGTCACTCACGTGGAAAACTGGATTAAGTGCTCAACTCCTGGATTTGGCTTGACCCAGGCAAGGCCGTTGGTAGATATTTGAAGAACAAACTAACAGGAGTAAGTTTCTCTTCTCTCTCTCTCTCTCTCTCGTTCCCTTTCTTTACCCCCCTCTGTCTCTTTTTTCTTCTCCTCCTCCTTCTGTCTCTCTCTATCCCCTCCTCTGCCTGCCTCTCAAATAAACAACTCAAAAACAGTGAACCACTCCCAGTAGTTTCAGCCAATACTTTTTACTAAGAACAAGGGAACAATACAATGGAAAAGGTAATATCTCTGTTGAATACTTTTCTCTTTATTGAACACTTAGCTCTGGTCTTTATTTTTCCCAATGTCCCATGACCCTGTAGATGCTTTGCCTTGCACCAGACTTGGTGGCCGGCAGTCTGTAAGGGATCAGACAATAAGCATTGCAAGCTCTGAGAGTACAATGGCCCCCTCAACCCTCTTTTTTGGTTGCTCTAGTGCAGTGTAAGCATGACATTACATCAACAAATAGGCATGCTTATGTACCAAGACCATGGTATTTGCAAAAGCATGTAGTGGCTGCATTTGGTTCACAGCCACACCCTGATCCAGGAAGGTAGACAGAGAGACATGGGGTCTGGGCGGGGCATTCCTGGATGATCACCACAGACCATAGAAATGCTGAAATGATCAGTGTTATCATTTTTCCAGCAAATAGACTGGAAGAATGTTCTGGAGACATGTGCTGGTCCAGAGGGGTGCATGCAGCCTCTTCATGTAGGCCTCCAAGGAGTGTGGGCAAGGACAAGGTCATTGGGCATCCTCTGGAAGCACAGATGGTTGCATTGGTACCCAGGGACAGGGGCTAGATAAAGCAACCAACAGAAGACAGCCTGTCCAAGTGACAGGAAAAGGAAATGAAATTGTCAGTGAAGCAGAGTTCTCTGCAGCATAACATAGCAGCCCAAGCATGGAGTCCCTGCCCCTTTCTCCACATTCCCATGCAGGAAATCAAATCCCTTTTTGGTGGAGAGGCACATTTCATGGTGTCAAGGTTCAGAAATCCCACCCATTTCACAACTTGCTTTCAGAACAAAGAGTTGCATTCCAGTGCCATCTTTCCCCTTCTGGGGTGTCACATGTGCCAAGTAAGCTCTCTGCCAGCCGGGCACGATGTCGCCCAGCTGTTGACCCACCCGGCACGTGCATATGGCAAAAGAAGTGGGGAGGATGAGCCACAGTATTTTCAACATGTGCTCCACGGAGCTATGGGCAGAGGGCCGGGAAGGCTATCCGGGAATTTCATGGGACATTTCACGCAAGCTGAGATGGAGACCATCAGGAATTCAGAGCTGGAAAGAAGATAAGCAGGGGAAGCAGTCTCGCTTTGACACACAGACAGCCGATGTGGCAGACCAGAGCTCACAGCTCTAAAGGGAGGTCAGTTGAATCATGGAGGAAAAGGAAAGAACCTCAGAAGAAGGCTGAAAAATAGCACAACACAATTCCCCAAGAACCACTATTGGTCACTACATTTAAAATGAAATTTATTTCTGCTGCTACTAATAAGCAAATACAAGTTGACACCTGCAGTGCCAGCATAGTCTATGTGCATCAGTTCAAATCCCGGCTGCTCCACTTCCAATTCAACTCCCCGATAATGCACCTTGGAAAGCTGTTGGGGGTGGCCCAAGTGTTTTGGGTCCCTTCACCCACATGGGAGACCCAGAGGTGGCTCTGGGCTCCTGGGTTCAGTCTTGCCTAGCCTCTGCTGTTGCAGCTATTTGGTGACTGAAGCAGCAGGTGGGAGATCCCTCCTTCTGACTCTCAAATAAATAAATCTTTAAACTGTAACTTTGCCTTTTGATTGAATAAATAAACAAATCTTTAAAGAAAGCAAATACATATAATGGAGATAAGGCACATTTTTGCTGACATCTTGAAAGAAAAATATTCAATGCCAGTGTGAGGGTAGAGATGAAACTTCACAGTCTGTGGCTGGTGGGTAGGACATTGGGTACATAGCTGAACCTCAATGTGGTAAAGCTCTCTAGGTATTATAAAAGCAATCCTGATCTTTATTCAGTAATCCCATCACTTCCCACTCACAGAGCCCACACTGCTATTGGCTTTCTCTGACAGCTGCACAAGTCATTCATTGTGTGCCACAAACTAGACCTGGAATGCCTCTCGTCTCCCTCCTTAGAGGATGCTCTCTCGGCATCCTTTCTAGGCAAGTAGGCATCTGGGTAGCTCCCTGAGAAGACCTTGGCACTATTGCTGGTTGTGTCCATCTACCATTCAGTCATCCTACATTTGTCATCCAGGACTGCACACCTGTCATTCAAATCAACCTCAGCTTTCCTCATCTTGGTGTAAACCTCAAATGCCGTCCCCTGCACTGTCACTTACGTTACAGGAAGGCAATGTAGTATGTCCAGCTGGGGTTACAGCCCAGTGGTATACCACTAGACCCCTCGTAGCCCATGCTTGCTGATCCAGGACACAGCCCTGTTACAAACACTTTTGACTTACTGGAAACTGAGGCATATCCTCCTTTCTTGTGCACCTGAGACTCATGAAAGATAAGGTCAACGGTCTTGTGGAAACCCCTTTTATAACCCTCTCCAGAGGGAGGGTGTGATAAAGCACAGGAGACGACAGCATCCCCCTGACTCTACCAGCCACTCAGCACCAGCATCTCTAGGTCCCCACCAGACTGTGTTCCACTTCCTCTCTATGGCTCACACCTCCTGCATGCCCTTCTAGGGCCTGGCTCACAGCTCTCTTAACCTGATACTCAGCACCCAGTAGCTGTCATTGGCTGTAGCATGAACAGAAAGGAGCCCAGAATTGGTCCCCAGGACTAGGGGTGGAAGGCCCTGCTCTACCATCTCATACCTGCACAACCCTGACTGAGTCCACAACTCTTCATCTGCCAAGAGACCCACACCTCCGATGCATTGGCAGAGCATGGTGGGCATGGAGATAGCGGCAGGCCTTGTGGAATTAAGGACTGCCCAAGGGAGGAGCAAGCACGCAAGGGCTGCTCCTGCTGTGTCCTTGTCATATGGCAGAGGAGCAAGAGGAGAAGCTTTTTCTGAAAACTCATTCAGTGGATGGGAGATTGGAAGCAGACAGTCTTCCCTGCACATGTCATAAGTACCAGGAATTCAGTGTCCAAGAAATACCCAGCCAAGATCCTAGCACTCTCCAACATGAGATCCTTGAGAGCCATTCCGGCCCACAGTCCTTGTGCTGGGAAAAGCTGAGTCCCAACACTGGGAAGCAGTGAGCTGGGAGTCACACCATGTGGAAATGCAGAGAGGAGGCCTCATCCTCTCCAGCTCCCCAACACTTCCCCTGAGCTATTTGTGGGTGTAAGGAAATCGGAGACCTCCTTAGCCCTCTTCTTGCTGGGAGACTATAAGACAGCAGTCTGAGTTGACAGCACCCCCATCAGGAAGCCATGTGGTGAAGCAAATGCATGCATTTGTTGAATGAACGAAGGCATCTCCTGAGGATTATCCTGACTTCCCTAGCTTACCTGCCAGGGGCTGCCAGGGGCTGCCAGGGGCTGCCAGGACCTGAGGATAAAACTGCTTCTTTCCTTCCTCCTGCTGCTGATCCTCAGCTCTGACCATCCCGAGGAGCTGGAGACAAACAAACTTGCACACATCATATTCTTCCCCATCATCAAAGTTTTTCATATCCACGGGTCCTTTTCTTGGAAGTCACGCTCAACATTTTAGTCACTTATCATTCAACAAATATTTGAGGAGTGCTTATTTTACACAAAGCATAACACTAAGTGATACAGCACGTCTGACCTGCAAATCCCTTTCCTCCTCTGACATCCTTCGGGTCCTAGACAAGAATCCCCTGGGGTTGGCCACCTGCCTACAGCTGGAACAAGTTACAGCAGGGGCTCCTGCAGCCAGCAGTTTGCTGCTTCCCTGGTAAAGTCAGACTTCTTAGGGAGGAGTTGAGAAGTTGCATCTGGCCTAAGGCCCTGAAGCACCGGTGGAGGTGATGGCTCAGCCCATAAAGCTGAGTCACACCCTGCACAATCTCAGAGAAACTACCAAGAGTCCAGGGCTCCAGTGGGTAATGGCAGCCCCTTCAGACACTCAGTTGGGGGACATCACAGTCAATGGATGACGGGACTTCACAAGTTCGTGGACAAATGGAATTAATAAGTATTTCTGTGCAAAGCTTTTTAAAATCAGTATATAGGAGTTTTTACAGTTCTCAAAAAAACTGCATTAGGAAAAGCCACAGGTGGGCTGGGATTGGGGGTGTGGTGAGCTAATTGCTGTAATACTAGCATCTCCTATTGGAACACTGGGTCAAGTTCTGGCTGTTCCAATTTCCATCCAGCTTGCTGCTAATGTAGGAAGGCAGTGGAAGATGGGCCTGTGGGGTTCCTGAATGGAATCCCAAGATCCTAGTTTGGCCTTGACCATCCCTGATCATCATGACCATTTGGGGAGATGAATCCAAGATCTCTTTCCCTCTCTTCTCCCTAGCCCCATCACTGTGTTTCAAGTGAATAAATAAATCTTTTTAAAATGCTATGCATAGATTTCAAATATGCATATTCTTCAGCTCTTCACAATGACACAATTCAAATCTCAAATCACCTCCTTCTGGGGACCTCGCTGGCCTGAGGGGAATTCAAATAAAATTTATGGTCTCAGGCAGGAGAGCACTGATTTTCACTCACAGTGCCAGCTGTGAAGGGACCAGCACTGGGACACGGCCATGTCAAATCTCTTCTGAATAGAGCGACTCCCTTTGGCAAGGTTGTGTGGGGTTGTACCATTTCCTTTCCTGTCCCCACATGGCTTCTCCCCTCGGCTTTGCCAAGGTGGAGAAGTTGTGCTCTTCCTTGGAACAAGATGAAGCCCTTTTAAGAATGTGTCCAGGTTGGGCTATTAAGAAGCAATAGGAATCCCAACTATTTCACAATATGTGACCACATTCAACATGCAATGTTGGATGAGGACAACAGGAAAGCAACTCTATGCGGGCCTGGGGAATCCTAACGTTTGTATCATGGACTGTATACAGAATTTCCTCTCTTGTAATGACATTGATTTTAAGATGCACCACTGACCCTATAATAGGTTAATAGCAAGGGAAACTTAAAGAAATTATAGGAAGTGTCCTGGTTTCAGAAACACTGCCATATGAAAGACAGGAACCCCAAACAGAAGTGTAACATAACTTGATCACATAAGTGGTTGTGTGTGTGCACGCATGCATGGCCTCACGTTCAAGCCACACAAGGCCATTGAGCATGAGTAATAGTAATTTTGTTGTATCTGTTCTCTCCAGTACTTTGCAATTTGGTTTCTGGTGTACAACACATACACTGATTTATTCATCTGGAAAAAGAAATTTGGGATGCAGAACATGGAAAGCAAACATTACAAAAATGCAACTGATTTTTTCACCTGTCCAGTGCAATTTCCCTTCCTCAGTCATGATACTTTTTTTTCAACTCTTCTTCATTCTGTTATATTCTTCCCCTCAGGTTTCTCAGCACACCTTAACATTCCATCTTCCATGGAGTGTGGGAAGATTCCCAGCATCCTTTTCTCCACTCAGCTGTAGTTCCATGCTGTGCTCAGGGTTTCAAACCATGTCAGCTAGGAAAGTCAGGTCTCAGGCGCCACAGGTGTGATTCAGGTCTCACTGTCTTGGAGGCAGAGCCCTTTGCAGAAAGGTCAGCCAGGAAAGTTCACATCCACTCCAGAGCTAGGAGACTCCTTGCTTTCCTTTAAGAACAATACAGCACTCTGGGCTTTTCTCAAACAGTCCTAAATATCATCTTGAGCATATATTCTTTCCTCTTTTCTCATAGTCAAACGTGATACTGAACTAGGATAGCACTGTGGGATCCTAGGGTGGGGCCAGTTACATGTTTTTTTTTCCCCCTTTTGGTTCATATTCTTGGAATAAAATATTAGATTTTCATATTTGTATTGTTTTGTAAGAAGTTACAAATCATTGATGGACAAATAGGAAAATACTGGCTTCAGAAAGTTTTGGAAAATAGAATTAGAAGATAAGTCATTTTGATGCAAAAAAATGAAATCTATGCAGACAGTGCGTCTTCAGAAAGTTCAGAAAAGAAATAAATTACGAAAAAAAATTGCACGAAAGTGACATTAATTCTGTTTGTTGTGCACATGAATAGGTGCCCTCGTGAATACACTCATGTAGTGATTCCCAGTGAAGTCTGACTTCTGTGGCCTTTTCCTGTATCCTTTCTTACTCTTCTCCGTATTTCATCTACCACACTCGCATCTATCTCCCACCACCCCCTATATCCACTGCTCCTCCTGGCCAAAACCACCAGCATCTTCACTGGACAGGACTGACAGTCATTTATCTGGCCTTTTGGAACCTGCTTTTGTTCCTTCTGTACTTTGGATCCCCATCAAGTCCCCGGGCTGACCCAAAGACCCAACCAGCTCACCCTGCTTCAGGTCCTTGCAACATTCAGGATGCCTGAGATAACACGTGTGTGTGTGTGTGTGTGTGTGTGTGTGTGTGTGTGTGTGTGTGTGTGTGTTTATTTCCATTCTCCTTGTCTGCACCCTCAAAGTGGAAGTTCCATCCTGGGTTGCAGCTTCAGTGCCCAGGACTACCTCTGTATTTGTGGAAAGCAACCAGATGTTTGATGTCCGCCAGGCCATGAGGACTTGCACTGGGCCCTGACACCCAGCCAGATGTGTCTTGCATTTTCACCTAGGATCAGTATCTCCTCTCTGCCCGTGCCTTCCCTGCTCAACCTGGGGCACACCCAGTCTGTCTGTGCTGGGATTCCCCATCATCTGTGCACCAGGGAGAGGGTAGGGATGGAAGGTGACAGCCAAAGGGACCAGGAACTGCCTGGGGTCATGTGTTAGTAGGATCATGGTCTCCAGAAATTTCCAGAGAGGCCTGTGGCCCCACCAACTGTCCCCAGGACCATTCTGTGTCCCTTATAATGGATTTCTTTGTCAGACATTCCACAACCACATTGAGACTCTTTGCCCTAAAGGATCAGGACTTCCTAGACAGACCTCACACACTGAGACTTGCTCCTGGAGACTTTTGTCTCACACAGTAAGAAGCCTGTCCTACTTCACCCTGGCTGCCTCCTCCTGGGAATTGGACGCCAGCTCTTGGCTTCAGAGCTACCCAGGTTGTTTTGTTGGTTTGTTCTGTTTTTGCCGAGAAGTCTTTCTGGCATCCCAGCCCCATGAGAACCTTGCCTCAGCCTAGAAAGCCTCAATTCACTCCCCATGTGATCACAACCACCAGAGCTGAACCAATCCAAAGCCAGGAGCCTGGAGATCTGGGTCTTTCCCACACAAATGCAGGGTCTCAAGGCTTTGGACCATCCCTCCAAAAAAGAGCTAGTGGCTTTCCCAGGCCACAGGCAGAGAGCTGGATGGAAGTGGGGCTGCCGGGATTAGAACCAGCGCCCATATGGGATCCCAGTGCATTCAAGGTGAGAACTTTAGCTGCTAGGCTACCATGAAGGCCCTATAATATTCTCTAAGAATGTATAGTATTTGTATAATGTACAAATGTATTTTTAATTTTATGGATACAAAACCCTGAACAATGTTTGTTTCTGTTTGTTGCTGTTTATGGCAGCTGAGGCAGAGAGGGTTATTTGTACAGACTCCACCCATCCTGCCCAAGTTCTCCTGCTTATGTTTACCACACTTTGAAGCTGCACAGAAATCTGGGCATATGATTTCCATCTGCCCTGCTCCTCCTGCAAGGCTCAGCTGAAGTCTCTGTTCTGTACTTTCAGGAAATATTGAAGCGTCTCCCAAGGAGCCCAGATCACTTCTCTATTAATGTGTTCGAATCCCATCTTCATCTTCATCCACTGTTGTTTTCTGGGTTGTTGCCATCAAGAAAACTCTTAGCAAGTGAGAGAGACTAGAAGCAGAGCGGTTTGTTTTCATGGATCCTTTACAACATGCAAAGTCCATTCCTACTGTGAAATGCAACTGGTCCTTGGGCGTGATCCCGAGGGACTCAGAGGTCCATAGCCCTGGGTGCTTGCCAGACTGCAAGCAGAAATGGGCCTGGAGCCCCAGAAGCCGTAACATGCACTGGGTAAGGTCAAGGAGGCCGAGTTACTGGCCAGCAGCTCAGAGAGAACTGAGAGCAGTCTTGGCAGGAAGGCAAGCCCCAGTCAGGCTCCATGCACTTAGCTGTAGCCATAAAAGGTGGCATTTTCCCCCCTCTCTGCCTGGACTTCAGGGGTGCTTCCTTTTCCCAACTCCTTTATTTTGATAGGGATGCTCCAGATTGCTCCAGAACACAGAAACCATCCTCCCTTGCTTTTCCATCATGCATAACTGAGCAATTCCAGAAACAGCTGGGTCAAAGGTACAAGAGGCCTTGGGCACCCTCCTGGTAGCTGTACCATCCTCAGTGTGAGGTGTTGGGAAAGGGTCGTGGAGGCACCTCCCAGTGGGTGCAGTGTCAGTACAACTCACAGCTATCAGTGCTACTATGCAGCCCTGGCCTGCAGGATCCCTGGGCCAGGGCAGGAAGCGTACCCACAAATCCATCTTGGGTCCTTGATGCCAAAGTGGACAGCTTGGGACTTTGGACTTGGCCCAGGGATGGCTGGCCCTGTACCACCCTGGAGCTTCTCTCACATAAAATCCTGTAGATTAAAAATTCCTGGGACCTATATTTGGCTCAGCTAAAACCTGCAACACCCATATGATGAGCATCCCATACAGCACTGGTTTGAGTTCTGGCTGCTCCACTTTCCATCCAACTCCCAGTGGATGCACCTGGGGCAGCAATTGGAGATGGCCTGAGTACTTGGGCCCCAGCACCAACTCTGTATCTCTGCCTTTCAAGTGAATATGGTAAATCTTACTGAGAAATACCTTAAATTCCCTTTGCAGAACAGGTTGGGGTCATACCTTGAAATCTACCTGAGTGAGTGGCTGTTTCCCTGATATCTCTTGATTTCAGGCCCAGGGACTTGCCTCCCTGCTGAAAGTTAATCTTCAGGATTGTAGGCTAGGGCAGCATTGTGTAGCAGGTAAAGCTGTCACGTACAATGGAGTGTTTTAATTCAGGTCTCATGTCCACTTCCAACCCTTAGCTGAGGCTGGGCCAGACTGATGGCAAGAGCCAGGAACTCTACCTGGGTCTCCCACTTAGATGTCTAACCTAGGTGTGAGCCATCAGGGCTGACTCCCATGGTGTACAGGAAGCCAGAACGGAGAGCTGAGCCAGCACTTGGACTCACATGCTGTGACATGGGGACATGAGCATCTCAAGCCACTCTGGCTAGTAATCGACCCCCATGAAGTTCATTCACTCCCTGTGGTTCGGTCAGTCAGGGTCAACCACAGACCAAGAACATTAAATGGAAAGTCCATAAATAAATAATTCATACATTTGCAATTGTTTCCTATTCCAAACAGCATGATGGAAACTTGTTCACATCCAGGGGGTGAGGCATCACTTGGCGAAGCACTAGAACTCTCAAATCTCAGGGCACTCATTGGTCCTTGGAGGAACTGCAGACTCAACCAATGGTGGTCAGCTCGGATGGCTCTGCTCCCCACAGCTCACCCTCCTGAGATTAGTGGGCTGACCAGGCCTGTGTCATTCCAGGTGCTGGCAGAGGCCCAGAGGAGCAAGCAGAAGTAGGCAAGAGCTGGGCTTGAAGTTACACACGAGCCTTTCCGTCACAGGTGCACCCCATCAGCCACAACGGCCAGACGCGACTGCAGTGGCAGCTGAACTTCATCCTTGCAGAGCGAGCCCTGTGCCAGACTGTCCTCATCTTCCTGGATCTCCGTTTAGACCTCGGCTGCCTCAGCCAAAGCAAGTTCCACAACTGAGCCTCGAGCAAAAGAGCCATGGAAAAAGCAGACTGCCTGTGATAAAGCCGAGGCGGCCGCAGGAATGTGGGGAAAAGAGGATGACTGGGGCCAGGCTTCATGTTCCTCAATAAGAGAGATAGACCCTGGCTTCCAGCCGTGGGTGCTGGCACTCTTTTTTGGCTCGTTACTCACCGCAGCAAGTCCCATTGCAACCCCTGTCTCTTCAGCTAACACAGCAACATCTGCTCCTTGCCTGCTTGTCTCCAGCCCTCCCCTCCTGCCTGCTGTCCTGCTTCTTCACCAAGCATGCACAGGCATCTGGGAGGGAGGGCCGATGTGGCATCAGTGGCATCAACCATCTTGACCAGTAGTCTCCGGTGCCAAGTTGATTTCAGCACAGTCGACTTAGCTGCATGGCCGCCTGGCCAGGGTCTCCTGGACCATGACTCTCAAGCCCCAGTGGTCTCTGTGGCCTCCAGCTGCAGCCTGGCCATATTTTTCATGTATCCATAACCCAGCTGTCCACAAAGGCCTGTGGGGTCTGACTACTTAGGCACGCTCAGCTGCAACCCTCAGCTCCAAACCCTGGCACAGCTGGCAGCTCTGCGACTCTGCGCTGCAGCCCTCTCCTGGCAGAATCTAGCACCACCCCGATGCCTCCCAGAAGCTCTCCCACAAGCACCATGTCACTTACAGCATCTGTGCAAAGGGCACCATGGAAAGCACAGGGTCAGCCCTGCAAACCTTACCATCCTCAAAATGCACCCACCCCTACCGAGCTCCTCCACCTGCTGCTCCCTTCCCCCTCTTCTGCACTCCCATTTCTTCCCTGTTCTTGCTCTTGTGTCCATCTACTTCCTCTTGGGCTGGTGGGAATCTTAGCTTTACCCCAGAAGGAATTTGGGGGAATGTCGTCTTCCTCTCACAACACGCTGGTTATTTCTGACTTGTTCTAGACCCTGGGGCGCTGTCTCCTGCAGCCACCCAGCAAGCTTCTGGGCTCCAATCCCAGTTAAATGCAGCCAAGCACAAAGCCTGAGTGGGCCCTGCAAGGGAAAAACATTAACAAGACCTTCATTGCTTAAAAAAAAATGATGCAGGCTGACTCATCCTGCTTTCCCAAAGGGATGATGTCAGTCCCTACAAAATGGGAGAGAAAAGACCTTGATCTTGTACTCCTTGGTCAACACCCACTGCTCTTGCTCCATACCCCCACCTCTCACCTCCACCCTACACACAAGTCAGCTGGGATCACAGACTCAAGAGGGCAGCAGGGAGCCTGGCACCTGCAAACCTGGCTATGTCACCCAGAGGTGCAGAGGTGGACTGCACTTGTACAAACCACCCTTCTCCTCACCCCTGCCCTGCTACTTCTGCATCAGCCTGCTCTGTCCCCTGGGCTGAGCCCTTCCCTTGAGGGCGGAGGAAAGGGCACAGCAGGTACATAACAGAAAGCATCCCCCCAAAAGACAGGCAATGAGCCTTGAAACTTGGGAGTCTTCTCCAGCAATGCCAGAACCTCATTTCTTGCTTTTTGAGCCAGCTACCTCCAACATCCTCCCTCTTTTTGCAGGTCCTAATCAAAAAGGAGATCCACTGTCACCAAAACCACATGGCTCATCCCAGAGCCAAATGGAACAGGCTCCTGGATGGGCCCCACGGGTGGCAAATGACAAGGTCGCCCCCCTCTCTGGAAGAGAGAACAGCAGAGGGCGAGTTCTGCTGCCCACTCCTCCCGGCTCTGGTTGTGGGAGCGTGCAAGGGAGGCCTGGCAGCTGCAGGCAGGAGAGCTGAAAGGTCGGAGCAGCTGGGTTGAGGTCAGGCGCAGAAGCCTGTGCTCAGCTGAGACAGCCAAGTACCCGGCCCAGCTGCCACGGCTGTGCGCAGGGGCCCCTGTGTGGGAGGCCAGCACTCACTGCCAGCAGGCCAGCCCCCTCTGCAGCTGCTATCTCCAGCTCTCACTCCCCTCTCCTCCTATCTGATGTCTCTCGCTTGGCTTCTCTGCATCAATCTCCTCACTTTCCTCTCTCTGCTCCTCCTGCAACTCTGGTTTTGGCATTGTTTCCCACTCTCCAACCCTGGTCTCTGGTTTTAGCCTCTCCTCATCTCTCCTTCTCTAGAGTTAAAGATGGAGGGAGAAGATGGGGATCAGAACCCCCAGACAAAACCCAGCTGGTATCCTGTCGCAGTTAGAATGTTTGCATCACTCCCTGCACACTACAAATAATTCATGTGGAGATCCTTAATTCTCTATGCAACAGTATGAAAAGCAGGGCTTTGGGGCCAGTGCTGTTGCATAGAGGGTAAAGAGACCCACCAGTGACACCAGCATCGCATATGGGTACTGGTTCAAGTCCCAGATGCTCCACTTCCCATCCACCTCTCTGCTAATGTACCTATGAAAGCAGCAGAAGATGGCCCAGATGCTTGGGCCCCTGTACCTATGTGGGAGACCTGGAAGAAGTTCTGAGCTCCTGCTTTTGGCTTGACTCAGTCCTGACCATTGTGGCCATTTGAAGAGTGAACCAGCAGATGGAAGATCTTTCTTTTCCTTTCTTCTCTCTTTCTCTCTAGCACTCTTTTTCCATGTAACTTTGACTTTCAACTCAATAAATAAACATATTTTTTAAAAAGATCTGCTTACAGAAGGAATTCCAGGCCTTTCTCCCAGGGCAAACACAACAGTAGTCAGCTCACTGACAACACAAGGATTGATCAACTTTCAGGCTTTGGTCCAGGTCCAGAGCTGATGCTAGAACAGAGGATGTGGTAGCAAGAGTCAGGATCCTTCTGCAACAGCTTCCATGTGCAAGGACAGAAAGGGTCTAGCACACTCCCACACATTAGAGGTCGCAGAGAGCAGGGCCAGCAAGGGGAGTCCCACCACATAGGCATGGTGGAGAGGCAGAGCAGAGGCTGGGATTGATGTGCAGTTTTCTAGGCCAACATGGAAGGGTGTTCTAGAGTGTAGGGAGCAGGGGATACCCACTCCAGCCCTGCACAGGTGCACACAAGGAGGTGCCCTGGCAAGGCTGACACAGGGGCTTCAAGTCACATGATAAAGCAAGAGTTTCCTAAGGTGGAGACCAAGGACAGGCCTTGAACTTGAGCCATCAGGCTGTGTGCCTGGGACATGGGGAAAGTGGCCCTGTCCCTTCCCTCTCCCTTCTGTGGGCAGGAAAAATGAAGAAAAAGGCTGTATGGACGTCACTGCCTGCCATGCCAGAGTGGTAAGATGAGGGCTCAGCTGTCACACAGGATCCTGGTCCAGGACAGCTAGTTTCACTCCTGGGGGGTGGAGGTCCTGGGCCACATGATGGGGCTGTGCTCCTGAATCCAGAAGAAAAACGCGCATGCACGTGTAATGTGAATTTCTGCAATGGTGAGAAGCAGTCGGGTACCCCAAGACTCAAGGACAGGACAATAGCGACTTGACTTTCTCCTTATCTAAGATCATTCCCCTGTCCCAGGAGCCCATCTTGCTGGCTTACTCATGACCCAGAACCCTCTCCCTCCATGTTCCCAAAGGACTCTGAGACAGGAAGAATGAACAGATGGCCAAAACTGTCACACATGTAGGAAAACCAAGCACAAGATCTGGGCAGATAATTGCCCAGGGTCTCAGGACACGCTGAACCTAGCTCTGTGATGCATGGGCCTCTGGTCCTCATCAGGGTTGGTGCTGTCCTTGGCTCCCTCGGTAACTCCAGGTTATGATCTACAAGTGACTCTCGAATGGGAGCCAACAGAAGCCCGAATGTCCCCCACACATGAGGGGCGGGGTGGGATACAATTGTGAAAGCAGAAGCTGCTCCTAAAGGCCGCTTCTCACATTGTGACAGAGCCAATTTACTGTCGCCCTCACATGGAACTTGATCTGTAGAGGTGCCCTGTGAGGCCAGTCAGTGGCTGTATCCAAGGCCATGAACAGAGGAGTAGGGAGAGGAGGGGGCCAGATCGCACACTGGGATCAAAACCAGAGCTTCTAGACTCTAACGCCCCTGCTTTTTTTCAGGTCCATTGGATATGCACCAGCAACATGGCCCACACGGTGTGGTCATAGACAGTATGTCCCTGTGGCTTGCACACTTTCATGCATCACACACACACAGGGGGTGGTTCTAATTCTCTATTGACTTGCCTTGCTCTGTGTTGCACAGAGAATTAGGATCTTAGTGCAGTTACTAATCCCTTGGAAATAAGCAAATGACAGGCTTGGTCTCTGTCACTGCCACAGTAAAACCCCAGGGCTCTCCCTGGTGCCTTGACTAAGAGTCCAGATGACCTACTTTCCCCAGCACATCCCTGTCTCCTGGCTGCCTGGGCTGGGAAATTGTCAGTCTGGTAAATATCACAGGCTTAGCAGGGCGGGTTCTGGCTTCCAAGGCTGTAGTTGCCCAGCAGGGCTTCTAGGGTCCTCCCCCCAAGAGTTCAGCTCCAAATGCAAGAGTTCATGCCCCCATATATAGGCAGACTCTGGCTGCCTACCTGGACAGCATGCATAGTGCAGGCCAAGCACACCCAGACTCTACTGCATTCCCTCAATGCCTAGTCTGTGCCAGGCTCGGGCGCTCAGGAAAGGAGCTGAGCCAGACAGGCTCAGAACACATGGCACATAGCGTGGAGCGTTGTTGGAGCACAGAGGGGGCACTCATTCATCGCCTTCAGTTCCCTACAGGTCTCTGGGATGGAGGCTACCCTGGAAAATGAAATGAGGCTCTTCATGTGAAGGACAGGCACTGCAGATGGAGAGCACAGGCCGGGAGACTGCAGAGAGCAGAGTGGCTAGAGGGCTGCAGGAGCCATCAAGGAGCATGCTAAGGACCCCCTTGAAAATGGTTAGATGAGATGGAGCAGGAGCAGGGAGACCTGGGCCATCCATCCCCACAGCCCTGGACTCATTTTGGACTCCACTCTAGCACATGCCCAAGCACTTTGTTCCTCTGCTCTCAGCTTTTGCATGTCACTGGTGGGTGTCCTGAGCTCCCCTCTCTAGAATTTTCCTCCCAATCGAGTACTGGGCATTTTCTCCCAAACAGCAGGCTCTGCCTGGTGTGGAAGTTGGCAAGTGCATCCTTCCTAGTAGGGGCAGAAGACGGGGAGGAAAGGGTGCCAGGAAGGCCCAAAGACTGGGGCCCTGGGTCTTCATGGAGGAAGACCCCCTTAACATTGACTCTGGGGCTTTGGCTGAAACCCTGGGACCAATGCACACTACTGTGCTTGCCTCTGCATTCCAACAGCCTCCCAGAGCCCAGGTTGGCCTGGCTAGGATGCCCAGACCGCTTCAGGAGACAGGCAGTCAGCTCTAAGCCTGGTGCCAGCATCCTGTCTCTGAGTAGGGGAATGGGACAGCTGGTCTGCTCTGCAAGGCCCCCTCATTGGATGGTGGAGTAGACTCAGGAAGTTAGCCACAGGGGTGGTTTCTGTGCTCCCTGGGCTCAGTCGAATTTTACTCATAGCAGAGCTCCAGGTGGAAGTTAGATGAGCGATTGGGGGCAGGAGTGAGCACCCTGCCTGGTTATTGGGCTGTCAGGATGTACGATGAGGCACAAGAGCCCTGGAGAGAGAGCCAGTTGCTTTCTTGGACTGCCTTTTAGGTTTTTAGTACAGTGAGCCATATATGTTCAAAGGTCTACTTGGATCAGTTAGGATGAAGGTAAACATTTATGGAACAGACACAGGCTTAGGACTTGGAGCACTTACTTCGGCCCCTGGGCTTTCTCCTTCTCTCTGCATTGAAACTTCTCTCAACTCTCTTTCTCCAGCCCAGGCAACCACGGTCTGCTTTCCATCACTGTAGTTTACACTGGGCCTGTCTAGAGCTTCACACTCAAGCAATGTCCAATGGACCTGGACAACTTTTTGATTCTGTGATCATGGGAAAGCTGGAAGTGCACTTCGAGATGTGACCTTTTTAATCTTTTCCCCTGAGCTAGTGACACTTGGTCTGATGCCTTCTCTCAGGTGTTAGACAACGTGCGAGGCTCCCATGGGAAGGAGACGGGCACAGTCCTGAGCAGAAGCTCCTGCTTGCCACAGGCTAGGTCTCTTACAGCTGCATTTTCAACCAATGATGTCTGCATTGGGTCTGATGGCTCCCCGCCCTACCCTAAGTGAAGGAATAGTTGCACATGGAAGCTCATGTTGTAATTATTGTCTTTGTATCTGGGTTTTTGAACTCAAGATTCCAATAAATTTTTAAAGACTTATTTATTTTTGTTTGGAAAGTAGATTTACAAAGAGAAAGAGAGAGTCAGAGAGAAAGATCTTCCATTTGCTGGTTCACTCCTGAAATGGCCACAATGTCCAGAGCTGAGCTGAGCCTAAGCCAGGAATCTCCAATGGGGTTACAGGATCCCAAGGACTTGGATCATCCACAATTGCTTTCCCAGGCTATAAACAGGAAAGAAGCTGGTGCAGAAGCTCAGCAGCCAGGACACAAATTGGTGCTCATAAGGGATGCTGGCGCTTATAGGTTAAGGATTAGCTGGTTGAGCTGTCATGCCAGTCCCAGGATTCCAATTTTGTGATTCTTATTGCCTGTGTATTGCTTGTTCCCAGTGACTCATGAGCAATGTTCTGTCTCTGTCACACAGTCACACTTGGCTCATGATCTCGCCTGTAGATAGAGGATAAGGTGATTTGTAGCTTGTGACAACATAAAGCAGCTATGAACATTCACGAGTCAGACTTTGTTTAGTTTTCCTGGGGCATATACTTGTAAAATGAACCTCCTGGGCCCCATAGTAAGTAGCGATTGAACTATAGACCTAGGAAATTCCCAAGGTGGTGTCCTAGGTGTCCTCATTCACCAGTAGTGGATGGGAGCTCTTCACCAACACTTGCTATGGCCACTCTTTTCAATTGCTTGCCCTTCTACAGGGAGGATACCCTTGTAACTGTCATTTCCATTTCCCTAATGACCATCACAGTGAAGTGTGGCTTCTCATGTGTTGATTGGGGTCCAAACCTGCGCCTTCCAGCTGTACATTTACACAAGACAGTTCACCTCCCTGGATCTGAACTCCTGTGTTTGGATAAGCTGTGTACCCACCGTTGTCCGACGTGCCACCCCAGGTCATCTCCCTGGCATCTGATAGTGTATGCTGTACATGCTGAAGAATTCACAAGGTGTAAAACTCACCTGAGTTCAGCCCATGTGTCTTTTGTTTGTGGTAGCTCCTTTACTAAGATTTCCGACTCTGGTTTACCCTCCATCTCATCTTCTATAAGACAACCAAGGTGGTTTAGTCAAAGTGCCTGCCAGAACATGACTGTTTGTTTGGGCCCATGCTGTAACTTTCCATATGATCACTTTGATGGGGAACTCAAATACCAAGCATGTCCAGGTGCAGGGATGCAAAATTAAATAGAACAGTCTCTGCTCTTTCTAAAGGCAGCAGAGGCCCAGAGAGGTGTTGGGGTCACACAGCAAGCTAGCAAGCAACACACCAGAGATTAAAGCCAGGAAAAAGCACGCTGGGACCTCAGGCCTGCACATCCTTTCTTCAGATTCCTTACAGGAAGTCATCACTTGTTGTCAGAGCCAGACATGGGATGAAGTGGTACTGTTGGCTCCTGCCTCTTTTCCCAAAGCTCCTGGTGATTACCCTCCTGTGAGATGCTCTCTGTCAGCAGAGAGAAGGAGCAGCAGCCTCCTTGGATTGCTCATGGTTATCCTTCCTTTAAAGCAGCCTCACACTGCAGAGCAACATTTCAAGAAGGCTCTGCAGTGTAAACCCCTAGCATGAGTCACCACCACCTGCATGTCCCCTGTTATTCAGACTTTATGCCATCAAAATGAGTCCAGCATCCTATTGTCAAGATATAGTTAACAGTTTCATTGGGAGTCCATCTTTGATCTGGAAGTAGAGCTACAAGCTGCATTGTATCTTCACATCTGGATGTGACAGTCTTCTATTACACAGTTGTTATATATCACTTTAAATTAAAAGCCATAAAGCAATATCAACAACAGGAAGAAAAATAGAAAGTTAACAACAACATGAAGTTAAGTAACATGCAATTGAATGACCAATATTTTGCTGAAGAAGTGAAAAAGGAAATTAAAAAGCTTCTTGAAGTTGATAATGCCACTGTATGACCTATAAGTCAGTGAGGACATTAAAAATAAAAAAAAACCCACCTTATTTACATGAATGAAAATAAAAACAAAAATATTAAAAAATTCCTGAGACGTAGGAAAAACAGTATTGATAGGGTTATCGATCTTATATTTTACATGAAGTTTGGCTTATGTTAGAGAGAACATAACAATAAAACTACATTTAAAACAAGGGCAGAGCAGCTAAACTCACAGTATGCTGCAAAAGACTGAATGCTTGGAAACAAATCTTTAACACCTCAATCCCATGTTGCACATATAGTAATTAAGCCAGAAAAAAAAAAAGAAAGAAATGGAATGTAAAGGAAGAAGTGTAACTGTCAATTTTCAGATGGCATGATCGGAAATACAAGGTCCTATGAATTCACTAAAAACCTATTAGAATGAACTAACTGCAGGATACGAGGTTCATTTTTAAATATTGATTGTATGTCTATAAACTATCAAGGAGTAACTTACAAATGAAATTAGGAAAGTAATTCCATTAGGAAGCAATTTTATCTGCAGGAGCATCAAAAAGAATAAAATATTTAAGGATAAATTAAACAAAAGAAGTATAAGACATTAAAACTTCAAAACATTGTCAAAAGAAATTAAAGATACAAATTAATGAGGAGATATCCCATGTTCATGGAGTGGCAGTCTGATAGCACAGGCAATGATGGGAAAAGGATCCCAAAGGCAGACCTTTATCAAAGTTCTTGTTACTTATTGTGTGGGATGGTCCCAGGACCTTGCTTGTTATTAAAAGCAAACAAGGAACCAATAAATACAAGATAATAGAAAGTATGCCTTGACAGGTAATGGAGTGTTATAAACCAAGGATACAGCTGACCCAGTTTTGAACATCTATAATCCAAGCAGGAGTTAAACTTGAATATCAAGGAAACGGCAATAGTAAACACATTGCCTCTGATAGCTCATGAATACAGCTAACGCGGAGCCCAGAGGAAAACATGCAGCCTTACTTAGTGAGTCTCTTGTACTGAGTAACAACAAAGGGACTTAATTTAATTTAAGAGTTACACAAGGAACAATGTATTAAGCAGGAGGGGAGCAGAAGGAAGGAATTAGTAAGGATAAAAGCACAAATAAATTAATTATAAAATGAGAGACAGAGGAATTAGTACATTCAAAAGCAGGTCCTTTGAACCAAACCAAATTCTTATTTTTCCTGAAAAAAATGAAAACACTAGCCAGACTAACAAAGAAAACAAGTGGTGAAATCACAAATACATAAAAGCAGAAATAAAAATGGAGACATAATCACAGTTAAAAAGTAAATAAACCATAGAATGTAATAAATCATCCCTGCAAACAAACTTGAAAATTTGTGTGAAACGAATAATTTGCTAATAAATATAATTTACATAGTTAAAAATATAATGAGGCCAATTATCTGAGAATAAATTGGGGAAAAAGTCAAAGAGCCTTTCCTCTACTCCCTAAAGTACCACATCCACAAGTTGCATGGGAAATCTTGACTTTCTTTTTAAGATGTATTTTTTTTTATAGGAAAGTCAAATATTCAGAGAGGATAGACAGGAAGATCTTCCATCCATCGATTCATTCCCCTAGTGGCCATAATTGCCGGAGCTGAGCTAATCTGAAGCCAGAAGCTGGGAGCCAGGAGTTTCTTCCAGGTCTCCCAAGCAGGTGCAGAGTCCCAAAGCCTTAGGCCATCCTTGACTGCTTCCCCAAGCTGGGAGCTGGACGGGAAGTGGGACCACCAGGACATTAACCAGCACCCAAATGGGATCCTGGCATGTACAAGGTGAGAACTTTAGCCACGGGCTACTGCGCTAAGCCAAAATCTTGACTTTTTAATACAGTCTTTTTCTTCCTGGATTATCACATATTTTTAAATTAAGTTTTCTGAGATTATTTTAGATACACCTGTACTTTTTTTTTTTAAGTGATATAAAGGGACCAGCATCGTGGTGCAACTGGTTAAGTCACCTCTTGTGACACAGAAATCCCATATTAGTACTAGTTCAAATCCTGCTTGTTCCACTTTCAATCCAGCTCCCTGTTAATATGCTTGGGAAAGCAATGCAGATGGCAGTGCCTGGATCCTTGCCACCCACATGGCAGAACTCCAAATGAAGTTCTTGCCTCCTGGATTTAGTACGGCTCTGCCCTGGCTGTTAAAGCCATTTGTGGAATGATTTAGCAGATGGAAAAAATTCTCTCTGTCAGTGTCTCTGTGGTGTGTGTTTGTGTGTGTGTCTTCTCTTCTATAACTCTGTCTTTCAAATACATAAATAAATATTTCTTTAAAAAGAGAAAGAATAAAAAAATCCTCTATCCTCTTTATCCAGCTTCCCACAATGATAACACCTTCCAAAATTATAGTGCAACATCATAGCCAGAATGTTGTGACTGCTACACATTAGATCTGATCAAATGATTCAGAACATTTTGCCTATATGAAAATCTTTCATGTAGCCATCCCCAATTGCTCCTCAACCACTGGAAAGCACCAATGTGTTCTCCATTTCTATAATTTTGTTATTGTGTGAATGTTTTGATTATTTTTCTGCGAATTTATTCAAACTGTTGTATGTAACAATTCATTTATTTATATGGCTAAGCAACACTCTCCAGCATGAGTACACCCAAGTTTTCTTAATCCACTAAGAACCTTTAATTTTTATTTATTTATTTATTTATTTATTTATTTTTTGCTATTAGGCATTAAGCTGCTTAAGACATTTCTGTATAGGTTTCTAGATAAGCAAGTATTCTCATTTCTTTGGAACAAATCCACAAGAGAGAAACTCCTAGATGCTATGGTTGTTGGAAATGTAACTTTGTACACAGTGGTCAAGGTATTTTCCAGTGTTGGCCATGTGTCTTTTCTTTACTCCAACCAGCAATGTATGAATAACTGAGTTTTTTCTGCATGTTCATCAGCATTTGATATTGTCACATGATTTATATCTTAGTCTTCTGAGAGGTGAATGATGATACCTGTTTTAAGTTGGCATTTCCCTAATGGTAATAATGTTTACTTGCAATTTACATACCCTCTTCAGTGGAATGTTTGGCCATGTCTTTTGGCTGTTTTCCACTTGAATTCAAGGAGTGTTTTATTATTGATTTTAAGTATTCTTTACTCCAGGTGCACATCCTTTTTTGGATATGTAGCTTGCCAATGTTTTCTCCGGGACTTTGGTCTGCTTTTTAGATCCCTTGCAATTACAAAAAAAAAAAAAAAATCTTAAAGATTTATTTATTTTTATTGGAAAGGAAGATTTACACAGAGAAGAGACAGAGAATGATCTTCTGTCTGCTGGTTCACTCCCCAAATACACGTAATGACTGGAGCTGAGTCGATCCAAAGCCAGGAGCCAGAAACTTGCCCCACATCTTCCACACAGGTGCAGGGTCCCAAGGCTTTGTGCCGTCCTTGACTGCTTTCTGGGCTACAAGCAGGGAGCTGGATGGGAAGTGGGGCAGCCAGGACATGAACCAGCACCAATATGGGATCCTGACACATGCAAAGGAAGGACTTGAGCCACTAGGCTACTGCACAGAGCCCAGTAATTTTACCTTTTATGAATCTTACCTTTGGTGAGCAGCCTAACAACTCTTTACCTAGCCTCAGATCCTGAAATTTTCTCCTGAATAATTTCCTGAAAGTTTGACTGTTTGTATTTATATTAAAGACCAAAAAATCCTCCCCCTGCTCCCCGCCGCCGCCCCAAGCTGGGTTTGGTGTAAGATTGAGGCTGGGTAGAGACTCACAGCTCTGCCAGTGGATGTCTCCTGTCCCTAAACACTATTTGCTGAACTCTCTGTTGACTTGTTATTGGTCGGGCATGTTTGTTTCAGCTCTGTTCTGTGTCACCCAAGCAACGACACACAGGCTTGAGTACTGTAGTTAGACTTTAGGCTTTATTCTTAGATAGGAGGATTCTTCCCAGTCTATCCTTTTATCTAGAATAGCTTAACAATTCTAAGCCTGTGCCTTTCCATATAGATTTTAGGATATATTTGTCTGTATCTACAAAATCCCTTTGTGAGATTTTAATCAGAATTACATTAAACCCAGAGGCTCTTTGGTACCTTTACTATCGAGTCTCCAAGTGTGTAGGAACAGGATTTCTCTTCCTTGCACTGTGTCCACCGTTACTTTAAGCAGTATGCTGTGATCTTTTATATATAGACCTTGTATGCGGTTTATGCCTACACCTCTCATCTTTGAAGAGATGGTCAATCATACTGTGTCTTTAACTTTGTTTTTCACATGTGCATTCCTAGAACATAGACCTGGAAGATGTTGATTTTATATTCTGTGACCTCACTGAATTCACTTATTAACTCTAGGTTTTATTTTTGTTTTTTAAAACTTCCTTGGAATTTTCTACACAATCATATATCATTTGCAAGTTGGGGTAGTATTATTTCTTTCTATCCTAGCTTCCTAGCTGCATGGGTTTTTTGTTTGTTTTGTTTTTTCTTGCCCTGTTTTAGCGGATAGAACTTGTAGTAAAGTACTGCCTAAGAGTAGTGAGGCTATATGTCCATGCCCTGTTCCTAATATTGGAAGGAAACTAATCAAACCTCCACTGTCAGTATTTCATCTATAAAAACTGTAAATATTCCATCGTGTTAAAAAAAATTCTCTCTTCCTGGCTTACTGAGAGTGTTTGTCATAAATGAATCTTGAATTTTATCAACTGCTCTATATCAATTGATATGATTACTTGATCTTGTTCTTAACTCAGTTGATTTGGTGGGATACATTAATTGACTTCAAATACCTAACCCTCACATACCTGGAATAAATCCCATTTGACCATGGCATATACTTTTCTTTTATAGCTTTTAAGATTTGATCTGCTAACATTTTGTTGCAAATTGTTACATTTACAACCATGAGAGATTTGGCCTGTTAGTTTTTTTATGTATTTACTGGAAGAGACTGTGTAAAAGTAATGCTATTTTTTTTTCTTATTTATTAAAATTCATCAGTAAAGCTATTAGGATCTGGGCATTTCTCTTCTAGGGGTTTCAAAGTTAAAATTTCAATTTTTAAATGACTATAGAACTATTTGGATTATCTCACCTTCTTCGTTCAGTGTGGCAGTTAGTTTTCTTTCTAAATCATCAAAGTGAGTGGAAACTTATTCACAATAGTCCCTTACCATTTTAATGACCACAGCATCCATAGTGATAGCTTATTTCTTTTTCATATGCATATTTGTATCTTCATTTTATCTAGATCAGTCTGGCTGTAGATTTATCAATTGTGTTGATTTTTTTAAAGAAAAACTAGCTTTCTGTTTCATTTTTCTCTGTTTTGTTGTTTTTAATTTTATTCATTTGTGCTCTGGTGTTTATTATTTTCATTTTTCCTGCTTGCTGTGGGTTAAAAACTCTCTCTTCTTTTTTCCTTTCTTTAAAAAAATAAAAGATTTTATTTATTTTGAGCATAGGGTGACAGAGGGCAAGGCAGAGAAAGAGATATTCAATTTCTTAACTCCGCAGATGGCTGCAGTGGCCAAAGGCAGACCAGATTGAAGCCAACAGCCTAGAATTCCATCCAGGTCTCCCATGTTAGTAACAGGGGCCCACACATTTGGGACATCTGCTGCTGCTTTCCCAAGAGAGTTAACTGGGAACTGGATTGGAAGTGAAGCAGACAGAACTAGAAGTGGTACTACAGCATAGGAAGCTTAACTCTATGTGGAGCTTAACTCGAACCAGGTACCAACGCCAGAGCACCAGCTCCAACTCTCCTTCCCACTTTTAACACATATTCTTCCAAGTATTTTCTCTACAAATACTGAGCACCACTTCTAATTTTTGCTTCAAATATCTTGTATTATTTAGGATACGCGCGAGAAGTAGTATATTGTCTTTATCCTGATATTTGTTTCCCTTTCCAGAAATCTCTGAGACTTGTTCTGCTCTCACTTCTTTTCTGTTCTCTAGCAATCCTAAAGTCATTATTCAGGATAGATTCACTGGCAAAACTTCACTTTTTTCTTCCCTCTTCTGAGAATCTCATTATCCTTCCACTAATTACTAATGGGCATTTCTCTGCCCGTTAGAATTTCCACTTGACAGTGATTATCTTCAGCGTCTGAGAAATGAGAGCTGCTTCCTTGGGCCCCTTTGGATGCTGAAGAAACATTTTTTTGTTTTTCTGATGGCTGCTCCTCAGTGGGTCACATTGCTTCTTTCTGGTTGTTTTCAATATTTTTAATTAGGTTCTTAGAAATTTAATTAGAATGGGTTTTGTGATGAGTTGCTTTGAGTTGATTCTGTTTGGGGTTCACTCTGCTGGAATCTTGACATTTCGGCCATATTTATGGAGTTTTTAGGCTTAACCCCCCTAAGTATTGCTGGGGCCAGGCTCTGTCTCCTCCAAGGCTGCAAATGTGAGCTCTTCTGCTATGGTCACACAAGCCCTTGAGATTCCACTTTTTTTTTTTAGTCTATTTTCTGTTCATTGACCAGATTGAATAAACCCTACTGATATATCCTCAAGTTCCCTAATTCTGTCCTCTGCTGTCTTCACTCTACTATTGAGTCCAGTTTTCCCAACATGCTACTGTACTTTTCACTGCTATACTTTTCATGGTGTTCTTGTTTCTCAAGTTCTTGTTTCTTTGCTGAGACTTTTTGAAAATACTGAGGAATTCTTGGAAGCACTGATACAATGGCTCCTCCAGAAATGTCTAGTGGAAAATTCCATCACACCCAAGGAGACTCACTGTTCAGGCTTTACCACTATTCATATAGTATGGTTTCCTTGATTATTGATATATGATCGATTTTTTTAGAATGGCATCCAGGACATTTTGAGTATTAGGCTATGAGGCTCTTCTCGATCCTATATAATCTTAAAAAACAAAAAGCAGGCTTCCTGTTGAGGTGTTAACACAGTGCTGAGTGGGTGTGCATGTTCTGCTTGCTGCTGGGCTTGGCTGCCACTGAAGAGAGAAGCAGAGCTGACTCATCCTGCTTTGTTGCTGCACCCTCTAGGGGAGGAAGTGCACTGCTTACTCCAGGACACCAGCTGAGGGAATGTAAATTGAAGCACCAGCCTGCTCTGCTGGGCTCTTTCTCCCTCCTGATGCTGAGAGCAAGTGGAAGCTCAGCTCTCCTGTGATCCTCTGACACCAGAGTGGAAGAGAAGTGTCAGCCACTTTCATTTATATCACTTGATCCCACTCAGCTCCCTTAACCCTAACCATGACCCTAACCTCAACCCTAACACACTGCAGGTGGGAGGACTGGAAAATTGCTTCCCTGGGCCAGGAATTGGAGAGCAGCTTCCTCCCCAGCCCCATGAGCACCACAAGGGCTTCAGTACTGGGCCTTCATTGCCCTAGACTTTGCGTGAGGGATTGGGCTTCCTGGAAGTGGTCTGTGCTCCATGCCTATTTGTGCAGGGGTTACTTTGGCAGCCCCCTGCCCAAGGAAGCTAAGAGATAACAAGAAGCCCCAAGAACTCACCACCATTTTGGTGCTTGAGTCCCAAGTGTCTCCACCTGTCAGGAGCTTTCTGTGCTTGCTGTGTTGTAGCCACAGCTCCTTAGTGGTAAAGAGATGTGGGGGTTGGGGGAGTGGAATCAGACTGCTCCACTCTGGCAGAAGCGGAACTCAGGAAGATTCTACTGACATGCCCTTCTTCTTAAGTATGATAAACTCATAGGACAAGGTGCAGGTCACACACTGGTTGAGCAGTGTAACCAAACCCAGTTCATGACACAGAGCAGAGCTTGTACCAAGTAATTCATCCTGTCTGCCTTGTAATCAGTAAGTCCTCTCTGACTTTTCACATGATTCAGGTTGGTTTGGCCTGAGGGAACTCACCCTTTTTCCCAATCAACAGTAACAGTAGCTGATTATTGGGTCCCATCTGGGGCATAGGCAAGATTTCAGCTCTAAATATTGAGATTTTCCATCTGCCTCTAGTTTGACCTCATGAGTAGTCATTCCTTCTCATAAGAGGGTTATTTTCCCCTTCTGGCACCAAGAATGTGGTGTCTTTCTCTGAGAACAAGGTACCCAATCATTCACATTAAGTGTGACATGAAACTCCCAGAGATTGTGCATACCTTCAGAGTGAAAAACTCAGTCCCACAAGACTTCTCCCATGTCTGACACCAACAGAAGTCCCAGGTGCCTGTAAGTTTAGGAATTCATACAATTCCTGTCACTAGTTTGGTAACTCATTGGATTAACTCACAGAACTCAGGAAAGCATTGAAAGGCACAGGTCCTCAGCATTATGCTATTATTTAATGTCCTTCTGGAAATAACTATACACTGCAATGTTATTAGAGAAAAGAAAGAGACATGAAAATCAAAAGGAGGAGACCAAAAAGAATCAGCATTTTCTAGCTAATGATATTCTTTATCTGGAGCTCTCAAAAGGATGAGCTGAAGAACTCTTAGAAGAAATAAAATAATTTTTAAAAAGAACCAGTTACAAAGCTAATGTACCAAAATCAATCACTTTCTATAGCTAGCCAAAACAACTTACAAAGTATACATAGAATAATAGATACCATTTACCGGAAAGTAAATCTAACACATGAAGTAATGAACATATGCAGTTTTGAAGACTCACTAATTCACCCAAACTTGATGAATGAGAATATAGGTACTTCCATTTCATTAAAAGTAGTATTGCAAACATGTCAGTCTTCCTATAATCTATAAATGTGATGAAATCTTCAAAAAATATTATTTTTTCTGATCAAATTTTATTTTTGAAACAATCAGAGTTTTCGAGAATTGGAAGTACCCTACAAATGGCTCTCATTGGGATTTTTTGAAAATAAATTGCTAATGAAATGTTCTATTACCTTTAACTACTTCTGTATGTGTACATGCAACATTGACAATCGTACAACTAAAATTTTAAAAATTAACATTTCACATTATAGCATCTAATCCTCAGGTTCTACTCAAGTGTCACAATTATCCCCCAATAATGTTCTTTATAGTAAAGGGATCTAGTACAGAATTCCGTGCTTTACTTAATTACCATACCTTCTTGGTCTTTTTTAATGCAGGATTGCTCCTTAGCCTTCCTTTGTCTTTGATGACCTTGAACTCTCAAAGATTACAGACAATTAATCTTTAGAGCATCCCTCAATTTTGGCAGCTAGATGTTTCTATGTAATTAGATTATGCATCTTTCAGATGAGTGCCCTAGTAGCAGTGCTGTTTTCTTATTGCATCTTCTCAGGTGACACAAAAATTCAATTTGTGCCATTACTGAACATACTCACTTTGATCGGTTATTTAGGTGCTGGCTCCTGGCTTCTGCACTCTTTCTAATGAGTGTATTTGGACAAAAATACTTGAAAAATTCCCAACTACTCCATTCTTCATCAAACTTTACATTTATTCATTAACTTATTTACATACTCAAAGATGTCTCATTTGTCATCTGTGAGTGTCATTATTTATCTCAATACTTATCTTTGTTCCCAAGCTGGCTTCTATGTCCTTTAGAAAGGCACCATCATTCTTGTGATCCTTTCTTATTTTTTAGCTCAGGTGCCTCAGCCCTGGAATCAGCCATTTCTCCAAGGATTCTGATGGAGAACCATGTAGTAAGTTAATAAATGGAGTTACAGCCTCCAAAGATGGGCGGATCCTAACAACTTATACCTGCAAGTATCTTATACCTACAAGATGTAATTAAGGCAAGATGGGCAGTTCTATCTAAATTATCCAGGTGGACACAAATGTATCCATAAAAAAGTTTGTGTTAGTAGAAGGAGTAAGCTGGAGAAGGAGAGCCTGAAAAAAGAGATTTGAGTGAAAGGGAAGGTCAGAGTGATGCCAGGGCTGGTAATAAAGTCTGGAGGGACCAAAGCCAAGAAGCTGGAGGAAGGAAGGAAACATGGATTCTCCAAGGAATCCTGAGAATGAACTGACTTCCTCTATCCTGGCCAACACCTTGATTTGCAGTCCTGTGGGAGCAACTTTGGATTTCTAACCCTTACAACTAAATAGTTATCTTAAGGTGCTATGCCATGGTTTGTTAATCACAGCAGTAGGGGACTAATACATAAGGTTTGTAGAAGCCAAGACCTGTTGCTAGCTGTGTGCATGGCTGTTGGGCTGTCACAGCTCCAAAGATCCTGGTGGTGAACACAGCAGAATGTAACACACACACACGTTTGTGTTTGTATAACTAAATCTGGGAAACCACAAGTTCACAGTAAAAAACTTCAGTTGAAATCCAACACTACAATCCTTCCTGGTTTTATCCCTTTCCATGTTAACAAATTTCTTATCCAACACTCAGAAAATCGGTTTCCATTGTACTTAAGAAATGTACTTATTGGACCAATCTTTCTGGATCTGTCATTTTGACCACCACCTGCTCTCTATATGGACACCCTTCTCTGCTGACTGGGAATCTGACTCCCCCTGGAAGAACATTCTCCTGCATATATGTCCTCCTCATATTTGTTGAGTTAGACCATGTGGTTCTGAATTACAAGTTAAAAAAAAAATACACTTGCCAGAAGAAGCACAAACATTACAGAAACGGAAGTACTAAGAAGGAACTCATCCAATTACTTCATACAGCTCAAATGCTGAAATGTTAGACACTGGCATGTTAACAAAGAGACAGATTCACAGAAAAACAAACTTGATTTTTAAGAGAGCCCCTCAATAAGAATTTAGTATAGTGCGAGTTTTCAAATCAGTGGGGAACTAGGTATGATTTAATCCATCACAGTGGGACAATTGAGCATAAGGAAAAAAGATAAATTTCTGAATTCTTCTTTTACTTCTAACCTTACTAAATTTCAGATAGACTAAATTCCAAGCAAAACCCTACAGTGTGAAAGTTATACAATCAAATATAAAAGACTTAGATTTTCAGTACATACAAACAAAGGTATATATATATATAGCTTAGCCTGTCTTGTGCTGCTCTTATACAATATCAAGACTGGGGAATGCTGGAAGTTCATGGTCAAGCAAGCACATCCTTGCTAAGTCCTCTGATGGCAGAGAGAGGATGCGGGAGAGTCAAACAAAGCAGCCCAACTCATCCTTGCACCAGGAATCCCCTCCAGTGACAACTAAGTCACTCACAGGCAAACAGCAGCCCTGATGACCAAATCACCTTTTGAAGGCAGCCCTGTGCACACTGTGGCAGTGAGGGCTAAGTTTCTTACCCTTGCTTTTTTGGGAGACACATTCACATCAGACCAATTTGCAGAGGAAACTCAAAAATAGAATTAAAACATATTTTGTCCCCAAAATAATTTCTGAAGTATACATATACCTTTTACAAAAAAAAAAAAAAATTCCATGAACATTTTTGAAGATCACTCACAGAGATAAAGCTAACTTTAAATTTACAGAACACATGGAAAAGAACCAAGATTCTTAAGAAATAAAGAACATTCATAAGTTAGAAAGAAGAAAAAAATCCACTATCAATGGTAATCTTAGTTATAACTGAAAAAATCCAAAACTACTCACAATTATGTAAATACAATTTAGTATATTTTTCGTTTGTCAACAAACAAAAAACTCAAGAGTTGTAAAAACACGATTTTGGCAAGGATGAGAGTATAAATTGGTATAAGGCTAATATATCTACTTTTGTTTCATTAAACAAATAAGGGTGCTTAGAGACATACATGGAAAGAAAATTAAAAGATAGATTTATATTTCTGAAAAAGTTTTTGAAATCTCTCTATATTTTTTTCATGCCTTGCACCTTCCATGAACTTTTTGAAGACCTCATGTTTGTGTTTGTGTGTGAAAATGTACATGAGTGTGTGTCTGTCGTAGCTCAGCACAGGCGAAGGGCAGTGCCAAGCACTGTGTACATTCCTCCCCCATGGTGCAAACTGCTCCCTTAGCTGCTGTGAGCATAGTATAATGACCAGTGGCCACTGCTCACTGTCTCGTTTGCTTGAATTCAGGAATCCTGCACATTATGCCAACTTGAAATCTCATATCCATCAATTCTGCATTTCTAGAGCTTGTAAGTAGACAAGCTGCTTACAAAGAGAGGAGGCTCACAGAGTTGGTGGTTTACATCTAAACTCACTTCTTTCATTTTTCCAGGGAAATCTGAAGTATCTTTGTATGTGTGTAAACACACTTGGGCATACACATAGCACACACATGCACACACGAGACCTTATGCACAAAGCACATATGACTGAAATTAAGAGGAAACAGAGGCTTAGGATGACAACTTGCCACAAGAATGAGAAAAGAATTGAATCATGTATGACATAGCTCTTTTAGAATAGTGCCTTGGGAACAAGCATTTGGTATCATAGTTAATTTGCTGCTTCAGAGCTCGGCATCCCAGTTTCACAGTGCCCAGGTTCAAGTCCTAGTCCCACTCGCCATTCCAGCTTCCAGCTAATGGGTACTCTGAGAAGCAGATGCTGTCTGCGCTCATTTGGGAAACTCAGATGTAGTCCTTGGCTCCTGGCCTTGCCCTATCCCCACCGTCGCTGTAGTATGCATTTGGGGAGAGAACCAATGAGTGAGAGTCCTCTGTCTTTGCTTTCTTTGTTTCCCCACCATTCAAATCAAATAAATACATAAATAAGTTACAAAATGAAAATGAGAGGGTCTTGTGTTGGCAACGCCCGCGTCGCCACGTACCCCGAGCTCCAAGTCCAGCGGAGGGACTAGGGTTATGAGACAGACAAGACAGACAACACACAACACACAGTGGGTCATTCGTGTGAGGAGAATGCCGATTTATTTGAAGTCAAGCTGCATCTTTTATAGTCTGCTTGGCCCCTCCAGGCATTTCGTAAGGCTTAAGCAACACCTAAGCTCCCCGAGGGTACGCAAAAAGGGGGAAAACAGGGAGGAGGGAACTTGCCAGACAAGCCGGGGGCTGAGTGCATCAGGCCAAGATTGCCCATTCTGTTACACCTTGAGAAAGAAGTTAAGCTGTGGTGTTAACCCTTGGGAGACTGGGCCTACAGTCTTGATCTTTGGTAGCACCACATTGCCTCCCGCCTCATCCCTTCCCTCCCCAACACCCTGGTGTCTGGTCCTGATCCCACATAATGGTTTATTTCCCTTTTGTTTCTTCCTCTCTCTTCCAGCATGCTCCTGGGATTTCACCTTCTTCTACAAAGCTATTTATTACTTTTCTCTTAAAGTCATTTCTCACCCAAAGATGAGTCCTTAGCCTGGCCCAGCTTTGGCTGTTGTTAGCATATAGATAATAAACCAGAAAATAAGTTCTCTCTCTTTCTCTCTGTCAATCTCCCCATCCTTCTCTCTCTATTTCTACTTCTCAATAAGTAATTTTTGAATTCGCCTATGGCATATGTTTGTCTAGAGAACTCAAGGAAGTAATCGATGAAAAGAGTGGAAAAGTGCCTAACACACCGGGAGTGTCCAATGCATGGTCTCCATGGTGACCAGGAGCATTCCATTGCACAGGGCTGGGGTGATGAAGAGGCATACCACATGTGGCAAAGGAGGGTCCTTTGTCCCAGGGCTTTTCATGTTGTGCTTGTCATGTTGCCAAGATCGTCATCTTGGGCAGAGACCCTGGGGAAGGTCATGTTCGTTTAAGCTTCAGCCCTCCCAGATGATCTCAGATAAACTGCTTCCTGCTCTGCACTTCAGCTGTTCCACCTCCCAGATGAGCAGTTGGGACTAGATTATCTCTATGGGTCCTTCTCATCTGGACCTGAGACAGGGGTCAACATAAAGGAATCAAGATGCCGCTCTACGCTGCATTTCCGTGAAGGGTGCTTCCATGCTAGAGCCTGGCAACTGCCCACACAGCTCCAGCACACAGACTTGGTAGAGCTTGGATGTTTACTGAGGCAGGAGGTAGTTGGTACTGACCGCAGACGGAAACACTGCAAAGAGGGCCACATCTCTGGGCTTCTCAGAGGTGTCGAGCACAAAGGTTATTGTCCGTAGATGGGTGTCAATCATAAGCAGGTTCTGATTCTGCTGATGTGGGTGGGACCTGGGATTCTACATTTCTAGCAGTCTCAGAGGCTTGTCATGTTATCTGTTGGTGGCCCACCAGAGAAAAGCCAGGTCTTTCCTATGGTCTGCCTCCAATGCTCCAAAGAACATGACAGGCCAGAATAAAAGGAAGGGTGGAAAGGGAGCCTTCTCTGCACCTCTAAAGTGAACCCCATTTTCCCAATCAATGGTGAGCTTCACCTGTGCCTTAGGACCTGAATCTGCAACCAGAAATGTTCCACCAGCCTGGTGTCTGTGGCTACTATCACTTGGGATGGGATGGCGAGGCAGAAAAGCTGAGTTTTTAAATTTGATCTATTCTGGTTAAGACAACATAGTGAGCCTCTGCTAGCCTGTGGCTGCCATAAGAGAAGGCAAGCATTCGAGGGCACTTCCGTCCTATTTTCTGGAAAGAAATGGATTTTAGATCTGACAGGCAGAAAGGAACCCTTCCAACTACTATCCAAAGGCCTCTGGCAAATCATCAAACTCTTGGCATTTTTCTCATTGGTGAAACGAGGATATGCATACCTAATTAGCAGGATTGACTTGAGGATTTGAGCTAACGTAGACACAAAGTTCTTGGCACCAGGCATGAATCACAGTGGCTGTCCCCAGAATAACAGTTCTTAACATGTGCATCTTGTCAACCACAAAGAACACAAAATTAGGGTCCCCAAATCTAGGAACCTATTCTCAGTTTTCCATTCTCAATTAACAGGGAAGGAGTCAGTGGGCGGAAGCAGTGATTCCCCAACCACCACCCCGCTACACACACCAGATTGTGGGGTGCTAGTTCTGCAAGTCAGAAGCACAGGCCACATAGGGTCACACAGCTACTGAGTGGCATGCCTTCTGACTTCCAGCTCATGCCGCTCTGTCACACTAACTTATCTTCAAAGCCACCATGCTGTATTTATGAAGTACTGACACCATGCAAAGCACCTTGTCTTGCTCAGCTTCACGATAGTCCCAAGGAAGGGGCATGAGTGGGAATCTCATTCTAGGTGAAGATGCCAAGGCATCAAGGGGTAGAACGGGACTGGAACTCCACACTGTCCAACTCCAGCCCCACCCTGCTTCTCCTCCCTTTCTCCACCAGCATTCCCCAGCCTCTCTCCTCCAACCCCACTGCTCCCTTCCTGTTCTTACCGTTTCCTACTCTGGTCTCACCCAGTGCAGTACACAAACACACAGGTTTGCCCACAGGCAGACCAGTGCACACACAAAGCCTTCTCCTGAGTGACCATCCATGTAGGATCTGGAGGAACTGCGACCCAGGCAGAGGGAAGAGCAAGTACAAAGACCCAGTGTGCACAGGTTGAGTGCTGCAGAATAGATGGGCAGAACAGAGTAGCTGCTGCTGCGTAGCTGGCAAGCAGCAGTGGACTTCCTGGGCACGGATTTCGGCTGGCCTCCCATGAGGATCTGTGTCTGGTTTTTGTCTCTGTCACTGAACTCCACAGACTGGGTGACATAAAGAATCCATATCTATTCAGCTGACAATTGTGGAGGCTGGGAAATACAATGTCAAGATCACAGCATCAGCTCTGCCACTTGTGAAGGCCTTCGTCCTATGTCACAGCACGTGATAAGGCAGAGCAAGCTGCCAGCTCAGGTGTCTCTTCCTCTCCTTATAAAACCATGAGTGACCACGTCTAATCTTAATTACCTCCTGAAGGTCCCTCTGCTAAATAGCATTAATGTAAGAATTGGAGGATCAAGTTTCGAATATGTGAACATTTATGTTCAAGCCACAGCAGAAAAAAACCTAGATGTCCTGTTCCGTGGGAAACCATTGGAGGGCTTCATGGGCAAGGGCAGCAGGTAATCTGTGTGTTGGAGAGATTGTGACCACCTGCTGTGTGGGGGTGGGAGGCAGGGGACCCCTGGGCCAGGAAGGCTGATAGGGAAAGGGTTGCAGGAGGCAGCTGAGACAAGTATTAGCAAAAAAGAGAGAGGGAGAGCAATGCTTATGGCAGAATGTGCTAGGAAGAGAGACTTTCCAGCGCGGTTGGACAAGAAGCTAGTGGCCAGATAGATGTATTTTCACCCTCGTCTTCCTCAATTCAGTGTAGTAGCTCTTTCAGACTAAAGGTTGTCCAAGGGAACCTCACAGTCCTGCTGGTCTTTTTGTGCTCTATGCTGTCAACTGATTTGAATGCGCAAATGTGCAGCTAATGACATTCCAAGGAGAGCTAACCATCATGCTAGTTAAACTCCAACAAGTGCTCTACTGATATCTGCACGAGGCCAGCCCAACCACACAGCTTTATTTCATAAAGGAGGGGAAGGGCAGTGCTTAAGATGCCACTTAGAGAGCCACAATTTTGATGCTGCTGGCAAATCCACCGCCTGCAATGTCAGCCTTGCATATGAACACTAGTTCAAATCCCACTTGCTTTACTTCCAATCCAGCTCCCTGCTAAGTTATTTGAAAAAAATAACTGAAAATGATTCAAGCACTTGATGACCAAAGTTCTTGGGGTCCTGCCACCCATGTGGCAGCCCAAGTTCCTGGCTTTGATCTTGCCCAGCCCTGATCAACACAGACAACTAGGAATTGAACAATGGATTAACATCTTGATTTCTCGCTCTCTTCCCTTGTGTCTCTGTAACTCTGACTTTAAAATAAATAAATAAATCTTCCTAAAATGCCACTTAGGACACCCAAATCTCATATAAGAATGCCTTACTCAAGTTCCAGCTTTACTTTGGATCCAGCTTCCTGCTAAGGCATATTCTAGGACATAACAGAGGATGGCTAAATACTTGGGCCCCTGCCATTCATGTGGAAGACCCAGAGGTAGTTCTGGTTTCGGTCTGGCCCAGCTCTGCTTTTATTAGTGAACCAGTAGATGGAAGATTGATGTGTGTGTGTGTGTGTGTGAGAGAGAGAGAGAGAGAGAGAGAGAGAGAGAGAGAGGAGAGAAACTGGTTTCTGCTCAAGATACCAAGTTTAGACCTCTGCTGCTGAAGCAAGATTGGCAGGGAGGGATGTACTGTGTGACCCAGTGGAGGGCCAGGAACTTAGCATTTGTCACAAACACTAGGGCTCAGAAACCTGTCTCAAGATCCCCAAGAGCCACACAGCAAGTGACACTGAGAGGTGCAACAGGCACAGTGTTACTCCCATCTCCCCTGGGCGTTGAAGAATGTAGGGCTGACACTTCTGGCCATTTGGCCTGCCACACTGAGAGGGATGTAGAGTATGTCTTCAGAACTCAAATGTAAGGCCTGATGGCGGGTTGAAGGAAGTGGTGTGTTGAAGGCAGTGTTAAGCCCTGTGCCTCAAAAGGATGCACCTGCCCTGTAGGATGTCGGATGAAACTCATGCTACTTCTTTATGCATCTACAGAGGATGCTGCACCATGTTACACTTCTTTCATTTGAAAACTACTTCAATGCGTTTGTGAAGAGTTAAAATGCTAATGAAAATATATTTTTCCATGATTGATTCGATTTAATGCCTCTGCTATGCTGATGTCCTGGTAGAGTCAAAGTTCTTAAAGAATGAAAACCCAGGCCACATGGGTAACATACTTTAGACTGCAGACCTCAGAACAAGAGGTCTTCCAAGAACTCCTGGGCCTCGCTGAGTTCAAGGGTTAGTAAACTGACTAAAGTCAGATGCAAGTTTGTGAGTGGATGGCTAAAGGAAATTTCTTCATTTTTGTTCTATTTTATGGAAAGCTCTAGAGCATAATGGCCCAGGATCCATGGATATGAATAGCCTAAGAGTTGGTCCTGTCAACTGAGGGAATCATTCTGAGAAACTACTTGTCAACATCTGTTTATATTGCACACATAATATTTTCACTCATAGGAATGTATCCTCAGAAACATACACAGGTGCAAAAAAGATACAAAGAAATGGGCATTACAGATTTATTTGCAATTGTGTCAGACATGAAGCCTGCCAGATGCCCCTACATGAAAAATGGCGGCATACAATCCAAACTCTTTATATGATGGAATATTCTAGAATTGAAAAAAGGAGCAATCTACAACTACATTCAGTGATACTGATAAACATGTGCATAATATTGAGTGAAAGAGGCCAAATGCAAAAGAATACATAGTGTGTGTGTGTGTGTCCATTCCTTATTCAGCAAAAACCAGCAGCAGCCATCAGCCAACTAGCTACTCAAGGTCAGAAGGGTGTCTACCCCGGGTCAGAGGGTAACAGGAGACAGGTCCAGAAAGGGGCTTCTGCTTCTTCTTGAGCAGCTGATGAGGTGCTCCACAGGAGGAAATCCACAGGCTGTGTCTTTGTGTCCCCTGCATTTTCCTGTACCTCTGTCAGGACTCAATGTCAAGTGGAAAGCAGCAGTGACGTGTGCAAGTATGTCCCACTTGCACCCAAAGCCACTGGGCACTTCCCCAAGCTGTCTTCTCCTTTCAGGCTCAGAGGGTCCCCTGAGAGCCATGCACAGCCTTACACACTGTGGGCTTGAGATGAACATTGCAAGGGGCCCATCTCTGCCACCAGACTGGGGCTGGGTGGGGACACAGACCTATCATCTCCATCTGACATGCCTGAAGCCTGACCCCAAGCAGGTGCTCTGCCAGCGCTGTAGAAAAATGTGTTGTTAATGTGATCTGTTGTCCGAGACATGGGAAAAGCAGGACCTGGAGCCCTTGCGGGGTGGCCTCCCCCGATCCAGCTGGGAGTCACCAAGCAATCGGCCTCCTCAGATTACAGACAAGGAATAAGGGGTGGAGGGGAAAGAGGCTCACAATGGGAGAGGTCTATACGAAGTCACAGCTGGAAAAGTACTTATACACCCTGTGTATCAGCCTGCCCAGGAGTGGGGCTGTGGTATTGGTCTTGTTGTAGATAATGATAATAGTAATAATTAGTATGACAAATTAAACCAGTGTTATTTCGTTCCTCTGACTGAGGAGGTCTATTCTGAACTCAGAAGGAATGGCATGAAGGCTACTTTTAATTTTTTTTTTCCCAATTTGGCTTTAAAAACATTCAGCAGGGAATGAGAGATTGGTCTGGGTGGTGATGCAGACGGCATGAAAACAAAAAACTAGAAGTTGGAGGAGGAGGGGGTGGTGCTGGGGGCACTCCTTGGCTTTCAATCAGGCGTGCCCGGGAACCAGTGCCTGATTTCCGAGGGCAGACAGAACTGCACAGTCATTAACACGGCCTGAGCCTCAGGTTCACAGCCAGCCATTGTTCTCTGCTCTGTGCAGCAACACAGGGAGAGTGCATCAGGCGCTGGTGACTTCTGAAACAACCCAGGGCAGCTTCCTCTCAGCCACTGGCGTCCGGAGACCTGGGCTCATGGGGGACCATTCTGTTTGGTGACTGATGGACTTCAGTGGGAGAGGCACTCAGGTTTGCGGGGGATCCAGGAAGCTGTTGGTCTCTGAAGATGGATGCCTGCTTGGTGCTGTCAGCACCTCTGAGTACAAGGCCAAGGTGAAGAAGGGATAGAGTGTGGAACACAGATAGGAGGCTGAAACCCAGCCCTAGATCTGGGCACCAGGGTGGAGGCTGGGAGGAGGTGGCAAGAGGTTCACTGGGTGCCAAACTCCCAGAGATGCTGTACTCCAATCAGGGCATTGAGCTGTGTGCCCATCCCTTGGCATCAGCAAACCCCCTGGGTAGGCTCAGCAGACATGATGAGGCTGAACTTGGGGAAGGAAAGAGAAAAGAGAGAGAGGCAGAGAGGGCAGGAACCCGGAGTTGGCCTTCTTGTGCCACTCAACTTCATTGTAAAATTTCATCTAATACATTCCCAACATGTACTTCCTGAGCACAGCGTATATGCCAGAGGCAGTTCTGAGCTCTCTGCACCTGCTCATTTACTCACCACCATCCCTGTCTGACAAGTGGGGAAACTGAGGCAGGGGGCAGTGATCCCTATTAAGGCCTGATAGGGAAAAAGTGACAGGTGCCCCCACTCTCAGAATCTCAGTGAGGAAGGCTCTGCTGTCTCTACTTTAAAAAGTTACTTGCTTTTATTGACAAGGCAGATTTATTGAGAGAAGGAGAGAGAAAGATCTTCCATTTACTGCTTCACTCAGCTCCAATGGCTGGAACTGAGCCAATCCAAAGCCAGGAACCAGGAGTTTCTTTTAGGTCTCCCATGTGGATGCAGGGTACCAAGGCTTCATGGGCCATCCTACTCTGCTTCCTAGGTCACAAGCAGGGAGCTGGATTGGAAGTACAGCAGCAGAGACACAAACCGGCGCTATATAGGATCCTGGCACTTTGGAAGTGAAGAATTAGCCAGTTGACCTATTGTGCCATGCCTTGCTGTCTCTACCTTCAAGATGGAAGCAAATAAGGAACAGGTAAGCCTTCCAAAGTTTACATGGATGGGGCATGAAGATGCCAGGATGTAGAGCCAGGCCACATGGGCCAAACTCTGTCCTCTTCATCACATTCTGCCAGACAGGTTGTGAGCTTCATGCACCTTCCCCATTGTACCTGTAGGACATGCCTATGTTGAACCAGGCTCTCCCGCCTCTCCTTCCCAAGTGTTATCTGTAAGCAATTCCTCTGGTTCACACGGTCCCATGACATAACCCGCCAAGCCTGTGACTCCTTCCCCCAACATCCCAAGCCTCAGGGCTCAGGTGTGATCAACAACTGCACTTTGGGTTTGTGCGGTTCTCTCCCATGCAACACTCATGCACACACCTGCTTACCTCCCAAGACATGGCGATGGGAGGAGCAATGGGCCCATTTCACAGACTTTTACAGAAGTCCATGAAGACAAATTCTGAGCCAAGCTCCTATCCCCCATGCCATCCACCTCTTTGGGTGGAGGGGAGATATTCTCTCCAAGTCCCACGGCTCACATGGGTCTCCTTTCCACTCAGGCAGAGGAATGATGCCAATCACTTCTTCTAAGCCTCCCCTCAGAGTTGCCCTTCCAGCAAGCCATTTCCCAGTAGTCCATGGGGTACTCTACCCATATATACTACCCATCCCAAGCTGAGACACCCCATGGAGAGATCCTGGGTGCTTACTTACAGCCCCAGGTGCTTGTCTTCAAAAAGGACAGAGGGTCATTTCTGGGCCTGGGCCTCGGATGTCACACAAGTCCTAGTGTCTGGAAAAGAGACTGTCCTTGGAGTGACCAAGGAGTTGGCAGCACCAGAGAAGCATACAAAGGCCAGGAAGAGGAGGGGAGCTGCTTATGGCTGCTGGACTGGAGAGGGTCTGACCCATGCCATGAGCTCTCCATTCATTTCCAGGACTTTCAGAGTTAGCCCCATGCTCCATGATGGTGCATTTGGTGGACAGCCAGGATCTGGGACAGCCAGGGGACTGCAGTCCGGGCAGAGAAAGAGCTGTGTCTGGCACCAAGTCCCTGCACAATATCCCTGCAAACACCCAGACTCTCAGGGGTCATGGGGTTCTCAGCACGGCTGGAAGTAGTGAGTTGTGAGTTGGGTGATGCTTGACAGGTGAGTGTAGGTCTTCTCAGAGCCTTTGGAATGACAATGTGCTTTGTAGCTCCCCAGGGTATTTCCCAAACATGCGTTCCCACACCAAGACTTTCACAGGAGGTCACAGGCATATAGTCTGTGGAATACACTAGAAAAAACACAGGGCTAGGGACTGCCCCAGGACTAGGCAAAACTCCGGAATCAGGGTCTAATAGTGCTTAATTGGTACTACTAGGAAAGATGAGGATGAGGAACAGGAAGGATACCAAAGCAGAGTGTGCAGTTGGCATGAAGACCAGGGAAGGTGCACCAAGTCAAATCGGCAGGTGGCAATCCAAGAATTCCATGTCCCCTGCCCCTGTGGCCTATGTGTCATGTCATATTTCATTGAACTAAACTGTTCTATTACAGAAAGGGACCTCTTGGTCTTTCCCATCCAATGGCTAGTCTCCCAGCTTGAGGGACTAGCACCCACTTTCTCTGAAGAGCCTTCCCATTCTGCCTTCAGTCCATATGGTGTGGGCAAATGCCAGCCTCCAAGCCTCCCTCCAACATGCTCCACCTTCCTCTATGATTTGGCTAGTAAGTAGCCATGTGACACACAGTTGTCCAATGAGCCTCGAGCCAAGCCTTCACAGCATTTCTGGGAAACAGGGGCCCTACTTCCTGCCAAGGCTCCATGGAGCTGGGAGAGGTCCCCTGTCCCTCATGGGGAGACCTTGCAAGAATAAAACCATCCCAGAAGCAAGCGAGAATCCAGAGACAAGATAAACAGCTCCATGACTAATGGATGGGCCCCCACTCCCAGTAAGCCTGAAGTTGCCTGCACCACCAGAACCTACTAAAAAGAATCAATCCTTTTGGGTTAAAGCTGTTTTGGACTTTGGATCCTGTGGCTTGCAGCTGACAGAATTCACAGCCTGACAATCATGGATGACCCCGTCATGCACAGAGATTAGTTCAATGTTATTCAGCAAATTGTCTTATGCCTTCTCCAGTTGAAAGAAGAGGCATTGTGGGTGGGGAGGTGCGAGGCAGGTGCCGCAGCCCAGAGAGCTAAATTGCTGCCTGTGGAGTTGGAGTCCCAGCTGCTCCACTTCTGATCCAGTTCCTGCTAACGTGCCTGGAGGGCAACAAAGGATGGCCCAAGTTCCTGAGACCTCTACCCTCTGCTAGAGATCTGCATGAGATTTGGCATTTTTCAGGCTTGTTCAGCCCTGGGGGATTAACCAGCAGGCAGAAGATGCCCCTCTCTCTCAGTGTGCTTTTTCTTCGTTGCTCTGTCTATTTAATACATACATCTTTTAGAAAATAACATAAGATGAATTAGGCATTTATTGTGCTCATGTGACCTGTCCAGGCAAGGCTGCGTTGCACAGCCATTCAGGTTGTGCCCTGCACAACTCCATAGATTCCTTTCACACAGTGGATTCCATAGTGCAACAGCCCCAGGCTGTTGGGATTCAGAAACACATAAATCAGCCAACAACACAGCAGGCCTGTGTCTAACCAACATAGCAAAGATCTGTCCTGTCCATCAGAGCCCAACACAACTGCTACCTCTTCTGGGAAGGCTTGCAGGATTGCCTCTTGCCCCAAAAAGGATGACTACAGAAGGAAACAAATCAAGGTGCATCGACAGTGGGAAACCAGAAAAAGACCCCAAAATAGAACACAGCCTGGCAAGTGCCTCTCCTGGCAGGCTCTGCATTCCTGTGGTGTGATTCACCTCAGGGTGCTGCCTCGACTTATGGAAGGGCAGACCTTCCCTGTCACTTGCCTAGAGTCAGAAGAAGGTCCTTTTGTCCCCAGACTGGCCAGCTCACCATCTCTGGACACACAGGGACACCTAATCTACCTAACGACCCAGACCACATTCTCCTTGCTGGTCTACTTTTCCCATGATGGGAGCTGGGAATAAAGCGTGGGGTCACACTTAGTTTGTCATTTCCACCAGGTTTCAGGGTAGGAGGCGTCACACCAGTCACTGTACCTGCCGTAAGCCCTCTATCTCCCCTCAGTGCCCACCAATCTGCTCTCTAGGGCCTTGGGGAATCCCCCCACTCCACCCATCCCGTTCCAGCCCATTGGATCTGCAGTGCCTCCCTCTCAGGTGGGCTGCAATCTGCCCCTAGACCAGCTCCCCTTCCAGGGCCTTCCAGACTTTGCATCTGCAGGGAATCTGACCTTGTGCACCCACTCCCTCTCCCAGCCCAGTCCCTTCTGGGCTCCAACCCCCAACCTAGGTCAACAGCAAGTGAGGCCTGCTTGCCATCTCCTAGAGCTTGGTTATGCTCTTTGCCATTACATAAAATGAGATACAAAGGACAGTCCGTGAAGAGACAAACGGCCCTTCCCTTCCCACATGTTATTTACAGCAGGCCTCTTGTAAACCAGCCTCCTCTCCTCCCCCGCCATGCACATTGCAACCTCACAGGCATTTTATTAAAACGAACGCGTCCTGCATGCAGCCAGCCTCCCTCCTCTTGCTCACAGCCCTCGGCATGCATAATTTATCTGAACACTGATTTGGTTGGCTACGCTTCCATAATTGAAGCCGTCCCACACAGTTTATTGGTGAGCAGGGGGGGCCCAGCCGCTTAGCGCCCTGACCCCAGATGGAGCAGTTCAAAGACTCTCTCGGCAGGCCCTTTCAAAGCCAGCGAGATCATGTCCCTTGAAGTTGGCTCCTGTGCTGCCCCACTGCCCTGTGGCAGCAGCCCTCAAGCTGTCTGCCTTGCCCAGAGCCCAGCAAGCTCCTTCCTCCCAGGAGAGCATCCTCACCAGGCTCCTGGGCCAACCCAGGTGCGGGGGCCTGGCTCCCACAGCACAGCCTTGCCTCTGTGCCTTCGCATTTGCCCCGCACGCTCCAGCGAAGACCAGGATGGCACAAGGATGTCTCCCTCCCCAGGCCAAGCCACAAGTTAAGGCCAGGAGCATGCAGGCCTGGGGCATTGGGCCAACCTGGAGATTGAATTTTAAGCACAAATGGTGAGGCCGGAGTGAAACCATAGACACCCTTGTGTCTCACTCCCTGCCCAGGCCCTGGTCTCCCTTAGGCTCCCTGACCACCTCCCATGCAAATTGTAAACTGCTCTTCGCCCTTTTCTTTTGGTGTCTTTTTTTTTTTTTGTCTCTGTAACTCTTCTTTTCCAAATAAATAAATAAATAAAAATTTAAAAAGCAAACATGGCAGTAGGCTGTGCAGAAAAATTACTGACTCGGTTCATGGATCAGGAATTCCTCCTGTGAGCACGAGTGGCTGCTTTTCTTTTGCAGACCAACAATTAGCAACGTTTCTCATGGCTGATCAAACGTACATGGGAGGTCATTTGCTGGCCTGTTCATAAGTGCCCCTGGGATGCTATGCTGGTCTGGTGGGTCCCAGTATATTCCATGCACAAATGCAGGACTAGTGTGGTTGCCAACTGCTTAATGATAATCGTGTGTGTTCCCTGAGCAAGGCTGCAGGCATAGCGAAATGTCAAATGTCTTTGTTTGAGCTGCTTGCATATCAGCTTCACAGACCCCAGAAGCACAAGCCCCCGCGCCAATGAGAAACTCTGATGGTCAAACACACATGTCTGTGTTTCATAAAAATGAATGACTGGGTTCATTATCCCTTAAACTTCCTCTAAAAGAAATAAGGTTCAAACATTCAGATCTGGAAGCAGGAGGGATGGGTTGATAAAGAGGGAAAGTCCTCCCCGAAGATCAGTGCCTTGCTGTGGAACAGACAGAATTCTGGTGGGGTGGGGAGTGGACTAGAGTGGAATTTCCTAGAGTAACCCAAGGCCCGGGCATCACTCTGTTTGTCAAGGCCAACACACACCAAACCCCACGAGGGAGGAGCTGAGCAGTGGTAGTGTCTGCAGGGCCTCCAGAGAGATGGGCCTATGCCTGCCCAAGGGAGGAACACCACCCGCAGGAGAGGTCAGAAGTCAGAAGCTCCAAAAGACAATCATTCTCAGAAGACTTCTCCCTAAAATAAGGCCACAGCTGCAAAAAAAAAAAACAAAAAAAAACAGATGATCACAGACCTTGTATTTCCTGGACAGCCCCAATTCCAGGGACTTTCATTGTATGCCACCAAGGAAAAATGGCACACAGCCAACAGATGTATATACAAATACATGGAAGGTTACTCCAACAAGTTCATGAGAAATAAAGCTAAGAGAGAAGTTTATTTTGATGCAAGAGAAATTGGCATTTCTGCCTTTATGACTAAATAAATCAGCCAGCTAAAACTCCCCATTGGGAAAATCCAGTTCTCAGCATCCATAGCCGATCTTTTTTGGGGGCAGGGAAAGTACCCCTTGACACTCAGGATGGTTGATGGGTGATGCTCTGAAGCTGGAAGTGTGGTGGGGCCAAGTGACATGTGTTTTTCCCAGACTATGTCTATGAGAAGAGACTTAGGGTGCCCAAGGCAGCAGATGAAAGTGTTTCACAGATGCTTTGAGAGAGACCCAGTAAGATTCTGGGGGACTGGACAGGTGTCAAGGGCCACACCACGAGGTGCCTTTGGGGTCTGAGAGCCCTGCCTTGCTAATGCTATCTCCTCACTCACTGGCCATGTGTACCCTGGGTTCCAGTATCTGCCTTCTATAGTGATCAGATGAAGTGGATGCCAAAGCTACCAAAACATAGAACAATGAGTGATGCTGAGCACAGGAAGTCAGGGGTGAGGAGTCGGGGGGTGTGGCTCACTGAGCACAATGAAGAATCTAGAATCAAAATACTTGCCTTGGATTCTCAGCCCATGGCTCTTTCTATAATTCCAGGATTTCAGAGTGGGATCCACAAAAATAGGACCCATCTGGGGTCCCTGAGTCATATGAGAACTTTCTGTTTAATTTAACATTTTCATTGCAAAAAATGACAAATATCAGTGAGAGCCCCCTTGAGGCCATGTGCGCATGATCATGCTGCTACCAAATCCTGCCTTGAGATGCCAAAAGGCTTGCATTTGCCTTGGGTTTACCATCCGGTTTTTGCAAAATGAAGCCCTAATGACTGCATGGGCTGCTGTACAAACAAAGGTTTAGCTATTGTTCAAACAGAGATAAGCAGAGAAGGATGGAGTTATCACACAGCTCAGGGTGGACTCCATCAGGCCAGAGGCAGGTGGCTCAATGTTGAAGCCAATAGAGAAGGGCAGTCACCACACTGCAGGCAGGTGGCTCAGCAAATCCTGTTTTGGTTTGTAAGAACCTGCAAGACAGCACCAGCCGCAAGGGCACACAAATGGGAAGTATGCTGCTGCAGAGGACCTATTTGTATTTTTCTTTATTATGCTAGGCTATTTCAAATGGCTCATGGATAAATGGAGCTAAAAGGTCAGTTTATTTTTGGTGCATAAGAATTTAGAAACCCACACATAAAAGGTGTTTTTAAAAGTTCATGAAAAATGCTTACTATGAGAAAATCACACTTGGACTCCAACTTATTTTTTTTTGCAGCAAAATAAACTGATTGTTTCTTCCATTTTTTCTTCCTTCCTTCCTTTTTTCCTTCTTTCCTTCCTTCCTTCCTCCCTCCCTCCCTTTCTTTCTCCCTTCCTTCCTTCCTTGCTTCCTTTCTCCCCCTTTCCTTTCTTCCTTTCCAATTCTTATTAAGAGACAGAAACAGAATTCCAAACCACTGTTCACTTCCCTAACAGCCAGGACTGAGCCAGACCAACACCAAGAGCTGAGAATTGAATCCTATATGGTTGGCAATGAACCAGGTACTTGTGCCATCACCTGCTACCTTCTATGGTGCACATCAGTAGGATACTGACATGGAAGGTGTGATGGGACTCAAATACAGATGCCGCACAGATGCAGGTATCCAGGCGGTATCTTAAACACTGTACCGAATAGTATCCTAAATGTATCTAAACATATCTCTTAATTCCATGTTCTGTGAACTTTTTAAAATGGACTTGTATTTGGGGGGGGGACTTACTATATTGATTGGTCCATCAATTCTTAGTTGTATGATTAAAATTATGTCCACTGGAATACATGAAAAATATATCCCTGATTGTAATCCTAAAATTGGCCCAGTATATTCAAACATCAAAACACTCTCGTCAATAATGAGCTGAATTTGAGAATGAAATATATCCTTGCATTATTAAATCCAGCATTGGTTATCTCACTTTCAGCAAAACATCATCTGTCACATTAAATTAATGCCATTAATTTGAATTTTAATGGTTTCGTCATTTTGTTGGCATTTAATTTGTAATTGTGTTTTGGTTTTATGTCTCTGTGAAAGCTAAAAGCATAAGGAATTTGTACTTACTCTTGTGTTTATATATATTTAAGTAACAATATGATCAAAATAATTTTAGTCAACACTGGGGGTCTGTGATAATTTTTTCCCCTTTAACTTGCGTATATTAGTCAGTTTTAAGAATCACTGAGCAGCTAACCGTTAGCATTGCCATTAAGATGTCTGCATCTGTTACCCAACAGGGGACCTAGATTTAATTCCTGGCTCCAATTCCTGACTCCAGATTCCCTCTTGTGTAGACCCTGGGAGACAGTGGTGTTGGCTCAATCTATAGATTTCTACCACCCAATGTAGGATCCCTGTGTTGAGTTTCCAGCTCTCAGCTCCTAGCTCCAGCCCCAAAGCCCAGCCCCAGGTGTTGTAATCACTGGGAGAATGACCAAGCAGGTGGCATCTCTCTCTATGTCACTATCCCATACCTCTGCCTTTCCAATACGTGATTTTCAAAAAATGAATTGCTGAAATGGTACTGCAGCACATTGCTAAATGTGTGAGAGGTGGTTCATCTATAAACATCACAGACAAGTTTGGATGTGGCCTAGCGTGTTGAGGAAAGGAGCTAAGAAGCTTACAACTCCAAAGATCCAGATCGGTGCTTTTCATCCAGTGAAGTGGGATGGCTGCCTACTCAGGTGATCTGGTAGCCCAGGTCTTTGGTGGCTATTAGTACCTGCAGGGCTTCCACCATTCTCCTAAGGAGCTCTGAACAACTGGCCATGACTCGGGGTGAAGCAGCTGTGCATTAGGATGGAGGTTCCTAACCTGCATCATGTGTGTGATGAGCACTGCTAGGGAAGCCCTCATCACCGAGCATGGAGTCTACCCCACATGTCAGTCATTCTTCCAGGACAATGCCCACCCCAGATAGCAGAGGGCTGGGGCTGGGTGTCTCCCTGCACCAACTCAGCAGAAGGACAATTTCTCCATGACCTCCTGTCTTGCCCAAAACCTGAGGATTGGGAAAGACTGGGAGTTTCCTTTGAGATGAGTAAGTCAGTAGGACCATGCACATGGGTCCACAGAACTCCCAACCTTGGTATCCCAATCTCTCCACCCTACTGGCTCCTTTTCACAGGACTGTAGGGGAAAGTAAAGGGGATGACTCCTTTGCTCCAGTACCTGCCAATCACACACAGGGCATCTCTTCCGGGCAACAGGGCAGGCATGGGACTCCTTCCTCTGCAGCTCCAAAGCCAAGGTCAATCAAAGACCAATATCTTTGGCTCCTGCCTTGCAGTGGGGGAGTTCAAGGACTCCATTCCCCTGTGGGAGATCCAGGTGCTGCAGGAACCCAACGTCTCCCTCTCCCAGCACTGATCCTTCCAGCACATGGATCACTCACAGCCTGGGTTTGGGGAGGGAGGCACCTCATTGAGTGTAAGGACATGTTGCTGTGGGAAAGAGAATGTGGGTGTCCCCAGAACCATCAGGAGGCCACAGCAATCCTGTACCTTCCAGCCCTGGGATGGGGATAGGACTTGAGGTTGTAGGGCAAGGTCAAGGGCAGAACCTCCCCCACTCAGAACATCCAGCATTGGCAAGCTGGCCTTCACATGAACGTGAGAGCTAGGGAATACCCCAGCAGCAGCAGTCATCCAAACAGCTGGTACCTGCTTTCCTCCTGTAGCCTTTCTTTTTTTTTTTTAATTTAAGAGGGATGGGATGGGGTGAGAGAGAGAGAGAGAGAGAGAGAGAAAGAGAGAGAGAGAGAGAGAGCACACAAGAGAGCAAGAAGGAGAGATAGAGAGCATGGTCCATCTGTTGGTTCACTCCTCCCAGATGCTTACAACAAGTAGGGCTAGGCCAGGCATGAGGCAGAAGTGAAATCCTGGTCTCCCATGTGGAATTAAGACCTCAGGTCCTTGGGGTATTCCTGGCTGTCTCCCAGGGTATGCACTAGCAGGAAGCTGGAATCTGGGGCAGAACTCAGCCTGAAACCCAGGGACTCCTGTCCAGGTTGCAGGTACCCTGAGCAGCATCCCAACTGCCACACCAAAACTGAGCCCACCCACCTTGTCTGTTGGCCCAGCCCTGAACAAACTAGAGGCAGAAGGACAGGGGCACTGATTTTCTACAGCTGCCATATCAAGTCTCACAAGGTAAACAATTTTGAACTGAAGATGTCTATGACCTCGGTTCTGGAGAGCAGAACCAGGCTCCACCAACAGCCCCTCTGCCAGTTGTCCCCAGAGGCTGGCAAACCAGGGCACTCCTGGGCTTGGAGACGTATGGCCAGGTCCCATGGTCACCTCCCCGCTTGTGTGTCTTTGTCTTCTAGAACCACCTGTCTCCATGTCCACATTTTCCTTTTTTTAAAAAGTTAAGCTCACCTTTGTGCTCTCTGAAAAGACTCCCTTTCTATACATGGCCACAGCCTTCACAGTGGACAAGAAGGATAAGAGAATCAATAACAGACTACGCCCAGGCCACCCCATATGTCCACAACCTACCAGAAGGCGGGTACTTTGAATTGAATAGCAAAGATATCAGTCCATCGGATGAAGTGGGACTTTCAAGGACCAGCAGGGAAGTTCCTTCTCTTCTCAAAAATGTCTTTGATGTCCTTAAGGGTAGGTATTTGGGGAGATCCAGCCAGGCATCCAAGGGAGTCATTTCCTGTGCATACTCCACCAAGTTCAGCCCATCCAGCGTCTCAGTACATAGACAAGCAGCCCTCAGGGACTGAAGCATTCTCTAACACTGCGGGAATTACATCCACTGTGAGATGCAATGCACGGGAACCACTGCACTTTGCAGTGGGCCCTGGGCACCGGTCTCTGCAAGATGCTAGTCCAGGAGAGTCCCCAGGGTGACTGGGACCTGCCCAGCAGACAGGTAGCTAAGGTGGAGGAAGGCAGGGCCTATGTGAGCAGAGGCATGGGAATTTCCACTCATTGCCAGTGCGGGAGACAGCCTGGACACAGGAAAAGGACTTTCATGTCCCTCATCCTGGGCAGCGGATGAAGATTTTATGTGTGTCTGCAGGAGGCTAAAACCGTCTTCAAACACAAAATTATAATGATCAGACGTCTGTCTCAGGACTGGGAGCGTTTCCCTGAGCTGAAAGGACTAGGGCCGGGCGTGCCAGGAGGGGTTTATAAATAACCCACCACCGCCTCTCCCCTGCCCATTGCTTGGGCTCCAGGCTCCGCGTCCCTCTCTCCCATTTGGCAGCATCCCAGGTGGGTTTTAACAAGCAGTTTTGCTTCCTGGGCTGCACACTTCCAAGGTTGCCAGACTCTCCAAGGTGTGCTTCTGCCTGCTTCACTTGCCTGGTTTTGGAGCACAGCCAAGGCTCTTGTAATCTGGGGACATGGAAGAGAACCTAAGGGGCCACTGGACTGGCAGGAGGGAATGCCCGGAGGAGAACTACCCACTGCCAGTGCAGCTCTGTTGGAGCGTTCCTGCTCTGCCTAATGGCCCTCTCTGTATCGGCACTCCATGAACCCCCCAGCCTATGGCAGTCACTGGTATCTGAAATTAACGCTGCCATCCTCAGAGATCCCTGCATCCTGCCATGGTCAGACCCAGGCCATAAGAACAGATCAAATCTACTTCTGCAATATGCCCCATGGGCTCTCCAATGTCTCTCTCTTTTCTCTCTCTCTTTAAAGACTTATTCTCTTTTTATTGGAAAGGCAACTGCCTCTCTGGACTCCAGACTCAGGCCCCTTATGTTCCCTCCAGACCTGATCGCCTTTACCTGTTATTCCTCTTTCCTGGGAATCTCAGAGCCTCATTTCCCCCAAAGTGCATTTCTGGAGCCAATGATGCAGAAAGAAGGGGTGGGTATGAGTGAACAGAAGCAGGGGCTCTGGACTCTGGCGACCAAGGAGCAGGAGCAGTGTACTCTGAGTCTATGATGGTGCCACAGGCACACGCCCACCTGCCTCATGTCCCTGGTGTTCTGTCCCCACAAATCTCTGCTGCCACAGCATCTATTGATGCCCCTAGACATGAGGGATACAGCCTCAGCACATGTATCTGGTGGCCAGCACCTCCCACCCTCCCCTGGCAGATCCTTGGGGTAAGGATAGTATAAGCGGATGCTGCACTGTCTTTCAGGACCAGACTGCCCTTTGGTGACCCCAGAGTAAATACATTTGGGGATTTTGTGTTCTTTTAAATGAATAACAGATTAGGGAGGGACTCAATTGGAGGACCTTGGAGACTTTACATGGAGGCCTCTTGGTTTGCTAGGCCTGCCAAATAGACTGGGCTGCGGTGAGAGGACCCCTGAGCTATCTCCAGCAGGCTGCCCTGACGACACTGGGCTCTGGCTCTGTGTCTCAGTGGGCCCCCCATAACCCCCATCCCTGAGCTGTACAGGCCTTTCTTCCTGGCAGTATTTCTAAGAAGTTGGAAGTCTGTCTGGCAGGCACAGGTTATAGGTAACAAAGGAGCTTGATAAGCTAGCCATTGCTTCCCAGGGAGCAGAAAGGAGTGATGGTCTCTGATCATAGATGCTGAGGACACAATGGAGAAGAACTGGTGTTTTGGTTCCTAGGCACTGGGAGCTGAAGGGGATTGAAGGAGGGAATGCAGGCAGTGCTGTCAGGAAGTCCCAGAGAGACCAGCCCTGCCCAGACTCCCTTGGGAAGGCAGCCCAACTCCTAGACAATCACATGGTGGCCCATGGTCCAGGAGGAACTGGAGAAGAAGCAAACTCCAGAAAACAAGCAGGTGCAGATTAGCTCCCGGCAGGACGCAGAGGGATGAAGGAGGAAGGTCTCTTTGCCAGGCACCATGCTCTAGTGGGCATCCATAGTAGCAGAGCAACACTGATGGGTGTGGCACAGAAGGGTAAGTAATGCTGCCAAGCAGAAGGCATCAGCCATTACAGTACCCATTCCCAGACCCACAGCCTGAGGCGCAGGTCTGCAAGCCACATAGAGTGTCAGTATCATGCATTCTGAGGAAGACGAGGACCACAAATACCCCAGGTCTGTCGCCACAGTGCATTGGGACCAGAAACAGAGGGTGGGTTGTGACAGAACATTTCTTGCACACTGAGCTTGCAGTGAGTGTCCTTGCTGCTGATCCAAGCAAAGTATCAGGACTAGCTCCCCACAGCAATCCCAGATTCCTGAATGCAGATTGGGTTCTGCTAGGTACCAGGGCAAGCATGGAGACCTCTGCCTGTCATCTCCAATAGAGGCCTCATGGCTAGAGTGTGACTTCACAGTCTGAGGCCCTGGGGCCTGCGATTTGGATTTGGCCTTTCTGCATTGGATGACAGGCCTTTGATGAATGTATATTCATTTAAGACACAGTAAAGAAAGGGATAGATCGGATCATCAATAGGCTGGCTCACTCCCCAAATAATAATCTCAATGGCTAAGGCTAATACAGGCTGAAGCCAGCTACACCCAGGTCTCCCACATTTGTAGCAGGGGCTCAAGAACTTGGTCCATCTTCTGCTGACCTCTCAGGCATCTAAGTGGAAAACTGGATTGGAAGCAGAACAGCCGAGACTCCTGGCAGCATCCCAAGCTGAGATTTAAACTTCTCTGCCACAACAGTGGCAGCAAATCTTTGAAGTGAAGCTCAAGAGAGGAGCTGAGTTGTGCAAAGCCCTGAGGACTCTGCCTGCTATAGAAGAATGAGTTCCTTGGCAAATGGTGACTGTCGTTGTTCTTAGGATGGTTTTATAAAGTCTGCCATCTTGCCACTCCCTTCTCAGCTTGCACTTTCCCTCTCACGAAGGTCCATTGCTGGTCATTGCAGTCTGCTTGGCAGGTGGTCGCTGTCACTTCCCTCTGAGACTGGGGATGAATCACAGTTGCCATATTCCCCAACTGCAGTGCCCACCAGGGACCCTGGAGGAATGGGGTGTGCCTGCTCAGCAGGGCAGGCACTGCATCTGCCTCTTATCACATATGTGGTGGCAGAAGGTGGGGGTGAGGGGTTGTGATGGATCTGGAAGGACCCTCAGGTCCAAGGGCATACACATGCTCATCTTACAGAGGCCACAGCAGAGCCCAGGCAGGCAGAAAGCAGGCCCAGCCCTGCTGCCCAGTGCTGCTTCCAGAAGGCTGGACCTGGTGTATATGAGGCTCATGAAGAAGGAGGGGATCAAGGGAGGATTACTGACTCCTGATGCCTAATGATGGTATCACTCACATCCTTGGATCGCCTCCCAAAGGGGTGGGCCTGGGAAGCCAGGAGGCGGCGAGGCAGCCAGCTAATCCCCCTTGCACGCTCCCCAGAGAACGGCTCTGAGCTAATGGCTTCCTCAGCGCTGCCTCCCGCCCCACAATCTGTGAGGTGGCTACCAAGTCCCTGAAGCCGCCTGACCACTCAAAAGATTTTGGGGGCCCTATGAAGTCTCTTCTGGTAGACAGGCAGGCGAGACATGTACCCGCAGCCCCCCACAGGTCCTGTCGTGGGAAACTGTCACCTGATGGGAGAGTTGTGGCATGCTTTCAGCAAAGCCACTGGGGCTAGGCCTGGAGGGGCCACGGGGAAGAGGGAAAGCAGGCTCTGTCCCTACAAGTCCACATCCTGTCACACTCAGGACCATTGCTTCTGTTGCCTGCCCCTCGACACCTCCTACACCTGCAGGCTGTTGACACTTTCTGCACTGGTACCATGGTGGAGGTGACTAAACCTGGAGTTTGTGGGGGTGGGAGCGCTTGTTGCAGGCCTGAGGGGGACACATACTCCCCAGGACCCTTTGCTTCACTTCCCACAACAATGCTACTGCTGTGCTGATAGCAGCTCAAGGTCAGGACTCTGATCTGAGCCTGCTCCCTCGCATCCTCTATGCTCCATGTGAAGGGGCTGGCTCAGACTCACTGTGAGCTTGCTCGACAAACACCAGAAGGCAGAAGGGAGCAACCACTAGGCATTCAGGCTTAGCCTGGTGGTTGGGTGCATCCTTCACTGCTGCTGCCAGACTTAGGGACACGTTATGGACTGCCATGTAATGGGGACAAGGCAAAGTGCAGACAGTCCTAGACTTCCCATGGCACAACTCACAACTTCTGACTTCACATTGCTTTGAGAGCAATACACCTTTAGAAGAAACTGTACTTAGAAGTTGGAATTTCAATACATCCCTTGATTGGTGATGCACGTACCCTTTTTCTTTCCCCCAATGAAGGGCAAGGAGCACAGCTCGTGGTCAGCCACGTGATCACCAAGGAGAAACAAGGGGCATGCTGCAGTGCACTGTGTGGCTGTGCCAGCTAGGTGGGTGACACGCATCGTCAATTACAGGATCGTCAAGCTAAGGTGGGTTTACCAGGACACATCCCTTGTAAGAGTTGAGTCAGGCACAAGGTCATGTTTCACAACGTGAGAGGAGGGAAGGTAAGTAGGCATCAAGAACTGCCGAGATGGCTGGCAAGCTGGATATGGTCTGGATTTTGATCATGTGCTGGTTCCCTACATAGGTGTATTTGCTTTCTGAAACTCCATCAGATCAGCCACTTACAATTATTCAGGATCTGCTCTGCCCGTGTGTTTGGCGAGAAGCTTTCAGCCAATGGCACTTGAGCATGCATCCGAGAGCTTGTCAGCCCTGGTCAAGAGCAGTCCCCTCCACGTGGAGTCTTAACTTTGAACTTCAAGCTCTGACAGTTTTGTCTCCTTGCAGTCTGTCTCCCTTCCTGTCTTTGGCATCCCGTATGGTCCAAATCATGACCACCTGCAGGGTCCAAGTCACTTTCGCTCATCCTTCAATCTGCACTTGACCTCGCAATTTGTTTTCACTCAGCTACAGGGGCCAGACTTTGTCCTGTGTGGGGACAGCAGGTGTGCAGCTGGGCTCCTCTGCACCTAACACACCCTTGATTTCTGTTAGGCATGCGGGCATGAGTATCCACTCTTACACAACATGGAGGCTGCATTTTAAAGAGGCCCAAAGAGGAAGGGCACTTGAGAGGGCATTTTGTAACTTTCTCATTCCAAAGGCCCCACAGTAGCCAGTCTACAATTGTCCTTCAATAACTTCAAGAGATTCCATTTGAAGCTTTGGTCTCTGAAAAGGAGGATTCTGAGGCCAACATTGTAGTGCAGTGGGTTAAGCCCCAGTAGGTTAAGTTCCAACCTGGGACACTGACATTCCATATCAAAGTGATGACTGGCGTTCCAACTGCTCCACTGCTCCACTCTTATTTATTTACTTCTTTCCAATGTTGAAGTTCTGGGCCCAGTGTGATGGCTCAATGGCTAAATTCTCCCCTTGCAAGTGCCAGGATCCCACATGACTGCCAATTCATGTCCCAGTTGCTCTGCTTCCATCCAGCTCCTTGCTCGTGTCTTGGGAAAGCAGTAGAGGGTGGCCCAAGGTCTTGGGACCCTGCACCCATGTGAGACCGGAGGAAGTTTCTTGCTCCCAGCTTCAGATTGGCTCAGCTTCGGTCATTGTGCCCATTTGGGGAGTAAACCAGGGGATAGAAGATTTTTCTTTCTTCTGTCTCTTCTGTTTCCAATGAAAAATGAGTGATTAAATCTTAAATATAAAAAGATTGGAGCTCCAACTGCTCCACTTCCTCCTCCCCTTCTTCCTCTCCTCCTCCTCTTCCTTCTTTTTCTCCTCCTCCTCTTCCTCCTCCTCCTCCTTCTTCTTCTTCAGATTTATTTCTTTTTATTAGAAAGGCAGCTTTTCATGGAGAAAGAAAGAGATCTTTCATCCACTGAATCACTCTGCAAATGGTTACAACAATCAGAGCTGAACTGATCCAAAGCCAGGAGCCAGAATCTTCTTCCAGGTCTTCCAGGTGGGTACAGCGGCCTAAGGAGTTGGTCCATCCTGTGCTGCTTATCAAACCATAAACAGAGAGCTGGATTGAAAATGGAGCAGCCAGGACATATGGGTTGCCAACACTTGTAGGTGGAGGATCAGCCTGATACACCATTATGCCAGTACTTCTGATCCAATTCTCTGCTAAGGTATTTGAGAAAGAAACAGATGATGCCCTGATATTTGGGCCCTGCCATCCATGTGAGAGACTAGAATGCAGTTCCTGACTCTTTGGTCTGACCTAGTCCTGGATGTTTTGGCCATTTGGGGAGTGAATTGGTAGATGAAAAATTCTCTCTCTCTCTCTCCCACTTTGCCTTAAAATAAATAAAATAAATCTTTGAAAGGGCAATTTATTAGCTAGGAATGTTTAAACCAAAAGGTATTGCTAGGGCATTTGCAGCATGCTAGAGACAGCCTTGGGAATGGCAATCTTCTGGAAATTTGCAAGGTCAGCCTTCCTTCATGTGTCTGCAAGAAGCAGGGAAGACACACTTCACTCTTGATGACTTGTCTGGCTGGCCAGCACTGGGTACTGCTCCCAAGGGGGGAACAGAGGACTCTGTTTATCCTCCCCAAAGCCAGCGAGGCCCAGTAACCTGCTTCCATCGCTCAGCCCTCCTGCATGCACCCTCCCTTGGCCTCTACTCCCCTATTTCCTACTCACGCCTCATCACTGCTGTACTTGTTCACTCGCTCGCTCACTCACTCCTCCCTTGATCCTTTCCCTAACAGTTGTTCTAAGCACTCATTTCCCCATCTCTTCTCCCAGTCACTCGTCCATTCGTTCTGTCATCTTGAACTGTGATAGGGATCTGTCTCTCTATCTTCCTTCCTGACGGGAGGCAGGCTCTCACTTCCTGGACCCTTCTGGTGCATAGGGTCAAGCTGTGAGTCCTGGCACAGGTGCTGGGGAAGGCAACACCCCTCCTCTCGGCACTGAGCCTTTCCTTGCCACTGTGAGATCCTCCAGTAGGCAGGACTTACCATACTGTGGTTTCTGCATAGAGTTTGGAACCAGAGTGAGATATGCTTAGAGTTGAGCTCCTGGCCAAACATAGTGGCTGGAACAGCCTCCCCAGGGAGTCCAGCTGAGTGACATCCACCACCTGTGCCCTCTGGATTGCCATCCATGTTCAGGTCAGGCTACATCTGCTTGCCCAGCCCCAGCTTGCCATGGCTGATACCCAGACTGGATAGTGCTATCCAGCATGGGATTCTGCTGACAAGTCACTGCTCCAGATGGAACCATCTCAGTGCTGCACTTGAGTCTCAGGCCCTGCATTCAATTTCTCCTCTTGGAGGCTGAGGTCTCTCCATGCCATAGGCCTCTCTTTCAAAGGCATGTCTCAGCCCATCTGGCAGCCTCAATGAACCACCCAGTTCACAAAAATTATGTGGCCCGGGCCTGGCGCGATGGCGCAGTGGTTAAGGTCCTCGCCTTGCACGCCCGGGATCCCATATGGGCCCTGGTTCTAATCCCGACAGCCCTTCTTCCCATCCAGCTCCCTGCCTGTGGCCCAGGAAAGCAGTCGAGGATGGCCCAAAGCTTTGGGACCCTGTACCCGTGCGGGAGACCCAGAAGAGGCTCCTGGCTTCGGACCTGCATAGCATCAACCCATTGCGCTCACTTGGGGAGTGAATCATAGGATGAAGATCTTCCTCTCTCTCTCTCCTCTCTGTATATCTGCCTTTCCAATTAAAAAAAAAAATGTGGCCCAGTCATTTGGACTGCATGTAATGCAGCCTTCCTGGCTCATCCCTTCTCTCATTCAGCCATGCAACCTACATTCATCAGCCAGGGTCAGTCCCTGCCGATCCCACCTGTGGGTCTCCGACTCCACTCCTACTTGTAGCATGCTTGCTGCTATGGCCTTTGAATGTAGACTCTTGGTAGTCCAAGTTCTGAGAATTTGGACCCCTCTACTCCTGCCACAGGCCTTTCTGACATGCAAGGCGGAACCAGCGCTTGACTCAGCCACTTGGAGTGCAGGGCCTCAAGATTCCTGGGGGGGGGGGGGGCGGGGGGAAGATGTGTAGCTGAAAATTCGGGCACTATCCACCCAGGTCTAGGCAGCAGAGTGGCTCTGTCTTGTGTTGGAGACAGAACAAACAGATGTCGACTGAGACAGCTCAGCCAAGTCTTGGAAACAAGACAGAGCAGGGAGCTATGCCATGTGAGCTGCCCCTTCATTGCTTCCTTCATTCCCTCTGAGGGATGGGCTGGTCCATAATTCCCCCCACCCCACTGGACACACACACACACCACTCCAGCTTTATTTTCCTCCTCATTAGCCCATGAACATAGCTTTGGATAGAATCAGTGTTTGGAAATCCAGCCACCTTCCCAGGCTTACAGGACTGCAATCTGTCTTGCTGCCATTCTCTCCTGGGGTACTGATTGGGTCCAAAGGCTCCAAGAGTCAGATAATTGAGTCCTTCAGAGTGTTCCCCTAAAATATCCATTTGTATCACATTGAGAACATATCCTCCACCAGGCACTCACCATTTTCTTAAAGCCTAAACTGTTCAACCTTAAATTTCTTGACCCTCCCAAGCCCAGTTGCAGCTGAATCACATGCTGCCTCCCTCAACATGTGTACATGTACACACACACACACACACACATCACCCCAGCTGCCTCCCTATCTCAAGGGGACCCTGGACTTGATAAGCTTCGTCTCTTGACTTTGCTTGTTCCTCACATAAGCCCGAACATCTTATCTGACAAAGCCTACCTTGTACCCTCCTGATGGCTCAAGGATCCCTGGTTTCCATGGGAGTACAGATGAGGCTGAAATAACCCCTCATTCCCTTGTCTGGCTGCCTCAAGGACATGGAGTTGAGAAAGAGCTTTGGACTTGACATTGACCACCTGGACACTGAGTCATAGTGCTGCAAGTAGAGAAAGGACTCTCAGCTCTTGGAGTCCCTGCTTCTGCATCTACGCAGCAGAGATGATAGCACCAAGCACTCACTCATGGGGCGGCTGAGATGACTGCCATGCAGCTGTTGATGAGTCTGTGTGTACCAGGATGCGTCCCTTTGCATCCGCAGGAAGCATATCTCTGGCTGTCTCTGGGTGCTAAAGATGTATGACTGGGGCCCGGCGCGATGGCGCAAGTGGTTAAAGGTCCTCGCCTTGCACGCCCGGGATCCCATATGGGCGCCGGTTCTAATCCCGGCAGCCCTGCTTCCCTTCCAGCTCCCTGCCTGTGGCCCGGGAAAGCAGCAGAGGACGGCCCAAAGCTTTGGGACCCTGTACCCGCGTGGGAGACCCGGAAGAGGCTCCTGGCTTCGGATCGGCATAGTATCGGCCCGTTGCGCTCACTTGGGGAGTGAGTCATCAGACGGAAGATCTTCCTCTCTGTCTCTCCTCTCTGTACATCCGCCTTTCCAATAAAAAAAATAATAAAAATAAATCTTTAAAAAAAAAAGATGTATGACTGTATGACCATCATTTCTGCCTTTGTTTTCCTTGGCTGTGCTATCTGTGTATTTTTAAATCATAAGCCTGAACTTCTGTGATGAGGAAAAAATAAAAGAAACCTACATTGTTGGAGTTGAGGCCGGAGGATGAGTCAGGGAGTAAGCCTGGCTCACAGCAGCTGCCACCCCTCCAGGAGGCCGTGGGTTTGCTGACTTACTGTTGTGCAATTCCAGCACCTGTGCATCTGGTACCCTGTGACACTGATTAGCACATCTGTGTCCAACTCCCTCAGCTAGAGGACAGGAGGCTGAGGCCCTGAGAGGTGAGCAGGGGAGAACTACAGTGGGAGTAGGATCTTGTCCTAGAAACAGTAAGGATGTGAACTCCAAAGTGTATGGCAGTCATTGCCATGATGGCCATGAGCCCTGGAGTCACAGGCACAGTGATGATGTCCACAATGCTCATGGGCACAGCACAGGTGGACGCAGAGGTCATGGGCACAGTTGCCATGGTGATATAGAGGTCCTAGGCACAACATTAATGGGCATAGAGCTCATAGTCACAGCAGTCTTGATCATTGAGGTCAAGGGGTACTGAGGTGAACATAGAGCTCCTGGGCACAGAACCTCATGATCCTAGGAGGTCCTGGGCACACTGTCCTTGTGCCCATTCAGCAGACCCTGAATTCATGCACACAGCCAGCCTGCAGGGCCTTCAGGAGCAGTCCTGCTGAATCCATTAGCAAGCTGGAGGGCAAGTCCCCACTCCTCCACGGGAGCTTTCTGGCAAGCTAATCCCCACATAGCTCCGACATTAAATCATCACTCCTTCTGCCTGTGGGCTGCCCAGGTACATCTGGCTTCATTTAGTCTCCCCCACTGAACAGAAACACATGGAGCCCCGGCACCGAGCTGAGGAAGGAGGCCATGCACAGGCTTCTGGGGGCGGGGGCAGGGGGGTCTGCAGGGGGAGAAGAGGCTGAAGGGGCCTCAAGGCAGGATCTAAGGCATCCTGTCACAAGTGTGTGTTTTGGCACACACAAGAGTTCTGTGAGATGGAGTTGAGCCCTATGGAGAACAAGTTTCCACAGTTGAGAAAACATGGCAAGCTCTGCATTGGACGAAATAAGCACAGGATAACAGGATTCCCCAAAGTCTTGCATAGGCAACCCTAGGTGGAAGACAAAAGGAACAAACCTCCTTTGCTGGAGTGTTGGGAAGGGTGATGGTAACTGCACGTCTCCAGGAAGGTGTGTGTCAGCTGCCAGAACAGTGGTCCAGGACATAGCAGCCACACCAAGCACGATGACCCTCAGCACCTGTTCCACCCTACCCAGGACTCTCCTTGGCAGAGCCATCTTCACCAGCCCAATATTGCACTGAGATACCAGGCTCTGCCACAACTGGCAGCACCCCAGACATTACCACCGAATGAGCTCCATTGTTACCAGATCTTCCAGTAGACTCCCCTCCACGTTCCACTGGCTGGAAATTGCACACATACTGTGTTCTTGCTGAAGCCAGCGGTTAATGGCTGAAAACTGGTTCCCAAACTGAGGGCTAACGAACCTCTTGCTTGTCACAACAAATTCAAGGGTAATCGAGGATACCTCACATTGATGGTTTCTGCGGTCATGGAGGTGAGCGGAGTTGGCGTCCACCTGGGGCATCACTCGGACCTCCGGCCAGACTCGAAAGGGGCGGTGTAGATTCAGCTCATTACCAGGGTGGTAAAGCCTGGCGGAACAATGGAAAATTCCGACTAGCGCTACTTTTCCTAATAGGAGCCGGCACCCACTCCCCCGTCCAAGTCAGGAAGACTATAAAAGCCTCCTGCATGCGTCTTTGCGCACCTTCTTGTCCTCACGGCTCCCGATTTCTCTCTGCATCTCTGTTGCACGCAGGAAAGACCCCCAAACAGACTTCCCTTCCCCCCAATAAAGGCCTCTTTCCAACAGTTGACTGAGAGGCCTTTCTTTCTCTAGTGGTCAGCAAACCTGACACACATTTCCTATAAATAAAAGATGAAAAAGAAACTGCATTTGTTCATTTGAAAGGCAGAGTGGCAGAGAAAGCAGGAAGAGATTAGAGCGGCAGACCTTCTTCCTACTGATTCCCTCACCGTATGGCTGTGATGGCTCTGGCTAGTCCAGGACAAAGTCAGGAGGGTTGAATTTCATCTAGGTGCCATGTGGGTGGCACAGACTCAGCCAGGCCCATCAGCAGGGAGCTGGATAAAGCACAGCAGCCAGGATTCAGATCAGCACTTGGATATAAAGTGCGGGCATTGCAGCCAGAAGCTTAACTTGATGTGCCACACACAGGCTCTGATATTTGACACTTTCAAAGGAAACTAAGCCACCCACACACCACACATGCTACTAACTTAACGCACCTCCGTGGTTTCACTATTGTATTGCACTGTACCTTTCAAAAAAGTATTGAGGGAAAATCAGTGGGGAATGGAGAAAACCAAAGTGGGGTGATGATACACAATGCAGACCCATGGTCTGAGAAACTGTGCAGCATCTAGTAGTTGCCCATATTCCACTAGCCAATAAATGTAACTGCTGAAAAGCAAATGGAGTATATCGTATAAAGTGACAGCTAACATTAGTAAGAATATTTTGAAGGGAGCACTCATTTAGCTAAGTGGTGAAGACCCCCACATCCCACACCGGAGTACCTGGGTTTGATGACTGACTGGTTCTGACTACAGTCTCCTGCAAGAGCCAGATCAGTGAATCAGGTGATGGCTCACATTGTTGGGTCCCTGACACCCACCCAAAAGACTGGGATCCAGTTCCTCTAACCCTGCCCAGCCCCAGCTGTCAAGGACATCTGGGGAGTGAAACACTGAAAAAAACTCTTTCTCTATTTGTCTCTTCCCCCTGCAGCCCCCTGCCAAACAGAATGTACTACACACTTGAACATGTCTAACAAGACAGGATATATACCAAGTGTTCTCATCACAAAAATATGATAAATATGTACAGTAATATACACGTTAATTAGATTGACGTAGCCGTTCCATAATCTATGCATAATCAAAACATCATGCTATACATCATAAATATATACAATTTGTCAATTTCAAAGCAGATAAGTAAATTAAAGGCAAAGGCAACAAATAAAATAAGTTTTAAATTTAAAAAAGGATAGACAAATTTATCTCATTAGTTATTTTAAGTCCAAGTTTTGTTGTTAACTTTTGTTTTGTTTGCAATTGGCTAGCAAGTAGATATGATATAGAAATGTGTAAGTTTTTGGAGCCCAACAGCAGCAGCAACATCAGTATTGCTTTCAGCTTAGGGGTGCTGTGAGCAAAACTCCATGAACAAAGAAGGGTGGGAGGGGCATTTAGCTTACAGGTTAAACCGCAGTTTACCTCCTGGGGCAAGAGCTAAGTCTAGGGGCTGCATACCTCAGCTGCAGCCTGTGGAAGTTATGTGTCTGAATAAACTTGCACAGCCACCAGGGACTGCTAAGCTAGAGAACTAGCTTTCAGCCAAGCGCATCTTGAGACTCACCAGCCCCAGGGAGCGGCGTCTCTAGTACATCATATTCTCCTGCTCTGTCTCTCCTCCTGGGACTTGGTGACTTCTTCCGGCCTGTCACAAACTCCTGCTTTACAAAAGGAGGCTCTGGAGTAGGTGACTTCTGCCATTCACACCTGCCTCCCTGCACTCTCTCACTTCTTTTCCCAACCCCATCAAAGACAGATGGGTACCTCGAAGCCATGCCCACATACCACCCTGTGTGTTCCCGCCTGGCCTGTGCCAGACATCAGTGTTCAGAGAGAGAGAGAGGATACAAGGCAACCAGTGTGCCCAGATTCCTGATCAGACTTCTAAAGTGCTGAGAGGCAGGGAGGGGCAGGTGTCTGCAAGGCTCCCCTTCGCCTCCTGTGTCAACAGCATGCCACTCAGCACTCCCATTGGCTGACCACACTCAGTGTCGCACATACCCTCCCTGTCCTCCATTCCCATCCTGCTCAGGGCCTCGACACTCACAGTTTGCATAGCCTAATGGGGAGGGTATACATCCCTGCCTCCCTCTCCCACACACCACCCCATGTCAGTCCCTCAACTATGCGGTGCTGTTATATCATCATCTCAACCAACATAATCTTGTGTATTTCCTTCTCAGCCCTGCACCAAGGAAGCAGCAGGTGGACAGAGCCTCTGTTTGGTTCAACTCAGACAACACCCATGAGTACTTTCTCCAAGAACAACAGACACAACAGCCACAAGAGGGAAGAGCTGTGCCCCCATTTCAGACAGGCAGGTATGGCTAGAGAAGGAAAGCCTCATACACCGAACCACAGCCTACAGAAGGTCAGTGCTGGTTCTCTCCCTGCCCCTCATCATCTCTCCCCATCCAGCTGACCTCAGTGTTAAAGGACAGGCCAAGATGGCAAAACGCTCTAGATTCCTGTGGCCATGCCCTGACCAAGTGCCCTATGGGAATCCTCCGGGGAAGGCAAAGACCATCTGGCCAGGCCTAACATAACACTTTCTTTTTAGCAGTCTGTAACACACATACTCCTACTCTCTGGGCCTCAATCACTCCCTCTTTGCAAGAACAGCAGGAGCTGTTCTCTTCCTCTCCTGATAGAAAGCCTCAACTCTGCACACGCAGTGGCTTTGAAGCAGAAGAACAGCAGAGCCCCCATCTCTACTCTGGCCTCCCAGCTCCTGACTGTGGTACTTGGCAAGCAGATGTGTTCTGTCCCTTCTCCCAGCCCTGTGGATAGAGGAAGATCCCAAAGGGCTGCCTCTCCCAAGGCCACACTGTCAGCAGGTGGCAGAGCCTGGATGTACAGAGGCCAGCCTACGGCCACCGCCGTGCAGAGCCTCACTACTTCCATACCAACCTGTCATGTCTGCACGCACGTGTACATGTAGCCTGGCTCCCACCTGCCAGACTGCCTGATGTATTGGACCATTTGCTCTGTAGGTGGTAAGGATCAGCCAGAGATGTTTCCAGCGAGTTATTTCCAGAGCTTATGACAAAGACACAGATCTGAAGGGTTTTAAAAAAATAACCTTCCATGGGGTGAAGACTGCAAACCAAAGACAATATGAGGCTCATGTAGGTGAAGCTCCTATTGGAAGGCAGGGGGCACACAGCCTAACTCACATGTACCCTGCCCTCCTGGTAGCCACACCACCCAATGGTCCTGCCATTGAGGAAATCTTGTTGGCAACTCCAATGGCGCCAGCATCTGCTTTTCTGATTAATCAGGGCTCCCTGGTTAGGGTTGGGCTGGGAGAAGGCATCTGCCTTCTCTCTCCTCACTGTACTGAGATGTCAAGGCTGTGGTAAGCTAATTCCTACATCCACACTGACCCCGGTCAGAGGGACCAAGGCCCAGTGTGTCTAGGGTTCTGGGATTTTTGTACTGTTGACAGGATCAGCCCACAAAGAACACAGCACTGAGTGTCCGTCTGCTACTGCCTACTGCAGGCCCTCCCCAGCCCAAGAAGACAGAGTGGCCACTGCAGGAGACGTCAGGGAGAAAACCAGGACCAGGAGTCCCAAGATCTCAGTTTCTGAAGCCTGCTTGACCACCAAAGTTGCTGGGTGATCTTGCACACACGGCTTGGCCTCTCTGAGTCTCCAAGACAGCTTCCTAGGTGGAAGTTAAGACAGGCCCATTGCAGTCTGGGAATTGGGGATTTCTGGGCATGGAAATAGAACACCTGGCTTGTGATCTTAGATTGGCCATAGACAGGCTTCTGTGTAGCTTGTCTGCCAAGGAAGGGGGACTGGCCCTTTGTCAGGGTGCTGAGATCTGCAGGAAAAGCCAGCCACTGACCAGGGTGTGGCTGGAAGCTTGGAGGGACTCTCCCACAGGGTCTGAAGAGGGAACAGGGGCAGCAAGGGCTCTGGGAACTGAGGCAGATGGACTTGGGAGGCCCCAGGGGGCGAAAATGAAGCTCAATGTGCAGTAACTGGAAAGGAGACAGATGACTTGTGCCATTTCCTAGCCTTTGAGCAGGATGGAGTGGGGGATAGGAGGAGTGGAGTATGTACCCTGCCCCAAGAACAGATGTAGATGGGCTGGACATCAGCGAAGTGGCCACCACGTGCAGAGCCACCATAGACTAGGTCCCAGTAGTGGAATCCGCTGTAGGGTCCTGCCAAGTTGGGATAACTCATATCGAAGTTTATCTCCCACAAGGCTTGGGCAATCAGTGCAGTGTAGAGCCTCCTCTGCAGCAGACTGCCAGGTTAGTTTTTGGAGCAACTGAGCCACAAGGGCCTGAGAGAAGCATCTATAACCCCCAAAAGCCTCTCCCAGGTCCCCAGAAGACACTTGAGGAAGCACATTTTGTACCCCTAGTCAGGGATCTGGAACTTGTCTGGAATAGGAAGGACCTTGCCATCATGCTGGTCAAAGGAGGTGGCAGCGATAGGTGGCTGTCCATGGCCTGGGGGACCCCTTCATGTTGTAAGGGAGGAAGCTTGCAGCCCCTTGCAGAGGCACTCCTAACTCTGCAGTAATGACATTAGTATGAATAGCCCAGCCACTGATTCTGAAACCAACAGCTAAGAAGCCCAGAGGCTAAGGTCTCCATCCACCTGTAGCAGGTGAGTAACTCGCCAGACACAGATAACACTCCAAGCTTTCTTACAGGCCATTCTAGTTTGCCTGGACCACTAGCAGAGCAGGTGACCCAGCTCCCCTTCTCAGAGGGAAAAGACACCCTCACACTTTCTGCTGGCCTCCACCAAGGAGATGCAGCTGCCTGCTCCAGGAGAGTGTGGATTTATCCCTGATGCTCACAGTAGGCTTGCTGCTCCTAGGTGTCCCAACTGTAAAAAAAAAAAAAAAAAAAAGAGCATTTAAACACCTGCCAGGAGGGGCTAGCTGCAGGAAGCCTTCAATGAAGTCACATTCAAATAAGTACCCCACCCACATACAATGACCAGCATCCACTCCACTCACAGGGCTGCTAATTCATTGCTGTGTGCAATTCTGATATTAGTGATGTCACTTGGCACAGAAAGGAGCCCGTTTGCTCTGTCTTTTAAAGCAACCTGGAGTCCTTGGAAACAGAGCTTACCCAGTCCGTGTAATCTTTCCAAGGTGCAACGACAGCACAGAGCCGGGACCCCCAGCATCAGCACCTATACCTGCTGCTTCTCCAGGATGCCCTTTCCTTTGGCCTGACAATGGCATACACCCTAGCTCCCTCTGCCATCAGCCCTACCCCTAGTGTGAACGAGGCTCTAAACTCTGACCCCCGGTTCCATATCCAGCCAGCCTTGGGCTGAGGGGACAGGGTGGAGCTGCCCTGAGCAGGGCCTGGAACCCCATGCACAGAAGAAAGCCACTGATCTCCCTGCAGCCTCAATTCCTATGCCTGCCTGCCTCCATCCCTGTGGGTCCCAAGCCAGAGCCCCCAGCACACCACCATCTTTCCAGGCAGCCAGATGCTGCAGCCTGAACTTCATCAGAATTCAGCAAAAGGGACATAAATAAATGAAGAAAATTGCAGGTTGGCCTTCTCCCACCAATGTACAGCAACTTAAAGAGCAAGCACTCGCCCCCACCCCAATCTCCTACTCACCCCCATGCCCGGTCCCCGAACAATGTCTGGACACATCCAGCTCCCTGTCATTTTGGGTCCAATAGGATTGCTGTTGCAAACCAGGGCAGGTGAGGGGCCATGACCATGGCAGGGTTGGCACATCCCATTGGGCTTTCTATCAGACCCAAGTGTTTTTCTGCATTTCAACTTCATTTATTTGCTTTTGGCAATCCCTCAGTGTCTGCAATTCCTCACACCCATGCCTATAGCAAGACAAAGTCTCCTGTTTGAAAATGCCATGGTCCTTAATTTCTTTCAGCAGGGCCTGCACCATGGGTTTAAGATCCCCTGATTGGTGCTCACCCCACTCTTCCCGTCTGCCCCCCCCCCCCCAGGTAGGCTAGCAGCCCGTTGGACAACACAACTGCTCCAGCTCCACACCTGAAAGCATAGAAATGTGCCACTGAACTTTCTCTACTCCATTAGACTCCTTGGGCATAGCCCCATGGTCAGGGGCTATGGAGTTTTCCTGGTGGGTAGGGGATAAGTGGTCATAGGACAATGCGCTGGTCCAAGTGCACATAGGCTAGCTGTCGTATGGGAGGAGAGATACTGGAGGCTCTGTGAGAGTGGCCCTAACTCCTTCACCTATGGCCCAGTTCACTGGAGACAACCATCCTGCCTAGTAGTGGCCCCAAGCTGGGTGAAATGGGCAGAATCTGTGCAGGGAGGGGACAGATCCTTTGTACTCGCTGTCCTGCCCACTCACCTGGCCCATAGGCACTGTTACACACTTGCCCAGAGCATAAGGTTTCCAGGGGAAAACAGCTATATTTGAATGTCAGGAAAAGAATTAATCTTTTTAGCTTAGAACAGACAGGAAAAAGTCAGCTTGGATTCCCATATACCTTACTAGGTAGGACACAAAGATCAGTCACTAAGGTATTGAAAATTTCTCTGCACACCCCTCCTAAAACTGTTCTGCTCCTCAATCGTTAACATATGGCTTGTTAGAGTTATAAGCCTGTTTGGACTATCCTAAAATTCGCGAAGTTCAGTAAAAATCACGCTTGAATACTATAAGCTGCTAAATATAAAAATGAAAATAGACATGAGACAGCTGAATACTACCCTATAACCATTTTAAGGTTTATACCAGCTGGTTGTGTATGAACTAAAATTGAGATGTCAATGAAGTAGTTACAGGATGTGGTTAAAAACTTGCATTTTCTAACATATTGGTCACTCAATACCATGTCAATTAACTTCATGATGTTATAAATTTTCATGTTTCTTCCTGTTGCTGAAGTTGTGTATTAGCTTTTCATTGGAGGGGATGATATTCTGCCAGCTCTACTTTCAGACCAAGGATGGTCTCCCAATGAAACTGTTGAATTTATCTGGACAATAAGATGCTGGACCCTTTGCATGGTTCATGTCCACAATGAAGGAATCATAACTGGTTATGAACTGTACTACTGTAACAATATGGAGGAATTCAATATGGGGGGAGGGGTTGGGAGAATCCCAGAGCCTATGAAACTGTGTCACAAAATGAAATAATTTTAAAAATTAATTGTTTTACAGTGTAAATATGTCCCCAGTATGGCAATGAAATATATTTATCCTAGACAACTTTGTGTATCTGAAATTGAAGCTTAACCAGGAGTTCTGTGTTAATTATTGCTAAGCCTGACACTCTGCCAGGGCAGCGAGCAGGCAGACACTAGACCTGGGACCAAAGCATAGGGCTGGGTGGGCAGAAGGGCAGGGCTATCACCCCTGGGATAGAACCTGGGGAGTGATGCTCATGGCAAAGGACTCTTTACCACAAATGGCCCCAGTGGATTGTCCCATCTTTTCTTCCCTTCCTCTTCACAGCTTCTCCTCAGAGATTTGGAACAGGACGTAGAGCTCCCTGGGAACCAACTCCATACCCCATGCCCCATGCCCTGCACAGCCCAGCACCCTGTGCCTTCCAGGCTTGCCTTTTGCAGGGGCAGAGACACTGAAGCAGAGAGAGGGGATGGGGAAGGAGCAGTGTGCGAGTGAGCAATGAGCCATGGCTAAAGTGCCAGGCAGATGGCCATCTGTGATGTTGGCCTCCCTAGACCTGGAGAGGAAGGAAGGATAAGGCCAAAGCCAGATGGAGCCAGGGATCCAACCAAGCGCCTCTCTGCTGGCTGCATCAACTCATGCCAGGCTTGCACAGTTCACATGGGCAGGTAGGCAAGCATACTCATGCTGCCCCATCCCCTTGCCTGTCAATCTGTAAGCACAACCGCTGACCCATCCAGGATCCCCTTACAAGCTGTAAAAGTCCTGACGAACCTCAGAGCACTTTACAAAGCAGCTAGCGGGCCCTTGCAGTGCTCACCAAGGCTGTGGCTAAGCAGGGACCCAGGGGCACCTGCCCCAAAGCCAAAATTCAGGTCAGAAACCCTGGCTCTTTCTGGAATCACTGTTTTCCCCCAGAGAAGGTCTCTCCTCCTCCTTCCTTTAGGCCTTTGTAGCATCAGGAAAACGGGAATCCTAACCCTTACCCTGGCCCACCCTACCAAGGTGGCAAGGATTAAATGCGTATTCAAGGGATCAACTTCGTGGCCAAGCAACTGAAGCCACTGGCTATTACACCAGCATTCTGTATCAGAGCACCAGTTCAAGTCCCTTTGCTCCACTTCTGATCCATTCCCTGCTAATGTGCCTGGGAAGGCAACAAATGACAGACAATGACCCAAGTCCCTAGACCCCTGCCACCTACATGGGAGACCCAGATGGAGTTCTGAATTCCTGGCTTTTTGCAGTCACTGGGAGAATGAGCAAGTGGATGGAAGGTGTGTGTGTGTGTGTGTGTGTGTGTGTGTGTGTGTGTGTGTGTGACTCTGCCTTTCAAATAAGCAGAAATAAAATCTTTACAAACAAATACACCTTAGAAAGGAAAGCACCTTGTAGGCTGCAGACTTCACGAGCTCTGCTGTTCATGATGCTGGCAGGATTAAAGGACAGCATTTCCATCTTCACTCTGTTTCTCTTTATGCAGCCCAGGAGCTAGCATGATGGACACAGTCATGGCTGGAGTGGCTCAGATATTTGTGGCTTTGCTACAAGGTGATCTTTTATGTCACACCTATCACCTCTCCTTCCTGCTCATGGACCCCTATGAACACGGCTCCCATTTCTCCCAGAGAATGCACCATCAGCTCTAACCTGGGTCCTACTATTCGAAATCTTGACCCTTGCCTGAGTGGGCCTGAGGCCACACAGCATCCGTTCCCAGGCCTGCAGAAATCCACCCTCCAGGGGCAACCCCACCAGACCCAGCTGAGCTGTGTCCCTGTGCCAAGACAGGATTAGAGGCCCCCATGGAGCCGGAGTTGAGGACTTGGCACAGAAAACCCCTCCCTTTCAGCCAGGCAGAAAGGACAGGGCATGGCGCCAGCAGCCCCAGGGCTTCCTGCAAAGGCTTTACACCAGGAGCAGCCTGCGTGGTGAACTTCTGCTGGCATAACAAACTCGAGATGGGCCACCTGCAATCTGGTGCTGCAAGAGGGTATGAGGGCCAGGAAAGTCCCCACCCTACCATTCGCCCTTCATTCTCTGGTATCTCCGACAACTCCTTGTACCTCCAGTGGCCTTAATTTCTCCAACTGTAGAATGGGTCAGGGAAATAGGGTTGGTCTTGTGAAGCCTGAGTGGAGAGGATCTTAGACAAGTGCTTTCTCCATGGAATCACTTCTCCTGGTTTACACTGTTCTTTACCACACTCACATCCACACCACAGCTCTCCTGCCTGTGGGCCAACAGTGAGTGCCCACACTTCCCCTGTGTGCCCTGGACACATGAGATTTGCCTGAGGCAGTAAACACAACCCTGTTTGCCAACTGAAAGAGGGAGTGACTGGAAAGGGCTCCCCAAGACCATGACTGGAAAAATATTGTGAGTTATCAACTGATAACTTAGAGAATAAAATAGAGACACAAGTTCACATAACTATAAATATAATAACTGAATAAACAGTGAGTACTTTCTTGTAGAAGAGCCCTAATAAATGCACAATGAACAAGGGAACGTTTAAGTCATATTATGAGAGGGGTGACATCATATTGCAGAAGGTAAAACCATTGCCTGTGACACTGGCATTCCATGTGGGTGTCAGTTTGTGGCCTGGCAGCTCCATTTCCAACCCAGCTCCCTGCTAATAGCCTGAGAAAAGCAGCAAAAGATGGTCTAAATGTTTGGGTCCTTGTACACACATGGGAGACCCAGTAGAAGTTCCTAGCATCATCCATTGCTTCATTTGAGAAGTAAACTAGCAGAAAGACAATTCTCATTCTCTCTCTTTCTTTCTCTCTCTCTCCCCTCTTTCAAATAAATAAATAATCTTATTCTATAATGCTTGCTGAAAAGATGCACTGACATGTGTTCATCAGTGAGCAAGAATTGAAAGGAATTATTTACATTGTCTCCAAAAGATCTCTTTCAAGAGATGCATTAAGTATAAAGGGTGGGGAATAACCAATTAATAATCTGTGAATCAGAAACCCAGAAGTCCCCAAGGGACCAAGTTAAACATCAGCAATCGTGAGAGGCAGAAACGTGACTATGTGCCATGGAAGGTGCTGAGACAGGTGCACCACTCAGATGAGATCCCTGCCAAAGGTGAGCAACCGCAATCTAACCATAAAGGAGAAAATGAGACAAAGCAAGCTGAGGCACATCCTACCCATCAACACCCTTCCAAAGAGTCAAGGTCACAGGGTCTGGCATGATAGCCTAGTGGCTAAATCCTGGCCTTGCATCCCCCGGGATCCCATATGGGCACTTGTTTGGATTGTGGCTGTGTGGGAGACCTGGAAGAAGCTCCTGACTCCTGGATTTGGATCAACTCACTATGACTATTGTGATTGCTTGGGAAATGAACCAATAGACAGAAGATCTTTCTCTGTATTTCCTCCTCTCTGTAAATCTGCCTTTCCAATAAAAAGAGAATAAATCTTAAAGATAATAAAAAGAGTCAAGGTCATGAACGTCAAAGGTACACGAAGAAACCATCACAGAAATACATATGATGTCATCAGTAACAACACTGGTTGATGTTAATTTGTGGGCTTTGATCATGAAAAATTATTTAAGACAAAAACTGAAGGAAAAGCTTGGAGCAGGATATTCAGGACTATGCAGTCTTTATCATTTTTTAATTTCTAACAAAAAGTCAAAATTCTAGCCACCTATTCTCTGGGGACTCTCTAGTGATGCCAGCCAGAGATTAACGGTGCTTCCTCTCTTTGGATCCGTTCGTGAGCCCTCTGTACCAGGGGCTGTGTGGGCAAGATCATCAAGAGACGATGAGGTGAGTCCCATTTTACAGCTGTGGAAACTGAGAGCTGGAACTGCTACTTGGAACATGATTTGTGTGATTGCAGAGATGGCCATATCGGATGCCTTTGCTCAAAAGGAGCGTCTCATAAGGGAGGTTTCAGTGCCTCCCTTATGAGTGCTCTTCACCTTTCTGAAATGTCATCCAGACACTGATCTGAACACAGGCTGGTGCTTAGACAGTGTGTGGGAAAAGAGGTCAAGTTCTAGATGGTTGAGTATGAATCCCAGGTCTACTATACATTTAGTTTGTACTCACACAAGTGATTTGATCTCTCTGAGCTCGTGGCTCCTCTTGCATAAAGTAAAAGTAATAAGAGAGGATGGGAAATGCACACTGGGGAGGGTGTGTGTGTGTGTGCAATTGCATGGATTTCACACGATTGGGACCACTGAAATAAGTTTCCCTTTTAATTCCACCAACTTAGAGAGGTGCTCTCATATTTGCCACCTTCCTGCAGCTGGGCTCTGAGAGTCATTCTATAAGTGTTGGCCACCACCTTGTCATCACTCTTGCACCTGTTCAGCCTCCTACCAAGTACCATTTCTGCTGGGCATGGTTTTCTAAGAAAAACAGTGTGAGCCAAGACCTACACAAAAGTGAAAGTGCATATGAAGACGGCCAGAAAGGGGAGCCCTCTATTAGCAGGATGATGCTGACATTATTACGCTAAGAGCTGAAACTGGGTAGCAGCCAAGGCTTCCTAGAGGCATCGTGAAATTAGCAAAGTATCCAGGCAGGAAAGGAGCTCCATTAGAGTATGATTCTGACCGCTTGCATGTGGGCCACAAGCAGATGTACCCACCTACCCAGCAGTGACCAGTATAAGCAGAATTCTGAAAAGAAAGGGAAGGGTTGGGATGGGGACAAAGCCAGGTGGAAAGGCATCCCAGTGGGAAATCCTAGAATCCCTGCACTTCCATAAATCTTAGAATGCTACTGAACATCAATGTCCAGGCACTACTGATTAGCTCAGGGAAAGCTCTGTGTGTGTGTGTGTGTGTGTGTGTGTGAGAGAGAGAGAGAGAGAGAGAGAGAGAGAGAGAGAGAGAGAGAGAGAGAGATGATTAAAATCCAACAGTAAGACTTGCTGCTATAAACCAAAGGAGGGACTGGTACTATGCTGGCAGGCTCCTCCCCACAGCTCTCTAAAAAGAACTGGAATCTATTAAATACTGGGGCTTCTATAAACCTGCTCAAAACCAGTCAATGACAGGTGGCAGGTCAATTTTAATGGAGCAGGTGGAGCTGATGTCAGGGACACAAAAGCCTGTAGTTCTTTGAAGCTTTGGTTGCTCCTTGGAGAATGTCCACCTCCTATCCGAGAGAATGTCAGGCAAACACCTGCAGGTCAGGAGGCAGCCTCTGGGAATGACACACATCCCAGACTCCTTATGGCAGGCTGGATTTAAGCAGATACCTCCTCCTGCTGCCTCTGCCTCCACCACCCCTTTTTCCATGGCCTCAGCCATAAATTGGGAGGGTTGGACAAAGTTTCTGGTTTTGAACCCTGGGTGCACATGAGAACCCTGGGAAACATTCTTTTTAAATCCCAATGCCCTGGCCCTGAACAATTAAGTCTGGCATGGATCCCAAGACGTGGCCTTTTTATAAAGCATGTCAGAGAATGTCTCCTTCCCATTGTGAGAGAGGACTGGCTCTAGCACAGACCTCCAGCCTGTATCAACCTCCCATTACTGCTACCTTCAAACAGTATAAATGTATTCGCCTATAAATACAGGTCTGAATGAGTCTCTGTGGCCTGAAAATCAAGACATCAGCAGAAGACTGTGCTTGGAGGAGAATCTATTTATTTGCCTGCTCCAACTTCTGTCTTGCTTGATCTGTGTTTCTGTTCTTCTATGTTCGAATTTGGCCTGATCCTTCTCACACTGCCATTCCTATAGTTCTCTCTCTCCTGTCTCCCTCTTCTGCTTCCAAGCACCTTTTCAATTATCTTAGACTCACCTCACTAATCACAACCACAATCTTCATTTCTTTTGGCCAGACAGTATACTGTACTGTCTAGTTCTAGAGAAGAGAACTTGGGCATCTTTAAGTTCTCTCCTATCACACTATGGAACATAATTTAAAAAATTAATGGAAACAATATGTAAACCAATGTCTTCTGGCTTTGGACAATGAATATCGCAGTACTTTCTGGGGAAAATGAAGTAAAGGAAGAGAGCCCTGTGTGATTCAGAAGAATTTCCACCTGGAGGCATTTCATGGACTTAAAGGTCTTCAAGGAAACAAGCCGAGTATGCTATCTCAATGAGCTGAGAAGACAGAGGTGGGTGCCCAGGAAGTCTATGGGACAGGAGACTGAAGAGAAAGAGACAGGTTCAAAAGCCTGCACATGAGGTCCCCCAAATCTTCCACCAGACAGTGCCTGTAAGGGGAGGTGTTTCATTACGATGAATAAGGAGCAAAGCTGTAAGCTGCAAGCTGCAAGCCAAGCAATGACTGAAGCTCAACAGGGTTGAGAGACCTTGGAGTTGTAACTGAAAGAAACAGAAACACCACCTGGGACACGAAGGTCATTCAGAAGCCCACAAGGGCACAGCCAAGGACAAGAATCATGATCTCATGAGTAAAATCTATTCCAGACCCTGCAGAGTTTAAACACAAATCTCCAATGTGGGAGATGGTCTAAATCAAGTGAGAGACTGCCAGAACATAACCCAATATGCTATGTCAAAGATAAAGAAACCCAGACTCACCAACCTCCTACAATGTCCAGTGCCAAGTCAAAAATTACTAAACAGAACAGAAAAGCAGAAACCATGTAACTCAATACATTTCACTCAAGAAACAGACCCAGTCATTACAGAGGTGATGGAACTCATGTCAAAGGACTTTTAAGCAGCTGTTATATACAAAACTACTAAGGTTTAAGGAAAACATAAGCAGACAGAATATAGAAAGGGAAAGTATTAAGAGAACTTCTGAATAATTTAGAGCCCAAAATTATGCTACATAGAAAGGAGAAATTCACCAGACAGGCTTAAAAGCAGAGTAGACATTGCAAAAAAATACCAACATGAGATTGGGTAGACAAGAGGCATGTCCCAACAGAAGCAGAGAGTTTGTTTTAAAGGCCAACAGAACCTTTAACTGACTTCACAGAGCCACAGTGACAGATGTGCCAGCAGCGAATGATCCACCATACTAAAGACAAGCAGACTATATTTTCTTCCTACTCTCATATGCAACAAGAAGGCTTCGGTGTCCAAAAGGCATGGCAATTCCTCCTCACCAGCAACCATCTCTGCAGATGCCAGTTTGAGTGCCCTGTGACTCAGTTCAGCCCAGACCCTGTCTATCCAGAGGCAGTGTCAGAGTCCACAGGTGGAGGACTCATGGAACCCAGGGAAATGCTGTACTTACCTTTATCCAGGTATGACACAGGATGCTCTATGGATGTAATTATACATCCATGTCTGGAACAGCCTCAAGTGCCAACACGCATGCCCTACGGAGCTGAAGAAGCATCCCTCTCTCTGGACATATCTGAGTTCTAATTCACCCATCCACAGGTTCTCTGATCCCCTGCCACTTGGGAACTTATGGTGCCTCCATTACATAGCAAGGTCAATTCCATCTTTGGTCATTAGGGACCAACTCAACCTTCAGCCCTTCTTAGCTCTTAGAGGTCCAGTGTGGAACTGTAAGGTCCAATCCTCTCATTGGTGTTCAGTTTCCATGGTAACCAACTTGCCACCCAGTGGTCATTTAGGAACTGTCCCAAACTTCATTCCATTAGTATGAACTCAGATGTGATTGAAAGGAGCTGATTACAAATAACAGAAGAAATACCTCTAGCCTGCACCACTCCAGAGTGGTTTCAGCAGATGATGGGAAACATTTAAATTTGGGGCCAGCATTGCAATGCAGCAAGCTAAGCCCTTGCCTACAGAGCCAGCACCCCTTATCAACCTCGTTCCAAGTTCTAGCTGCTCTGCTTCCTATCCAGCTCCCTACTATTGTGCCTGGGGAGGCAGCAGATGAGAACCCAAGTTCTTGGGCCCCTGCTATGCACATGGGAGACCCGGGTAGAGATCCAGGCTCCTGGTTCCTGTTGTGAGCCTTTAGGAAGTGAACCAGCAGATGCAAAAATTTCTTTCTGTCTCTCCACATCTTTCTGCCTCTCTGCCTCTTAAATAAATAAATCTTAGAGAAATCGCCTCTCTCTCTCTCTCTCTCTCTCTCTCTCATGTTTCTGCCTTTCAAATACATAAACCTTTTTTAGAATTCAAAATATCCATATTTTTTAGCAAAAGCTACTCCTATTTCTTTAGTCGCTTTGGAAATTACAAGGACTATAGGAGCTATGAGTCAGCTATATATTATGAAAGGAATCTGTAACATATAATTCCTATTAGGAGATAAATAGAAGCACTATATTGTGCTGTTTGGAATTTCCACAGTAAAGGAAGAGAGCATCAACATTATTTGAGGAGGCAATAACTGAACATTTTCTAAATCTCATTAAGAATGGAAGCTGACATATTGCAAAATCTTAAACCCCAAGGCAGGATAAACACAAAGAAAAATCACACAGAGGCATTTTTGCAATTGAGTTTATAAAAACCAATGGTAAAGAAAAGATCTCTAAAGGCATTAGAGAGAGGCAAGTGCTTGAATGCATGACACAGCAGTGGAGTCATGGCTTAGGACACCTGCTTCCCTGATCAGAAGGTCTGGTTCAAGCCCTTCTCCTCCAGTTCTCATGCAGCTTCCTGCCAACACACACTGCGGGTGGCAGCAGCTGATGTATCATGGACTCAGTCTGCTGCTACCTACATGAGAAGTACAGATGGAGTTCTGGGCTCCTAGCATTGCCCTGGCCTGGCCCAGCCCTGACTATGGTAGGCATTCAGAGTGAACCAACAAGCAGAAGATTTTTATCTCTTTGTCTTTTAATAAGATAGAAGGAATTGAAAACAAATAAAATATTGATTTTTTAGCTAATAAAAAACAAGTAGTTATAGAAAGATATTCATTGTGTACAGGAAAAACATAGCTAAAAATTATTAAATTACTCTATGGGAATTTTGCAAACCAAAAAATCACAGAACAATATTTCTAATGTATAGGAGCCAAGGCAAAAAAAAAATGCTGTGAATCTAGAATTCTTCAAAAGCACAGGCACAATGAACATTTTCAAACAGAAGCTGAGAGAATTCATTATCACTGGCAGACTGGCATTGCAAGAATTATTAAATATCTTCTGGCTGAAGAACAATATCATATGGAAACCAAGTCCCCACAAATGAATGAAGAGAATCATAAATGCTTAATATGTGGGTAGATTATTGAAAGCTTTTCTGCTTTCTAATTTCTCACTTTCTTTAAAAGCAAAATCACAATGTGTTGTGTGGATAACCATGGACGTATATGCCTGTAAAATATGTGACAACAACAGCCAAAGGACAGGAAGAAGAAGAAAACAACCCCGGTGTGATGGTCTTTGGTCTGTTAGAGTGTGATCCTTTATTTATTTATACTTTGTATATTTGGCAGGCAGTGTAGTAGAAAAACAAAGAGATTTTCTGTTATCTGGTTCACTCCAAACGGTCTCCACAGCTAGGGCTGATCTAGGTAGAATTCAGTGGCCAGTAACCCCATCCAGATTTCCCACATGGCTTTCAGTGGTCCAAGTACTTGAGCCATCTTCTGCTTTTCCCAGAGGCATTGGCAGGCAGCTGGATCAGAAGCAGATGAGCCAGAACTTGAACCAGCACATATATTGTATTTTGGCATGACAAGCAGTGGATTGAACTACTGTACCACGATGCAGGCCTCATTTGTGAGATTCTTACATTACCCAGGAAATGGTATGCTATCAATGGAAAGTAGACTATGATAAGTAACAAGCATGTAGTACAAACTCTAAAGCAATTACAGAAAGCATAAAAATAAAGAGAGATTGCGCGAACACACTTACAGATAAACAGAATGGAAGAGTAAACAAAAAATTTTAATGACAACACTGGAACAAAGAACAAATGAGGAGAAACTGAATAAATAATTATATTTGATGTAAATGGTCTAAATGCTTTAATTCAAAAGCCCATGATTGCCAGACCAGATCAGGACAAAAAAACCCTAACCATAAGGATGTATGATCTACAAGGCACTCACTTCAACATAAAGACACTAATAGGTTAAAGTGAAGGATGGACTCACACATACTACACAAATATGAGTTGTAGAAAGTTCTAAACATTATTATCACATAAGTGCTCCTAGAAAAGGAGCACTACTGCAGATCAAAAGGAATGCTACAGAACACTGAAGGGGCCATTTTATCAACATACCTAGTGATTTTAAGTGTTTACACAACCAATAATGGGTTTTCAAAATATGCCTGGAAAGAAACTGAAGGGAAAAATACACATATCTGAGATTATATTCAGAGACTCCCAATCACTAATTAAAAAAAAAAGCCATTAGCAGGGCCTTGACAGAGCAAGACAAGGCACCTATAAGGACACAGAAGACTGGGACCATAGCATAAAACAGATTAGCCACATACACTTGTATGAAACTCCTCTCAGCAGAAGTACACACACAATGTCCTGGCGCAATGGAACACACGGCAGATAGACCATCTTCTGAGTACTGGGTTGGCTTGCACAAGCTCACAGAATTGTGCACATTTCTTTCAAACAATGAATTTGATAGCGTCATGTCAAGTTTGGTTGTAGTGTGAATATTTACACTACAAAAATTGGGCAACATTACAAACCTAGGCTCTCCTCCCACCTCCCAACCCCCATTCCAGAGCTGGCTTATCTGCATGTCACTGCACAGCATGGTGTACTTGACACAGAACAGACCTACACATAAGTCCAAAATATTTAGAAATCAAACTGCACACTTCTAAATATCCCATAACCTATAGGTCAAAGAATCCATTGTTAAGGAAGTTTAAAAATATTTTGAATGGAATGGAAATAGAAATGCAAACCCTAAAGCTTGTGAAACATATAAAGCAGTGTAAGAAGCAGCTACAACACTGTGTGTATATTTATAAAAAGAGTAACTCCTGGAGTCAACTGTTTAAGTCTCCACCTGAGGAATGAAGAAAAATGTAAAATAAGCCCAAAGAAGAAGAAAGGAAACAGCAAGAATAACAGTATAAATCAATGAAGTAGAAAACAAACTACAGGAGTGGGAAACCAAGCCTTGGTATGTCCAAGGTCAGCCAATTAATACCAATGATCATTTGTTCCAGCTGCAGGGATCCAGAAACAAGGACACAACACAGCTGACATGGCCGGCATTGTTACATAGCAGGGAAAGCCAAAGGTGCACTATGTTCCTGTCCTGGCTGCTCTGTTTTGATCCAGCTCCCTGTTAACCGTCTGGGAAAGGGTGGAAGATGGCCCAAGCTTTGGGACCCCCGCTGTTCATGTGGAAGATCTGGAAGAAGCTCCTGGCTGCTGGCGTCTGGCTCCTATCTGGCCCAGCCCTTGATACCATGGCCATCTGAGGAGTAAATCAGCAGATGGACCATCTCTCTCTCTTTCTCTTGCTCTCATTCTTGCTCACTGTCTGTAATTCTGACTTTTAAGTGGATAAATTAATCATAAAAAAAAAACACAGAGAAACAATAGACCAATGACAGACACACTAAAGGAGTGCCATCAACTACAGGCCTAACTTTAACTGCCAAAGAAAATAATAGGAATAATTCATGCCACGAACTCAGGCAACTCTATAAAAAAATGTATGGATACTTCAGAAAATATAAACTGCTAAATCTCAGTTGAGAAAAAATAACACAAATATCTCTATGCTTACTAAATAAATTGAACTTGTAATTGCAATCAAAGTTACAAAGAAAAAAGGCTCTAACAGTTTCAGTAGCAAATTCTTTAAATTGAGTAGAAAAAAAAAAATGCCAGCTCTGAAATATAGAGAAAGAAAACTCTTCCCGATTCATATTGATGAAGCAACTTCTCATGATGCCAAATCCAGAAGAAAATATGATTAAAATAAAAAAATACAGATCAATACCCTTCATGAGGCAAAAAAAGTACTTTTTAAATATGGGTCAATTGAACCCAAAAAAAAATTAAAAAAAAAAAAAAGGAGAGAGAGAGGGTATTATATCATTGCCCAGGGGACTTTAGCCTGGCAATGAAAGGACAGTTTAAAATGAAGTACTTCCAAATGCTCATGGAAAATGAAGCTGAAAGTTAAGTGTATTTGAGCACAAAAACTTTTAAATCTCAATACAAAGGAGCTTCAAAAAGTTCATGGAAAATGCATATTATTAAAAAAAAACAAACGCATATTTTAAGCTTTCTGTATCAAAGGAAACATACCTCTTAATTCTCATTTTCCACAAAATTTTTAAATAGTCATTGTGATCATGTGATGATTGCCACAGGATCTGTAGAAAGCAATCATTCAATACAATTTAGCACGGTTTTAAAAAAAAATGGCAGAAGTCTGCATTCTTGTAAAACAGACAACCACGTGTCACCCAACAGGGATGTGTTGTGAGGGGGCTTCATCGCGGTGTGAGCACCATGGAGTGTATTCACACAAGCCCACACGGGCAGTCGCTCCATGTGGCCTTGTCATCTGCCTCTCCCCCAGGACAAGCTGGTATCCCACAATCCCATTTTCCCCTAACATGGCAAGCCTGAGACAACAGCATTGAAGCCCCAGGCATAGGCATTGCGCACTAGTCAACCTCCTCTTAGAGGGGCCCCACCTTACTCCCTGGCACATTCCTAGGCTGGCCTTCCTCCCTCACCACTGCACTCCACAGCCCTTCCCCACCCCCTCTGCTTTATCGGGATCATCTCCCAGGTGAGCAGTCCATATCCCAATTCTGTTTCCAAATCCAGAAAAATATAGATATATGTATATTTGAAATAACAATCTACAGATCATTACTCTCCCACCTTTGCAGGACCCTCAAATGAAGTTCAAGCGTGCCCAGTTGACTCAATCCCAGGAGCCTCCAACAGATATAGATGCCTGGGCAGTGAGGAGCCTTTTCCTGGGGAGATACAAGGAGATCCTCACATGCTCATGGCTCCAGCAGCCCTGGGCTACTTGACCTGTGGAGTAGGTTGCTCTTGCTTTCTTGTCCTCCTTCCTCACGGGCCACCCTGTGTGACTCAGAGCCTGGAACTTTAGGGGACAACTAGCCTGAGATGCAAGTCCTGAGTTGAGGAGCAGCTGATAATCCCATACAGTACCTCAGTCTGGCCATACCTGACTCCCACCATGTGAACTGACACTCTTTTGGCTTATGGCAAGCTGAGCTGATTTTCTCCCAAACAAAAGCAAGTGCTGACTAAATCAAAGAGTTTTCCCCTTCCTGGGAGACCAGCTCAGTGGTACAGCCTGTGTGGGACATGCAGCAACAGACAGGGCTCCCCAGGTTGCCTGGGGCTCTCCTAGATGCAGCTGGAGCAGGCAGGAAACAGCTCTCCTTTCCTAACAAGAAACCAAGGTGACGCCTGTGATTAAGCGCTGCTGGCAGCTCTGCCACGGGGACCGACAAAAGACTGAAAATAGCCATGACACTCCTTTCTCAGACTGAAGGAGGGCATACTCATCTTTCTCGCTGGAACGTGAGTGGAAGCACCAACTGATGGGAGGAGACAGAAGAGTCCTGCCACAAGCCAGGCGTACCACAAGTCTTTCTCCAGGAATGGCAGCTGTATGCCATTGAGCCAACCCCCACTGCTTAGGGAAATGACCTTCATGTCATTTATGGCCACCTCACTTCTGTGACCCATCTCTGCTCCAAAGTTGAAGAACAGGGCTTTCTTCCAAGAAAAAAAAAAAAAAAACAGAGAGACTCTGGGAATGACACAAGCATCTGCAGGCAGGAAGCCACATGCATCCCAGTGCACCTGTGGGATAAGCTCTGGGCAAGTCAGCAGGGCTGCTCCCTGGAACTCTGCACCTGCACATGTGGGGAAGGCATGGTCCATGGGCTGTGAGTCCCAGCACAGGGGAAGTTTCTTGGCTTTCCACCCCCATATCTGAAAACAACTGTCTTTCCCTGACTACTAAATGCAAATAATGTCAAGTGCTTGCCCTAAGAGTTCACTGATCCGGTATCTGTTGTGAGATGTCTCACTCCCATTGTAAGACAGATTCTATCTGCAAAGACCCAATCATTATTTTCCTTGATTCAGGGCACACAATGATAAGGTATCAGGGCTGGCGAAGAGCCTTCTAGAGGTGCTCTACCCCCACGAAACCCTTATAGTCCACTGGAGAAAACAAAAAGGAGGCCCGGAGAGACCCAAACATTTAATGAAGGCCACCCAGTAGCTAGCCTAGAGTCCTCAGCTCACTCCAACACCTGGGTTCCCGGCCTCTCACCTACACAGAATGACTTCTGGTATTATCAACACGGGCAGTCCAATGAGAATTCCAGAGCATTAACAACAACAACAAACTGGATTTTGATGTTTTGAGGCTTTGTGAAACCAGCAATTTTAATCAATTTTTCAAAATTGCTAATTTCACCCACCCAAGGAACCCACACACAAACAGACAGAAGGGCTGATTGAAATTTCATTGGCGGCTGGCTGGCGAGCCGAAGGCTCAGTGCTGGGTATTTTCATATGCAAGCCTGCAACTGTGTCCCGGCCTGGCAGCCAGAGGGAACCATCTCCGCGAGACACGTGCGGGCATTAAGAATTCAGGCAGCCGAAATGAGAGGCAACACCACGAAACGATAAAACAAAGACAGGAGTGTTATTAGCGCCTACATAATGCGCTCCCATGTCCTCCGATCTCATTTAGAGCCCTGCCTGTTGTCTACTGAAACTGTAATTAGGCTGATAGGAACCTGAGGGTTCAAGTCACTTTCTCCCCCTCAATTGCCGAGATTTCAAATGTGCAAGATGGGGAGATTAACCTGAGCAAGGTTTTAATATTCTGGGCGGCAAGCGCCCGGGACAGCGCAGGCCCACAAACAATGGGGAGCTCCCCCACCCACGCCTGGCGCAGGGAGGGAGGTTAAATTGCTGTTTGCCCACTGCCTCCTGGTTGCTGCCATTAGCAGCAGGTGTAGCGGGAGTCGGGCGGGGAACTGCCTCCCCAGCTAAGCTTGTGCCTTTGTCCTTGACACCTTCTCAGGACCCTGCGTCCAGACGTCCCCTGCCTTCCAGCTCCCTGAAGACTCTATTGGCCCAGGCCTCCTTCGGACACACCTGCCCCGTTCCTCCTTAGAACAAGTACCTTCCACCTGGGCCCCGAAGCTCCCCTGAGGACTTGGGAGTGTTGAGTCAGAATGATTTTCTTGACTCAGTTAAGTTCTACAAGGCCACCAAGGTATCCTGCCTAGCTAGCCAGTGTAACTTGACCTTGTCCTTGCTCTCCTGAAATCTGCTCTGTGATGCACTATCCTGGCCAAAGAATAAAAGCAAACCCTCTGTGAGACACCAAAGATCCTCCCGACCTATTCCACACTGCCCTTCTGGACCTCCCTGTCATATTCCAGGCTCTGGCCCCACAGGGTCCCCTGTCTGCTCCACACATACTGTGGCCTTTCCCTGATAGCTGTCACATATGTCCCCCAGGGCTGCCCACATCTCCTTCTCTCTTTTTTTTTAAAGATTTATTTATTTTTGTTGGACAGCCAGATATAGAGAGGAGGAGAGACAGAGAGGAAGATCTTCCTTCCGATGATTCACTCCTCAAGTGGCCGCAATGGCTGAAGCTGAGCCAATCAGAAGCCTGGAGGCTCTTCTGGGTCTCCCACATGGGTGCAGGCTCCAAGGCTTTGGGCCATCCTCAGCTGCCTTCACAGGCCACAAGCAGGGAGATAGATGGGAAGTGGGGCCTCCAGGACACAAACCAGCACTCATATGGGATCCCGGCCTGTTCAAGGCAAGGACTTTAGCCACTAAGCTACTGTGTCAGGCCCCCACATCCCTTTCTTAGCCAAGCCTTCCCTGGGGCTCTTGTAGAAACTCAGGATTCCCTTGTCAGTCTCTGGCAGAGTGTGGTTTACACCTGGGTCCTTTGAGCTATGTGGCCTTCCATATTGCTGACCACACAGGGACCTTCCACTGGACCACAAGCTCTGTGAAGGGAGGTGGCACCCATCCCAACTGGCAGTCCTGCCTCCCGACAAGTCCTAAGACATGCACCAGAAGGCATCATCATGCACAGTGAACAAGGAGATCACAGGGAATAATTTCCAAAGCCATGCTTCCTTGGGGGGAAGGAAACAAGTGTCTTTTATCTCAAGCGGGAAGTTCTTGGCACCATAACACATGGATGTAGGTCCACATAGGTGCATTTGGGAAGCACACACCAGCGCAGGTTTGCTTTTATTCTTTGGCCAGGATAGTGCATCACAGAGCAGATTTCAGGAGAGCAAGGACAAGGTCAAGTTGCACTGGCTAGCTAGGCAGGACACCTTGGTAGAAATGAATCACACAAAAAAAGAGTTTGAGCTGCTCAGGCATCGGCCACTGACTGCGGATCTAGTCCGTGTTCCACCCTGCATACATGGAGCCTGGTGCCCAGCCAGACACAGAAACTATAATTTATGTTAGCACTTATTAGCATAGACAGGTCCTTTGCAATGCCAGGGGCAAGAGCCAAGAGGAACTGCTGGCTTTTTCTGGAAATCTCTCCAACCAAGGCAGGTTTCTGTATCAACACATAGGGGTGTGTGCGAGAGAGTGTGTGCATGCCTGACGCAGGTGCACACACAGGGACACAGCAGATCATCTGAGACAGTTCTGAGTAGATAACGCTCACTTGACTGGAAGCCACAACAATGCTGGTGGGGGTCCCCCCTCCCCTGGGACTGGCAGAGCAGATCAGCATTGGAATTTCTCACAGGGTTTTGCATAGACTTCAGCACTGGCTCATCAGATCCTTCATGTTCCCAGTCCTTGGATGCTGATTGGAAAGCAGCAGCAGAGCAGGAAGGGCGGCTCACCAGCCCTCTCTGTCTGTCTTGAGAAAGGTAAGTAGTGGGTGGCAAATGAGCCCTCAGGACTCCTGGCTCACTCTCCTATGCACCCCTCTAAAAGACAGAAGTTCTTGGTCTGGACAAACAGCCTGTGCCCTTATGAGATTTTGGTTATGCATATAGGTATGAAGTGTGTGAGGATGCACATGTTCATGTGTATATGTGCACATGTGTGTCTGGATAAGCATGTTCACGTGAGGGAGGAGAGGTGAATGTGTTGATTTTTAAAGTGTTCCCATGCTGTGTGTTGTGTTTGGAAAAAAGGCCGTACAACACATATCCATCCTCAGATTAAAAAAACACACACACAACACACACACCCAATCTCCATGACAGGAGTTGATGTTTTTGCCTAGACCTCAGCCATAGAAAAACCCTCCTCATTTAGACTACCTTATGCTGTTCACAGGATGCCAAAGATCAGACAAGCAACATGCAGAGAATGTCACATTCTGTCTCCCACCTACTGGATGGGTTCATTGAATTCGGGGCACCAAGAAAACTCAGAGCTTACTTCCTGCAGGTCCTCAAAGACTCAGGTGTGCTTAGAGACAGGCCAACTTGGTGGCAGCTGCTCTGCCTGTGCTTTGCAGGAAGGGTCCCTACCTGACAGGGCTGCTGAGGGGATGAAGGGAGACAGCAGGTGCATGTGGCCTGAAGCCAGCACCTGGCACATAGTAGGTGCTCATGCCCAGCAGCCCATGTCTCCTTTCCCTCTGGCAGCTGAGGGTCTGGGCTGTGGCTGCCAGACCACGTTAGTGCCCATGCCTCTGGTACTGGACCAAACAGGCTTTGGCAGGGTCACAGGCCTGCGCCTCCCCTCCCCTGCCTTGTACATGCCCCATTAGTTGCACAGTGCCCCAAAGTACAACAGCAACGCTTCCTCTGCTAACTACCTCCGTGACAGCTTCTTGGCAGAGCCAAGCGCCAAGGTTAACATATGCTGAGAGTATGTGCTGCAGGCAGCCCACCTCCACCCCAAGGCAGGCCCAGCCGCGCCTCCACAGGGCCTGGCCCGTGCCCATAGCTGGGAAGCTGCTTCCCAGGCCCTTTGCCTCAGACTCCCTCAGCAAGCCTTTGGGGAATCACAGCTCGGACAAGGCCTAGCAGTCCTCTGTCTGTTCTCCCTGACAGCGCAGGACACTGCCCACCACATCCCTCCTGGTGACCATTGAGGTCACTCACCCTTCTAGAATGGTCTCTGAGCTGGGTTCTGGGAATGACTCTGGGAGCAGGATTGTGCGTGAGACCCTGCAGACCCTAGCAGGATGAACAGTCATGTGGGATGTTCTACCTCTCAGTGCGGGGAGGCCTGGGAGGGTCCACCCTTCCCCTGTGTCCTCAGTCCAAGGAAAGGCAGTGACAGTGATGAGCTGCAGTCTCTAAGCTTCAGGAATGGCTTACTGCTGCTGTACCACAACAGAACCCTCTTGTACCTCAACACCCAGGAGCTGAAGAGAATCAGGCCTCAGCCCCACACTGTGACCGTGAGTGTTGGCCTCAGAAGCTCCCAGCTCCTAGGATAAACAGTGGCCTTCCTAGAAAGGCAGAACTGGGACTAAGTGGAGTAGGTGGTAGCTCTGGGTCCCTGAGACTGATATCACTTGGCCCCTTAAAATTTTGACATGGAGGGTGCAGTAGCATATCAAGCTAATCCTCTGCCTGTAGTGCTGATATCACATATGGGCACTAATTCTAGTCCCAGCTGCTCCACTTCCAATCCAGCTCCCTGCTAATATGGCTGAGAAAGCAGTAGAGAATGGCCTAAATCCTTGGGCTCCTACACCCATGTGGGAGACCTAAAACAAGCTCCTGGCTTTTGGCTTCAGATGGACTCAGCTTTGACTGTCGCTGCCATTTGGAGAATGTACCAGTGGATGTAAGATCTCTCTCTGTCTCTGTCTCTCTCTGTCTCTATCTCTCCCTCTCTCTCAATCTGACTTACAAGTAAAATAAACCCTTTTTAAAAATGGGATGGAGAGACTCTGAAAGGACATATGAGTATTCCATAGTCGTACAGTTCCTACCTGTGCCTCTAAGTCCACACACTTTGGGCTGTAGGGACTGTCTCCAAGGCCAGGCTGGCTGGGGCCTGTTCAGGAGGCCATGTCCAAGAACTGTTCTCACTGGCTATGCTGCCGTGGAGAAAATCCTTGCTAGATCGTGTCTTTGACAAGCTCAGCAGCCCAGGCCCCAGCCCATGACATTGACCAGTTAACTAGATCAGCCTCATTTGTGGTGTTTACACCGGTTGCCAGGCTGCACCCACGCTGTGCTCAGAGATTCCAAGAAGAAGAGGGCTGTGGGTGTGGGGGGTCAGAGACGCTGAGTTGATATCACCCAGTGCAAACCATGTGAGAGAAATTTCCCTACAACGCAGCCAACAGGATGGAATCTTCCATGCTGAGATCACATTTCTGAGACAGAGTGGTGGAAAGCCAAGATCGCCCCATTATGCAGGGTTCCTAGCTGCCTGAGGACCCATCATGGATGGGTCTACACCATCTGGAACACGTGGTGTCTGTTATGCCTGCAGCCAGAGAAGAGGGGGAGGGTGTGGGGACTCTCCCACTCTTAACTGCCCAGCCCAGTAGTGATACCCTGTTCCTGATATAGAAGTAGTCATATATCCCCTTTCTGGAAGGGAAGGCTGGGAATCTAGGGTGCACTCTGAGATGGAAGGAGTACTGAGGATGGCTCTATGGTCAAGGTCCTCAGTGAGTTCAGACATATACTAGAGGAGAAAGGCCTGCTGGGGAGGACAAACTGGTTCCTGCAGCTCTGCATGACTGTTGGCCAGAGATGGCAGTCAGGGAAGACTCCCAGAAGGAGGCCAGCCTAGACAAACATATTCATCCAACACTCAAGTGGGCACAGATAAGCAAAGTGGGAGCCAAGGGGAGAGGGAATTGGGGAAATAAGTGGGGCCAGAGACTAAAGCACTTGAGGAGATGCTGGGACAGAGGGCTAGGCAGTTAGAGTGCAATAAGCATTTAGGGAAGGTGAGGCTTGCAGCATCCCCTCCAGGAAGAACTAGGGGAGGATTGGAAGCCAAGGCCCATTGATAGAGATGACAGCTGGGGAGAGGACACAGAGCACAGGTCACACAGGAAAGGAATCTGGAAAGGGCCAGCTGGCCCCAGGGGGACAGGCTACTAAGGTGCCAATGCAACCCCTCCATCCCCCATCTCAGCTTCAGGACAGACCACAGCTCTAAGTGCAGCCAGAACACTGCATCCCTGCTGCCTGGCAAGCAAGAGGATTGCATCAGGGACAGCAGATGGGAAAGCCAAAGCCTCAGCTCAGCTCCAAATCCTCCCGCATGAGTCGGAACATCCAACTTGCCCTTCCTGGAGGGAGAAAGGAACTCCCTCGGTCTCAGCCAAGTGTGTGTGTTGAAAGGGTGTGAAGGGTGCCCATGCACAGAGGGACAGAGACAGAGTAAAGGGTATGCCTGAGACCTGGGTTCTGGAAGGCAAGAGGGAACAAGGCCTCCTCTTGTTCCTGGAGTCCAGCTTCTTGTGACAGGTCCTGAATTCTGTCTGCAGGAAGGTGAAAAAGCAGAAGGAGGGGACATGTGGTCCTGACTAGTAGTAGCTGAGGATTTTCTCAGTCTGATTGGCTGAGCCTGGCATTTTACTACCCATGAGCCTGGCTCTGGGTAGTAAAATGCCAGCTCCCAGTGGGTCCCTGGGATTTACCCAGAGGCCAGATTTTGCAGTAGTAAAACATACTCATCAATCGAGTGGGCCAGCTTTGGCAAATAAATGAGGACTCCAACACTGTATAGTCCAGACAGCCACGAGCTGCCCAAGGCCCTGGTGGCCCTAATACCCAATGCCCTAGGCTTATGGTCCCAGCACTCAGACTAAGCAGCCTCTGTGGCAGGGAACTAGCCTGCTCCTGGTTGACCACCCCACTCTGGTGTTGGTGCTGTAGTCTGCATCCTAGACAAGCCTTCGGCGCAAGCAGCCACAGTGGCTCACCCCACTGTGTAGCTTGTAGGTTACAGCCTCAACCCCTGCACTGTTCTTTAGGATTGGATAATTCGAAAGTGTGACAACCTACACATCAGTGTTATCTGTTACAAATAACAAGTCCTTTGTCTTTCAAATAAAACTAGGAGGGTGGGTTTTTTGCTTTGTTTTGTTTTGTTTTTTAATAAATCTGTGTTGGAGGCTGTCCAGAGAGGAGCACTGTTCTGATCAATACTGTAGAGGACTCAAAAAAAAAGTACAGCCAGGGAGTTGAGTGGCCAGCAGGTGCAGTAGGAGAGCACACCTGACAGGGAACTTCTTTCCAGACATGCTCCATCCCGGGAAGGAGGCAAGCCCCACCTCGCAGTGTTGCAGTTGAAGGAACTAAACCTGAACTCGAGACTTCAGATCCCACATGCCATGCAAGGAGACACCAGGGTTGGAGGAGCTGGGTCTACCCCAGCACAAGAACAGGAAGCTCTATGGGACAAGTGACCTGTGTTTTTCATGAGAAACAGGGAGCTGAGGGAGGCTCTATGTAGAGCTTTGGAAACGAAACACGAAGAACAGGCTGAGGTTGGACTTCATTCAAAGTCACAGCAGAAGGAGAGACCTTTTTTTTTATTTTTATGGAATGGTAGCCCAGTGTGATGACCCACAGGACCACACTCCCAAAGAAGTGTGATTAGTTTGGCTGGGGTGCATGCCATGCTCTGTTTCCTGTACCCCATGATCTCTTCATGGTACTAATCTCTCACTCTCCCCTTTCCCATCCTCCACCTTGGATATTCTCCCAGCCATCTTGGTCCCCTGCTTTCTCAGCCCTATCTCAGGGAATCTGGGCATCTTGTGGCTTCCTGGTGGGGTCACACCTGGGCACTCTCTCTGGGCCATAGCTGGGCCAAATCTGAGGCTCAGCCAGCTTGCTTCCCATCCCTGAGGGAGACAGTGCTTGGCATGCTGACAGCCACTGTCCTGGAAATCTGGGGCTGCACGTATTTGGCATATTGGCTGATGTTGTTGCTGGAGGTAGGCTGGAGCAGGTGTACCTACACACACTGCCCAAGAGCACATGAGGCAGCTTGGAGGACAGCATCAGCGTCAGGCTCCCGGGTCAGGGCCCGGCTGCCAGACAGCTGCTCAGGTGGGCTCCTGGCAGGCATCACACCTCGCCTGGCCTTGCCAGCCAGCCTGGGAGGATGCGCACATCCCAGCACTCTGCCAAGGTCTACCGAGGCGGTTCCAGCCTGTGATATTTGTGAGTTTCCATCAGCATTTTTTCCTGTTATCAACACTGTATAAAATAAACATTTGTCTGACTTGAGGTTTTTGGCGTTCACGGACTGTTTCCCATCTGTCTCTTTTCTCCTTCCCTCTGTCCCGTTCCTGACTGTTGTTCTCATCCTCCGCCTTCCCCCACCACACACACACTGCAGGGACATTCCCAGGCACCCCCAGCACTCACATACACACTCATGCACACACGCATGCATGCACATGGGTGCACAGACACTAACGGCCCACCAGACTGTGTTCTTTGTTCCTGGAAGTTTCCCTCCTGTCTTCTCATTGCTTTGTCTGCCCGTTTCTGGTATGTCCTGGTCCTTTTCTAAGCATCTTCCTGATGCAGCATTCAGCACCAGAATTCTAATTCCCACTCTTCTCCCTGTAGTATGACCTTGGACAAAGTGCAAAAACCCTCTAAGTTTCTACCGTCCCTGAGTTGTCACAGGTATTGAGGCTGAGAGGCACTAGATGTGGACTTCTTCTTGCTGATCATCAGAGATAGCCACCAAGTGAGGCCACCTGGCCTGAGAGTCCGAGACCCCCAGGCAGCTGTTCCCAGCTGAGTGACTCTGCACTCGTAGCTGGACTTCCTTGGGACTCCACTGTCTACACCATCAGGAAGACACCACTGCCCCTGCATGGCAGCAATGTGCAGTGGGCTCTCTGCCTTCCTCTCTGGAGAAGGACAGGCCACAGGCAGATACACACAGGAGAGGGGACTCTTTGGGGACACACACACTACCTGGAGCCTACCCATGACCTGGTTTGCACCATCCTCTGGCCCAACCTGCCTGACGGTAAAGAACAGGCAAGACACACAGTTCACAGCCATGTCGTTATTCCACCTTTCTGATCACAGAGGCAATTCGCAATCCCTGTAGCAAATGGGGAAGACACAGTAGAGTAAATTAAGGGCAATAAAAAATGGTCCATAAACCCTCCATCCAGAGATAACCAGTCACCGCTGGTGAATTTTCTTTCTGTTTATGTAAATGGACACCTCCCAAGACCACATAAAGTTATATACAGAAAAGATGACACATGGAGGATTGGATTTTCCTAAGCCCCGTAGGTTTGTCCAAGGGGACTTGATGAAGTTCATGAGAGAACAGAATCAAAGACAGGTGTGCACACAGTGTGCACAGGCTATGACAGGAGTCCTTGTGGGCTCTGAGATAGCCCAGGGTGCTTAGGCCACCAGGAAAAGGCAGGTTCATGGGTGTCCAACTCCAAGGCCATGGCCATGAACTAGTAGCCATCTATCAATCTTATTCATCACCCTCTCAGTCCTGTCCCCAACTATTTACTAATTACAATATCAAACACATGATTAGTCCCTTTTCTAAATACTTTTTAAAACAGATTGAGTAACCACCTCCAGAAATGTAGGCTCAAAAATGCTACAAAATCCCAGTTGGATCTTGGATTTTCAGCATAGGCATGTGCAGTCAGTCAAGTCCACGCAAATAGTCGCAATGTAAAATCCTTCTGATCCTAAGCGTTTGGGATAAGGAATCCTTCCTGTAGCTCATGTCAGATAGTAGCCATTATGATCCCTGTAGTTTACAAAGAGATACTGAGGCCCCAAGAGTACAGCATCTCACCCCAAAGCCCATAGCTGGGAAGCTGCAGAGCCAGGCGCTCCCAAACAAGAGGACCCCACTCTACCTGCACTGTGTTCCTCAGCCGGTTTCTCCTCCAGGCTGTAGGGGCCCGTGTCCACATGAGTGCTCTCCACAGGGCCACCCCTAGAGGCATCCAATCACAACACTCATCAGTAGTATGAGCCCTTTTCCCACTGAAGGAAAGGGCCCCAGCCCAGCATCTCCACCATCATGACCTCAAACATTCCTTCCCTCATCTGGGTCACTCATTAGGCTTCTCCTAATATCAGAACACCAGAAACCTTCCTGGTTTCCACCCAGAGCCCAGCTGGTTCTCCTCACAGCATCTTTGACCCACCCCACCTGGCTGCCGATACTTCAAGGGGAGGCAGGGGGTGGGTCTCAGTTTCTGGGCCAGGCCTGCAACCTGTTAACATTCCTGCTGGGTTAAACGCTTGCCAGATGGGCTGCAGCCACAGGGGTGCTTGAGAAGAGCCTTTGGCCAGGTCTGTGACCTGGGAGAATTCTGTGTTTCTTCAGCAAGCTCCTTAAGAAGGTGTTCTGCTAAACTCCCTGTCCAAAGCAATCACCTGGAGCTCAGGCCAGGCTGTTCCCTGAGTCTTCTCTCTGTGTGTCAGAACTTGTAGCACCCTCCTGTGTTTTATACATACCCTCTCATTGGGGGCAATGGCCTTCTGAGTGGCAGACATGCTGCCTGGATTGGTCAGCAGCCTGGCTTATTGTCCCTGCTGAGGGCAGCAGTGAGGGCTTTGCTTTTGTTCTCATGGCTTTGGTCTTGAGGTGGTTCTGGTTGCCTCTGAGGGTGGGCAGAGTTGTTGTGGCTTCTTGGTCCCCAGCCACCTTAATTCTCGGTCACTGATTGGCCTACGTGGTGCAGTTGATGCTTGGTAGCCTTTCTATGCAATAGGTGTGGCAGGTAGAGTAGAGAGGGACACCAGCTTAGACAGGACCACACTCTGCTCTGTGGTTTAAGCAGGATTGAAACTCATATCCTTGCAGGTGCTCATTCCACAAGGGCCCCCTCACTGCCACTCACGTCAAGCCCTCTGTGGCCCCAACTTTGGATCAGAGCTAGAAGGCGCTAAGTGCAGGGGAGGGAGTGGAAACTGGGCTGTGCTCTTGGTCACTGTGCCTCTCTCCAAGTTGGGAGCCTCCATCCATTTCCTGGGGTGTCAAGCAGGGACGTTGATCCGTGTATAGCTCTTCTCTTGCAGTTGTTCTGAGGACAAAGTTGCAGTCTGGAAACTGGCTCTGCTAGCAGGCAGCAGGAGCCACCTCCCCTCCCACATGGAGTCCCCTGCCCTGGTTGAGCCTTGGCCAATGCCCCAGGGACAGAGCTTAGCCAACAAAGCCTCTGAGAGGTTCCAGTGTCAGTAATGGGGGTTGGTTGGGGAGAGGGTGTGGAGAGCTAGATGTGTCTCCTGATTGTCAGCATGCTCTGAGAGGTTCTCTTACAAGGCAGGTCCTATGTCACACCTCTTCTGCGGTGTGCACACACGTGTGTGTGTGTGTGTGTGTGTGTGCATGTGTGTGCATGCGCGCATGTTTCCAGGCTAGATGGCAGGCTGGAGAAGCAGGCCAACCTTATCAGAAGCCGCGACCACCCCCCCCCCCGCGCCCCCAGTCTCCAGTTTCTGGGAACTGTGTGCATGCTGTAGCCGTTTTTCCCAGGGGTTGGTGCCAAAGAGGCTCAGCCTCAGGGTCTGGCAGGGCGCCAGACCCTCTGCGTTGAGGGCTTCTTGGGGTGGGAAGACTGAATTCATCGGGCCTGAGAAGATCCAGCCACTGGCCTCTGTCTGTTTGGCGCCAGGTGTGAAATGGGTGCATGGCTACTGCCTGGCAATCCTCACAGAGGCCCTGCTACTCCAACTTGTGTGGCACTCACCACCAGGCAGCCACCTTTAGCGAAGAGCCAGCAGGGAGCCTTCAGAAGCTTTCAGAAGCTCTCATGTTGACAGTTGCCAAGTTCCTACCACACAGGGACAGCAGGGAAGTCTTTAGTCAAGGCCACCTGGCTCCCCAGCATTTGCAAGGCAGTGTCACTGATGAGATCCATGGATATCCCTTAGTTACCATGGAGACAAGGAGGTGTGGGGAGGTGGCAACTTCCCTGGTCACTGAACTTGGCTTTGAGCTGGCCTTGAATCTGCTCCAGAGCCTGATTCCTATCTCGGTAGAAGTGTGGAGGGATGGAGTGAAGTGATGCTTCCACCTCTTGGTCTCACAGCCTGGTTCATGCCTTGCTCTATTCCCATTCCTGCAGGAATGCAAACCCAACTCACAGAGGCAGAGCCAACTCAGCTCAAGGCAAGGTGCAATGGGTACAGAGGCTGGATGAATATATGCCAGACAGGTGTCCAGGAACAGTGTAGGTGCCAGGAGAGGGACTTTGATGAGGTGGGGAGGAGGGTGGGGTTGTGGATGGAAGCACTAGGTGCTGGTAGATGAGGTGTCTTGGGAGGCCTCTGCCCTGGTCCCCTGGATGGACACCTGAGGCCAGTCCCTGGCAACCTGGCTTGAAGGACAGAGCCTTTCTCACATGCTTGGGGCCACCTAGTGCTTCTTCTGTGTAACCATTGGATAGACCATTGCCGGCTATGCTTGATTCACCATGCTTCCCCCCAAGTGAATTTTTGCCATTCCTTTTTGGCTCCAAGCTGACCTTTACGATCCCTTCCCCTCTACACTCACATGATTGGGACCTTGGTTACACTTGCTTACTTCCACAAGCAGGCCATCTTAGAGGAGGAGGGGCTGCAGAGACCTGTGAGGTGGAGTGAGTGAGGCAGTTCATTGGCCTCTGGGGATGCCAATCATCCCGCGTGTACAATGAGGACAAAAGCCGCAGGAAGGAGGACAGACACCAGGGAGGCACTGCAGGAAGACACAGACTTCTGAGAACTGTGGGAAGGGCAAAGGGATGCAGGGGGTTCTGGGGAGAGAGTGTACGAGTGTACCCTGTTCCCTCCCTCCAGAGCTCCCATTTGCTGAGGAGCCACTGGGTCCAGTTCCTAGGCCTCTACACAAGGCAACATAGGGAACAGAGGGCTGACTCAAGAACACGGTGCCTTGCCAGACAGAGAGCCAGCCCTTTTGGGAGCAGTCTGCATGTCAGGCAGCCTCAACATAGCATGTGCTCCAGCGGCTGGCCCTGGGGGCCTGCCCTTGACGTCTTCCCTCCTGCAGGCCACCCCTCCTCCTGCCCTTCTGAATCTTCTGCGCTCTGCTCCCTCCTGGCCCACCCCATAGAGGAGTTCAACAGGACACTCCCCTGACTAAACAAGGCCCCAGCATGGTTGATGTACCCTGCTAACTGTCTAGGAAGAGAGGAGGAGCAAGACTCCTAGTCCAGGGAAGTAAAACAGCCAGAGGGACAGAGCAGAGAAGGTAGGGGTGGCCCTGAAGATCAGAATGAGCTCCAGGATGCCCAGCATCTTTGTTCTGTCCTTTTAGCTCAGGAGACCAAAGCCCTGCTGGACCAGGCTGGCCTTGTTCCATGTTGGAGCCTGAGAGGCAAGCATCATCAGAGATCTCCGAGGTCACCAGGTCTCTCCTTCTGTGGCAAGCCCCTTTACAGAGTCGGGTCAGGCTATTAAGTGTTCTGTTCAGCCACATTCAATAATGGGCAGCTCATTACCTGTCCGGAGTACCCACGCTAAGTAACCTCCACATCTCAGAGGACAACACCAAGAGGAAAATCAGTAGCATGGCACATGCCCAGTAACCCTCAGGATGGAAGTCAGCCCACCAGCACCTGGGGCACCTCGGGCGCCCTGCTCTACCAGGAAAAGGAACTCAGCCTGGCCACCTGCTCTGGCCTCATGCTGCTCAAGGAATGCCACTCCTTGATTTTGGAGGTCAAAACTTAATGCAGCTCCTCCAGGAGAGTTGGAGAGAAGCTGGCCATGGGCAGGGGAGCCCATGAGGCATATGGAAGTCTCCATATGCCACTTCCATGGGCAGAAGCAGGTATGCCCAAGAGTTGCCATGGGACTTAGGGTAACTCAGCCTCAGGCAGGGGCCAGGCTTTGGCCTGTGCCCAGAGCTGAGGTTCTAGCTGTACAATGTTTCAGCCCTGCCATCCAGATCTTTCTGGGGAAAATTGAGAAGACCCAGCGTACACATGCCCTGCCCCCACCCCCACATATTCGCTCTACTGGGTTCTTTTTTAATATTTATTTATTTTTATTAGAAAAGCAGATCAAATTTACAGAAGGAAGGAGACACAGAGAGAAATATTTTCCATCCACTGGTTCACTCCCTAAGTGGCTACAATGGCTGGAACTGAGCCAACCTGAAGCCAGGAGCCTCTTCCAGGTCTTCCATACAAGTCTAAGGTCCCAAAGTTTTGGGTCTTCCTCCACTGCTTTCTTAAACCACAAGCAAGGAGCTGGGTAGAAAATGGAGCAGCCAAGACATGAACCAGCATCCATATGGGATGCCAGCACTTGAAGGGAGAGGATTAGCCAGTTGAATCATTGTACCAGGCACTCTCCTCCACCACTGCCAGCTGCCTCACATTCCATCCTATTCAAGCAGACTCTTCATGGGAGAGCTGGACCCTCACTAAGGCTAGGGTAAATGGTCAATGCCACCTTAAGGCACCATCCTTCTTGGGGGGGGGGCAGGAATTTGCTTGGGTAAGATCCAGCATTTTAGCTAAAAGAAAGTGACAGTGAGAGAACTTGATGCACCAACCAGCAGCTGGGGCCTGGACAGAAAGGCCCTGGGAACCAGCCAACATCATTGATGTTTGTTCACTGTGTAGGTACATGGTGGGATAGTCTGACTCAGTTTTCTTATCTGTATAACACTTCCAGGCCCCTGGCCCATTGAGGATCATGCCACTACTGTTCTCTCCCTCCTACCTCCAAGCACCAAAGATTCTTCATGAAGAAGTGGGGAGCACATGGCTGGGGTGAGTAAAGGCCTTGTCACCATGCACTTCAACTTTAGTGCCTTCCCACAGACCAAAAAAACTAGACCTCAAACCATCCCAACTCTCCTTTTGCTTTTTGCATCAGAGGAAGTATTTCACAGCTGCCTTGGACCAGGAGCCACCCACCTCCAGTCCCCTCACTCCATATACTGAGCAGTCACAGGCCCTCTGAAGATGGTGGGCAGTCACCATGCTCAAGTCCTGGGCTTCTGTTGCTACCACAGGTCTTGGTAACCTGAAACAAGCATTGATTATCAACTTCATGAACTGGTTGGGTTCAGCTGGGGAGTTCTTACTCCAGGTGTCACATGGGATGGCCACCAGCTGTCCCCTGGGGCTGATGTTCTCAGGAGGCCTGGCTGACCGCCACATCCCAGATGGCTGCCCCATGGGGCAGGGTTGTCAACCAGCAACCAGCTGAGCCTGATGTCCATGTGTCCTCTCCGTGTGACTGGACCACCTGTAATAGGGCACTGGCTTCCCAGAGGGAACCTCCCTGGAGGGAATTCCAGGGAACCCAGACAGAAGCTGCAAGGCATCTTCTGGCCCACCTTGAAAGTCTCAGAACATCACTTCCACAACACTCTCCCCAAAGCCAACCTGGACTTAAGGGGAGGGGACTTCGGGTGGGCAAAGTCAAAGTTGTAGAGGGAGCATGGTGGGCATCCCTGGAATATGCGATCCTTAATGTCCAGCAGCCTGTCCTTCCCACGCACAGGAACTTGAGGGAGAGAAACTAGCCCTATTGTGGGAGCCAAACTGCTGGCCCTTGCTGCAGCCCCTCCTTGAACTGGCCAACCTTCTTTTCTACTGCATAGCCCCAGCCCTGCTCCAACAGTGTATCCCTTCAGTCCTGGGAGGACTCACCATGTGAGCCACATGAGCATTTTTTCTTTGAAGCAAGTCAAGAGACTGCAGACAGAAAATGGGCCTGGATTGTACAGTTGAGCTCATGAGAACAAAGTATGAATATGCAAAAGTGCCAGGGATATGTTCCAGAATCTTTTGTAAAGTTGTGTGTCCCCAGATCAAATCCCTTCATGTTCTTAAACATCCCTGGATACAACGCCCCTCAACAGCTGCCCCAAGTCATGTCCATTGGCTCCTAGGATACTGTGGGGCTCCAAAGGACATTAGACAACACAGCGTCTTCATCTCACATGTCAACCCCATTCTCAATACCTAGGGTCCCTCCAGGCTCTGGTGTTGATTATTTTTATCACACAAAGCTCCAAGCCCTTCTAAATGTCTGGAGTGGTGTTTAGGAAATGACCCTGTGTACTGGACCCCAGGACATCAGTGTGGCCCAGAGACTGGGACAGACTGGTCATTGAAGGGACCACCCCAAGACAGGTCCCCTCCTGTATACCTGACTCTTTGGATTTAAACTCTGATTTACCTAGAACCCAAAGAAACCAACTTGTATGATCTTGCTGTAAATAGGGCTTTACTGATTTATCACTAAACAGTGTAGAGAACGGCAGACAGCCAATATCAAGCCCACACTGTCCTTTGTACCCACCCTGCCTGTTCTTCCTTTCCCACACCTGAATGGGAAAACCATCACCCTGGAGCTGGGAGAGTGAGAAAGCCTTCTCGAAGGTCTTGCTGAACACATGCCTCTGGTTAGGCATGGACCCAACAAGCAGCTCCCTGGATTCACAAACCATGTGAAAACCAAGCTAAGATGCCTGTGCTGCCAGATTACACAAGGGAAGTATCTTTCTCCAAATGAGAGGGGACCAGGCACTCTCATGTCCAGATTGTAGCCTCAGATTCTTGGGACGGTGATGTACTGGTCATTGTGTGTCTGACAGACAGCTGTACTAAAAAGACAAGAGCCTTTTTAGGTCAGCTCAAGAAACCAAAATCCTAGGGACAGGGCTCCAAAAGGCCTGGAGTGGAGCACATGGTCAGCACAGTGGAGAAGACCAATCAAGACTGGCAGAAGGCAAGGTTATGCCAAGGACAGTAGCTACCACACTCTAATTGGCAAAAGAGTCTGGTTGAGCTCTTAAGAGAATCAGGAATGAGCAAGTGTTCTGAGGCACGGGAGTGCAAACCATGCTAGCAGGTGCCACATTTGGCATGAAAGGAGCTACTGTCTGCTGGACCCAGCTGTTGGAGGCCTATAACTCCCCTGCTTCCCTAACCATCTCCGAAAGGAGGCTTCCAAAATGCTTGCCAAAATGATAATAGCGCTTATTTTCCCAACAGCGTCTTCTACAAGGTGGCCCAGAGTCAGAATGGAGCGTCCCAGGGGAGCAGCTGCCCTCAGTCCTGCCCCCTCCTGACTGTGACTGAGTGAAGGAAAGGCATCTGGGCTGACAGTGATGCAGCTAAGACTGTGAGGCTGGGAAGCTGCAGCACATGCATGGACATGACGTGGCAGTGAGGACTCTCAGGGTAGGCACAGCCGGATCCCAGTCCTGCCAAAGAGACAAGTGGGACCACATCAAGGCTGCTCACTTCCTGTTCTCCTCCCATCTAGCCAATGCTTGGATGAATTCCTCTTTGCCTTTTGTTGATTCTTTCTCTGCATCTTGAGATTACCAGCTCACCAGTCTCCTGGAGTATAGTGGAAGGAGTGTGAGTAGTAGCAGCCAGAAACTTTGTTTTTGTTCTCCCTGGAATGTACTGTGTGACCTAATGCACAAGTCAGACCCTTGCTGGGCCCTACCCACTTCTTCTGTAAACCAGTGGAAGTAGATCCGAGTTTGATGCCCTCCCGGTTCCTTCTGGAGGAGATGGTGTAGCTGGATCTGACATTGCCACTTTTAACATCTCTCCATCTCACTTCACTGTCACCCATCATCTCAGCCACACTTAATTCCAGCCATTAATTCTTTATAAAGCTTGGCCACCTACAGTCCAGCCACAGGCGATGACACTAGCTTGGCACTGATGAAAGGCAGAGATCTATCACAGTGACAGACTGCAGTGTTCCCCTGCCAAACCTGTAGGCAGGAAGCAGCTCAGCTCAAGGAGGCTATACATCAGGTCTGTTCCTAGAAGGGTGTAACGCTTTCCCAGTGAAGATCCTCTAGTGGTCCCAAAAACATGCATCTTGGGTGACCCCCACAAAGCCATTCCTGTTCTAAAGCTCCTTTAGATTACAGCATCACATCCCCAAAATAAGCAGTGACTTGCTCAAAACCATGCAGCAAACCAAGGTCACAACCAAGGCTGAATTCTAGGCTTCTCCAAGCCTTGGTTTACACTCCAGGCTCTGACCAACTTGAACCTGCTCAGTAGATGGGGCTCCAACCAGGGAGCTCACCCACTTTCCCTGCAGTCGGTCTGCTGTTGTGTTCATGGTGGGAGAGAAGGAGAGACAAACAGATCTTCCATCTGCTGGCTCGCTTCCCAAGTAGCCACAACGGCCAAAGTTGAGCTGATCCAAAGCGAGGAGCAAGGAGCCGCCTCCAAGTCTCCCACATGGGTGCAGGGTCCCTGAGCCATCCTTGACTGCTTTCCCAGGCCACAAACAGGGAGCTGGATGGGAAGTGGAGTAATCAGGACACAAATTGCCATCCATATAGGACCCTAGTACATGCAAGGCAAGGACCTTAGCCATTAGGCCACAGAGCCAGGCCCTTGGGAGCATTTTTAAAACAACTATACATTTGAAGGACAGAGGGAAGGAGAGGCAGAGAGAATGCAAAATATCTTCCATCCACTAGTTCACTCCCCAAATAGGTGGGGTTGGTCCAGACTGAAGCCAGAAGTGAAGAACTCCATCCACAACTCCCTTGTGGCTAGCAGGAGCCCAAGCTGGTGGGCTGTCATGTGCTGTTTTCTGAGACACCTTAGCAGGGAGCTGCTGTGGAAGCAGCCTAGCCAGGACTCCAGCCAGCACATGAATACAGGCTGTGAGCATCATAGGCGGCAGCTTCACACACTGCAGTGTCGGCCCTTTTGGTGCACTCTGACAGCATTGAACAGTTTGCTCCTTGCAGTAACTCTGGGCTGGCTATGCTGGCCGCTTTCAGCCCACCAAGCCAGTTTTACATTTTCAGAAACTTTATAAGCTGGGTGGGTACTAACTCCAATTATTATTTTAAGAATTACATATCACAATGTCACAAATGAACTGGGTTAAATGCAAAAGTAGTCAACGCTGAGATCTCATCACTCACTGGTGATCTTTCCTGCATCTTATCACTGTCTACGGGTTGGGGGTCACCCACCTGCCCTGCACCTGCCCTGCACCTGCAGATACTGCATAATCTCTCTCCAATCTGTGCCTGTTAGCATCTCCATGGAAATCCCCAAAGGCTATGAGACAGGGCTTTGTTTATTTCTGTTGCTGGTTTTGCTGCTTTTTCCAGGCTTAAGAGAGTGATCGTGAAGTTATTTCTTGGCCAAGGAAACACCAAAGTATGCCTGTGTCTGTAGCTGATACTTCATAAACAACACCCTCAACAGAGGATGTTTGCCTTATATTCAGAATCTATCATCTAATGCAGGAAAGTGACTTATGTCTCTGACAAGGGAAGTTTGCACTGTTCTACTTTTCACATTACCCATTTGCATCAACAACTAGAACTGGAGAGTTGATTGGTAAACATTTCCTGGCCTCACTTTGGCCTCCAAGGTAGGTGCTGGGGAGCAAGAGCCAGATTCCTATCAGCCCTACCCCTTGAAGTTCAGCTCTCTTAGCCACACAGGGCAGGAGCAAACATCCTGATTCCACACCTCTGCCCCTGCCCAGTCTTGGACCAGCCCTCATAGGCAGCCTGATTCTGATACATTCTGGCACATTCCTCATCCCAGACAAGAGGCAGGAAGGAGCACAGGACAGACTGGGGGATGAGCTGGGTTGGGTGTGCCAAGGACACTAGGGCCAAAGGGAAGACAAGGCCAAGTCACACAGCACCAGGCTTTGGCTGTGATATAAGGCCACAGACTGGGGTTCAAGAAGGCAGGTCAGGATTGGAGGATGCTGGGAGAGATGGAAACAGTAGGAACTAGAACTATGGCCTCACTCCTCTAAGACTAGGAACGGGGGTAGCCAGACTGAGGACTCCAGAGCCTCTCTCAAGTTTGGCCACTCTAGCCAGATAACAAAGCCATAGAAACCAGCTGTAGGGACCTGTGGTTGGGGGCAGTGGAGAAGCTGGACTCATTCTTGCTGAGACAATGGGGCCAACTGGGCATGGGGATCGGGGGGGTGGGGGTAGGGGCTTTGGCTTTCTCTAAGCCATCTCCTAGACACTCGGATTCATTATCAGCCTCTCCCCAGAAATGCCTCTGAGTCTCTAACCACATGAGAACTCCCCCACTGTTCCACAGCTGGACAGGGCTCTTTTCCTGCCTCAGCTGTCACTTAGGTTGACTGTTCTGGCTAGGGAAATCAAGATGGCTTCATGGTGGAGGTGACCTACAGGGGCAACCCAAGGCATGAGAGAGCAATATCTAAGATAAGTCTTAGCCACCACCATCCCCTTGCCCCACTTTCGCATGTGTGAGTTTGCAGCAGAAGCAGTGGCCTGAAACAGGACCTGGGCTGTGAGGCAGGGGACACACAGCCTCCCCTGGGCTTCAGCAAGCACACAGGCTCCACTGCTCAGCTACTCACTTGGTTTTGAGATTTGCAGCAGCACTCACTACAAGCCACGTATGTATCGACCCACCAAACCAGCAATTTTCACAGGCTCCAACCTCAGAGCCTCTTTGTGACTCTGTAAATGGGGCTAATAACAGCCCACTTTTGTTGGAGAAATTCAGTGAATTGACACCTGGGTGGACACCTGGACTGGCGCCTGAGCACAGCAAGTGGGTGATGACAAGCACTCCTACCCACGAGGCCCTGGCACAGTCCAAGCGCATTACCTTGCAAACTCATCAGCCATCCTTCCTATTCTGTGAACAAGTCTCATCCCCACTCCCCAGAGAAGGAAGCTGAGTTGCAGACAGGTGGCAAATGTACCTGCACTTGTACAGCAGGTGAATGAGGGATCCATGTAGGAAGCCAGTGTCCAGTGTCCCGTGCTGCCACATCATATGGTATGGCCTCCCTGTGGAGCCAGCGTGCACTGTTTTTACTCACTATCAAGGTTATATCTGCCACCAGTGGGTTGTATTATAAGGCCAGGGGATCCCTACAGGATGGGGGTCTTAGAGCTGACACAGATGCAGGAGGCTGAAGTCCAGGAGTGGAGTGAGGGAAATCAGCAGTCCATCTGCAAGGAGGCTGTGAAGGTGAAACCCTCACAGCTGCTGCTGTTGCTAACACCTGGTGGGTGGCCTGGGACCCTCACTGAGCCAATGAACAAGGCTCAAGGCCGGGACAGGCATCAGAACTCCACAGCCCCCTGGGCACCATGTTAGCATATCATTACCTCTGACCACCAGCCCGCCTAGCTCAGTTTGGCTCTGATTCTCTTTCTCTCTCTCTCTCTCAAACACACAAACACACACACACACACAAGTCTGCACCTTCATCCAGGGATGACTCCTTCAGAGGAAATTGGTCTCATCCTCCCAGGTCAGGGTGAAAGTGAAGGGTCCCAATGAGCTGAATCTTGGAGATGCAGGTGTCTTTTGAGATGACTTCTTAGCCTGGAAGCAGGCTCTTACCTTGGTTACACAGCCCCATTACCATCTTCTCTTGCTGATGACCTGGGTAGTGCCACAAGTTTCCGAGATGGCACTGTGAGCAGCAAAGTGGAGACACACAGAGAGCAGTGCCTAAGCTGCAGGCCCAGCCAGCCCTGAAACCATGCTCCCCAAGCCGTGCTGGACTTGAAGCCCAAGGAAGTGCTTCCAATCGGGAGTCTTCTATTTCAGTCTGATGAGGCAGCTGCTTATTCCTTCTCATTGAAAACTATTTGCAAACTACGTCCTAGGGGCTCTGATGATTTCCACAAACTTCAAAAACTGCAGGAGTGGAAGCTGGGGTATGTGCAGGTGCCCCGGACTCCACACTAGCCTTATCCACTGTATTTTCTCACATTTGATGGTTAGGACAAAAAGGGAGCTGCTGATAAAGTGAGGTTTAAAAAAAAAAATCATATGCCTAAATGGCTCACTCACACCCAAGCCCTCATGGGGAGAAAGAAGTCCTATCAATAAACAAATCAGGCAAAGTATAAGACAGCAGGGAGTGGTGGGGCCTGTAGCAAAGTGTCTTAAAAAGAGGCACTAAGTGTGACCATGTCTTCCTCTCCTCCCCCCCCCACCCCAGCAGGTCTGGAATTCTAAATGGCCACTTCCCAGTTATTAAGAGGCCCATGTGGATCAAACATCTATCTCTGGGCCAGATGCAGCCAGTGGTTAGTCTGTCCGCAGCTCCTACCAGGGGCACCTCCTTTGAGCAAAGCTAACCAGGAAGGACTGCTAATATCCCGAATCAATTCCATAGGACACCAAAGACCATCAGAAAGAGTCATCCAAAAGGCATGCAATCCAGGCCTGACACTGCTGGCCCTGCCTCGAAGGGTGGACTTGGAAGAGACCCAAAACCCCCTAAGCAGGCATCTGTAAGCCACATGATAATGACTGCACACGCTTGCGAGTGGGGTGAAATGACACAGCAGGTAAAAGTGCCACCAGGTCCAGGAGGCACAGGAGGGTTCCCACGAAGGGAAGGGCCTGCCTGGTAGGCATGGGGGCACCCCTGATGTTCCCCCAGAAAGCCTTCATCCCCACACAGAGGAGGATGAAAAATGATCCCCTTCTGTGCCTGCTCGTCAGCTGAGGAACGAGCACTCCACTGGGGAGGTGCGGGTGCTCGGGCCGTGGCTGTCGAGCGGGCATCATTAATAAGATAGATGCTCCGACCGCCTCCAAGAAAGCTCACCGAGCTGCTCATTATCAGGGGTTGCAATCGCTAATTATTCGTTTCTCTGCAGCTGTCACTCGCTGTGCCCACCCAAACCACAGGGCCTCAGCAGCCCTCCTTTCCCCCATGGCCAACAGGGGGCCGCGAGCAGGCATGGCGGTGCCTGGGGAGGAGGGAGAAAATTGGAAGCAGAGTCTTCCTCCTGCATTAAATACTTATTAACGTTGATTAGAACTCAATGCACCATAAAATCTCTTTCAAGGCGGTGGCATGCCTTTGGCTACGTACCTCCCCTCCCCGCCCTGCCACCGCCCCGATTCTATCCAAAAGTGCTCAGAGAGAATTGGAAAAATCAGATGAGGCTGGAAACCCAGGAGAGCAGCATTGTACATGAGGAGGCAGTAGAATTAGAATATTTATGGTGGAAGATCGGCACGAGGGGCCCCGCCAGGCATGAAAACTGGAGTGTGGATTCCAGTAGGGAGAGAAGGCGGCCGGATGCACGCATTTTTTGGAATGTTTGGACCCTGGACATAAAAACACGAGACATGGCTTTCTTTAAAAAGCGATCTAGGCCCAATTTACATTTCAGAGCAAACAGCATCTTGTTTTCATCAGGGGGAAATAAGCACTCGTGTTTACCTTATGTTTCCTTCAAAATATTTGCATTTCAAAGCCTTCTGAGCTTTGAGTTCCAGAGCTGTTCGAAACATGGCACCTGGGCCTTTCCCAGATGGGCCGTGTTTACACCAGAAATCCACACCACCCCACCAGGGTGGCACCCCACAGGACAGGAGGCCCCTGAAGGACCATGACGCAGACCCTAGGCGTGTTGCAGCTGGGACCCAAGCTGGTAGCCAGATGAGATGAGAGATCCTTGTAGGGTTTGGCACATGGCTTTTCCTCCTGTGCTGTTCTCGTGACTTTCCCTGTGGATGAGGAAATAGAGGGCGCTGGGGGCCGGCCTGGAGGAGAAGAAGAAAGGAGCAGGCCCTCGTGGAACCCCCAGGAGGTTTACAAACAGGGGCACTGGACAAGAGGATTGAACCCAAGAACTCCAACTCCTTCCTCCTGCACCAAAACCTTCATTCGTTCATTCAACAATCAGTAACTGAAGGGTCACCATGTGCCAGGCTTTGGGACACGATGATAAACAGAAACAGCTAGTGCCTATTACTCGATGCCAACCATGCCTGGCCACGCCCTGACCTGATTCTCTGCCAGGCCCTCAGGCATCATTCATTTGCCGAACTCTACACATGATTGCAATGTGCAGCCCAGTTTGGCCTCCACATGGGCCAGAGGTCTGAACCAATTCACCCCCACACCATAGGTTAGGATAGCTGCTTCCTTGCAAATCCAAGGCACAGGGTACCAACTCACCAGGAAGAACAGCAGAGCCATGATTGGAACCCAGAGGGACTTCAAGCTCCAGAGTCACAATCACTTGTGCTTAGCAATCTCCATCCACTGAGGCAGAGCCAGCCCAAAGCACTTCACAGAGGGTCATGAGAAGGCACCACTGACCTACCAGCCACCAGCAGTTCCAGCCCTAGCATTACTGCCTCTACTGTGAGGCCAACAGAAATTTACTATCCCAGACTCTCTTGCAGCTAGGGTTCAGGTCAAGAACTTATTTGGAACTTTCAGAGAATTTCCCATGAAAGCCCAAGGTCTGGTGTGGGAGAAGTTGATGCCATGAGAGGATGTGAGAGCTGAAGTATAAAAATGAGCAGTCCAGAGCAATGGGGCAGCGGCCATGAGAGAATCAGACAAGCATAGGACACCCCCTTGCATGCTCCACAGAGAGCTGCCCAAGCTCTGGCATCAAGTTTGCATTTCAGCCAGTGGGAAGGTGCAGAGGTGAGGGGACAGGTGTACCCCACCAGCTAAGAACTCCCCTCAGGGGCACTTGGGTGTAGATCCTGTTGATAAATTCAGCTGCAGGACTACAACTGGCTGCAAGGGAGCCTGGAGTCATGTTGGTGGCTCCTATAAAACCTGCCCGCTTGGGGCAGCTTGCTTGCTTGCTTGCTTGCTTGCTTTTTTTAAGTATTTGCTCATTTTTATTGGAAAGTAAGAATCACACAGAGAGCGGAGAGACTAAAAGAGAGATCTTTCATATGCTGGTTCACTCCCCCAAATGGCCACAATGGCCAGTGCTGAGCCAATCTGAAGCGAGAAGCTTCTTTCGGGTCTCCTATGTGGTTTCAGGAGTCCAAGGGCTGGAGCCATCACCTACTGTTTTCCCAGGCCATCAGCAGGAAGCTGGGACAGAAATGGAGCAGCCAGGACTAGAACCAATGTTGGGCCAGCTTTGTGGCATAGCATGTCAACTCTGCCTGTGGTGCCAGCATTCTTATGGGTGCTAATTCATGTCCCAGCTGCTCTACTTTCAATCCAGCTCCTGGCTAACACACCTGGGAAAGCAGTGGAAGGTGGCCCAATTGCTTGAGCCCCTGTCACCCACACGGGAGACCTGGATGAGGCTCCCAGTTCCTTGCTTTAGTCTAGCCAGGCCCTGACACTACAACCATCTGAGAGTGAATTAGCAAATACAGGCGCTCTCTTCATCTCTCTGTAATTCTAAGGTTCAAATCAACAAATAAATCTTAAAAAATAAAATAATAAAATCACCCTCTTGGACCAGGAACAAGTTCAGGTTGTTCCATGTCTGACCCACACTTTGCTATCCCCTGTGCCAATACCAAAGCCCACCACATCCCTAGAGAGGACCTGAGGCCCGTGGCAGAAGGACAGCTCTGAGAGGTTTGTCCAACAACAACACACTTCCAGGTAGCCAGAGGCCACCCTGAGGGAGTCCCAGCCACCCATGTGGAGTCCCAGAGACTTTGACCATCCTCCACAGCCTTCAACACTGTGGCTCCCTCACTCCCTCAGTGCAACATCAACATAGCTGTGCATGAGCAGTAGTGAATGCCCAATAAGAAGCAACCAAGGAGCACTGCAGAGCCAGCCTGGAAGCCAGGCCTCCCCTCCTCACAGCTGCAGGACTAGCCTTGCTGGGCATCCCACTTCCCACCTGTGCACAGACACCATAGCCAGCTGCCCCTCTCCTTCTGGGCTTCTGGGAGGGATCCCTAAGCCAGTCATCTTTGGTTCCCCAGTACCCCTCTCTGTACCTAGCTGAGGGCATGATTGTCTAGTACTGATAGCACTCCAGGCCAAGCCCTCTCCCTGTGACTTCCTAAGTGTGAGTGCCCTTGGCACAGAGCCGTGATAAATGCTTAGAGCATGAATTCACAGAGTCATCTGAAGGCATCATCACTGCCTGGCTTTTTTTTTTTTTAAGATTTATTTTATTTATTTGAAATAGTAAAGGAGGAGAGGCTATTGCAAATGGCTGTAATAGCCTGGAGAGGGATAGGTCCGAGCCAGAAGTTTGGAGTTCCATCAAGGTTTCCCACATGGGTAGCAGGGAGCTGAGAACTTGGGCCATCCTCTTCTGCTTTCCTAGGTATATGAGAAGAGAACTGGAGTGAAACTGGGACTTGGACCAGTACCCTTGAGAAATACTGGCATTGCAGGTGGTAGCTTAACTCGCTGTACCACATGCTGGTCCCCAGTGCTTGAAAGCTTTTTTCTGGCCACTCAACATTGGTCCACACTGCCTTTCTGGCAGGAGCCCATGTATAGAAAGGAGTGTTAAACATAGAGCCCTCCAATTTAATTCTAGGAGTAAAGGTAGTAGGCTTCCCCACAGGAGGGTTTGGCCCCCATGTCAGTACTTTGAGCCATCCCATGGCCAGCAGTGTGTCACAATTCCTCCCATAGAAAGCAGAGTTTGTGTCCTCTGAGCAGATTCCAGGGGAGCGATGGGATCTGGACATCTGCTCACTGCCCCAGTGAGATCAGGAAGTAGAAGTAGTGGATCCAAGATCACACCAAGGTCACAGCACTGAGCCTGGTGTTCTACCCACACACATTGCTCTGACCTAAGAGGAGAGACTGACACAGCTCTGCTCAACCCACGTGGGGTCACCAGCCCTGCACTGAAGCCCCTTGAAACTGGCCAAGGAGGAAGCTGCGGGGGTCCCCAACTGTCCCTTGAGAAATCACAGCAGGGTTTAGGAAGGACATCAGGGGACCAGGCCAGCTGCCTCTGCTGCCAGCCGACCCCACCGCTGTCAGATACAAGATGCCCACACACCCAGGCCCAGCTCTTCAACCCCTATGCTGTGTGTTCTAGGGACCTGGCCCCAGCTGTAGGGCCCTACCCTGTCCCCAGCCCCCTTGATGTTTTATGGAATGCGCTGGGGGTGGGGGCGGAGGGTGGGAGGGTGGGAGGAGGGAGCAGAACAGGCCGTGGTCAGCCAGAGAGCCCTGTGAGCAAGCGGCCGTGAATGAAATTCTTTGTTTAAAAGCAGCGTCAGGCGCGCCCGCGGGCCCAGGAGAAGCATGTCATTTCGCTGGAAATGCGATTTTCCCTAACAAGTACAGAATTCTACATGACATGTTGAAAAGTGTATCTCTTTGAGAAGCTGCTCTGTATCTCAGAGGCATCGTCGGGACGGCAGCATGTAATGTGGCAGTTGCCATGGCGACACCTCGTTTTCCATAAGACGGGCAAATCAGAGCGGCTAAGTCGATGGAGAGACCCCCAAATTACGGCTGGAGGCTGGGCTACCACTAAAACAGCATGCAGGCTGCTACTGCATTGGCAGCGCCTGGGGTGCTTTCTGGAGGTCCTGGGGCCGCCTTGTATGTGAATCCCCCCAGATAAGGTCTAGCAGCTCCCCCTCATTTGTCAGAGGTTGCAAGTTGATGGGGTTTGCCCAAGGCCATCTGATCAGACTGTCACAAGGCCAGGGTGACCAGGCTCCCCCTTGCACATGCTGGAGGCTAAGTGATGATGGTCCCAGGTCCTCTCCCTTTGGAACCTCCTTCCACCATTTTTGCTCACCTCCTACCCCCACCTTCCTACTATGCTCAAAACACACATTGCCTTTTGGCAGCGGGCAGCAGGCAGTGGCAGGCAGGCATGTTGGATAAATAGTTGTGCCAGGTGTCTGCCTATCATGGGTGTCATGGATACACAGATGAGCTCCCCAAGTTCAGGGATGGTCCCTGCCCTCCACAGCAAAGGTCACTCCACAGAGAGACACTGCCATTCACAGACATGCCCCAACCCAAGCTGACCCCAGGGCTTCCCCAATGGGCATGGGAATGGTACCTGCAAAGGTGAAAGCACGGATGCGACACAATATCCTGAAATCAGCTCTCATACACAATGGACAGATGCTCCCACACACACACATGCACATGCATGTGCACATGCACACACAGGCAAAGCAGGATGACCCTGTGTTCCACGCCCACCACACTCCATCCCCCCCCCCCAACTCTCTCTGTGTTTGCCGGCATTCAAGGCTCCTGTGTGTAGCTATTGCCTGTCAGCCTCCTTCTTCTCTCTCCCACCAGCTAACACAGCCAGGAACAAGAGATTCACCCAAACTGCTCTGCAGTCACCAAATGTGAGTCAGCGTAGAGATGGGGAGGGATGAGGGAGAAGGAGGCCCACACCTCCCTCAACCTCCCCGAGGAAAGATTTGATCTGACTGTCAGACATGTAATAGAACTGTCAGAAGTACAGAAAACCAGCCACACAGATGACAAAAACATATGTCAGGGACCTATTGGTTTCGTGACAGTGTGAAAATCACAATTTTCCCATCAAGACAAAAAATAGAAACAGAGGAGAATCAGGAGCACCTTGGAATTGGCAAATGCCTGCTGACGAAGGCAAGTCCATTGCACCATGCTGGGAAGGCCCTGGGAGCTGGATCGGGGCTCCTAGTGCCCCCTAGTTCACTCCAAGTCTTGGCCCCTGGGAAAAAGCTTCCAGTACTCTTCCAATCTTGAGAAACCAGGATTGTGTCCCCCCACCCTGACGTGGGGTCTGCTACAGCTGCCACTTCCAGCTCATGGTTACCCTGCCAGAACAGGCCTCCCAGCCTCCAGAGAATCCTGGGTTGCACAGTGGCCTGGCCGCTCAGCAGTGGAAGAGGCAGCCACCCTTCCAGGCCTTGTTCTCTTTCCTCTTGAGGTCATCAGATAGCTAGGGCAGTGGGTCAAAGGATGAACACCTGGAGCAAAGCCATCTGTACCATTGATTGCCCCAAGCATTCCCTGGCTCTCAGCGGCCCCCTGCACCACTCGATGGACCATATTCGCCTTTCCTCTAAGCTGCTGTGCAACCCAGGCAGGCCAGTCCAGCAACTCTTCCTGGGACCATAGTGGGGTCATAGCGGGAGCATCCTCTGTCGGAAAGAGGCAGAGGAAGGGATAGATCCTGGGTGTCTGTCAGTGTGTGACCATCATGCAGACCCTTCAGAGGGCTGACACCCATTCTGCAGCTGGACAGACCTGAACAATCCCTTGCCCTTGGCCAGAGTGCTTAATATCTCTGTCTCATCCAGCTTCAAGTCAATACAACCAAAGACTGGATGCAATAGGCTTCATGGAGAGGGCTTTCTTGGCTCACGATCTGAGAACACCAACTCCAAGTTGACAGCCTTACTGGCTTGGCCCATGTGGAAGGCAGTGGAACACAGTGGCCGGGCAGAGAAAGGGTCTCATTGCGAGCTAGAAAGAGTAGCTGGACCCAACTCTGACTTCTATAACCAGTCAAGAAAGAGAAAGAGAGATACTCCACCCTCTCAATGGATGACTTTAGAATGGAAATGTCTTCATGAGTTAAGGGTCAGCTCATATTTCCACTAGAGCTCCCTCTGAGTTCCTTCTGGCTCCACTGGGAGGAGATAGGAACCTTAAGCCTTCTCCACAAGGAGGGCTTCACAGTCTAACACTTGTGTACACAGTTCCAGAGGGTAATCACACTGATGCCTAACTCTGTTCACAGCAACCCAAAGACCCTCACCTTTGTGCAGCATGAGCTGTTTAAAACCAGCTTCCCAATCCTTCTGCCATGAGTTGGCAACAGTAAGTCCATCCCACACTGCACCCCCTCCAAGACCAGCACCAGCCCCCTCTGCTCCTGATGCACTTCCTGCTTGTCTTAGTCAAGCTCCTCCAAGAAGCAAATGCCCAGATGGGATTCAACATGCCAGAAATGTATTAGGGAAACACTTGGCCCTGCAACCCAAAAAGAACAAGGAGGGCAAGGAGGGAATCAGGAAAGACTGGGGAAATGCTGGTGGATCTTGGCACACAGGTCTAACCACAGGTAAAGTAGACACGACATACGGTCTAGGAAAAGCTTGACCTGGCTGGTTCTAGTGCTTGTCCCCTGAGATATGCCCATCCAGTAAGTCTCAGAACAGAGACCCCTTTCCTCCAGGCAGACTTCAGTGATTTCTGGCCCCTTCCCTCTCTGGTGTCCACTGCCATGAGCCATAGCTGTCCCCCATGACCTTGTGTGTCCTGCCCAGCTGTGCCCTAGCCCACCCTGAGTCAGTGTCACGAATATTGCTGATGGTGAGGACAAACATATGACCCAAGGGCAGAATCCAGGAGTACCATTCCACACCCTGTCACCCATCTCATCACAATGCCACTGCTCTGGGGATGAGCCAGTTATAAGTAACAGGAAGGACATGGGCACCAGCCAGGCAAAACAACAGGGGATACCAGTAGCTATCTGTCCTTGTCTCTGCTGGGCCCACATCCAAAATGCTCTAGGGTGTCAGAAAATAGACAGACCCTTCTGCTACTGGCTCAGGAAAGAAAACTTGCAGCATCAAAGCATGGCTAAGGTCCCTGGAGTGACAAGGCTTGGCCTGAAATGGACACCTGTGCCCATTGACTCAGCAGTTCCTGCTGCTAAGCCCCAGAGAGTAAGTGACCTGTTGGCTAGCCTGTGGTTCCCATGACCCTTGTGATGCTGAGTACAGCCAGAGACATCCAAGCTGGTCACCGCTGGCTAAGCAGTCTAGCCCACAAACCCTAGCAGGCTGTGCCCATTCGACCCACCACCCTCATGCCCACCATGAGGTTGTACAAAGACCAGGCAGTATTGGCCCAAGTCTGGCCCTACTGAACATATAATGAACCTCAGGTCCAAGGAGAAGCAAAGTGATGACTCAGAAACACCAGCATGGAGAAAGTCTGGGTTCTCAACACAAGTGGCTGCTGAGTCTCCCATCCAGGGACACCTCAGCTCTGCTGTCACTCGCCTTGTCAGCCCCTCATCAGTGCCAGCTCCTTTGCTGAAGCAGCTACCCCTGTTCCCACCAAGACCCCCCAACCTGAGCACCCTGCATCCACACACCCCTCCTCAAACAGCTCATGTCTCTGCACCATGCCCACTCCTTCAGGTCTCCCTCTTACTGGCAAAGGCACTGTGCCGGAGTAGGATGCTCAGCTAATAAATATGTAGCAGGATTTTTATTACTTAATAGTTGTAAGGTTAATCGTAGTGGTGAACGCCTATATTTAATGTGTCAATGGAGCTAAAAATGCCAAACTGAATAGCTTTAACACACATTAGTTCTACTTGTGAATCTACAAATAGGAACCTTGTCAGCAAAGTATTCAAACCAAGATCAGTATTGATTTGGGTCCTCAGGAAAGGCACTGGACTGTGACAGTTTAAAATGATAAATGTCGAGAGAATTATTTGCCTGTATTGATAAAAAGCTGCAGCTATAAAGCTGACAGTCTCAGAGGAGGCGTCACCGCTGAGTGTGGGCAGCACATCTAACGTTGTTAGGGCTCTGAACTAATCTCTCCTTTGATATGGAGACGATCTCCTTCTGATCCGGCCCTGCCCTCCCTCCCTAGTGCTGGGCTGGGAGTAATTGCACAGGAGGCTATTCTCCTGGCAAGCTCTGTGGGCTGGCTCCCAGGACCCTGGCCCGGCCACTGTGCTGTATTCTTGCTGCTCCTATCCAAGTCACCTTTCATGTCACACAGAGTAAGTCCTTGGTCCTGGAGGTCTTGTGGGAGTGTCTGTGCCAGGCAGGCACGTGGGCCAGAGAGGCAGCTCCTGGGAGCACCTCCCAAAAGGATCTACTTCTCACCACTCAGTCCCCCATGCATGCATCCCAGTCCACTTCTGCTCTCTGCCGTCAATGCCCATTGCAAGGCTGTTGGACTCCAGCTCTCCTGGGTGTCCCCTGGCTGCACTGCCCCCTCCCTTACAGCTCTTAACACTGCTCTAGTTTCCTCTAAGACCCACACTCCATCTGGCATAGATGTATCCAAGGGGGTTGACTTCTGTCTCTCCCCGACACTGCCTGTGTCTTTGTCACTGTGAATGGAATCTGCCTCGCAGAAGGTGCTAGATAAGTATCTGATGCATACATGAATGAATGAATGAATGGGTTCTTTCAAGAGAACTAGCTAGGTTGTGATCTGTTCCTCCAAAATGATTCAAGATCTTTTCAGTTTGCTCACCCCTTTACTCCTTTGCTCAAAAAAAAAAAAATCCCCCAGAGCACCCTATGACATACAGACCATGGTGGAACTCAGTAAAGCCATGTTCCATCTGGGACCACCTCACCTTTGCATGGGACAGCAAACCACAGTAATGCCATTTGCAGGCTGGTCCTGCTCTGACTTCTCTGTCTGTCCTTTCTCACAAGAACACCTTCACCTGCTGGCCTGACTAGCCTTGTTGCACTGGTTCTAAAGCATACAGTGGCAGCATCTTAAGCCTTCCTGGTGTGACTGGGAACACCACCAGGATGCCTATGCAGCTGGCAATGTTGGGAAGCATCTTCTACGTCCTTTCCTTAGCAGGTGGACAAGTGTATAAAATCTGTCCCCTTCTACAACAACAGTCTCTAATCAGAACACCTGTTCATCCTGGTCAGGAGACTTACCTGTCAGTTGCCCTGATGAACTACCACATTTTTATAAGGGGCTTTTTGCTTGTTTTGGGGGTCTCAGGCTTCCTTCTCACCATGGGGGCATTACACACTCCACAACATTCAAGTGCTCTGCCCCTTTCTTTTGCATCTTAGAGCTGCTTTTCTACCTCCTGCCTGCTGTCGGAACCCAGCTGCCCTCTCAGGACAAAAGCTTCTGGGGGAATTTTTCCTCTATCATCAGCTCAAGTGTGGCTCCCAGCTATGTAGGCAAGAACCCAATTTGGTGCAACCCCACTCCAGGCAAAGAGAGAAATCTTCATTTGCTACCCTACTCCCCAAGTACCTGAAATAGCCAGGACTGGGCCAGGCTGAAGCCAGCTGCTGGGAACTCCATCTGGGTCTCACACATGGTAGACAGGAACCTAACTACATAAATAGGGTGCGCACCAGCAGGCGGGATGGAAGTGGAGGAGTCAGGACTTAAACCTACAACCTCCAGTTGGGGTTACTAGTGTCCCAGCTGGCAGCTTAATCCACTGCACCAAGCGCCAGCCCCTGGGAAGACTCATAAAGGCTATACTGAGGCCCAGTGAGCAATTTGACTCAGTTCAGAGATTACCTGGGGACCCACTTAGCATCTGATCCATGCACTGACCCAAAACAAAGCACCAAGAAAAACATTAGACATCCAATGATTGTGACTGGTACCCTGTAGACTCCGATAGGGCTGCCTGGGGGTCTCATGAGACCATGTGATGCCACCTGGCAAAAGAATGGCAACACCCAGAGAGAGCCTTTGGCTTGGGCAGAGACCATGGCCATCTGCCGCAGAGCATGCCCAAGGGTCCAGCAGGCACCAACGATATCTCTGGCCAGCAAGGCTCAGGTGTGCAAGGGGTTCTGGGATGCTCAGATCAACCCTACCCCATCTAGTCACTTCCCAAAGCCCCCTTGCCTGATGTGGCTGAAGTGGATTAAATTTCCACCCCAAGGTATATGAGGCCCGAGGCTTAACACATGGCACCCACACTGGTACCCCAGCCAGAACACAGCCTTGCTGGTTTCATAGACTATAGGATTTTGTGCAACTCCTTGAAAATGGAAGAAGAGATGGGCCAGAGGGAAGAGGGGCAATCAAGTCCTGGTCATTCTCTACCTACCATTAGAAAATCCTAGGCTGTCATCTGCATGGGCAGGAGAACCACAAACTTTTGTGACTTGTCCCTTCATAGTCATAGCATACAGGGCCCCCAACCATCTCCAGACAGGGATCCCCAAGCCCCTGCTTCCTGTCTACCATTACCTGTGATGGATGCCGGTGTGGCTGCTAAAGATATCTGCGTGCAGCCTTTACGACCATTTCCCCACAGCCCAGACCTTTTAAATTCTCTTGTGGGAACAGGTTAAGATGATTATGCAAATGGTGGGCCAGGTGCAGTACATGCCAGCAGTGGGGAGTTAGGAGCTACAAACTGGAGCCTACCATGGCTCGAACAAGATGGAGGGACCCACCCAGGAACCCTGGTCTCTGAAAACCCCTCACACAAACCTGCTCACTTGCACTCAAAATCATGCCTCGCCATCCTCCCCAGCTCATTGTCTGGCTACAGTCAGACTCTGTTCCCATGGAAACAAAATGTCAGCCCCGTCTGTTGGGATGCCAGGAAGGCACAGGCTTACACTGGCAGGAAAGATACACAGCCAGGACCCCGAGGCAGAGCTACTCTCATGTGAGATGGACAGGGACAGAACCAAGTGAGATGCAGAGCTGGACACCCAGGCACAGCCCAAAGAGTGGTCCTCAGAGACCAGTCAAGGGTGAGGCAATGCTGTAGATACTATGGTCCCAGGCAACCCACGGAGATGTGTTGCACATTTGGCGCTATGCATCCCAGCAGGCAAAGCAGAGAGGTGGAGACAATCCCAGACAAGCCCACCAAACCTCAGCAGCAACCCTCCCATTCCTAGGGTGGAGGACTGCCTTGGAGCATCCCTGCCATAACAGGTGCAATCACTGCCTTGTGGAGGCATGCTTCTCTGCTAGCACATACTGAAAGGGTGCTCAGCTCAGGCACTCTAGAGGAACAGAACTCACGGCCAGCCGGGGGACTGTCTGACTCAGAGGCTCTGACTCACAGTCAGAAGTCTGACTCACAGATCTCCTGGCGGCTGTGTGGATGGCACAGCCTTCCAGCAAGCCTCGAGAATGACCACAGTCAGCTCCCATCTTCATCTCAGAGAAGCACCTGCTGGTAGAGTCACTCGCCCTGACATCAGCCATGCAGAAAGTATAGCTGCATGATGCAGAACTGGGTCCTGGAGAGCAGTCTTCTTCAATTGCAGGAGAAGCATTCACAAATATGGCTGCCCAAGCTCACCTTGGCCTTGGTCCTGGTAACTTCAAGGACTTAAGATGATGACTGGTGTGGGGGCTGGTTCAGGGCTGGATTGAGTCTGGGCTTAATGGGGGAAGAGGATGAGGAAGAGTTAGGAGTAGGTGGGGTGAGGGTGAGGAAACCAAAGCCAAGCAATGAGGGTCAAGTTGTCACTGTCCCACTGGCATTCCATGCCCCAAGGCTGAGCAGAAGAGTTTTGTGAAATGAGCCAGAAAAGAGATGGGATCTTACTGGCGTGGGAGCAGGGAGTCTAGTGCCAACTCACAACCCCACATCCTGCGACTGTTAGGTCTCAACAGCATCAGGCCAGGGAACTTCCCCACTCTTTGTGCTGCATGATAAGCCTGTAAGAGACACGTGGTTATCCCTGTTTTTCAGTCAGACATACTACAACTCCGAGTGGTGAAGCAGCTTTCCCTTGGCCATCCAGTCAGACCTGGAACAGCAAACTCTCACAGTGCCCAAAAGGCTAAAAAAGACAAGTTTCCAGAGACCCCACCTTTGGAGGTGAATTCAATCTAGGCAGCAATCCTGACACTACTACTGCCTTTACCACACGACCTTCCCGGGGGTTTTAACGAGTTGGAGCCTTAGGTGCCCTGTTTGTGAGTTGGTGTTGCTTGTGCAGACTCTAGGGCACACTGTCAAGACCAAAAGACAGCCAGGCCATGACTGCGGCAAGTGTTTATCAGCTCCGAAAATGGAGTACCACTTGCTCCGCTGCTTCTGTTAGGGAAATCGCTTCAGTCTTGTGGCCACCTCCTTTAGCAGCCAAGGTTTCTGTCACTCAACCTTAAGCCAGGCTCCCCACCGGCACTCTGGCACCTGCGTGCCCTCACCCTTGGGTGCCTTCCCCTAAGTGTCCATGAGTGGGGAACCAAGGGAGCTGCCTTGTCCTGCCTCTGCTCCAGTCTCTCCTCCCACTACCTCTCTGCTTCACGTTGCCTAGGGTGGGCTAACTGCCCTCTCTGGAGGGCTGGACACTCACATGCGTGGGACTTTAGATCTGCCACATGGGAGTAGAGTGATCATCCATGCCCTTGTCGACAGAAGCCTTGGTGGTATGGGCTCAGGCGGTTACTGCTTATTCCACTCACCCAGGATACTTCTGGACAGTGCTACCTGCTAGGGTGGCCTGCAAGGCCCTTCGTGATCTCCCTGTCCCTCAAGATTGCCCTGCCACTTCAGAGACTTTTCAGAAAATGCCTGTTCCAGACTCTGTTCCAGCATGGGGGCAGGGTCACCTGGGAAGGTGACAGTTTTCCAAGATCATTGGGTGACCTGAAGGCACACGGGTATGAAACCCAGCAACTGTATCTCTCAGAATGTGCTTTCAGGAGCAACATCTCCTGGGAATTGTTAGAAATGCAGATTCCCAGGTCCCACAGCTGCCCTGCTGACTCAGCCACTGTAACATGGGCTCAGCAATCTGATTTGCAAAGACCGTAACTGACTCTGATACAGGTGAAGGTGCAGAAGTACTGAGCTAAAGTGCATCCATAGGGAATACAAGGAAGGAGGTTGGCTGCCAGGCTGTGGGATAAGGAGGACTTTGGGAGCAAGGAACACGCACCCAGATCTCTGACACCCATCCAGGCCCATGTTCCTGTCCCCAACTTTCTGGCTCTCAGCCTCCACCATGCAAGCCGTGAGCACCAGATTTTATGCTGTGCAGAGCCACCTGCCATACACGGAAGGCCAGCATGTCAGGAACACATTCTCTCTTGTTCAATCCTGGTTTCCAGGGTTGTTTGCTAGTACTGCTGGTGCTCTTACAGACCAAGCCAGATCAAGTCAGCCAGGGCTTTCAAAGGATGGCACCACGATGTAAATGGAAAATAACAATTATCATTCTCTAATAGGTCTCCAAGCTGTGGTCATTCTACCAGTCCATGGGCAGAACAAAGTGTTTCAAACCCTGGCAAACGCCAGGAGCCGAGCCCATTCCTCTCTCCTAGCCAGGAGACTGCAGGGGGCAGGGCAGAGGGACCAAAATGACAGTAGGCAGAAGCCAAAGACAGGAAATGAGGAGAGAGCCCAGGGGCCCAGGCAGGGACTGGATGCTCCAGGAAGTCCCCCAGCTCAATCCATGGTAAGCCAACTCCCCAGTCCTGGCTTTTATCCAGCAACCCTCTTCTTTGCCATTTCCTCAGAAACTCTTCACTGACTTCTGCTTAGCGGATGGAGTGAGCACCAGTTATGCAGCTATACCCTGGGAGTGATCCATTTCCAGGCAGTGTGGGATTTTACAGGCCAGGAGCTGGTGGCTCTAAGAAGGGCTGTGAGGCAGCTGAAGTTGAACAGGCCCGCATGCATGTGCGTTCACCTGTGTGTGCACACACACACACACATACACACACCTGTGGCAGCACCCAAGGAGCTCACAGGGAGAGGAGTTGTGCTCTGCAGACACTTGTTCCCCTGGTATCAGCTCTTCACCTCTCCTGAAGGTAAACAGGCTGACAGAAGTGTTTTGACTGTGGTGACAAAGTAATTAAAGACACAGTGTAGCAAACAATCTGCAAGAGCCAAGGGTCAGCTGAGAACCCAGAGCCTTCTACACGCGCCTCTGCCTCCTCCAGGCTGTGCAGGCCCTGCTGCTCTGCCGGCCTCCTGCCCCAGGACACCCTGAGCTCCTCCCAGCAGCTCCCACAGCCACTTCTGGGCGAGCCGACAGCTCCCGTCTAGACTGCAGACACACTGAGGCTTAATCACTCTCGAATCAGCAGAGAAGGGTTCCTTCTACCTCCTCCTCCAACAGCCCAACACTCAGCGAGTCCTCGTCCGACTCTACCCGGGTACCAGGCTGCGCGGGGATATGAAGATGTCTGAGGGCTTGATGAATAGTCTGGGGTCAGAGGAGGACACTTCAGACACTGTCTGTGCCGGGCTTCATGCCAGACCTGAGGCTGCCGACGAAAGCAGGACCCCAGATGGCCGGGTGCTGCCCCAGGAGAAGCACAGAAATCCGGGTTGTGCTGCTCTCCCGCAGCTGCCTTTCAACAGCCCAGGTGCTGTGGTGGAGGTCTTCTGTGTCCCCACCTCCTCTCTATTTCTTGCTCTTTGTTCCATAACCAGAACTTGGAGAGGGGACAAAGCACTTGGGGTCCTTGACTTTGAGGAAGGCATTTGCCCTCTGGTGCAAACTGAAGAGCAGGTGCCGGCAGTTGAGGGTTACTGCCAGGGGGCCAGCTCCCATTGCCCTCTGTGCTCTCTCCAGCCTGCCTTTTAGTGTATCCTCCCCATTCCTTCCATCAGGGTCAGCCCTGGGTCCCTGCACTGCCATCCTACCTCCCCAGGCCCTACCTGGTGGCCACCCTCTAGCTCCAGGAACTGTAGTTGCAGCCAAGTGGCATTCCCATGTCTCTCGGTAGGGCATGGGGCCCATGGGGGACCCTGGCTGCCATCCCCCCAAAGGCAGTTCTGTGGGGGGCTTAGTGGACATCACAGTCACCCTTTTCACACTGAGCTCACAAGAGCCCTCCTTTGTAACTGGGCAAAGAAGACGACACCCTGGGGGACAAGCCCTGGGTTGTCACAAACAGGATTGTCAAAGTGAGAGCCATTTATTCATCTCACATCGCCTAAGTGCCTCTGGTTTAAAAAAAAAAAATGACATCAATTGCATGCTATGTGCTAACCCTGTCGCTGCTTCTGCCTTCGATTCCCTCTGACACCACCTCTACAGGGAGGGACCAGGAAGGGCCCCGGCAGGGCCAGCCAGCTAGTACAGGGTCGCTGGAATGCTGCCCTGCTCTCTTGGCTGGCTGGGAGGGCTTAGCCATGCTGCAGACGTCTGGGGACACAGGGTGGATTAACTACCCTCGGCCCCGCCACTGTGCTCCCAGTACCAGGCGCCGCTGCGGCAGCCGCTGCAGTCAGGATGAAATAGAGCCTGGAAAAGCCAGCCGTGCTGAGGCCATAAACCATCACTCTCTGCCAGGAACTGCCCGGAGCCTCCTCTAGGGAGGGGAACAACCGTCTGGGGATGCAGCAGAAGGGAGGGTGGTGGATCCCTCCTTCGGCCCACACTGCAGCCTGGGAGGGGCAAGGGCTATCCTGAAGGAAAGATGCAGCTCCGTGGATGGCCAGGGATGGGGAGGATGGGGTAGACAGGGCTCCAGGAAGGCTGGTCTCATCCTCAGCCAACTGCACTGGGGGACTTTTATTGTTGATCAGATCTTGGTAGGAAGGCTCGCAGAGGCATCAGTGTACAATAGTAAGGGTTCTGCCGCACTGATATGTCCATCAAGTGTGCTCCTTAGGGCAGACCTCGTGCCTTCCAGAGAGCAGAACAATGGGCACCCAGCTGACAGTGTGTGTGTGTGCGCATGCATACACATGGGAGTTCTCTCCCAGGCAGCCCCATAGGAAGAGATCAATTTAGAGAATTCGAGGCCAGCCCACTTTGCACGGCTTCGAGGAAGCAGAGCCAGTAAATAAGAATGCAAGGAAAGAAGTGGTGCATCCTTCAATTAATTTCAGCCTTGAATCAGCGGCCGGGTGGGGGAGGGGCAGGCCAGTCAATACCGCACCTTCAGCAGACTAACATGAAGCACATTTCATACAAAGCTGGACATTTTTCTCCTTGTCATACGGAATTATCTTAATTATTGTTTCAAGGAACAGCCTTCTAGAGCGGCCTCTAGTAGTCCGGGAGGCGGCTCCGAAACTCGTCACCGGAATAATTTATGATTTTTTTCTTTCTAACATCTTGGTCTTGTTTGATATGCTTGCCATTTCTCTCTGACAAGGAGGTCGATTAAATCACATTTATATTGTAAACGTATGCATTGCTTTTTACCCAAGGCGCTGGATGAAGAGATACAGGGGCCCCCAGGGAGGGAGAAGCCGATCCACTTTCATATTGCAAATTTCTGCTGTTGGGAAGAAATGAATGGTTGCCGGGGAGAGCTGGGAATTACTTGAGGATGCAAAATGTTATTTTAGAAGCCTTTGGAGAGGGTTTGCACCCTCCCCCACCTCCTCTAGCATTTTCACTTCTCTGGCTGCTAATAGAGGCCAACACCAATCTCCATGCGAACACCACAGGAATGCACTCCACCGGGGCTTCGCCACAGGGTGGGCATGGGCTCCCCCATCCGTTGCCTAAGCTGCCTCTTGCCCCCTTCCCCACAGGCTGGGTGGGGATCCAGAGCATAAAGGGGAGCCAGTCATTCACAAGTGGCCAGGGCCTTCATCCTCCTTAGGGAGGTCCCACACTCGGCAGTGTGGGGGTGGACATTACTTGTTGGGTTGGGTTGAGTCAGGCTGGGGGGGTGGGAGGAAGATGACAGAAAAAAAAAGAGTTCAGAATGAAGAAGGGAGAAAGGTCATGAACAGGGATCAGGAAGAAGGGATGCTGTGCCATCATTAACCTAACTGAACTAATTAGGAAACATTCAGGTTTTATAAATTATGCAAGATGTTCAATTTATACTTTTTCAAATTCCTACCATAACATAGATAACGAGGGAACATTTACAGTAACAGCGTAACCTAATCAAGAAACCCTTTCATTAGCATGAAATCTTCCAACATGGTGTTTGTGAGGACAGCAAACGGAATTAGAGATGCGTGGGGGGAGGGGGAAGGAAGTGGGGAGACTAGCAGGGTGAGGTCTGGGAGGAGGCTGGGAAAAGGGTGCTGACTTCATGTACAGTGGCAGCAGCAGGAGCACTAGAAAGCCTGCCCCTCCTGCCCAAGCTCCAGTGAAATGGAGCTTTCCAGGGAACTCAGTCTGCCCACAGGGACAGAAAGATCTGGAAGCTGCCTGCGCCTTCCCAGCCCACTCTGGGTGATTTATCACCGCCTGTTCTGTCTTGACCCTCTAATCCTGGAAGACTGATCACCGAGGCCTGGACCAGTCCTTTCACGCAGCACAGAACTACCCACAGAGGTCACGAGTCAGGCTCCTGTTGAAGGGACGGTAAATACCTTCTCCATAAACACTAGACAGATGCCTTCCGCAGCACTCACAGTGGAAACTGGGCCCGCTGATATGAGGTCATTGCTGGAGGACACAGGCAGGGAGTACCATGCAGGGGCCATTGTCAAAGCCCAGGACACCAAGGGCATCCTACAGCATTGGTCCAGATCTGCAGGGTCAGTGGAATGCCCATGTTGGAGCCAATGCATTGTAGGACAGCACCTGCTCTGAGAAAGGCTCCCAAAAGCAGCAGTTAAGAGCTAGGGCAATTGCTGCCCTCTATGGTAGGCTGTCCCAGTGGTAGGCTGCAAGTGGGTGCCTGTGTGATCCAGCTGGAGGAAAAAGGCAGACTGGGAAGCAAAAATTTCCACCCTCCTAGAGGTGAGCAGCCCAAGACCAAGGTGTTGGCAAGGTCAGTTTACATTCCAGAGCCTCTCTGTCAAGCTCCTGGGCTGACCTCATCTAACCCTAATGACTGCAGGAGCCACATCACCATTCCCAAGAGAACTAAGCTTGTAAGAGAGGAGTCTCAGGGCCAGTGTTGTGATGTGCTGGATGAAGCTGCCACTGGGACCTCATATCAAAATGCCAATTCAAGTTTGGTTGCTCAGCTTCAGAACCAGCTCCCTGCTAATGCACTTGGGAAGGCCTTGGAAGATGGCTCAAGGGCTTAGGTCCCTGTCACCCATGTGGGAGGCATAGATAGAGTTCTAGGTCCCTGACTTTGGCCTGGATCAGCCCATAGCTGTTGTAGTTATTTGGAGAGCAAACCACAACATGTGCATTGCAGGTATAATTTCATCAAGTGTCTTGCCATGATGCCATTCTGGATTTTCAGGGTGGACCTTAAATCCAAGCCAAGCTGCAGAGGAGCCAGTGAAGAAAAGACTGGGGCAAAGAGTTGAGTGGTATGCCAAAACCAAAGGAGGCAGGGACTGCAAGCAGCCGCTAGCAGCTGGGAGAGAATGAGGAAAGAGTTCACCTTGGAGTACTCAGAGGGACCATAGCCCTGCCCTGCAGCCCTGATTTTGGGATTCTGATCATCAGAACTGTTGCAGAGTGTGTTTCTGTAGTTCTAAGTCACCACAGTTGTGCTAAGCCTGTGTCTCCATCAGCAATGGCAGTCAATCATAACTGCCCAGCATGAGGTATCTGCTCAGCAGAGAGAGCAAGGAGACACAAAGAGGGGCAGAAAGAGAGAGGCACAGAGAGAAAGAATCTTTTACCCATTGGTTTACTCTCCAGAGGGCAGTGGCTACAACTGCAGGAGGCCCCATTCAGGTCTCCCATGTGAGTGGCAGGGACCCAAGTACTTGGGGCATCTTCCCCCTGCATTCCCAGATGCACTAGCAGAAAGTTGAATCAAACTGGAGCAGCCAGGACTCAAACCAGCATTCATCTGTGATGCCAGCATCTCAGGCAGTGGTTTAACTTTATGCACCACAACACCAGCCCCGAAGACAGAGGCTGAGAACCCTTCATCTTCATGCTGCTTCTTGAACAGCATTGTTGCTATTCTGGCAATCGTCTCCTGAGCAAATATCAGCAGAAACTGAAAGGTAATAACAGGTGAGGCAAAACAGAGCTGTCGCTTCTCTGGAACTCTAGAGCCATTCACATTCACACACCAATCATGCCTTTGCTCATTCATTCTCTGACCATAAACTTGTAAGGCTCTCCTGAGTGTCAGGGGCGATGCTGGAAGCTAGGGACCTAGTAACGAGAAGTCAGTTCACAGAACTTCCGCATATTGCTGCCACCCAGCCAGGACCCCAGGTTGTGGGAAAGGGTCATTTTGGGTGAGCCCTGCCACCATCCTCAGTTGCTTACACCCTCAGGGTCTCCCATTAGTCCATGCTCAGGGATTCTCGCTTCGATCTCATTCATCAAAGTCTGGCTGCCCCAACTGCGTTCCTCCCACTGCAGTGGGAATAGCTCCTTGCGGTCATGGAGATTACCTGCACTCTAACCATTCAGAGCATGAGCTTCAATTACCCAATCTCTAGGTCTCTGGGGCAGGGCAACCCATGTCAGCTCTGGGAAATGTTCTCTCCCACATCATTGCCCAGGTTTCCATATTCCCTGCAAGATGAACACTGAACATCCCCCTCAGGAGGAAACAGGAACAATGGAGCTCAACCTAACCACTTCCCCCACACACAACACACAGCACAACCTGCCCCCATCACTCTCCATACAGCCAGGTGGGAGGGGAGGTCTCTGGATCACTTGTGAAACAGAGGCAAAGAAGCAAAGAAGTAAAACCTTTCCCGATTGCCCCCAGAACCTGCAGCCGACCCTGAATGTGCATGAGTCAGTCATGGAGTGATGCTTTAATTAAGCAGAAATCTTACGTTTGGGAGTGTGATGGTTATGACCCCAGTTTTATCAAAACTTTCTGTAGATATTCCTGAACCCAAAGCCACTTGGCATGGGAATGGGTGAGGCTAGAGTTTGCACATTCAGAGGCAGGGTAGGGCTGCAACAGGGCACACTAGTGCCCCTTTAGGTGTGTCTTTGGGTAGTGCGTGGTATACAAGTGCCTGGGACCCACACCCAGCTCCGAAACCGTGAGTTCGCACAGGCTAACAGTGGGAAGCCCCCAGAACTAGGAGAAGGAGAGAAATCTGTATTCACCAGTGCTTGGGTCGGTGATTACCAGACTACATGGGAGGATTCAGATTTTGTGTGCTCATCTGATGAGTTCCACAGGACACAGTGACCATCTCTACCCAATGGCAGTGTCAGTGGAAGCTTTGAAAGGTGCAGGACAGCCCTGGAATCCTTACCAGTCACCAGGAATGGGTGTTCAGACCCAACCTCTTCATCCAGTGAGCTGTGTGGCACTGGAAGCTGTGCCTGGGTGACGTCTTGGACAAGTCCTATATCCACATTTGGAAGTTACATCTTTGATAGTTCATGGCCAAAAATTAAAAATTCAAGAGTAAATGCATGCTTCTTTCTTAAAAAAAATAATCATTTCTTTTAAAGGCAGTGCTATACACACAGAGAGAGTTTTTCCATCTACCTATTAACTCCCCCAAAGGCCATAATGGCCAGCACTGGGCCAGGTCAAAGCAGGAGTCTGTAACTCCATTTAGGTCTTGCAGGTGCTTCTCAGGGGCCTACACACTTGGACTACCTTCTACCACCTTTCCAGGTGCATTCACAGGGAGCTGGATCAGAAGTGGGGCAGCCCGACTAAAACCAGTGTTGTGATATGGGATGCCAGCGGAGAGGGTGCCCACAATGCAGGTGGCAGTTTAACTCACTGTGCCACAAGGCTGGCCCCAGAAACAGATGCTTCAGTCCCATCATTTGCACCTGCAACTTCATAAGAGGTGAGGGATGGGAGGAAGCACCAAGAGGTGTAGTCTCTGAAGACCTCAGTCAATTTCAGGCCTTGAGAGAGTGGGCAGGACCAGAAGGGGATGGAAGCTGGCCTGGAAGAGGCTCTGCTATTTGTGAGCCCCGCTGCTGACAGTTGTCTGAAGCCTCTTTGCTGTCAGGGACCTCATCTATGAAATCAGGACAGTCCCCACCTGGCAGGAGTGCTGCAGTGCTTATAATACTGCCATGCACGTCGAGAGCATAGCACAGGGCCTGAACACAAGCAGACTTCACACGGCTCGCACACAAGATGTATTAGGGAAGACTGTGCATGGATTTCACACTGTTTACATTGATTGATTTAAAAGGCAGCATTACAGAGGAGGGAGGATTATGTATGAGAGAGAGAGAGCGCAATACATGTCAGAGAGGGAGAAGAGAGAGCAGTTTTCCATCCACTGGTTCACACCCCCCAAAGGCCACAGTGCCAGGACTTGGCACATCAAAACCAGGAGCGAGGAGTTCCATTCACATCTCCTGCATGGGCACAGGGGCTAAGCACTTGGGTCATATTCTCCTGCTTTCCCAGGAGCATACGCAAGGAGCTAGATTGAACGTAGAGCAGCCGAGACACCAACTGGTACCCATATGGGATGTGGTGACCGAAATTGCTGTGCCCAACACCAGCCCCTCAAATTTAAATTCTTTTTTTTTATTTTTTTTACACTAAAATGAACTTATCCTTTTTACCCTACTTTTCCACAAACTTACTAAAGTATCCTTGTAAACACTCAATTGTTGGGGGCCAGTACTTCAGGCTGCTCCTCTGGACAATAGGGTTCCAGGGGTCCCAGGGAGGCTGGGGAGCTAAAGCAGAGGGGAGGAACCATCCTGGTGCCTGAAACTGTTAAGACAATGCACACCCAGCTTTCCAGTGCCAGGTGGAGAGCTTGAACTTGAACTTGAGACACAGGCAGACAAGGTTTACCTTGATCTTGGCAGGAAGCAGGAGAGAGGTCCTGTTTGAGGTTGACAAGCAGGAGTTTCTGAAGCCCAGAAGAGACTCTCCCACTCTGGAAGACTGGTTGGTCAAAGGTAGCAATAGTTACCATCACTCTCCCAACTTGCAAGCCATGCAAGTTGCTTGCCTTGGTACCTGTCCCCACTAAGCACATACTGTCCACCTCTGGCTCCACATAAAATAAACATACATGTCTGTAACTTACTATTAAATTGCTCTTTTTCTCTCTCACCCTCTTACAACATTAACTGTAATTTAAAAAGTGATTCTGGGACTGGTGCAGTGGCTGTACAATCTAAGCCTCCACCTGCTAAAGCAGGCATCCCATATGGATGGGGCTGCCCCACTTCCTATCCAGCATTGATTTTTCACAGCCAGTGAACCTTGGAAGGATTTCCTCAATCTTGGGTTAAAAAAAAATCACACAGCACCTCGTTGGGGTGCCAACACCGGCAGATCTGTTCCCATGCAACAGCACCAAGTGGTGAGTTCTGTTTCTGGAACACTCTGAAAGCCTCATGTCCTTCCATGCACTTTTGTTCAGAGCAGGCCTCAAGCCTGGTGGGCCCAGCAGCAGGTACCTGTGACCACCTCTCCATTCAACCTCAGTGGGCACATGGCCCAGCCTTTCCTTCCCCATGAGCAGTGGCTTCCCCAGTATACATTCCTCACTGTGAACCCCTGCATACTGACCACAAGTTGAAGAAGGGTGAGGAGGCACAGGCACAGAAATGCCAGAACCCACACCCAAAGCAATTCACTGTAATGCCTTGGTGACAGTCAGGTCGCCCACTCCCAGCGATCATTCACTTATTCTTGCACCATGGGAGACATATTCTGTGCCAATGAGCCCATGTTACAAGCCAAGGATACCAAGGGAAATAACAATAGGGACAGTGGAGCAAGTCAAGCTCATTGGGAGCCCAGAAAGTACCGCCCAGGGGCAGCCAAAGGAGCTTACCAGAGAGGACATCTCCTTATCTGGACCTCAACAGGGAGTCCCTTACAAGGAGGGGTGGGAAGGGCATTGAAACCAACAGGAATGACATAAGCTAGGGTGCAAGGGCACACGTGTATCTTGATCATTTGGAGTATCGCCAGTGAATCCTAGCGACCTGTTCTCAGCAGTTCTCAAATAGCCCTAGGGAGTGCGGGTTAGGGAGAGAGGGGGGAAAACACATTTTCCTATGAGAGTCCCTGCCGCCCTCCTATTGATTTCAAGCCAATGATGTCACCCGACGTTATTACTGTAGGGTGTGCTACCCTGGGGATGAGGCTCCCTCTGAAGTTCACAGACCAGGCTCCCGTGGCCCAGAAAGGTGAGGCAATTTACCTGAGGTCATTCAGCAAGATAATGAAACAGCCATGACATAGATCTCTTTGTGCCGACCCCAGAACACTGGCATCTTCCACTAGACCCTTCTCGGGGCATCTGGCTGGAAGAGTCTTTTGATTCTCTCCCCAGTGGACTTCAGAGCAAGGACTTCCAGAGCCTGCCCTTTCATTATTTTTAATGCTGTTTACATATGAGAGAAAGAGATGAGCTACAAAAGGCAGTCTGAGACACAAAAGGGCGCTCTGTCAGATTTCAAGCCCTGGTGGCCACTGTCCTCTCCCCTCCTCATCTTCCACACTCCCCCCACCCCCTCGGATTGTTAGGAAAATAATTGAGGCCACCATCTGACTCCATCTGAGGCCTGGGGCTGGGTCAGGGAGCTGACGGCCTCTCCTGGCAGTGATGGAGCGGCTGGAGGCAGCGAAGGTTAGAAATGCAATTTCACAGAGGAGTTTCAGATGTGACGGGGGAGGGGCCAGGGCAGAGGGGAGAGGAGGCTGGTGAATGTGGGAGGCAGCAGTGATTAGCACTGGAGTAGTGGAGGGCCAAGGCCAGGCCAAGCAGCCACTCCAGGAAGCGGGTTCTTGGGAAAGGCAGCCCCGTGGACTTTGGTCTCTCCAGGGAGTTCCTTCAGAGAGGAATAGCTGTGCCTGTAAGTTTTCCTGTCCTTGAAGACTCAGTTCACCTCCCCCAGGAAGTCTTCCTTCCTTAACACATTTCAAGGCTGAGCTATAAATCCTTCCTCCCTGCATCTCATAGTATTCCTCTATCTTGGGCCTTATCTCGTGATACTGGACTTGCCTGTGCGTGCAGGGGGTGGGGAAGTGGGGAGTGTTCTACTTAACATGGGTTGCTTGAAAAGAAACAACTTTTTCCTAGTTTTTCTGAGCCTGGCACATGCAGAGGTGGAACAAGGGAATAAACGAGCTGAACAGATGCACTCACAGATGAACCATGTTCAGGCTCCAGCTGGGAGTCCCAGAGCAGAATGCCCAGGTTCAAGTCTCAGCTCCACTTCCCATCCCAGCTTCCTGCTGTTGTGCACTCTGGGAGGCAGCAGGTGATGCCTTAGGTACCTTGGCTCCTGCCACCCTTGCCTAGATTGAGTTCTGGCCTCCTGCCCCCAGCCTGGCCAAGCCCAGCCCAGCCCATGGTACCCAAGGTAGCACCAACTCTCACACAGCTCAGCTAAACCAGGTCAACTCTCTTGGTTGTTTTTCCCAAATGCTTCTCTCAGAGACAAATGCATAAATGTCATCTCAGACAGAGCAAATTTTCTAGCACACAAGCCACAGTGAGTGGCAAGGGATGCAGCCTGGGGGGGTCTCTACTTGACAAAATTGAGAAATGGCATGCATGTGGTTGTACATGATCACACATGTGTTTGTGTATGTGCATGATGGTATTCATGAATATGACCTGCATGTGAGCATGACTCTATGTGTCCCATTCACCTTCTCCTTTAGGTTATAGGGCTGAAATGAGAAGCTCTGGGTTTGCAGAACACAGTCCTGGGGGTTGGTGGCAGGGATGGATCTTGAAGAAGCAGGAGGAAGAAGGGGCAGTGAAACAGTTAGGACTTGGCCAATGCAGAACAGTGCAGAAAGACAAACTTGCAGCTGGGCACAGTTCAGAAATTGGACCACCCACCAAGAAAAGTAGAGAACAAGGGGAGCCCAGAGGGCCTAAGCCTTCTTACGCAGGCCCTGCACCAACCCACGTCAGCATGCCGGGCGCCCTGGCTGGAACCAAGAACACAAGGACAGCAATAGCAGGGCCAAGGCTGGGGACATCTGGGGACTCAGCCAACTACATCCGCTAGTATTTTTTCCCATCGCCTACATTATCAGCATCTCAAGTGCCTTACGCTTTGTAAGTGTCTTTACACGACACCTCACAGATCCATAGCTGTCAGGTAAGAAATCTGATGCACATAGACTTGGAAAAAATAAATAAGAGTTCAATCCCTTTGGCTTTCTGGCTTCAGCCCAAGTCTACTTGCTGGTTGGTTACCAGGAGACAAAAATCACGAGGTGGTTCTTCTGAGGTTTTGCATTCTTCCATGCAAAACCTCACCCTGAAACCCAGACTCCCTGCCAGACCCATCTCTGCTCTGCAGGACACTAGGGACATTTGGTCATAGACAGAGAGGGCTCCCGCTATGAAGATGAGCAAGATGCACAGTGCTAGAAAGGCAGCTGCCTGACAGGAGGGAGAGAAGCACAGGATTTGTACCAGCAAGGCACCAGCTGGGGTAGCCTCGGTAGCAATCCTTCTGCACGAAATGACAACATGCACTTATCCCTCCCTGTCCAGCTCCCAGAAACCCCAGCCCTTTTCTTCCCACCCTTCCTGCTGCACTCAAGATGTTGCCCACCAGCAGAGTCAGCCTGTGATGGGCTGAAATATCCATAACCCATGCTTCCCTCAGCCTAGGCTGTGCATAGACCCAAGCACAAGCCCTAGCAGTGGCCACAATCACCCATAGAGCTCAGGGTTGCTGAGATGGGCTCTTAGGTAGAGAAAGATCCACTGATAAAATGGCATGCTCCACTGACAATGGATGCTGACAACATCTGTGACAAATGAGACATGGACTCGGTAATGCAAAACTCACCCACAAAGAAAACCCTAGGCCTTAGAAGCTTCACTGCTGTGTTCTGCCAAACATCCTAAAACAGAACATGAATTCCTCATGAACTCTTCCACAAATATGAAAAAGAGACCACCTCTCAACTCTTATGATGTCAACATGACTCTGACACCAAAACACACAAGGAATAAATGCTATGGCTAAATGGAATTTGTCCCAGAGGATATAAAGTTGATTTAACACCCGAGAACCAATTAATAGGGTGTGTCACATCGTTAGAATAAAGCAGAAAACCACATGAATATATCAATAGGTGCAGAAAATGTGTCTGAAGGAATTAAACCCTTTTTCCTTCTTAAAACATCTAAGAAAATAGGAACAGAAGGCAATTCCCTCAATCTGATCAAGAATGTCTATGAAACTCCACACCTAACTTTACACTGCATGATGAATAATAGGGTACATTTCCCCTAGGTTCTGGAACAAGACAGGAATATCTGCTCCTATCATTACTATCCAACACTATATGGGTGATTCTACATTGGTCAACTGGGCTAGAAAAAGAAGGAAGTTATCCAGAGTAGAAAATAAGAAAGAAAACTTCCTTTATTCACAAATAATGTGACATTGTACAAGAAAATCATGAAGGAGTCCACTAAAAGCTAGTAAAACTAATAGGCAAGGTGACAAGGCTGTGAGATACAAGATCATTGCACAATTTCTATGTAATTTCAACCAAATTAGGAGAAAATTTCACTGACAAAAACATCAGGCACAATAGGATACTTAGAAATAAACTTAATGAAAGAACTGCAAAGACTACACTCTGAAAAACTACAAAATATGGTTGAAAGGAGATCCTAATGAATATTTTAAAATCCCACATTCATGGATTGGAAAACTTAACATTATTAAAATGGCAATATTCCCCAAAATGATCTAGAGATTTAAACTAATCCTTATCAGAATCCCAGCTGAATTCCCTGTAGAAACTCAGTCTAAATTCATTTGGAGTTGCGCAGCACCCAAAAGAGCCAAAAATGGAAAAGAAAAAGAAAAATGTTGGATAAGAATAATAAAATAGGATGCACATTTCCCAATTTAAAGAGTTACTACAAAGAATATGCCTCTTCCAGATCTGCCCTACAAATGATAAAGATGTTCTCTTTACAAAGAAAAGGAATAGCACTCACCAAAACAAAAGGCAAATGTGAAGAACATCCCAGTAAAATCACAACAGCAGACTAAATCAGACAATGAACAACGTGTTGCTAAAATGACAGGAACAAATTACCACCTATTCATATTAACCCTGAATGTGAATGACTTAAACCCATCAATCAAACATTGCAGATTAGTAGATTGGATAAAAAAACAAAACCCATCTATCTGTTGCCTACATGAGACACATCTCACCAACAAAGATCAGCAGAAACTACATCTCATGAATTTTGATGTTTTTATTTTTATTTCTTCAAAACAGCTTTTTTTTCTCATATTCTTCACTGACTTAAAGGTCATACAATAGCATCATTTTCGTCAAGAAAGTTCTTGATTTCCTTTTTCATTTCTTCAGCAACATATTAGTCATTCAGTAGCATGTTATTTAACTTCATGGCATTGTAAATTTCTATTTTTCTTCCTGTTGTTGATTTTGTTTTGTGGATGTTCATTTAAGGGGATGTATAGTAATGGTGTAATGGAGACTATCATATCCAAATGTGAGGATGCAATGCAGGATGCATCTCTACTTCTAGATCAAAGATAGACTCCAAATGAAATTGTTAACTATACCTTGACAAGAGGAAGCTGACTCTGCCATTGCCCATGCCTCAATGATGGACTGATGACTGTTTATGAAGAACTATACTATTGTAATAATATAGGTAAAATCATTGTGTGGGGGGGAACTTTGGGGAGGTGGGTCAGGGAAATACAAGAGCCTATGGAATTGTATCATAAAATAATAATAATAATAACAACAAAGTTATTACTGGCACAAGAATAAATGTGTGTGTGTGTACCCAGAATAAATGTGTGTGTGTATCCAGAAATGTAAAGCAAATTGCTAGAAATAAAGCCATACAACTATGGTCAATGATTATCAAAGAGGGCTAAGACTATTCAATGGAAGGAAAGCAATCTTTTCCACAAAATGGAGCTGGGACAGCTTGAAAACTAATCTCATAAAAAAAAAGTTGAACCCTTACATTACATCATATACATAAATTTACTCAGAATGGATAAAAGACATAAATTTGAGTAAGAAAAATAAAATTATTTGGATATAATATCAGTGACTTTGGATATAATATCAAAAGGTTTTAGCAACAGGGCTTGGCACAGTGACCTAACAGCTAAAGTCCTCACCTTGAACGCACAGGGAACCCATATGGGCACCGGTTCTAATCTCACCAGCCCCGCTTCCCATCCAGCTCCCTGCTTGTGGCCTGGGAAAGCAGTTGAGGATGTCCCAAAGCCTTGGGATCCTGCACCACATGGGAGACCTGGAAGAGCTCCTGGTTCCTGGCTTTGGATCGGCTAAGCACCAGCTATTGTGGTCACTTGGGGAGTGAATCATTGGACAGAAGATCTTCCTCTCTGTCTCTCCTCTCCTCTGACTTTGCAATAAAAATAAAATAAATCTTTGAAAAGAAGGTTTAGCAACAAAACCCTGACCTTAATCCGAAGAAAAAGTAAATAAATTGGATTATATCAAAATGAAGGGGTTTTCTGTTTCAAATGGCACCAACAAAAAAGCAAAAAAATTTCTAAATAATGGAGGAAACATCTCAAAATCACATCTTTGATAAAAAAAACTTGAATGTAGAATATACTTATGTATAATATATTGCATATTATATATTGTATGTTATATATTGTCAATATATTATATAATTATATGTATATAATATAATGTAGAATGCAATTCCATAACAAAAGACAAGTTACCATTCAATAAAGGGATAAGGGATCTGAATAGATCCTCTACTCCAAAAAAGATAGATAAATGAACAATAAGTGCATGAAATGTGGCTAACATCATTAGTTATTGCAGAAGTACAAATCAAAACCACAGTAACCTAGCACCTCCTCTACAATGGCTAGAATCAACAGATAGTAGCAAGTGTTAGTAAGGATATAAAGAGATTAAAACCCTCATACACTGCTAGCAAGAGCCAGGAGCCAGGCACTCATTCCAGATCTCCCTTTAGAATGACAGGAGTCCAATTACTTGCACCATCACCACCACCATCTCCCAGGATCTGCAATGAGGGGTAACTGGAGTCAGGAGCTTGAGCCTGGAGCCAAACCCATGCACTCCTGTGTGGGATGCAGGCGTCTTCACCGCTAAATGCCTATCCCTCATGATTTTTTCATAAACTTTTTGAAATCGCTTATGTGTTCAGACAGAAACTTAAACAAATGTTTATAGCAGCATTATTTATAATAGCCAAGAGATGGAAAGAATCCAAATGTTCATCAATATACGTTAAGAAAGCCAAATACAATACATCCATACACTGGAATATTATTCAGCCTGAAAAAGGATGAAGAAACAAAAGAAAAAGTTTCAAGACGAGTGAATTCCAAAAATCTAATGCTGAGTTTAAAAAAGCACATAGCATTTGATGCCATCCATATGAAAGTCTAGAACACAGAACCTATTAAAAACTAATAACAGATTTATGGTTTCTTAGGGCTAACAGGTAGGGGGCAGACCAGGGGTTAAGAAGGGTAGTAGTGGGCCCGGCACAGTGGTGCAGTGGTTAAGGTCCTCGCCTTGCACGCCCGGGATCCCATATGGGCGCCGGTTCTAATCCTGGCAGCCCCGCTTCCCTTCCAGCTCCCTGCTTGTGGCCTGGGAAAGCAGTCGAGGACGGCCCAAAGCTTTGGGACCCTGCACCCATGTGGGAGACCTGGAAGAGGCTCCTGGCTTCGGATCGGCAGAGCATCAACCGTTGCGCTCACTTGGGGAGTGAATCATCGGATGGAAGATCTTCCTCTCTGTCTCTCCTCCTTGCTGTATATCTGTCTTTCCAATGAAAAAATAATAAAAATAAATCTTAAAAAAAAAAAAAGAAGGGTAGTAGTTTATGGAATTGTTTTGGTTTTTGAGTTGTTGAAGATGTTCTAAACGTGATGTTAGAAATAGCTGCCCAAATTTGTCACAATACTAGTAACCATCAAATTGTACATTATAAATGGGATCCTTGCACAGTATACAACTCACATACCAATAAAAACTTTAAAAAATGACCTCTAAAACACAGGCTCAAATTTATCAAGAGATATCCTTCATTCTATTCATTCTACCCCTGTCCTTGTACAAACATAAAAAATGGCCCAGAAAGCTAGCCTACGCTATTATATCTACTGATTTACATTAAAGCCCTGGATGGGAGCAGGCCAGGCAGGGCTAAGCTGCAGCACTCACCAGCAAAAGTAGGGACTGGGGGTGGGACAGGCCAGGCTCAACATCTGATGGCAAAGGCAAAGACAGGTGATGGGCTATGCTGAGTTGGGTTGGAGCAACCACTGGCACACACAAGATCTGGCTGGAGCAGACCTGATCAAGGAGCTAAGAGGATGTCCCAGTTGGACTGTAATTCCCACTGTGAGAGCAAGAGCTGGAATGAGGACAGAGACCTGGGATGGACATGGATGAAGCATCCTTCAACATGGGTGTGAACTGGGTCTGGGGTATGCCAGACTGGGCTAGGCTCAAGCACCTGCTAGTTTTTGCAGGAGCCAGGGTAGGTGTAGGACAGGCTGAGCTAAGTCTCAGCACCCACTGAACCACACAAAAGCAGATCTGGTGGGCCAGGCATGGCTGGGTTATAGCACCCAACAGTAAGAGTCAGAATGGATGTGTGCTAGTAATGCAAGACTGTTGTTCCTCCCAGACAGGACGTGCGCCAAGTCAGGCTGGGCCAACAACCCACCAGTGTGCACGAGATCTGCCACTGTGAGATGACCTAATAGAGGAGCTTAGGGAACTCCTCTGTCAGGCTGCCATTCCTACAGGAAGCAGTATAAACCAGGCCAGGTTACAGCATCCACTGGCATACAAGTGGGTCAGGTCTGGGAGATGGACCGGTTGGTCCAGTTTATAGCATTCACTGGCAGATGTGAGAACTAGAACAGGGTGCAGGACAGACTGGGTTGGCCACAACATCAGCCAGTTCACATTAGGGCCAGGACTGAGGGCAGGCCAGGCTGGGCTGGGCTGCAACAACCACCAGCAAAAGCTGGGACTGGAGGAAGACTGTGTTATGCCAGCTTACAGCACCCATCAGCAAAGGACGAGGTGAGGCAAGCCATGCCAGACTGGGCTGCAGCATCCACCAGCACACGTAAGACACAGGGGATTGGGTGAGCCTGGTAGAGGGGCTGCATGGACTCCCGTGCTGGGCCACTTCTCCTGCTGGAAAAGCATTAGAGCTAGGACTGGGGGCAGACCAGCCCTACATGTGAGCTGTGTTAGGAGGAGAGCTAGGCTGGGCTAAGCAACCATATCTACTGGGGCATTCATGAGCCAGAGTGTGGGCTGGTCAGGCTTTGTTGCAGCATCAGCTAGCAGGTGCTGGGACTGGAGGAAAATCCTATCAGTTTAGACTGAAGAACCACTGAAAAGTTCAAGATCTGGGGCTGGGAGTTGTCCCATATGGAAACTGTAGGCACCACTCTGATGGGCTGCAGCTCCTACCAGTAAGCATGGAAACCAGGGATGGGGGTGAGCTTGGCTGGACAGGCAGTGGCACTCATTGGCATGAGTGTGGCTGGATGGTGGGGTTGGTCAGTCTGAGCTAGGCTCCAACACTCACTGATGTGATGAGAGCTAGATGGGATACATCTACTGTACATATTGGCATGTGGAGGAACAGAGGCTATGGGCAGGCCTGGTTGGAGTTTTTGGGGTCACTCCAACTGGGCTGCAGTTTGCACTGGTGTATGTGAGTGCCAAGTATGGTGGTAGGCAGGGATGGGCTAGGCCACAATATCCATTGGTTTCCATATGAGATGGGGCCGGGGACAGAACTGTGACTGCAACCACCAGTATATGTGTAGGCTGATGTGGGTGATGAACTGAACCAGACCCTGCACTGGCTGGCACACACGGGACTCAGGCCAGGGTCACCTCCAGTGAGGTTTCTTTGGGGTACCCCCCAACTGGATCACTTAACTGAGAACTCCAACCACAAGGAAAATCACAGGATCTGTGTTCTGATTGTAGAGTTCATGTGTCAGAACCGGGCCTTCTTCTCAGTTGTAGAAGCCAGTGCAGCAGACCTCATGCCCAGATGCACATGGGGACATGACAACCAATTCACTGGGGCCTGCAGAGGATGTCTAGTACTGTAGAGGGCAGAACAAATTGGACAGCTCACCAACGAAGCTATGACAGTATCTGGATGAGTAGAAACTCTAACCTGGACTATGTCAGCCAATGAACTTTGGAAGGATTTCCTCAACCTTGGAGTAACAAAATCAACAGAATCTCAAAACTACCAAAAACCACTTAAGCAGTATCCCTAGAACATCTTCTACATCGGGGACCCCAGGATGGCATTGGGTTGCCTTCCCCATCCCCAGATACTGATGTGGTTGGGCTGCTGAAAGGACTCTCCTTACCCCATCTCTCCCCACTTTCCCTAGATACAGGAAGAAGAGACTGGAGATAGCTGTCTCATCCACTTGCCCCTATTCCTCAACCCTCTTCATCTTAACTGGTTCTCCACATGGGCATGCATCCTTCTTAATTATATAAACATTATTAAAAATAAAATAAAATTATTATACACATTTTTTAAATGGCCCAGAGAAAGGTAGTAACCAGACTCAGGTCACACAGCATTTAGGTGGAAGGGCCAAAACTGGAATTGATTGCCCTTGAATGCCACAGATCTGAGGCTACCGTATCCTCTGATGACATTTCCTTTCTGCATTTGTAAGACAAGGGTGACCCTGAGCCCTTCTCCCAGATGGGGGTTTCCGATGAGACACCCTCCATCCCAACTCCACCCTTTTATCAGTGGAGAAACTCCAGGACAAACAGGGGCTATTGAAGACCCCAGGCCACCCATCAGGCCTGGGCATATCTGCATCCTCACTCACTCACATGTGCTCTACCCCTCCCTGCTGCCCAAAGAGGGCAGGATGTAGGGAGGGGTTTGGGAATAGCAAGGAAGAAGCAGCAATCCCCCTTGTGGCATGGTTTGGGTGCCACCCTTATCTCTGGCATGCCTAGGAGCCCAAGAACTCCCTCCCCCTGGAGGGTATCACAGGGCAGAGTAAGAGCACCTTATCCCACCCACAGCCTCTCACGCACTTGCTGGTCCCTGCTTCTGGAAAGTGGCTTTGATGGATTAGGGATGCCTGGAATCACTTTATGGGCAATGACAAATCATGTTTAATTCCTCATGCGTTCATTAGCATGACAGTAATCCTGATGAACTCCCCAGGTCTGCTGCACTGTGCACGCCCAGTGTGCCTGAGCCCCATGGGCTATGGACTCTTGTGCCAGGGCAGCTGGGTATTCCTTTCTGAAATCTCCTGCAGCTTCAATTCTGCAGAATTCTACTTTCCACTGAGGCAGAGATATGGAACTAGGGTGCACACCAGAGCATCACTGTCCCTGTAGGCAGGGGAGGACAGAGAGGGTCAAGGGTTCTGGGCAAGAATGGGCAACCCCCACCACTGCTCTTAAATTAGTCTGTACAACAACTCACATCCCAGCCCCACAGCCCTCATTGCTGACTTGGCAGATGGACCCCCATTACTCTGTGTATCAAACGTTTCACCCGCTCCAAGCCAAGCACATATGACACATACACCCTGCTCACCTACCTGTCCCATGCACCTTCCACAGTTTGGAAAGCCTCTCTCCAGCCATCAGGGCCACAAACACATCACTGCCACTTCCTGAGGCACCTGTAAGGACCCTTAAACACAAGGTCCTGGGGCCATTGGTTGAACTCTGTAGTGGTACCAGGGTGTCCTCTATAGCCCTTCTCCCAGATGGGGGTTTCCGATGAGACACCCTCCATTCCAAGCCCACCCTTTTATCAGTGGAGAAACTCCAGGACAAACAGGGGCTATTGAAGACCCCAGGCCACCCATCAGGCCCGGGCATATCTGCATCCTCACTCACTCACGTGAGCTCTACCCCTCATGGCTACTCTCTGACCACTACCCCATTTCCCATTTCATTTGTGACAGCATAGAACTTCAACTTGGGACTTCCTGTGCCTGAGAAAGACAAAAGGAGATCTGGAAACATGGGAGCAGGTGCATGCCTGCAAAACAAGATGGCCTTAGCACACTTGCTGCTGATCATGATGCTGATGCTGCCACCGAAGCCAGGCGAAGGATGGCCACGGAGGATTCCCAGTGGGCCAGCCCAAGTGATCAATATCCCGGCTGAGCAGTACCCATGCTTAACAAAGGCTGCCACGTGAGAGAGAGAACAAAGCAGCAGTGTCTCCTCTCCTCGCAGTCCAGCTCCCCACAACATCAAAACATTTTGGCATCTCGAAGCTGAAGGCAGGAGACAGCCTCTGGCCTGGGCTGCTCTTAGTCAAAGGCTGTAGCTAACATGCTATTAAATATGTAAATAATATGAAAGCCAGAAGAGAATTAATATTTCATAGATAATGAAGTTAAGATGAATTCTCCTGTGTCTAATTTTCTGTTTTTAAATACATAATGCACTGTGGAGTCCAAAGTGATTCATGGTCTTTTATATTGGTTAAAGACATCCGGGGTTTCTCTGAGGCAGCTTCCTAAATGATTAACCTGAATATTATTATTACAAATAGGATTTGTTTTTTAAAAAATTAATTCTGTAGTTAATCAGAACGAGAACACAGAGCTCTTGGCTGGTGGGCCAGTCTTAAATGGGGAAAAGCAAGCCAGATCAAGGTTGCAAACTCTGACCTCACCCCCAGGCCTGGCAAGGACAGGAATGAAGGGATCTGAGAGGCGAAAGGGAAAGGTGAGGATTCCAGCAAAACACAAACACCAGCCCCGACCTGCAGGCCAGCCACAGGGGCCCTATTGTTAGATCTAACAATAGGTAAAGCTGGCTCCTAAGTTGAATATTGTCAAACTTCACAGCACCTCAAGGCAAGAGGGCATGGGCTGTAGCTCTAGGAGCACTAGGCTGAGATGTGGAGCTGCCTGAGCCAGATTTGTTCCCTCCTGCTGCAGTGGAGTCTACTCCCACCTTGACAAGATGACAAACCGCAGTTTGGGAAAGCTGCTTAGTCACGCTTTCTGGAGGGCAATTTGGTAAGACGTGGCAAAGTGCAACTTCTTCCACCCACCAATTCTGTCTCTGACAATTTATCCCAGAGAAGTCATTAAGGCTGGGGTGGAGGGTTGGGGGAGTGAGGAGGACAGGCAGTGCAGTGCAGTAGTTACCCGTTGCTGGTGAGGCTGGCTTGCATCCCACAGCAATGCAAACTTGGGGCCCACTACTCCCTGCTTCCCATCTAGCTCTCTGCTGATACACCCAGGAAGGCAATGGATAATGATAGCCCAAGCACTTAGGGCCCTGCTACCTAGGTGGGAGACCCAGATGGAGTTTCTGATTCCTAGCTCATCCTAGTCCAGCACTGGCTGGTGCAAACATTGGGAGAGTGAACCAACAGATGGAAGATTCTCTCTTTGTTGCTCTGCCTTTCAAGCTAAATAAATAAATGAGTTTTTATTTGAAAAAGAAATAATTCAGAACTAGCAAAAATACTTGTTATACTGATATTCTTCAAAGCACTGTTTATAATAGCAAAACAAAACACAACCCAAGTTAGGGTTCAATAATCATGTGTGACTCCTGAATTATGTGTTGTATCTAAAAGCACTGGAACTGTGCAATCTTTCACAAACATGAAGAGTTTTTTGTAAATATATTTTAAAAGCATGAGTGAAATATTGTAGTATAATCATTGTGTTGTTTTTTTTTTAAGGTGCCAGCAGAAATGATAGGAAGATAATCAGCAGTGGTTATCTTTATGTAGCTGACACCATGACTGGGTGAACTCCTTTTTTTTTTTTTCAGCTTTTGTCTTATGAACAGTTTCAGAGCAATTTGCAGTGCTTCTCTACGAAGCCAATAACCAAGCCATATTCAGCATGATATGGTGCTGGGCTTTGACAAACACTAGTCTTCACAAGTTCACCAGTTTGCATCTGCTTTCCCCTTCACCTAGAATGACAGCTTCCGAAGCCTCATGTTTGCATCCATGGAATGAATGGTTGGGTGACATCATTTCCAAAGTTTGCCTATGCTTTGTAATCACAACCCAGGGACTCCAGGGACATGGCAGCTCCCTCCTGAGAATTGAGTGACCACTCAGTGGACTCCAGGACTGACATTGTCCTCCAAGGATTCTCAGGGGAGAAGCAGACAGGTTTATACAAGCAGCACTCACCTCTACTCTCACAGCAGGTTCTAAGAAGTCCAGAAGAGAAAAGTGGAAGTTAAGCAGAGCTTTCCTTCAACAAAGGAAGCCTGAGCTAAGTCACAACAGCCAAGCAGGAACTAGCCATCCAGACAGAAAAGCAGCAGAAAAGCTTCTCAGGAAGAAGAAAGAGGCGCACAAAAGCATCAAGTGGAGCAGGGTTTCCTAGAGCAGAGAAGAGGCAGGAGCTGGTGGTAAAGATAGCAGTGCTCACCTTAGGCGCTGGGGTTGTAAGCTTGGGAGAAGGAGCCGGAAAGATTTTACGAGATAGGGAATTCATATAGCAGCACACTCTCACAGAGCAGAGAGATGCCAAAAAGATGATTGCTGTGGCCCAGGTACCACAGGTGACAGTGCCAATGGAAAGGGCAAAGGTTGAGACCTGCTGTGCCCAGGAGGCAGAGGAAAGAGGCACGGGGGATGCTAGGGCTCTGGCTTTGATGCCAATGTCATTAGAGAAAAGGAGAATGGGGAGTGAATGGAGAGAAGCCGTGTTCAGTCACAGGAGCTGGTGGGTCTCCAAGTGGATATGGCGACGCAGCAGGTAGCTGAGCAGTTCCAGAGCTTATGCATGAGGTCTAAGGTTGGGGCTCACAGGGGCTGGATTGGGGGAGAAGCTCAGCACAGGGACGAGTTGAGAAACGAACAAGAAGCCTAAATGGAGAAAGAAGAAAAAGATTTCATGAAGGAGACGAAAGGGGGAGAGTCCAAAGAGACAGGTGGAGACTATGTTGGCATGGAGCCCACGGGAAGAACATTCTAGCAAACAGGAGGTATCCAGCAGTGTCCAAAGAGGCCAATACATAGAAACAGCCAGGAGGTGCTGTGCCCCCTCACGGGGCCAGGCACAGAACAGTGTTTCCAGCAGAGCTGTCTCACCTCTTCTCTCCACAAAGTTTCCTCTGTATCATCACACTACTCGACCTTCCGAATGTTGCCAGCCTGTGGAGGCCATGGGCACAGGGTTTCCACCTGTGTACATTCATGGGTCACAGCAGGAAAAGAGGTTGAGTTGTCAGGTTTCCATTGGCCTGGCGGGGGGGGGGTGGGGGTGGGCGGGGGTCTGAATCAGTGACCTCATGTGGCTCCTCAGGACAGAGTTTCCAGGCTGGCCCAGAGCACTCTCACAGCTGGGAAGGAACCCCACCCACAAGGACAGCAAAAACCTCCTATGGATGAGAAGCAGACCAAAGAAAGAGAAGGCAGAGATCTGGAGTGGGGCCAGTGTGATAGCTCAATTGGATAATCCTCTGCCTACAAGCTCCAAGATCCTGTATAGGCACCAGTTCATGTCCCAGCTGCTCCACTTCCCATCCAGCTCCCTACTTATGGCCTAGGAAGGCAGTAAAAAGAAGGCCCAAAGCCTTCGGACCCTGCACCTGTATGGGAGACCTGGAAGAAGCTCCTGGCTTCAGATCAGCTCAGCTCCAGCCATTACAGTCATTTGGAGAGTGAACTAACCAATGGAAGATCTGCCTCTCTCTCTCTGTAAAAATCTGCCTTTCCAATAAAAGTAAAATAAAACTTTTTTTAAAATGGAGGGCAAGGACCTAAGTGTGTGAGTTTATGGCGTTTGGAGGTGAGACCGTGGAGAAGTTATGAGTGTGAACCCCATCCCAATCCCCAGGGTGGCATCAGAAGCTGTGCAAGAACAGGAGGCTGAGTTAGCTGTTTGTCCCATCTCTCCATGAGTCACCTGCCCAGGTAACAATGCAGCAGGTAAACCCTCACCAGAGACCATGCTGATGCCAGCAACTTGCTCCTAAACTTCCCAGGATACAGAAGCATGTGCCCAATAGGCTCTTATTCTTTATAAAGGACCCAATCTTGAGTATTATCTTGTAGCAGCAGAGCCAAGAAAGCCCCCTCCAGGTTCCTCCCCTTCCCCTTACCCCATGTATGTCTCTCCTGGACCCACCCCATGCATGTCTCTCCTGGACCCACCCCAGGCCGTCTTCCTTGTGGATCCCCTGGCTCCCCTGGTATCCTGCTAAGATGGGCCCAAAGAATAGCCTCTGAGGGCTCATGGAAGACCCGCCACTCCACCTTTCTCCTACCCCACTACAATACTCTGCCAGGCCCCTCCAGAATAGGGCCAGCCTTGGAGAAGAGAGCTGTGGGCCTGGAATTCCTGAGGCAGCAGTGCCGCTCTGCCAACAGCTCCAGCTCTCCACCTTCTGGACACCTCACAGCATCGCTCTGCTGGCTCCTGGGCTCTTCTGGGGTCAGGGGACCCGAGTGACCCACGAGTGAGGCTGCTGAGACCTGCAAGTCCTCTCCTCTCCCTGGGAGAACTGTCAAGATGCCTCTACCCTCTCTGGTGAGCAGCAATGCCTCACCTCCTAACAGACTGGGTTCTGCGATGGAGCAGCAGCAGGACCCCTGGCAAACGCTGGTGGACATGACACAGGAGCAGGAGCCAAGACTGTGCTCTTGACCCTCAGAGCTCCAGGGCTTGCTACAGCAGCAAAAGCCAGCCCATCCAAAGGGTGTCAGCATGTATAACATGGATCAAGGGTGGGCAAAGGTTTCACACTCTGGGGCCAGCATCCTCACTTGCTAACTGGGAGGGAACACCTTCAAATGGTTAAAAGGGCTTGGTGAGGACAAGAGGATGGGGAGTACATAGGAAGGGGTGTCGGGGGGACACTAGGTGCCTATGATAGAGCCAGCTCTGTAGAACCCTGCCAGCAATTGCAGTTTGTACTCAGGATCTCCTTTGCTCCTTCTTGCTTATGACAGAGTTTGGGATGAGAGGAAATGAGTTCTGTGTGTGCATGTGTTTTTGCACCTATGTGCATGTGTATGAAAGAGAAGTGAAGACTTGGAAGCCCGTCTGCCAAGGCTGACACTACACCTTATCAGTAATGCCCCCGACCAAGTGAGCCAAGCAAGTATGACCATCCCACATGGGCTGAGCAGGAACATTTGTCTCTCTCAGCACCCACATCTGCTCCTCCATCCCTCAGCTGCCTCTGCCCTGCTTGGCCTAGGAGGTGGGCCCTCCGAGATGTCCCTACAGCTCCTCGGGCCAGCGAGCTGGGTCTACAAGGGAGAGGGGAGTGAAGGCAGGCGTTCTTTATGTGACCTCCTCAGGCTCTGGATGTGGTCGCCCCTTCTCCAGGAGCCCCATCTCCCAGCACCATCTGCCCTGTCCCATTGGGTCCCTGCTTCAGGCAGGGACATCTGACATGTCACGTCACCTGTCACCTGACAGGGCGTGTCACCTGACTCTTATTCACACAGTGACATTCTCTGTGCATTGGAAGCAGCTGGAGTGGTGGACTGTTTCCTGCCAGAGAATTTACACCCAGGCCGCTCTCAAAGCCCCTGCATTCCTCCCCAGAGACATCTCCATATGGGACATTTCTGCACAGGCTGGAGTCTGGAGTGCCCCCACCCCTCTACCTTGCTTCCTATTCAAAAAGCTGGACACAGTGGGGAGGCCCAGCCTACCCTGGGGCATCCCCCTTGGTCTGCCTGTTCCTTATTTCTCTCTGTAGTTCATATCTAAACTGGTACTTCCTCCATGCTGACTGACCCCACCAGAAGGGCAGGGGCACAGCAGGGCGGGCAGGCAGTCCTGGAGGCAGAAGGAGGCCAGACCTGTGTCCAGTTGGACCTTTCTTTGTTTCACTCTGGTTTCTGCTGTGCCGGATCTTTGTCATCTTTAAACCAATAGAGCTTGTGCGGCTGTGAGCCCCCAGCGACCATCAATAACCACAGAGCTGTCACCTTGGAAAGTGCGTCAGCCCTGCCACCTGCACCCTGCAGCTGAACAAACAAGAATGACCAGCGCTCAGCAGGGTCAGCCCGGGGTGGTTCCATTCTCCTTCCCTGACATAGCTACAGGGGCAGCCCTAAGCCAAGGTGAGGGGAAATCAACCTCCTTATGGAAAAAGCCCCACCATCAGGAAGGCAGGCCAGGGTCAACAAAAGGGCTCCCTTAGGGAGGGTTTCCAGGGCAGCCCTGTCTCTGCCTCCTATGAGCTTTGAGATCTACATAAGCCCTTCTACTTCCAGGCTCCTCTCCATCCTAGCTGTACCACACAGGAAGCCTGTGCCACCCCTGGGCTGGGGCACACACAACCATGGTGAGAATGCACCTGCTTCAGCACTTGAATCCGACCATTCAGCTGCTCCATCCCCTCATGAAATGTGGCTTGATGCAGTTAAGTGGGGCAGAGGAAGCCAAGGATCAGAGCGGTTCAAGGTCACACAGCCAACAAGGATTTGAGTTGAGAGGTAAGCATTTGGCCTGGTGGTTAAGATGCTGGTTAGTGTACCCCAACTCCCAAAGGGTTCCACACCTGTTCTTTCCCCAGCTCCTGCTCCTTACTCTAGCTTCCTGTTAACCCAGACTCTGGAAACAGTAGCGATGCCTCATGTGGTTATGTTCCTGCCACCCACTTAGTTCCAGCATGCTGGCTTCAGCCCAGTCCCTGCCACTTTTGGAAGTGAGTCAATAGGTAAAGTATGTTCTCTCTTTCTCTGTCTCTAATAAATAAGTGATTTGCAAAATAAATACAACTGAGATCCAAACCTTGGACCTTCTGATTCTGAGCCCCTTGTTATTTTTAATGTTTTTCTTTTTAAATCCTTGTGTATCTTTGGCCTTTTTACATTTACTTCATCAGACTTCTTCAAACATGGGCAAAGGTAAAGAGAAGAACCCAGCAGGCATCCACAGGTGCCAGAATCCTACTCTCCTACCTCATCTGCCTTCTTCCTCCACATACTTTCTTCTCAAAAATTTTTCAAAAGTTTATCTGAAAGGCAGAGTAGCAAGGATGGTGAGATCCTCCGTCCACTGGCTGCTCCTCAAATTCAGTACCTTCAAACAAAGAATGCATCCTGTCCCGAAGAATAAGGCCAGAAGTCTGATACCAAGGGGAGAGCAGGCCCCTGCTCACATGGATGGCCCTGGGCAGTGAGCTGCCACCTGCCCTTCTCCTAGTGCCTGGTGGTAGCAAGCATCTGCTGTGCTAGCAGCATAACAGCCTCTGTGCATCCTTGCACACCTTCCCCTAGGTGAGTTGAAGCCCACATTTCCCTTTTGTGACAAATGTGCCAGATCCTGGATCAGCTCCCCTACAGCCTCAGGGAGACCCCACCTTCAGCTGACCTCTACAGGGATCCTAGTCCAAAGAAGGTCACAGTCACAGGTGCTGGGTAGACATAATCTGGTGCACCCACTGCCACCCACTGCCACCCACTGCCCTGGCCTAGAGCGGCTTCCCATGCTCTTCATTGAGGCTGACATAGGGGCCGGCACTGTACCGCTATTTGCAGTGCTGGCACTGCATATGAGTGTCAGCTCGAGTCCCAGCTACTCCACTTCTTATCCAGCTCCATCTCTCTATCCAATTCCCTGGGAAAGCAGAAGATGGCCCAGGAGCTTGGGTTCCTGTATCCACATGGAAGACCTGAAAGAAGCTCCGGGCTCCTGGTTACAATGTGGCCCAGCCTGGCCATGGTGGCCATTTGGAGTATACACCAGCAGAGGAAGGCCTGAATATCTCTTTGTAATTGCCTTTTAAATAAATAAAATAAAGCTTTTATGAAAAGAGACTGAGGAATCAGACTCCTGATTCCCCCACTAGGTTAGGAGGAAGGCAGGATCTCTCTGGGACATTCACCTTGTACCAGCTGCCCTGAGGCCTCCAGCCCAGAAAGCAGGTGCTGTCCCCTGGCACTTTGGAAGAAGCAGGTGCACCCTGAGCGGTTTCCACTTGCCACATGCTTCCCAACCCACACTGCCTCCCCTGGGTCCCTCACCTGTACCTCCTGATCCTCCCCCTATTCCCCCATCCACACCCCTTTGCCTGAAGAGCTCCTACCATCCTTGGAGTCTCAGCTTAACCATTATCTCCAGCCACCCCCAGGCCTTCCGAACTCCACACAGGAGGCCTCCGCATGAACCTGCTCCTTCCCTCTGAAACACTGTCGGCACAATGTGTGTTCATTCTGCAGTTCACTTCCTCACACTCTCCCCCTGTAACCCCACGTGGGCAGAAACCAGACATTTTTCATTGACCTCCGTGTCCCCAGTACTTGGCACAGGGTCTGGCCCATGTCAGATGCCGGGGAATGCACACTAACAGGTCAAAGACAAGCAGCACATTCAGTGATATAGCAACAAGCTGTGCTACACAGCCAGCAGTGCAGAGGGCCAGGCCATCTCAGCCTGTCTAGTGCAACAGTGACAACACAGTTTCCCAGAGGCACACTGCTTGCAGCACATCACATCCTGGTGGGTGAGCAGTGCCTGACTGTGGTTCTTTAAAACATTGCACGAAGGATAGGGGTCAGATCCAAGAATCAGGGACTTCTACAAAGGGAAGGGCTTGCCTCGACACATGGAAACACTCTCATGCTGGCCTGTGCACTTGGCTCTAGCCATCACAGAGAAGTCAAGGAGCCTCTGCCTTGTCTCAGCCTTTCTCTCAAATCACCATGGCTCCATGCTTCTCCATTTGGGGGTCCAGCCAGGCAGCCCTCATGTCTGCCCTCCGTCTGACTCCATTAGCATTGGGTTCTGGCCCTTGTCCATCTCTGCTCCATCTCCCTTATTCATAGCAGGGATGAACAACAGCAATGTTGGAATACGGGGCCAGCATCAAGGCACTATGAGGGCAACCTGAGCTGGCTGTGTTCCCAGCAGCATGGGCACCCTCATGGGACATTTGAGACCCCAACTGGTACACAGTCCTGGCCCAGGTTTCCTAGGGTATTAAGCTGAGAGCCAAGTACAATGAGCGATGGACAGTGTTTGTTCCACTGTGGCTACTGGAAGAGGCCAGGGGTCGGGGGAGCATACCCAGGAGGAAGGGGCAGCAGGCAGCACTCCCATGCCAGCCTGTCTGGGCAGTGTCAGAAACACACACCTAAACCACACTGCCCTGCATTCCCTGGCAGTGAAGCTTGCCACTGCAGTTGCTTCTCTCTTTTCCAGTCAACAAGGGACCACTGGACACCGAGAACCTACAAATCCAAGAAAACAACAAAGGGATCAAGCCTTGGGCTGCATTTTAAACACACAAAACCAGGCCTATATGGCTCCCTGATGTGAGCCATTGCCATCAATTCGCCCCACCCACCCACTACCCCCACTTGCCCTGAGGATGCTGTGCCGCTAGAAAGCCTACACTGAATGGGGGAAACACCCTGCCCTCCCCAGCTGGACACCCAAGGGGCAGATGCTGAGGAGCTTTAGAACAGCATTCTGGAAATGTCACTTCCTCCAGCCTGGTGTGCCACACCCACCATCTCCCAACCCCAGGGGGTCCCCACGCTGTGTGTCTCATCTCCTGAGTCTGGATGGCTAAAGTAGGAGGCCAGCCTGGAACTTTTCAATCAGAGAGAATTCCCACTGCTCGGGTTCTGTTTTCCCCCTCTTCCTCTCCCAGTCTCTCCCCAGCATGAGTAATTGCTGGCTCAGATGCCCGGATGAGTCAGCCTCACTGGAGAGCCAATTAGCGCGCCCACATGCAGCCCATTAACTCTTCTCAGGACCCCCTCCTAGAGACCCAGGAGCATCCAGGGTTCTGCCCCCTTGCCCTTCACCCCTTGCCTCCGTCTTCTTCCATACTTCCTCGCCTTCTCTTGACTTGTCCCCTACCTTCCAACAGTTCTCCCTGCCTCTGAGACCACCTTCCATCCATCTCTTCCCTTCCTAGTTGGTCACACAGTGGACTTTCACCACAGCCCTAGCCTTGCCACAATTTAGCTCAAAAACCTGTGGCTCCCATTGCTGAAGAAAGATGGAATTCTCTCTTGCCAGACTTGCACTGAAGGAAGTCTCAAGACCCTGGCCTCCCTCTCCTCACCTAGCACCCTCTGGGACAGCTCCCCAGCCTACATGAACCCTTCCCACCATGACCTAAACACCTAGCTGCCCTTTGGCTACTGCCAGTTCTTCTGCTTGAAACCCAGTCTATGAATGGGTTAAAATTCAGTTCCCAACATCTCCTGCCCCTCCGTCTGGTCTCCCCCATCAATACTTGTATGGCACGTCGCCCTGAAGGACGCAGCAGGTACTCTCAACAGGTGTGACCACCAGCTCACCACCAGTGCAACTTTCTCCAAATAAACCCACTTCTCCAACGAGTGACTGTTCCAATCAGTGGCAATATAGCTGTATAACAGATGACCACGTGACCATGAAACAACAGTGAAGGCTTGACAGGAAGACACTTGGATTACCCATGAATCCACAGGGCAGGGCAGGGAAGATGACAACACAAAATGCACCCCAAATGCCCATTTTGGTTCACAATAAATGCACGCACAGCAGAAGAGCCCAGAATATTTGTCTATAAAACGCCAGTCAGTTCTTCTCTTTTTCCATTTAAGGCGTGATCTCATAAGTCAATTTTATTCTCTTCTCTCTTAACCTGTATTTTTGATAGTAAATATGTATAATCACACAAGGAAAAGCGGGGAAGTGTATACTTTGCAGAGTGACTATTCATTTTTGAGGATTTTGGAGCCAGGCAGATGGATGGATCAGGCTTTCTCTGTCCTCACGTAGGTTTCCAGGGAGCTCCACTTAAGTGTGTCTGGGGAGGTCTACGTAATGGGGCTGAAGCTGTAGTTTTTGGTCCATCAGTCCCAAGCCCTCACTTTCACAATGGAGGAATCCAGTAATCTCTTCTCCCCTCCCTGGGTCAGGCCTTTTGCTGGGAACCTCATCGCCTGCCCCACATCCAATGCTCGGTAGCCACCAGTTGGTTTTGGAAAAGCTACTTTCCTTTCCCACTCCCTTTAGTGTTTTCCTCTATAAAATAGGCAGGTGACAATCCCAGCCTCCTGACCACCAGAGGTTTGCTGTGAATCCTGACAGCCCCACAAGCAGACACTCTCTGTAACTATTTAAGAGTAGCAAATTTTAAACACACGCACACACACCAGAAACACAAGCCAATCCACCTGCTCCAGGCATGTACCTATGATAAGAAAGTGGCAAATCTCCCACTCAGGTTGCAAATGGGACCAGTTCTGTGGCATAATAATCCTCCACCTGCAGGGCTGGCATCCCATATGGGCATCAACTGGAGACCCAACTGCTCCACTTCCAATCCAGCTCCCTCCTAATGGCCTGGGAGAGAAGTCAAGGATGACCCAAAGTCTTGAGACCCTGCACCCCTACGGAAAACCCAGAAGGAGCTTCTGGCTCCTGGCTCCTGGCTTTGAATCAGCCCAGCTGTAGCCTTTGCAGCTATTTGGGATGTAAACCAGCAGATGGGAAATATTTCTCTGTCTCTCCTTTCTTTCTCTGTAAATATGCTTTTCAAATAAAAGAATCTTTTTTAAAAGAAAGAAAGTTCTTCCTTCATCCATCAATGAGTTAAGGAAACAATCAAGGTCATCCTTTCTATGGAAAATTAGCCTTGCAAACATGTGAGTCACTGCAGACTGTTGTGCTGCTTTTGTTCACAGCAGAAGGGGGAAGGATACACAGGTATGTGTGGGACAGACAAGCATAAAGGATGGACTTGCTCTAGAATAATCTGCTATGGTCTACAAGAGATAATGCTAATCCATGCATGAGGTTGCATGCTCCCCACCCCTAACCTAAGCACCTCTCACCATGTTGCATTAAGGAGTAACAATTCCAGTGCTTGAAGTTTGGGGACACTCAAGCCATGGTATCAGCAAGATGGGGGACTGGAGCTGGAATGGTGCTTGGAGGTGACCAGATCCAAAGATCCACAGACTGACGATGCTTTCTGGCCAGATCCAGCCCTTTGCCTCTTTCCCTATGGTCTGTGAGCTAAGATTGGTTTTCATATTCTGAAGTGATTAAAGGGTGGAGAAGGTTTCACAACATGTGAACCTTATAAGAAATTTAAATATCAGTGTTCATAATTCATTTCATTGGAACACAGCCAGCTGCTTGCTACTCAGAACCCTGACAGATGTAGGTAAATATGGATGGCAGAAACAACACGTGCCCACTACGTATCAGGTGTTCCTCTCCACTGCCTGTCCTCCCTTGCCTGTGCATTTGGGCCATGTGACCACTCCTAAACCATAGACTGCGAACACCAGTGACAAGTACTAACAGTGGGTCAAATACAACTCCCCCTGTGGTCACTGTGGAAGCCACATTTTGAGACCCTGGATCCCTGAGTCAGTGGATAGCTAAAGGAGCAGCCAACTCAGGTCCAATAGTGCAAAAGAGATAAGACACAACAGTGCCTAAAGGAGCCTGGGTCCACAGGTGCTGTGGTACTGCCAGGCAAGCTGGGAAATCTAAAATTGAAGCATAGTTGGTAAGGCCCTTCTTGCTGAACCATTTAGGGCAGAAGGCATCATGTGGTAAGGGAACACATGTGCATGCATGTAGCAGCAAAGGTATGGAGAAGAACCATGCCACCTGAAGACCAACCCAACTCCCAGGGTGACAAAGGAAACTACCAGTGAGCATAGAGACCTTCAGATCTAATCACCCATGAAAGGACCCAGCACCACTTCCACACGTGTTCTAGAGGGGACATTTGGTCCATCACACTGAGTCACCAGATGGGAAACAGAGCAGCCAACCCACATCAGATGGTTCCTGGAGAAGAGGCACCAAAGGGGTGGAGCTGGTATCAGAGAGGTCAGAGGTTTACAAGTGACTGTGGAAAAGCCAGGGCTGTCCTAAATGTGACATCAAGTGTGAGGCTTGCAGAAAACACCAGCTGGTCTAAAGCTACACGGACAGAACCCTGAAGCCACAATGGACTGGTGGGGGTTGGGGTGGGAGAAGAGTTTCATGATTTTATTCCAAGTGTGATGAAAAGCCATGGAAGGGTTTTAACAGAAACAGACATGGCCAAAGGCAGGTTGCCTGCCAGGCAGCTTACCGACACAGAGAGCTTAAAGGGAGTCTCCCCAGGCAGACAGCCAGCCCTCCGTGGCTGTCTCACACTCCCCTGCTTTAAAGGGGGTGTTAGCTAACAGCTGACCCCCTTCATGTACATTCCCAACAACGACAAACACAACTGTGTACTGGAACTTCTTGGAGACTGCCCTGAACATCCTTACTTCTCAGTAACCTCACCCTGCTGCTGAACCCCAGTGAGCCCTAGCACGCCCTCCATTCCTCAAAAGCTCCTTACAGACCTTTCTTGTCCTCCGTGGTCATGCTCTGAGCCCACCACCCTGGAACCTTGTCCTCTACATGTATCTTGAGCAGATCTAGTTTGAGAAAGCAACTGCGGAATGAGACTGGCGCCAGCATCTCTGTGCCCTCAGGCCAGTGCATAATATGTATGGATTCACAGAATCGCCTCAGTTTTCATCACCCTCTTCATATGTCCCCCTGGAGAGAGCACGGGAGACATCCAAATCTCTGCACCCAGTTCCCTCCGCCTGCCCCGGCCCACGTCCCCAACACAACTTTCAGCACCATGAGCCGACACAGCAGGAATGTATTTACGAGCTCATTAACTCTGTGAATCATGTCCAGCTTGTGCTGGGACTACACAAGGGCCTGAAGAGAGGTCCTTCAAGCAGCTGTGCCCATGAGGCCCAGGTTAGGGGACAAGCCAGGACCAGCAGGCCCCACCACTCCAAGAGCCAAGAGGGCAGATGGGAGCCGAGGATGATGGGAGGTGGGGGCGGCTCATGCCAGCCCTGGAGTTTGTTCTGGCTCCAGTAACTCCAGGGCTTTTCCAAAACTCTGGCTTAATTCCAACACAGAGGCCTCAAAAGGAAAACTTGGCTGGCAGTCTGTTCTTGGTCTCTAAGTCCTAAAGCATACCAGGGAACATAAGTGGGCAGAGAAATAGTGATCAATATCTTTTTGACTCCTTTGTCTCCAAGAGGGGCCACGTGTCCCCCTCACTCCCCAACCCCGTCCCCACACAGACTTGGTCCCTTAGGCATCATGTGGGATGATCTTACACAACAGTGGTGTCCAAATGCAGGCAATGGTCATGAATTAATTCAGACTTCTCTGACAGCCATGGTTGCGTGGAAGTTTAACTACCATATATTGGAGTCCAAAGGGTTCAAGACTGAGAAGAGACTAACCATAGGTTGACTTGCAGTAAGTGGTGTCGCCCAGGGTTTAAACCCAAATTCATAGCCGTAAGCCTACTGTTTAACCCAAATCTCAAGATGGAAGTGCCCACGCATCCACAAGGATAACCTCAGAGGATGCCAGGTAAGATCTTAAGCTTGGGAAGTGGAATCCATGAGAAACCTGCACTTCCAAGTGCCTTTGGTATTTCTGATGTAGCAGGGGATGCATGACCCTGCTCCCTTCAAAACACACACACACACACACACACACACACACACACACACACACACACAAGGGTTAAGCCCACCTTCTGATTTGACTTTGACCTAAACCCTCTCAGAACAACCCTCTCTACCCCTACAAAACCAATCATCCAAGCCCACACATCTGGAAGCCTACACCACCAGGTCAACACATACAACTTCCTGTTCAATAGCAACACTTGGATATCCCAAAGGGTTCCCCAGTGAAACTGGGCTCTTGCATCTAGACCAACATCAGTCCTCATCAAGTCACCCAAGCCAAATCTTTCCTCCTTTCCCTGTTGGACTTCCATAGCCAGCCATACCCCTCCCCCCCGCCCCCTGCCCCCTGCTCTCTGGAGCTCCAGTCCTACGTCTCTCTAACCAGTGAATCCCATAGTTCCTGGAGGGGATGTGGGATTCCTAAGCACTTATCTGCCATGGTCTCTCTCAATTGAGAAGATCATCCCCAAGCAATCCCTGCTAACATTTCCAACATCACCTCTCACATTATAATAAGGACTGCCCAAAGCAGGCAGGAATTTGCCATAACCTGTAGCACCTTTTCCCTCTCCCAAGGGCCTGACTCAACTCTGTCTGGGCTGGATTTTCAACCAATGTGCTGATAAAGTGCTTGTGTTATTAGCATCTTAATCTGTCAATCTCCCCTCTAAGATGGGGAACACTGTGAAGCCTGGAGCATACCTCCCCATATATCTTCAAGCTCCAGGTCATTGTGAACCAAGATGAGTACATAATTGACTGATAAACACTGAACAGAACTAGGAGCCACCCAAGATGCTGTGAAGGTCATGGCCAAGAGTGTTCGATCCATAATAATAGGATTACAGTGATGTTTTTATAAAACATGTTATCACTTACTATGAAGCAGACACTCTATAGACTTTATTATCTCGTTCAGTCCCCACCAGAAACTCAAGACACAGTACCGTTACTGTTCTAATTTATAGATTGCACAGCCAAAGCATGGTGACATCAAGATTCAAGGCTCAGTGGTCCACACCCTGAACCAGCAGCCCCCTACAGCTCCAACACAACATGGTGAGGCCAGGTGACAAGGGACCTCTGCCTCCTTAATCAGGTAGTCACTAAGTGTACCTTACTCTTCAAATACTTCGAGAATGTACCTGGCTAATCCGGTAAGCAATCTTTTCTGTGGGATTTATCAGGAAAAAAAAAGACATGGGCTATTTCCCAAACCCAGTGGCTCACAGCACACCTCACCGACCTCCCCACCAAGGCATCATCCAGGAGTGGCAAACCCTGGAACACACTCCAGTCAGCAATGACTCTTGGATGCCCTCACTCTGGCGGCCTGGCTGTTGCCCTTGTCTGCCATGAGATAAACCAGACCCCTGTCTGGGAACGTCTTCCCTGCTGAAGAAAACTCAAATCCATTTCCACGACCTGGAACAACACAGCCTAGACCAAGACCCCTCCAGAGCCTGCTGGGACTCCTCACAGGGACATGCCAGAGGAGACTCTAACTTGTTTCATGTTAGCACACAGCCTCTGTCAGGGACCCCCCCTCCCCAACCTCCACTTGGAGGGTCATCCCCAGAAAGCATGTGAATCATCTCATGACTCTTGGCTCACTCAATTTCCCTTCCTTGTGAGAAATGTGCTGTTTTTGCATAAGCCAGCCATGACTTATGACTTTGACTTCCTGTAGCTAAGGTCAAGTCCTCCTGACATTTCTAACTGTTTCTGGCCATTACAGGGGATACCTCTCCCCCTAGGGAGGTCAGGGAGGGGTCACATTTCCATCTCTCCCCAAGTTTAATTCTGACACAAACCACCCCAAGCACCCTAATTTGGCCACTGCCCCCTGAGTTTATTCCCTACACTGATGAGGGATGTAAGGGTCCTGCCGTCCAATCCACCAGTGACCAGCAAATGTACCACAGTGACGTCAAGTCCAGCCTGGAGCTTGGCAGCCACAGTGTCCCCCTTCTCCATGGAACATCCAGGCCCTGGGGAACAGGGCCCTGAAGATCTCTCCTGGTGGCTGTGTGATCTGTTTCAAATGGGAGCTGGGCTGATTGGCCAATCCAGGGCAACTAGCTGCTCAGAAGTTGGTCCAGGAAGCCTGCCAATATGGATGGAATTGTGCCAGATTCTGCCAATCCTTCTCCTACAAATCTGTTCCTGTTGTCTGAGCCATGCTGCATGGCACCCCAGGACCAAAGGCAGAGTCATACCTGGGAATTCCAACTCAACTCCCAATTCAAGGGGAGGATGCTACTTCCTGGAGCCCTGGCTGCTACAGGCTACTCACTCCCATGTGCCCCACACCACAAGCTCTCCAGGATCCGTGGCCCTCCATTCTTCAGCAGGATCCACTACCATCATATGTGAAATCACCAAGTTATTTGTGTCTTATGTCGCCTGGCATCACAAGTTTTATCTACGTCACCCAGCAGTCTTCTGGTCCCTCCTCTAAATCGTGGAGGATTTCAGCACCAGATTCACAGCCTCTATCCCCACCTCACCGTGGTGACCTCAGTTGCTCAGATGTGTCATGCTGTGGTACTCAGGCTGGGCCTGGCCAAATCAAGGAGCCTGGGAATCCACTCAAGATTCCCATGTTGCGGGGAGGAATGCAGGGGACCAAACACTTAAGTCATCTCCCAGGGTGTACATGAGCAGGAAACAGAAGTAGGAAGTGGAGGAGTTGGGACTCAAACCCAGGTATTTAGATGGGAAATGCAGTACTCCAAGCAGAAGCTTAACTCACTCCATCACAAGTCATTCCCCCTTGCTTTGTTATTGTTGCATGGGGGCCTGTGGAGGTAGGATACCCGCCTTGTCAGGTTTCAGAAGGTCTAAAAGTGGATACAGCAAAAATTTTCTTCCTCAGCTTCTGATGCAATCTCCCTCCCTACTGGTAACCAATGTGATTGTTTTCCAGTATATTCCTCCATGAGCATTTTTAGGCGTAAACATACATACAACTACACATCCAGCCACAGATTCTCCCAAGCACACTGATTTGTCTTTTCACAAGCCTGGTAGCTTTCTGAACATCCTGTTTTCCTCACTGCAACAAGAGGGTGCTTCAAAGAGATCGTGGAAAGTAGAATTTAAAAACAAGCTTAACTTACTGTAAAAATATATGTATATATTTGAAAGCCAATATATAGCTCCTTTATAATACAGACTTCCATGGACTTTCCAAAGATTTCTGGTACACCTTGTAAAACTTCACATACCAGAGCATCACAGGCACCTTACTCCTCCCTTCAAGCTGCTGGCTGGTTTTTAGTCACTCCCTTTTGATGCCTACTTGAGTTGCTTTCAGGGTTTTGCTAGTGCTATGCAGTTAATCCCATACAAGGTCAGTTTTTCACGTGTGGGAAGCTTTCCATAGACTAAATGTTCAGAAATGGAACTGTTGGGTCAAAAATCACTCAAGGTGTCAGGAGATTGTGCCAAATCTCCATCCATGGAGCTGTACCATTTCTACTTGCCATCAGCAATGCATGAGCATCTGTTTTTGCATTTAGTGTGTTATCCAAAATTTTGATCTGGGCGAAACTAAAAGATGGAAATGATGTCTCAATGAAAAGTGACTTGTGTTTCTCTTAGGGGGCACAAGAGAAATTTCTCCCTAAGGTTCAGCCTCCACATCATGTCCATCTTTCTTTGGCATTGGTGATCTGTCTCCATATCGATTTGCAGCAATTCTTTATGGATATTAGGGAAATATACCTAGTTAGGAATCAGATTGGTAAATACATAGCAAGCCTGTCCTTTGACTTTTGTCAGTTGGGTTTTGCCACGAAGAAGCTTTCCATGTGTATGACAGCTGAAGTGATCTGTCTTTTCTTTTATGGTTTCTGGGTTAAGTGTCATACTTAGAAAGTTCTTGCTGTTCTGAGTATTTAAAAATTCTCCCATGTTTCCAGTACATTTATGGCTTCTTCTTTGTTCCATTTGCATATATATGTTTCATACAGAGTGAATTCCAGTAGGAAGTGTGAGATATGGGGACAACTGCTGAAGATAATTCTCCAGTGGCCCCAGCCTCTTTGATTGAATACCACATTTTCACCATTAGTTTGAAATTTATTATGTGTGTGATTTCTGGAATTTTCATTTTGTTCTGAATTTTCCAATATCATACTGTTTTATATACTACATCCTTTCATCTGAATGGGTCAATCAAGCCATCTCCCATTCCCATACCGTCACTGTGTTGTTTTTGTTTTTGTTTTTTTTTTTTTTCAAAAAATTTCTGGCTATTCTTACTGCCAGAACCTATGAGTCTGATTAGGATTTATTTTTGTTTTAATAAAGTAGAAAAGCAGAGAAGAGAAACAGACAGAAAGAGCTTCCATGCAATGGTTGGTTCACTCTTCAAGTGCTGGGTCAAGATCAGAACCACAACACAGGAGTGCAATCCAGCTCTCCCATGTGACTACCAAAGACTCAACTGCTTGGACCATCTGCTCTGCATCCCAGGGCCTGCACTGGTGGAAAGTTGAAGTCAGGAATCAGAGTTAGAAATAAAACTCAGGCTCTTCCAGGGTGAAACACATGCATCTCAACCACTAAGCTAGATGCCTACCTCCTGACTTGATACTTTGGCTTGCAGCCTAGTAAGTTAGCCTATCCTAATTTCTGGGTGCTGTCAGAAGGAACAAGACTTCTGGGTTAAAGACAGAAAACTTTATTGTTTACTACCAGAGCACCAGCATTTGTGAAGTGTGCATAAGCCCCACCCGCCACAGGGTAACATGCCAAAGTCTAGGGACACCTATGCAATGAGTAGATATGTAACAAGGACTCTGAGTATAGGGAACCCAGATGTTTCATAATAGGCAGGAAGCCCACCAAGTGTGTGCCCCAGAGGATACACTACCCTTATCAGATAGGAAGCAAGTTTGCCCTGTGCTGGGTCTTGCACCTGCTCTCTGCTAGCACCTCCTCTTCTGTTGCAGGAGGAAGCAGTCCATGTTCCAAGCATGCTCACCACACTAATGTCCTTGCAAAGACAGTCTGGACCAAGGCCACTGCTGCCACTCCTGCAGAATCATTAGAGACCATGGAGAACTGTCTCCCCACACCTGTTGTTCTTTCATATAAACATCAGAATCTGTCTAAACAACAGCAAAGCCTTCATTTTCATGGAAATCTGATTAAATTCTGAACTATCTAAGGAAGAATGGACAATTTTATGATGTTCATTTTCCCACCCAAGAACATGATTCAAATGCTTCTTTGTCCCTTGGAAGCATTTTGATGCTTTTTCCACTTAGATTTTGCGCGTTTTTTCTTATGTTTATTCCTAGCAGATTTTTAAATATATATCCTTTTTTGTTGCAGCTATAAATGCTTTCTATTCCCATTTTATCCTCTAACATGTTGTCATTAATTCCTGCTCCTTAAATGAATGGTTTCTCTCCAGGGTCCTCCCCTTGCTTTCTTCTCTTCTTACTCCAAGATTTCCCAGGATTGATCTCACTCCCTCCCCAAACTTCAGTGAGCATCTGTCAGCGATGCCTCTCACAGTCATCTCCCATCCTGAGCCTCTCAGGAGCTCCTGACACATGTGTCAGGCATGTGCCATGAGTGCCTCACGGTGAGCCATCTTAGAAACAAAATGTCTCCTCTTTCCCAACCCAGCTCCTCCCGAACCTTGGTCTCAGTCCATAGTATTTCTTTTCACCCAAGTGCCCCCTCAGTGACAGAGCTTCCCCAACTAGCCACCTTCCTCTCTTCAGCCACACACGGAAGGTCTGCCAGCATCAGGCCAAGGAGCACAAGCATGCATGGTCAAGCTTTGAGGGATACTTTCAGAGGCAAGGGTACTACTATTGTCCTTGGCTTGCAGAGAGAGGGGAAATGAGGCACAGAGAACATTGCTTGCTCAAGGTGACGGAGATCTGAGCTCGTTGTACACCACTTTGGAAGCTAGCTTTGTACCTGCTGGGAGCCGAGGACCTGCCAGGCTTCCAGCAGGAGGACAATGAGCAGAACAGATACTGACTGGCTATCAGGTGAGACGGCAGTTCTCTTAGGCAACCAGACATGCCTGACATGGATGAGCAGATTGAGGCTGGAAGCTTCATGACTGGTTGGGGGAGGAGGGGTGTAGCTAACCCCCATATAGCCTCCTGTCCCCTGGGGCTGCGACTGGATGATTTAGCCAGAGCTTGGCATCATACAGATACCCTGGAACCAATCACTCTCTCTCTCTCTCCCAGAACCAGGCAATCCTGGCACACATTGGAGGCAGGACACAGCCACATTAGAGAGGGAAGACAGACAGGACAGCTATACAGACAGGAAGTCGATTCAGAGAACCCCAAGTGCACATTAGCCCTGCACTGGCCCTTCTGAATCTGCCTCTCCAGGAATTCAGACCACACCCCAAGCCAGGTGGGTGCAAACCTGTCCAGCAGTTTCCTTCCAGGCAGTGAGACCAGAACTCCCCAGCCTGTAAGAGAGGAAGCAATGGTGTTGATGTCCCAGAGCCATCAGCAGCTTTGCGCCAACATGGGCCCTGCACCAAGAAGGCCCTGTACAGGGGGCAGCCGATTTCCATATGGTCAGCTGTCCACATCCAGGGTACCGGCAGCCAAGAGATGCCAGCTCCTCCCATTTCAACTCCAAAGGCCAGCTGACAGGGGCTCCCCAGGGAGTGCCCACTTCACCCCGGAGCTGCAGTGCACCTGTTCCTGAAGGAGATGGGTGTTAGGAGAATGGGAAGGGGCAGATGGATGGGGTGGAGAAACTTCAGTCTAAAGAAGCCTCTGGCACTCCTGCCCAATCCATTTTGGGGCAGGAGGCAGGGAGGGAGGACTATGTATAACATTGCCTGGCCTTCTGATCTAGCCGAAGAAGTCAGAACTTGGGATCTTGATGTGAAATCTCCACATCTGTGATGGTAGCTTCTTAAATACAAGTAATTTATGAATAGTGTCTGCACAGGGCACCACAGAGGAGAGGGGCTAGGCTAGGTCGTGGCCGGGGTCAGAATTGGAGGACTGTACCTGCTTGATCTGTGTGTGTACAGGCCACATCCACAGGCGTTCCTACCTTGAGCGTGTGAGCAGCGCAGGACTTCAGGAATACACACTGAGCTGTGCCTGTGGTGGGTAGTGAGCATCTGTGACCACGCACTCAACAAGCACAGGTGTAAAATGCATGTCAGCACGTGAGACCTTGCACCTGCGCACTCATGCACATGTATGCAGGTTCCAATGTAGAGCCCGGGGGTTTACACCCAATCGGCTGTTTTCTGGTGACTGCCGCTGACAAGGAGCTGCGTCCACTTGGGCGGGCAGCCGTGGGAATAGCGCGTGCGCACTAACGGGGCAAGGCAGGCCAGAGGCGGTGGCCTTGGCCGAATCAGAAACCCGGACAGTCATCGATCCTCCCCACCCCGAGCCCCCCACGCCGGCTCCTGATCCGAGGGAGGAGGGGAGAGGGGGCGGCGCAGCAGCTGCGCCCGGAGCGCAGCGAGCGGGGAGGGGGGGAGGAGCAAGGCGCGCAGCCGCGACCATTAGTCACCAGATGTCACCTTCTGCTGCCAAGGCGGCGCCAGACGCAGACAATGGCCACGCGGGCCGAGGGCGGGTCGGGCCGACCCCAAAGTGCGCCTCTGCTGACACCTACAGCCCTGCGTCCGCACTTAGCTGGAGAGACGCCCAGGCTCGGCCCTAATCAGTCCTGCATTCTATGCAGCTCTGGGTTAACTGTCACAGGCTTCATTTGTGGCAATGTTACCTCCGCCCCCTCCTGCCCGCCTGCCTCCCGGGCCCTCCTCTTCCAGGGCCCTCTAGGTTCTCCCAGGCTTAGATGCCTGAAACGGGGTGGGGCTATCTGAAGTCCCCAAGGAAGGTCTGTGTGTGGCACAATGGCTGACCCTCAGAGATAGTCCTGAGATGGCCCTAGTGTCTTCCACTCTGCAGGGGGATGGCTCATACTAGATGTGGAAGTTCTTTGCCACCCACACATAGGCTCAGCTTCAAGTCCTTGTATGTCAAAAACCTGACTTGCTGTGTGACCCCCAGAGTCAGTCCTCACTCCCCCAGGGCTTGGGTAGCTTATCCTGGGGATGAAGGCATTGAGCCTGCCAGTGGCAGGAAGGTGCAGACACAGCTCCTCCACTCCTCCAGAGGCCACCCCACACACATCTTCCCATCAGCCCAGGAGTGGCTGTAAAGGTCCCCAGACGCCCTGCAACGCAGCATGCCCAGGAAGCTTGGGATTGTGCATTCCCCAGAGGACTGCAGCGTCAAGAACCCAGGGCGAGCCAGTTCTGCTTCCCAGCAGTGGTGTCCTTCTTAAAGCAGCCTGTATACCCCTTACTCCACGTTGGGCACCTGCCCAGGCTCCACTTGCTCCCCAGCCCCCCAGACCTCCCTGGGGAGACCCTCCTGACCTCAGAGAGAGCAAGCTCTCCCTGTAACCTTTCTACAAGCTCTCCCTGCTTTCTGGTTTTGTTTTGTGCTTGTTTGTTTATTGTTCTTTTTTTTCTTTTCAATTTTTTTTTTAATATTCTGATTCTAAAAGGAATGCATATTGCTTTAAATATTTTGGATAAATTAAAAGGCATGTTTTTAAAATGACCCTTAATGACACATCACTGAAAATAGTCTTAATGCGTTTCATAAGTTTTCCAGACTTTCAGCTAGGTGTGGAATTCATGATTTATGGCATCATCTATTTCTCACAAGCACGAGAGCCCTTGGTTTTCTCTTTCTGTAAAACAGCTTGAAATTTCCTTTCTCCTACATCACTGGTTTTGATTTCCATGCCCAGGTAGGAGTCTACCTTAAGAAGAGACAAAGCATGTAGTAACCAATCAGCAATCACCGAGGCAGCTCTGGTACTTTGCCTGGCAGCAGGTACCTGGCAACGGGTCAAGAGCATTTCCAAGTCCCAGGAGTGCTCTTGTGCCTGTCAGGGAGTGGGAAAAATCAGCCCAGGGCTGGGGTGTGAGAACTGTCACCACTTCCTCCCCAAAGGTCTCAGGGGGTCCTCATCAGCACAGGTGGGTTGTTACCCATTGGACAAGGCTGGTCAGCCAGAAACAACTTTTCTGATGCAGAGGGACTGAGAAACCCAGGTCTCTGGACTTGGGACCCAGAGGCCATTCTGGGATACCACCTGCACCCAATGTGCCTCACTCCATTGCTGTGGGTTGAAAGTAACTCACAAAAGTTTACATGTTAGATAGGGGTTTTTTTAAGATTTATTTATTTTTATTGCAAAATCAGATATGCAAAGAGAAGGAGAGACAGAGAGAAAGATCCTCCATCCAATGATTCACCCCCTGAAGTGACCACAACAGCCGATGCTGCGCTGATCCAAAGCCAGAAGCCAGGAGCTCTTCCGGGTCTCCCACATGGGTGCAGGGCCCCAAGGCTTTGGGGCGTCCTTAACTGCTTTCCCAGGCCATAAGTAGGGAGCTGATTGGGAAGCAGGGCTGCCAGGACCATATGGGATCCTGGCACACTCAAGGCAAGGACCCTAGCCGCTAGGTCACTGCGCCAGGCCTATTAGATAGGTTTTTAAAGTTATTTTTTATTTGAAAGACAGAAAGACAAACAGTATCCACAAGCTGGTTTGCTCTCCAAATGCCCACAATAGACATGGATGGGGCCAAGCCAAAGCCAGGAGCCTGGAACTCAGTCTGAGTCTCCACAATGGGTGGAAGGGGCCCACATACTTGAGCCATCACTTATTGCCTCCCAGGGCATGCATTAGTAGGAAACTAGATCAGAAGTGGAGTACCCAGGACTCAAACTGGGTACCTGAGGAAAGGTTTTGGAAAAACTCTCTGGGAGTTCCTGCTGTGATGCAGTAGAGTGGACAGATTTACTCCCCTGCAAATAGCACCTGTTGATTCTGGATATAATGCAGGAAACAACTACTGGGAGATTCTGAAAAAAGGCATCAGGCAGGCACTGGAGAAATATCGAAACTTGGAAGTAAAAATGGGCATGAGATAAGCTTACTACTTCTATGGCTTTCTCTAGAAGGTAGGGCAGCAACAGTCCAACAGGAAGCACCATTTTTCAAGCAGGAAGCAGCAGAGCACACAGGGAGCCACTGGAAAGGTGGAGGGGATGTCCTGGGAAGGAAAGTTCCAGAAAAGGCCCAAGATCTGTTAATAAATTTTGCCCCAGCCATTAGCTGACTCTAGAACTACATGTGTGCAAAGGACTCAAGATAGCGTGAAGCACGGAGCTGCGAGTTGGGCCCGCCTGGTTGTAGGTGAAACAGTTTGTAGCCTGAATCAAACTGAGTGAACCATCTTCTAAAGTATTGGTGCTCTTTGGTAGAAGATAGCCGTTTCCAGAATCAGCAACACAACCTCTCAATGCCTGGAACAGAACCCCACATAAAGAATCGGGAAAATATAATTCGATAAGGCAAAGAAACGGTTCATAGAATCCAATGCTTAGATGACCCAAAAACTGGAATTATCAGACAGCTATGACAGTGAGCAAAAAAGTAAAAGGAAATACCTTCTCCTGGCGGGCATTTGGTGTAGTGCTGATAACACCACTTAGAACATGTGTACCACAAAGGAGAGTGCCTGGGTTCAAGTCCCGGCTCCACTCCCTGCTCCAGCTTCCTGCTAATGCACCCACCATGGGAGGCAGTGCTGATGGCTCAGCATGTATGTGCCTGCCCCCTTGGGTTCTTACCTCCAGGATGTGACCATAGCCCAGCTGCTACCTTTGTGGACAGCTAGGAAGCAAATAAACTGATGGGCACTTTCTCCCTTCATCTCTCTCTCTGCCTCTTGAATTGGTAAATAGGAATTTTTTTAAGTCGAGATTTTTACCACCAGAAAGAACTGCACTGTAATTCTTCAGAACAAAGGGAAGTAATAGCCAAGAGACAGGTGGATCTTTGGGACAGAGGAGGGAATGTCAGGAAGTGGTCTGTATCTGGGGGAACACGTGGCATGGTAGGAGTCTTCCCCTCCCTGTTTTCTTCACATACTAAAGCACAAATGGTGACCCTGCCCTGTGGGATTGATCGTGTCTGGAGATGAAACCCAGGGCAGTCCTGGCACCTGGGAAAAGAGGGAAACCAGTGTGCCCAAAAAGCTCCTATTCTGAGGAAGCAACAGAGCATTAGCCCTAAATTGACTATGAAAGATGAAGGCTGAACACTGTAATTTCTAGAAGAAAGCAAAACACTCTAAACATGCAAAGTGGCACAGTTGCCCCCAGTGTCTACAGGAAACTGGTTCCAGAACACCCTCCCTACTCCGCAGATTCAAAACTCCACGGTGCTTGGGTGATGCGCTGTTAGCATGTAACCTACGCACAGGCTCTTGCCTAACTTATAGCCTTTCCAGAGCACGTGTAATTCCTGGTAAGATGATTATCACAGTGTACATGTGTTAGAAAGCACAGACAAGGAAAGAAAGTCTGTCTGTGTCCAGCACAGAGGCAATTTTGTTTTTCTGAATATTTTATACCAGCGATGGTTGAATCTGCAGGTCCAGATTCTACAGAGAGCCCACTGTGTAGCCACAGGGACAAGTATGTGCATTAAAACATAATTGCAAACCAACGCCCCTGGCTGAGATGGGGAGCAACAGGTGTCATTGACATCATCCAGGTGGCCACGTTGCCTCAGATGAGGTCAGAAACAGCAGATGCTGTGAGAAGTGGTCAGATCCTGGATGGATTCTGAAAGCAGTGTCAAAAGCATTCACTAACAGACCAGATGTGTGGTGTGCCAGGAGGGCCAAGCAACTCTCTCCTGAGACTACAAGAAAGGCTCTTCTCCTCCTCCTTTCCCCTCCCCACTTCTCTGGACTATGTGGCACCTACAGCTGCTCCTATCCACTCCCCCCAGACACACACACATACACACCACCCCTGCATTGGGAAAACTGAGCCAGGCTGGAGGTTAGGTGAGGTGGGAAGGGAAGACAGAGCCACCTACTGCCCAGCAGAGCCTTCAAGAAAGAGTCCTTGTGTGGTTCGGTAAGGTGTCTTCGCTCACCTCCCCACTCCCTGAGACCCCATCATGGCCCCTGCAAGCATCTTCTAGCTCCCAGAGTCCCATTTCCAGGAGTGGCTGTGCACTGAGAAGCAATTGAGAAATGTCTGTGAAAGTTTCACAGCAATGGCAATGAGTTAAAGCTGCAGATGGGGTGTAGGGGCAGAGATAGCCCTGCTTCTCATTCACAGTCGCAAGTAAGGTCACAAGGTTACGGAGAGAGGTGTTTACCATAAGGACAATGACTTCTGTCTGGATAAGCTGATACCTGGGAGCAGGATTCCAAAGTCACCCAGCTGATGGGCAGCCATCACTGGAGCCTCAGTCTCCAAGGACAATTGGTTGAAAGAGACTGCGAGACTGGGTCCCAGAGCCAGATGCTAATCTTTCTTCTAGGCAAGGCATACTTGTCACCACATGGCCTGGCTCACACCTGCTCAGGCCACTCATGGTTGTGCGAGACAGACACACAGAGCAAATAGCTTCTCTAGGCTGGAGCTTTACATCCCAGCTACTTCACAAACATCTAAGGACACTTTATGGATACTGCGCACCAATCTAAATGATTTATTCCAAATTATTGAGACCCTCACAGCAAACTGAGAGAGGTCTTCAAGAACCTTCCATCCAGCCTCCTGGAAACAAGTGATTTGGTCCCTGCCACCCATTGCAGGGGACCCAGAAGAAGCACCTGCTTCCTGGCTTCGGCTTGGTCCATCCACAGCTGTTGTGGGCATTTGGGGATCAGCAAATAGAAGACTGAAAAACTGTCTTTCTCTCAAATAAGTAAATAAATATTTTGCAAAGTTCACACAGAATGCATTTTATGAAAAAAAAAATCCTTGTATGGATTTCAAAAGATGCTTGCAGCAAAGGATGCTTATCTTGTAATTCCCTTTCTCCACACCCATTCTGAAGCGGCCTCCCATTGTCCTCATGTCATAAAGGAAGAAGGAGAGCTCCATGTGATTGTGAAGCCTGAACTTTCCTGAGGCTATAGGGAAGGTTCTTCTCCTCCTTTCTCCTCCCCACTGGCCCTGCCAGCCTCGGGCATGTGGGTCTCCCTGACTCTGCCCCCTCCCAGCTTCAGGAATGGCTGGGATGCTGGCAATGAACCCATTATGAGGCCTGGACTCGAAGGTGTGAATCCTCAGCCGTCCACTGGGGCTAAGCTCCCAAGGCCACTTTGGCTTGTCTGTGTTTGAATGAATTCTAGACTAGGTTCGGGTTGCTATAAGAAAGACAGAAGAGTTAAGTATAGGCAGCCAGGCTCTGGGGCTGGTACCACGGTGTAGCAAGTTAATCCTCCACCTGTGACACTGGCATCCCTTATGGGTGCTGGTTCTAGTCCTGACTGCTCTGCTTCTGATCCAGCTCCCTGCTTAGGGTCTGGGAAAGCAACAGAAGACGGCCCAAGTCCTTGTGCCCTGAACCCAAGTGGGAAATCCAGAAAAAGCTCTTGCCTGCTGGCTTCAGACCGGCCCAGTTCTAGCCACTGCATCCATTTGGAGAGTGACCAGTAGATGGAAGATCTTTGTTTCTGTCATTCCTCTCTATAATTCTGCCTTTCAAATAAAAATAAATAATTTTTTAAAAAAGAGAATTCAAGCTGCACTTTATAACCTCACCTAAGGGATTCTCCAAGTTCCTTGAAAGGCCCCCACTCCTGGCCTGACTCAGCCCCTTCCATACTCCTCTGCTCCACTCTGAACTGTTCCCTGCATGGCCCATACAGCTCTCAGCAGCTACCTGGTCATTGCGGTTTTCCCTTTCCTGTGTTGCCATTAAAAGTCATGCTTGAGGACAAGCAAATCCCACGGCCTGAAGCCACTGTCTGCCCCAGCCCCGCATTCTTCTGTGACCTCCCCCTTCCGCAGCCCCTGCACACACAGGAGCCTTTGTCCCAGTACCCCCTCCCCTTGCCACCCCTTCAGCCCTTACTCAGGGACCCCAGAACAGGAGTAGCTGGCAGAACACAAAGATCTTCTGCCAGGGCAGTCCCTGGGGAGAGTTACTGCGGACATAATCTTATTAGACCAAGTCACGAGAGGGGATGACAGCAGTGAGGGGAACATGGAGAATTAAAGGAGTCTGAATTAAAGGATGCTGAAGCCAGAAGTGGCAACTTAGCAGAGAAGAGGGGATGGAGCATCCTGGGTTCCAGCCCCCTACACCTGCCCACAGAGGGGAACCAGGCTAGCCCACCTGCTGCCCGAGCTCACACAGGATTCCATGAGGAAGCATGGAGGAAAAACAGGTGTTGAGCATGGCTCTGTCCATGCTTTCCACAGGGTACTTCCTCTTGTCCTTTCTCCACACACAGCCCCCACTGCACCCTGGGGACAGGAGAGTCCCCGCTCCACACAGCAGCCAGCAGCTGCTCTGTCGGCCTGAGAGACACACCGCCCCCAGGGAGACTCCTAATTTAATCAGTCTCACAAATCAGCTCGATGGGTTTAATTGATCTTTTTCACTCCTAATATTGTCGCTGTCACTTTCTGTATTGTGCCTCCCCCAGCCACACCATGCATGCATCACCATGCTCAGCTGGCTAGAGGGAAAAGAAACACTGAGATGAACAAGCACCAAGTATACAGTAGAGGAAAAGCAGCAGGAGGGAGCTGTGGGCAGGAAAGTGAGAAGGGCAGGGTCAGACCCCAGCAGGGCTGACACCCAGAGTGTCCTGATGGCTCTTGTGGGAGGGCAGAGCAGATGGGCATCTAATGAACCACCTGCTGGGAACCTCAGGGGTGTCACTCTAAGCACCCATTGCCTCATCTGCAAGGATCACAGCAATAACCCGCCCTCCAAAGAGTATGTATTGAACACCTTCCAAATGCCAGGCACAGAGTCAGGCACAGGGAATGATGGAGGCAAAATCTAGGCAAGTGAGCATATGGCTTGGTGATGGAGGTTGACCTTGCTCCAATAAGCACAGGAGTCAGTGTCAAAAGGGAGTGGTGCTGTTCTGGGGCACAGGATAAGGTAGCTCTGTGAGTTTGGAGACAGGAAAAATGCTCCAGGCTGAAGCCCAATATTAGAGTGGCCTGCAAGGACTTAAAACTGGGAACTGGGTGTGGTCAGGAGCAGGTTGGACTAGGAGCTCCTGGATCAACTTCTTACATTTTGGGTGATGATCACAGTGAAAAACTCACCTTGCAAGCTGCCCCCACATAGAACACACATCACATACACACACGTGCATGCAAGTGTACTTCAGCAACAAGGCAGAAAACAGAATATATTTATTTTGGTGCAAAAAGATTTCTAAATCCACACATTGCCTTTTCATCATCTTTGTCTCCTGAGAACTTGCTCAAGACGACCCCTCTTTCATAATTGCCTGAAATCATCAATTTAAAAGATTGATGCCCCAAAGCTGATATGACCACAGTAAGTGAAACCCACCCCTAGTGGGAGTTTTGATTCTGTTTCTCTCTCAGCCCGTTTGACCTCTATGATGAAAGAAAATGCAGGGCACACACCACTGTACTGATTCCCCAGCCGCCTTGTGGATCGCAGCTGCTGGTTCAGGCCAGGTGTGCACCTGTCTGCTCTGTGGTTTGCCATCTTCACCTGCTAAGCTATGGGAATTTCCAGTTCTGTCCTCTGGAGCAATCTAACGAGACTTGCAGCTGGGAAGGTCACCCCGGCTGTTGCTGCATGGGTAGGACCGAAGGGGATGAGGGATACGGGGGGGGGGGGGAGGTTTGCGATGATTGCCAATCCAGAGCTGTTTGGATGTAGTTTTCTGTAAAGTAAATGGGGTACAGTTTGAACATCCTTATCCCAGAATCTGAGACTCTGTTAAGTATCAACATGACACCACAATGGAAAATTCAACATTTTCTATTGAGTATCAACATGATCCATTACATGAGGAATGGATCACAGTCAAAATTAACCACACTAAAAATATTGTCTAAAAAGATACCTTCAAGCTGATCAGTGTTGTGGTGTGGTCCATCAAGCCTCTATCCATGAAGCTGGTATCCCACATGGATGCCAATTGGAGTCCCAGCTTCTCCACTTCTGAGATAGCTCCCTGATAACAAGCCTAGGAAAGTAGTGGATAAGGCCCAAGTGTTTGAGCCTCTGGTACTTGTATGGGAGACTTAGGTGGAGTTCCAGGACCCTGGATTGACCTCAACCATTGCAGCCACTTGGGGAGTGAACCAGTCAATCAAAGAGCTCTTTCTCTCTCTCTCTCTCTCTCTCTCTCTCTCTCTCTCTCTCTCTCTCTCTCACACACACACACACACACACACACACACACACACACACACACACACACACACACATTTCCTAAAAGGACATCCGTGGGATGAGCTGGTCAGACTGTGAAAGTCAGCAGTGCCTGCTTTTCATTTGTCCTAGAGGCTCCCAGCCAACACATATACCAGCACCTGTGCTTGCAAAGGCTTGATGTAAACTCAATGCCCAGCAGACCTGGCCACCTCCACTGCACAAGTTGCCCCTCCTCACTGCTCACAGTCCCTAACTGTCTCACAGAAACCAGCCTTCCTGTGCTGCCCGCCAACTCCCCACCTGGGTGGCCTTGAACCAGTCTCTTAATCTCTCCTCCCCCAAGCCCCAGAGTGGTTCTACACCCAGCATCCTCCCTTCTCCTTCTTCACTGACCCCGCCATATTGGGCTAGAAAGAAACAGTTGGCCACCAGCACTCCAGTATGGGATGTCAGCATCACAGGACGCAGTTTAACCTTGCTTGCCACAATGCTGACCCTCTTTTCTTTTCCCCTTTCTGTTTAAATCCTTTTTTGAACCTCATTAGCCTTAACTCCAACTAGTTGAGTTCCAGAGTGCTTAGCCGCCACAAGCTGCACAGTGCCTGGAAGACGGGAAGGACGCTCAGTATATGTGCACTTAACAGAACTTCTCGGTGACCGAGAACAGCCCCTGCTATTGTCTGTTTTGGTTCTCCTAATAATGCTTTTTTAAAATGTCAATAATCATGTGAGCCAATTCCTTCTGATAAATCGCCTTTGATTTTTTTTTTAATGTCAGCTCAAGGTTACATACAGAGTAGGAGGTCTTAAACATACACGTTGCTCAAATAAATGCTTTTAGCCCTAGGAATGCAAGGCAAGACGAATTACACTCTTTCCAAGAGAGTGCCATTACTTGCACAGATAAGGTGATGTCACCATGTACTCCGAGCAGCGTGAGCCAGGGATGAGCAGAAGAGGCAGGCAGTGGATGACAGCAGGGCTCTGAGAGTGGCTGCGCTAAAGTCCCAGGTCTAACTCGCCTCCTCCATGCATCACCTCTGAGGGCGAAGGCCAGGGGGATTTGGCCCAGTGATGCTGGCTTCTGAGATGCCGGCAGGGAGCCAGGAGCAAAAGGACAGACTGCTTTGTAAGATAAGAACTCTGTGTACTGCTTTGAGGTCACACAAAAGGTCACACTTAAAGACCCTTCATGAGCCTGAAGTCCTCCTGTCCCCCGCTCCCCACCTCTGTCTCCCTCTCTCAGGAGGCACTAAGTACTTCCAAGAAACAAGAAGTGTAGGAAGAAGGACTGTTCAGTTCTCTTGGGGACAGGGAGTAAGAATCAATCAAGGATGGATTCCCCAAGGTGATGGCCACTGAGCAGGGATTCTGTGGCACCAACAGGAGTTCATGGGGGCAGCATTCGTGAACTAGGAACATACAGAATCACACAGGTAGGGATACCAGCCACAGCTCGGGATTGGCTGGATGCCTGGGCTTGGGAAAGTAACACTGGAAAGCTAGGAAGTGACCAGAGCAGGTAGACCTCTCGAGTTAGGACTTTTAGGACTTTCCTGCAGGAAAGAAGGAAGTGGGCAGACTGGAGGTCACTTAATAAGAAATAAGTTTCAAACACCCAGGAAACGTGTAGCCTGGAGACTGATGATTCTGGGGAAGCTAAGAGGGTGAGAAGAACCACAAAACAATTTTCCAAGGTCTGCAAAGAAATTTTTTCTTTGCACCCCAGTGCACGGGGCTGAGCATGCATGCAGAAAATTTGAAAGTGGTACATTTCTAGAAGGAGGTGACAAAGGTGTTTAAAAATAGAAGAGGGCATGTGCACTGGGCAGAGTGATTGAGACACCACTTGGGATGCCCACATCCCACATCAGAGTGCCTGGGTTAGAGTCCTAGCTTGGTTCCCAGTTCCAGATCAGTGCTCATACTCAGCTGGGGAGACAGCAGTGATGGCTCAAGAAACCAGATCCCACTCACCCAGGCAGTAGACCTATGGGTGTACTGGCTTACTGTATCACCCACAAGATGGAAGCTTCTCTCTCTTTCTCTCTCTCCACCTTTCAAATCAACTAAATAAATAAAAGAATGTGATGTACCACTGGGACTAAGTTTCCCATCATTGGCAGGATAGAAGCAGAGGATATCAAGGGCAGCCAGGTACACAGGAGGAACTTAGCCAGGTGTGGGCTGCATGAGGCAATTTTGGAGTTTCCTTCCAGTCCTGCACATCTCAGATGCTATTTTGTCTTGTATTAGAAGAGATTCAAGATGTTGCCTTTGGGGGGAAAATAGTAATCAAAATGTAAATACCACGGGAATAATAGATTTGGCCTAATTATCAGTGATTACTCAGAGTTTGTCATTATTTCCGTACAATATATCCCAAAGTTCCGGAAAACAAATCAAAGAAAGTACCCCGGCCGATGCCATTAATAGAAGCAAAACACTTCAAGACGAGAATTTAATTTACTGGGTGAGTTCTCGAGGCACGTTTTTGTTGATGAATATTTATAAAAGTGGGTTAGGCTGGACCCGGTAATGATTGCAAAATATTTTAATACTATCCCCCTCATTAATTTACTTTTAATGAATGACTCAGTAAAGCGTAACCATTTGTACGTAATGATTTCATTAACAACTTGAGCATATGCAACTGGTTTTCACACGTGTGAATATCACTTCTCTAAAATGATACCTTAAATGACACAGGATACCAGAGGGTGTTTGTGGGAAAAGAACCAGCACCTGCCTCTCTGCACTCCACGAACAGCAACAGTTGCATCGAACTTGACAGACGGAGAGTTCTTCCACCATTTCAGTTTCTTCTCAAAGTTAGTTCTCGCCCTTCTGCCCTGCCAAGCCTGGGCGTGGAATAGCAGTGAGCCCCTCTGACCTCCCACCTCTCTCTTTTTCTCATTCTTCCAGGGAAGACAAGGAAAGGCTCCTATAGGTAAGACCAAGCTAGGGGCGTGGCCAGAATGGGGCAGGACTTGGGTGGAGGAGGAGTCTGAGGCACTTGGAGTAGAGCTTGGGTCTGTGGGCACTAAGGAAAAGGGGCAGAGGAAAGACGGCTACATCCGACACTCCATGCTCACCTAGCCACTTCCTCTAAATTGTTCCCAGGGCTGATGGTAAAGGGCTGCACGGCCTAATCTCCAGCTTCGACAAAAGCAGGTTGGCAAAGCAGGGAAGGCCTATCTTAGCTACATGAGCTGCTTTGATCATTCCTAACTCTGTCTCCCATCCATGCTCTGTTTCACTCGAGCGTCTGTCACCTAAGCAATAGAGGGACCATGTTGCTGCTGTCTGCCATTGAATCCCCCACATTGGCAGGCAATTGTGAAATATTTCTTGGCAGAGAAAGAATGAGAGATGGGGTAATAGAGATGGAGAAAGGAGAAGAGGGGAGGGAAGAATCAAGTAAAGAAAGGAAAGACCGATTGGAAGGTTTGAAGCACAAAGAAGGTTTGAAGCGACCAAAAACAAGGCTGACATCCGTACCATTGACCCTGAACAGCCATCATGTCTCTTTCTGCCACCTACTGTTCAGCCTAGTTAGGCTGGACCTCCCTTCTCCCTCTGGATCTCCTCAACCTCTCCCCTACAATTACTTATGCCATTCCTCCATCCCCACAGGTGGCCCTGCCAATGAATGAGGTGTTCACATAGCCAGAGAAGCAATGGCCCTCTACAGGAACAGCACGCATGGGATGTTCAAAGTGCTGGTCTGCCTTTGATCTCACACTCCTGACGGTCCTGTCTACCTTGTAGAGTGGCTTCAATATTCCAGTCTTTTCCCAGGGGAAGTAGACTCCATGGAATTAAAATGCTGCTTCCTCAAGGTCCCAGAGCCAGGGGGTAGCTGAGCTAAGACTTTCATTTCATGTGCGGGATTATGTGGTTGGGCAGCTTGTACTGCTTCTTCACCACTTACTGGGCCATTTCTCCACTGGGGTGTGTGCATTTTCAAGGAGGTCTAAGATAAGAGGGGCAGGTGACATTCAAAGGAGTGGATTTGGAATGGTACAATGTTCAATTCAGGATAATGTGCACAGTGGGCATTTGGGAATGAGATGGTACCGGCACATACAGTTTCCAACCCAAACAGATGTAAATACAAATCCATTTTGTTCCCCTTACAAACCTAGCATATGGACTCAGCTGTCTGTATTTTCTGAGCCTATTTTCCAATCTGGGAAATGGGGATAATAATCTTACTTCAAAAAGTGCTGTCAGGCTGCCATATGTGGGAACTGGTACACAGTAAGTGACGACAAATGCTCACATCCTTAGGCGGCACAGAAACATAGTCCATCCACAGCTGCTCACAGCAGGAATCAGGATCCAGTCTCAGCACTGCAGGGGACCAGGAGGGGGAAGACAGGAGATGGTACATGCAGGCCTGCTACTCGGACCCATCTCTGTGCCTAGCCCTGGGCTGCTGGTGTTAACTGTCCCACCCTTGGGATGGAGCCGAGGGGAAGTGCTGGGGTACCTCCACCTGCCCTGCAGCCCAGCTCCCCTCCCAGCTTTCCCCCACCTCCTCGGAAAGATTTATGGAAAGATTAAGGGCTCTTTTTTTCAATATCTATTAATATTCATGGCAGTCTTCACAGCCATCTGCTTTTAACGATTTTGTTTGCAAAGACCTGAGATTAAAATATGGCCTGCTCGCGCTCCGAAGCAGCTGAACTGAAGGCGATAAAACAAAGGCCTTTTCAGGGGCTTGGGAGCGGGCTGTCACTCCACCTGCAGCGGGAGACGGATGACTAGTGGGAGGGATGAGGGCAGTGCAGGGCACGTGCAGCCCCGCTGAGATGGTACCCGGAGGCATTGCTTCCCTCCGGCCCAGCAGGGTTAATTGAAGGGTGGGAGGCAATGGCAACCCCTATCCCCTGCCATTATCCTGCACAAGAGTCTTGAGGATGGAGAACTTGGCTGAAAGAGGAGGAAGATGCTGGCTGCATTACAGGTGGTAGGTGAGACTCGGGGCTCTGAGGGTTGGGAACCCCTATGATCAGCATCCTGGAGAGAGGATTAGCATCACTGGAGATGTCCAGAGAGGGGACGGGGGAACACCTTGCTGGGATGCTGGGACTCCAGACCCAGCAGCTTGCACCACACGTCCACACATCCATGCACTGCCATGTGAAGTGTAATGTCATGTACACCCCAACTCCCAAGGGTAACGCCACTATACAGCTCTGCCCTGAGTAGCCTCACTTAGACACTAGGACTTGGGGGTGTTGGACTTCTCTGAGATGGCTTGGGGATGGGGCAGGACAAGCCTTGAGGCTGTGCCAGCTTCTGTCACTGTACAGAATGGAGTGCTCCCTAACCTCACCAGGAATGCCCTTCCAGGCCTCTGCCAGGGCCCCGACCCAGCCCCCAGGCCTCCCAACCGGAACAAACCCAGGTGTCTCTCCACAGGTGGAAGTGGCCCCTGAGAGCTGATCTAAAGAAGGCTCCTCTTACTCAGGGATGTGCAAGGGCAAACAGCAGCATTCCACCTGCTTCTCCCCAGTCCCTTGGTTTCTAAGCTGCACGTATCCTAACCATCCTCAAGCCTCTGTGCCTGGCAGGTTGGCAGACAAACACAGTACCTGTTCCCACCTCCCACCCCTGCCAGCCAACAGAGTCACCTCACAATCCAAGCCTCCAACTTCCTGTCCCGAGTTTCTACCCTCCAGAAATACAACATCAGTCTTGAAGACTTGCCTGCCCTTGTAGGCCACAAGGAACACACAGAAGGCCAGGATATGCCTCTAGCCAGTTCTCACCGAGAACAATTTGACAATAAGTTCTCCCTGGGAGAACAAGGGTGTGCTTCAAGTCTCAAGGAAGTGGGAATATATTGTTTTATTCCTGCATCATTACACCATCTGGCAATCCCATTTAAAAGTGTATAGTATACCTTCCTTCACCGCTGGTGGGAGTGCAGGCTAGTACAACCACTATGGAAGTCAGTATGGAGAATGCTTAGAGAATTGCAAATAAACCTGCCATATGACCCAACTATCCCATTCCTAAGAATATACCCAAAGGAAATGAAAGCTGTATATGAGAAGGGGATCTGTAATCCTATATTTACAGCAGCACAATCTACAATAGCAAAGACATGGAAACAATCCAGATGCCCATCCAAAGAGGAGTGGTTAAAGAAACTGTAGTACATCTACTCCGTGGAATATTACTCAGCCGTTAAAAAGAATAAAATTATACCATTTTTTGCAACTAAATGGTCCCGGCTAGAGACCATTATGTCCAGTGAAATAAATCAATTCCAAAAGGACAAATACCACATGTTCTCTCTAATATAAGGAAATCATCATGCAAATTGTAAGTTCAACAATCCTTTCCATACTGTTTTTGCTGCATCTCATGTGTTCTGATGTTTTTTACTTTATTTTCATTTCTTCCAAATACTCTTTTCTCTTGTCGAATTCATCACTGTCTCATGGATCACTCAGTGGCATCATTTTACCCAAGAGGTTCTTGTGTTTTCTTTTCTTTATCCATACGTTGGTTATTCAGTGGTGCGTTTTTTTCAACTCCATGGTGCTATATTTTTTTTCTTTTTGTTTTTGTTTTAACTTCATATCTGTTGATGACCTTATTTTATGGCTTCTCATTTAAGGGGATGTATAGTGATGGAGTAATAGAAATGACTATATCCAAATAGGAAGATACAATGCGACATGCATCCCTACTTCCAAATCAAAGACGGACTCCCAATGAAACTGTTGGACACATCTAGACAATGGGATGCTGGACTGTCTGACATTGTCTGTAGCAGCAATGTTAGGGCAAACTTAAATAAAAGTCTGATGGAATTATAACTCCTTACGCAGGACTATACTATTGTAAAAATATGGGGAAAATCAGTCAGGAGGTGGGAATTTAGGGGGCAGGAATCCTAGCCTCTAAGGAATTGTACCATAAAATTCAAAATTAAAAATAAAATTAAAAAAAAAAAAAAGAATTCTATAGGGGACTGCAAGTCTCAGGGGACTGTACCTGTTGCAGGTCCCCAGGACCAATAGAGGCCAATGCTATACCTCAAGAAAGACCAGCCCACCAAGCGCTCACACTCCTGTGAAGGGTATAGTATGCTTGGCCCATACCCAAGCAGAACCTGTCAGATCCTCTGGGCACTTGATCCAGGTCAAGGTGAGCTGAGGACAGGTGACCATCTTCCTTCCTAAGCCAGGAAGTCTCAAGGGGAAAGGAAATGGGAAGCACTTAACAAGCAAAGCACAGGTGTGTGCTGGGGCAGAGTGGGTTAATCCTCAACCTGCAACACCTGCATCCCATATCAGCACTAGTTCTAATCCTGACTGATGCACTGCTGAGCCATCTCCTTGTTAAGATGCCTGGGAGAGCAGAGAAAGATGGGCCCCTGCCACCCACATGGGAGATAAGGATGGAGTTCCTGGCTCTTGGCTTCTGCTTGGTACAGCCTTGGCCACTGTCGCCATTTGGAGAATGAACCAGCACATGGAATCTCTCTCTCTCTCTCTTTCTCTCAATCCCTCTCCCTCTCACCCCTTTGAGTGTGTGTGTGTGTGTGTAAATAAATAAATCTTTAAGAGAAAGAAAGGAGAGAGAGGAAGGAATAAGAAAAAGGAAAAAGTAAAAAGAGAGAAAAAAAGGAAAGAAGAAAACTAGTGGTGATGGGCCACCTAGAATGGCCAGTCCCAAGTTCAGGTGTTGGGAAAGGGCAGCTGGGCCCTTGCTCCCGTGCCCCTGCAGCACTCCAAGGGGCCTTCCAGAGCACCCCTCAACTGCTACCACACTTAGAGTACATTTCTGTTCCTTAAAAAACAAGAAATCCAAGACTGAGGCTTCTCAATGTCCCCACCTGGGCTGCCCGTTGGCAGTAGCCTGACAGGTTCCATGCACTTGCTGAGCCTCCTCCTGGGCCCTGTACCCGCATCAGCCAATCACCCTGTGCCCCCAGGGCCCAAACTGGCCACATCCACTGCTCCTCTGATCCAAATGGAAGCCACCTCTTCCCTGCTAGGGGCCAAGAGACAGGACCCACCCTGCAGGTCTCCAAGGATAGAAGGGCCAGGAGCAGGCAGGATGCTGTGTTTCTCACACAGGTTTCCATCCGCACAGCTCCTGGGACACCTTTTTTTTGCTGTGAAATGAGACCACCCCTCCCTGTAGGGTCCTCCCAGGAGCATTGAGGGAATGCTGTTCTCACCATGACCCTCAAATGCTTGCATCTGATTGGTCCCCAAAGAGCAAATTCAAACCTGCCATTTTACAGCTGGGAAGACCAAGACCAGAACCAGAGGTCAAGTCAGCTGAGCCTTGCGGACAAATATCTTCCCAGCCCTGCCCCTCTGTGAGCACATGAGGCCCCCAAAGGTGTGTTTCAGGCACATCTCAGCCAACCTGCCACCAGGTCAGTTAGTCCAAGCTGTTACAGGGAGTAAAATTTTCCTTCAAAACTAGTCTTCATTGAGTTCCCAACTCCTGGCTTATACCTGGCCCAGGGCTGGGTGCAGCAGGCATTTGGAAAGAAAACCCAAGTTCTATTGCCACCAAAGGAAGTCTTGCCCTCCTTTCCAGACCTTATTCACCCAGTTTGCCTCTCGGTGCTTCACGGCATCCTCTGCTCCCACATGTCCACCCTTTATGGGGACATACACACCACAACTTGCGTCTAAGCCTTGGCACAAGCTTTCTTTGCCTGGAACGTGTTCTCTTCTTCCCACTGCCATGCCCTGGATTCAGCTCTTGCCTCACCCCGAAAGCCTTCCTGTAAGGGCCGAGTCAGCCACTCCACACACCTCCCTGCAATAGCCAACACTGGGGCACACAGGCCTGTGCAGCCTCATTCGCCTCACTCTTCAGCAGCCCCATTTCATATTACAGCACAAAAAGGTGGATTGACCCACCCGGGGTCACACAGCTATCACGGGCTAGAGACAGGATTCAAATCCAGACAGTCTACACTCTTCCTCACTCCCCACACTGTCCTGCTGCTTCCGCCTGACACACAATCCTACCCTAAGACAGCCTTGTGCATGCCTGTACCCCCAGCACCTAGCACAACCCAGGCACCCAGTCAGGGCACAGCGAAGGTGCCAGGGGACCCAGTGAAGGAAGGCTTATGGAGGAAGAAGGAGAGAAGCCGGGATCGTGTGCATGGTGTGGGCAGGAGTGTGTGTGTATGTACAAACATGTACAGGAGCATGCATGTACACACACACACACTCACAGCTTCATACCTTATCTGGCTTCAGTTTCCTAGCCGGGCGGGAGAGCCCTGTGGTGAATAGTTAAAACGCTTAAACCGAGCCGCTTCGTCACTGATATTTTTACAAAGTTGTCACAGAGAAATATCATTTTTCTTCCTCCTTTATTTCATTTTCTTTGGGATATAGTAATTAACAAAAGCCGTTAGATGCCAGCAAAACTGTTTCTTTTGAAGTCTCTGCATGGCTGTCACCCAGGAGATAAAGGCAGATTATTCAATCTTGACATTATAATTGTGGATGCCAGATAAAAGCCAGGATTAGACACTTCACAGCCCCACTCGGAGTGGGGGGAGCATAGGCGCCTGGGGAGGTGAGGCCTCTTTTCCTCCACCAGGGGGGTGCCAGAGAGAGGAGCCCCACCCCCAGGGGGCGGAGGCTGAGCTTCCAGGGGCTTGACTTCTAGCATCTGAGTCACACAAGGTAAGCCGAAAAGGAAGCATGTCCCAGTCTGAGATGAAACAGCCGAAACAGCAGGAGCAAACCCCGCCTGGAGCAAGCAAGAGCCTCCCTGTCACAGTGTCTCCAGCCCTGACACAGAGCGAGGCACAGGGCACGAGCCCTGCACTCCCCTCCAGATTACATTCCTTCTCCAATGACGGCACCCACCATTTCTCCCAGGCCGTATGAAAACACTGCACCCGCTTGGCAGGAGAGGGTGAAAGAGGCCTTCTGGAGGCACATCCAGAGAGGCAGAGGGACCAAGTTTCAAACACCCTGGACAGCAGGTTCACACAAGAGCCTGGGATCTTCTACCAGGCAAGGCCTGGTATTGTCTGATTTCCCTGGTTCCAACCCAAAGCAAACCATGACCTTGAAATCAGCCTAACCAAACCAGCCAGGAGCTGGCATCCTTCGTCACCATAGATAAACATTCTACCCCTGGCCGTGTTCAAGGCTAAGATAGGGATAAGTCGTGGACCACTCCAGGTGTTTTAGCCACAGGGAACTGAACACAAGCATGAGGATAGGTGATGCAGGCCACAAAGGGCCAGACACAAAGGGCCAGCCAGGGAGCCAGAGACCACAGCAGGCAGGTGAGCCGGACAACCTTAAAGCTCGATAGGCCATGGGGGAGATGCTATCAGAAACTACAGAGCTGGACCCAAAGCGAAGTGGGCAGTCATCCACCCTGGCCCTCCTCTCCCCCGGGTTCTCTGTGTCTTAGGACAGTCTACAAGCTTAACATGCCCAGGAGCCTAGAAAACACAGCTCTTAGGGGCCCAGCCCAGAGACACAGAGCAGACTTCGATAAAGAGGAGTCATGAGGGCCAATAACCAAGGGCTAGCCACCTCCCCTTGCCAAATCCCCCACTAGGTTACCAGATTCTCCTGCAAGGACCACACTGGGTTGCCACCTGCCTGATTTCAAAGGACACTGCAAGAATTTGAACTGGCAACCCTTGTCCTAAATCAATGCACCCATCTAGCAGCATGAAAAATTGAGTCCCAGGACAAAGGTGAGTACCCCTAACTCAACGATGGCTCCTAAGTGTTGAGTCGGTCAGCAAGGGAACAATGCAGGAGTTGAGGTTGGGGGGCAGAGTAGGAAGGGACCATGGTGGCTGTTAGTGGCAATAGGCAGTAGGGACTGGGCCAACAGCACGTGCAGGGGCGCTGTGTCCACCAGCCATGGAGCCATGTGAGGAGGACAACAGCAAGGATGAAGACAAGACCCCAATGTGGGAGGCTGTTTCAAGACTGCTGTGGCCACTATATTGCTGTATGACCATAACCCAGCCCTCTCTGTGCTCACGGCATAAGGTACTTAGGCTCTACCCTCTCTTGGTGCCTTCCCCATCACACCTGCTGGGCTCCTACTTCCCTGGGCAGAGGTGGGAGGAAGCCATCCCCTAGTAGGAGTCAGCTGAGTGCATGAGGAACCTCAGAGATGAAGGTCGGCGGGCAGGAGGCAGGCGGTTGGGGGCGGGAGGAGAGGACCCAGGAAACATAAATCTGCCGGTGTGGCTCTCCCAGAAAGGGTTTTAATTAATTGTTTTTATACGACATAAGAGCAACTCATTACCGAGCAGCTTTGATTTGTGACACCTGCATTATAGATGATTTTTAAATTAACATTTCCCCCAATAAAAGGTGTCAGCAGAGAGCTGAAGGCGCCCAGAGAAGTATAAAAGGATAATAATACGAAAATACAAATAAATACCAGCCCAGCCTAACAAAGGGGGCTGCTTAATCAATTTTACAATTAATTACGGCTGACTGGGAGGGCCAAGGCCCCAGTGGCAGTGTAAGGGTCCAGGCCAAAGCTCGGGCAGCAGATGGGAGAATTCTGGAAGGTCCAGACTCCAGAGAGAAATGGTGAAAATAGAGGATGCTCCACCAGACTCCCCCAGGAGGACAGCAGAACAAAGTTAGATGCTTCCTGGGGACTGTGTTTCCTCTGCTGTCCTGAGTTTGTTCATTCAGATAGCTAGGTTTGTAGCATTGTGCTGATGCTAGGCACAGCCTTGAACTCAAGTAAAGCTGCCACAATGGGAGAGAGTAAGTGTGTCCCATGGGAGATACAGAGCACCCACAAGTTCATTCAAAAAGAGAGAAGGAATGAAGGTTGTTGTCAGAGCAGGCAGGGGTTACACGCCACAGAGGCCTCTGGGAGAAGGATTAGAGCATCAGAGCTGTTCTAAGATCGTACTGGGAGAGCTTCCCATAAGGGAGCTTCAGGGTAAGATGGCCCACTTTGAACAAATGCCCCCTGGGCTATCAGAGGGCAGAAGGGAAGTGACCCCGGTAGGTGCTGCCAGCAGACTGGGTACAGAGAGGTGCATGAGATTTAAAAGTGAGGACTCTGGGCAGGTGAACCATCAGAGCACGGTAGAAAGGAAGTGAAGATGAGCCCAGCCAAGGACGGGCCAGAGCAGGTGCTGTAGTCAACGGAGTCGCTCAGGGGAATCAGAAAAAGTTTCCCTGAAGGAGGATCTTTCCCTGAAAGATCTTACTGGAGCAGTAGGGGCTGAAGAAAATCTGGCCCAGGGCTGTGGCTAGGACTGCTTGCCCAGGGAGGCCTGTGGACAGAGGCAGCAGTCATGAGGCCTGAAGGCCAAGGAACAAGCCAGCCAGCCAGAGTCTGGGGAATGGGTGGTCTAGCAATCTACCCCACAGGTAGCAAAGGAGCCATTCCTGCTGTGCATGCCCTCATTTTATCTTTCCTATTCCTCTGGCTGAGCACAAAGGCCACACAAGTTGTAGACAATTTGAGGACCCTTACAGACAGGCATGGGGCATGGATACCAGTTTCCAGTGCCCCATTCCCTCACCTAGGGATCTGGCCTGGCCCCATGGGGGAATCAAGACAGCAATTTATTTGTAGCTCTATCTTCATGGAGATCTCCATGTCCAACTTCAGAACCACTTGTCATCTCCAAGCAGTCATGCCTCACCAAAGTTTATTCATCCCTCCATGCCCTCTTGCCACTGAAGATGCTCCCATGCCCCCATGGCCCTAAACAGCAACCAACGCATAGGCATGGCACTACCTCTTCCCCACACCCAGGCTCACTCACTTTTAAGCCCATCTTCTGCTGCTGATTGCCCTTCATCCTACTCCTTCCAGCCACACCCCATCCCATCAACATTCTCCCCTTAATGTATCTGTTCACAGCAGTCAAAAGGATCCTTCTAGAATGAAAGCCCACGCCATCATCAGAAGAGCTTGGGGTCTACCTTGCTCTCAGGCCATGCTAGTCAGGGATCCCTGCAGCACAGCATTGCCCACCACCATGCTTTTACTACTCAGGTACAGGGTCTCTCTTCACTCCCTAGACCTGCCTTGCTTCTTGCACTTGTGTGCCCAATGCCCAGAACATACCAGGTGCTGTTGTCTGTATCATCCTAGCCCAGGTCAGCTGCAAGTCCCTCAACTCGAGTCCTCTGTGCACTCTGCCAGCCCAGGGACTATTTCTAGCTAACTTCACCCTTATATGCCCATTGTCTGGTACGCAGACCACACATGATAAAGGATTGGGAACATAGATGAATTCACGAACAAAATAAATGATGTTGGGCATCCAAGATGTCTAAGTGAGGACATGGCAGGTCCTCTGGGGCCAAGTTACACATTTCCCTGAGTCTCCCTGTGGGTCATCAACTGTGCAGACAACACAGGAGCCAAAAATCTCTACATCACCCCCATGATGGGGATCAAGGGATAGCTGAACAGGCTCCTTGCCATCAGCATCGGGGACATGGTGATGGCCACAATCAAGAAGGGCAAGCCAGAGCTGTGGAAAAAGGTACATCCAACAGTGGTAATTCAACAACAAAAGTCATATAGAAGAAAAGATGGTATGTTTCTTTATTTTGAAGATAATGCAGGAGTCATAGTAAACAATAAAGGTGAGATGAAAGGTTCTGCCATCACTGGACCAGTTGCAAAGGAATGTGCAGACTTGTGGCCCAGGATTGCATCCAACACAGGCAGCATTGCCTAATTATTCAGTATATCTGTATAAAAAAAGATAACCAATCAAAAAATATTTGTGCCAAAAAAAGAAAAAGAAAAAATGAATGATGTCACCTAACACAAAGTGCTTTGACTTAACAAGGAGTTTCAATGCCTAATGAGGCCATAGGGACAAATGCCTTTTTTTTTTCTTTTTTAAGATTTATTTGTTTATTTGAAAAGCAGAGCAACAGAGAGAAGATCATCCCTCTGCTGGTTCATGCCCCTAAATGACCACAGATAGCCAGGGCTGGGTCAAGTCAAAGTCAGGAGTCCAGAACTCCATCAAGGTCTCCCACATGGGTGTAGGGACCCAACCACCTGGGCCATATTCCATTGTTTTCCCAGGTGCATTAGCAGGTAGTTGAATCAGAAACAGAGCAGCTGGGACATGGATAGGCACTTGGCTATGGCATGCCACATTGAAACTGGTGACTTAGCCCAGTACTCCACAGCATGGCTCCAACAAGCATCTTCAGCTCAGCCGCTGCCATTTCCTCAGCCAGTCCATAGCCTCACATGTCCCCTGATGAGGGCACTCTCCCAAGAGGGGAGTGGTGATGGAGGAGAGCACAGGGGTCTCCTTGAGATGGCACACATCTGCCAAGAGAAGCCCAAAGTGCCTGGGTCAGTTGGCCTCTCCATATTGCCCACAGGCCTGGGAGGACAGGGCTGGCAGCAAGGCTACCTTAACTGGCTGATCTTGGTGCTCCAGAACCCTCTGAGCTGGTAGGTATGTACAGTGGACAGGCTGTACATAGGCTGGCCCCATAGCTCCTACTGCCCACATTTCTGGGCTGAACAAAGAGCCCATTACAGGATGCCTGCATTGGACAAGGGAGTGTGCCTGAATGGGCTCTCAGGACCTGACCCGGGGAGGGGCTGATGGCAGGAGGTGGCTGGTTTGGCCTACAGGGCTCCCATGGGCAGAGGGACATGTAAATGTGTGCTCTCACCTGTGCAGTTGTGTGGAAGGGGAGAGAATCAGACTCAGAGCTAAGGATGGGTTTAGGCTGAGGGTCAGGGTTAAGGTCAGGTTACAGCTTGGCCAGAGTCTCTCCCTAAGATAACTTCTTTTGGCAGAGAAAGGTGGCTGGCTGGAGCTCCAGTTCAGACACATGGGTCCCTGAGAAAGGCAAGACATCATACAGAGGGACTACCTGGAGGAAGTGGTGTGAGCTGTTCCTGCAAGGGCCAGCAGGCTCCAAGAGCAGGGAGTTCCTAAGAAAGCTGTGACTTCCTCCCCCTTCACACATCCCTCCAGGCCAGCTTTCTCCTGCTCAAGAGTTAGAGGCTCAACAGCAGGTGCAGTCAGGAAGAAATCATGTTACCCACCCACCCATCTTCCACAGGAAGGGACTGAGGCCCAGTGAGAAAAGCAAAAGCTCCAAGGTGGGCTTCTCCCCACAAGCCCAAACAGTAAGCCTTACTCTCTCGGCAAAGGGGCTTGTGGATGTCACACAGGACCCAACAGAGCCAGGACTCAAACCCCACAGGCCTGACACCCGTAGGCGATTCTCCCTGCCTCTGGCTCTGTTTACTTCAGGGCACAGAAGGGATGACTGGCAGTGGCTGCTAAAAATACACGCAGCCATGTTGATTGGCAGCAGGCACTGGGTGATGCACAAACACGGAATGCTTCTATTTTGCTCAAGAACTGATATCAGCTTGGCTGTATGAGCTTCTCGCCACCACACTGGGAGCCGAGGAAAGAAGGAGGAAGGGCTGGCAGGCGGCAATGTCACCATGCAGTGACACCTTCATCTTTCTGATGGTTCTCCTCACTGCATTTCCTACACGCACCTGCCACTTTCTAATGATAAAGATGTGTCCTTGTCTAGTTCAAAGCCACTTCCTGGGTAGCTTCTGTGGCCCCTTGTAGCGGGGATAACAGTGTTCTGCTTCTGAGTGGCTGGCTGCCTGGCTGTGGGGCGATGGACTCTGCCCTGCAGGGTCACCATCTGTCGGCTGTCCCTGGCCAGGGGTGTGGAAGTCCTTGCCTGCCTGGCATATAGCAGTGGGGGTGAGGAGGGGAGGCAGTTGCCTGCTCCCTACAAGGCCTCATGGAAGATCAGCTGACACCAGCACCCCCACACTGGGTGTGGCATCCCCTGTCCTCACTGCAGGCAAGCCATGGGCGAGCCATCCCCACCCAGTGAATTCAGCTCCTCTACATACAGAGAAGGGCTCAGGGGCCACTGGGCTCCTGCTAAAGCACTCTTCTATTCTCAAATCCTGCAGTGGATGCTGTGAGCACCATGCACCCTCTGCCAAAATGCAACCCCTCCTCCCAGCAAACATGCCCTAGTCTAAGGTCACCCTTCCACCCAGGAGTTAAGACTGTACACTGAGCCCTCAGATCTGGCCTGTGAGCTAAGAATGACTTCTCCACTTTTAATGGTTAAAAATAAATAAATAAATAAACAGAACCATATCAATGATGCAAGAGAACAGTGTGAAACACAAATTCAGTCGTCCATAACAAAGTATTATTGGCACACAGCCATGTTCGTTCATTGGTCCAGCATTTTGTGTTGGACCTATCAGGATGGGAGGCTTGTGTCAGAGACGAAGCAGCCCACAAAGATGAAAGTGTCCTCTGCACAGGACATACTCATTGACCCAGGATGACATTTCCCAGCCTCCCTTGCAGCTAGGTGGGACCACATGCGAGGTTCTCCCCAGGAGATGTGGAATGGACATGATGTGTGATATCACATGCGTCCCTCCAGGTTCCCTTCCACAAAACCCCTAAGGTGACTGGGAAGTGACTTGTACATCCCCCTTCCTGTAGCACTGCCCTGCCAACCTGGGCCATTCCCTTTAGATCTAGGAGGGAAGAAAGCAAGAACCTGCAACCCTCTGCCAGTCCAGGACTTACTGTGCAGCCCTGCCCTGCCCAGCACAGAACTGGAAGGCCAGCTGGCCTCTGTCCCCTGGACACTTCACCCACAGGTCCCAGGAGCCTGGCTGAGGGCCACGGTTCATGCTCAGAGAAGGCCTGCGTGATAGCCAGACAGTTTGGGTACCACCACACTTGGCACACCACCACAGCTGCATCCCTACAGTGCCAAAAGCCATTCATGTTATTCTGCCTTTGCATGGCAAAGAACAATGAGGTTGCTAACTTGACACGAGAGAGCTGGAGAAATGGGCTGATTTACCAGAAGCCCCAATCAAGAAACCAGAAGCTATTACTCTGTGGGAACCAGCTCTGCGAGGCCATCAGGAACAGATGTGACCTTCTAGGACTCGGGGCTCTCTCTCCTGGCACCTGTGCACCTTCTGGCCTTCCTTTCTTAACCAGCTTCCTCTGGTCACTCATGACTCGTCTAGACTTAGGTCAAGATTATCACCTCTCTGCACTCCTGGATTCAGACCCTTCAATACCTCCCCAGACAGAATTCACACGGACTCAGCAGTGCAGGAGTCCACCCCACCCAACTCATGCACTGTGAATAGCCTTTTGCTTCAAGCACCTGCCCTACGCTAATCAGACCAGGTCTGGGGGCACTCGGGCTCATGGCTCCAACACAGCTGCTGTTCACACAGCATATCCTGTGGCATGGGGCTTTCTTACAGAAAGAAAATCAACCTCTTAAAGGGCCAGGAGAAGCTGGCATTGTGACACAGCAAGTTAAGCCATGCCTGTGATGGCAGCATCCCACATGAGCACAGGTTCAAGTCCCAGCTGCCCTGCTGCTGGTCCAGGTCCCTGTTACTGTGCCTGGAAGGCAGCAAATGATGCCCCAAGTGCTTGTGGCTCTGCCACCCACATGAGACCTCTATGGACTTATGTACTCCTAGCTTTAAGCCTGGCCCTGCTTTAGCCATTACAAGTCTTTGGGAAATAAAACAGCAGATGGAAGATTGATCTCTCTCTACCTTTCAAATAAATAAAATCACAAAAAAGAGGGGAAACAAAGGAGGAAAGCAATGATCTCAGGGGAAAGGACTAGGACTCTGGGCTCCAAATCTGGAATCATCTCCACATGCTGTGTGACCCAGGGCAAGTTATTCTATTCATCTGTGCTTCTAGGAACAAGAAATCATAACAGATACACCTGCCTCCTAGGCGTGCAGAGAGGACGGAATGGATTAAGGCAGGCCGAGCACCTGCAGTAGCATCTCCTGACATGCTGTCAGCTGCTGGGGGGACTGGCAATTCCCATCTTTAAAAGGCAAAAGGAACAGGAAACTAGGCTGGGAAAGCTTGCAGTGTGTGCTCGGCCAATGATGGACTAGACCACAGATGAGTCTCCTACAGGAACTTGGGGCCCTGTACCGTACCAAGGATGCCCTCATTCCAAGCCCATCCTGCTCTTGGCTCCACTGTACTGAATGATCCACTGCTCCCTACTATGTCCTAGTAAGGACCAAGTGTGGACAGACCCAGAGTCCAAGGCTGAGTCCTTGCCATTGGGAGAGAGGCAATGCTACAGACAGGGAGCAGGGGTCCTTCTGGCAGAGAGGAGGGTGGAGAGGGGAAGGCCTAGGAACAGGACAGGAAAGGCAGCACCCGTTTGGGCAAAGCTCAGTAGCATGCAAGCAAAGCCTTGCCCTGGAGCAAAGCCAGCAGACCTGGGTGTTTGGCCCAGTTCTGCCTCTTGTCCTTGTATGACCTTGAGCAGGGCACACCTCTTTCCCAGCTACAGCAGCCACTACTGGTAAGAACCAACGACCCTCAGGCAGGCACTCTCAACCTTGGTCCCATGGAGCTGAGCTGAGCTCCTACCTTCTGCCCTAAGCAGAAGCTAGCCACCACATCCATCCCAACCCAGAATCGTGCTGTTGCCTTCACCAACTTATTGTATGTTGAAGAGTCACAGAGAAGAAAAAAAAATATAAAACTATTATCCTCAAAACCCCAGTAGGTCTCTTAATGACTACTGCACTAATTAGTAGCAGCTGTTAATGAAGTGTGCAGGTACAAGCCTGGCCCCGTCAATTAATCCATACACGCTCCTGGGCTGCAGTCATATTTAAAGGCGAAATCAATACTGCGCAGCTGTGGGGAGGTCAGCCTGGGTGGCCAGGGAAGGTGTAGCCTTTCAAGGAATTTGTAACTGAAATAGCTTCTGCCTGGGGCACAGAGAGGGGGAGCAGAAAGGAGGGCAGACCCTAGGGACCCAAGGAGGCAGGCCTGTCTTGCAGGGTGGTGGCTATGGGGCTGGCTGGGCAGAGTGAGTAGGCACCTATCTGCTCTTTGCACAGGCAGGCAGGGACCTGACCCCTCAGGCCAGGAAGGGCACAGGGGCTACCACCTGTCTCCACTTTGCAGCGCATCACATGGCAACAACAAACCAACCATTTATTCCTTCATGGCAGGGTGTAGGAGGCCTGCCAGCACTTCCTGATGGCAGCTGTGGGAATCAAGGCACCAAGGAACCCATTGTCTCCTCCAAGGTTGTCAAGCCTGAAAGAATGAGCCTGCTTTACACTGGGCCTTGCCTTCCTTGATCCTTCTGCCAGCCTGATGAGAGGAAATCTCTCAGCTGCCCCCATCTCTTCTGGATCTGGAAATGCTGCAGCTTCAAGGATGTCAAACACTTGCAGAAAATAACCACGCTGGTCATTGGCAAGGCCAATGATCTAAGCTTGGCGTACGCAGACCCTGCCACAGTGTGGGCCCTGAGCACCTGAGCAAAAGTCAAACCCCTTTCCTCACGCGATCAGATCCCATTCCTCCATCACATGCCCACTGCCGCTGTAAGTCCCTCCCCCGTCAGGGCAGAACATGGTTCTGGGAGTCAGACATTTGAAGTGGATCTTGCTAGACTCCAATCAGGGTGATGGCAGGGTGGCATCTACTCCAGATGCCCAAGGGCAGAGACTTGCTGCCCTGCAAGCTCCAAGGACACCTGCATTACTTGGATCCTGATACTTCCTCCATCTTCAAGCCAGCACTCTTTCGCCCCTGCACTTCCATTGCCACCTCTCCCAATCTCCCTCTTCTTCTGTCTTCATGTTTTAAAAACCTGCACAGATAATCCTGGATAATTTTCCCTTCTCTTGGGACAAGTGCGGTCATTGGGCAGGTTAAACCACTGCCTGCAACATTGGCATCCTGCAGGGGCACTGGTTCAAGTCCCAGCTGCTCCACTTCTGAGCCAGCTCCCTGCTAGTGTACCTGGAAAACAGCAGAGGATAACCAAGTGCTTGGGCCCCTGCACCCACACACGAGACCCTGATGGAGCTTCTGGCTCCTGACTTCTGTCTGGCGCAGCCTTAGCTGTTGCAGCAGCCATTTGGGCAATGATCCAGTAGAATGGAAGACACTGCTCTGTCTCTCCCTTTCTCTGTGCAACTCCATCTAATAAATAACTATAATGCTTTTTAAAAATGCTCCACTTAATCCCATCCGCCGACACCCTTTGGCCATGTAAGGTTGTAAGGTCATGCAGTTGCAGGCCCCCTCTTTGGAAAGGCATTTACTCCACCTTCTCCCCTTCCATGTCTTGCCCTGGCTCACCTGTGTTGCAGCCTCATCAAGCACATGTATCGGCAGCTTATCAGAAAAGACAAAACCACCCTCAGAACTTCAAGCAGAGGACATTTAATGGGGGAAAAAAGTCACCAGGGGAAGGAAGGGCTCAAAAGCCACACAGGGGCTGCGAAAACAACCTAAAATCTAACCACAACAGGCAGAAGTCTTTTCCAAGTTCCCCCTATATGCCCTGGAAAAACACACACACACAATACAGGCATGCTTTATGTCCTACTGCCACTCCCTTACCAAACTCATATGTGCCCATCATTTTGACTTTCACACTTGCTGCTCTCTTTCTAAAATTCTCTTTTCCCCTCTGATGTATAGTCTCACGGTCTTTCTAATCTTTACAATTCTGTTTTAAATCTTGATCTCCAGAATGGCTTTCAGGAATCACCTGACATTCCCACCTACCCTGCATCTCCTCCTGGTCTCCCCCTGCTCTAGGCCATATCAGCCACATTGCCACATATACCTGCCCAGGTGGCTGTGACTTTCTGGCTACAGTGACAGGCACAGCATGGGGCTGGACACTGAGCAGGGGTTAACATGGTATTTAAGGTCAAGGTAGGGAGGGCAATCCAGTGAGCATGCTGGCAGACATGAATGGACAGGAAATGGACTAAAGGCACTGTTTGGCCACTCAGGAGCACTGATTCCATCCCTCCCTCCCTCTAGTCCTATAATTGTCCAAGAAAAGAACAGACCATCTTGGCTGCTTGTGGAAGACCAGGAAATGTTCTTGACATTACCACACCCACCAAGACCATGGGAAAAAGACGCATTCCTTCCCACTCCTATTTCAAAGGACTTTGTTTGAACCAGGCTGTCAGGAAGTCAAGCATCACTTTCCCTTTGCCGTATTTTATCATCACCACCCAGCTTGGTCATGCCATCCTGCCACAGGCCAGGATGATGAGGCAAGACAGCAGGCAGCCACCTGTTGAGACGGCCCTCTGGGATTGGTCCAATCCTCTTTGTGGGTGCTGTGAGTGTGCTACAATACCTGCTGTGCACCAAGAGCACTCCAGAGCATGCCTGAGCTTGAAGCTGGATGAACGACTAGATATCCTGGCATGTGAAGCTACCTCTTGACAAGAGATCAAGAAAACCATCAGTGCACCTGCCATTCACTCCTGGATCTCTCCACTACTCATCCAAAACCTCCTGGTTGTTACAGTGACAAACCAGAGAGGCCCATGCCTTTACAAGGCTGAGATTGTAATGTGGGGAACAGAAAACAAGGTGATAAACAGATGGGAGAGAGGCCCTGGAGAACAGTGGGCAAAGAGAAGGGACCAGGAAGGCTGGAGTAGGCTTGGCAGATTGTATCACAAGGAGAAAGACTAGGCACGTTGTCCCAAGGCCAGCAAAGGCAGCGACCCCCTGGCCCCAGAACTAAAGAAAATAAAATAAAAAAGAACAGAAATAACCGTGTTGAGTCCTAGGAAACAAAGGGGACGGAAGCATCACCTCAGGATTGCTGTGGCCTATGCAGAGAGCCTGGGATGGACTCCCCAAATGCCCTGGGCTCCCAACACCCTTTTGCTCCATGTGCCTACACAGAACCGCCATCTTGTGGTGGAGAGTTCCCCTTCTCACACCCACACAACTTGCTCTCTTCCTTCCTTCCCCTCATGCCAGCAGCTCACTCCAGGGCTGCACACAATGCCACCCCACAGAACTGCTGCCATCCAGGCCTCCTCCTCTCGAGCCCCAGAGTGCAAGGCATGGTCACCTTCTACCCTGCCACACATGTACCTGGCTGTCCCACCACAGGCCTGTGTGCTGAAGGACAATGGCATTTCCTGAATAGCCCTGGTGTCCCCAGGATGCCTTAAATGATGCTGTATAGACATATAGGAAACCAGGGCCAGGAGTGGGGAGCAGCCTACTGTGGCTCAGGAGAACAGCCTCATTCCTCTGAACCTGACCAGACTCCAGATCCCAGGGTCTGGGGTAGAGACATTCATCCAGCTTAGCGGTTGAGCAGGTGTATGTAGAAGATTGACAGCTGACTGTTTTCAGCTTTCAAGAGCCACCTGACCATAGAGAGTGCCCAATGATCAACAAGTCAGTAAGCCACTGAGCAATGACTGCTCCATGCCCAGTTCCAGAGCCCTCCATGGACTTCCCAAGGCCCCAAGGGTTGGGCTTGGGGTTCAGTTCACAGTCTTGGGGAAAGAGAAATTCCTCCAGTGCCTTCAACATGTTGTATCACAGAGGAAGGCCTCTATCCAATCACTGCTCTGGCTTCTTAATCTCCTAAAGAACTTTCTAGACTCTTCTGGCAGTATTGAAGACAGAAGTCCAGTTTATAGGTTCCCAGTGATAATCTACAAGCCATCAACCTCAGGCCTAAAAGGTAAGCCTTGAACATTCATGGAAAGGAAAGGACTTGATCCTAAGAAGCACAACTGGTAGATGGCAGAACAGGCCCATGCCCCCATCTGCAAGCCCACTGCCCTTCCATCCACTGCTGGAAATAGCGTCCCTGCTACCACAAATGCTGCCAAGCAGAGACTTAACAAAGCAGAACTCCTTGTCAGCCCGTCCAGCCACCAGGCTGCAGCTTAAGCGCTTGTCTGCAGGTTTCAGAGGAGGGTGTGTGGGCGTGGGACAGCTCATTTGTCAGTTATCAGGAGGAGGCCTTCATCCTGCAGCCCAGGACAGGCAGGTGGGGGCTCCCAGTGCATAATCAGACCACGGCTGTCACTTCCCAAGAAATGGGGTCACAATTATGTTAATAGAAGGCATACAAATTTCTCACCTATCTGAAGGAAAGCTTGCGAAGGAATTAATTCTCACAGTCATGAGGTGGACTAGAAGTGCTGGCAGTCTAGGAGCCATCAGGCCCCGCCTGGAGAGCAAGCATCCCCCACCCTGACCCTGACCCTCTCTCCCCAGAGCACACTCAAGGCTGTGTCCACAGAGCCAGCAGGAAGGGGGAAGGTGGGAGAGGAGGCTTCCAATTTTAGGCCTGATACAGCAGGAGTTACAACACAAGGGAGTGGGAGGATAGGAAGCCCACTCCTCTGCAGAAGGAATGACCTGGGTGGCAGGTGAGGGGGTCTCCAAAGACCTGGGCAGTGTGTACATGACCAATTGGCTCAGGCAGTGCAGTGTCACTTTCCCTGAAGGTCACAATGCCCCAGCTTAGAAAAAGTCTTGATGCCACCTGTTCCTGTCCCTTCTTCCTTAAGATCTTTTTGTATAGGACTGAGGAAATGGTATCAAGTGCCAAGACACACTTTCCATGGGGATGATGGTGGAGGTCATGTCTGAGGAAGGGTGGTGCTATGAGTCAAGTGTGGTTGGTCCCCAGGAAGTTTCCTGTTAAAATCGCACACTCCTTGTAATTGGATTGAGAGGCAGTGGAGTCTTCGAGAGATGCCTGGCTCACTGAGGCTGTAGTCCCCAAAAGGGATCAATGTTGTTTTCAAGAGAGGAGGGGTCAGTTGCCACTGGAACAGGCTGCCATAAAACATGCACCCCTCTGTCTGCTCCCATCTTGGCATACCCAGGCTTGTCTTTCTGTGTGAGTCAAAACCCTCATCATATGCTGGCACTCATTCTTGAACATAGCCTACAGAGTGGCAAGCTTGTTCCCCTATAGATCACACAGTCTGGGCGCTGAGTGTACAGGTTAATCCTCTGCCTGCAGTGCTGACATCCCATATGTGCACTGGTTCTAATCCCAGCTGTCCACTTCTGATCCCTAAGTCCCAGCTTACAGACTGAGAAAAACAGTGGAGAATGGCCCACAGCCTTGGGACCCTGCATCCACATGGGAAACCAGGAAGAAGCTCCTGTCTTCAGATCAGATCAGCTCTAGCCATTTCAAGCATCTAGGGAGTTACCTAGAGGATAGAAGATCTCTCTGTCTTCCCCCACCTCCTCTCTCTCTCTGTCTCTCTCTCTCCATCCCCTCCTTTACCTATATCACCATCCAATGACTTCCCCAGTTGATACTGGGGACCTACCCTCTCCCACACACTATTCCAGGTGCTGGGGATGAACATGACCTAACATGATTCCAACGCCATGTCTTCCTGAGGCTCCTGATGCCAAGAGAGATCCAGACAGGTAACCTGGTAAGGACCATGGAGCTGGACAATGCTGTGGTGTGGCAATACAGGAGGGAGTCAGAGAGGCTGGAGAGAAGGGAGGAGCATCTCCTAGGTAGGGAGATGGGGCAGCCTGCCAAAGGCTGATGGTCCAAGACAATTCAGTATGCCCAGGGATCAGCACTTAAGGCAGGGAGTCACAAGGGATGGGAAGGTAGTGAAGCCAGTTCTTAGCCAACCTCCTGCATCACTGTCAGCAGCCTGGACTTTGTCCCAGGAGCCACGAAGCACTGGCGTGATCAGATATACAGTGGAGAAGCATGCTTCTGGCAGCAGAGAGGAGGGAGTCGCAGAGACAGAGCCAGGGGACCAGTTCCCAGGCTGCTGTGACAGGCAAAGGCAGAGATGATGAAAAGATGGTGGAAATGGAGAGGGGTGCCCTGGGGAAGGAGGGAAGAAGAAAAACCTGTGAGACATGGCAATCAGTGGTCCTGGGGAGTAGCAGAGAGGACAAAAAATGACAATCACTGAGCATTTGCTGTGTGCTAGCCCTGGCAGGAAGTACTTCGCTGCATGGCCTCCTTCAATAGCACAACAGCCATGGGAGGCAGGTGTATTGTGGTATATGCAGAGGCCTGTGGTTTGACTCTGCCCCATGTCCTCAGTAGGCAAATCTCTTTTAGAGGGGCTCAGGCTGTGGGTACTGCCCTTGAGAACTGGCTCCTGCTGTCCTCAGGCCTGTTCTCCCAGGCTTGTCTTTCCCCCACACACTTTTTCTGTCCCTTCTGCCTTTCTGTCACCAGTGACAGCACAAGGTTCTCCCCAGACACAGCCACCAAACAAAACCGTGAATTACATAAACCTCTTTCTTTGTGACTAATCTGATCTCAGGCTAGAACAATGGACTTGCAGGTGGTAGGACCCAGAGGAGTCGTCTCTGGGGATCAGGTGAGAACTGAAGGTCAAAAGGGCTGAGAATCAAGTGTATGAAATGTAGACCGGAGAGGCTGAGGATGGGAAGCCACAGGAACAGAGACAATAATTGTGCAGTGTCAGGAGAGAGAAGGCCAAGGTTGGAGCTCCAGGAATCTCCAGCATGGAACAGGCAGGCCAAGCGGCGCTGGAAAGCCAAGGGTTACTAGCCAGTCAGCCATCCATCTTCTACCTTCACGATGACCCGGACAGTTCACCTCCTAATCCTGCTGGTGACAGAGCCGGGGGGCCAGCACACTGATGTCACAGCCTGGGGAAAGAGTTCTTATCTCTGGAATGCTTTTAGCAAGATGTGCCCTATCTGTCTGGCTCTGCTTATGGTAAACAGACCTGGAACCTATGGATTTATGGGGGGCATGGCGCCCTGGAGAATGTTGTGCAAACCCCACAACCATTAGACAATCAGATGGAGGTTTCTCAGGGCCTAAATAACTCCCCTTTCAATAAAGAGGTCTCACATGTATCATTGTAGAGACCCTTCATGATGCATCCAGCCAGGGCACAGCTGAATCAAGCCAGCAAGTCTTAGCAGAGCTGCCCTGTGACTCCTAGCTACACCCTTCCTTGTGTTCACGGTCAGTGTATCTTTGCAATTAATGAATAAATTTTAATACCAAGTAAGAGTTCTGGTTCTTATGAATCAAGATGTAATAACCATAGGGATAAATAGCAACTGGTGAGCTTAGGACCTGTGCAAGACAAGGATCCAAAGGCCTTGGGGATTCACTGTGTCTCTGGTGAACTGCTAAAAGAGAATGAGATTTCTCACTTGGATAACTCGGTGGCCCCAGAACCAGCCCTCGGGAAGAGGATAAGGGAACAGCAAGGCTATAGAAGATGAGAGGCTACACTTTGAGTGTCTCTAGAGTCCCTAGGGAAGTGCCCACGGGGGCACTGGACATGTGGTTCTGAAGTTCTACACCAGTGGCTGAGCTGGATGTAGAAAGTGGACCCTTCGTGGTCCCTGAAGGCTTGAGCCAGATGAGGTAGCAAAAGATGGTAACAACAAAATGGCCTAGCAGCGGTGAGGTCTGGAAACACAGAAGCAGGTTGGAGCCACAGGAAGAGAGCATGAGGGACAACTCTGGCTTAGGAACTAAGAAGTGGTACAGGAGTACCCAAGTGACGGGTGAGTGGGGAGGAAGGCAGTACTTTCCCCTCCCTCAGTCAGTTGGAATTTCACTGTGTATGCTGCCAGAGGGCCTGGACCACCACAAACATGGCAAGTGTCCCTGGAGACAAAGCCATCTAAGCACACAGGACCAACACACTGTCGGGACTCTGCTTGGTTCCTAGCAAGAAGAGATCTGCCCTAGAGTGTGGGCACCCTAAGGAACGCACCACTGACTCTGGCACAGTCCTTATCACTTGGGAATCCCTGTAGAGGGACCTGTTCTACTGGTGACCAGTAACCCATACATCAGACCTCTTAGAGCTGCAGCTTCAGCTGACTTCATACAAGAACAAATGCCAGATGCATAGACCAAGACGTCCATGAGCAGGTCCTCTGGCTTCAGGTCCCACTCAATCCAGAAGGTCAAGTCACATCCTACAGGCCTGCTTTTGCTCTTGGCTCACCTCCCAGGGCCTGTCTCCTGGCTTTGTTTTCTCCAGTGCTGCATTCCCCCTCAGACATCTCCACACCTGGTAAGCTGCAGATGTCCCAGGTTGGTGCAGGCCAATCCCAAGTCTAGAAAGAGTCCTCCTCTTTGACAAGCCCCATCCCAGCACCCATGCTGCAGTGGGGTGGAGAGAGGGACAAATCATGCACTGATTTTGCCAGGCCCATTTATGTTCCACCCTGCAGTGACCCCACCCCATCCATATGGGCCCAGCAGTAGGGGTCAGTATGGATTACCCAGAGAGACAGAGATGAACCTTGGGAAGGCCCCAGACACAGAGCAGTACTATTGGTTTAAGGGCCGGCCCTGGAAGCCCATTTCCTTCTCTATGACTGCAGCTACTCTGCTAACACCTATAGGCTTCACTGCTCAGCAGGAGGGACTCCAAAAGTCTCATGAGTTGAGTATTTGTTGGGGAGGGAGAAAACAAGGGAAGCAGAGAGCGATGGAACAAAACCACTCGAGGGAATGTCAATCTCATTGAAAATCGAAGCCAAAAGGATTTGGCATGGCCTGGATGGGGTGGGCCCAGAAAGATACTCAGGTGGAGACGGTCTCGGGGTCAAAAGAGAGAGATTTTGTGATAAATCATGGAGACAGGAGACGGTTCAAGAGGAGACTTGGAGGGAAGCTGGAGGATGAGGCTGGGCCACTTCACAAAGACAAAGACAGAACACCCCAGACTGCCCCTGCCTCTTGGCAAGAAGCCAAATTGCTCAGCTTCCACACCTGCAATTTTAATCAAGTCTGCTCCAGGCTCGTTAATAGCCTAGCACAGGATGAAAAGAGAAGGCCAGCCAGGCAAAGCCAAGTTAGTACTGGGACAACCCAGACCAGGACCCAGGGCCAGAATGGGCACTCTCTACAAAGCCAACCGTCCTCCTTCTCCTGAGCCCACCCTGTCCCCACTTTCTCCACACACGTCATGTAAAAATGTTAGAAAAGCCAGGTCACAATACTGGTTCCAAACCACCAAAGGCAGCTGATGATAACACTGGTACACAGGCCCGTCTATAGCAACTCGAGTTTGGCAGGTCTGGCCGGGGTTGAGGGTTTCCCAGGCATCTGCATTCCTAACAGGCTCCCAGAGATACTCCAAAGTAGAGCCGTGTTGGAGAACCACTGAAAGTCATGGGTACTGGTGCCAATAGCACAGAACTCTCCCACAAGATCAGAACAGCCATCTTGGGTGGAGATCAACACACTTGCTGCCTCTGCCCCCACCCCAGACCTACCCCTACCCTGTTTGTTTTTGTCAATAAAGCTTTATTGGAGCATAGTCACTCCCTGGCATCCCTCAGTATCCATCATATCACACAGCTGCCCTCCCAAAGTGTGGGAAGAGTTCTCAGAATTCATGAACATGGCCTAGGCAACAATGATGACAATTCTGAAAGACAATGGGAGCTGAGCATGTGTGTGTGTGTGTATTCATGCATACATGAGTACCATGTGATACCAGCAATCAAAATTTGTCCAGCGTGATGACGCAATGGCTAAATCTTCACCTTGTCAGTGCCGGAATCCCATATGTCCATGTCGCAGTGGCTCCACTTCACATCCAGCTCCATGCTTTGTGACCTGGGAAAGTAGTGGAGGATGGCCCAAAACCTTGGGACCCTGCACCTGCATGGGAGACCCCAAAGGAAGCTCCTGGCTCCTGGTTTCTGATCAGTTCAGCTCAGCTCTGGCCATTGCAGCCATTTGGGGAGCGAATCAGCTGGTAAAAACCCCCTGTCTCTCCTTCTCTCTGTAAATCTGCCTTCCAATAAAATTTTTTTTCTAAAAAAGGAAAAGACTATTAAAATGTGTCACAGTATCAAACAGGAGGAATACTGGCTGTGAATGGAGTAAAAGATACGAGTTTGTGCACAGAATTATGCCTGGAGTGGGGCTCCTCTCCAAGTATCCCCATCATGAGATAGAGGCCAGGCTTAGCAGTGCAGCAGCAGACTGTGCACTAGTACAGCACATAGCACAAAGAGCTGTCAGAGTCCCAGGCACCCCACCCCCCAAGTTGCTGGATTCCCAGGAAGTAGGTCAGTCATGGGCACCAAGCAGCAGGACCTCTGTCCCCAGGGCAGCCGACAGGCCCCAGAATGTAGCCCAGCACCACTACAGCACATAACCAGGTCCTCCCCAGCCCACCTAGACAGGTGCTGACAGGCAGGCAATGCTGTCATACATGCAATGCTGAGCCCAGCCTTCCAGGACAACAGGCAAGGATAACTCACTGCTGGCAGATGTCGGAAGCTGTGGAGTTTCTCGGCAGGGGAGGGAAGGTGCAGGGGCAACCACACCAATTCTGAGGTCAGAACACTGCATCCTCCAACATCCTCTCATTGCAATCCTCATTGTCAAGGTCATCCAAGAGGAGGGTGAGGGGTGTGCACTGGGAGGGACTCAGGCCCTGGGAGTGCAACCCTCCTAAGTAGAACCAATGTCCTTCTTTTTTTTTTAAGATTTATTTATTATTATTGCAAAGTCACTTATACAGAGAGCAGGAAAGACAGAGAGGAAGATCTTCCATCCAAGCGGCCACAACACCCAGAGCTTAGCCGATCCGAAGCCAGGAGCCAGGAGCTTTTTCCAGGTCTCCCACGTGGGTGCAGGATCCCAAGGCATTGGGCCTTCATCGACTGCTTTCCCAGGCCACAAGCAAGGAGCTGGATGGGAGGCGGGGCTGCCAGAATTAGAACTGGCGATCCCATATGGGATCCCGAGGACTTTTGCAAGGTGAGGACTTTTGCCACGAGGCTATTGCGCCAGGACTGACCAGTGCCCTTCTAAGAAAGACTCCAGAAAGTTGCCTTGTTTCTTCTACCATGTGAGGACCAGGCTGAACAGTGCCACCCAGGAACCAGCACACTGACCCTCACGGGACACAAAGGGGCTGACTCCTGGATGTTGGACCCTCAGCCTCCAGCCATGTGAGCGAGACATTTCTGTGTTTTGGAAGCCACCCAGGCTGGTAACTTTTGTTATAGCAGCCAGAAGGGATAAATAGCACTTAAGAGGACTGGCGAGTTTTAGATTGTCATTTACTGCTTATTTGAAAGGCAATTAGACAAGAGCTCCCAACTACTTGCCTGCTTCCCCAAATGAACCACAACATGCAGGGCAGGGCCAGAATCAGGAAACTCAACCCATACCTCCCAGCAGGGGCTCAGATACCCAGTGGCTTGAGTCATCTCTTCATTAGCAGGAAGCTGGCATCAGGAGTCAGAGCTGGGCATCAACCTCAGGCACTCCCACGAGGATCACAGGAGCGTCAAATCCAGGAGCTTTAAAGGCAGGTGGACCACAGCCACCAATCCCAGGGCTGCCATCTCCCAGCTGTGATACTCTGAGCTGGTGATGTCAATTCTCTTCAACTCAAACCACTTCATCAACTCCCTCTCCCCCTGCCGCCACCCTGACACGTTAAGAAGAATCACAGGAGACGGCACGTGCAGGCCTCAAACTAGCCAGGAAGGCCCTGTCCAATAGGCACCAGCTTCCCTCCCCTCCCCATCTACTACTGCCATCTACGCAGCAGCCACCCAGTAACCACTGTGACCTGGAGCCATGTTCACAGTGGCCCTGGGAGACAGGAAAGACCTAAGCTACTCTTCAAGAAGTGACATCATGTGACAGCGACAAAGAGGTTGGAAATGAAGCCATCCAGCCACATCCAGCCTCTGCCCTTGACCATCAAGGTCAGTGAGACCAACATAAGGAATAGCCTTGAAACCCAGCCCACAGTCTAGCTTTGCCACACTCTGGGGTGCAGCAGGTGCATTTCCAGGACAGTGCTCCACCTCAACCATCCCTGGTCCCTCCTCCTGCACAGGAAAAGCCCTCTCTACCAAGACTCCTCTGCAGCCAGTAGTCAGCAACATGCACAGTGGCCCTGCAGGCATGGCTATGCTCTACAGAGGCAAGATGATCTGGGAGGGGCAAAGGCCAAGGTGTTAGCCCTATTGGCATCATCAGGCCAGAAAGACAGTCACCATGACAGCAAAGCTTAAGTGGCCCTCACTGTGAACCAACAACTCTACATAGAGTAGCTCATTAATCCCTTGCGATAACCCTATGAGATTGCTGTTAAAATTGGCCCACTACCTAAACAAAGACATCGAGGCATGGCAAGCTTAAGTTGATCATGGTCCTACGGCAAGTCAAGGTAGCAGTGATCCAGTCCCAAAGGTCCATGCTCTGAACCCTGAAGAATTTCATGAAAATTGGCCTGTGAGAGAAGGGGCCTAGGGAGGAGGAGGGGGTAGGGTGAAGCATGGGAAGGCAATAGGGGTGGAGCCAGAGGAGGCTTGTGTTTATCTCGGGCAATTTGGGGCAGAAACTGGGATTTTGGAGAATAAAAGGTCCCATCCTTCTATGGTTATCAGCAGCACAGCAGCCCACCTAAGAGGACCTGGGAAGGAAGTCGGGGACAACAACAACCTGCCCCCATGCCAGGCTCCAGAGGAGAGAGAAGGGATGCCAGGCATGTCTACCCTCTGTCCCCGAGCCTGGATGTTGTAGGGCCACCGTTAGAAGGGTTCCATCTGTAACTAAATATTGTTTATGCATAGCATGTGTTTAATGTCCCCTGATTGTCCCCCAGTGAGAAAGATAACAAAGCTATATCCATCTTGTTCAACTCACGCCCCCCCTAGGCCATGGCTTAGAGCTTGGTCCATAGTTGGGCCTCAACCAACAAACATTTCATAAATGAGTCAAGACAAGAAGTCTACATTTCCCACCCTGGGCAGGATGGGCATCTAAGGCTGGAAGAAGTCTTTGTGGTAGGGCTTTCTTATGCCCTATAGGATGTTCACAATAGCCCTGGACTCAGCCCGTTAGATGCCAAGAGGACCCTCACCCAGAAGATAACCTCCACATGTGTATCAGAAAAGGTGTCTCTGCAGGGAGCACAATGCCACTGCTAAAAGCTGATATCCTTGGTTAGTGTCACTCACTGGAAGATGTCACTGCACAGCCAGTGATCAGGAGGGCCTCAAGTTCACAGCCAGCAAAGAGCAGAGAAGCAGACAGTGTGCAATTGGGGGCAACATGTGATACTCTCCGAGAGTCCCCCAAGAACAGTCAATCAACCTCCTGAGTTGCAGGGCATGGGGTGATTCATGCCAGGTTTCACACCTAGGACTGGGGCAGCTGAGGAGGCAGACAACTTTGACAGTGACTAGGCTGGGACAGAAAAGTGAGCAGAGATCAGACGTTGAGACAGGACAGAGCAGCCCAGGCATTGGGTGGAAAAAGAGGCTGGGCAGTAGACATGCATCTGCAGCTCCCCAACATGGGACCCCGTGAAAGGTGGCCTTGCTACAGCAACCCTGGCTTGTCTCTGCTTAGAAGACTGTCCTGCGGATGACAGCCTTGTCGCCCAGGAGGCCAACGGGTCCAGGTGGTCTCGGCAGCCCTGCTCCCAGGGATTAGCCGGTGACATTGCATCGACACAGTGACCTCGTTGTTATTACATACACACACACATCCTGTCTGAGCTCCCCAACCCTCATTTGTTTTTTTCTAGAAAAAAAAAAAAGTGCTTCCTCCAAGACACCAAGCTGCGCTCTGAGAGACAGGACTGACTCAGCCATTTCCCCTCCTTCTGCATCAAAGGGTCTGAAAAGAATAATTTAGGCTTCTCTGGAGTGAGATCATTTAATGAATCTTCTCGAAGCTAAGAGGTTTTATATGCCTTTTTAAAAACCCTTCCCCAAGCACAGGGCTATGATATTACCTTGGAGAGCCTAGAGATGAAGTGATACACGTATGCACAGCGCACAGGGAGGAAGGACGTGGTTTCCTTGGCAACAGCATCCATGTTCTGGCTTCCCTCGGCTAAATTGGAATATATTGAAATAGCTGCTCTGGGCGCCTCTCTTGCAAAGGGAGGAGAGTGGTTTTCTATTCAAGTGTTCTCAGAACCCTGGGCCCGCAGCTGGGGACCCATGTTCTGGGAGCTGCACACATCTGAATGTGGCCAGACCGCCAACAGCCAGCTAAAGTGCTCAGCCTTGGTTTGCAAGACCAAGCCACCCTTTCCCAAGCCAAGGGGGGTGAGGGTTGGAGAAATAAGAGTAGCAAACACACAAGACGATCTTCCTCTCCAGCTCTCCTCCTCTTTGTATATCTGCCTTTCCAATAAAAATAAATAAATCTTTAAAAATATATATATACCCACAACAGTCCCCCACTTCAGGTCTGCTCAAATCCTCAGCCACGAGAAGGCACCATGGTCCCACACTGCATAGGACCTGGTGCACGACAGGATGCTAGCATCAGGTTTGTGGCTTTGGAGTTGGCTTCAGACACACTAAGGGTCTTTGCCTGGCTTCACCATGAACATTCCACTGACATGGCCCAAGTATCCTATACCTCCTGGCCTCAGATGTCCTCCTTTGTGAAGTGAATGTGAATGTGCCTTCTTGGGGGACAACTTCATGAGCCTGACACAGGTTTTGTCTTCTGTTCACCCCTGAGAGAAAAGCAGCATCCTCTTTCTTTCTGAAATAGCTGGCACTTGACCAAAAGGAGCAATGGGGCCAGGAGGAACCTCACCTCAGCCCCCACTCTCTCTCTTCTGCGTGCTCCCCTTCCCTGCCTAGGATCTGTTTTGCCAAGTGGAAGATAGAAGGGCCAACTCACTTCTAAGTGGGAAACCAGCCAGCAGCCTTGGAAAGAGTGGGACAAGGAAGCTGCCAGGGGCTGAGGTCTCAGCAGAGGCCAAGGGCAGTGCCACTGCCAGGTCAGCTGAGGCTGCCCAAGGGAGTGCCTGTTACCAGCAACGTCCAGGAGAGAGGGAAGGAAAATGATGGGGAGATGTGGGATCCTGGGGCAGGGGACGGGCTCTGCATGTCAGGAATTGGAAGTCTGGAAATGAGGCCTTGAAAAGGTCATTAGGTGGTGAAGAGGGATTAATGCCCTTCCCACCGGGATGTGTTCATTCTCACAAGAACAGGTTGTTCTAAAGCTAGGGCCCCTTGTATTTTCTCTGCCTCCCATGCCCGTAGACCTATGGTCCTGCCACATTATGAAACAGCACTAAACTTTCACAGACACAGCCACCTGAACTTGGGCTTCCAAAATGAAGAGCTGAACAAACTTCATCCCTTTACAAACCATTTAGTCTCAGGTGCTGGGTTGTGGCACCAGAAAAAAAAAGCTGAGACACCAGACTCTCCGTTTAAAGATGCTGTTGTTCACAGGACTGATACAAGGTACAATGAGAAGGCTCTCCATGTCTTTGTATCATCTGCTTTCATGTCTTTGACGAGGCGCTGAGCTACCTAGTGAAGAATGTACAAGTACAGAAATAATCCCTCCAAGGAAGGTGTAAACACATTTTAAAAACAATTACAAGTTCCTCCAGAAAATAAACTCCTACCAGTCACTAAAAATTTCTGAGAAAAGAAAGTAATTGAAAGAATATTTTCTCTGCAGATGGCAAAAAGTACTCTAAAGTTACATTAAGTAAAATGGTGTGGGATAAGTAAAGAAATTAGAGCAATAAAGCAGACCCAATTCACTCAAAACTGGAATATACTGTCCAGATAGAATTGCATATTATTGTAGGAAAATGTGGATTATTCAATGAATTATGGTTTGAAAATAACCAATCAACTCAGCAAGGAACAGTTTAAAAGCTACCCCTACCTCACACCATACTTTATCACAAATTCCAGAAAGCTTAAATATTAAAACAGAAGAGAAACCATATTGAAAGAAACTATGGAGCAATGGTGATGTTATCCTTGAGTGTGTGATGGACATCTGGTATACCCTATCTCATAGGTTCTCAACCCACGTTTTCCCCCAGCTATTCCTGCAGCAACCAAGAACTAAGAGGGGCACATCCACCAACACCCTAGCTGTGCACTGTCTCTCTTTTTTTACACTCCCAGATTCACCAGTGCATCTCTGAGGGACAACTACCCATTCAGCCAATCAAGTGTATACAAAACACAGAAGTATGAGTGATCTCACACTCCCAGAACAACAATGGGTCGCACCATTTATACTACATGGCAGGACCCCAGAAGGACTGAGCCCTCTCCCCACCTGTTTCACTCCCCCAAGACAGTCATTCTACTTCCTTGGGACCATGCCTCAGGCCTATGCCACATGTTATACTTTTTCATGGACTCATGATAATCTTAGTAGATAAGACGTAAGGCCAGAACTAAACTAACTGAGGCAATACAAAGAAAAAGGTCCATGGATGTGCTGCATTGAAAATGCAAAACTGAGGCCCTGGCGCAATGGCGCAGTGGTTAAGGTCCTCGCCTTGAACGCCCCGGGATCCCATATGGGATTGCCAGTTCTGATCCTGGTAGCCTCGCTTCCCATCCAGCTCCCTGCTTGTGACCCGGGAAAGCAGTCGAGGACGGCCCAAAGCTTTGGGACCCTGCACACCTGCGTGGGAGACCTGGAAGAGGCTCCTGGCTTCGGATCGACATAGCATCGGCCGTTGCGCTCACTTGGGGAGTGAATCATCGGACAGAGGATCTTCCTCTCTGTCTCTCCTCTCTGTATATCCGCCTTTCAATAAAAATAAATCTTAAAAAAAAAAAAAGAAAAAGAAAACGCAAAACTGCACACAAAAATATCCCATGTCAACTTGGCCCTTCCATTCCAGAGTCCCTTAAGCTAAAAGACATCAGCAGGAACTAAGCAGAGTTGATATTCATGCCCTGGATCCAAGCGGCAGGATGCAGAGTATGACGTGTAGAGGCCAAGGCAAGTCAAAGCAAGCATGCATGAGTGGGTCACCAAGGGATTATCAAGGGCATCAGAGGAATAGGAGGAATCCCATGATGGAGACACAGGCCCAGTAGGTTGAGGAAACATCCATGAAAATAAGTGACCCAAAATGGGGTATTAGCATCTGAATAGGATTGACTGGGTATCTGTCCCTGGTTGTGGGAGAACAACTCCAAGGACAACATTGGTGCCAAAAGATGGGCCATATACAAGGTCTTGGTCTAATAACTCGATGTATTGTACACAGTGGGATGGGAGCCAGATTTCTCACTGTCCCATAAGACAATGATGGTAAAGGGAAGGCTGGAAGCCAACACAGACTTTGTGGTCTGTCCCCTTCAAAACTATGTTGAAATTTGACTGCCATCATGGCTGTGTTGGGAGGCAGCCCCTTTAAGAAGTGATTAGCTCCTAATTATCATTCCCCACCAAAAAGAAGCAGGGATCCCGAGAGAAATAGCCAACTCTTTCTTTTGCTAAAGACTGAAAAGGTGCTCAATGGGAGAAAGAAATCAAAATGATACAGAAGTCCACCTGGAGAGGTATCCACTTGCCAATTGGAAGAGAACATGAGCCTTGAAATAAATGACATTAACAGATTATAATTTATTCTGTCAAATAGAAATTCTTGAGTTAATAAAGTACCTGAATGAATAAATTGAACTTTGAAGAGGAACAACATATTTACTCAATCTCAAATTACCTCTCAAAAATATTAATTATCAAGGAATATAACAACAGTGGAGAAGCCTGGCAAAAGCTGCCTCCATCACTCATCAAAGCTTCGCTCTCCAGTAAGGAGTTAGAATCACAGGAGTCTTGCCAGTATGCAATGAGAAAAACTCAGCATCATTTCCAATATTCCAACCAAATACGATCATCATAGTAAGTCATGAAAAAATGTCCAAAAACTAGCCAACAGGTGCCAGGTGAAGATACATAACAGCTCAATGCAACACAGGATTCTTTAAAACAATAATAATGAAAATACATATATATTTATTTGTTTGGAAGCCAGAGTTAGAGTGTTAGGGGGAGAGGGAGAAAGAAAGAATTTTCCATCCGCTGGTTGATTCTCGAAATGGCCACAATAGCTGGAGCTGGGCAGCTCCAAAGCCAGGAGCCTGGAGATTCTTTCTGGTCTCCAATATGGGTTCAAGGGCTCAGGACCATCCTCTGTTGCTCTCCCAAGCACATTAGCAGGGAGCTGGATCAGAAGCAAAGCAGCCAAGACTTGAACCACTGCCCATATGAGATGCCAGCACTGCTTTTACCAACATACCATAACACCAACCCTGCAACACAGGATTCTGGTTTTCTGGTTTTTTGGGGTTTTTTTGCTTTTTTAAGGTAGATTTACAGAGAGAAGGAGAGACAGAGAGAAAGATTTTCCTTCCACTGGTTCATTCTCCAAATGCCCTCAACAGGCAGAGTTGAACCAATCTGAAGCCAGGAACCAGGAGATTCTTCTGGTTCTCCCATGTGAGTTCTCCCAAGGTTTTGGGCCATCCTCAACTGCTTTCCCAGGCCACAAACATTGAGCTGAATGGGAAGTGGGGCAGCCAGGACACGAACTGGTGCCCATATGGGATGCTGGTACTTGTAAGGCAAGGATTTAGCCACTGGGCTATCGCACCAGGCCCACAACACAGGACTCTGAACTACATCTTTCTGCAATGAAGGACCTTGTTGGAACAACTGGCTGAAGGGGACTAGTACCTCAAGAATGGATGGCACTCCTGTACGGCTCAGCTTCATGGCGCTGATTGGCTTTGTGGCTGCATGGGAGATGGCCGCTTGCTGGAAGGAAATGTGCACTGCAGGCTCTAGGAGATGACAGGCACCAGGCCAGCAGCTCCCCCTCAGCGGAGCTGGGGAGACGCACGCTCTGTGAACTGTGCTTGCAACCTCTCCAAAAGCTTGAGATTAATTCAACGTCATAGTAAAAGAATACATAAAAATGCAAGAGACAAGATGGATAAAGTACAAACACACTCTAGAAAAAGAATTACATCCTCAATGCATAAACAACCCATCAAATTGTATCAAAAACATATGGCTACCCAGACAGCGGGGGGGGGGGGGGTGTGGAGCTGGGGAGAGTGACAAAAGGTAAAGCCAAAAGACGAATAAGGTTAACCTTCTCTTCAAACCAAAGAAAGGCAAATGAAGATGAGGCGCCACAATTGTTGAACCTTCCATTTGCAAAATGTATCTTTAAATAATAGCATCTCATCTTGCCAAACGTGTGAGGAGAAAAACACTTTTATTTTTTGCCAGTGGAAATATGAATCCGTGTTTTCACTCTAGATGACGATTCAGAAATTTACATCAAAAGCCCCAAATTTTTGCAAACCCATTACCCCAGTAAGCTTATTTCCAGAAACATCTCCTTAGGAAGTGGCCATGAATGTCCGTAAATATTTATTGCACAGCAGCTTGTAGAGAGAAACAATTTAATTTCCCAACAATGAATGATCAGATAAATTAACCCCAGTACACGCAAACAATAGGATGCTATGGCAACCACTAAAAATTATTTAATCAAATATTACTTAATGACAGCTGTGCATATACATGTAGCTGCAGTCTCATCAATATTCAAATCCTGGCAGCTGTGGGTTCCCACCTGCCAGTGCAGTGTTAGTTAGCTCCTCCCCGTCAAATCACCCCAGTGGTTGGCTGGTGGGTACCTCGGGACCAAATTGGGCCACCTCTCTTATGGAGCCCTTCAGAGATTGCTTCCTGGCACCTACTCACTCAGTTCTAGCCCTAACCTGCACCTGTGGATGCGCTGGAACCCAAAGTGGCACCCCTAAAACTTGACCCCTGACTTTCAGGCAGTGTGGGCTCTTCCCACTGCCTGGTGGACTTTGCTCTACTCTCCTTCCTGTGCAGGTCTTTGTAGTTGGCCAGGAATGTGCACATCCCTCGGCAGCAGCCTTGCATGTCTCTTACTTTCCCATCGATCAACTCAGGTCCTATGTATGCCTCTAAGACAGGTCCTTATCATTCAGCGTTGTACTCCTGGGATTACCCACGTCCAGATGTAGTACATGCGTGTCCTGTGGCAGGATCAGCACACTTGGCTATGATGGGCATTGGCGCTGTGTCCTTTATCTGACAGCTCTCAGCAAAGCTGCACTCACATACACCATGCATGATGCCCAGAGCGCATACCCAGAGGCTGGATGTGTGAGGTCCTGCTCCAAGGGATGCACTTGCCAGGCACAGGAGGGGAGCCTCTCAGCCTTGCAGAGGACACCTCCCTGCTTCCCTGATGCACCTGACAGACAATGACTTCTGAATCTCATCAATAAAACCTTCTGAGTTAAAGGTGTGTAATTGACACCCCAGCCTGGTGGGCCATGGGACTCCCTTAAGCTCAGTTTTTGCTTAAAGTTTTGCGCAACTATCTTGGGCCAGCACAACGGCATATCAGACTAATTCTCTGCCCTGTGGCACTGGCAACCCACATGGGCACCAGTTTGTGTTCCAGCTGCCCCACTTCCCATCCAGTTCTCTGCTCATAACCTGGGAGAGCAGCAGAAGTTGGCCCATGACCTTGAATCTCTGTATCTACATGGGAATCCCAGAAGAAGCTCCTGGATCCCAGCTTTGGATCATCTCAGATTTAGCTATTGCTAAATTTGAGGAGTGAACCAGCAGATGAAAGACCTTCTCTTTTTCTTTCTCTGTAAAATTTGTCTTTCAAATGAAAATAAACAATCTTTTTTTTTTTAAGTATGCAGCTGTCTTGGAAACCAGAAACCCTGCCTCTGCAGTGTCAGCAAGTTCATAGCACTGGGTACCCATTTAGCACAAAGTCCACCTGTTCACACCAGAGCTGTCATGTTGGAGCCGGAGCTTCCTTGCTCTATCCTTACTCTGCTCTCTGCTCTTGGCTGCCATCTGCAGGACCCTGGGCACTATGAAAATGATCCAAGGACACTGGCTGAAAACTGACCATGTCCACTAGCCAGCTCCCCAATACACATGTCCCTTAGTAAACCATCAGCTCAAGAAAGGGGATTCTGTTAGTCCCACTCATTAGATGAGGAAACAAGAGCTCAGGAAAGTGCTCGCTTCAGCAACATATATACTAAAATTGGAACAATACAGAGAAATTAGCATGACCCCTGCACAAGAAGGACACTCAAATTCGTGAAGTGTACCATATTAAAAAAAAAAAAAAAACTCAAGAAAGAGGCTCACAAAATCCCCAGAGCATAGAAGAAGTCAGTTCCATGAGTCATGTACACCATGTAATGGTTTTACTGCATTCAATCTTTTACATCATCCCCCCAGTTCCTCTGGCACTGCTGTTCAAGACCTGCAGGGCCCATCAGACCCTCACAGGGTCCACAGATTCTTGGCTTGTATTAGCAGTGCAAGTTTCTAGTGCTGACATTTTCTTAGTTTAAAACAAAATACAGAACATGCCAAGTTTATGGTGTGATAGTCAACAAACACACTATAGTGGAAGAAATAAAGAGAGAGAAGGTGGTGTTGGCAGGGGAGCTGGCCATGATGATAGCTCATAAGATAAGGATAACAATAATAATACTTATGAGGTTTTTTGTAAAAGTATTTATTTTTATTAGAAAGGCATATTTACAGAGAGAAAGAAAAAGATTTTTCATCTGCTGGTTCAATCCCCAAATGGCTGCAATAACCAGAGCTGAGCAGATCCGAAGCCAAGAGTCAGAAGCCTCCTCCTAGTTTCCCATATGGGTACAGGGTCCCAAGGCTTTGGGTCATTCTCCACTGCTTTTCCAGGCCACACGCAGGGAGCTAGAATGGAGATAGAGCAGCTGGGACATGAACCAATGCCCAAAGGGATACTGGCAGTTGCATCCCATCAGTTGCATGCCCATCAAACCACAGCATCAGTACACAATACTTATGGTCTTAATGGAGATAGCAACAGTGGCCACTGTGGTTATGAGGTGAAAAAAATTAGCAAAGCAGAGAGAGTGAGTTTTGGGTTGATGCAAATGGAGATGGTTTAGTGGAGTTGGCAATAGCCAGAGGTGATAAGGATGATGGTGATAACAATGGTGATAATTGCTGTGGCTGAGGTCATATTGCCAGGTGGAGGTGCCGGAATCTACTACAACAGTGACAATAGGGCCCGGCGCGGTGGCACAAGTGGTTAAAGGTCCTCGCCTTGCACGCCCGGGATCCCATATGGGCGCCGGTTCTAATCCCGGCAGCCCTGCTTCCCTTCCAGCTCCCTGCCTGTGGCCTGGGAAGGCAGTCGAGGACGGCCCAAAGCTTTGGGAACCTGCACACCTGCGTGGGAGACCCGGAAGAGGCTCCTGGCTCCGGATCGGCATAGTATCGGCCCGTTGTGCTCACTTGGGGAGTGAATCATCGGACAGAGGATCTTCCTCTCTGTCTCTCCTCTCTGTATATCCGCCTTTCCAATAAAAAAATAATAAAAATAAATCTTTAAAAAAAACAGTGACAATAGAATCAGTGATAATGAGGTCATGATAGTGGTGGACATGATTAAGGGTAGGAGCAGAGGTAGTGATGGAGGTGATATGATGTTGATATGCTAATGATGAGAAAGGTTGTGGCATGGTAGGATCAACACATTGGAAGTAGTGGAGGTGATGATGATGGAAGAAAAAATTGCAGTGGTGGCAGAGGTGGCCATGGAAGCAGTAACAATGGGAATGTTGGGATGGAGGAGTTGAGGGTGATGATGGTGATGATGATGATGGCTGTGGCTATGATAGTATCACCACAGCGGAAATAAAGGAAGTGGATATGCTGGTGACGGCGGTGGAAAGAATGGTGGTAATGCTGATGGTTGTGGCCATGACAGAATCACCATGCTGGAAACAGAGTAGGTGACTGTGGTGGGAGCAATGGTGGTAGTGAACATGACGGTACCAATGGTAGCTTTGATGTGGTAGGAGCAGTGTTATAATGGTGTTGTGATGCTGTCGGCAGTGACGACAGAAGCTACCCTACAAGGCAGTGGCAGCCCACTCTGCATCTGCAGGTGCATCCAACAAATGGAGCACCAGGGCTGGAATGAGAGCGCAGCCTGCCATGGGGAGGCCAGCAGCCTGCAAAGGGGAAGAGGAGGGCACAATGAGGACAGCGCAGCACAAGTCAGTCATGCCATATTTCAGTAACAGCGTGTAGCTGCTTGTTAGCAGAGATCTGCTTTCCAACGGCAAATAATAAAATTATGCTTTTTGTGCAGCTAATGAAATGCAAATTGAAGCTGGATGCACATTAATGCAAAGAGTTGAATATCCATTTAATCAGCTCCTCCCTGCAGGGGCCAATGATAAAAATGACAGAGGAATTGCATTGCTAATTCCGGGCCTGTCACATCTTATCCGTCCTTTCCTTGTAAATCCAGTACTTCTGTGGCTGGCACCTGCCCGAAGGACCCAAAGTTTAGCTTAATCTTGGTTCTGGGAGTCTGAGAATCCCTTTGGGGTTGGGGGTGGGAGCTGAGATTGGGCTGAGCTGGGAAACAGGAAGTAGAATAAAGAGATGGGATCTTTCCTGAATTCTCCAAATAAGGTGTCATTACCCCTTCACTCCACCATGGCAGGCTGGACGGCATGATGGTCTGACTGGCTCTTACTCTTCCACTAATAGAAATCAGAAATTGGGAGAATTGCACTCTGGAATACCATGTAAAGCCACTGAGTGCTGTACTGGTATCACATATGGGTGGTAGTTCAAATTCCAGCTATTTATGCTTCCTATCCAGTTCCCTGCTAACGTACTTGGGAAAGCCGCAGAAGATGGTGCAAGTGCTTGAGGCTCTGAATCCATGCCAAAAACCCAGATGAAATCCTTGGTTTCAGTCAGACCCAGCCCCAACTATAGCAGCCATTTGGGAAGTGAACCAGAGGATGGCAGATCTCCAGATCTCTCTTGTGCACACACGCGCATGCTCCCAATCTCGCTCTCTCCTCCACCTCCCTTTTCCTCTCTAGGCTCTGCATTTCAAATAAGTTAATCTTCAAAAAAAGAAAAAGAACTCAGAGATAGGTGGCCTAAGACTAACAGCTAACATAGGGTAGCTGCCTTCTACACAACGTGCTGTGCTGGGTTATTTCCCATCATGTCTGCAATCAGCAACTGTAACTTGGGCACAATCACTCCTGTTTACAGATGAGAATCCTGGACTTCAGCAAGTTTCATACAGCCACGGGCCATGCACAACCAGCCAGAGATGGCACCCAGACAGCAGGACCCCAAAGGCTGCATTCTGCATGGCTCCATTTCCCTAGAGCAACTGTCCCCTGAGTGATAACCCACACTAACCTGGTGCCCGGTTTGCAGCCTGGAGAAGAAGCAGAGAGGAGAAGGGGGTTCTCAGGAGCCAGGCTGAAAGAGCTGGGACAGTCCTGGGGAGTGAAGGCTGGGGCAGAGACTGGAGGTTGTCTCTGGCTCCCAGTCGTGCCTAAACCAGAGACTTTAGGGCAGAGGGAGCAGCCCAGCCCTCCTGGAGGGCATCTGTGCAGAGGTTGAGTTTTCACAGGAGGAGGCTTCAAATATCATGTGAAAGAGAGGACTGAACTTCACAGGTGTGGTAAGCCAGGCACAGGGATCTAGTCAACCCAAGAGAAACTAGTATGGATCTGGAGCCAATGAGTCAGGAATAACAGAAAAGACAATTTTGAGGGGACAGAACTGGGAGCAACAGGTGATGAGCCGAAGGTAAGGGGACACTTGCCACAAAAAGCAAAAAGGTGCCAGGAGCACTTTCTACATGGGGACACAGCAGGTTAGGCCACCACCATGCCAGCAGCCCATAAAGGAGTACCAGTTAGAGTCCAACTGCTCTACTCCTGATCCAGTTTCCACATGGAAGATGCAAATTGAGTTCCAGGTTTCTGGCCCTAGCCATTGTAATAATCTGGGACTTGAACCAGCAGATGGAAGATTCCCTCTTTTCCGTGTGTGTGTGTGCACGCGCTCGCGCGCACGCACGCGTACCTCCTTCCCAAATACATAACAATAGACCTGGGCCCTGTCTCAAGTCCATTGCCAAGGAGCCAGAAGGTGGACAGGGATGGCTGAGGACTACAGAGTACCAGGAGGAGCTGCTATCACCATTTCCACAGCAGACCCATGTGTCTGGCAGTGGGGAGAGGGTAGCAGCTTCACCACCACTCCCCAGGCTCCCCACCACCACTACCAAGAGCACCTGTCTGCAGACAACTCCTTGAGAACCACAAGCTTGAAATGTTTATTGCTCACAGGACCCTTTACAAGCAAGAGGAAACTGTAGGCTTAAAACAATATTCAAAACAAAGTCAGCCAACACTCGAGTCCCCAGGGCTCTTCCTCCTGCCTCCCCTGGTACTGCAAGAAGCTCCTGTGGACTCTGACAGGCTCTGGGGTCTTGTACAAGCATGCTTGGTGCCAGCAGTGACAAGGACTTCTCCTTAACAGCACAAAAATGGAAGAGGGGACAGGCACGCAAGGAGTAGCATGTTCTAGCTTCGCAAAGCCTCAGTCTGACATCGCCTTGATTCTGAGTTGTGATCTGAGCTGACAGGTACCAAGGCAAGGGAGATGTACAGGAGGCTGTGCCAGCTCCCAGCTCCACTATAAGCAAGCCCTCCCTTTGCACTTCCCTCCAACCCCCAGTTCAAGCGAAGGGGTCAGGTCCTCTGAGCTACCCCACTATTCACCTTCATTATGCCCGCACCAATGCTGCTTGCTCCACACACTCCTACTACATGCCAGGGGCCGTGCATTTGGTACTAGCTGGACCACAGCAATGGCAGCCCTGCTGTAACCCTATACTACAGGTGTGGAAACAGAGGCACCAAGGTCACCAGCAATGTGACCCCATGGACCTGTGCTCTGCCATGTTATGCGCAGCCACAGACACACCCTAAGGACAGCACTGTCCCTGCAATTGAAGGTCTTGTCAGTCCACATGGGGAGACTGGCCTTCAAAAGCATGGGTGTTTCTCATGCACCCTGTTTCTCATAACTGGAAATGCAAAGCCCTGGGCCCATGAGTACCCTCTGCTACCTATCATAGGTCCAACACACAGAGAATGCACACATGGATGTTTGTTTCACGGGCGTGATAGAAAGAGACCCTCTGCAACATAGGAAGTCACCAGTAGAGTCTGGCAAGGATAAGGGACACAGAATCTATATGATCTCTTCATTTTTGCTTTTGTTCTTGAACACGTATCTGGATTGGCTACTCAAAGCATGCAGTAGCTTTAAATTAAGGACATCAACAAGATTATCCATGCTTTGGGTCATCAGGTGCACTCAATAAGCCAAGAAGGGGAGAGGAACTGGATGCTATACCAGGCTGGTTCAGGGCTCCTGCAGCTGGACTCTGGAAGCCCTAGTAGCCTCACCCTGCCCAACCACCCACCCCCACATCCCTGTCCTACTGCATTGGCTGTCCAGCCCAATGTCTAACAGTCCTGACACCTATAGGTCTCAGTAAGAAATACAGCGTCCCTTCCTCAGAGACCTCAGATTGGAGAGCCATGGTAAGGTCAACTTGCTCCCCTAAAAAGCCTAAGTCAAACCCAGCAATGGCAGAAGGGTAGCTGCACCCAGGAAAGTGGCACTGTCACCTTACAAGTGCTCTTTGGAAGATGGGCTTGGTTCTACTCCTGCTGCCATCCCAGGTCTCCTGTCCACCCCACCTTCACAGTGCTCTAACCCTCCATGCAGTGTTCCACTTCCATCATCCCCATCAAATCTCATACTGACTTCCCAGAACACCAGATGGCGCCAGGATGTTGATTAGCTGCTGGGGGTTCATTGCCAAGTGTACTGGCCACACCCCTTGCCACCCATCCACCTAATGCCACCTTGGCAACATCGCAGCCGTACCTTGCATCTCTATGCCTACAGGCATCAACCTCTTTCACAACCCTACAGACCTGCCCTACACCACCCAAACTTCACCAAGGCCCACCCAGCCTGGGACCACCCAACTCCCTGCTCTAAGATTAAGTTTCCAGGCCTCCTCGCCAGTCAAGAGGCACCAAGCATAACCCTCTACTGCTGTACCTACAGGCCTTGACCATCCATATCCACATACCACTGCCCCTCAATGCCAGGTAGTGCCTGTACTAATTAGTGAGTACTATGGTGGGCAGACTGGGGGATGACAGGTCACCCTTCTGCACTCACTGCATTGGAGATTGTGGTTCACATGTTGAGAGCAATTGAGACAGAGTCAGGCCGTGAACTGCAGCAGGGAGGAGTTTGAGGAGGGGAAAGCATTTTCATATTTTTAAATTAATTATTTATTTATTTGAAAGAGACAGAGAGCATGAGTGTTGTTCTTTTGCTGATTCATTATACAAAATGACCAGGGCTAGTCCATGCCAAAGCCAGGAGGCCAGAACTCCATCGTGGTTTTTTATATGGGTAATAGGGACCCAAGTACCTAGGCCATCTTTAACTGTTTTCCCAGGACATCAGCAGGGAGCTGAATGGGAAGCGGACAGCCAGGACTCAAACCAGCCCTCCAGTATAAGATACCAGTGCTGTAGATGACGGTTTGCTCACTGCCCAGTGATATCAGGGCTTCTCTGCCAACACAGACCATTCTAGATCCCAGCCGGAATGGGCCATCATCAAGAAGAGACAAAGCTCCCTCACCAAAGAACTTTCCAGAAAGAGGAAAAAGCCTCTTTCCATTGCACTTGTCTAAGACCAGGATGACAGCACACAGGTCATTTACTGCACACAGTGATGAAAGCTGCCTGTTAGCCAGCAGCCCCATATGACTGCTGAGGATCGGAAACCTGGCAAGGGCAAAGGAGTGGAATGCTTAACATGGTTTTAGGTCTCCATCCATTTACAATTAAACAGCCAGATCTGACTAGGAATTCTCGTATCAGAAGTTTCTAGAAACATTAGAGACAAGGAGAGCCCCTGGCACACAGCAGTCCCTTGCTGGCTGTGTCTCTGGGGATGGAGGGTGTCAAGGAAAAGGTCTGCCAAAGGGAGGCAATGTGGTCAAGCTGAGGTCAGGATGAGCTCAAGGTAAAGGTATACTCATCACCCAGGCCCACCACAAACCATCTGGATTCCCTGAAGCCCAGGAGACTGACTCCCCTCGACTTCATCTCTGAGCCCAGTTTGGGGTGGCCTGAATTGTCTTTGTTTGGAGCTGTTTGTTTTGAGTGGTGTCATTATTTTATTTTTAAATTACCTATAATGCACCCTTTAAAAATTCCCTAATTACAGATAGGATAAATACATAATTGCAGACTTTTTAAAAGCACATATTATTTACTCAATACTCCATAATTACGGTCTTTTCCATGAAATGTATTATTTCCTGGATGGTCCATAATCGTTCCTTTGAAGCCGGCTGGGGAAGGCCGAATTGTCGCTGGGATTTAGTTCACGGGTCACTGGTGCCCTCCCATCAGGCAGTTTATGAGCCACCACTACCGGCTGGCAGAGCCCAGCAGGGCCAGGTCTGTGGGAAGCACTGGGCTTAGTCACACACAGGACAGGCAGAGCACTGCCACTGCAGGCACTGGCTGGGCTGCAGACAAGCAGGGCCAGGGGTTCAAAGCTGGGTCTCTCCTGTTTCTCTCTTGATTTTTCCAGCAACAGGCAAAGGACAGTGGGCGTGAACCCCAGAGGTTCTGTGCCAGCAGGACTGGGAAGCATCCCAACACCACTTCCTGTGAATCTTGCCACTTTGGGTAAGGATCTCAGTTGGAGGGGCACCAAAAGCAGGCCCTGGGTCCAGGGTAGGGGTGAGCTGACCCCAGGGAGATCAGATGAGGGTGAGGAGAAGAACAGTAGGAGGATGGCAAAGTCAACATGAGCAGGGCCCAGTGAGCAGGTCCATGCCACATACACTTCAAGGGACAGAAGAATACACCTACCTAGGAATGAGGGCTGAGAGAGCCGGGATCTTGATCCACCACCAACTCCTATCCCTTACTTCTTAGGGTTGTCACTGTGGGCATTACCAGGCCAGCACTCCAGACTGTCCAGCACATGGGCGGCTTGATGCAGGAAGCCATTGGCATACGTGACCACTGCTCATCAAGGCTGAGAGTGGCCTTAGGAAGGACTGAGGTGTTATCTGCCAGGCACTGATAGCACCTGCTAGAACCCATGACTTGCTTTTCTCAGCCTCGGCATCCTCACCTACAAGTAGACATAAAAAAACAACCATAAGAGGAGGAAATGGGAGCCACAATGGATAGAAGTCGCTGCCCAATAACTGGAAGGGGCTCGCGGTGTGGGTGACTGCAGACAACTTCACCCAACTTAGTGCTTCTCTTCTGCAGATCTCCATAGCAGCTGCCCTTTAGAAGGCTGCACAGCAGCCTGTACCAGCCAGAGAAGTTTCCGGACCTGGCTAAAAACTCCATCCTGGTGCACAAAGCAGAACCTGGCACAGCGACACACCATTTGACACACAGCTGTGTGTTCCCACACCTGCTGCCCCAAATCAAACATCATTAGCCAACTCATCATTCAACTCCCTTCTTTCTCACCATGAACCACACCCCCCACCATCACCAAGTTGGTTCAGGTGTGAGTGACTTTGGCAATCATGGTAGTTCTATTGTCTTCTATTGTCTATTGTCTTCTCAAGTAGTCAGACCAGGCATTTGGCTCATTTCAAATCAAGAAAGCCTATTGAGAGATCTTTTCTCTCTCTAGAACAGAGCTTTGTACAGTGTTGTAGACAGAGTGGTACTTGGTGCACCTACAGCCCCAAAGTACCATGAGGACAAAGCCAGGGCATTAACAATGTCAGAACAGACAATGGATAGGGGTTGCCTTGCCAGATCTAGCCCAGGGTACTCTGCCAGGGTGGATATCCCTCGGCAAACCAGGTAGCACAAACATCCCACCCACCTCAGGGGCCTACTACCAGAACACCAGGGAGCCCTGGCCAGGAACCCTCCCCAACCCTGGTTTCAGGTGGGGGTGAGCTGCTCAAGAAAGAAGGCAGCCACTGGGCTCCTCCTTGGGAGAAGTCTGAGGCCATTCTCCCCTGCAGCCTCAGCTTTCCTGTCTGTAAAAATGGGGGTGCAAACAACATGCATGGAGCAGAGGATGCTGGAGGTGTGGGGAGCATCACCCCAGCACTGGGAGCAGACAGATTCTTGCCTGGTCCCAGAGAGCTGACAGTGGGAGATGTGCCAGTGGCACAGGCCCTGTCCATCCTGTGTGTTAGCAAATAGTCTTCAAGAATCACTCAGGAAATAACTGCTGATGTGGCCTGGCTCACCTTACCCATTACTCTGTCCCCTAGGAAGTCATGATGGACCCCTGTCCCCAATCTGGCTGTAAACTCCAGGACAAGGCTGCCTTACCTTGGTTTTCCTCATCTTTGAAATGGGCATCATACTATAACAAATTAAGGCATGGCAGAGAGTGTGGGGATTGGCAGAGACTACATATTACACAGCTGGTACTCCATAAATGCCTGCTCTCTTCCCACAGGGCAGTGGCATAGCCCTGGCCTGTCCCCACAGAGAAGGGCAGCTACAGGGCCCACTTTGATGCTAGCTAGGATGAGGGTGACATCCCCACCCTGGAGACATGGTGCCAGCATCTATGGGAGCCAGTTGGGATGCTGACATATTCTCTGGCCAGATAAAGGACAAAGGCAGGTCCGAGGCGGAGCTGTGTCAGCAGTTAGGAAGGACAGTGCTATGACAGTGACGTGGAGCACAGCCCACTCTTCTGAGGCAGTGCCCCAGGAATGGCACTTGGCCCGCAGGAGCGTGCAGCGCCTGACAACTGGGATGCCGCTTGCCACTCTCCCCCACCAGGTATCTCCACTGCTCCAGCTCCAGCTTAAGGTCTCAGCTTCTCCCATCAGGGCTTCCACCCCATCCCAGCCTGCAGGGATCCCAGTCTGATCTCCCAGTGGGGTGACAGCTTGCTCAACCCAAATGCTTAGGGACCCAGGGCATGCCGCACACGCCAGTCCTGTGACACAGAAGAGCCACCCAATTCCTCACCATGGTCATGGTCACAGACAAAAAGCTTACTTCCCAGAGATTTGTGACTGGCAGCCTCCTGCCCTACTCATGGTCCCACCTCAGCCCACCTAGACTCAACCATGAAAGAGCCCTAAGCCCATCCCTAAGCCCCATTTACAAAGAAGTCCACCTACTCAAAGCTCCTCCTGGCCTGGGTGGGGTCAGCTGCCCTAAAAAGGCTGGTTGGGGAGTCAGCTCACCCTGAAGGGAAGGGTAAAGGTGACCCTTCCTCATCTCCTCTAGGACATCTCATACAATCTACTCTACTGAGCCCCTTCATGTGTTTGGGGAGCTCTTGGAGGGAAGTCACCAACAGGGGGACATCCCCACATTATCGCAGCCCTTGTCCAAGCAAGGGTACCTGGAGATGTCCTCTGCCTTCTGCACCTGATGCTGGGCTGGCTGGTGTTCAGCAGGCATGTGCCTGGGCTCCCATGCCACACAACAAGGCCACCCCAGATGTGTCCCCTACATCCTTTGAGGGGTTCACAGTAGGACAAGCCTTGGCCACCCACCAGCACACGGTCCCCTTCACAGAGGTTTGGCTGGACAGAGGCAGCTCCTTAGAACATCTGAGCTAAGGACAAACCAAAGACATGAGGACCACAGCAACAGGTGCACAGCATCCAGTTTCCAAGAGTTCTCATGGCTCAAGACCCAGGCCTGAGTGTATCTTCCTAGACTGCGCTTGGGACAGACTGTGGCTTTGATCCTGACTACTGCCCAGGCTCCCTACTCCTCTGTCTGAACCAGTTCCTCAAGGACTCCTAAATTCAGCCAGTGCCTGCTGCCCCTTTCATAAACTGTCTCCCTCCTGCATCAACCACAGTCCATTTCTATAGCTTAGACCAAATCCCCCTAACTGGTGGGCCCATGGGATGCTAGAAAGCCCACAAAGCTCCCTGGTCTCTACCTGGGTCCCACAGTCCTGGTTTCCAAACCCCTTGCAGAAAGAAGAGGCAGGGATGGGGTCAGCTCACAGTCCTGCCTTCAGGAAAGAACCCAGGGAGCCTCATAGCATCCTACCAGTTAGGGGAGGGCAGGCTAGGGCCAGAGATGGGGACGACAGCTGAGAAGCCACTGTTGAATATGGCAGAGAGCAAGGCAGTGAAGAGGATGGGGAAAGAGCATTTTAGCCATGAGCAGACTGGCCTGAGCCTCTCGCAGGCTAAGTCAGGCCCAGCACCTGCTGCGACTGCAAATCAGACTGGCAGGTGGGTGGCTCTCCAGAGGGCCCTGCATTTGTCGCTAGAAATATGTGCACCCATGCGCACAGCCCCAGCACCTGCCTGCACACACACATTCTATCTCTCTCTCTCTCTCTCTCTCTCTCTCTCTCTCTCTCTTCTCTCTCTCTCTCTCTCTCTCTCTCTCTCTCTCTCTCTCTCTCTCTCTCTCTCTCTGGCAAGGGCACTTGGCTGCCAGCTGCTCTTTGTCATAAAGATTTGTGACTGTGAGGAGAAAGAAAAAAAATTGTGATTAGAACAGGGTTTGTCCCTCCCTTCAAGGTGGAAGTTTCAAGGGAGGGATGCACCCAGGGCCAGTGACACAGGCTATAAGAGCAGGACAGCACCTCTAAGAGCAGCTGACTGCTGGGCACCCAGTCCCAGCCTGTCAAGCCCATGTTCCTTGCCTCCCCCAGTTGAGTCTCAGTTTCCACATTTGTTTGCTAAGGGAAGGGGTGTGGTCTAAATCAGCAATGGCAAAAAGTTGTCAGCTTATCCGCCAGCCCTAATCAGTTGATAATGGCTGTTTGGGACTGTTGGATAGGAAGGATCCAGAGCTACTAAGAGACAGGGTTGATTTGTGATGTCTGCCATGGGCACAAGTGGGGGAAGTCATGGCAGGTGGGCTATTCCCTGCCTTGCCTGACTTCCGACAACCTGTGTGTCTTTGATCTGACTCTTTGGGTTTGCGCTGTGCTTTGGCCTGTGTTGCTGGAGTCAGTTCCTTCATAGTCACAATCCCCCTCATCTCTTGCCAACTCCACAGCAGGGATAGCACATGGGTGCCTTGAAACCAGCCAGGACAAGAGCACTGACACCTTGGCAATCAGCAAATGCCCATGAGACCCATGGCACCCTTGTCCCGAGCCACACAGGCTAGGGTCCAGCAGAGACTCACAGTCCTATAGTTCCCCACCATCTGCACAACCCTCATCGCTGCTACTGCTATGCACACCCCACTCAGGTGCCCCTCCCATCTGTTGCATGCCCTCTTCCTCCAGAGAGTCTTCCAAGATTGCCTCGGTTCACGCTGATTCCCCCACTCTAAGCTCTCACAATTCTTGTTCATATATTGGACTTGTGAGGAAAACTATGCCCTCTCACCCCCCCCCCCCGCCAGGGAAAGCTTGTCCAGCCCCACATGGACCTGGCCATAGAGCGGGGACACCCAAGGACACACCGACTGGATCACCCACAGGCTATGACACAATCCCAACACCTCATTTCCCAAAAGAGGGCATTGAGTCTCAGAACCTGTCAGCACCAATCTGGCCCAGCCCGGAGCCTCACAGACAGGAATGAAGAACCACAACAGCCAAAAGTTAACCCAAGGACCCAAGGCCACCACGCAGCAGCCCAGCTGCAAGCACTCTTGAGCAGGCCTCTGCCCCATCCCTGCCCTGCCCAACCAGGACTGGGCACCTCCAGGACATGACACTGGAGCCAGACCCCTACCTCCAGAGTTGGAAAACTCCAAAAGCAACAGGGTGTCACTAGCAATCAGGGGGCCTGAGGACCATAAACCCACATGGAACACTCTCTCTCCAGCAGGTTTCCAGGCCCTTAGGGGCAGGATGGGTGGACATGGACCTGCCCAGGCTGTGTTCGGGGCAACTCCTCCCGGCTTTGGCTTTCTCTCTCTCCTCCTGCTTCTGTTTAACATGCACGTGGGAGCCCCTACGCTGAGTTGTATAGATTTCTCTTTGTCTTTGGCGGTAATTATTAGCTGTCTCCGCGGGTGAATGCAGGCAGAAACAAAGGCAGCAAGGGTTGTAAAACCTTTTATCTCGATCAGGCCACATTATTTGATAAGGTGCTAAGCTAATAGCAACGCATGTCAAGTTGTGTTTAGACAGATGGAGGGGCTGCGAGCCGAGGGTGTATTTGTCTCCAGAAGCTGCACCTGGAAGGATGAAAAGAAAAACTCATCCGACATTCATAGCCTTGGAGCAGAACACAGGCGGGCCTGGCCTCCAGGGTCCTAGGCATGCACATTCCCCACATGCCTAGGAGGTGGAGCCAGAGGCTGGGGCAGCAGAGTGGGTCCAGCCCACACTCCTTCCTGCTCACGCCCTGGTCACCTTGGCCACAAGGCCCCCAGGTCCTCATAGCCAGTTGGGATTCAGATCCAGATTGCCTAGTTCCTTCTCTTCCCTCATGCATCCATGCAGTCCCATGTGTGTGTAAGCGTGTCCTATGCGCAACAGGCAGTCTGCTAGGCTGTCTACTAACCAGGGGCACTACTTTGCCTCAAGGTGAGTCCCACAAGAGTTCAAGAAGTCCAGGAAGATTTCCTGGAGAAGGAACAGGGGCTTAGGAGGAAGCCTCCATTAGCCCTAGACTCCCAATGCTTCCCTGAGAACTCCTGATGGGGTAGAGAGGATAGTTGATTCTTTGCCAGGCTCCTGCCAGGCCCCTCCCTCTCTTCCCAGCCCCTAAAACACAACATCTCAGGACACACCCAGAGCTGCCCCCTGTGGACCCCTGTGGACATCAGAGCAGGACAAGAAGGGGACACAGATGCCAAGCATTTACTAAAACCTTGGGAGAACTAGCTGTATGGGCAGCAGCTTTCTGCCTGGAACAGTCCCTAAGGAGGTAATTAAGAATGTACACAGCCTTAAGCTACTAGGATGGGATTCCAACACACACACAAACACACACACAGAAAGACATACTTTTAATGCCCCATGGTATAGGAGGCATTGGGAGAAATATTTTGAATAGCCACACGGAGCCAATCAAAAGCAAGCATAGCAAATCCAGGACTCCAGCACAGGTATACTCAGTTGCAAGGAGGTGAAGACAGAGAAGGCAGAAGTGAGACCAGCAAGAAAGATAGCCAGTAACAGGTGCCTCCAAGTCATCACCCTCCAAGGATAAGAGAGCTGGGTTATCAACTCACCAATCCCTCCACTGTTGGGGGAAGCTGGGAAAGTATGAGGTCCCTGGCACATCCAGCCTGCCAGGCAGGGAGGGGAAGCCCCCTACCCTGCTGCTTTCCCCCAAGCCAGTACCCATGGCAGGTGGAACTGGCAGCAACAGTGCACTGAAGGGGCAGAATCACAGCGTGTGATCAGGGCTCTGCTGCTACCCACTGTGTTTTGTGGCTCCTCCTATCCCACAGCTCTCCAACTGGGAAAGGCCAGGGCAGATAAAGAAGACAAACTGGTTTGTTTGCTCCTTGAGGATGTCGCCTGACCTACTCATGGACCCTGGTGAATTTCTGAGAGACTTCAGCAGCTCCCATGGACAACACGCTGATGGTATCCACCTGCACACCTGTAGTGACTTCTCCAAGCCCCAGAGTATGCCCATCAGGGTGCCACTGTGCATCGGTACTGGCCAGGGCATGGTGCAGGACATGCTGTTGTAACTGCCTTCTTGATACAGAAGTGGGGACGGCAGGCTCTCACAGCCATGAACCAACATCCTGAATGTGTGCAATAAAACTGTGCCCATCACTTTCCCATCACCTAGGCACCTTGGAGGCAGCACGCCACAACAAACATCGGCCAGAGGCAATGGAAAAATCCATTGCCAGAGGCAAGGTCAAGTTGATCCTGTTTCTCTGGGCTAAAGGATGCACTTGGCAGTTAGGACAGAGGCATTAGAGCACTGAACTACAAGGGACCCTGAGAATTAAAGTGAAAGGAACAACCCCACCTATAGCATGACACCATTTCTGTTGGGGGGAAAAGCATAAATCCAAGCTTACAAAGAATGAAGCCATGCATGCCTGTAGGTACAGATACAAACACACACATACACACACACACCTCCACAGCAAAGGGAAGCAGGGCATGGAGGCAGGAAGCGTGTTTAGCCGGTGTTATTTTTTGAAAGTGTTTAATGAGGATGTGTCCCCATGGGATGCATGTAACTAGAAAGGAATGAACATGCATTTGAGATGAGAAAAGACTGAGGGTCTATCCCACACCAACCCCACTGCCCAAAACACCACAATGTTTATAGGGATTATCTCAGAGTGTTGGGATTATGGGTGTTTGTAATTTCCTTCTCTCTGCTTATCTGTTTTTAAATTTTCTACAAAAAGCATGCATTGTTTGTGTAATAAGAAGGGGAGAAAAAAAAAAGCAAAAAAACAAAAACAAAAAACCCCCTTAATGACATAGACACAACACAACACATAAACCCTGCCTGGGCTGGGAGCACCCAGGATCCCATTCTGAGCTGTTTTAGGGCTCAATTCTAGGTTTCTTAGAGGGGACATCCAAGGACGGAGGGGCTGACTCCCCAGAAGACCAGCTCTACTGTCCACCCGCTGTGTGACCTTGGGCCCTCCCAACACCCTCTCTGGGCCTCTGTTTCCTCTGCTAAATCCTGCCCTGTCTCATCACTTGATGCTCAGAGGCCCCAGCAAGTGATGAAGGGATTTGTCAGGTACTCAGTCACAGGTCTGATGTCCCTGGGAAGAAGCAGAGCCTGGCCCAGCCCTAAGAACTTGTCTGGGCAGCTCCACGGAGCAGCTGGCATTCGAGGCCAGGCAGCTCGGGGAAACGTGCGGCCTACAAAGTGGACACGTGAGCGGGAGGAGCCGGGCCTCCCTCTGAGCGGGGCTCCGAGTGTCAGATTTTCCACTCTGTTTCTCGGTGGCATGTTCTGCACATCCCTGAGCTAAATATAACCATGGCGCGTGTGTGGGGATAGGGTGGGGAGGGGTGGCCCAGGGTGACTCCTGCTGCCACAGGGCCAGCTTGCACGTCAATCTCGCTCCCTCTGAGCAAGGGTAAGTGGAATTTACCCGCCCCCCGACTGAGTCCTCCCAACATTCCTCTGCCCACCGCATTCCTTGTGTTCACAAATTCTTCTCTCTATGTGACCCCCGGGCACCCTGGGAACTGGCAAATCTAGGAGTCAGAGAGAATGTCAACTCCCCACCCCCTGTGAGGATCTGGATGCCCCCTAAGTTTTTAGAGACAACTCAAATTACATTTCAATTTGATTCATCATCACTCCTGGCAAAGTCTTAGCTGCAGTCTGACCGGAGTCTCCACTGCCACAGTCCAAGTCTGCTTCCTATTGTCCCCTCCCACCAACTCCAAGGCAAAAGAAGGAGAGAAGTGCCCATCCAAGTGCAATCCAACTGACCTTGGGGCAGGTGTAGTTGTGTTGAGGGACTGGGGTCCCAGCAGGAACAAGAAGTAGTCCCTCTGCCAGCTGCAGGAAACCGAGGTGCCTTTATTGCCTCATTCCCGGAGCGCCCACCACCCACGGATCCAGCTCCACACACATGAGGGACCTGGAAAAGGCCACTGCAGAGTTGGAGGCTGAGAGCACCCTTCCTTCCAAGAGTCTGAGCTAGTGTATACGGCTCAGGAAACGCATACACTGTGCAAGCAGCCACAGAGGGAGGTGTGGCTGAGAGCACACAGCCTGAGGCGGGCCTGGGGTGGTGTTGGTAGCTAGGCAGGGGGTGAGCAGTCCAAGCCAAAGCAGGAAGAGCTGAGGCCATGGGATCGTGGATTTGGGGAAGGCTAACGACCAGGACTCCTGGTGTATCCCAGGGAATCCAACAGAAGTGGAGTGGGACTCTGACATGGAGCTGTCCTTGGGATGCTGAGAGCAGAGATGTGTACTTCTCTCCTTAGGCCATGTTCCTTAAAGAATTCCTCCAAAAAGCAATGTGGTGCAGCCAGTTAAGCCATGGCAGGCAGTGCCAGTGTCCCACATGGACATCAGTTCCTATCCTGGCTGCTCTACTTCCAATCCAGCTTCTTACTAATGCCCCCTGGGAAAGCAGCAGAGGATGGCTCAAGTGATTGGACCCCATATCCATGTGACAGACTTGGATGCAACTCTTGGTTCCTGGCTGCTGCCTGACACAGCCCCAGCTGCTATGGCCATTAGGGGAGTGAACCAGCAGATGAAAGACCTCTCCTCCTTCTGTAAAAATATGCCTTTCAAATAAAAATAAATATTTGAAAAAAAGGGGAAGGGTGTCATGATGAAAAGATACTGAGAACACTTTAGTAGCAGAGTGCCTCCTGAGATGGGGCTCCAGGGAGCCTGGGCGATACAGCACAGAGAGAAGGAGACACGGATCTTCAACCCGCTGGCTTGCTCCCCAAATGCCCACAACAGCCAGGGCTGGGCCAGGCCTGTTCAGTCCAGAACCAGAAGTTCAGTCCAGGTCTCCCACCTGAGTGGCAAAGCCCCCAACAACCGCTTGAGCCATTTTTCCAGGATGTGCGTTAGCAGGAAGGGAGAATCAGAAGCAGAATTCAAATCCAGGAACTCTCAGGTGGATACAAGCCTTGCTCACAGCATCTTAGCCATGTGCCCTAGAAGCCTGAAGCACAGTAGGTTTTGAGAAGGTCAAGAACATGATGGGACCATTGTTTTAACTGGAAGGCTGAGCAGTTAGAGCCCAGAGAATCCCCACTGCTCTGGGGATGGGGGGGTGGGAAAGACACGGAGGAGGAGAAGCAGGAAGCAGCAGCCAGTGAGAAGGCTGAGCCAGGCCGGGGCAGAGGCAGCCCCAGAGAAGGGCCAGCTGGACAGGTGGAGGGACAGAGTGCTCGAAAGATGAGCCCAAAGGAGTCCCAGGAGCTGCAGCTCAAAGCGTGGGACCACATGGCCTCTCTGAGCTCACATTTCCTCCATAACAGAGCAATGGGAAGACCCATGAGTTGGGATGGGCACAAGGCAGCTGGAAGCCTTCTACCACCACTCACAGGAGCAAGAGTAGAGGCAGATCTATGGCAGGAAGCCCTGAGTCCGGGAGCTCCAGGAGGTAAGACATTGAACCTGAAGTCAGGCCACATTCCTTCCACCCTTACCACCACTACTGCTGACCCTTCTCCTGACATGGCTGGCCTCCAAGACAGTGGAGTGGGCAGTTTGGAGGAAAGGCTGTGCAGCCCTCAGCCTGCCTGTTCACTTCTCTGAGCCTTCCCTTCTGTGTGGGGAGAGACAGGGTGACATCATAGCAATATGATTTCATAAGAAACATGACATTGTAACTTCTGTGAGCCAGGCTGGGTTCCACATGCCTTGCCACAACACAGTGATACAGGGGCTGTTATCACCCTCGCTGTTCTGCACAGGTGCACAGGGATGTGCTGGGAGGTGACTGAACTGGTCAAGGTCAGGGATGATGATATCCATGCAGATGCAGCACTAGTGGCTGTGGACAGGGCTGGAGCTGGCCTTCGCCTACCATTCCCAAGATGTCATCAGGATGCTATGATAGGGTGAATTTTCCAAGACATCCACAGCCCCTCCCCAGCCGAGAGGTCCACAGCCACAGGATCTTGCTCTGTTTCCTGAAGTGTGCTCCATCTCTCTCCCTCTCCCTCTCCTGAAACCTGGGTCCTCAATGGCTTTGTCAAATAGAACACATGGAACGATCCCTGGGCCAGGCCAAAGTACATGCCTGAACCAGCCCAACAACCTCCACCTACTAGATCCTAGTTCCTGAGGGGGAGCAGCAGACCAACCAACCCAGCATGTAATCCAGGGTGTGGGTCTAAGATGATTTCCAGCCTGGGCCTGCCTCATAGGAGACCCCGGGGCAAGGACAGACAAGTTGGAGAGCTGGTTGTTAATGTCCCTAAGTCTGAGGGTGTTCATTACACATGACAGAGAGACAGAAGTCTTCCACCCTCGGCACTGAGAGAGTGGTTACCAGAGGGAAGACAAGGAAGGAAGAGGAAGTGAGTGGGGAGCAGAGTACAGGGAGCTGGGCCATAAAACTCCCTGCTCTCTGCCTCTGAGCATGAGCCTTGGGCGCCCACCCGCCTGCCAGGTGCTACTTGCTGACTAGCTCCCAGGGCTGCCCCATCCTCCCCTAGACAGGCAATGACCACTGAGACCTGTGAACTTGACGCTGATGCTCCTTTTCAGCACTGGCATTCTGAGATCAGCCCATCCCTGGTCAGACTCTGGTATACCCAGGACTGCATGTCCCTGGTATCTGGGGGAATACACCAAAGTGGAGCTGCCCCCCCATGGAGCCTACTGGGGCATCAACCTGCAGCTAACACAGTGCCAGGCTCACTACACGAAAGTTCCTGTGTCATGCCCCTCACAAGATAAGCCTGGCTATTGTCCTCTCTCACACGTGAAGAATGTGCAGCTCAGAGACAGGAAATGATTGGGTCCAACACACACAGCTGCAAGTGGGAAGCAATCCTGCTCCCCTATGATCCCTGTACCCCCACAGCTGCCAGGAGGTGTATATGCAAGCTCCCCACACAGCCCCTGTATGGGTAGCCACATGCATGTGCAGGTGCACACTTTGAGCCTAGCATGTGGGGTACACATGAACACTCATACCTCATATCACATCCACAAGCTGCCTCACAGCTAGATTGTTCTGATACAGACATGTACACTCCTGGCTCACACACACATACACATACACACACACATCCCTACACTCCAGCCCTGCAGACACACATGCAGACAGAGGCATCATATGTCCTCAGAGCATACATTCACACACACAAACACTGCACCTTGTTTAATGATGCCCAGGAAATGAGAGTCATTATTTTTATTTAAAAAAAAAAAAAAAAGCAGAAGGCTCCCAAATGCCAATAGATTCCAGTGTTTTTCAGTCCTGTGAGGTTTTACCAGCAAAAGCCACCCAACAGTGCCATCTGCTGAATGCTGCCTGGTCTTGTTCTTCTCCTCTCCTGCCCCTCCCGCTCTCAGTAGGGTAAGACTCTTCCTCAGTTTCCCCCAAGTGTTCCAGACATGGGTACTGGTTGGGGGACACAATGGGGTAGGGTGTAATTGGCCAGAGGAGAGAAGGTGGAAAGGAAGGGAGAAGGGCAGGGGAGCTGACTCCCATATCTAGCAAGGAAGGGAAGACAGAAAGAAGGGGAGGCCATGAGACAGGAGAAAGCCAGAGGATCCAAGGCAATGACCAAAGGACAAGACTGAGAAGTGGACTCGAGCATGCTGGGGAGACAGAGCAAGGAGCAGGAACAGGCAGACAGAGGCCACGTCCCCAAGAAAGGAGCTGGGGGCATGCCAGCCCCACACCCTACACACAGCAAGCCTGGGCTGGGTCCCCTCCCACAGGTGCCACTCTGGCACCAAGCCACCCCAGCACCCACAGCATGGCTCCCAGATCTCCCACCGTAAGCCCCAGCGGCTGGCTCAGCAAGCACACACTTCAGCCAGGAGGGTGCTCACATGAAATGTCTGGTCAGTTGCTGAGGGCCAAGGGAAGGCAGAAAAGGGTTTGTCTGGGGGCCATGTGGAGATAAGAGTCAGCCCAGAAGCTTTCAGGGCCCAGGCCCTGCCCTCCCCATGCTGGGCACAGAAAACTCCCATGAGTCAGGTCCCAGTTGGTCAAGGAAACTCCCCCAGGCCACAACAGCTGCTCTCACCACTCTGGTCTGGGTCAGGGACAGTGAAAGAGCCTCAAGGAGCCCCTAGGAACCTCAGGCTGTAATGCCACCCCTCTTGGGTCCAGACAGGGTCAATGGTGCACCATCTTCAGGTGAAGAAAAAACTAGCTCAGGACCATGGCTTTCCAGGAATCACAACACCTCTCCCTGGGCACCCTGAGCCCTCAGAAGTGGGGTATGCCAGGCTGAGGCCATGGATCTGGACAGAGAGCGTGAGAACTCCCCAGGCTGGCCTCCTGCACAAATCTCTTGGCACTGCAAATGTTGAAGCCTGGCTCCCTTAAGAGTGGTGACCCTGGCTGGCGCTTCATCCTATCATTCCCTCCTCCCCAGGGGGCACTCCCTCCAACAGAGAGGAAGTCCTGACCTGGCGTCCCAGGAGCCACCTCACTCACCTTTGTGGGAACGCAGAGCCCCACCCTGCTGCAGAAAGCCGCTGACGACACAATGCAGAGCAGGTGCGGATTTGCATCTAATTTACATGTGCTTTGCATCTGCTTTGCAAACAACAGGAAACCAGTCTCCAGCCCATAACTTCTTGGCATTTACAGTCCCTGCTGACTTACATGGAGCACTTCAGCGCTAAGGACTTCCATTTGCTTGGCTACAAAAGGGCTCCCACGGCAAGCCAGAAGAGCTAAACGTCTTTCGGGAGGCATCTTTGGGAGAAGGCGTTCAGTCTAGCGTTTAATTGGACCCAAACGCATCAGCCTGCCTGGGTGTGTTTCCCAGCTCAGGCACAATTTGGGACAGCATCGACAGCTCATTCCCTTGGGGGAACCCTGGGCTGAGCTCCCAGCTTCACCCTGACCCTGACCCAGGGGAATGAACCAATGCAAGAGATCTTTCTCTCTGTTCCCCACCCCTCTCTCCCCCACACACCTTTCTGTCACTCTGCCTTTCAAAAAAAAAACTTCATAAATAGACAAAATGGACATAATATTACTCACATTATAAGATTGTTATGAAGATTTAAAATACGGTGATGGAGAGTGTTGTGACACAGCAGGAAAAGACATCGCCTGTAATGCCGACATCCCATATGGGCACTGGTTTGAGTCCTGGCTGCTCCCCTTCCAATCTAGCTCCCTGTTAATGTACTTGGGAAAACAGCAGATGGCTCATATGCTTGGATTCCTGTACTCACATGGGAGACCAGGAAGAAGCTCTTGGCTCTCAGTTTTGACCAGCCGGACCCCAGCCATTGTGGCCATTTGGGGAACTGTTGGATAAGATTCCTCCCAAACAAAAACAACTGTAAAAATAAGAGGTATTCAGGCTGGGCCACATCCTGCCCTCACTGGGAATTCCCTGTGCCAATAAGAGTTGACTGATGCTGTTTCCTCTGCCTGTATCCTCTCCTCCTCTGCCTGAAAAACTCCTGCTCAGTCTTTAAGACCCAGTTCAAGGGGGAGTTCCACAAAGCTTCCCATGTTGCCTTCCCCACACCACCACTTTGATTTGAACAAAGTGACCTCTCTCTGAGCTGCTGCTCTTCAGCTCATCAACAGTCAGCAGAAGAAGGCAAGATGGATGATAGGCCTGGCATGATGGCTCAATTGGCTAATCCCCCCTATTACAAGCACCAACATCCCAAAAGGTTCCTATCCCAGCTGCTCTACTTCCCATCCAGCAACCTGTTTATGGACTGGGAAAGCAGTGGAGGATGATCCAAGGCCTTACGACCCTGTACCCATGTGGGAGACCTAGAAAAAGATCCTGGCTCCTGGCTCTGAATTGGCTCAGCTCTGGCTATTCTGGCCATTTAAGGAGTGAATCAGCAGATTGAGGACATTTCTGTTTCTCCTTCTCTCTGTAAATCTGCCTTCCCAATAAAAATAAATAAATACTTTTGAAAGAGAGACAGAATGATACTGCACATCTGTCCTCATAGACTCCATTCAAGGCTGGACCAGGATGGGTGCAGAAGTCAGCTCATGGCCCACAGCACCTGCCTCAGGAGAAATGTTTGATGAATGGCTCACAGATTGATATGGAATAGTTTCCTCCAGATCTTCTGCCCAAGCGTTCCATGACCTTTTGCTCATTAGTAGCTAGGTCAGGTTGTTACAAAAGGCCGTGATATGCCATGCCGTGTCTAGTAACTTGAAATAGCACAGAACAGGGGCCCTTGAGCATTGTAGGGACCCCTATCTGCTTTGAACACCCAATTCTTCATTTAAAAAAAACGCATCAGGGTATCAGGGTCTGCAATCCTAGCGGGGCCTGGTACACACAGGTGAGCAAGCCAATGGAATCAAGGCTACTGTTTAAGATACAAATAACCAAGCAGGGAAATTCAGCACCAGATAATTGGCAGCTCTGGTGCACAGTCAAATGCAGTAAATTAAGTGTTTTCCTGTAAATCAAGTTTATGATTTTGCACTGGAGATGTAATTGTTAAAACTGTTCATTTTAGCCGCAAATAGCAGTTGAAAGAAACCAATTTAGGAGTGACAGATTGGTTTTGATTCTAAATGTAGTGCTAAAACAGTTAATTTTAATAACATCCATTGGGCAGGAGTCTGCTTGTTACTTAATATCATAGTCAACAATTTGAAAACTGCACGTTCAGCCACTATGAATTAATCCCATTTCTCCCCAAATGGAGGCATTTCTCAGCAGGAGGCACAGCCAGGCAGCAAGCTTTCCTCCAGTTGAAGGTCGTGGCCTTCCCATACTGGGAAAGGGAGGCCACCAGAAGGTCAGCTGATGGGGCTCAAATGCAAGAACAACACCTTGGATGCTGAGTGACTGCCCCTGTGACCATAAGGGTCATGTGCAGCACCTGCTGCTGCTGTATTCTCCACTGATGTGCACCTGCCCTCTTCTGGCTCCTTCCACCAGGGTGCCTACCAAGTTTTGCACTGAAGACATCCACTCTATACACAGTCCAGGCATCCAGTACCCAGAAGGCAATCTCCAGACCCTTGCCTCTGTCAGGTGTCACCAAGTCTCCAGGCTACATGTGTTCATGCTCCTCAGTCCTCACAAGAGGGCCAGAGGGGCAGAGTGATGCACAGAAGGGCCCTGGGCACTAAGGGCAGCCACTGGGTATTTCCCTGACTTACCACCATCTTCCATCCTATTGACTTGAAACTTCAGTCTGTGGCCTCCAACATGGCATCTGCCATCTTGGGAAGGGCCCAACTTGTGTCCTGAAGTTCCAGGGGGCTTCCAGCTTCCAAGCTCTAGGAGCCTTGGGTTAAGGAAGCCTGTGGAGGCTTCTAGAGATTTCCAGTGAGCATGGACATGTTCTGTGCTCTGTTCTCAAAACCTCAAAGCATTCCTAAACAAGCCTGTGCCAGAATCACCCACACAGCTTACAACACTGGTTGCAGGGTCCATATGCCCAGAGATGCCAGCCAGGCAGGTATGCACAGGGTCAAAGAACTGCTACTGCCACAGGCGATCCCATCGTGTAGCAGGTCCAGTCATTCCTCCCACCTCCCCCATCACCACAGATAAGGAAGAGGGGAGGCCTCCACACTGCATCCCCCTGTCCCTTGGGCCAGGTCCAACTGGGGAGATCTTAATCCTGAAGTGGGGGCAAACTCCCAGCAAGAATATACAGGAATCCACCCATCTCCTGGGTTTGCATTCCGTTCACCTGCAAAGATATTAAAAAGGAAAAACTTTGGTGCAAGAAAACAATGCCTGTTTCTTTGCACAGCCACCCTTGGGAGCAACAGTTCCAGCATATTATCCAGGGACACCTAAATCACAGTTATGGTTCATACTATAAGGCAAATGCAGGTATTAAAATCACCGCTTTTAAATGATAAACACCCACTAAAATGGTGCAATACGGCCCATCAGAAACTGTTTCCACCCAAAACAAACTGACTCAGGAAAGGCAGTAAAAGGAAATATCACTGCAGTCTTCCAACTGCCAAGAACCAAGTGGGGAGAGGCAGGGTGTGGGAAGGGCTAGGCTGGGGAATGAGTGCACAGGACTATGAGGCTGCATTTCTCCAGCTAACCCACCCAGGGCTGCAACACCTCGGGGTAGCAACTTCTTCTGCCAAAGAGGCAGGGGTACAGTGCATGTTTGCATTTCATTACCCATTTTTACTGTGTAGCTTACAAGCACTGTGGTTTTGCTTATGAGAGAGTAGTAATAGAAAAAAATAGTTAATCACCCATTCATAATCTCCTAAACATTATTTTTAAGCTGATAGTAGCAAAACAGAAAGAATCTAACATCTTCAAGCAATTGTTGTCATTTTCCTCATTTTCATAATAAAAATAAATTAGACTGGGGGGTAGTATGAGGGTGGAGGGAGAGTGATACCAAACTCCTGACTTTTGAATTTGGGGAAGAGGAGAGAACAGATTTCACATAAGTCTTGCCACATTTCTCCTTGCAAACATGAAAGCAGGGCCCAAGCCAGGTCAAGCAAGGGAACACGGCATGATTGCTCTTCATCCCTCCACCCTAACCCCTAATAAAATAATATGAAACCAATTAACTGAGCTTTCTTTTTCTTTTTACGATTTACTTGTAGTGGCAGAGAAAGAGAGAGAGACACAGAGATCTTCCATCTGCTGGTTCATTTCCCAGATGTCTGCAACAGCCAGGGGTCAGCTGGGACAAACTCCGGAACCGGCAGCTGGTCTCAAACATGGATAGCAGGGTCACAAAGCCTTCAGTCACCTCCTACTGCTTTGTCAGGTGTGTTTGCAGAAAGCTAGATGGGAAGCCAAGCAGCCAGGACTCAAACCGCACTCTGCTATGGGATGCAGATGTGGAAAGCAGCCATTTAACCCCCTGAGCCACACAGCAGCCCCTAACTAACTGAGCTCTGTTGAACAAACCTGTATCTGCCCACCCAGGAAGGAATTTAAAAGAAATGTCCATCATGCCAACAAGGCTCAGAGGCCGGTCTGAGTTATCCTGATCACCCTCAGTGGAGGGTTAACATTAGATGTATGGATGGACAGGCACATGGATGATGGTTGTGTCAATGCATGGATTATTGATGGATAGATGGAAAGATGGATGGATGATAGGTAGAAAAACGGACAGATACATGGATAATGGATGGAAGGATGGGTGGACGGATGGATGGGTGGCTAAATGGACTAACATGCCCACTGCTACCTGAGACTTCTTCCTTGCTAAGACATTGTGTTTCAGACTCTCATTGTCAAGGAGTTCTATTTCATCATTTCCAATTGATTTATTTTCCACTCTGTGATGGATACTCCTGGCTCCCGTACCAGCTCCTGGCAGCTCCCCCTGCTCAACCCTGTCCCCAGATGCAGGGGCACAGTAGAGGCACAGCCACCCTTCTTCCAAGAGCCACAGCCTCTGGACCATCAGAAAGGCCAGGGAGTGGCCATTTCCACGCCATCTCCAGCCCTGCGGAGTGGAATTGCCATGGGAGGCAGCAGCAGTAGTCATGGCATAGAGGGAGGTCAGAGGGAGTTCAGAGATGCCCCCTCTATTGCCTCAATAGCAGAGCCATTGGCTCCTCCCATTGGACACCTTCTCTTCTAGTTTGCCTCCATGTTCAGCAAACTCAGGATTCTGAAGGGGTGGCCACACCTTGGCAGGACTCAGGCATCCATCTGATAGGTCTCTTCAGGCAGAACTCTCCATTTCCTTATTTGCTCTTCTGGCCTTGGGAAGGCAAATCACCATAGCAACAGCAATACTAACAAGGCCAGCAGTGGACAGCAACAGGTGCTGTCAGCATCCCTGTTGCACAGGATGGGACACTAAGGCTCAGCAGGGACCAGGTCACCTGACCCAGACCACAGAGCAGGGGAATGGCAGAGCTGCATGCAAATGAAACCCAGGTATTTATTTCCCTTAGCATTGGCTCTCTGTCCTTGAAGAGCAGGTCCTTCTCTTAACAGACTGGGGAAAGTGACGGCCTTGGCATAGGCTCTCAGTACCAGCAGGGAAGCCAAGGCAAAGAGAGACCTGCACAGCTATGCTAGGGGTGGAGAGAAAAGGTGAGCACCATGAAAACTTGACTATGAACCCTGCAGCTCTGTGACTCCAGCCACAAAGCACTTCTTCCCATAGGGTGGTTTAATTATTTTTGAATTAAAATAAGAGGGAATGCCTTTATTTTGCTGAAGATGAGTCCTTAATTTTCTCCACAACAAGACAAAACATCTACTCCCTCCCTCAGCCACTGGGCATGAAAGCCCAGCCTCTTCCAAGTTCTACTGGTCATCCTGCTGCACTCTGTTTGCTGCTGGGAAGCATCCTGAAATAGCTGAGCTTGCCTCTGGGCCTTGATGCACCTGTGACAACACAGATTGTGGTCCTGGTGTACATGCACAAGAGTTGTGACCTTCCCAGACTCCAGCAGATATAGCCAAATGGCCCTTCAAATGTTGAGTTTATATCCTCACCATGGCCAGTGTCTACCCAGTTCCAGGTTCACTGTGGTGGGCATTGGCCCATGAGGTCTTATCCACTGGATTGAGCTCCCTAACAAAGCAGCAGCTAGAACCTCTTCTCTCTGGAACATTGGGGTGTTCCAGAGAGTTACAGAAACATTTAACAGAATTCCAGGACCCTTTTAGGAGAACCAGCCCTTAAACACCAAGCCCTCCTATGGCACCTGCTATGGGCCTTGTTTGGTCAAGAGTTCTCAAATCCAAGTACTATCACTGGCCAGGGCAGTAATATAAAAGAGTGATGCGGGCTAGAAGAAAAGGATGCTGCCAAGGCCAGCTGCAGCCCAGTACCTTTGGGTATTGCAGGTGGGAACACAGGATCCACAAGCCAGATCTCAGAAAGCCAGAAACCTTGACTTTTATGACAACTTATCCTAATCTTCCATAAGACACCTGTCACTGAGGACTCCATATCCAGTAAGCAAACAAAGGAGAAAAGGAATAATTCCATAGCTCATGTTCTTTCCTCTGTGGCCTCATGCTCCTGTGGCAAGTGACTCTCCTGCAGCAGGTGGGCAGCTATAAGACTGATGCTTCTTGTTCTCAGATGCCCTCTGCTTCAGCATCTCCCAGGGGAAGTCTCAGCAGGCACCATTCCCACTCCATCCCCAGACCCACCATGGCTGTTGCAGGGATCGTCCACTTGCTATTGTTTGAATGTGTCCTCAAAATTCATGTTGGAAACTGAATCCCCAGTGTCCCTGGGATTGGAAGATGGCCAGGTCTTGAGGGCTGCACTTCCTCGAATTGACTTAATCTCATCCCAATAAAAGGCAGACAGGTGTCACAAAAGTAGCTCAGTCCCTTGCCCTTCTGGCTACCAGCATGGGAAGGAGCCCCAGGAAAGCCCTTACCAGGGACAGGTGTTGTATGTAGTGCAGCAGATTAAGTCACCACTTGCCAATACCAAGTCCCACCTCTGCTTCTGAGCCAACTTCTTGCCAATACACACTTGGGAGGCAGCAAATGATGCCTTAAATTCTTGAGTTCTGTGTGGAGACCCCTACTGAGTTTCTATTTTCAGACTCCAGCCAAGCTCAGCACTGGCTATAAATATTTGGAGAGTGAATCATTGGATAGAAGACCAACATCTCTCTCTCTCTCTCTCTCTCTCTCTCTCTCTCTCTCTCTCTCCTCTTCAGAACTATAAGAAATCGATGTTTAGTCTTTACAAATTATCCAGACAATAATTCTGTGTCAGAGTCACACAAAGCAGGCCGAGAGAGCTTGCCACAATCACTCTGAGGTTTCACATCAGCTTTGTCCAACAAATCTCACACTCACACTCTGATCCCTCCCCAGTCCTGCCACCACTCATGCCTAGCCCTCTTCCCCCTCTGAGTCCCACCCCAACAGTGCAGCCAGAAGTCCCTGGGGGTAAGGAGGAGATGAACAAATCAAGATGGAGACAAGACAGCTACAGGTTGGATGAATCCTAGCAGGAAAAGCCCTTGTGTAGGGAGCAGGTGCATGAGTTTCCCACACAGCCTACATGTGGCCCCACAGAGCTTGACTTCCCCACATAACATTTCTGAGTTTACAGGGCCTCCATTTGCTCACCTGCAATAGCCCACTCAACAGATCCCTAGAGTCTAGCATTTGAACCAGGCAACATGTGCATGTTCAAGTGACATGAACTTGCTATGTCACCGGTCTAAAACACTATGCAATGATTGGCAGCATGACCCAGCCCAACCTCAGAGCAAATGCCTCCAAGATGTGGGGCACGCATGGGGGCTATCCTGCTGCAGCCTGGACACACACAGTCGCCATGTGTCTCCTGTCCACACCAGCTGCCTCTCCCCACTGCCTGGCACTCCAAGAGCCCCTCCCATGCCCAGCCCCCTCTGTCATTAGGCTGAGGTATAAAGATTAAGTTAATGGCGGGCGGAGGAAATCAGCTTTGTTGGCAAATTGTCTCCGATATTTATTTTGAACATTAAAACGAATCATTCCGACTAAAGAGGGCTGGAGCGCACGGCCCATTAAAATGCATGCATTATGTATAACTCTCCCAGCCTCACCTCCGAGCATTATCAGCCTAAAAAGCAAACATGGTTTTTAAAGCCCCTTGTTTACGACATCCCGTGACAGCTGATTAATGGCCACAGTTTCGAGATCTGAAAGCTCAGTAACCCAAGCTAGAAAATTCAATCTTATTCTAATAGAGATGGGGGGAGCACGGTGAAATGGGAGCAGAGCAGAGTTGCTCAGAGGGCATCCAAGCCAAGGGCTGCAAGCACCACAGCCTGTGTCACAGGGTGGCCACAACAGATGACCCCAAGGTGAGTGGTAGACTCACACCACAGCAACATGTGCACTCACAGATCTGTGGAGCTTGTCAGGATCCAAAGCAGAGCCTGCTCCCTGGCAAGGTTCAGGGAGGAAATCTATCTTTTGCCTTGCCTCACTCTGGGTGGCTGTTTAGACTTGTGATACCTGCAATCCAGGCTCTGCTTTTGTCCTGAGTTTATCATCACATGGAAGGCCTGGTCTGCTCCAAACCCATAGGTGCTCCATTACCTCAGCTGCACCTAAAAATAACATCCACACCCTTGGTGGGAAGATGAGTGACAGCCTGCTTTGGGGGGTCCACCCTCACCTGGTCACCTCCAGCCCTGGGGTATCTCATGACAGCCATTCCAGATCCAGGGGCATTCACATAGGCCATGCTAATGCATCCTGGGAGGCAGCAGAAGGTGGGTCACATGTGTGAGGTCCTCCTTGCCACTCAAAGGGGAGATCCACATGGAATTTCCAGTCCTGGCAGTTGCAGACATTTGGGGAGCAAACCAGCAGGTGGAATATACTCTCTCACTCTCTCAACTAGATTAAAATAAGCATTTTTTTACTACCTCTACCCAAAAGCCTTCTCCACTAGGAAGCCTCCCCTGATTACTCCAAGCAGCAAGTCATTCCTTCTCTCCCACTCAATTCTGGCTCCAGATGCATGAGTCCTTTGACTTTCACATGGTGTGTTTTCAGTGAGACTTGCCACGTGTCCACCTGGGCTGTGAGCAATTCAGGAGCATGGAGTTTGTTAGTCTTCTTAATATCTCTCTATATCATTGTGCCTATCACCAAGCCACACAGATACATACTTGGGATCAGCTTCTAAATGGGGATTTGGGCCTCACCACTTTTAAACTTAACAGATGACAACTGTCTGTATCCATACCACCATGGAGGACCAAGCTGCATGAAAAGAGGCAGGCCTTGTCTCTTGTACACTATGGTGGGTAAGGCATGCACAGAGCCTGCCCTGGGATCCATGAACATACCCTTCTGGGTAAGCAGGTTCTTGGCCAAGGCCCGACTTAGGAGGGGTCATCAGTGTGAGCCACAGCCACATCACTAGAATAGGGACTCAGGGACAGGCATCCAGAGAGGGAAGGCTCAGGTGGAGCCACCTGCAGGCCAGAGGCCCCAAGTAGCTAAGGAGAAGTTTCTACCCATGGTTTCCTCTGGGACTTCCTGGCACAATCGTGTGCTTACTGAAGTCCCCCGGTGCAGGGGACCCCTTGTTATGGAAGCAAATGAACAAGAACTGCATCTCAGTCCCTTAGAGCTGGTGGATCGCAGGCTGCCTACTTGCTCCTCTGAGCCTCCTCTTCTGCAAAATAACAGTGGGCCAATATTTGGGGCAGCAATGTAGACAACATGTGAGACACCCCCATCCCATATGGGGGTGCTAAGGTTCAAGTCCCATCTCCCTTCTGGATCCCAGATTCCTGTTAATGTGCACCCTGGGAGGCAGCTCAACCAGTCGGGGCCCTGCCACCCCATGGGAGCTCTGGGTTGAATGCCTGGCTCCAAGGCATTTGGGAAATAAACCAGTAGATGGGAGATCTCAATTTCCCTCTCTCTTTCTCCCTCATATAAGTAAAATATTGAATAAAATGGAAACAACAGATCTAGTTCAAGTCCCTTTTTCCGCCACCATCACGCAGCAAGCCGACATTGGCTGGGCAGGGCCAGTACAGTCTGAACAATAGAACACGAGCCAAGAGGTGTTCAGCCCAAACTATAAACTCCCCACTCCTCTGTTCACTTTCACTTCTCCAGCTATAGCCAAGAATAGTGTGGCCCTGGGAGGTGACAGAACTGTCACTTGGCAAGGGTCCCTAATGGAGATTACCATCTTGATTAATTTGTGAATGCTGTGGTTCTTTGTAAAAGCAGTTAACTTGGGGCTGGCACTATGGCTCCACTGGGTAATCCTCTACCTACAAGTGCTGGGATCCCATTACAGGCACTGGTCTGTGTCCTGGCTGCTCTACTTTCCATTCAGCCTCCTGCTTATGGCCTGGGAAAGCAGAAGAGGATGGTTCAAAACCAATGTGATGGAAAATTCTCTCTCTCTCTCTCTCTTTCAGTCTTTCCCTGTAACTCTGACTTTCAAATAAATAAATATATCTTTAATCCCAAAAAGAGAAAGGGCATATGATGGGAAGAACTCACTGGTAACTGCCTATCATAGTAGTTTTAATCACCATGAGAGTACTATGTGACTGATATATAAATGAGTCAAGTTAACTGCTTTTTTTAAGATCTATTTATTTTTATTAGAAAGCCAGATTTGACAGAGGAAAAGGAGAGGCAAAAAAATCTTCCATCTGCTGATTCACTCCCCAAATGGCTACAATGGCTGGAGCTAAGCTGATCCAAAGCAGGAACCAAAAGTTTCTACTAGGTCTTCTACCTGGATACAGGGGCCCAAGCACTTGGACCATCTTCCATTGCTTTCCCAGGCGCATTGCCAGGGAGCTGAATTGAAGATGGTGCAGCTAGGACACAAACCAGTGCCCAGATGGGAGGCCTGTATCACAGATGGCGACTTTACCTGCTACACCATAGCACCAGCCCCTATCACTATACTCTTTCTAATTGCACCCTACACACACACACACACACATACAGTCACCCAACAGAACCTGTCATTTAAAGGGAGCCAAAATTTCCCTTTAGACTGTGGTCACCCAGGCCCAGTGCAATAGCCTAGCGGCTGAAGTTCTCCTTTTATGTGTGCCAGGATCCCATATGGGTGTCAGTTCTAATTCTGGCAGCCCCACCTCCTGTCTGGCTCTCTGCTTGTGGCCCAGGAAGGCAGTCGAGGACAGCCCAAAGCCTTGGTCCCCTACACCTGTGCGAAAAACCCAGGGGAGGCTCCAAGGTCCTGATTTCTGGTTGGCTCAGCTCTGGCCATTGTGGCCACTTGGGAAGTGAATCAACAGATGGAAGATCTTCCTCTCTGTATATCTGACTTTCCAATTAAAATGCCTGATCCTGGCATTGCCCTAACCTTGGAAGAAGGCTAAAGTCCCTGGCTGGTTCCCTTGCTTATGAGATGAAAGGATTACAAGCATCAAACAGTACATCTGTGCCGGAGCTCACTGACTGCTCACGCTGGCTTTCCTCTGAGCACAGACTGTACCACCGAAGTCCTCTCAAACACCGAGCCCTGAGTAGCTCCTCCCAGGAGAAATGAGTCCATCCTGCAGACCACACACACCGGCTCTCCCTGACTAGCCATGCTGCCAGCCTGCAGCCCTGGGTAGCCCCTCCCAGGAGAAGTGAGTCCATCCTGCAGACCTCACACACCGCCCACTGCCTCTTCCTGACCAGTCGTGCTGCCACCCTGGAACCATTCTGCTTGACCATCTATCTGTCAAGAAGGTAAAAACCTGGGCCACCCGACTTTGGCTCCCAGCAATAATCCCAAGACTTTTCCATCAATCACTGGAATTTTACATTCCAGCACCTGCTTCCTACAAGGCTGGCTGGAAACATAATCCCTGACAGTCGTGACCCTGGGCTCTACATAGGGAGTTGGGGGGAAAGGGACTGCAAAAGACTCCAAGTCTTTCACAGGATTGACTGGGGAACTCCTCCAGGCTTGTATGAATGCAACCAATGTTGCCTCACCCTTCTGGGCATCCCTATACCCTAGGCCTGGAAGCCTTCAGAAAAGCAACACCCACCCAGGCACTCCCTGGGGAGAGGTGGGACCCACCACTTAGAAAACTAGCCAAGGTTGGTACCACGGCGGCTTAGTAGAGTAAGCCTCCACCTTCAATGCCAGCATTCCATGTGGGCACCAGTTCATGCTCTGCCTCACTTCCCTGCTAATGGCCTGGGAAAGCAGCAGAGAATGGCTCAAGTCCTTGGAACTCTTCACTTGCTTGGGAGATCTGAAAGAAGCTCTTGCCTCCTGGCTTTGGCTTGGTCCAGTTCCGGGCATTGGGGCCATTTGGGAAGTGAACCAGTGGATGGAAGATTCCTCCATCTCTCCTTCTGTCTATATATCTGCCTTTGAAATACAAGTAAAATAAATCAAAAAGAAGAAAACTGCCTGCTCCCTCTTCCCTGTGACCTGGCAAACCTCCCTGGGGCCCTAGGAAGCTCCCAACCTCCTTTCTCTCATCTCTGAACATCACCACCTAGCAGGTGGCTTTAGACAGGAAAGACAGGAAGGGAGAACCATCCTAGACAGCTACTCTCCCTCCTGGCCACAACTTCTCATTCCAAAGGCCTGGAGCTGCCATTTCATTTATGGAGACTGCAAATAAAATGCCTGGGATGCCACATGCAGCTCTGACCTGTAATGCTGTTTGAGCAAAAATGACATCTCCCACCTGAGCAGTCTTCACCTGCACACCAGGTGCACTGATATCCTGTCTCAGTCTGGACAGAACACTAACACCCTCCCCAAATGCCAGGGAAGCTATGGTTTCTGCTAAGGGGCTCTGGTACACCCCCACCAGGCAGCAGGTGCCACCAGTCATGCATCATCAACCCCAACCCTTGTAAATGGTCTCTTACAATGTCACTCTTACTGCCATTCTGAAATGGGAGGAGAGAGGAGCAGTAACAGGACTGGCATTTGCCATAACAGATTAACTGATACTACCTGCAGAGCCAGTATGTGTCCAGACTGCTCTATTTCCAGTCTAGCTCCCTGCTAATGCAGCTGGGAAAGCAGCAGCAGAAGTTCCAAGTGCATGGATCCCTGCACCTAGATGGGAGACCCAAAACAAGCTCCTGGCTCCTGGCTTCAGCCAGGCTCAGCTCTGGCCATTGTAGCCTTTTAGATAAAAATAAAATCTTTTAAAAAATCTTTTAAAGAAGAAGAAGGATGGAGCCAAATGAAGCAGTGGCATTTCACAGCCATGGCTGGGAAAGCCCTAGGAGGTCTAAGCATCATGTACCTGCAGGTCCTAGCAGGTTGCAGATAGCGAATCAGGTGGGCAGGGCCATAGCTGGAGCCCATGTGTCTCAACTGCCACTCAGCCCCACCATGTTAGGCACTTTGGCCCCATTGCAGCTAAAGTCAGAATGCAAACATCACTATGCCTAGAACCTGTCATGAGGGGCTCAGAGAAACTCTTCCAGAACGAGCAGACCTAGATAGATGAGGTAGGGCATCCGCTGGACTGCTCAGCTGGTAGTCACTCTGATGAAATACCTGGATGAGCTCACACTCTTACAGGAGAGGCTATTTCCACTACAAGTTTGTAGTCCCACTTGCCCCTGGCATGCTTGGCATGACCTGGAAAGCTGTAGGGAAAGGGCTTGAGTCACCAGCTGTGCAGTGTCCCTGCTCCCCGGGGAATCCCCACATCTCCAAGCCCAACAGGGGACCCCATCCAAGGGTTTGGTGAACAGGAAGCCAAGCAGAACCCCTGTGCCCATCCACACCACCTGGGAAGCCCCCTCTCCCCAAAAAAGCAGCCCTGATTTTCACCCACTAAAGGTGCCCAGCCCAGGCCTGGATGTAAGAATACGACTTTTTTCCAACTTCCCTATGGCTCTGACACAACCTCCAAGAGGTTTTCCAACTTCCCTATGGCTCTAACACACACCTCCCAGCTTGGAGAATGTCCACAGCCTGGCCTGCCGGGATCAAGGTACTGCACAGCACCTTACTCACAAAAGCCCTGGTTACAGGTATGCTCTCCGTTGTCTCTTAGCTCAGACAGGGCAAGTGGTTGGCCTGGGGTGGCCCAGGCAGGTGGGCGCTGGATGCTGGTCATCCTACTCATGGGTCGGGTCAGGGCATGGCCATCCACCCAGCATAGGCTGAGGCCCCCCGGCAGCGGGCTGGCTCCAGAGCGCCGAGGCTGTTTATGCAAACTGACAGCATCTGGTCCGCTAAGGCGCCCGCTCCCAGCGCAGCGCCTAATAATAGCTCTCGTGCGGACTTCCTCCCGTCTTAGAGGGAGCGGAATATTTAGACATATCAAAGTCTCTCTCCTCTTCTTTCATCGAGCCAGCAGTGATATGAAAGGAGGACAATGAAAAGACAGGTCCCGATGACAAGCTTCGCGGAGCAGCCAATTCCCTGACATGCCTCAAGACTGCAATTGACTCTGCCACGCAGCTCTGACGGGGGTCGGCACAGTTACATAATACTAACACCTGGCCGGCAGGCTGTGGGCGGGTGTGCTGCGGTGGGGCTCCAGCCAGGGCGTTTGCACCTGCATCCACTCACAGATTACACACAGCGCCCCCGGATCACAGGCAGGGCAGGGTTCCTGCAGTCTGGGTTTACAAATGAAGGAATTGTGGCACACCGGGGTGCTAAGAAATCACCTGAGGTCATACAGCTAGAGAGCCCTGAGGCTCTTAGGCTCCTACCTTCCTCCCTCCAACCCCCAGCCTCCCCTCCTCTCTCACCATCCCCTACCCCGCTCTGCAGTCTTGGAGAATGTCATTCTGTGCCCCTACCCCTATCCATGCACATAACTTTTCCTCCAGCTGGAACACCCCTTCCTGTGTCCTCTCTTTGTCTCCATGACCAGCTCCTCCTCTTCATTCTTTCCACCTAAGCCCATGAGCCACTGCCTCCTTCAGGAAGGCCTCTTTGATAGGCCTCCATTCTGGTTACAGTCAGCCCCTTGACTTCTCCCTCTCGACCCTATTCACCTGACATGACCCCCACAATCCCCTTCCTCTAGACACAGAAGCAGGGCTCCCATGGGCGCCTCTTAGGGAGGCAGACCCCGTTCGGTCCATGACACCACTCGCAGCATCGCCAAGGTCTGGCTCTTGCTAGTAAGCTGGTATCTATCTGACCAGGGTCCTGCCCACTTCAGGGGTGCCAGAAAGTCACTCAGCATCTGCACTGATGCCCCTGAGGCTGGACTCTCTGTCTCAGCATGCCTGTGCTCTGGAGTGGCTCCGCACTAAGGCACACACAGAGACAGCAGCTGTTCTGCTCCCCTTCTCAGGATACCTGCTGCCCACCGCTGCTCTTCACAGCAAAGGCAGCAGCCCCATTCCCATCATCTGCCCCCAAGTCTCAGCTACTCCGGGCTCAGCATCCCGAGACCACGCAGCTCTCCAGCCAGTGCCCAAGCTGGTTATCCCATATCTGTATCCCTATTAAGGTGAGCTCATCCTAGATGAAGGCAGGGCAAGCCTTGGACAAAACCAGCCAGCATCAAGGACTTGCTAAAAGCCCCTTCTCCCTTGCTTGATGGCAAAAATCATGGGCCTGCTTTTTCTTCTGTGGGTTAGAATAAGGTCAGGTCTTAAAGAGATCTGCTTTCTCCCCCGAGTGAAAACCTGCCCCAAATGGACCATCTCAGCTGCTGAGACTTCAGGAAGGTCTCCCGATTTCCTCTCAGTGCCCTCAGTTCAACAATACACATGTGTCTGCAGCACAGTACCCACCCGCGTGGGGGCCTCTTGAGGATACAGGATGCGACCCCTTCGCCTCTGTGCCACCAGCACCCAGCCCAGGCACAGAGAGAGGGCTTCAGCCGCAGCATGCCCAGCCACAGGCTGCCCCCTGGGCAGGGCTATGGGTTCATCAAGCAGGACTGGAAGCCAGCCGTAGGAGAGCCCAGCCCCCCAATCCCAACCACGTAAGCAGCCCACGGAGCTCTCACCACTCACCCGCTGCTGAATTTTAACAAACACTCCACGAGATAATGGTTAATTTCACAGAGCCCTGAGTGGAGGCTGTTAAAATGTTAATATTATTTAAATTGTTTTACATTTTCGACAGTTTGAGCTGCAAATATAAATGTTTTCCGTGTGCTTTCCACGGAGCCAAGCTCACAAAAATGATGGATGAGGCCCCGCATATGGAATTTCCCACTTTAAATGAAGAAACGCCACGTGAAGGCGGTGAGAAAAATACCACCCCACCGAGAAAAACACAGCCCCGCCACAGGCGGTCTCCCAGTGGCCCAGCTGCACCGTGGGGGCCCTGGGCGCAGGTCATTCTGCATCCAGTACCTTGCCATGAGTGGTGTGGTGCTTGGCTGGGACAGGGGCGCATTTAGCATGCCAGTTAAGTCACCTCTTGGGACACCACATTCCTAATCAAAATCCTGATTCTAGTCTCAGCTCTTCCACTTCTAACTCAGTTTCCTACTCATGTACACCCTGGGAGACAAATAATGTTGGCCCAAGTACTCAGTTGCCTGCCACACACATGAGATACCTGGATGGAGGTCCAGGCTGCAGTTTTGGCCTGGCCCAGCACAAGCTGCTAAAGGTGATAGCCAGGGAGGACAGTCCTCCTCCTCCTTCTCTCTGCTTCCTTGGAAATCCCCAGACTGGGACCAGGTCAGGGAAGCATGCAGAGAGGGGTGGCCCTGACAGACAACATGCAAGAGCCCTGCCAGGCAGCCTGTGCTTAGTGGAAGCCGGCTACTGAGCGAGCCAACAATGAGGACCTCAGACACTCCTAAACCCAAAGGATGTGCAGAAGACACTCCCTTAGCTGCCTTGCTGGGGCAGGAGGGAGGGTGGCAGGGAGAAGGGGCCCCCGATGAAACTGAGATCTCCTTCCTGGGCTGCTGACCAGTAGCCTGCCCCTCCTCAGGAAAGGACAAGTAGATGGGCCAGTTTCCCCCAGTCAGGACACTGGTCCAGGGCCAGAGCTTATGGACATACCTCTTCCAGGTCAAGTGAGCTCCAACAGGTTTAAAGCCCACTCCAACCTCAGCTTCTCCAGCTCTAACATGGAACTAATAGCAATAACCCTTACTTGGTGGGCATGTAGCAGGAGTAAATGGACACTGTGGGTGAGCACAGTGCTACCAGGCACACACAATAGGTATTCCCAGGTGAGCAAGCTACCGGGCACACAGTAGGTACACCCAGGTGAGCATGGTGCTGCCAGGCATACATTAGGTGCTCCTGGGTGAGAAGCTGTCAGACACACAGTAGGGGTTCTCAGGTGAGCACAGTGCTGCTAGGCACACAGTAGGTGTTCTGCCAGAGCTCTCTTTTATACCAGGGCAGGAAAACAGGTAGAAACAAGTAACCTGCTGGCCTGCCCTTATTTGCTGCCTACTAACTATAGAACCTAAGTCCCCTCTTGTGACTGTTTGTCTCCAGGATACCTCTAGAACTTTATGATGCCACCTGGCATGTATCAGGGTTGCACCTGTCCAGGACCTCAGCCTTTCCCTTAGCATTGAGCCATCCCTTGAGATAAACTTATTCTCCAAAGAGCAAAGGTGCCAGAATGTGCAAAGCACACAGTACAAAAGAGCCCACCCAACACCACCATCCTCTCCCCTCTTTCTCCAATACAACACCAAGGCTGTCTGTCTCCACCCACCTCTTTGCTGTTTCTTTCCTCCAAGATTTTTCTCCCACCTCCACCAATCCAGTTCAAGCTAACACCTCCACCAGGCAGCCTTCCAGCTCAAACTGATCCTCCTGGGCCATCCCAAATGCAAAATACCAGTGTGATTAAAAAAAAAAAATTGGCTGCTAGGCCCAGCGCGAGGGCATAGTGGTTAGGGTCCTCGCCTTGCATGCGCCAGGATTCCATAAGGGCACCAGTTCTAGTCCTGGGGGCCCACTTCCCGTCCAGCTCCCTACTTGTGGCCTGGGAAAGCAGTTTAGGATGGCCCAGTGCCTTGGGACCCTGCACCCGCGTGGGAGACCCAGAAGGGCTCCTGACTCCTGGCTTTGGATTGGCTCAGCTCCAGCTGTTGCAGCCACTTGGGGAGTAAAACATCAGCAGAAGATCTTCCTTTCTGTCTCTCCTCCTATCTGTATATCCACCTTTCCAATAAAAATAAATAAATCTTTAAAAAAAAGAATTGGCTGCCATGGGATGGATAAAGCTGTTCTGTGTCCACTATTAGAGCCACCAGAGCAACAGGGACAATGATATCCATCATGATCATCCTGTGTGGTACAGTCCCTGCTCCTCAGGTCCCTCCCTGTAATCCATTCTGCAGATGGGGAAAACAGAGGCTCTGAGAGACCAAGTTAGATAAAAGGTGGCAAGGGATGAAGAGATGTTCACAGGGTTCCCACTGGGCATACCCATGAGGGTTGTCAGTCAGTACAGACTCCCCATCCACACCCACACCCACATACACAAAACACAACCAACCCACAGGGGGCCTTCCATCCCAGACTGGTGTGTGGCTGAACACACAGAGGAGGAAATTCGCAAACTCCAGTGGTCCTGGAGGCCGCATGTGAGGAGGCTCCGAGGAGCCCACCCCTCCCTGTTCTCCTTGGCCATGAGGATGAACTTAGCAGGTGCTCAAGACACCATTTCCAGAAGAGTGAAAGCCAGGGCTTTGTGCTCACTCCATCCCCCAACTACTTGGGGATGAGGGAGGGGGCTTCTAGAACCCACGGCCTCCTCCAGGTTGAACCTGCAGAGCTGTGCCAGCCTGGATTCCAACAGCCGGCTTCTTCATAATGTCTCTCTCCTTCCCGGTAAACAGCCCTGAGCCAGCTGTCCTGATAAACCGAGGGCTTGGGGACTTGCTTCAAGTGCCTTGTAAATGAAGGCGTCTCAGATGGCCGGCTCTGGGTGTTCACTGAGATTATATTTCTTTTTTAAATAGCTGATGGGAGGATTGCTTTCAAAGCCAGACTTCAGATGCCCAGGCCTCCTCGGGGTTCCTGGGGAGAAGCAATATTGTACAGCATTGTGCACCGGCAGGGGTCTCTCCTCCCCTCTGCCTGCTCCCATTCAGACAACAACACCCCCCCCCTTTCTGATTTGGGGGAGCTAGAGATACCGTTTTTCATTGGCGAGTGCCTTCTCCAGGGCTCCCCACCACACTCTGCACCCGCTGTCTCCCCCTCTCAAAGCGACAGGGAGATGAAAGGGGATGTACTCGCTTCATCCCACCTCGGGGACAGCTCCAATCAGTCTTTTGTCAGGCAGGATAAGCACCACCATTTTAGCAGGGCTTTGTGGAGGCTGTGCCCAGGCCCTGCTCTGGCCATAGTTCCTCCCTAGTCCTGTGCTGAGGCTGGGACTGGGTGGGATAAGAAGCAGGTATCTGGAGGGGGCAGGGTGCCAGGATACAGATGCATAATTCTCCTGGGTACCCACATGGAGCTAAGAGGCACAGAGAGCATCAGAGCAGGTGGTAGGTAGTCTCTGGCCGTTTCAGATTTGCATAGCACTGAATTCTGCTTCGACTGTGCCACTCAGACCTGCAAGGACCCAAGCTCTTTGCTTAGAGCAAATTCTGCAGTTAATTGTGTGTCAAAATAACATATTAGAGACAGCAGCGTCTGGACCCTATGCGATTTCTCTCTTTCCTCTCTTTGTCTACCCAGAGCCAGAGGGGCCTTGTCAGGGCATCTTCAAAACAGGCTGGTGCCCACCCCCACCCCCCGCTTCAAGAGCAGCCCCCAGAATCTCTGAAACTGTCCCAACACCTTGGACAAGATAAAAGACCAGTAGTGGCCTTGAGGGGTTACCCGGCTCCATCTGCAGAGCTGGGCGGGGCAGCGATCTTCATGATGGACAGCTGCGGCAGGGAGGCAGGCAGTTTGATATGCCAGGCACATCCCGCCTCGTGCATCCAGGGACCGCAATCAGGTAGCTACTGAGGATGCAAGTCACATCTTCTGGACCAGAGCCGCAGTGAACTGATTCATGCTGCTGCTTTGAGGCAGAGAGAAGGGACAGCAGGGCCCAGAGACAAACCAGCCTGCCTTTGTTATCCAACTGCTGTTTTCAAACTGGAATGCGCTGGCCTTGCCACCTTCTGCTCTGGCTGCCACGCGGGTGCTGGCTGCCTACCTGCCAAGACAGAGATGTCGTTCTGGGCCTGGCTTGAGCGGAACAATGGCATTGCATGGTGAATAGCGAGTACCCAGGCAACACGCATAGGCATGGCTTAATTCATTCAATGCCCAGTCAGTTTTTGCACGCCCCTGCATTCAGCTCTTCACAAGGAGCAGCTCTAGGCCGCACTTAGCCTTTATTCTCCAGCCTTCTCCATCACCCACTGCCCTCTGTCCCTGCCTAGGCCTGCAGTGGACCTGGTGGCTGTGAAATGAGAGGCTCAGAGGAGAGGGGAGACAAGGGTCATTGTCACCTGCTGGGAAAAACTCCCAGTTGTGCAGAAGGGAATCCAGGTTTCAGCCTCAATTTTGTCATCAACCCAAGGGGCAGTTTTGAATAAGTCCCCTTGTGGTTCTAGGTTTCAGACCCGTTTCTACAAAGAAGAGTGGAACAAAGTTCTAGAACCTTCCAACTGACATTGTATGACACAGATACACACGACTCCATGGTATAGTTCTGGGCTCATTTTTCTTTAAAGTTTGTTTATTTGAAAAAGCAGAGTTACTGAGAGAGAGGGACACAGAGAGAGCTCTTCCATCTGCTGGTTCACTCTGCAAATGAAAACACAACACCCAGGACTGAGCCAAGCCTAAGCCGCAAGCCAGGAGCTTCTTTCAGGACTCCCATGTGAGTAGCAGGGGCCCAAGCGCTTGGATCATCTTCCCCCAGACCATTATAAGCCACTGGATCAGAAGCAGAACAGCTGGGACTTGAACCAGTGCCCATATATGAGGCTGGCATCAGAGGCTATACTTAACCAGCTATGCCACAGCACTGGTCCCCCGACCTTATGTATCGATAGTGAAGTATCTTCTGATGTATCCATGACCACTGTCCTTGGCTGTGACCTAAGACCAGTTTGCAAGTAAATGAGCAAAATTGAGGCGGGCAGCATCCACCAGCCCTATCTGCTGCAGCTGCCAACGCCCAGCTCCAGCCGCAGCTGCCTCGGAACAAAAAGCAGCCGAGTCTTGTAATGTTTTAAAAGCAACCAGAACTGTGACATCTTGGACCAAGTCTCACAATCTTTGAATGCTTGCTGGATGTCTTGTAAACACTGGCAGATCAGACAAAAAGGATCAGTGCACCTTATCTGTTCCCTGGGCTTCCAGATGGTCAAGCCTAAACTGGAGAGGGCCACCATCAATCTCTGCCATGGGCAGCCCTGGGGTGGTAGGGGAGGGGGTTCTGGGACTGGGCACACATTTTAAGATTTATTTATTTGTTTATTTGAAAAGCAGAGACAAAGAGAGAAAGGAGAGAGATTTCCATCCACCATTACATCTCTTCCACCCAAATAGCCTCAACAGCCAGAGTTGGGCTGGGGAGAAGCCAGGAGCCGGGAACTCCACCAGATCTCCCATATGGGTACAAGAGCACAAACACTTGAACCATCCTCCACTACTTTCCCAGGCAAGAAACTGGATTAGAAGTGGAACAGTAATGGATTGGACAGGCACCCATATGGAACTCCAACATTACAGGTAGTAGCTTAACCCATTATGCCCCAGCAATGGCCTTAATAAAATCTTTTTTTAAAGTTCTTAGAAAATGCAATTTAAACATAGGCTTATTTGGAGCACACATACAAAATAAATAAATAAAATGCAAGCACAGCTTTTCACAAAATGTTCTGATGACCTTTAATGAACAATCCACCACGGCATGAATTTCAAGGTTTCATTACACACTCCACATATTCTGAAGCACCATGTGGGAGGACAGAGTTGGAAATAAAAAGCAACAGAAGTTGACTGAGGCCGATCTGTGACAGGAACTGGCTTGAGTTTTATTCTGGGAGCCACTGGGTGTGCACTGAGGGAGGGACTCCAGACCTAGTATCTCCCAGCTCAGTGAAGAGTCAGCGGCAGGCCAGGAGAGCGAGCAGGAGATGGAAGCCATGGAGAGGGAAGACAGTAGCACCAGAACAGCAGTGATGGACAAGGAGGAGAGTACAAGGAGGAGAGGCCCATCTGGAGTGGCCTGGAGAAGGAATCAGAGCAACTCAGCAAGTAGCTGGACCCCTCCCAGGGGAAGGACAAGCAGGTTGGGAGGACAGATAGCTGTACTCCTCCTGGGGTCATAATGGCAGTTATCAGGAGGAGGGATTTCCACCCCAACTCCCCCACCTCTCAGGGGAAGAATAAGCTGTTTAGGGGGGCAGAAAGCGACTGCAGACTCAGGTCCTGGGTAGATGATCCATCAGGAACTGTAGCACACGGCTCTAGAGAGGTCTGGGTGTGGTACCCTGATCCCAAGCTCTGTCTGCTGGGCCTGAGACCATGAGTGAGCTGCAGCAGCTGGGGGCAGATTCCCTGCCGGGCCTGACTCATACTTGCTCAGTGCCTTGGAACCCCCAACTGCAGACCGTGTAGCTGCTCCTGCGCACTTGGCAGTCAGCACCTCTCTGCAGAGGGCTTAAAGAAGAGATGCCGTCTCAAGTGATGGCACTTCACACTCCGCACTTGACATTCCCCAGGCACTCCATAGGCATTAGTTAATTAATCCTTGAGTTTGTTGAGCCTCCAAAGAATTCCCAGGGGCTTCACTCCTCCCCTGAGGAGAGGGAGCCACACATACACCCCCCTCCCCCACCCTGATGCCCAGGTCTGTGCAAGGCATTGGGGCCAACCTTGGACGTGATATCTCACCCACTCCATCCAGACAACTGCTAGGCAAATAGTACAGGAGCCTGTCTGAGAAGGGAACAGGAGATGGCTTCTCACTCGGGTCTCCACTGCCTCTGGGTTTTAGAGTGTCTGTCTCCCTGTTTAGCCTCAAAATTATCCTGTGGGGGCTGGCCTTGTGGCATAGTAAGTTAAACTGCCACTAGCAACCCTAGCATCCTATAACAGAGCACTGCTCTGAGTGCTGGCCAAGTCAGCTTCCTACCAATGCACCTGGGAAGGCAACAGAGGGTGGCCCAAATGGGAGACCCGGATGGAGTTCCGATCTCCTGTCTTCATCCCAGCTTAGACCTACTTGTTGCTGTTATTTGGAGAGTGAACCAACCAATGAAGCGCTCTCTCTCTCTCTGTCTTTCTTTAAAATAAACAAATCTGTCCTTAAGATTATCCTATGATACACACATGTTCTTACACGGGGGTCTCCCAAAAGGAATCCCTGAGACACAGATCGAAATGCAAGCGGTTTACTTGGGGCGTGACCAGGGGAAGACCCAGTTTAGTGAGGGAAGAGGAGCCCTCTGAGATATATGGAGCACTCCTGAGGCATCCCCCTGGGGGGGTGAGGGAGTCATCCTTCAGCCCCTGCCAAACACAGGAGAGTTGTTGAGGTAGGGCCGGGCAGGTAGCCTGTGCCACACTGGTCCTCAGGACCACTGGAATGCATTGGTATCATCGTCTGCAGGTGCTTGTCAGAAATCGCCAGGCTGGGGGCTCAGGCCTGGTGAGAGCCTGCAGCTGGGGACCAAGCACCCCTGCAGCTGTGATGATCTGGGCGCTCAGCCATGGAAAAACTGCAGGAGGCACCCCAGGATGCCTTGAAAGTCTCAGGGTTCGTCACCCAGTGCTGTTGCCTTCCAGCCCTGATGTGCTTCTTCCAACTCTCTTCCTCATTCTGGGCATACAGCATCAGGAAAGGCCCAGCCCCTATCCCTGGACGAGCTCCTCACATGCCTCACCCCACGAGTGCCCCTGAGATGCAAGTATGATGCCCACATCTAGAATCAGATAGGTCCCCTTTTTCCAACAGCAATAACTAGTATTTAGCAAACTCCCTGTATTTTTCCTTTGGGCTTTTAATTCACTGGGTAGTTCTGTGTGGGTCTCAAAGGCCATAAATCCTCTCTCTCTCTCTCTCTCTCTCTCTCTCTCTCTCTCTCTCTCACACACACACACACACACACACACACACACACTGCAGCCTGCTGCCAGATTAGAACTTTGTTGGCTAGCAATGAACATTTATTGCCAGTTAAAGAACTAAATTTGGCAGGAGAGATTTCTTTGCATTGGGGGCAAGGTCAGGCAGAGGGGGTGCCCATTTGCCAAGTCCCTTTGCAAGCAGAAATGCTAAGGATGACAGCTAGGAGAACAGTCAGCCAGGCTAAGGGGGACCAGCCCCTTTTTAGCAGAGGGCTCTCTCCAGGCCTGAAGAGAACACAGCATTTTTTGTTGCATCCCCAAAGCATGCTTTGCTCCAGCCACACTGCCACTCCTTCTAGATGAGCACAGTCTTGTCAGGGTCCACAGCCCAGAAGGAAAGCTGGGGAAGAGATGGTGGGGTGGCCAGCCGGACAGGAGCAGGTACCCTGGGACCCGGCATTTCCACCCCAACCCTCCAAGGAGCGGGGCACAGATTTACAAGAGCAGGTAAGCAGGTGCCACAGGTTGGTCCAGCTCCAGGCCATGAACCACAGCAAGCTCTGAAGTCCCAGAAATGCCATGAAGCCAAGATCTGGCAGGTGTCCCAGTCACCATCCTGCAGAGGAGCATGGGAGATGGTCCAGGCTGCTTCTCAGGAGACAACTGCTAGGGCTAGGGTCATGACACAGAGGGTTAAGCCACAGCTTGCAACACCAGCACCCCCTATCGAAGTGCTTGGGCAAGGCCCAGCTGCTCTGCTTCCCCTATGGCTCCTAGCACCTGGGAAGACACTGAAAGACGGCCCAAGTGCTTGGGTCCCTGAACCCATGTGAGAGACTCAGAGGAAGTCCCTGACTTTTTGTTTCATCCTCGCCCAGTCATGGTTGTTTTGCACATTTGGAGTGACCCAGCAGATGGAGAATCTCTCCTCTCTCTCTCTGTTACTCTGACTTCCTAATAAAATAAATATTTTTTTCAAAGAGGCAATTGTTAAATTTTCACAAAAGCATGGGTGTTTGGGCTAACATTTAAGAAACTTGAATCTGGTGTCAGAGTGCCTGGGTTCAAGTCCTGGCTTCACTTCCTGTTCCAACTTCCTGCTAATGCACACCCTGGGAGGCAGCAGGTGGTGAGTGAAATGGTTGGGCCCCTCCCATCCACATGAGAAAGAAACCTGGACCAGTTTCCACTTCTGCCTACAGCCTGGCGCTGGCTGTTCCAGTATGTGGAAAGTAAACCAGCAGATGGAAGATTCTCTCTCCCTGTGTGTGTGTGTGTGTGCATGCATGCACGCTTCTCAAATAAACAAGTAAATTTCCAGAGAAGCTGCAAGACTGTTGCTAGAAACAGCCATCATTAAAAATCAAATTATAGGTCCTGGTGGCGTGGCCCAGCAGCTGGAGTCCTCATCTTGCACACGCCAGGATCCCATATGGGCACCAGTTCTGATCCCAGCAGCTCCAATTCCCATCCCTGCTTGTGGCCTTGTGCTCCCTGCTTGTGGCCTGGGAAAGCAGTCAAGGACAGCCCAAAGCCTTGGGACTCTGCACCCATGTGGGAGACCTGGAGGAAGTTCCTGGCTTCTGGCTTCGGATTAGCATAGCACCAGCTGTTGTGGCCCCTTGGGGAGTAAAACATCGGATGGAATAACTTCCTCTCTGTCTCTCCTCCTCTCTGTATATCTGACTTTCTATTTATTTCTGTTTCCAGTAGAAATAAAGTAAATCTTAAATAAAATAAATTAAAATCAAATTATAGGGGCCAATATCACGGCAATAGTGAGTCAAGCCTCTGCCTGTGGTGCAGAGCTTCGTACAGACTAGCTGTTAACAGACCTGTGCAAACAGGTGCCAATATATACTGGTGTGAAAAGCCAGGCAGTTCTCGCCGCCAGTGTTTGCTAGTCCCCTTGGGGTAAGCACTCCTAGCATGCCCTGATGCAATGCTGCTGATCGGGGCATTGGCAGGAGCTCCACAGCCACCCCTGTCATGTAGTGTTTCCACCACTCAGACACAGTAGACCTAACCAATGAAACAGCAGACACTGGAATATAGCTGGGAATGGAGAGGAGTAGGACATTTGCCTCTGCGATATATTTTAATTGTAAGTTTGTATAATGCGATCTTTTTGAAAAGGGTTTATTTTTTATGCCATTTGAAAGGCAGATACTGCGAGAGGGAGACAGAGACATAGAGAGATCTTCCATCCACTGGTTCACTCCCCAAATGGCTGCAATGACCAGAGATGAGCTGGTTTGAAGCCAGGAGTTTCTTCTTGGTCTCCCACGTGGGTAAGGGGCCCAAGCACTTGAGTCATCTTTGGCTTCTTTCCCAAGTGCATTAACAGCGAGCTGAATTGGAAGTGAAAGTGCCAGGACTGGAACAGTCACCCAAAAGCTGCCAGCATCCTCCAAACTCCTGAGAGCCATCCTGGAAATTACAGATCACAAGACAAGACTAGCCCATGGTGCCAGCATGATTCAAGAGGCCTCCCAGCTGCACCACCAGATATGCAGGGGCTGCCAGATAACTGAAAAAGTCCTGGCAGGATCTCCTCCCACCCCGTCCTCCCTTTCCATTGCATTGACTCCCCTCACTTCTAGATCCAATCTAAATCCTCCAAAGTAGCATTGTGCCTATTTCCAGGAAGCTTACAGTCAGAGCCAATGGAGAGCTGCATTCAAATGTGAGCTATGCTAAGTAACTGGTCACCCAGAAGCTGTCATGGCTGAGAGACAGCAGGGAAGGTTCCAGAAACCAGGGGGCAGATGCCCTCATCCTTTCTGCACATCGTCCATGGGACCGCACAAAGATTTTCCTATTGCTTCAATTCCCAGATGTCATCTGTGCCATTATGAAAATGAATCACTAAGTTAGCAGTTTTCTGGGGGGAAAATACTGCTGCATTAAACATATGCGACCATGCTCAGAGCCATCCTGATTTCAGAAATGTGCAAGATAGAAATCACATTCTCCTGCTCCAAGGTCACCAGGACAAAATACAGAATCCAGAACTCTCCAAGCACCCAATTCATTCACTCTTTCAACAGCTAGAGATGGAGAGATCCCTGCTGAGGGCACAGCCCAGAACAGCAAAGGGGAGACTGGCTCCCAGCTCTCCAGAGTGCCCAGCCGAGAGGAGGAGACAGGCATTTCGTCAGTAAGACAAACACATCTGCACTTCCAGACATGCACGCATGCGGTGTGGTGGGGGAAAGAGAAGAATGGGGAGCCGTGAGAGGAAGACCACAGAGGAAGATGCTGATCTGAGCAGGCATCCAGAGAGCCCTCTCCTCCCCCCTTGAAAGAAGTTCCCCCACCAAGGGTGGGAGGACGGAGCACCCAAGAGGGACTGCAGAGGCAGGCTGAGTCTGGGCTATGAGAAAGCCAGTCAGGCAGGAAAGAAAGCTCGGAGGAGTCAGCTTGGGCACAGCCACGCGGGCCCTACAAGGAGCTCCTGCTTTAATGTGAGCAAAACTGCATAACTTGGATGCAAGTGGCGGTCAGGGAGGTGGCAGGTGCTAAGGCCTGTTGGAAGGTAGGAGGAGTAGAAAGGCAGGAAGCCAGCCTAAAGGCTAATGTGGGCATCCCAGCAAATAGTAGTGGTGACTACTGCTGGGATGAAGGCCAAAGCCACAGAGAAGAGGCAGATTCGGTCAAGTTTCAGAGAGCCAAGAGCATGTTGTGATGGATTGGCAATGGGAAGAAGCTTGCTTTCACAGGTGTCACCCTTGGGTAGGTTGTGCCAGTACAGAATGAAAAAACCCTAGAGTGTCCCCACCCCCTTCTCCCCTGCAGAGAGAAGTTACAGATGTGACTGGACCCACACTTACTTGCAACCTACTCAGAAAGACCAGAACCAAATAAATGCCTTGCAAATACAAGCTTGTCTGTAAAATAAAGAAAGCCCAAACAAGTGTGGTCCTGGAAGACTTCAGGGAAGTGGGGATTTCTCCCTTAGGCCTAGGAAGACAAGGAGAATCTAAATAGGTGAGGCGACTGGGGAAAGTATGCCCTGACATGGTGGCAGCTGGGGCAAAGGTGGACAAGAGCAAGGCAGGGACACTTGCACATCATAGTCAGTTCCATCTCTGCCCGTTCCCTGCATGGCACAATTACTCCCTAGTGCTGTCATAACTGATCCAGGTGCTGTGTAGCTCTATCTTTTTTTTCTTTCTTTCTTTTTTTTTTAATATTTATTCATTTTTCTTTTGAAAGGCACAGAGTGACTGAGAGAGAAAGAAAGATCTGCTGGTTCACCCCTCAAATGACCACAACAGCTGGTGCTGGGCCAGAGTGAAGCCTGAAACTCCATCTGGGACTCCCCTCTGGGCTTTGGGGGCCCAAATAGTTGGATCATCTGCTGACTTTCTAGGCACATTAGCAGGGAGCTGGATCAAAGTGGATAATCTGGGACTCAAACCTGTACTGATAAGAGATGCTGGCATCACAGGTAACAGCTTAACCCACCGAGCCAGCTGCCCTCTTTCTTTATAAAATAGCATTACTAAGCTATAATTGACATACGAAAACTGCATGTAATTAAAGTGCACATCTTAGTAGGTGCTGACATGGACCAACACCCTTGAAGCCATCACCATAATGGAGATACTGAACTTACCTGTCGCCCTCAGATATGTCCCTCCTATCCTCCCCACCCTTTCCTAGGCAACCACAGGTTTGTTTTTCTGTCACAAGCAATCAGTTTGCATTTTCCAGAATTTTCTACATGGAACACCATGGCATTGCCCTCCCCCACCCCCATTTTTTTAACTTTTCTTACTCAGCATACTATTTTATGACTCATTCATGTTAGCACATAGAACAACAGTTCCTTCCTTGTGCATGAGCCACCTGCTGATGAGCACGCGGTTGATTCTAGCTTGGGGCTACCACAGGTGGAGCTGTCAGGAACATTTGCATACACAGGCTGTATTTTCTCCTGTGCTGGCTGGACCCTGTGCTTGGTGCACGTTGAAGGTTCTGGACACTGTCAGCCCCTTTTCAGAGCATGCATCCTCTTACTTCCCACTGGCAGTGTTTGAGAGTATCAGCCTGTCAGCCCCCACATGCTTGCCAGCACTCGGTGTGAGGGGTCTTTTCCACATTAGACACGCCTACCAGGCTGCATACGGTATCTCCTGATGATTTGAATTTGTACTTCCCTAATGACTAATGATGTTGGGCATCTTTGCGTGTCTCTATTAGCCATTTGCATATATCTTCAGCGAAATGTTCGTTCCAATCTGTGCCTGCTTTGGATTGGACTGTTTCTCTTAAAATTAATAAGGTTGTTTATATATTGTGGATATAAGACCTTCATCAGAGATATAATTATACATATTTTCTCCCTGGCTGTGGCTTGCCATTTACTCTTAACTGTATCATTAAAAGGAATGGAAGTTTTGTCTCTCTCTCTATCTTTTTTTTTTAATGAAATGTTTTTTTCTCTCATTGATTTTGCTCTAGATGACATGTTTTAAAATTCTGCCTGGGCCTAGTGTGGTAGCCTAGCAGCTGAAGTCCTCTCCTTGCACACACCAGGATTCCATATAGGCACTGGTTTGTGTCCCGACTGCCCCGCTTCCCATCCAACTTTCTTTGGCCTGGGAAAGCAGTTGAGGATATCCCTAAGCCTTGGAACCCTGTACCCACATGGGAGACCTAGAAGAAGCATCTGGCTCCTGGTTTTGAATCAGCTCAGCTCCAGCTGTTGTGGCCACTTGGGGAGTAAACCAGTAGACGGAAGATCTTCCTCTCTGTCTCTCCTCATCTCTGTATATCTGACTTTGCAATAAGAATAAATTAATCATTAAAAAAAAATGTGCCTAGAGCCAATATGGTGGTGTGGCAGGCTAAGCTGCTGCAGCACCAGCATCCCAAATGGGAGCCAATCAAGCCCGGCTGCTCCTCTTCTGGTCCAGCTCGCTGTTAACGGCCTGGGCAAGCAGAGGAAGATGGTCCGGGTGCTTGGGCCTCTGCATCCACACGGAAACTCACAGGAAGCACTTGGTTTTGGCCTGGCCCAGCTCCAATCATTGCAGCCATTTGAGGAATGAACCAGTGGAAGGAAGATCTCTGTCTCTCTCTTGCTCACTGTAACTCTGCTTTTGAATTAAATAAATAAATCTTTAAAACAGAAAGAAATAATTGAGCCTAATCCAAGGCCACAGATATTCTCTCCTTTGCCCTCTGGAACCTTTCCAAGGTGCAGGTGCACAGTCCATCCTCAGGTCTATACAGAGCCTACATCATTGCTAGGAACAGCAGCGCCAGCACAAGAATGAACCCAGGCCTGATTCCAAACCCCAAACTCTTGGGTAACCCCGATGCTTGGGTAAGCAACAAGGTGCTTCTGTTTTTAGGAACAGGAAGCAGCACAGCCCCACAAGAACTCAGTCAGATTATTAACATGATTTACTGAGTTGCTATGATGAACTCAGATTGCACCCAGGACTACCTGACAGCACCATAGGTGACACCACACCTGAGGGAGGTGGCCACCTTCTCTCGAACCAGCTTGGGAAGCCACACCCGAGAGAGAAGGGTGTTATACACAAGGGGCTAGAAAAGACACAAGACCTGGGAGTGCCCACTGCTTAAGAGAATCCGTATCAAGTGTTGTAACCGCTGGAGGCCCTAGGCAGTGACTCAAGCACAGTGGAGGACCCACTGGATCTGGCCACGTCAGGGGCCATGTCAGACAAAGCTGGGTCAGAAGGAAAGCTGTTCTCAGCAACTTCGTCCCTGGGAATGGCAGCCACAAGGCCAGCTGTGTAGGACCATTCCAGAACCAGCACATGTGTCTCCGCTGGGCCAGGCCAGGGATGGAAGCTGAGAGCAGGAGAGGGCTGGACCCCTACAGCAGCCCACCCCATTGCTCAGGGAGCAGCCCTCACAGTAGGTGAAGCCACAGACACACACGTTCATCTGGGTGCTCTGAGAGCCGGGACAGATTTGCTTGGGCCATGAAATGTGACTGCCACACAGACTCAGCAACGCCAGCTTCAGATCACATGGCCCTCCTCATCCCCTGCCCCCCTCCGAGCTGTGTAAACCTCCAGATGGCATCAGCTTCCTTCTGCTTCCACAGTGATTGCATGTATGTGCTCCTGTCTCCCATTCGTACAGACTGTACTTCCCTGTATGGCATAGAATATGGTGTATACCAAGCTCAGTGTGATAGCTCAACTGGCTAATCCTCCACCTTCAAGCACCTGGCATCCCATACGGGCACTGGTTCAGGAGATATCCAGGGGCTTGGAACCTGGTCACCAGTCACAGAGGTCATGATCAACTCAGGCTTGTCTGTCTTGTGGTAGATGGTCCCAAGATTTGGTGTCAGCGATGGCTTTTGGAAAAGCGCTAGGGCCTGTTAGGGCTTTAAGAACACCAGGAAGGTTCTGCAGAGCCCTTGGCAAGAGGACAAGCAGCTTGCTGATGAAGCACTGTGCATGGTAGTGGAGGGCAATGGGCTGGGCCCCATGCAGCCTGTGTGCCTGCAGACAGCGTAGATGTGCTCCAGCCCAGCCTCCAGGGCAAAGGAATCCCAAACCGAGTCAGGCAGAATCCTTCTTCCTCCCAGGGAGAAATGAGGACGAGAAATGTTTCACATGCAGCAGCTGCAGCCACTGCAGCAAAAAAAAGAGAGAGAAAGGCAAGTTCAAAGGTAATTGGACGAGGAGTTTTAAGCACGGCTGTTCCTGCAGCAAACTGTTTCATGAATACCCAGTGGGATCCGTCCATATGGACAGCAGAAGGCTTCCTGCTGTTCTCTTGCTAATAAAAACTGGTGTGATTACATTTCCAGTCCTCCTGGAACAGGCCCTCGGTGGGGCCGCAGTGTGGCGTGCCCAGAATGCGTCCTCCAGCCCACAGGCAGCACCTCGGCCTGCCACGAAGTGGGGAAGAGGCTGCCATACCCACTGGGAATAGATGGGCATTTGCAGGGGAAGCGGTATGGGGGTACCTGTGACTGTGCACACTCATGCCCAGGGGCACACATACAGGGAAGTCATTATTGGAACAGCCTCCGTAAGTGGCTCTGGTCACTGCATTTTCCAGTTAATTTGAGGTTAACTGGCAGTCACTTTTTTAATTTCCATTTCTGTGTTGAAATGCATGTGTTTAATTTCACCCCTACCCCGTGCCTAAGAGTGCTGCCTGTTGTGTCTGATAGGAACAGCCTCTCCCAGGTCTCAGTGAAAATCCTGACCTCTACCTGTCCTGTCTCAGCCCAGATGCTGCCTTCCCCAGGAGGCTTGCCTGATGATTCCTGGCCCCAGAGGAGGGGGAACAACCTGTCTCAATGCTGTGGCTCCTCATCTGTTCTCCCTAGGGAGCTACAGGCCCTTCGAGGGCTGGAGGGTTCCTGGCCTCTGAAACCTAACTACACTAGGTATGCAATTCTTGCTTTAAGTGTATGCATTAGAGACTGGAATTATAGTATCATCCCATTTGAGTCCAAACTGCTCAACTTCTGATCCAGCTCCCTTCTAATGAATCTGGTAAAGCAATGGACGATGGCCCAAATGCTTGGGACCCTGCGCCCATGTGGAAGACCCGGACGAAGTTCCAGCTCCTGGTTTTGAACTGGCTCAGCTCTAGCCATGACAGCCATTTGGGGAGTAAACCAACAGATAGAAGATTCTCTATCTCTCCTCTACCTTTCAAATAAATAAATCTTTTTTATAAAACTCAAAACCTTCAGAAAACTAAAAATTGTACAATTTGGAAAAAAATAATTCTCTGCTTCTTCCTGTTCTTCCTTTTCACAAACAAATGCAACATTGTTAAAAAGTTCAACTGACTGTGCTAAACATTGGTCCTGACTATATCCACTGTCATTCCAGAAAGCACACATACCCCCAAGACCACCAGAACACACAAACACACCCAAGCACGTACGTGCCCACCAATCCATGTGGCATCACTGCTGCTTCTAAATATCCAGTCTACAAAATACGCAGCATGCAAGTACATGCTTTTAAGCTCTTATTATTTATTTGCAAGGCAGAGAGATAGAGTAATACCGTCTTTACTATTTCACTCTCAAATGCTCACAACAGTGCAGACTAGGCCGAAGCTCAGTCTAGGTCTCCCACCTGTGTGGCAGGGATTCTAGCACCTGGGCCCTCACTGCTGACTCCAGGGTGTGCATTAGCAGGAAGTTAGATTCAGCAGTAGAGCAGGTGCTTGAATGCAGGCACACCAAAATGCAACGTGAGCATCCCCAGTGGCAGCTTAACTGTTGTCCCGAATGCACACCTCTAGTCTGTAAAGGTGGTTCACAGTTTGGCTTGGCGCGTTCTGGTTTCACCTAAGGTTACCTCCACCTGCCCCTATCAGAGAAGGCTGCCTGACCACACCCAACTGCATACATACTGGCACTAACCACATGACCACAATGGTCCATCCTCTCCTCTTTGCTCTGCTGCCGTGCATGACACTTGGTTACTCTAGGCACTGCAGAGAGGACCATGAAAGGCAATAGGCAAATGGCATTCTCTTTACCCAACAACAGCCATTTGCACACAACGCACTGAAGCAAAGCTAATGGAGTGTGACTCGGCCACCCAGTCAGCCATGTGAACTCAGCCTGTCACCTGTGCTCTCAGAACTGCTGCTTCCCTGTGTGTTGGAAGAGCTCAGGAAAGCTAATGAGGGAACTGAGGCTGCATAGCAGGGCTGAGCCCTGAAACGCACAAGCGTGAAATTTTAATAAGGTGATTCTCTTGAGTCTGTGGAACCCAGGACCCTCTCGGTGGCAGGTACAAACATCCCCATGTTCACCTGCTATGAAAACAACTCCCAACTTTCTGTTGCTTTGTACAACAGGGTCTTACAGAGCCAGCACAAACTTTGGAAGACCTTCACTACAGCGCCTCTCTGAGCCTCCCTCTTCTGCCACCGCCGGCTGATAGAAATGCTTCCAGCTCACTCTCTAACCCCATAGCAGGAGAAAAGCCACAGTGTCACACACGTGCTCTTCCAGGCCCCCATCTCCAAGGTCTGCCTCAATTCTGCCAGTCTATCCCAGGCCACAGCAGGGTTTGCAGGGAGCACACAGAGTCATGAGATGTCCATCACTCTCCCTGCCATGTCCTAGGACACAAAACCAATCCACGCCCTCTCTCCCTCCACAGGGTCATTTCAACAGTCCCTACTGTAACTGGAGGGAAGACCCTGTCTTCCACAGGAAAACTGGCCAGGCCATCAGTGCATGCAAACACAGGATCCATGATGCCAGCCCCTTCCTCGAGACCCATGAAGTTGTTGCCTGTAATACGAGCCTGGTGGGTTGGGACCAGTACAGTGACTCAACAGGCTAATCCATAGCACTAGCATTCATATGGATACTAGCTCAAGTCCCAGCTGCTCCACTTGCAGTTCAGCTCCCTGCTCATGGCCTGGGAAAACAGTGGAAGATGGCCCAAGTCCTTGGGACTGTGCACCCTCATAGGAGACCCAGAAAAACTTCCTCGCTTTCAGCTACAGACCAGCCCGGCTCTGGCAGTTGTGGCCATTTGGGGAGTAAACCAGTATATAGAAAGCCGTCTCTCTATATCTCTCCTGCTCTCTGTAAATCTGCCTTTAAAATAAAAATAAATAAATCTTTAAGAGAAAGAGAGCCTGGTGGGTGCCTAAGGTAACATAACCATTCTCACACTCCACAGCCAATCCAACCCCCATGCCAGTTGGACTAAACATGCTCATTTCTGGCTGTATGTCCATCTGTGTATTTTCCATTTCTTGTCCCAAGTCACCCTGCAACACCCACAAAGCCCTGTTTCTGGCCCTATTACCCCTGGCACCTCCTGGTCTCTGTCTACTTTTAGGACTTGTGCCTCTCAGACCCCTCAGAAGGCAGAGGCTCTGTGCAGATTCTCCTCTAGGACATCATGGCTTCCCTCCTATCTAGCCTACAGTCCTCAGCCTCCAGTTATAGTGGAAAATAGGGAAGATGAGCAACTTCTCTCCACCAAGACAGCAGAGAACAGGAAGGCACTTGGCACAGCACTGCAGCTGCCACCTGGGACTCTTGCCCTAGCTCTGCCTCCTGATGCCACCTACCTGCTCATGCAGAACCTGGGAGGCAGCAGGCAGTGATTCCCCTAGTACCTGGTCCCTGCCACCCAAGTGTGAGACCCAGAGGGAGTTCCAGGCTCCTAACCTGACCTGGGCCAGCCGCAGTTGCTACAGATATTTGGGGAATGAACCAGCAGATAGGTGCTCTGTCTCTTTATCTACATCTTCTCTCTCTGCCTTTCAAATAAATCAGTGAATTTTAACTTTAAAAAGGAAAGAGAGTTAAAAAAAAAAAAGTCTTTCTTTCTGCAGTTGGAGCACAACTTGGAGGGTGAGACAGGGAAAATGTGTGGTAGTGCCAACACTTTCCTGATGTTCCCACATGAATCACATCAGCATTGAATGGATAAGAGGGAGGAGGAGCAAGATGAAAAAAAATGTCACATAACAGGTGCTTAACGAAGAGCCACTGCTTTATTCTGTATGGTGTTTGCTGATACCCACATCGAGCAATGGTCCATACTGCCAAGACAATCAGGCAAGACAGCTCCATGAAGAATAAATACCTCTTGGCAAAGTTAACATCCTAGGATTGTTCTGACATTACAGTTCAGCTAACTGGGGTCTGGAGCTGACTGTGAGAGCAGTGTCAGTCATCCAACCAGTCAATTATAAGAGCCAAGCTCCTAGTTCAAGGGTCCACTGGAGAACAGACACTACACAAAGCTCTGGGGACCACAGAATCTGCCTAGAAGTCAACTCAGTCAGAGCTTGGTCAGCACTGACCATGTGCTCATGCAGTCTGCACTGGCTGATGATGTGGGAAGTGGGGAGATGAGAGCCAATGTGCAGCAGAGCAGGCATGGTGTGGGATGAAGCTGTGCTGAGCTATGTCCTACACTTGTGATAGTTGGCTCCGGGCCGTGAAATGACCAAGGATGTTTTCCTCTTCTGAAGCAATTAGAGAAGGCTTCCCAGAGAAGGTGGCATATGAGCCATCTGCAGGACTCCATTTAGGATTTATGCAGATGAGTGGAACAGACTAAGACCAGGGAGTGCACCATTGTCACAACAATGTAACAGCTGGACACTTGATCTTGGAATTCTGGATCCTGGGTTTGTGTCCTTTGAGAGAGCTCCTTGCACTGCTGGGAGCCTTAGTTTCCTCATCCAAGATGCAGAGGCTGTGATGATGCCACACCCAGACACCCTACCCCTGGAGGTTGAAGTTGGTGATAGCTAAAGAGGCACTGGTAAACAACAAATGCTGAACAAACATGGGTCACCACAGTTACCATGGCTACACACAGGGCAGCAATGTGTGCCCAGTCCTGGCTGTCGGGAACATGACCATAAGAGAGAAACCACTATGGTTACAAAAGAGGTAGGCTATATTCTTCCTGTACCCCCATCCCCGAGAACTGGACTTACAGACTCAACGTAAAGAGAGCCCACTGCTCCCAGGGCATTCTGCCAAGAGCACAAGTCAGGCAGAAGTGTGAGGACTAAACCCCATTATGCATGATGGGCAGTGGAACCCATTGGCAGGACCCAGCTGCACCTGCTGAATGTAAGCCAAGAGTCATCCTAACACAGACCCATCTCCTTCCAAGGGCACCACTAAAAGTGAAGCAGCTGCAATGGGGCCTCACATTCCTCCCCATCCTGCTCAGGGCATGCCAGTAGAGTTGCAGCAGAGTGCCCAACAGGGGTATGTGGGCTGATTGAGATCCTTTCTGAAGACATCAGGACTCTTTGTGAGCCCAGTTGGTGAATTAAGACAATGCAATATCAATAATGAGGTTACAAAGCATTCAGATTTACCTAGGCATTGATGTGATGCCTCAGTTCTTCAATAGTGCTCAATACTCCCACCTTACAGCTGACAAAACTGAGGTTGCTCAGGGACACGGCCTGGCTAGGGTAGTGCCCACAGCATGCAGTAGAGTCGGGACTCCACTACATTGCTCTAGACCACACCCTCCTGATACTGTACCACACAGCTCAATTATTCCTCCCATCTCCACCAAGTAGTTGCTCTTGCTCCCTCCTTAGCTTGCTCCCACAACTGGAGCCCCAACCTCACCCTAGTCTTCCTCAAAAAGGAAGGAAAGAACTATGGGGTATAAGCTCCCCCAGGAGATTTATTCTCTCTGTCTTATCCTTTACTGCTCCCTCAGCCCCTAGAATAAGGTCAGAGTCAAGTGGGAGCTCAATGTCTGTCAGCTAACTCCAATCTTCCCCTTCTGTCTCAGACACAATGCATTGTAAGTCCACGGGCTGTCCCTTCACAACATGTCCAGAGTGCTTACCAAAGAGACTGAATGTAAGAGACTGGCCATTCAAACGTTGCTGAGGATACAGGGAATTGAAACTCTCAAAGGCTGCTAGCAGGAAGGTAAAAGGGCCCAATCACTCTGGAAAACAGTTTCTCATCATGTTGAACATGTGCCTAGTATAGCTATTTAAGCACAGAGAGATGGGCATTTGGCACAGTTGTTAAGATGCCCCTGGAATGCCTACATCCCCTCTCAGAGTCCCTGGGTTTGAGCCCCTTCCCAGCTTCCAATATGACATCTAATATGAACCCTGGGAGGCAACAAGTGATGGCTCAAATACATGGGTCCCTTCTACTCAGATGGGAAGAACTAGATTGAGTTTTGGGATCCTTGCTTTGGCCTGGTCCAACCCCAACTGCCAGGAGGTAGGCACATGGGGCTGGCATGGGAGACAGGGGGAAGGGATGTGCAAATCCCACAGACTCTCTGGAGCGGGAGTGGCACAAGAGAAGGAGTGAGTGCACGGACTGTCAGATCAGATAGCTGCTGTGCCCCTGATGCTTTGAAGAGAGAAAATGACAAGCACAGATCAATCATCAATTTGAAGCAATCACAAGTGGCAAAGAGCATCTTCCATGGCATTTAGAGACTTTCTTCTCCTGCCATTGCACAGCCGATGGAGTTGAGACCAGACTAAGGACATGAGGGTGGGAGCAGCAGAGCTTCAGGCAGGCCAACCGCCCAGCCTCAGCAGTCCTCAGACACCAGGTTGAGCTCCCAGGAGTTGTCAGTGAAACCACAACACCTCTTGGCCTCCTGGGATTGCTGAAAGTATCCACTGTATGTGGGAGATAACTGTCCTCTCCTATCTGCCTCTCCCGTTGATTTAAGTCTGCATGAAAGACTCCATGAACTAACTGCCTTAACCCACAGGGCTGGCCCTCTTCAGGGCATGTCCCAGCTCCTCTCTTGGCTGTCAAAGCTATAACCAGGACCAAACTATAATGTGATTCCTCTGGAAGGAAGGAGAGAGATTACAGGACCCCATGCATACATACCGGCAGGAACCAGCTATGTCTACAGGGGAGGGGCTGCAGAAGGTGCCAGATCACAGGAGAATTCAGAACACAAAGCTAGATAAGGGGTGATGACTGTGACACACAGTTAAGCAGCCATGTGGGACGCTGGTATCCCATATCCAAATGCCTGGGATTGAGTCCCACTTCTGGTTTTCGAGTCAGCTTCATGTTAATTCATGTGACTGGGGTGGCAGCCAATGACAGCTCAAGTGCTTGGGTTCCCCACTTCCTACCTGGAAGACCTGGATGGAGTTTCTAATTTCTGGCATTGGCCTGACCCAACCGAGCTGTTTCAGGCATTCAGGAGTAAACCAGTGGATGGACACACTCTCTCTCTCTAGCTCTCTCTCTCTCTCTCTCTAGCTCTCTCTCTCTCTCTAGCTCTCTAGCTCTCTCTCTATTTCTCCCTCTCAGTGTTTTCTGCCTACAAATCAATAAAACAAATACACCTTTTTAAAAAGGCAGGGGGAGGACTTGATGGTACCAAGCATCCACAAGAGTGTTGAATACTACATAAAGAATCAATGTAATCCTCACCCCAACCCCCAAAATCCCATTTGTGGAGAAAAGGAAAGACCCATCCTGAGACGCATATGCAGCTATAAGGGATTCCTAGTAGACCAAATAAATTTTAAAAAGAGAAACAAAGTTGGAGGACTTGCACATTCCAGTCTCAAAATGTACTACAAAACTACAGTAATCAAAATAATGTGGACCCATCATAAAGTCAGGCAGTGGAAGAGAAAAATGGAGAGTCCATTAGTAGACTCACATCTTAATCAACGACTGATGTTCAACAAGATACCAAGATCATTCAACAGGTGAGAGCAGTCACTTCAACAAACGTTGCTGGAAACAACTGGATAGATGAGGGGATTTCGAAAGTTAATGAAAAATAGAATGAAAACATGGATTTATTTTGGTGAAAAAACATGAAATTAGTGCACACATAGAATTTCCAAAGAATTCACAGGAATGCATATCATGAAAAGAAAATGATAAATGTCAAAAATATTTTGCACAAAAATAAACTCATCCTTTAATTCCATGTTTCCACAGATTTTTGGAAGTACTTTCATACAAATGCAAAAGAATGAAGTTGGATCCCCACCTCAGGCAAAATAAAACAACTCAAGTTGATCAGCAGCTTAAATATAAAAACTAAGACTTTTCTATAAATCTAAAAACTTGGATCAGCATGATGCCATAGCAGACTAATCCCTCCACCTTGCAGTGTCAACATTTCATGTGGGCACCACTTGGAGTCCTGGCTGCTCCACTTCTATCCAGCTCCCTGCTGAGGGCCTGGAAAAGCAACAGAAGATGGGGCCCGGTGCGGTGGCGCAGTGGTTAAGGTCCTCGCCTTGCACGCCCGGGATCCCATATGGGTGCCAGTTCTAATCCCAGTGGCCCCACTTCCCATCCAGCTCCCTGCCCGTTGCCCGGGAAAGCAGTTGAGGACGGCCCAAAGCTTTGGATCAGCATAGCATCGGCCGTTGCGCTCACTTGGGGAGTGAATCATCGGACAGAAGATCTTCCTCTCTGTCTCTCCTCTCTGTATATCTGCCTTTCCAATAAAAATAAAATAAATCTTTAAAAAAAAAAAAGCAACAGAAGATGGCCCAAGTCCTTGGGCCCCTGTACCTACATGGGAGGCTGGAAAGAAGTTCCTGGCTGCCGGCTTCAGATCAGCTCAGCACCAGCCATTGTGGCCACTTGGAAAGTGAACAAGTGGATTCTCTGTCTCTCCTTGTCTTTGCAAAGCTGATCTGTCTTTCCAAAAAAATAAATCTTTTAAAAATATATATTAGCATATAGTAGTCCATCTTTATCACCTGGAATTGGCATAGGAACCCTTACCTACATCAACAAAAACATGAGCAGAAACAACAACAAAAACCCCTTCCTATAAACAGGTAGCCTATGATAGTGGAGAACTCCAGAGCGTGGGCTTCCGGCAAAACAAGATCTGGCTACTTTTGTTTTTAAGGTTTATAGGTCACCAGACATGTGAGCGATCACATAGGAAGTGCAAATTACTGCTCTACCACGAGAGTACAGACTAATGCAGCTGGAATCAATCAGGAAGCAGCTGGGAGTGTTGGAGACTGTGACAGAACAGGCTTGCACCATCAGAATGGAGTAGCCTCCTTCTAGCTCTAGAAGAACTTTCTGTCTATCCAAGGAGCTAGAAAGCCTGGCTTTCACAGGACGTTCTCTAGCTAGTAAGTGCTAGCAAGGAGGTCAACAGGTGGCAGAACACAAAGAAGGCCACACCTTGTGGGGCGTCAATTTTCATCCTCCCAGGTCAAGTGTCAGCGCTGGGAGGATTCAGACAAAGGTCTCAAGCATCCTGCACACCCTATATTCTTCTGCCCTCATTTGGTCCCAAAGAGCCTTGGTTGATATGACTCTTCTTCTCTACAAAAGGTTTTCCCTCTCCCCCGTGGTTATTGTCCACAAGCTGGAACACCCTGCAGGCTTAAGACTGTCAGGGAGAGAGGAGTAAAGAGCTATCAGGGTCTAGTCTTGCTTCTGGCAGGGCAGAGGGTGGGCCAGAAAAAGGCAGGCTCTTAACCTCTGATGCTGTCATTCCAGACGAACCTTCACACACCCTGGGTGCCACTGCCTAGGTGACAGATGTAGAAGCAAAGACTCTGAAAAGCTCAAAGGACTGCCAAAGGCAGCCCACCAGGCCACTGGAACCAGACGTGAGATTTCTGATACTCCCTGCAGGAGTCTTTTTCCCAAAGCCACACCATCCCAGATCACAGCTTCCAAGGGACAGAACAGGTGCTCCCAGCTCCCCTCCAACCTACCCACCCACAGCCCTGAGAAGCCCAGCTGACAGCACACACCATGCTCCCGCACCACCGCCACCCCACCCTGGGTTCCTTTAGGAGCACCTTCCTCAAACGCAGCCCCAGGATTTCTGGCTTCCACTGTGGCTTTGCTCTCCATCCCAATCCCCAGCTGGTACTAAGAGACTCATCTGTTTCCGAAAAGCCTGGGCACTGAAATGGCCGAGGAGGACAAGGGAAGCACCGTCTGCCACTGTTGCTAAGAGACGGGCCCTTTAAATTGAATTTGGAAAAAAAAAAAAAAAAGAGCGGGTGAGAAGTGAGCGAGCGTGACAAAGAGATGCTTGAACATCTGGTTATCTTCCCCGGCTGTCTCCGGTGACTATGAAAATGAGATAAGTACATTCTGAGATGGATGCTGGCTCTGTGCGAGCCGTTCTCTAACTCCCTTCTCAGCTAATATTTCAGATCAACAGCGAGTTAGACTGGGGATGGAGCAGGGAGGAGAAAAAAGAATGCAGTCACCTCTCCCCTCCAAAAAGGACACAGACCCACAGAGGGCGCGCCTGGCCTCCATGCTGGGTGCTCTAACCACCACCACCATCCCTGTCTTCCCAAGAGGCTCCCGAGCTCATGCTGGGTTTTCCTGCACACTGCAGTGGCTCCTCTGGAGTAGACGTCATTTTCCCCACATCACACATGGGGAAGGGAAGAGGAGGCTGGCTGGAAAGCACAGTCTGAACAAGAGTGGATTGGCAGTGAATCCTGGTCCCTGCTTGCCAAGAATGGCTCAGCTGCTCACTCTCTCCCAGTCTCCAAGGACTAGGCTTCAATCTACAAGAAAGCGGATAGGTCCCAATTTCCCACAGTGTGCGCCACTTCACTTGGAAGGTTGCTGGATGCTTGGCCTAAAAAAAGAAATTCTCTGATAGAACAAGTTTAGGCATGGGACCAGCATGATGGCTCAACCGAGTAATTCTTCACCGCCAAACACCAGGATCCCATACAGGGGCTGGTTCTGTATACCGGCTGCTCCACTTCCCATCCAGCTCTCTGCTGATGGCCTGGGAAAGCAGTAGAGGATGGCCCAAAGCCTTGGAACCCTGCACCCATGCGGGAGACCTGGTAGAAGCTCCTGGTTTCCAGATTTAGATTTGGTCAGCTTTGGCCATTGCAGTAATTTGGGGAACAAACCAGATCTTTCCCTCTGTCTCTCCTTCTCTCTGTAAACCTACCTTTTCAAGCAAGATAAATAAATCTTTTTAAAAAATTGGGGCAGCATTGTTCAAGTCCAAAGTGCCTTCTCTTCCTTCAGACTGAATGTTTATGTCTCCCCAGGGATACCTATATGTTGAAATCTTGAACCCTAAGGTGATAATGCTTGAGATGGGTTCATGGAGCAATGACTGAACAGGAACAGTGCCCGTAGAAGAAAAAGCAGGAGGGCATTGCTTGCCATGTCCACCCAGTACCATGGAGGGTACAGCTGCTGACATCAGACCTCCCAGCTGCAGAATGGTGAGAAAGGAACATGCTTTGTCCAAGCCAGCCGGTCTAGGGGATGCTGTTATAAGAACTGATACACTCATGACAAGACTTCCCAAAGCCATTGACAGTCATCTTGGCTTGGGTCTCTCACCCCTAAAACAGGCTACAGATTGGAGTGCAAATGGTTTTTTGGGAGGTGAGCCTCAGAAACCCCAGTAGTGACATGAAGAGACACAGGAAGAGACTGGAGCCAAGGAGAAAGATGTATCAGTAGACAGTCTCCAGGGGACTAAGCAAGCCGAGGCTCACTGAGACCAAAGAGCAAGCCACTGCCTACCAGGCATGACTGGGGGGCTGCACTTTGCCGAGGGTGGGAGTGTGTTGTTAGCTATCCATCACTACTCCCTGCTTCTCCAATAGGAGCTAAAAGCAGCCACGCAGAAAGAGAGATGCAGATACGAGCAGCTGGTGACTTGGCCCCATACATCAGCATAGCAGAGCCTGGGGGAGACACAGCTAAGTCCCCAGCAGCATCTGCCACAGAATAGGCCTTAGCATTCAGTCTCTATGCTCTTTGGCAGAGGACAGCTCCCAAGACACCTGCCGGACACTCACCACATCCCCAAAGCTAGATAGATGATGTGGCAAATTCGCGTCTCCTATTCATCTTTCAGAACATCTGACTCCAAGGCTTGGATCCCAATTGCAGCCCAGGCCACTCTAGCCTAACCTCACATCCATATAGTCATTGACTGAGTGGCTTAGGTTGGCTCAAAACATGGACATGACCCTAAGCTGCCTCTTCCATTCACGTCCTCCTTCAGGTAGGTGGGGCTGAAGCCTGACACTCAACAACTGATGAATAATACTTACCAAGACAGGGACCAGGACTCAAACTGTAGCTCTACTTCTCCTAGCCTGTGTGGTCTTGGGCAAATTACTAAGCCCCTCTGTGTCTCAGATCTCCATAAAATAGAGATAATAACCAACACCTCCCTTATCACATGACTATTAGAATGTGTTGATTATTGCTGGAATACAGTGCAACATGCCTGGAGGTAGCAATTTCTCAGAGATGATGCCATCAATCATCGCAATGACAGCAGCTCTTCTACATGAGTGTCGCATGCCAGGCACAGTTCACTGATGAGCACAAGAAATGCACTGAACCATTTAGTGTCAGCTATCAACCTCCCTCACTGGGCTGTCATGCTCACTCTACCCGTGTGAAAATGTAGTTCAGGGCAGTCACACTGTTGGCCCTAAGTCTCCCTGTGGGTTAGCATCTGGGAAGAAGATCTCTGGGTCTCAAAGTGTCACTGCCTGACACCAAGTGTATCCTACAGGGAAGGCCATGACCAGACCTTTATTCCCTCATCCCAGAAATCATGAGTCTCCTTGGGCCTTGTGATAAGCACCTGACCCATTTTGGAAGCAGAAGCTTTCCATCTCTTACCGTCTCTGTCTGGCAAGCTCTGATCCATACAAAAGACCCCTTCCTCCAGAAAGCCTTCAAGGGTCCTTCTCAGACTCAATTCTCTCCTTCCCTTCTACAACCCTACCTGCATGTAGCTTTCTGGGCATATCGACCTCCTGATAACCTTCTGTACGTGAGTCTTTTATCCGGTTGTGGCTCAGGGGCAGGTATGGCTGCTTCAGAGGCAGAGGCATTCCCTAAGCCAAGATGCTAAGCCCTCCATAGTGCTGTCTTCCTTCTTTTTAAAGATTTATTTATTTTTATTGGGAATGTATATCAAATTCATAAAGAGAAGGAAAGACAGAAAGATCTTCCCTCCACTGATTCACTCCCCCAAAGTGGCCACAACAGCAGGAGCTGAACCAATCCAAAACAGGAGCCAGGAGTTTCTGCCTGGTCATCCATGTGGGTACAGCATCTCAAGGCTTTAGACCACCCTCCACTGCTTTCTCAGACCATAAGAAGGGAGCTAAATAGTAAATGGAGCAATTGGGACATTAACTGGCACCCATATGGAATTCTCCCACGCAGGTGCAGGGTCCCAAATCATTGGGCCGTCCACTACTGTTTTCCCAGGCCACAAGCAGGGAGCTGGATGGGAAGTGGAGTTGCCAGGATTAGAACCGGTGCCCATATGGGATTCCCGCGCGTTCAAGGCGAAGACTTTAGCCACTAGGCCACACCACCAGGCCCGACTTCTCCTCTACTTCTTGTGACTCTTCTGTCATACCAGCATAGCACTCGTGAGCACCAGGGTGTCAGCCATCAGTCTCCATTCTCTGCATGCTCACGTGAAAGGGCCAAACTTAATGAAGTGTCATCTCTCCATCAGGAAGCCATTTTAGCCTGTGCTTTTAAGCCCATTGAGTTGTGCAGATGAATTAATAGAATTTGACCTTCCTATTATCCATGGGAAGATTTGTGGTGCTTCTCCAATTCCCACCAGCAGAGGCACAGGCAGGCTCCCGGCCAATACTGCAGCCCCAGAGTGTGGGACCCCCATGAAGGAGTCATTTCCCAACCCCACTGCCCTCTCCTGCAGGATCATGACTGGAAGAGGAGGAGAGGGTAACAGTCTTAAACAAGTGAGTCCAAACAAGCAGGCACTGCAAAGCTGAGGCCTGAGAGTGCAGAGCAGACCCAGAGCTGGTATAGGAGCTAAGCTGGGACCACATGGCAAACAGCTGACTGCAGAGTGTGCCATGAGCACCAGCCAGTCAGTGCACTCTCACCACAAACCATGGATGTTCAGCTTGTGGACAGAACAGATCGCCTTCCCCAGAAATGGATTAGGGCACAAAAAGAATGGGAACCAGGAGAGAGAACACACACACGGCAGAGATGAGGGCCAAGCCACCTAACACCAGGCTAAGACACAAGTTCTGCAAATTGTCAAGGAGCCTTTCAAAAAGGAAGAAGGACAGGCATTAACACAGATGGTGCTTGCCCATATCTCAGATCAACGTGCCAGGGTTCAAGACCGCACTCTATTTCCTATTCCAGTTTCCTGATCTTTTTAATATTTAGTTTTTAATTATTAGAAAGGCAGAGTTACCAAGAGAGGAGGAGAGACAGAGAGAGATCTTCCAACTACTGGTTCACTTCCCCAATGGTTGCAACAGCTGGGGCTGGTCCAGGCAAAGCCAAAAGCCCAGAGCTCTGTCCAGGTCTTTCATATGGGTGCAGGGGCCCAGGCACTTGGGCCATCTCCTACTGCTTTTCCAGCACACTGACAGGGAACGGAATTAGAAATGGAGAGAGACCATCATCCCAGAAAGTTCCTACCCATAACTCTCTCTGCTGTGCTTTGATCACCAGTCTGTTTCCCTTTCCCTTGGAGCATCAGCCAGGCTCTACCAGTGTCTCCTCAGTCTGTCTCCTCTTGAGGATGAAACCTTCTGCTGGGAAGGAACCTGTTCTTCCCACCTGTCTCTTTCCTTATCACCCAGCCCACACTCGGTCTGGAACCATAGGCCTGTCATTCACCCCCACTGGGACAGAAATTTATCCATTCAGAATAGTGTCAGAAGGTGAAAGACATGGCTTATCATAGAAGAACAGAGGACAGAGGCTACATGAAGATGGTATTGATGAAACTCATGTCCAAGACAGAAAGACAGAAGATGAAACTGCGATTAGGCATGCATGGCCAAGAGTTCAGGGGCAATATTCCTATTTCTAAAGTGGAACATATCCAGGCTCTCTACATGTGGATTCCACACCAACTGAGTGTGACAAGGTTATCTCATGCTCAGGCACAGACATCTGCATATGCACACATGCACACACAAATACACACCTGAGAAGGAGACAAGCAAATCAATGTGTGTTTATGAGCTGAGCAGCATCACATCTGTGCACATGACCCAAGTTCCCAAAGGAATCCAGCACTCACACTTCTCCTTTATTCATTCAGCAAACCAAGTACCTTGCCTAGTCCAGAACCTATGCTGGGGCCAGCGTGACCAAGATGGATACAAGACTGTCCCTGCAACTTCACCACCAAAAATTCATCATTTTAATCAGGACTCACACAAATGCGGAACACCTAAGAGGAGTGTAGAGAAATAAGAGAGATGACACTTGGGTGGAGCCAGAAAAAGAGACAGATCCCCAAGGAAGAGAGGAGCAAGAAGGACACCTGAGGCAGAGGTCAAGCTGTGAGTGACAAGCCCTTGAATTTTCTGCCTTATTGGGTACGCTTTCAACAGTTTGTCAATATTTTCTGCTTACAAAAGGAAAAAAAAAGCAAATGGCATTTCGAGCCTGGGGCAAGCTAGAAAGGTTACAGTGATGGATGAGTCACCACTGCAGGAGGGTGGGTGATGCTCCAGGCCTGGCCTGCTCTGCCTTGAGAAGCAATTGGCCTCTATGCAATGGAAGCTATTGAGGTTTCCCAAGCCTGGCCCTAACCACATCACCCCAGGCACAGTACAAGGAGGCCCAGGCCAGACAGCTGGACACAGAGCCCCGACTCCTTCCCCCGAGAGCATCTCCATCCCTCCCTGCACTGTTGCTGGGGGCCACCACACCCTCCCGTGCAGACTTGGAGCTGGGCAGATATCCAGGAAACATTCTTGTTCCCATAAAATTGTCTCTTTCCTCATTGCCTCCACCCTCATGCCTGTGGTCTCTGCCCACAGTGGTGTGGCTCATGTGTGTTCATCCTGTCACAGAGTGGAGGCATCCAGCTGTTCAGGATAGAGGGGCAACAATGGGCCCCGACACCTGCCCCAGCTGCACCTAGGCAAGCGTTGCAGCTGAGAGCAGCAGGTGCAGGGCACTTGCCTGGTGGACCCTGGCAATGCTCAGGGGAGTTCCCTACAGTAAGACATGGTGAGAGAAATCAAGTTCAGAAAAGCTCCCAGCAGGAGGGAGCCTACTCAGCCTCAATCCTATGGCTCAGTCCTATGGCTCAGCCTCAATCTGAATGCCCCATTGAAGCGGCTGCCTTATTTGGTGCTGCATTCATAATGTGTCTATAAATATTTTTTGCCTTAAAAAAATCACATTTTGGCTCCCAAATGGGAGCACATACTCTCCAAATAACAAAACATGCAAGGTTTTATGATCAGATTTTTTTTAACATGCTAATAAAAATCCAGATGGGAACTATATCATGAAATATACAAAAATATCACACACACAAAAACAACAACAACAACAACAAACCTGCAGCACATGTGTACAGTTCCCCCAGCTGTTCCCCAAATCTCTGGAACACTTGCCTTGGCTATGAGGCCACCCCAAATCCCACCATCTGGCATTTGTGTCTGCAAAGCACAGGCCCTCCAAGACTGGGCTGCCTGCCCACCCTGAGCACTGCAGCCTGCCCACCCTGAGCATGTAGCCAAGATGCTATCGGGGCTGCCTGGGCTCTGTCTCTCTTATATGCATACACGAACACACACACACACACACACACACACACACACACACAACCCTATACACAACACCTCCACACCGCCTGGCCTTCCCATCAACTTTCTCAACCAAGGGGGCAAATATCAGGGGCAAGGAGAGAGACTAGGAGCAGCACATGCCGATGCAGATGTGCTGGATGGACAGCAGGGAGGAAGCAAGACCCTGGGGAGGGTGAGCAGGCAGGTGGCAGAGGGAGCTTCATGCACAGGACCATCTGTCAGAAGCAGACAAGCCCCCAGCTCCCAGCCCATGCCCTCCTCCTGTGTACACATCCACACGCACACACACACACACACACACACACACACACACACACATGAAGACACACCCACAGCTGTTCACGTGTGCACATGTTTATATACACATGAACATACATATCCACATAGATCTAGTAACACACACTCACACCCATGAACACAGACATACACAATCTCACAAATTCTGATCTTCATTAGTCAATCATACATACCCATATGTACACATAATCACATCGTCCCACACACGCAGGCAGTTACACTCATGCTCATAGTTGCAAACACACAACACACCTGCACAAATGCACATACACACACATTTCTACTCCTGCCCATACTACCACACATACATAAATATACCTCTATATAGATATGCACTCCTCCATACACTGGTTTATCAGGTTTGTACACATACACATTCACATACACAAATACACAATTCTATGCAGTCTGCAAGCACACACTTACATAGTCACACACACTGACATACATGTGCATAACCAGGGAATATACCTGTTGATGCTAATACAAGCACATAGACATGCATATAGTCATTATATACACATTCTCACATTCTCTCCCTGTGCCTTCCCACCCACAACCCATAACCACAACCGTGGTTGAAGTCAGATGGTGGCTACCAAGGCACTCATTGTGCCACTCTATTTCCCTATGTATTTGAAAATATTCACAGCTTAAAATTGCTTTTAAAAGTTTTAAAATATACATATACTTAAAAGATGAACGGCTAAAAGGAAAATTTCACCTACTGTTGGTGAAGTGAATGAGAAGGGGTTATTAAAGTGCAAAGAGCTTCTTTCTCCTCCCTGTGAGTGACATAACTAAGGCACCTGTCAACAGGGACCCTTAGCTGGTTGCACATAGCCCTGGGCTTTGACTAAAGGGCTATGGAGATGATGTGACCTGACTCCACGCATCAGTGTGTGCCATTTCTCCAGCCACTCTGATTGGCTAAGAAAGAGACAGGGATGCCCATCCAAATGCCAAACCTCAGGGTTTCTGGTCTCAGAAGGAGAAACGAGTCCCTTTCTTCCCTGCTGGACTTAATAATATAGTAGCCCCAGCAGCCTCTGTCTTCCAGGACCAGGGTGATGGGGAGTCCCTGAGAATAAAGCCAACAGCGAGAAACAGAACCAAAAAGTCAGAGATAGAAAAATCTCGGTGTCATCTTTTAGCCCTCCATCACATTCTACCTCAAGCTAGAACTTGTCCTGTTCTGACACATCAGCCAAGCCCACCGTTTTTCCTGTATTTCTTTTCTGTGCATCCAGACTGAGATTAAATGAGCTCAGTTGCATAGTGGTCTCCAAGTAGGGGTCAAAGGACATATCTGGAGGAGAGACCAACCTCACGCGCCTCCAGGTGTGCCTGTTCATCTCTAAATTGACATTTTACTCTAAGGAACAAAGAAAACTGCTACAAAGGATAAACCGTGAAGTCCAGACTCTGGGAAGCCCAGGGCCACTGTCAGTACCCACCGCAGGGGCCCCATCTGTAGACCCAGGATGTCCAATTCCTGATCTGGCCTCGTGGGTGTGATGCTGGGACCCAGAATGTCCAGTCCCTGAGCAGGCTTAGAACCTACAATATCGGGGTTGCAGGGAAATCTGATGAGCCCAGCTGCCTGCTGCCAAGGGCCTGTCTTGGGGAACAGAATGCTCAGTGCCCCCCTTGGGGCTCCAGGTGCCAACACTCTGCACATCAGAAAGCATAAAGACAGGCCCTGGCAATAAACTCCACTACCATTCGGTGAGCTGTACCCATCCACTCGGGCCATTCAATCATTTTTTTTCCCTCCAAAGGTACACATGTTGTGGCATAAGGAGCAAACTGTTGACAGATGGTGGGGAAACTTCACAGGCCCATAATGGAGACTTATTTTCATACATTCGTGCCAGTTTGAAATCTAATTGCCAATAAAACAATACTGTGATAGTGCCACATCCACTACCTGCCCCGCTCTCCGAAGTTACACTTGAATCCACTAGTAAATTCTAATCTCCCAGAGAAACATCTCTCCCTGCCTCACCATCGGAAAAGCAGTGCTATAAATCCAAGGACAGTGTTTCATTTTCAAATGCATGCCTCCCTTCCCTGGTCCCAAAAGAGCCCTTACCCAGCTAATGTTAGTGCCTGCCTGAGAGTAGTAGATATTCTTTGTTTACTTGACAGAAACACAGATGTGGCTTGGCGAGCCTGTGAGGGGTTCTATTGCAGAGAAAGGCTAAAGGGTTCTCTGAGCCAACTTGTCAGCATCCCCTCCCTTTCAAGTGACCCAGAGTGTGGTGCTGTTTGTCCCAAGACCAGGCAAGTAGCCAGCAATCCAGACCCACGGCACCCCACCCCAGAGAGGGGAGATGAAGAAGCCCCTCCCTGCTTCCCTCCCTGCGTTCCTGTTCTCACTCCCCTAATGAAAAGGTTTCAGAAGAGATCAATGTGGATCAATTTGAAGCTGTAAATAAAAAATGGACTTTGGGTGGAAAGAAGGAGCTAGGGGTTGGGTTCATCGGCATGGATGGAGAGGGATGTACCTGTCACTTCTACTCACACACCTGCTAACAGCCATCCGCACCATCCTCCCAAAGCCAGAATTTTGTCTGGTTTACAAAGCAACAGTGATGGAGTGTGGGTCTCTGTCAGGTCTTAACCACATCTAGAGATGCCACAGCAAAGACAAGCAGCTACATGTGGTCCATTCCTACATGTTATGCTGACCCAGTGTGGTGGTGGTGGCAGGGTAGTGCTATTTTTCCTGACTTAGAGATGGTAAACTGAGGCTTATAGAAGTTAAGGAGTTTTTCTGCAGAAGGCAGCTTAGTCAGCAAAAGTGACACTTAAATTCAGATCTGAGTTCAACTGTAAATCCAATTCTTCTGTTACAAGGATCAAGAATGGCAATTAACTATGGAAGCTTCATAAGGTTCTGTTCCTTCCCTCCCACACCAGCCACACCTCGGCCTGTGTCCCAGCCTCTTCCTTTTTAGACTGCATCTTCCCCACCTGCCAAATGACAGGCTTTAAATATGTCAAGACAGTTATCACAGCTTCCTGGAGGCCTCCCTTATGCATACAGAATCTGCTCAGTTTCTTCAGGCGTCGCAAATCGTGGCTTGAAATTCAGCCCAGGTTTATTCAAACCACAGGAATCATCTGGAGACTTTGTTGAAGTACAGATTTTGACTCAGGAAATCCAGGTAGAGCCTGAGGTTCTACTTCCTAAGAGATGCGGATGCTACTGGCCTATAGCCCACCATCTGAGTGCCAAAAGCACACACCTGCACTACTCCATACAATAGCGACTGGCCAGCAGTGGCTACTGCCTGACCATTGAAAGTGTGGTTACTGCTGCTAAGATGCTGGTTTTTATCATGCTAGATTCTTGAACACGGAAAGCTTCTAATTTTTTTTAATTTTATTTTTTAAGGATTATTATTATTAGAAACATAGAGCTCCAGAGAGAAGGAGACAGAGAGAGATTTTCCATCGTTTGTTTCATGCCTCCCAATGGTCACAATGACCAGAACTGACTGATCTGATCTGAAGCTAGAAACCAGGATCCTCTTCCAGGTCTCCCACATGGGTCCAGGGGCCCAAGGACTTGGACCATCCTCCTGCTACTTTTCCCAGGCCACCACAGGAAGCTGGATTGGAAATAGAGAAGCCAGGACCACAACTGGAATCCAAATGGGATGCTGGAGCTGGCAGGTAAAAGATTAGCCTGTTGAGCCAGCATGCCAGCTTCTAAAAATGTGAGATTAAAAAAAATAATAAATAAAGTTGTATGAAATGTTTTCCCTCTAAACCCAACTTACTTGTTAGTGATATGGACCAGGCAGAGAGATATTGAACAAAAGAGCTGAGATTTCCAGCAATCTCCTCCTTCCATTCTAACTCAACACACACCTGAGCCTCTTCCAGAGAGGGGAAAAAAAAAAAAAAAAGAAGAAGGAGTATGCCATGATGGACACCATAGACACTTTCACTATCACTCTCACCAACTCCCACCCAAATGCCACTCGGTTGGCATATTCAATTAGGAGCACCACCCCCTTCCTGACAAAGAGGGGCTCCTGAACTGGAGAGGGCATGAGTCTGCACCAGGGCTGCCTGCCTTCAAGTCTGTGTACTGTCTCCTGAACCTCCTTGGTAAAGTGCACTCCAAGGCTTGCACCTGACCCATGAAATACAGCTGGGCACTTCAGCCCCAAAGTACTTAAAATTATATTTTGTTGCAACCATTGTAAACCAGGCACTGAATTCAGATGCTGAAGTGGAGCCTGTATCCTAATGCCTTGGACGTAGACTGTAATCAGGCACCATGTGTCTCTCTGAGTTTACAGCTCGTTACAGAAGTACCTCACTAAAGATTAACTCACTAAACTAAGGGAGTGGCAGAGGGGAAGGCCCAGCTTACAAGACTTGGGTATCCGCTGCAGTTGTCATCTCAACACGGACCTCTATTCTGAGAGCTGTGCAGGCACCTGCAGGCCCCCATCACAGTCAGATGCAATCTACCCGTAAACTCCAGAGGGAGAACCCATCTTCACCATTACAGAAACACACTGGCTCAGGAAAGGCCACAAGCAATAGGGGTCAATCAGAGACCCCCCTCACAGGCTGACCATGCCCTACTCAAGCTTGTCTCTGTCACGGTCACTATTCTAATCCCCTGGAAGCTCAGAGAATGCACCCTGGCTGCCTGACACCCAGCTTCACTCATCACAGATACCCTGCTGCCTCCTCCCCCTACCCTGAGGACAGGGATTGGCTTGCTGCCCCCAGTATAGAGGGTGTCCCCAAAGCGAGTGTAAAATACACACTAAAAGTCCAAAGACTCTCGGTCACCAGAGGGGAGTGGAAGGAAACAGGATGGGAAGATGCTAGGTAACAGGTGCCAAATACAACAACAGAGCTGGAAGAGATGCTCTGCTGCTGTATAACCCAGCAGGGTGACAAGAACTCACACCAATCTACTATGCATTTCATCTAAGAATTACAAGAGAGGGGCTTAAAGGTTTCCAACGCAAAGAAATCATGCATGTTTTAAGCAGATGAAAATGCTAATTAGCCTGATTGGATCATTACATGTTGCATACCTGTATCAAATTATCACACTGAAACCCATAAATATGTACAATCATTATATCTCCATTTTAAAAAATGACTTAGCATTAGAAAAAAATAGAGCATGTGGCGGTGCTGTGGCATAGCATATTAAACTTCTATCTGTGGCACCAGCATTCCACATGGGTGCCAATTTGAGTCCCAGCTGTTCCACTTTTATTCCAGTGCCCTGCTAATAGCCTGGAAAAACAGTAGAGGATAATCCAAGTCCTTGGGCCTCTGCTCCCATGTGAGAGACCTGGAAGAAGTTCCTGGCTCCTGACTTCAAACCAATCCTCTAGGTATTGCGGCCACTTGGGGAATAAACCAGTAGATGAAAGATCCCCTCTCTCTCTCTCTGCCTCTCTTTCCTTCTGTGATGCTCTACCTTTCAAATAAAAATAAATCTTTTTAAAAATAAATAAAGCTTTAATGGGCCTAATATGTTAGCCTAGTAGCTATAGTCCTCACCTTGCACGTGCTGGGATACCATATGGGTACCGATTCTAATCCCAGCTGCCCTGCTTCCCATCCAGATCCCTGCTTGTGGTCTGGGAAAGTAGTCAGGGATAGCCCAAAGTCTTGGGACTCTGCACCTGCATGGGAGACCTGAAAGAGGCTCCTGGTTTCGGATTGGCACAGCTCCGGCCATTGTGGCCACTTGGGGAGTGAATCAACGTTCAGAAGATCCTCCTCTCTTCTCCCCTCCTCTCTGTATACCTGCCTTTCCAATAAAAATAAATAAGTTTTAATGAAAATAATAAAGGATTAATAATATGTTTAATTACATTGAAATGATAATGTTTGGAATATGTTGAGTTTAAAGCAAATTACTGGATACTAGAAAATTTTAATTTATAATGGTACATATCATGATTTTGAGGAATGTAAATTTGTTCTTCACTTCTTAAAATTCTCAGAAAATCTGGAACAATGAGTACCTTTTGTATGTTCTCTTTTGTAGGTTCCAGGTGCTACTGGTCACCTAAACACCAAGGCAGGCTTACGAGGATACAACTCCAGCTTCTACGGAGGGGAGAGAGATTGCAGATTAAACTGATCCCCAGCGGGGGGTTGGCATTGTGCTGTAGTTGGTAAAAAACATCACCTCAGATGCCAGTATCCCATATAGGCATCAGTTTGTGTTGTCTCTTCCACTTCCAATCTAACTCTCTACAAATGGTCTGGGAAAAGTAAGAGGAGGTGAACTAAGTGTTTGGCCCCTGCCACCCATGTGGGAGACCTAGATGAATCACCTAGCTCCTAGGTTTGGCCTGCATCAACCATTGCATTCATCTTGGGAGTGAACCAACAGATTGTGTGTGTGTATGTGTGTGTGTATGTAACTCTGACATTCAAATAAAAATATTTGTTTAAATATTTGCTGTAATATTTCTTGTAATATGGCTTAATCAACCATGCCAGTGTCATCATGCCTCTATAAAAACCCAAGAGGACAGGGTTCAGAGTTTTCCCTGGCTGAACGTGTGGCAGCTCCTAGAGGATGGAGTGCCCGGGTAGAAGTTCCATGCTCCTCTCCCTTCCTACCCCCACGTCTTGCCCATTCAACCCTTCTTCCATTGCTCATCAGGATCTACTGCAATATCCTTTGTAATAAACTGATGTATGTGAGTGCTTCTCTGAATTCCAAGAGCCACACTAGCAGGTTGCTTGACTGCAAAGAAGGGGTTGTGGAATTCGCACTTGATAGCCAGTTGGTCCAGTGTGCAGCGTACAAGCAGAGGTTGAAATGAGGGCTGGGAAGTAGAATTGAGCACTTGGCCCACCAGAATGCCATCAGGGAGTCTCTACCCTAATGTTCCCATGCAGCCCAGTCACCTCCAAACACCATACCCCACCTTTTAGTACTATTAACAAGACTTTGAGAACCAAACCCTGAGTGTGGGGGTGACAAATATTTCAGCCATAGCATAGAAGGAAAAAAAATCATATGCATCCCTGAGTGTTTCTGATGGCCTTCTCTCTTCCAGACCTCCCATACTCTCCACATGTGTAGCTGAGATTTTGGAAATGCTGCTGTAAACAAACTATGACTGCATTGCCTCTTCCACACATCCTGTTTGTTTCAGCCCAGCCTCCTTACCAGGCAGGATCTCCTTGCATCTTGATTCTGCCACTCAGCTCACCTCTCTCAAACTAGCAACTCCCTCCAATTTGATAAGTTTGCCTCTATGTCTTCAACTTGGGCAGCAATTAAGTTGCCAAAGAGATTGGTCACATCTCAAGACTTATCACTGAGCTCCAGGGTCCGTCTTTTGGGATGACAGCAGCCCATCTATCAGCACCCTTTGGGGACCCATGTTTGCTCTGCCTATCTGAGCCATCACCCACATCTGTTCTTCCTCTACCTACAGGCAGGTGCAGGAGCTTGTCCTCAGCTCAGGCAAAACTCTGTGGCCAAGAAACCGCCCTGGAATACAACTGGAGTCAGAAGTAAAATCGCAGCATTAACAATGCCGTGCCTAATAAAAAGGATAAGGAATGGGCCCGGCACAGTGGCACAGCAAGTTTATCCTACACCTACAAGCATTGACAACTCTTAAGGACACAGTTTACATCCCAGCTACTCCACTTCCCATCAAGCTCCCTGGCTTGTGGCCTAGGAAAGCAGTAGAGGATGACCCAAGTCCTTGGGACCCTGCACTGACACAGGAGACCTGGAATAAGCTCTTGGCTCCCAGCTTCAGATCTGCTCAGTTTTAGTCATCACAACCATTTGAGAAGTGAATCACTGGATAGAAGACCTCTTTATCTGTCTCTTTCTCTCTATAAAACATGCCTTTCAAGTGAAAATAAATCTTGAAAAAAAGACTCGGGAATAATGCCCATGGTGTCTACGATAGGAATTGGCTAAGACAGAATAGAAGCCCACCTGCTGGAATGATTGGCAGGCATTTTTGTAAAACTAGTGTCACAAAAAAATATTTAATGACATGGAAAATTATGTAGACCATATTGGAGTGCTAACTGCACATTATGGAGCTGAATGTCCAGAATGACACTAATCTTTATTGTAGATAAATACATTTAGGGAGGACACTGGCACAAAAACACACTACATGAAGGAGGCAGAGTTAGCTCCAGGTAAAGAAGCCACAATGCTTTTCTGTAGCCAGAGTTCTACTTAGAGTAGCAGGCTCAGTACTTGCCACACGCCATGACATAGGCAAGATTTCCAACACCATGCCTCAGAACATTCCTCAACCTGTCCTGAAACTCTCTTTAGAAGCACAGGGTCACTGGGGAGCAAGTCCTCCCCTGGGAATCACAGAGGTCTCCACCTCAGGACCTGGCACTTCCCCACAGAGTGGTCCCTGGGGTCAGCTCCACTCAGTGTCCAGGCACAGTCATGCATCCACTTGCATGCTATTGCTACTTGAACACAGGTCTTTAGTTGACTTTTCTGGCCCTGCCATCATTATGCTCTCCACTCCACAGGATCATTCCTGCCCACATACAAGCTTTTTTTTTTTAAGATTTGCTTTATTTTTATTAGAAAGGCAGATTTACAAAGAGAAGGAGAGATAGAGAGAAAGATCTTTCATCTGCTGGTTCACTCCCCAAGCGGCTGTAATGGCAGGAGCTGAGCCAATCCGAAGCCAGGAGCTTTTCCTGGGTCTCCCACATGGGTGCAGGATCCCAAAGGTATAAGGCTGTCCTCAACTGCTTTCTCAGGCCACAAGCAGGGAGCTGGAAGGGAAGTGGTACAGCAGGGATGCAAACGAGTGCTCATAACCAGGTACATGCAAGGTGAGGATTTAGCCACTGAGTCATCATGCTGGGCCTTCTTGCTGGTCATTTTATTTATTTTTTTAAAGGAACAACGTCTGGCCTCTCCTACCCCATTCACCTCTTCCCACTTACCCAACCTCCCAGTTACCATCCCTCCCTTCTCCTTTTCTTTTCAGCCAAACTTCTTTGAAAGAGGAGCACACCAGAGTCCTCACCAAACGCTACCAGCTCCTAAGAACCCCATCAGAAGCAGAAACAAGAGGACCGGGTGGCCAGCTTTGCAAGACACTTCCTGACAATTGTGTTCACTAGGGCTTAAAGGCAGAGACCACCCTGCCATTCTATAACCTGCCGCTGGAACACTAAGGACAGTAAGCCTGGGCTTGGAGCAACCAGAGCCTGCATCTCCTGATTCTCAGGGGGAAGCCTGCAGGAGTGTGGTGGAACTCCCAGGAGCCAAACTCCAACACACTCCCACCTCTTTAAAGGCAACAGCAGGGATTACTCCTCCTGAGGGTGAGAAGTGAAGCTAAAGCAGTTTCTGGGAAAGTCATGAAGTCATCAACAGCATTTTACAATCCTAGCACTTTTGCAATCTGGCCTATCCGCAATCATGCAGGCAAACGGGTCTACACTGGAATCCCAGCTCTGCTGCTTCCCAGTTGTACACCCCTGGGAAAGTCTTATGACCTCTGAACCCCAGTCCCTCTTACTGTGAACATACACCCATGAACACCAACAGTGGCAACAGTTACAACTGTTGGCAAACCTGGTGCCTGGCACACAGGCCCATCTGAGCTGCTGCTTGGCGAAGTTGTGCAATTACATGGGTCCCTTTGTGCAGGGGCTGGCCTCTTCCAGCCAATGTCAGCTTATATGAGGGGTCTCCCTTTTGGTCACTGGTCTGTCCCCTGCACAGGTCAAAGTCTGTAATCTTGAGTCATAAGGAAGACCATATACACACCTCTCAAGTACAGTGGTTTAATTCATGTGCAAAAACCACTGCGACATTGTAAGAGCAGCTTAGGGTTGTAATGACCTCATTTGAAGATTGTAGCATTTTCACTGCTAGACACTCTGGCTTGGGAAGATCTGACTTTGTCCAAAACAGCACAGCTATTCCAAGCAAGCCCCACAAAGGAGCCCTTTGCAGAGCAGCTTGAGGTGGCCAGCACACTGTTCTGTCCCGGAAATCAGTGCTATGCCCTTGTTGGGACTCACAGAGAATGCAGGAACCTTCAAGAGTCCCAGATGACAGTGTCCAGGTCAACATCTGGACAGGTGGGCCTTGTCACCAGACTTAATCAGCCTTTTGTTATTACAATGAAAAGACAAAACAAGCTACTCATGAAGGCAAGTGGGGAGCTCTGCTTTGGCCTTCAATGTTTAACAGGTTCATGGTCCAAGGACAAGTGGGCTCCATCAACTCAGCTTCTGGAGTCCCCAGGGTGCAGACAGCATCATCTGGCAAGAGGAAGTGTACCTCTTTGTCCCTGTGGCCCTGACAAGCCAGGATTTAATCATGGGACTTATCCCTAACAACCTAACCCCAGCAATTGCATCTCAAAGGTGATGGTGCCTATATGGGGTCCCATACTTGCAAAGGGAGAATTTAGCTAATTGAGCTATTGTCTCAGACCCTTTAGTTCTCCTAAAATGACTTAGTAGGCTTCTTTGCTAAAAGTTGATTTTTAAAAAGAAGTGTGCAGGGCCTAGCACAGTAGTCTAGTGGCTAAAGTCCTTGCCTTCCATTTGCCGGGATCCCATACACCAGTTTTGTGTCCCAGTTGTCCCATTTCTCATCCAGCACTCTGCTTGTGACCTGAGAAAGAGTTGAGGATGGCCCAAAGCCTTGAGGACTCTGTACCCATGTGGAAGACCCAGAAAACGCTCCTGGCTCCGAACTTCAGATATGCTCAACTCCAATCATTCAGGCCATTTGGGGATTGAATCAGTAGATGAAAGATCCTTCTCTCTGTCTCTCCTTCTCTCTATAAATCTGCCTTTCCAATAAAAATAAATTCTTTTTTTTAAAAAAAGGAAGTATGCAGATGAGTCTAAGAGAAAGTGTCAAGCAAAGAATTTTTGTAAGAAGCTATGACAACTCAGCAAACAAAAGCAAAGAAATTCAAGAAGAGATTTCATATATGAAGCAAGAAATACAACACATGGAACAAAGCCAGTATATGTAGACAGAATAAGAAGCTGTGGGACATATAAAATTAGATTGTCAAAATAAAACTTTCCATTGGGAATGTTGGAAGACAAAGTCAAACAAAGAACACATTAAATGAGAGGGTGTGGTGATCAGGCTAAAAGACCAAACACTTGGGTATTGGAGTTTAAGAAAGGGGTCCAGTGTAATGGCTCAGTTAGCTAATCTTCCACCTGACAGCATCCTATATGGGTGCCAATTTGTGTCCCTGCTACTCCACTTCCCATCCAGCTTGTAGCCTGGGAAAGCAGTGAAGGATGGCCCAAAGCCTTGGGACTTTGCACCTGCAGGGGAAACCCAGAAGCTCCTGGATCCTGACTTCAGATCAACTCAGCTCCAGCTATTGTGTCCATTTGGGGAGTTAATCAGCAGATAGAAGATCTTTCTGTTTCTCCTCCATAAATGTGACTAACAAAAATAAATAAATCTTTTTTAAAAAACAAGTTACAGAAACAAAAGAAGAGAGAGGCTTCCCCATGCAGGTTTCATGTGACTGTGGCAGGAAAAGCATTCCGGAATTACGGAATAGTACATTCAGAGACAGAGGCTCTATAAGAGAACAAGAACTGCTTGGGAATGGTAAGAAGTCAGGTGCTAGCACACCATTTGGCCCACCACCCTCTGCTGCCTTCTCGGGTGCATTAGCAGGAAGCTAGCTCAGAAGTGGAACAGATGAACTGGATGCAGCACTCCAATACAGGATGTGGGAATTTCAAGGGTGGCTTAATCCACTTGTAAGGCTTTTTAGTACAGAGTGGTATTGCAACCAGGAAAGAACAGAATCTAAAACATGGGAGATGAGCTGCTCTAGTTATCAGCTGCTCCATAACAAATCACCACAAACATCCTACCTTAAAACAACAGACTTATTTTGGCTTGCAAATCTAAATTTGGACAGATGAGGACAGCTCCCTGTTTCCTAGGACACCACCTGGGATGTTCAAAGACTAGGAGTGACAGGGTGGCTTAGGGCTGGAGTCACAAAATGGCTGCTATGGTTCATACCTCATAGCCCCTTCAGGAAAAGTAAGAGACCAACCCTCCCTAAAATTCCCTAAAAGCATCTCACTGAACTCCATAGTATTTGATTGGACTGTGCACGTATTTCCCTCAATGCACTGCCTTGATTGGCTCAGCATGGGTCTCATGGTCCCCCTCCCTCATCCCACCCTGCCACTTGTTAAACAGAAGCCCTCTCCTGCATGCATGAGAATGGTAGAGACAGCATCCACAAGTGACAGTTAAAGAAGGAAAGAGAGCAGGTGCTGGGAAAGCACAGGCATCAAGTGCACACACCTCCGTCTCCTCATCAGCCCACTACCATCCCTCCCACTTGCTTTCCCCCTGAGCCTGGACCTTGCTGGGCAGGAGGAATGCTAATACCTCAAACTGGGAGCTCAGGCCTCAGCAGAGCCATTCACCCTCTCTCAATGCAACTGATGAAGCATAAACTCATTAATTCTAAGAGTGAGAGCATCCCTAGCAGGTTTTACCCAAACAGACATGAATCATTATCAGCCCAAACCTTAGCACCTGCTTACTCAATCCATCCATTTCTGGTCGCATGCTATTAGTGTCATCTTCACTGTCGCCCCACTGCCCAGCAGCCTGTACTCCCCCAGCTCCAGAGCTCCATTAGCCTGTGCTGCCAGAGGACTTCAGGCCTGCGACAGGCTGGAGCTTATGACAAGCACTGGTGACAGCTTGCAGAAGGATGGCTGTGGGCACGGCAGAAGAGTGACCTACTTCCAGTGATTGTACTCAACAGTGGTGGAATTGAAGAGGTCTTTGGGCCAAATAGCCCTTGAATCTCTTCTTACACACCGGTGGTGACAGTGAGCTTGTAGCCACATGAAATACACATTGTACTGCTTTGTACATCCAACTGTTAGTATTACTCGGTCTGTGCTCAATTAATTAATTAATTAGCTTCAAACTAGAGGAAGCTTGAATGAACACGTCTAGTCTAAAGGGGTAAAACAGACAGCAAGGGGCAGGAAAAAACAAAATGAGGAGCACAATGCTAGCATGCCAAAAGACAGACTATTCTTTCTATAAAGCTACACATTTGACATGAAACTTCCTGATGGCCAAAGGAAGCAGGAGCCATGATCAGCTACAAATCCACAGTATCAGCAACAAATACGTAAATAGAAGACAGATCACTAGGTGTACATGCACATGCATACACGTAGATCCATAGAGACACAGTAGACAGATATATGCATCTGCACATACACACATGGGAGATTCCAAAAAGTTCACGGAAAATGGATTTAAAAGGTAAGATTTGGATGGGGTGGGGAGGGGGAGGTTAGCTTATTTTTTGTACCAATGTTTTTGAATTCATGCATTATTTTTATAATGCACATTTTTCATGAGCTTTCTGAAGACCTGAGTTCAAAAATATTGCACCAACATAAGAATCATTTCATTTCTTTTTCCACTGGTTTTTCTTCAAGAATTCTATTTGTTTATTTGAGAGACAGATGGAAGAAGCTCTCATCCACTGGTTCACTTTCCAAATACCTACAACAGCTGGGGCTGGGCCCAGGCTGAAGCCAACAGCCAGGTCTCCTGCATGGGTGGCAGGCCCCTACTTGAGTCATCAGCACTGCCTCTCATGGTGCATGTGAGAGGCAGCTGGAGGCAGGAGCCAGAGCTGGGAGTGGCATGCAGACATTCTAACGTGGGACTCAGGCATCTTAACCAGTTCTTGACTGCTGGGCCGAAAGCCCTGTCTCACAAACTCGTTGAGGTGGCCTTGTAGATACATAGATAACCTTCAAAATAGCTGTTGGTATAACTTGTTCTCAACCATCCTTTTCCTTAAGGCTTTGACTCTTCCTAGACCAAAGATCATCTCTCTCAAGCTTTGCTCTCCACTTTCCCCTACCCTTCCATGTCCCTAAATCCTGCCCCCCCTTCACAGCCCAGCTCAAAGGTCAGCTCCTACAGGAAGACTTCCATGTTTTCCACAGCAGCTAGATTTGTTTATCTCCCCCAATCCTCTGGTATATAAATCCTCTGGTATATATTCCAGCTCTGGACTAGCATCTCCACTCAGAAATTCTTGCCAAAATTTAAATTTTCTTTGTAAAGTTAAAATTCTTAGGAAATCTAAATGCTTTTCCATATCTCAATTCCCAAGAATAATCAGTCAAGAAAACAAGTGAAAATATCCTAATTCCTTGTGGGAAGTGAAGCGTATCAATCTAGAGACCCCACTGATGTCAAGGAATTCATCAACGTCAAGTCAAAATCAAGAGCAGGAAATGTTGACATTCAGAGTTGAAGGTGAAGCTTGACATCAGCCAATTGTTACTCACAGGGCTGTCATGTCATGCGTGTGTCATCACTGCCCTTTTTGCTATGAATGATGATTCTTGCAAATAAAAATAAACATTATTTATTTATGCATAGCACCATTTACACAAATTCTATGCATGATTTCCAAGATACAGTACATTCTAGAAGCAAAAACAAAATCTTACATTGATTATTTTGATACAGGATTCCATGAGGTACGGCCAACTTTGCTAGATCTCAATATCATATTATTCTAATACTGCCCAACATAGACATTGTTGCATGTTTTAATGTCCACTGCAGGCTCCCTAACCTCATATTTGTTATTCCATAATAACAAGCTTTTTGATATCTTTAGCAAAATAAATGTGTCTATATATATAAGAACAATTGTAATCTTAAAAATAAGTTAGGATTTTGAATATTCCCAAGAACTCCCTAGATTCTGATGTTTTTGTCCCTGGTTCCCAAAGAATAGTATTATGGTAAGATGTTTCTGCTTTCCATCTTTTTGCCTTTTTTAAAATTTTTTTACCCCATCTGAAAGAAGCAGAGAAAGAAAGCAAGGAGGGAGGGGGGAAACTCCCATCCCATCTGCTGGTTCACTTCCCAGAAGCCCACAACAGCCAGGACTGGATGAAGCTAAAAGCAGGGGCTTGTCACTGAATCCCTGTGTCACAAGAGGGTGAGAAATCAAATGCTTCAGTCATCATAACCACCTTCCTGGATCTGCATTAGCAGGAAGCTGCAGATCCAGGAGCTGGAGCCAGGGAGTGAACCAGGAACTCCACTGTGGGACCTAATTGCTATGACGGAGGCCTGCCCCCAGCTTTCTGCTTCTGCTACAGTTACTCACTCACTGTCCCAGTTCCTTTGGCCCACTGCTGAGCTTCATTACGAGACTTCTACCTGGTCCCTATCTACCCTGTTCTCTGACATCAACCCCGTACTATTAGCCCAAACCTTGCTTTCAACTCTCTCAGCTGCAGCTTCCCCATCTGTAAAACGGACGAATAATAATGACCAGCCCCAAGGATTGTAAAGGAAATCAAGTGAGATAATGTGTATGAAACACACCCAGTGCATGTTTCACCTTTCTTCTCAATAAAAACCATTGCTAACTGGATGGATGCCAAATGGACAATAGATAGTCTGTGTTAGAAAAAAGAGTAAGTGCTTCTTTCTCATGCCCTCTCCCCCTGCTCCTACTCCAGGTCCTTCCCGTCAGAGGGAGAAGAGTTGAAAGAAAAAAAAAACTGTGTTTTCCAGATACCATAAGCCCCCAAGAAAAACAAAAGCCAATTGCCAGTTCCTCAGCAACATTGGAGAGACCTAGTGCATCTCAAAGGGCAGTACCATGGCCTAGCTGGTGTAGATATTTTTTTCTTTTCTTCAGGATGGGTTCAGTCTGCACCTCTCTAAAACAGGCAAGGCAGGAAGGGAAGGAAATAAGAAGGAAGGGCTGGCATTGTGTCACAGTGGGTTAATTTCAAGTACTTGGGCTCCTGTCGTTCACCTGGGAAATTCAGGTAGTATTCCTGGTTCCTGACTGCGCCTCCATTAGTGGAGATGGGAAATATTTCTCTCTCTTTCAAATAAACGAGCATTTTTTAAAATAGAAAGGGAAGGGCCTGAGACAGTAGCTTAGCAGCTAAAGTCCTTGCCTTGAACATATTGGGATTCCATGTGGGCACCAGTTATAATCCCAGCAGCACCACTTCCCATCCAGCTCCCCGCTTCTGGCCTGGGAAAGCAGTTGAGGATGGTCCAAAACCTTAGGACCCTGCACCCACATGAAAGATATGGAAGAAGCTCCTGGCTCCTGGCTTTGGATCAGCTCAGCTCCGGCTGTTGCGGTCACTTGGGGAGGGAATCATCAGATGGAAAATCTTCCTCTCTGTCTCTCCTCCTCTGTGTATATCTGGTTTTTTTTAAAAAAAAAAAAAAACAATAGAAAGGAAAGAAGGGAGGGTGAGTATAAAAAAGGGAGGGAAGAAGAGAATGGGAGAAAAGAAAGTAGAGTGGGAGGAAGAAAAGGAAGGCAGGCTGTGCTTTTGAGCAATGGGCTTGTTTGCTAGGTCACTGAATGAGTCCAATTGGTCTGTCACACAAAATAGCAAACCCTGGATGGCTCAGTCAGCAGGAAACTGCAAAGAGTCCTATTGGCTTACAGATAGCTGCCTTCTCACTGTGCCTTCACGTGGCTTTCCCTTGTGCTCATGCTTGCAGGGAAAGCTCTCCGGCACCTGTTGTTTTAAGAGCACTAATTTTATCACAGGGACTCTATCTTCATGACCTCAGCTAATGACTTCGGCTCTGCTTTGGATACTTATCCCACTTAACTCAGTTTGGTCCTTCACATTGTAAGCCAGTGGTACCAAGAGAGTGGAAACTCCATCCAATACAGTTGAAAGTAGGCCTTGGGAAGTAATCGGATTGGATCAGACCCTCAGGAGAGGATCCTACAAGAATCCACATAGATACAGATAATACCTGTACTTTCTGTCTCTTGTGTGATGTTCTGTAAAAGTTGAGGACTCTTCCATCAAGAAGGCTAGTACCAAGATCCGGCCCTTGATCTTGCATCTCCAAAACCATGAGCCAAAACAAACGCTCTTTTCTTATAAAGCTAGGCTGCCTGAAGTATTGCATTGTAGTAATGAAAGCTGACTAGTACATCTCCCAGGGGCACCAACTGCACATACCATCATGCAGGGAGTTAAGGCATAAACATAAGAATTGGAGAGGATATAAAACTTCAGTTTGTAATAATTACCTAGCAGGGAATCCATCCACCCACAGCCATCACACATGGGAAGATGAGTAAGAACTGGTGACTCATGTTCTTTCTTTTCTTCACTGGCAGGGGACTCACCCATTACCAAACACCTGACTTCAAGGCTGGGCCAAGTCAAACAAGGGAATCACCAGGATTCTTTCACTTGCAGGGGACAACAACCCAGCTCAAAGTAGTTTCAGAAAATAAACTCACTGCCTCCAGTAACTTCCAGGGTAGATTTTGCTTCACTCAAATTGGAATCTAAGATCCATGTCCTTTCTGTCTGTCTCTCTGTCTTCCCTTCTGTTTTGAGCTCACTCCCAAGAAGTTGGCCTCTCCTTGGTGGTCCTTGCCTGGCTCACCTCCCACCAGTTTAATAAACTTAAGAAACGTCTACATTAGCAACAAAACAAATGTAACAATTCTTTAAAATGCTTTCCACAAAAATATCCAAAATTATCAAATACAAAGAAATGACATTAAAAAGATAGCCTCTACACGAAAAGCAATGAATCACTGCTAAAAGGAATTTAAAAACTAAACAAATGGAGAGATATGCTGTATTCCTAGTTTGGGAGATTCAGTCCAGGTGAAATGCCTATTTTCTCTGGATTGAGTCAAAGAGATCCCAATAAAAATCCCAGCAGGCATTTCGAGGAATCAAACGGTGATTCTAAGTTTTATAAAAAAATGTAAAGGGTATTAATAGCAAAAGAGAATCTTGAAAAGCCAAAATGGTAAATGCTTTTGGTCTTGTTTAAATCTTTCCTATAAAACTACGGTAACTAGATAGTGTGATATTGGAACAGACAAATAGATACAAGGAACAAACAGCAAGGCCCTGAATAAAAGTTCTAGAACAGGAAAAGAATCCATAGTAATGAAGGTCAGACTAGCAGTTGCCTCTGGTGTTTGTGTTAGGGAGAGAGAGCCCAGAAAGTGACAGGAGGGAACCCTGGGCTGACTGCGAAAGAAACAGGGGCAATTTTTTTCTCCATGGGTTATCATGGTTCTACAGAGAATGTGCATGAGGAAGAAGGCACAGCTAGCTCTTTGGCCCTCCACCTCTCCACTTCTGGGGCACTTTCCTGTCATACTCTTGGGGGCCCAGAAAGTTGGGTAGAAAGGAAAGAGGGAATGAAAGGCATCAGTACTGGTCAAGAAATGTCCTTAATTCTTATTCTTTCCAGGCACATGGTGGCATTGTAGTTTCCAGCCCCCTGAGGTTCGTCATTCACATGACTTGACCTGGTAAATGCCACCAGGATGAACAGAACAGGGGTCTGAAGAGGGGATGTGCCTTCATTATCATAAAGCACCAAGACTTCAGGGGTGTTTCTGACTTGGCCTAGCTAACTGATTCAGGTAGCTAAGATATTCTTACATAGGTCTCTCTTCACTGCCTCGGGTGGTGACCTCTACACAGGAATTCCCAAATTGATCTTGGAACACACACAAGGGTTCTTCAGGAGACCCTGCAGGAAGCAGGGCTCTCCGTTACACATCCTCAGGAGTTGTCGTTCAACCTTTCATACCTGTTAAGTACCCACCTTGGTGGTCCATCCCAAAGCCCCGCGCTGCCAAGTTCCCTTCCCCTGCTGCCAGGTGGTTGGACAGAGCTTGGCAGAATGGCTAAAATATGTTCACATTCCAAAATATCCACTGATCGTTTGCTGGGCCAGATTGTGGTACACTCTTTCCCACCCCAATGTCCCTCCCTGCATTAGTTTCCTATTACTGCTTTGGCCAATCACCACAAAGGATGACATCACCACATGTGTGCTTACATTTCTGTAGGTAAGAGTACACCAGGATCTCACGGGGCTAATGAAGGTGTCAGAAGGGTTGTGCCCTTGCTGGGGGCTCTGGAAGAGAATCCATTGCTTTTCTGTTCCCATCCTCTAGAGGCTGCCTGCATTTCCTGGAACACAGCCCCTTCCTCCATCTGCAAAGCCCACAAACACATTGAGTGCCTCTGACTCGTCTCCTGTCTCTTGCCATCAACCCAACCAGCTCTTCTCTGACAACAGCCAAGAAAACTATTCAAGGATTCTTGCATTCAAGTCTTTGTGTGGTCCAACTGAACCCCAGTAGATAATCCAGGATCATTTTCCCATCTCAGAGTCCTGGGCTCAGCAACACTGGCAGAGCCCTTTCCCAGTAAAGCCACCCAGCCACAGGTTGTTGGGGATGAGCAGATATCTTCCTGGGACCATTGTTCCACCTACCACACTCACCACATCTCTTCTCCCTGCTCCAATAAGCTCAGAGAGAATATTAGCAATTCCCCTGCCTAGGAAACAACACCAAGAAACAAAACATCAATCTTCCTTTAGCCAGGGTACCTACTCCCACCATCTCCCTGAGTGATTTTCTTAGAAGTCTTTATACAGGCTAGGGAACCAAGACCCTCTAGCCTTCCCTCCCATGAAAAAATGGGAGGAAGAAGCCACAGTATCACCCTCCCAGGACTCCCTACCACCATGAAATAAGGACTTTGAAGACCTAAATCACGCCTGTCTAAGGGAAATACAACGTGAAACACATACACAGAAAACATATACTATAAAAAAACTGCAGAGATTTCCAAATTCATTGCACCAAAATAAACTTACCTTTTAATTCTATTTTATACAAATTTTTTGAAGCACCCCCTACATGTAAATTTCAGCTTTCTAGTAGTCCCAGAGAAACAGGAAGGGGATGGTGCCATGGCATAGTGGGTTAAGGCACTAACTGAAATGCCAGCATCTCCTATGGGTGTCAGTTCAAGTCCCAACTGCTCCACTTCCAATCCAGTTCCTGCTAATGCACCTGGGGAAGCAGTATAAGATGACCCAAATGCTTGGGATCCCTGCACACGTGTGTGAGACCTGAAAGCAGCTCCAGGCTCTGCAGTTTCAGCCTTTTGGGGAGTGAACCAGAAGTTGGAACATCTGTCTCTCTAACTCTGACTCTCAAAAAATAAATTTTTGAAAAATTATCAGGAAAAATTAATTTCAATATAAATATGCTATTCAACTCAATATATCAAAATACTATTTAAGTGAAATTATTTAATAAAATAATATTAAAATGTTATTTCAACTTTTTCTTTGCTTTTTTAAGGTTTTTTCATTTTTATCAGAAAGACAGAGGTACATAGAGAAAGACAGAAAGAAAGATTTTTCACCAATTGGTTCACTCCTCAAGTGGCCATAATGGCCAGAGTTGAGATGATCCAAATCCAGGAACCAGGAGCTTCTTCTGGGTCTCACACAGGGTCCCAAGGCTTTGGAAAATCCTCTGCTGTTTTCCCAGGCCACAAGCAGGGAGCTGGAAGGGACATGAACCACCACCCATTTAGGACGCTGGTGCATGCAAGGTGAGGATTTAGCTACTGAGCCCCAACATGTAATCAGTATAAAAATTATTAATAAGATCTTCACACTCCTTTTAGGTATAATTTTTATTTATTTATGTACTTATTTGAGATGAAGGGAGACAGAAAATCAGAGGACCGTGAAGACAGGAGAGCTCCCATCCACCACCTTATCACCAAATGCATGCAAAGACAGAAATAGGCTCAGCTGATGCTAGGAACTGGAAACTCCATCTAGGACCCCACATAGGTGGCGGAGCCCAACTACTGGAACCCTCCCTGCTGCCCCCCAGGGACCGTTTCAGCAGGATTCTGGAAACAGGAGCCAGAACTGGGAATCAAACTCAGGGACTCCAGCAGGGGATGTAGGTATGTCCTAACTAACAGCTAACCCACTGATCCAAATGTCTACCCGCTTCATGGTCTTCTATTTTACAAGACCTCAGGAATCCAGCATGTGTCTCACTTTAGATCACATCTCCTTCAGAATAAGTTACAGTTTTCATGCCTGACAGCCACTGGGTTGGTGGCTCCCACCTTGCAGAGCAATTGATCCAGACTTGTCTATGGATCAGGCTGAGACGGTGGGGAAGTTTTGCACTTGAGTGAGAGCTGGAGGCAGAAGAGCCCACGCAGGAGCTTCTGGGGAGGTATTTGTTCCTCTTCGGTTTTCTTGTTCTTTGTAACACCAAGCCTTTGACATTTGCCTAGTGCTCTTGGCCATGAGGGGTCTCCAATAACAGCACTCGCTTCCTAATCATTGTACTTCTGTGCAAGCCAGCTACCAAGCGAGGGGGGAAAGATTGCAAAGGCCAGCTCAGGGGAGACACAGCAGTCAACAATTGGGGCCAGAAGAAAATAGCAAATGAAATGCAGCTAAGGACGACAAAAGCAGAGACTGAAGGCTCATCCCATTCCACACACACACACACACACACACACACACACACACAGCCACAGCCTTGCATCCCACATCATTCAATTCCCCTGCGTGTTCTAAACCTAGATGATCAGATAATAAGAGGTTGAGTGGTATGCATAACATCAAGTTGATTAAATTTGTTTACTGATAATTCTTCCAGGTTCCCATGAAGATCGTGTAATTTCCTTGCCGTATTTCAAACAGATTTGGGCTAATGCATTATTGACAGCACCCTTGCAGACCAAACTCCACAATGTCATTCAGGATAATTATTTCACAACAGATTTTCCAGGGCCTCTGGTTCCTGTTGGGATTCACTTGGGCATAAATTACAGAGCCGAATATTTAATCAGTGTCCCCATTAGAACCCTGTGGCTTATTTTTAGGGCTGGAGGAGGCAAAGAGGGTGGGAGAGAGGATATTTGTATTATTATGGCATGAATACATTTTTTCTGTGCTGGGTGGATTGTTGTGGGGTATTTTTTTTCCTCCCAAAGCTCAACCAAGCTGAAAAGCAGCCTGAAGCATCCTTGCCTTTTTTAGAAATAAACACAAGCATTAATCTTTTGACTGCATTAAATTAAATATTAATGTTAACGGCTCACATAATGTGAAGTTTTTAAAAAAAAAACATTAACATTTACATCGCACTCCCTCTCCATGGCTTTTCCACTATACAAATTAGTCCCTTTCTCAACTAATAAGATCTGAACAATGCCACCTTGAAAAGGTAGAACAAACCAGGAGGCAAGGCTGGGTCATGATTTGGAGGCATTTGTACAGAAAAACTGGAGGATAGCATCGACGCACGCCTGCGAACCCACGCGCCTCCCAGAGCAAGTGGTGCAGCCGTAATTCAGGTGCGGTGGAGTAGTTACACTCACGGGATCATCTCCGAGCTAATTAGCAATGCCGAGGGGGCTGTGCTGGATCTGTCAGAGTTGGCATTTTCGGCCTCTGCGGTTGTTCAAGCAGCAGAAACCACGAGGCAGGGAGCCTGTGCTGGGCATCCACTTGGTAGCCAAGGATGCCTGCCCTGCTGCCTTCCACTGCAGTGCAGGTTTTATTCCATCATCCCAAGGCAGCCAGGGGCTTTCTGCCTGCTCCTCCAAGCCCTGGACCACCGCCTCCTTCAGTGCCTCTTGTCTTTGGGTGCTCCTCCTAAGCTCTCTAGACGAGATTCTGTACCACTTCCTGCCTGACCCATCATGGTTTCCCAGGCAATGTGAAGTTCCCGTGCCCTTTGTCCCTGCCTCTTCTCCCTCCTCCTCCCTCCTCCTGCTGATTCCAGGCCTTCTGGAATGACTAATTCAGCCCTTCGAGCATCCCTGAGCCTACCGTGTCCTCTGATTGTCCCCATCTAGGCTCTGGTCGCAGCACCAGAGACTTCTTCATGCCTTTGAATCCAGCACTTCGTATGGTTCCCATTGCCTCCAGGGAGAAGTCCCATAGACTGCAGGATAAAGGGCTTTCCACGGGATCTGAGCCCTGTCTAGTCTCTGCCCACTCCCAGGTCCGCACCCCAGCTCTGGCCATGAAACACTCTTCCCTGTAAAGTGCTCTCATCTGTGATAAGAAACGAGGCCAGGATTCTGAGCCGTCACCAAAATACCTCTGCGCATCTAAGACTTGTGATGGGTGGGGGGATAATCAGGGCACACCTGATTTCAACAGGCAGCATCTGTCCCAGCAAATAAAAAAACAGAAATGGATCCAGGCCATGGTGGAGCCTCTCCTGTCCCTCCCGGCCCACTTCCCCAAGGAACCTGCACCTATGACAAATCAGCAGCCACCCCCACTGCAGAAACTTCTCAGAGTTACCCCCACTCATTGGCATCTCAAATTCACACCCCAGAGCCCCACCACAGCCCTAACATTGCAAGGAAACTCTCAAAGTCCTAAAAGGGTGACAACCTTGCCCGCACAGGGAGTTAGCAACCAACAACCTCCTAGTACCATGCAGATTGTACAGTGTGCAGCAGACAGCAATTAACACAACCCTGACTCAGCCACTTAACCGCAACACCATGTGATCATAAGGCATTCTTGGAAGACATGTGCATCCCTCTCTGGGTGTGCAGAAAGAGGTTAATATTATGCCCCTGTTAGGCACATAGGAGACCATAGAGGAAGAGGAAACAGAGTGGGAAGCCCCACCCATGAGGACCACCCTGTGTTCAGCGTTGCTCTGCAACACCCCTCTGCCCTGGTACCTCATGGCCATGTCTAGTTGGAGCTCACAGAGAGGTCAAGCCCCAGTGACAGGTAAGTGCCGCTCCGCCCTCCTGGGTGGCTACCCCAGCCCCACGAAGAGTGTACCTGAGAGACCCAGTGCACCTGTATCTCGCCTTTCTTTGCAAGACACACAAAGTGGCTGGGGAGAGCTGGGCCATTCATGTGGGTGTCATACAGAAGTCGACCAAATGCCACTGCCAGCCCTCCTCTCCTACTCATTCCTCAAAGCCTTTGTGGTATCTGTAGGCTTGAGCTGGCAGTGCATTGCCTGCCAAGGGCCTGGACCTACCTGGAAGTTTCTGACTCAGTGAGTGTGGGTGGGGCCCAAGAATTCACGTTTGTGTCACATTTCCAGGTGAGGCTGGGGCTGCAGGTGGGATCCACACCCTGACAACCACTGTCCTAAAGGCTCAGTGTGATTCCAATGGACAGAGAAAGATGGTTTGCGTTCTAGCCCCTCACCCATCACCTTCTGTGATGTGAACAGAACAGTGTCAATTTTTTCAGCTGTGAGGTTTGGTCCCCAGCGGGATGGTGTTGAACAGTGGCAAGGGTCTCTGATAAAATGGGTTGCTAATTGGTGAGCATGGGTGGTTACAGAGCAGCTCCTTTCCCTCCTCTCTTACTTTCGCACATGCACCTGCATTTGCCTTCTGCTTGTCCATCATACATGGAACAGCACGTGGCCAGCATCAGAAGACAAGCAGGTATAACACTTTTTTAATATCCAGAACCATTAGCCAATCGATGACAGAAATCAGACCAAATAAGGCACCATCCCTGGAGGACCCTGGGACCTTCAGCTTCGCTTCCTAATCATTCTAATCTCTTACGCATAAGCAATTCCCCTACCCCAGCATTTCCAAAGCTGTCCTGCCCACCATGCCACTCCAACACCACAGCCCCCAGGTGAGGGCGGCAGGACAGATCTGGTGAGTGTGACACAGGTCACAGGTTGACAGAGGCCAAAGGAAAAAAGCACCAAGACTGGCACTCAGGACACTTGAGCGCATTTCTCTTTTTTTAGATTTGTTCAATTATTTGGGAGGCAAAGCAATAAAGAAAGGAAGAAAGAGACAAACACATCTGCCAGTTCACTCCCCCATAAAGGCCAGGGCTGGGCCAGGCAGAATCCGGGAGCCAGGAACTCAATCAGGGTCTCTCATGGGATGGCAGGCACTCAGGTAGCTGAGCCATCATCCGTCACCTCCCAGGCGCATTAGCAGTGAGCTGGATCATGAGTCGGAGGAAGACTGGATCCACCTGATACGGGATGCAGATGTCCTAAACAGCAGTTTAACCCACTGTAGCACAAAGCCTATCAAAGGGTATTTTTCTTACTATCAATACTTTTCATAACAGCTACGATTTTTTTTTAAGAGTAAGGCCCAGCTGGGGTGGGTGAGGGGCAGCCTAGGAGGAAGCTGAGAAGAGTGGCTGATAAGGCCACACCAGGAGAAGACAACTTCCTCCTCTACCAGCAATGACACACAGATCCACCAAGGTCGAATGAAGCCTATGACACTAGAAGTGTCATTCCTTTGTCCACCAATCCCCACCTCTACAGCCCCCTAATAAAAACAACCCCCTAAGTCCCCTGACTGTGACTTCCCTGGCCCTCCCGCTATCTGTACCAGACCAGTCAACCTCACCCAGAAGCGCTCCCAATAAAGTTTATTTTAAGCTGAATTCTGTGTGGATTTCTGGTTCTGAACATGACCTCCAACCTTACATTAAGGATTGGCTGTTTACAAGTAATATGCTAAAGGTTTCACATACATCCTGCAGTTATTTTAATGCCCAGTCTCTCAATAAAAGCACAAGGTCAGAGAGGTTAGGAAGCATGCCCGTGTTTGCCAGACCTGTATGGCTCCCAGGTCAGAACTCTTAGCCATTACATTAAGCAGCTTCCATGCTCAGCTCCTGGGCGCACCGCTGGTCACTGCCCACCTCTCTGAAAAAGCCATGTGAACCGCTCTCAGTTCCAGAGTCGCCAGCTGCAAAGTGGGTACTATGACAAGTTTGAATTCTCCAGGTAGAAACCAGGTTCCCCTGAGTCAAGGTGCTCTTAAGCCAAACCCTGGTAGGGGACTGAATTTAATTAGAACACAGATGCCCCAAATTCTAGCACCGAGACAGGATCACTCCCAGGCAGAGGTGAGGCCCCGGTTCTGCAGCCTCATGATGAGCAAGCCCTCTTTCCTGCCCACTGGGCCGTCTCAGCCACAGGGTGGCTGGCTGGACAGGAAGGCACAGCCACGATGTTAACTGGTTGCCGATTTCCTCCTTGAGGTGGAAGGGATCTCTTAGAAAGCCCTGAGAAGCAAACCCCAGAGAGCTGGTGGACATCACATCTCCCTGTTTTACCCACCCTGGTAGGGGGTGGGGCGGGGAGGAGGAAGGGCAGGCCAAGCCATGGGAGGGGTGGCTGGAGAGAAGGGCTCAACTCTGCCGGTCCGGGGGCCGGGATGGCAAGCCACCTTCGCAACAAGGAGAGGATTAGGGTTTGAGCAGGCCAGGTCGGGCCCAACCAGCAGGTTCTGTCCTTTCACAGCGCTAAGAGGCGGAACTACGCCCACTCCCGCCCAATGGGACCAATTAGAGCATTTACAGCAAACGGAGGGAGGGGAGACGTGCCTCAGGGCTCCTTGACTTTACGCAGCAGAAGGTTCCACTGCGCAAATGAGTCCTTGGGATTTTGCTCACTACCTGTAGCTTTTAGGTTTTAATTGGTTCTAACATGCCACCTGAATGGACACACAAGCGTGATGATGCAAGAGAAGACAGCAAAACAACACACACACACACTCTTTCCGGAGGGGAGGGCCACCGTCTTGCAGGTGCTAAGGGGTAAGGGAAGAAGGGAGCAGTGTTCAGCTGCTTGCTCCGTCCGGTGTTTCCAGCTGTGTTGGTGGGGGTGAAAAGAGGGAGGAAGAAAGAAGCCTCGGGCTCCTCCCTCCTCTCCGCAGCCCACGCGAGAGACCCCAAGTGGAGTTCCTGGCTCCTGGCTTCAGCCTGTCCCGTTGTGAACCAGAACTGTAACTCTCCCTTTCTGTAACTCTGCCTTTCCAATAAATCACTCAATCTTTATTATTTTTTTAAGATGTTTTAAAGAGAGGAGAGATGAAGAGCAAGATCTTCCATCCGATGATTCACTCGGAGCTTTGCCAATCCGAAGCCGGGATCTCTTCTGGGTTTCCCATGCAGGTGCAGGATCCCAGGGCTTTGGGCCATCCTTGACTACTTTCCCAGGCCACATGCACAGAGCTGGATGGGAAGCAGGGCTGTTGGGACATGAACTGGTGCCCATATGGGATCCTGGGCATGCAAGGCCAGAACTTTTGCCACCAGGATACCGTGCTGCACCCTCAATGTTTAAGAAGCAATAACGCCATAGCAGTCCTGAGCCTGCACAAACTTCCCTTCCCTGTCCTAATGGAACAACATGGGATAACCACTATTTCCATTGCATTTACACTATGCTAGAGACCAGAAGGGATCTAGAAAAGATTAAGCTTAAAACAGGGGGTCTGCCTAGGTGCTACATACCATTCAATTTAATAGAAGGGCATTAAGGGCCATGGGCTTGGCTTTTGTCTGGACAACTATGCTCTGTACTATGGGAGCTCCTGCAGGTGCAGACCCTGCTGTCCCCAGCTGTCCATGCTCAGCCCCTGGTCCAGTGTTCACATGCAATGGGCCTCCCACAGCTCAATACATGAGCGTGATGAATGAGCGAATGAACACACACCCCAGTGCATGGAGAGAAAGTGAAAAACAAACAGGAGAAACCTCGAGCATCAGGTCACGGAAAAACTGTAAGAAAGTTCTTGTTGGGCATTCATTTAGACCTGATGCATTCAGGAGGCATAAAAGGATCATGTGGGGAGCAGGGCCACGGAGTTGGGTGAGAAGGGGGAAGCAGTAAATGTAAGTATCCCTCCCCCACCCCAACCCGGCTTTGCTTCCCATCCCCCCACCACCCCACCCCAGTACTGAGACCCAAGTGACAGCCCTCCAGCACTCAACTCCAGCAAGTCCCAGGTGAAAACTCCCTGTCCAAATGGCTTCCTCCAGTCCCAGGAGCAAGGGAGCGTGTGTGTCCTAAATGGCCTGTGCAGGCCCCGTAAATTAATGACTTAATATCATTTACAGAGGGCCGGTTGGGCTGGAGATGAATGGAGCCAGTGCTGTTCTTGGCATCCAACTTCAAGATTCAAGGCGCCAGAAATACAAAGGAAGGCTTCTTTCAACATGCAGACAGGGCTGCAGAATAAAACCAGGAGTGAGAGGTGGGGGTGTGGGGGGCCCTATTCAAGGAAGGAAGCAAGATCTCTTTGGTGGGAAAAATATTAATCTCAATATTCACGTGGCGTTAAAATATATGTTTGAAATCCACAGAATGAGATGTTCATAAATAGATAAGCTCTAAGTGGATGATTTTTTAGCCTTGATTTTCCTTTACTGAAATATAATTAACACTCCCTGCAACCAGCTAGCTTGGGATAATTTAGTTCAATTGTAAGTATGCAAAACACTTAACAATTAGCTCCACGAAAGAGACCAGCCAACCCTGAGCCGACTTCATTAATGCCCCCAGTGCATATGCCCTATTCTAAGAGCCTTCGGAAATACGGCATAAATCTGAAATGCCCCCACGGAATGGAAAGGGGAGGGAGTTTCCAACCATCTCCATTCATTTGAAAGCTGCAGCTCATAAAGGCAGAGGGCTGAAAGATGGTGGCAATTGGTTTTAATATTTTTACAGCCGCTTCCGAGGTGGTAAAAAGAAAAGAAACCAAGGTATTGTAATGGGGTCTTTAAAGCCAAAGTGATTTAACCTGCCATAAAGCGGGGGCGCCTGGGCAAGAGGGAAGAGCTGACGATGCATTCTTGGTGTTGAGGTCCTGGATTCTGCTGTGTGGCCTTGTACACACCCTTTCCCCTGGGGGCAAGGCCCGGTACTACTCCAAGGACGACTCCAACTATTGCTGCTTTCCTTGAGCAGTCTCTCCCTCTGCGTGTCTGTATGTCTACCTCTCTTTCTGTAACGCTGCCATTCAAATAAATAAATCTTTTTTTAAAAAAATTAGAGATTGACCTCTTAGATGTGAATTTTTCACTGATGCTTTGAATGACACTTGTATTGAGTAAGGTTCTTGTACTCATCTCCTATGGTTGCAATAACACAGGACCACACACTTAGTCACCTTAAAACATCACAATGCTGTGGCCTAGCAGCTAAAAGTCCTTGCCTTGAGCTCCAGGATCCCATATGGGCGCCAGTTCTAATCCCAGCAGCCCCACTTTCCAACCAGCTCCCTGCTTTTGACCTGGGAAAGCAGTCAAGGATGGCCCAAAGCCTTGGGACCCTGCACCCACATGGGAGACCTGGAAGAAGTTCCTGGCTCCTGGCTTCAGATTGGCACAGCTCCAGTTGTTGCAGTTACTTGGGGAGTGAACCATCGGGTGGAAAATCTTCCTCTCTGTCTCTCCTCCTCTCTGTATATCTGACTTTGCAATAAAAATAAATAAATCTTAAAACCTATACACAATGCTATTATTTCAGAGTTCTGGTGGTGAGACATTAGGCATCCCAAAGGGGATAGCAAGGCTGCATTCCTGCGGGAAGCTCCATGGCCTTTCTCAGCTTTTATAGGCTTCCTGCAATCCCAACTATGGCCCCTTCTCCCACCTTTGAAGATAGCGGCAAACCATCATCAGCTCTCTCTGAAATTTGCTCCCATCGTCACCTCTCTGACTGTGATCCTCCCCTTGGCTTTTTTTTTCATTGTTTTTAACAGATGTACTTTATTTAAAAAGACAGAGTGTCAGAAAGAGGAAGGGAGAAACAAAGAGAGATCTCCCATCACCGATTCATTTGGTCCAAATCAAAGGCAGGAGCCAGGAGCTCCATCCAGCTCTCCCACATGGGTTCAGAGGCCCAGGCACTCCCATCCTCCTTTGTTTTCTCAGGCACATTAACAGGGAGCTATATCAGAAGCTGGGACTCCAGTCAGTGTTCCAATATAGGATGTCGGCACTGCAAGTGACACCTTAACCACTAAGGGCCACAGTGCTGCCCTCCACAACTTCCTTCTTATAAAGACCCTTGTTTTGACAGGGCCCCACAAAAATAGTCCGGGATACTTTCTCCATCTTAAGAGCCATAACCAAGCCACATATGAGAAGTCCCATCTGCATTGAAGAAAACAGGGACGTGGGATCCAAATTTGGGACCAGGACATTACTCAACCACAGCTCTAATGAATGAAATCATAACAGTTATGCCTTCTTCAGGAATTAGCCAAAACTGTAGTATACACTTAAAACACACTGAATTCCAGAATTGTAAGCTAAGGCTCAGCTTCAAAGATTGGCACTTCTTGTCAATCATAATAATAATTAGGGGCTACCATTTATATGATTGGTATAATAAGTGCCTTCCAGGGTGTGTGTTCAGCCAGGGGTTAAGCCAACACTTAGGGAGCCTACATTCTGTACTGATTCCAACTTCCTGCTATGTGCACCTGAGAGGCAATAGTGATGATGGCCCAAGTGGTTGGGTCCCTGCCACCACATGGGAGACCTAGATGGGGTCTCTAAGCACCTGACTCAGCTCGGGCCCAATTGCAGCAGTTGCAGGCATTCGGAGAGTGAATAGGCAAATGAGATCTCTCTCTCTCCTGTCTTATGAATTAAATAAATACTTTTTTAAAGTGCCTTCCAAAGAACGTGTCAACTTGAACCCATGAAATCTGAAATAGAATGCCTTCAGGGCTGAAGAAGAAGCCCAAGGGCCTGGAGCCTCATCCCATGTGCCAAAGCATGCCCTTGGGTAAAGCTGATGCCAACACACGCCTCTGCTGGCTTCATGTCACCAAACACTGTGGCTTTGCAGCTAAAGCATGTATCAAAACACTTCCAAAACTCATGGAGAGTGGAGTTAAGGGGCTAGCACCATGAATTAGCACATTAAACCTCTGCCTACAGTGCCAGCATCCCACATGGGGCCCTGGTTCAAGTCCAAGAGTAACCTACTGCAGTGATGGTTTAACATCCTCCCTAAAATCTCCCCTGTTCTTAGACATCAGGAGCAGCCACCCACTTGGTGAAAATCAGACCACAAGAAACAACCTGGGGAGCTTTGCAGCAGGTTCTGCTCTCCTGCTCTGGCCAGCAGTGCCAATAATGTGGACACGGCGAAGGTCTGGGGATGAAATTGGTTATGCCCCTGCAAAATTCCTAAATTCTAAACTTACCTTTGTAGGTCCAGGGGTCCCTCAGATTGTTGAGCGCCATTTGTTCTGGCCAACAGAGCCAGTAACGTGGACATGGCGAAGGTCTGGGGGGGGGATGAGGCACCACAGGAGGCCAGTGATGATGGAAGTCTCTCTGAAGTCTCTCCTTTATTTGCCCTTTCACCTCTACTTGATTACTCTTTCCCCCACACCCTCATTAGCACATATTGAATACAGCTGAGTCCAATTAGACCAGGTGCTTCTACTCCCAAGCCCACCCCCTGTAGTGCTTGGCTTAACGAGTGCTAGTCAACTCCTTAGCCCACAACACTCTCCTGCCTGTGATGTGGGGACCAGGGACCCTGGGTCCACAGCAGACATGCTAACGTGCACTTGCCAGGCCCATGGCCTCAGCTAAAGGGGCAGCCTGAGGTATGGTTGAAGACATGCCTCTTACTTGGACCAGAAATAGGTACCTGACCCAAAGACATTAAGAGTAGGTGAAGATGGGCCAGGAACAGGGCTATGCAGGGGAGGAAGGAAGGAAAGCCAAGGCAATCTTCTGCAGTAACATCGTCCATGGTCAGTGGCATGGGAAACTTGTTGCTGACTCACCCAACCCCTCTCACACAGATGACACTGGGAGACTGATGGCAAAGGGACAGGGTATGCTCTCCAAGGCCCTGTGTCAGATTACCTAGAGGCCCTGAACTGACCAAGAGGGTACCTGTTCATGGCTCACTCCCTACTCGGGCCACCCACAAGTCCACCAGCTCAGCAGCTTAGCCACCTACTCCCTGGGTGACCAAGAGCATGTTGCACAGAGCAAGTACCTGCCCCCACACACTGCAGATGCAAGGGAAGAGCACAGGCAACATGGGGACCCACTTCACCTGCAGGGGCCTGCACTGACAATGTCTGATCTGAACAGAAGTAGATCTGCCACTGGGAGGAACATCTTCCACCAGTCCAGGACATTAAAGTGTGGTGCGTGTGAGAGTATGAAGTCCTTCAGCAGCATCTGGATCGAGTACACACCCAGCATCTTCCTTCTCAATGAGAAGGATCTGTTCCAGAAGGTCCTTCACAGCCCCCTCACTACCACATACACAGGGTCAGCCAGTATAGCAAGGCCAGCAGCTCCACACAGAGTTTGTTTTGGGGACCTGAATCCAGCCAAGGACACCGAGATCTAAATTCACCTCAGCTACAGCACCTGCTGTAAGAACAGCCAGCAGCTCGCAGTGCACACGCTGTCATCCAGAGCAACCAGAAGGGATTCCAGCTACTCCTGACAAAAGAGGCACCACAGCCAACTCTGCTCCCCCAGCCCCTGGAGGAGATGCAGCAAAAAGGGGCCCGCGCAATGACTCAACTAGCTTATCCTCTCTCTGTAAATGTTTACATCCCATATGGGTGCTGGTTCATGTCCCAGCTACTCCATTCCCATCCAGCTCCTTGCTTGTGATCTGGGAAAGCACTGAAGTATGGCCCAAGTCCTCGGGACCCTGCACCTGCATGGGAGACCTGGAAGAAGCTCCTTGCTCCTGGCTTTGGATCTACTCAGTCATGATAACTATTTGGGGACTCTCTGTCTCTCCTTCTCTGTAAAAATCTGCCTTTCCAATAAAAATAAATCTTTTTTAAAAAGAAACAAGAGGCAAAAACCCACTCTCCCTGCCTGCCTCCACTCCTGGTCACTTCTTCCCTCTCTTCTCCCTGTCCTTGGCTCCCTGTGCCTCTCCCAGCCCTCATACACTTAGGAGACGAGGTCCCCTTGTCCATGATATCAGCAATGACTGTGTAACTTCTTCACATGCACCTGTCCTGGGTCCTGTCCTTAGAGAAGAACTCATACAGCAAGGCTTGGTGATACACCCACTTCTACAGCCAGGAGTCGCTGGCTGTGCCCACATCAGCTCTCACCCTGCCCAAGGCCAAATGTTGGCAGGAAGCCTCCTATCTTCAGCCACTCAGGAGCTTCAATGGAAAAAAAAAAAATACAAGAAACACGAGTCTTATCCTTCCTCAAGCCTGTGGCTCCACCAGGCCAAGAGTTTCTTGAAGTCAGCAGCCATCCTTGGTTGCACTTGGAGCTCAGCACCTACCATAGGTACACAGTATCTGCTCCATTAGGTGCTGGTAGAACAAATTATCCTTCTAGAGAACTTGGTACCTTGGCTTGGAGAAGAGGAAAGGGGAAACGAGGAGGTGTGGTACGAGAAGTTTGGCATTTGGTGGCATGTCCTAGTGGAAACAGAGCTGTAGAAAGGGCCCAGTGCCGGGGCTAGAGACCTGGGGGTCTCCCACACAGAACTGGCTGTTGAAGACGTGAGAACCATTTGAGTGCTCAGGAGATAGGAGAAAAGGAGAGGATGAGGACCCTGGTGATGCTCTCCAAATCGTTTCAGTCTCAGACCCTCACTCCAAGTGTGTGCCCCTTTGGATGCTCCAGGGTTGACATGGGGACACATAGCCAAGGGCAGAGGTGTCCACTATCACAGGGGGGACACAGCCAAGGGCAAGAGGCATCCACTACCACAAGGGGAAACACAGCCAAGGACAAGAGGCATCCACTACCACAGGGGGGACACAGCCAAGGACAAGAGGTGTCCACTATCACACAGGGGGACACAGCCAAGGGCAGAAGTGTCCACTATCACACGGGGGGACACAGCCAAGGGCAGAGGCATCCACTATCACACATCTAGAGAGTCACCAGCAACAGACACCACTCCCTCACTAAGGATTGCATCTGGAAGAAGATGAATAGCCCCTAAATATAGCCCACCTCTAACCATCTTACATGCGTGCACGTGCATGCACACACACTCACAGAATCTAAGCTAAAAATTGAGTCTGGATTCGTTTGTGTTATTCTAAAGAGAAGGGCTCCAAGACCATCATTCTTGGAAATGGGTAGGGGGTGCCCAAGAGATGGGAAGCCGACTTGTTGCCCACCAGCCAGCTGCTTGCTGAGTACAAAACCTGCAGCCCAGTCCTGCGACTGCTGGCAGAAAAGAACAGTCTTACATGAGATCAACCCAGAGCTCCCGAGGCTGCAAGATACACGTGGGTAAGGAACGGGCCGCCCACTTTCCCTTGACATTTCTAAAGGCCAAGGACTGTGTGCACAGCTGTGGGGTAGAGTGCCCAGGAGTATGCATGCCTGACCCCACGGGTCCCCGCATGTAGCCACATGGAGGTGCAAAAGTGAGAGTACACACAACCCTGAAGAAGCAAGACTGTACCCAGGAAGGCAAGTGGGAGTGCACACCACCCAAGCGGCCATAAGGAGAGCCACTGTCTCTGCTGGGCCGCGTGGGACAGCCAGTGCTGGTGAAAGACAGACCCCACCCCAAGGATGCCATCCCACCATCCACAGCACAGACCGCCACAGCAGCCTCAACAGCAAGCCATGGAGGGGAAGGTACCAGAGCAAGGTCTTCCTGCCAGCACAGGGACCCCTTCCCCAACCACCCCCATGGGAAGCCCTGTCGCTAACCCCAGATAGCTGAGATCCCAAGAGTCAGGTCTCTGGATGGACACAGAAGGCACAGAGCACACTTGGCTCCATCCCCAGCTCTGTCCTCAAATCCAGGTTGGGCCCCCCAGGAGTGAGGGAGAGCTCTGTCAGAAACAAACCTGAAGCTTTGAACCACACCAGGCTGTAAGTGACCACAAAGCCATAGACCCTGCTCTAGCTGGTATTGGGGCAACTAACTTGTCAGAGTTCCACAGCAGTCGACAGGTGCACCAAGCCTGAATGTGGGATATCCTTCAGCCAATGAGCAAAGCCATGAGAGACAGCGTAGTCTCGGTCCCACCCCTGCTCCTCTAGAAGATAGAACTGAAGTCAGAACCTCCTCAGTCTTAATTACCAAACAAAAAAGTAACCAGGCGAGCCACTCACTGTATGTCTTTATTTATACTGTCATCTGCTCTAGCATTTTAATATCCAACTTTCTGTTGGAAGACAGATGCCTGGATGCTCACACCCGTTCTAATGGCTTCATACCCTGAGTGCTGGATCAGGGAGGGGGCTTCTAGGAGGGGGGTGGTGAGAGCTACCACCACATTGAGTACAACTTTGGAGCAAATGGGTTTGAATATTCATTAAACAACATTTAATTTAAACACCCAAACTCTGAAAGCAGGAGCATATGGCCTGTTTTATTTTACATAAACTGAATAGAAGGTTGGGCCATTAGTTTCTGCAGACACGATGTTCATTACCAATGAAGAATGCCTGCCTCCGAGGGCATCCTAGCACTGTGCTGGACCCATGGCCCTCAACAGAGTCAGATAAGCTTAGGCCCAAGCTCCCCAGAGGCCCACTTGCGGTGGCACAGTCACAGCAGCCAAATAAATCCCTGTCACCCATCAGGAGGGCAGATGTGACTCGGTTGACCCCTGGGATTGTGTCTGGAGAAGGTGGCTAAGAATTTCAGGTGCCCAAGGCAGAGTCCAGATGGTGCAAGTGTGTTCTCCTCCATCCAGGCGGCAGCCACAGCGGATCCAGGGGCTCTGTGTGCCCTGCCCAGAAAGTGCTGGGTAGAGCCAGGTGTGTGTACCCACAGCTTGTGTGCAGGAGCCAGTGCCCCTATGGCACCCTGGGGAAGTCCAAGTTGTGTGTATGCTTCAGTGGGAGGGTTCCAAGAGTGAGGGCACGTGCAGGTGCCCACATATGCACTGGTCTCTCTGGCCACGTGCTTGAAGCTCTGTATGCATGTTCCCAGCAGGTCCCCATGGGACTCAGTAAGCATCCTCTGCAGCTGTGTGTGTAAGAGGATCCAAGTGTGTAGAAGACACATCTACAGAGCTCTTCTCTGTCACACACTCACACAGTACTTCAAAAGGTTCATGGACATGAATTTCAAGATGTTTATTTTGGGGCAAAAATATTTTTTGAAATATACGCATATGAATGTTCTTTAAAGAATAGATGGGAAATATGTTCCACTAAAAAAAAAAACTGCTTGGGAGCTGGCACTGAGGTGTAGTGGTTGAGCTGCCACCTGTGCTGCAAGCATACCATATGGACACTGGCTTGAGTTTCAATTGCTCTGCATCTAATCCAGTTTTCTGCTATGCATCTGGGAAGATGGTCCAATTTCTTGGGCCCCCTCACACACATAGGAGACCTGCATGGAGTTCCAAATCCCTGGCTTCACCCTGACTTAGCATCAGTCATTGCAGCCATCTGGAGAATGAACCAGCGGATGAAGGGTGTGTGTGTGTGTGTGTGTGTGTGTGTGTGTGTGTGTGTGTGTGTGTGTGTGTGCGTGTGTTGCTTCCCTACCTCCCTGTTCCTCTGATTTTCAAATAAGCAAATAAATTCTTCAGGGGAAAAAAAATGGCACAAAAAGCCAAAGAACTATGCATGGGTCACAAAATATTTTACACTGAGGTAAGCACATTTTTAAGATTCATTTATTTCTTTGAAAAACAGAGTCACACAAATCTATGATTTTTTGTGTGTGAATTTTAAGTGTTGCATGTCTGACTGTTATGGGATCTTTCATTTTGAAAGTTAACTTCTACATTTAACAAATTTCTACTTGTGTGCATATGTAAACGTATGCATATAAATATGATTCTTTTAATAATAAAACATTTTAAAGCATTAAAAAAAAAAAAAGAAAAACAGAGTCACAGAGAGAAGGAGAGACAGAGATCTTAATCCACTGATTCACTCCCAACAACCAGGGTTCAATCAGGCTGAAGCCAGGAGCCAGGAGCTTCTTCCCAGTCTCCCATGTGGGTGCAGGAGCCCAAGGACGTGGGCCACCCTCTGCTGCTTTCTCAGATGCATCAACAGGGAGCTGACCAGGACATAAACGGGCACCCATGAGATGCCAGAGTCACAGCTGGTGGCTTTACCTATTATACCACAGTGTCATCTCCTTAAATAAATATTTTAATTTCATTTTCCTATGAACTTCTTCAACATTTTTTAAAAATCTTCATTTATTTCATGGGTAGAGGCACACAGACACCGAGAGATCTTCCATCTGCTGGTTCACTCCCCAAATGGCCACAACAACCAGACTGAAGCTGGACCCCAATCTTGGTCTCCACATGATTGACAGGAACCCAAGTGCTTAAGCCATCATCTGCTCCCTCCCAGAAGGCCAGGAGTAGGACAGTACAACCGGAAGAGGAGTAGAGACCCCAACTCAGAGATCGGATGTAGGTATCCAACATAGTGCCGGGCCCCCTACACTAACTGCCTCCTACCCCTACAAATTTCTCAAGTATCGCCATGCCCATTCACACACTACAGATGCATACACACAGAGAAACAATCTGAGTGCCTGTCACTGGAAGGTTTGTAATTTGGGGCCCAAGCACACCTCCTACAGGGTCTGTGGCTAGAAGACAGGGACCCATGAACTTGGGTAGGGAACCCATTTGCTCTCAGACTCTTGCATGGTGAACACAGACCACAAAGTCCCTTGGTGTGAGTAGTTCCAGTGACTGGCCAACAGACGTGTTCACACAAGGTCACAGAATGTCCCTCAGCTGTTTGTGACTATTCTTGCACTTTAATAGCTCTTAGACCTGCCCTGAGATACTGTTATCGCAGCACTAATAACAATTTTTAAAAAGCATTGCTGCTTCATCACAAATGCTTAAATATCTTGCTAAGTGTAGCCAACCAGCACTGGTTTTCTTTGCTAACAGGAGTCCCTGGGTCGCTGCCTGCCAAGGATAATCACCCTGATAATGAGGTGGCACAGGGCATCATTGGCACCACCAGTGGTGTGGACTTGTGCAGGGACCTCAGACTCAGGAGTTACAGGTGCCATCACCTCAGAGTGAGACCCTCCCCAAAAAGCATGTCCATGGTGGGAAGAGATAAGAAACCAGTGGCTCCGTGGGAACACAGGTCTCTCCCATGGTCTCCACAGAGCTGGGACTCCTGCTGAGGAGCCCATGCTCCTGCTGCCCACGGGTGAGCCTTGGAGTGTGGCCCCAGCCCGGCCCAGGCAGCTGGGGTGTGATGCAATACATAAAAGCACTCTGTGTGTATTTCTCTCTGGCTTTCAAATAAACCACAAATTCTTATTTCTTTTTTTTTAAGATTTATTTTTGTTGGAAAAGCGTATCAGATAGACAGAGAGAAAAATCTTCTAGCCGCTGGTTCACTCCCCAGCTGGCCAGAATGGCTGGAGCTGAGCCTATTGGAAGCCAGAAGCCAGGAGCTTCTTCTGGGTTTCCCACACTGGTGCAGGGCCCAAACACTTTGGGCCATCCACTACTGCTTTCCCAGGCCACAAACAGGGAGCTGGATGGGAAGTGGAGCAGCTGGAACAGCGCCCCTATGGGATCCTGGTATTTGTAAGGTAAAGATTTAGCCATTGAGTCATTGCACTGGGCCCAACGAATTAGGGTTATTTAAAAGGAAGAAAGAAAGAAAGAAAGAAAAGAAGAGAAAAAGAAAGAAGAAAGTAAAGCAGTTATCCACTTGAAGCACACGTATTAGCTCCATAGATACAGTCCAGAAATAGGGCTGATGCAGATACCAGCTGTCCACCTGCTCTGAAGATCGTATGTGCTCTAGCTGCCTTCCCTCATGGCAGGTGCGACCTCTGAGCCCCCACCATCTGTGGGATCCCTCTCACCCATGCCCAGGACAAGGGAGAGAACAGGTTCTCCACAAGTCTCTTCATTTCCATGAAGTGTGTCATGGGCATCTCACAGGCAGCGCCATGGGACAGGAGCCACCTTCCAGCCCCATGCCCAGCCACACCGTCAACAGAGAAAGCACCTCCCAGCAGTCTGGGGTTTACTGAGTGAGATGGAGCAGGTATGCATTGAACTCCCAGGGAAATTCCTGGGGGCACTTCGTTTCCCCATGCAGACCAACCACAGCTAGGGCTGTTCTCGACTGAATGTTTCTATACTGTGGCACTGGGCAGATGCCAGCCCCATGGTCCTCTCCTGCCTGGGACTCAGCCATTCGGTCTCCCTCCTCCATTTCCCAACCCAGCCCATGACCTACACTGCCACCCAACCATCAATCATTCAACAGGTATTTCTTTTCCTAGGTACCAGGTGCTGCAGATACAGCAGTTACTAAACCAGATGCACACACAAATCTGTGGGGGCAGGTGCTTAGCCCAGAGGTTACCATGCCACACAGACACCTGCTTCTCACAGCAGAGTACCTGGGTTCGAGTCCCAGCTTCATCCCTAATGCCAGCTTGCTGTTAAAAGGGGCATCTTGGGAGGTAGATGAGATACTGAAGTGCTTGGGTTCCTGCCATCCACCTGGGAGACTTGCCTTGTGCTGCTGGCTCCCAGCTTCAGCCCAGCCCCAGGCTATTGCAGGAAAGTGGGGACATGAACTTGTGGGTGCAAGAGAGCTCTCTGCCTCCTGCCTCTATAATTAATTAATTTTTAGAAACCACAGCCTTGACCTCCACAAAGCTTTCTTGCTAGTAGGGCATAGACAAGAAAATATTCAAAGTGGATGCTAAGGAGAAAGAATCGAAGCAGCAAAGAAACCAGAGAAAGGGGCAGTAGAAAGAGGGCGGAGGCCGGGTCTGGGCTGCAGGAGGGTGAGCCTACAGCGTCTGCTGGGTGGGATGTGACCATGCCAAAGCTCTACATGGAGGCACGCGCTCCTCGACTCACACTGCACAGCCTCACGCTGGCTGCCGCCTGCTGAACAAACGATGGGGAAAGCTCTCGTGAGGGGTGCAGCGAGGACACAGGAGAGCAGAGCAGGGGCTCGGGCAGAAGGCTGCGGGGACAGTAGGAAGCAGTCAGCCTTTGCAAGGATGTGGAGGCAGAGGAGGCGAGATGAGCTGATACGCTGAGTGTCAATGCTGACAGCAAAGCTTCCAGGTTGCGCCAATGCAGAGAAGAATGTCACCCATGGGGCAAGGAGAGTGGAACGGATCCAGGGAAAGTAGGAAGTCAGGGACTGTGCTCAAGGCCAATGCCCATTATAAGAGGCACAGCTGAGGGCCTGGCACGGTAGCCTAGTGGCTGAAGTCCTCACCTCACATGTGCCAGGATTCCATATGGGTGCCGGTTTGTATCCCAGCTGCTCCACTTCCCATCCAGCTTCCTGCTTGTGGCCTGGGAAAGCCTTGGAACCCAGCACCAGTGTGGGAGACCCAGAAGAAGCTCCTGGTTTCAGATTAGCTCAGCTCCAGGCATTGAGGCAACTGGGAGAGTAAACTACTGGACAGAAGATCTTCCTTTCTATCTCTCCTACTCTATGTGTATCTGACTTTGCAATAAAAATAAATAAATCTTTAAAAAGGGGGGGGAGGGGAGACGGGGGAGGCACAGCTAATGAATGGTACCACACCTCTACTTTCCAACAAAAGACCCCTAGCAGGCTTGGGCTTCCCACTCCCCACCTTGTCACTCCCTCCCCTGCCAAGTCCAGTGCTGCTCCCTGCCCTAAGCCACTGGTTTTTTCTTGCCTTTGGGTCTAGGTGCCTGCTGCACCTGCTCCCATTTCTCTTTCTGCACAGCGCCTCCAGGAGACTGTACAACAGAGTACTTTCTAGTAGCTCCCAGAAGTCACCTTCTGTGCATTCTGGTCCTGGGTTCCTGCACCTTGCCCCCTTCCTCTACCCCGTTATGGGCCCGGAGAAGATCAGCAGCAGACACAGGCCAGCTGAGAGCGACCCCTGCAGCTGAGACCATCGCCAAAGACCACCTGGGACACATAGGAAGGGGGCCTGAAGGGAAGGCGCTTGGGAGGCAGATGACGACAGCGTGATCTGGGCAGCCTGCCTTTACTCCTGCAGTGCCCTCCCCCACGTAGGCTGGCCTGCCTTCCAGCTTCATTCCACAGTCAGAGCCGGTTCATGGTTCATGCAGGCCATTGCCCCAGAATACATCTTCTCCGCAGGCCCTCGCTCACTATCCATGTTCAACACGTCACTCGGGAGGGCTCGTGTTCCAGCTGCTCCGCTTCCCATCCAGCTCCCTCCTGGGAAAGCAGTAGAGAATGGGTCTTGGGACCCTACACCTGAGTGGATGACCCAGAGGAATCTGGCTTTTGGCTTCAGATCAGCCATTACAGCCATTTGGGGAATGAACTAGCAAATGGCAGATCTGTCTCTCCGTGTCTCCATCTCTTTGTAAATCTGATTTGATTTCACACACACACATACCCTCTTTCCCCAGCGATGTGAGCCCAGAGGGCAAGAGTCTTACACCCATCGTGGCACCAGCCTCAATCTCAGTGCCAGTCTGCCAAAGTCCAGGGTCCTCTCCAAGACACCTCCCAAACACACCTCCAATCCCACTCCTGCCCTGTGCCCCAGGAAAGCCCCTCCTGCCTCCAGCCCTTCCCTGCAGCAGGCTGTGTAGTGGTGACAACACTGGTCTCCCCCCACCCCCTCACGCACACTTTGAGGCCCTGCTTTCACCTTGCTCAAGTTCACACCCAGCTACTCTCACCTGTGATAGAATCTACATGCAGACTTTGGCGCAGCTGGTGCATCATCAATCCTCTGGGACATCAGATGGCCACACACGGCGCTTATGACACAGGCATCGCCCTGGAAGATGCGTTGTTCTCCCAGAGGGCAGCCCTGTCTTTGCAAGGAAACACGATGCAGGCCCCTCCCAGCCCTCCCCCCACTCCGGTGAGCTGCTATCCCGCAGCCACCCCCCCATCTCCTCTCACCTTCAGAACACAGAGGAGCCGGAGAGAGCTTCCCTCCCCGCTCCCACCCTCCCTCACCTTCCGCCCAGGGACGTTCTGAGAATTAATGGGATAACAGATGAAGTGCCTCCAAGGAAACGGGCTACATAAATCCAAAGTGTTGTTATTAAATTCCAAATTTAGCCCTCGGGATTGGTGAGACGTGACAGATCTGGGCTGGGAGCATTCCCAGCTGCACGGACAGGAAGTCCCTGCAAAATCACAAGGCTTTGGGGAGGGGGAGTGGAGTTACTGAAGACCCTACAAAATCCCCCAGGTCTGTGCCTCACTCAAGACCCAAACATCCCCTATGGCAATCCCACCAGGAAACAGCCAGACTTGCTCGTCTGTCACCGCCAGCAGGAAGCTCAGCATCCATCAGCTGCAGCCCTGGCCGTCTTCCCGTGGTTTGCATACTCCCTTCAGAGCAAATCTCACCCTGTCCAAACTGCGGAGCCTGGATGCTCCACCCCCTGACCAGGCCTCACCTCCCAGGTCATCAGCTGCAGACAGGCCAGCCCTAAGGCCCTCTTTCCTGGTGGCTGCCAAGACTTCACAGAGCCCAGGCAGGATCCAGTAGGCTCCTTCACTCTGGCAGCCCACCTGTTGTGGAAGCAACTGGGGGGCAACTCACACTTTTCTTTCTGGCTCATACTTCCCAGACAAGTCATAATCCTGGCTGTAGGATGTGCCTGGCTGGTCACGATGCTCACAGAACCCGAGGAACAGTAACCAAACTGGGTGGTATCTGCTATAAGCAGACACTCCAAACACCAGGAGGGAACCAGCCCCCACAGCCACACGGACCTGCCAGCTTAGTAAGGAGCCACTCTTGGTCAGTGGCGTCAAGCTGGAGTGTCAGTTCTCTGATCTCTGGAATGCAGGCAATACACTGAACAACTGTTGAGGGGACAGAAGGTAATCCACTGACAGAGAGTTAAGTGAAAGGCAGGCGATGGATGCTATGGCACAGTGGGCTAAGCCACCACTTGGGACATCCCATACCCAAGAGCCTGGTTCAAATCCTGGTGCCTCTGCCTGCAGTCCAGCTTCCTGCTTACATGCCCTGGAGGGAAGCCAGAGATGGCTGAAGTGCTTTGGCTCCTTGAGAGATCCAGCTAAGGTTCTAGACTCCTGGGTTGGCCTGGCCCAGCCCCAGCTATAGAAAGGTGAGCCAAAGGACCTGTGTGTGGGTGGGTATATTTCTCTCTCAAGAACATAAAAATAAACAGCTTATAAAATAAAGACATAAAGACGAAGGTATCATTGTCACCTCCACAGGCTCGTGGGAGCCCTGACAGCAGCTCTGAGGGTCAGATCCCCTCAGGAAGTGATAACCCAGGGTGCCAGCACATTTCCTCAGGGGAGTATCTTTTCAACAACTAGTGCCAGAGCAATGGGAGATTCACACAACCAAGAACGAAGTCAAAGTCCTTCCTACACATCGACAGGAATAAACTGAACAGATCCTACAGACCCGAGTGGAAGCTGAAACGACAGAACTGATCAACGACAGGGAGTCTTTGTGATCTTGGGTAAGACCACAGTTTCTCACGTACCATAACAAACCTGAAAGTGACAGGGCCAACACCGTGGCATAGTAGCCTAAGCTCCTGCCTGGGACGTCAGCACCCCATTCAGGCGCTGGTTCATGTCCCAAGTGCTCCACTTCTGATCTAACTCTCTGTTTATGACTTGGGAAAGCAGCAGAGGCTGGCCCAAGCCCTTGGACCGCTGCATCCACATGGGAGACCTGGAGGAAGCTCCTAGCCCCTGGCTTCAGATCAGCTCAGTTGCATAAATGGGCTGCTGCACCCATTTAGGGAGTTAAAACATTTGTCTTTTGAAGGGTACCACTGGGACAGGCTTTGGCATGGCAACTGAGATCACTTGGGGTGCCCGCAGCTCATAGCAGAGTGCGTGGCTCGGGTCCTGGCTCTGTGTCTCGGCTAACTGCACTGTCCTGGAAGCTAAGGCTGAGCTGTGAGTGACTAGCAGCTGAAGGCCTATAACCCACATTCACGTGGTTAACAAAGCCAGTTCAGGGACAGCACTGACAGATGTGCCAATCCTCAGCTCCTATACAAGGGGCAGATGCCATGGGAACAGGGCAATGGAGTGGACAGCACAGCCATACGTTGTAACCTTCAGAACAGAGGGGCACGGCATGTGAATGGCCGAGGGCTCCGCTGTCAGCAGAGCCCTCAAAATCCTCCTCGCTAGGAGTGCGCTGAGGGCTTTGGGCGAGCCCTGTCTCCCCCGGGCCTCACCCACAAACAGCAGGGAAGTGAGCAGGACCCACACATTGCAAGCACAGGAGCTCGCCCAGGCGCCCCAGAGAAAGCTGCAACGGCCTCTTTGTTCAACATGGTTCCACCACCAAGAGTGGAGCTTACAGCTTGAGTAATTTCTTCCTTTTTTTAAACAGCAGAGAGAAGGAGAAACAGAGAAAGGCCTTCTATCTGCTGGTTCACTCCCCAAATGGCTGCAACTATAGGGCTGGGCCAGGAGCTTCTTCCGGGTCTCCCATGTGGGGACAGGGTCCCGAGCATTTGGGCCATCTTCTGTTGCTTTTCCAGGACGCATTAGCAGGGAGCTGGATCAGAAGTGGAGCAGCTGGAACTCAAACCAGTGCCCATATGGGATGCCAGCATCGTGGGCAGTGGCTTACCCCGTTAAAGCACAAGAGCAGGGCTGCTTTGGGCAATTTCTAAGCAGACTTTGAACACCACCGCTGACAGAGCAGGAGGCCAGACAACACAAGGCCTGGGAGGCCCCTACGGCTCTGGGGACGTGCACTTCGAGAAGGGAACTCCAGGGACTCTGGGATGCCAGGCCCAGGGCTACCAAACGGAGGGCCCTCAGAGACAGTGTTTCCAGAGGAAATTATTACAGACTGCGACTGCGGGCAGGACAACGCACCGCACATCTCCTGTCTTCCAGTGATGCAGAACAGAAACCTACAAAGGCAAACTCTGTCGTGTCTCAAGAGCCAGACTTCTAAGAAAAAAAAAAAAAATGATAGGTCCCACCTTCTTACCCACAGCCAGACCCTGGAAAACACCTCCTTAAACAGACACGGGAAATGGAGGCCCCAAGTCCTGGTGTGCACACCGTTTCTGCCGCGCAGGACGCCCTCAGGCCCAGGGGCCAGGGATGAAGGCTGTGGACAGGGCTTGGGGCCCAGCGCGCAGGCCACCCCGCTCACCTCGTCAAAGAGCAAGACCGAGGCTCTGCCCTGGAGCTGGAGCGCCACGCTGCACCAGAACTGGCTGCCGGCCCGTGGCCCTCAGCTTCGCAAAGCCGCGCGAAGCCGCGGGGCCCTGCAGCTGCAACGGGAATGCTGTTTGCACAGGATCCGCCGAGGCGGCCCGGCGCCGCAGACACGGCCACGCACACGTGAACCGCACAAAGCCCTCCAGGTTCAGCTTCCCTACCAGGGCCGAATGCTATAAACAAGATTACCACCCCCCTTAGACCTTCTGTGAGAAGGAAGAGTGACCTCTCCAGTTGATCTGGCATCAGGCTTTTTTCACGCTCGCACTTCAGGGAAGCGGCCTTGACAACAAAGCTTCCAGTCAGCTTCCAAGCCCGTGTCCACAGCGGCCCCTTGTGGCTGGCCGCGGGCGTGCCGGCTCTGTTCCCGGAAAGGGAAGGCCGGGCCAGCCACTGGCCCACCTGGTCCTACCCTTGTGGATCTGCAGCAGCTCTCCCCGCCCACCTCGCAGGTCCCCGGCTCTCCAGGCCGCGACTGCACCGTGCCGAGGACTGTTACAAACGCAGATCTTGTCAGACCGCCCAGCTTCTGACCCGGGAGATGAGGGATGCCAGGATGCTGTATTTGAGGGTTTTTTTTTGGATTTACTTATTTTCATACCACAAACCCTAGTCCCCAGTAGTACAAGAATATCGTAACATTCACAAATTCATTAAAAGCAAATATATGTGAGGGGAGGAATCCTAGCCCCTTCATGAGATGGAGCACAAATGTCCCCAGGCTCATCCTACAATGCCAGCACGACACAGCCTTAACCTCCCCGAGTCTCCGTTTACTAATCTGTAAAATGGGGCCACACTCCCTCCCTCATATCTTTTGTAAATGAAGGAACCAATCTGTACCACATACTTAGCTCAGTGCTGGAGCTTATTCTACTCCCAAAGATATTAACAATTCTAAAAGCATTACTGGTCACCCAGCAGCTTATCCAGGAAGGACAGTGTGTCCTACTAGGGACAGAATTCCCGGAACGTGCCAAGTCAGCATCTTCTTGATGCTGTTAAGACTTCAGACCCTAGGAAAACTGGGGTAAGAAACTGGACACCTATATATATGTATGTATTTTTTTAAAGATTTATTTTTATTAAGTCAGATATACAGTGAGGAAGATCTTCCATCTGTCAATTCACTCCCCAAGTGACCACCACGTCCGGAGGTGAGCCAATCTGAAACCAGGAGACAGGAACCTCTTCCAGGTCTCCCACATGGGTGCAGGGTCCCAAAGTTTTGGGCCGTCCTTGACTGCTTTCCCAGGTCACAAGTAGGGAGCTAGATGTGAAATGGAACAGCCAGGATATGAACCAGCGCCCATATGGGATCCTGGAGCATGTGCAAGGTGGGGACTTTAGCTACTAGGCTACGGCACCAGGCCCAGACACCTATACTTTTAACTAGTTCCCAAGTGGCCAGCTTAGGAACTCACTGACCCAGTCCCTGGAGCTGAGGCGCAGACAGGAAAATACAAGCTAAGCCCTGCACTCTGCTCCCATTTCCCTGAAGAACCACTGGCTGGCCTTGTTCCTTGGCTGTCTGCTTGCTCTTTGCCTCTCCCTTATCTTTCAAGGCCCCAAAGAACACTGTTCCCTGTATCTCAACCAGACAGCCTCCGGACCCAGCTGGTGCTCACCCCTGGGAACCCCCAGGCCCCAGCCTGCCTGCACTGGCCTTCTTAGCCCAGTTCCTTTTGTACTTGGGCACTCCTTGCTCTCATGCTAAGAACAGGCACAGTGCTATCAGGTCCTGGGCCTATGGAACTTCATGGACATGTTCAGCTTATCTCCTCAGGTCCAGCAGGGACTCGGGCACAAAGCAGCTCACATGGGAGTGTAGTTGGCCACCCAACTCTTACCCAACAATCCTTTGGTATGTGGCACCTCGCTGGGCATAGTTGGTAAAGAAACCCAAGTCCACTGCAGGCTTTAAAAAAAAAAAAGTGAAAACAAAAAACATGGACTATGTCACTTGGTGGACTCTTCAGCTACCTCATCCTGCTTGGAGTGGTGAGAGTGGCAGCAATTCATAACTGTTTAACTGTCAAAACCACCTGACCAAGACCCTTGGAGCATGCCCCACATCAGGATCCTGGGATGGGTGGGACACTGGTTGGGGCTTCTCCCTTTACCCTAGAGAGGAAAAAAATGTGGAAACAAGTCTTACCCACTTTTCTGTAGCCCTTGAACCTTTGTGCCCTAACTGTAAATGTAAAAAAAATTTTAAAAGCCCGCTCAGTTGAGCGACTTCCACAACACGGGCCCGACACCTGCCTCTTGGGGTACTGCCCATCAACGGCTGCCATGGCTGGCAGACTCCAATGCAACACGCTTACTGTTCTCTAGGTGTTTTGTAGGTAGAGGGTTCTTCTACCCCTTCCCTTCCTTCCCTTCCCCCTCCTGTTCTTGGAATTACATTACTGCAGTTCAGTAATGGTTGCAAGCTGAACACTAGGCATATGGCAAGGTAAAGTCTGGTACGCTATAAAGGTGTAGTTCAATGTTTCACTGGAAGTTCTACTTCCATTTGGAAGTAGATGCATCCTACATAGTACTTCTTCCCAGAATGCATCTCCATTACAATTTATCCATGGCAATGTATATTTGACATGTACCTATTTTGTACTTTGTTAGGTACAAAGGTGGCAAGAAGCTATCTCTAAACAACTTGCAGGTAACAGTTCAAGGTGCCTGGTTGCTCCAGTGTGCACAGAAAACACCCAAAGCTAGGGGAAGCTAAAAAGCACCCCAATCAGGAATGGTAACTTACTGGCTTAAGTCCTCACCTTGCACACACCGGGATGCCATGTGGAATCCTAGCTGCTCCAGCTCGCTGCCTGTAGCCTAGAGCAGTGGAGGATGGCCCGAAGCATTGGGACCGTGCACCCATGTGGGAGACCCGGAAGTTTCTGATTGCTGCTAAGGTCAACTCTAGCCATTGCAGCTGCTGGGGGAGCAAATAGCAGACAGAGGATCTTTCTCTATCAACTTCTCTCTGTATATCTGCCTTTCCAATAAAAATGTTAATTTAAAAAAAAAAAGGCACCCAACCATTCCCTTGGTAATGACTGCTCCCGCACTGCCATTCAAAAACTACTGATTTTCTTTAAGCTAGTCCAACGTCAGGAAGTAGAGTGCCACTATGCCACATGCTGCCACTTTCCCAGAGGCTCACTTCTGAAGACTGCTGACAGCACAAGGAGACCAACCTCAGGTTTGACAACCCCAGGAGAGTCGGGGAAAGAACATACTTCAAGTCTAAGTTAGCCAAGAAGCAGCTTCCAGCTTCAGCTGTGCTCCTCTAACTCTGCCTACTCAATAAACATAGATCAGGATAATCCACACAAGAGCTCAGAGACCACACCTGTAGAACAGGGAACAGCAGCCAACAGAGGGGACAGGAAGTGGCAGTGGCTTGGAGACAGAATACATGTCCCTAGAGTCAGGCCACCAACCGCCCCCCCCCAAAGAGCCACAACTGCTTCTCAGCCCAAATGACTGGACATCTGAGCCCTTACGCCAAGCTCATCTGAGCCTTGCCAAGCCCCCAGCACGTGGGGCTCACCAAGACTACAGTTGGACTTCTGTAACATCCCAACACAGGTTAATTACAACTCCCTCTTGCAAACAGACTTAAGTTCCACACTGGCAGAGAACTGCTCAAGTGAGGCCTCCACATCTCACTCCAACCTGTTCAGGCCCCCTACAGCCACACACCAACTGCAGACTAAAAGCACCTCACCCATAAAAACCACTGCCTACCTTGCCTCAAGGCAAGCAACCCCTGAAGCATTACTAAGACTCTCAACCCATCTCAGCCACAGAGGAGTACAGCTTCCATTACTGGTGCCCACCAATTCCTAATAAGGCCAGCCCACAACCTACTGTAGTCTGCAACAAGCTCCACTACATGGGTGACACAGTCCAGCACCAACTCCCCACCTGACACCTGCAGCCTCCAGCAAGCTGCCCGCACTTCAGGTTCCAACTTGCAAATAAATACACACGCAGCGAGGCAGCAACGGCTCAAGCACTTGGGGTCGCAGCAGTTCTGGACTCTAGGCTGCAGCCGGCTACGGAGCATTTGAGGGGTGAACCGTGGACTGAAGCACCATCTCTGCCTTTCAAACTAAGGACAGTTCAATGGTTTGAGTTACAGGGTAAAAGGTGCCAGGTGTATGGGTCGGTAGTGAGGCTGCCACTCACAAAGCCTGCGACTTACATTCCCAGTCCAGCTTCTCACGGATGCCCTGGCAGGAAGGAGGTGCCAGCCAAGCATGCCTGCTCTGCTACCCAGCGGCACAGACCACTGGCTTCGGTCTCGCCCAGGCTGGCTACACAGACCCTGAGCAGTTCTCCTCGTGTCTGCCTTTCCAACAAAATGAAAGCAGATTTCCAAATACAATCATGGAACATGTGAACGTAAAACTGCAGGTGAACTTCAAATGTAGTCCAAACGAGACACACAGGAAGTTTTTTTTTTACATTTTATTAATTCCCGTGAAAAACTCGCAAATCTCCGCAGATAGTCACTGTAAAATCTACTCCTTCGGCTGTGAAGAGAAAAAGATTAAGTTAGCAACTGTCTTTAGAATTGTTTTAAAACTTCAAACTTTTGAACTAAAAAAAGGTTCAAGTCTTCACAAAATCCAAAATAACACATGCAGAAGTTATTAACTACCTAGAATCAAACTATGTGAAGTTATTAACAATGTAACATTAAGAAATAAAACATTCAAGTTAGAAAACAAAACAGGTTAAACATTAACAACTTTAAAGCACAAAACCATGCTATTAGTATACTTTGAGGTTACAACTCTGGTAAATTATTTGGTAAACGTTTAAACACGATCTTTAGACTTAACCAAAGTATCTAACAATCTACATGAAAAGCTTGAATGATACCTGTGATCCATCTCCAGCTCACTGAATCAGTGGCGGGGAAGGGAAGCGGAAAGAGGGGAAAAAACACATTGTTAATGGTCCCTTTCCAAGCCCGACTCCTCCAGGTGCATGCAGGCATCCTCCAGACGCCTTCTCCTTCGCTGAGCTAGTCCAATCCAGACGCCTGCCTGACTACTGCGGCTGATGCAAAGGGGGCATGATGACTACAAGAGACAAGTCATCATGCCACCCTGGTACCACATCCAGGTCGTACCAGTGCCTGCACGTGCGTGAAGCGCACAGCTGCGCCCAGGCCCTGTGCTCTGCCCAGCAGCTCATGTCATAGTACCCCCACTGGCTGGCCGAGGATCAGTCAAGTCTAACTCAACCTCCACGAAAATACCCAGGCACACACCATGTGTTTTAAAAGCTTTCCCAGTTGCACACTTTCAAAGTCAGCATCCACACCACAGAAGTAGTGCAAGCAAGTATTTAAAAGGTAAGATCTGACTTTGTAGCAAACACTGCAATTGCTCTTCAAAAGGAGACTACTTAAAACCACCACACTGCACACAGAAGGCGATCGAGCCCAGCACCAGCCCAGGCAGAACTGGTTTTCCTGTCCGCGGTGGGACCAGGGAGCTGCACCTGCCCGACTGGCAACGGCTCAGCCCAATACACGTGGGACTCAAAGGCCCACTGTCCCACCAGGGAGCCGCTCTAGCAGTGCAGTTTCTCCTGACACACACCTCCAAGGTGCTGGTGGGGAGTTGGTGGCCACAGTCCACTTTGCTAGCAGCAGTCTGCCAAAAGCCCCCACCCTGACCCTTAGCACACTCAGGCTAATCAAGCAAAAAGGGAATATGGAACAAGACATTCATGGTTAGTGCTATAACAGGCTCTGATGGGAGTTTATAATCCCAAAAACAGCTCGATAAAGGTGGCACCAGAGACCTGGACATTATGCAAGAACATGGAAGGCAATGCCAGGTGTGCAGACAAGCTTTTCCGCCACAGCTGCCCTAGAATTAACTTGCTGTGGCCTCCGAGAGCCCCAGTATGACACACCCTCCAAGCCCAGGGGCCAACAGCCCAAGGTCACATGCCCTGAATAAGCCCCAGCACTAACTACAGCCTTTCCTGAACACCCCGCCATTTCCCAAGTGCTCCCCATCTTCCTCTGGTGAGGCACCTCTCCACATACCATGTGCTTCTGCGCCTCCCAGGTGAGTGCGAGTCAAGCCCTTCTCCTTTGCTCATAACTATCTCAAAACGGCATTGACATTCAATCTGATCACGCTACCAAACTGAAGTACAAACGCTAACATGCAAAGCAAACTCAGTGAAGGTGACGCATCCCCACACCGTGCTTACAATCTCAGTACCTGCTAGACACTTCATTTCTGATGAACAAGAAATCCAAGTAGGAAGGAGAAAGCAAAAAAAATTCACAGAACACTTGATTATTTGTTAATTTAACAACCCACCACCTTAATTCAACTATTCACAACTAGCTGGCAAAGCTGGTACAAAGTTGCTCATCATTCCAGTCACCGAGCTCTGGGCTAATTGGAAAGCAAGGCTAGGATCTCTCGGCGCCTCCACAGGGCGCCAGGCAAAGCAGGGGCCACACCGATACAGCCGTTCCTTAAGCCAGGAGTGGTGAGCGGTGGGTTTAATCCCAGGGATGGAGACCCGCTCTCCTGCAACAGCAGGTCACAACGGGCAAAGGAAAACTCCCCGACAGGGCTCACCAGGTGCCCTCCGGGACGGCTGCACCAATGTGGCCCCATGCTTCACCCTCATCAGGGCTGCGGGGGTGGGCCAAGCTACTCTACTCAGGTGTAGGGTGCAGACACTATGCCACACAGCCTCTGGAACACGTTACCTTCTGTCATCCAGCACAGGGGGGTGGGGGGGGGAGAAACATTAAGATAAGTCATTAACAAAATCGACATTTTGCAAACACTCAAGATTGACAAACAAGCTGGCATTGCTGAGACACCGTACCTTTTTGCCAGCTCCGACATTGGCCTTGGCAGTTCCCCGGACCTTCTTCATCCGGTTCTTCCTCTCCTTCCGCTGCTTCCTCGAAGTCTTCTTTTTCTCATACAGGCCATGCTGCAGACATACACACAGTCTCATCATCCACACTGCCCAGCAAGCCTGCCGCCCCCAGGACCTCCGCCGGTCCCCCAGGACCTCGGGGTACCTGGAGGACCAGGAATCAAACAGTTTTAAAGGGAACAGACTGAAGTAGCATTTCAAGCTGGCAACGTTTGCCATTCGCCAGCAGGGAACAGGATCCCTGCCCAGTGCACTCTGTAGTGCCTGGCAGGCAGGTGACCTGGAAACAACCCTGGTTCCAAGATTTCTGTGAGAGTAAGCCCAAATGCCAAGGCCATCAGCAGCCTGCTTCCCCCACCTCATCCCTCCACTCCTAAACCCACCTTCCAAACCCAATTCAGACACCAGGCTGCAGCGCTAACCCCCAGGCCTGCCTACAGAGATACGGCCTGTGAGGCGGGCCGGTCGGTCCTTCCCAAGCTGTGTGCCCTTGTCCCTGCTATGTATCCACAGCACAACGCTGTGAGCTGCCAAACCAATCTTAAAAAGACACATACTCTTGCGAGTCTGTGTTTGGGTTCGTTTTTCTTGGCGTAGTCCAAGGAATCGTAAATCATGCCAAAGCCTGTTGTCTTGCCACCGCCGAAGTGAGTTCGGAACCCAAACACGAAGATGACGTCGGGCGTAGTCTTGTACATTTTGGCTAGCTTCTCCCGGATTTCTGTCTTGGGTACGGTCGCCTTCCCAGGGTGGAGCACATCGATGACCTGAAAGCAGACAGGAGGTTGACTGTGCGCTCCGTCGAAACGCATCTTAAGGTAAGCACCCCTGCCAGGAGGCCCTTCCTCACCATTTGTTTCCTCTGAAGCAGTCTGTTAGTCATGAACTTCCTGGTCCGGATGGTGACTGTGTCATTCTAAAAAAACAGAACAGAGTTGATTTTAAAAACAAAGGCAAAGCCGATTTCCCCAGCCTGACAGCAAGCGCTCAGGACAACACCTAACCAACCAAAGCCGCATGCGACCGCGGGGAGCCCACCACTCGGTCCCGGTGGAGGTCGCTGTGCTGTCCGAAGTGGGATCCTGTCCTCGACCCCCTGCCCGCGACCCTGCCTGCACCTGCCTCGGATGACGACCTCAGCACCCTGCACCTGCTCGGCCCCTGCCCAAGTCAGAAAGCCCCAAACACTACCCAACTGTTGACCACAAGGAATTTCACCAAAGAGCTGGAGGGCCCAGGCTTAAAAGCGGCAAGCCACCACCTGCGGGCTCCTCTCCAGCCGGCCCAGTCCAATGCATGTTTAGACTTTGCAGTGCATTCCCGTTTGTGTCCTTTGAGAAAGACACGACCTGGGGGCTGCATTTCCTCCCGCAGAAATCGTGGGGCGCATCTCCACAGCGCACCTGGCCACGTTTCCTCGGCCAGCCCATCCCGTGGGCGCGTCCCTCCCCGCGAGCTCGCTGCACGGGTAACACGCAGGATCGGAGTTCATACCACACTCACGGTCACCCGAGCTCAACCACAAACCCCCAAGTCAGCAACAGGGAACATCCCACCTTCCAACAGGGCGCTGATCTCCTGAAAACACCAATGACCAGAGAGCAGACGGCGGCACCCGCAGGGATGGCGTCTCCGTGCGCCCCTGGGGACGGCGTCCCTGCCCGGCCGCGATCTCAGGCAGCTCCTGCCTCCGCTCCGCCCGCGCGCCGCCTACAGCCGCCCAGCCCAGCTCGGGGGTCCCGGGCCGCCCACCCAGCCCTGCGCGCTCCAACGTCCTCGGGCGCCATGCAGCCACAGCGCCAGAACGCGCCGGCAGCCAGCCAGCTCCCTCGGCAATCGACCTCCACCAAACACGGCCGGCAAGACACAGACGAGGCTCTGCGCGCTGGCCGATCACTCATCATGGCCGAGGGACGAAGGATGGCTCGGATACGACACGGATGAGGACCAGAGTCCGGGGAACTCACCATGATGGCGGTAGACCCTCAAACAGCCAGGGAGGAAAAGAGAGTCGCGCGGGGCCGGCCAATCATATCAGCGCACACGGAAGGCCCCCGGATGGCGTCGCGTGGGGGCGTGGCCTGGGCCGTGGGGCTGGCCAAGCCACTGCCTGACTGAAAATGCCTAAGACAACCTCTTAAATACAGACTGGCTTGTCATGTGGGTGATGGGCGTGGAAGTCGTCAGGCCGTGTCCTGTGTGCAGACCCGGAGAAAGGACATCAGAAATGGTTTTGAGTTTAGCGGCAGTCTCCGGAAGAGCCACGGGGAGACGCTGTGGCAGGAGGACCCAGGCCGGCGCGTGCGGAGCCTCTCTGCACAGACCGACGCGCCGGCGAGTAGCGGAAGCCGGAGCGGCCACGTGGGACGCTCTACGGCGGCCGGCTGGGCGCGGGGACGCTTAGCCCGGCGTTCCGGAGCACCCGGGGCAGGTGCGGGCCGCCCTCAGGACGCCAGCTCTCTAACCCGACACCCCGCGGCCGCCACCATGGTGAAGGAGCAGTTCCGGGAGACGGATGTGGCCAAGAAAATGTAAGAGGGAGCCAGAGCCGCTCACTCTCGGCTTGCAGGACCGAGACGTGCGGGATCCCTAAGGGATGGAGGGGAGGCAGGGCCCGGAGGGAGCGGACGCCGTCCTCAACGCCCACGAGGACGAGGGCAGGTCTCGGCACCCCCGGATCGGGGTGTCCCTGGCAGGGTGTTGGCGCTCGCAGAGGCGTGCGGTGACCCCTTGGGGCAGCGACGGGAGCGCCTGACACCGAGGGTGGTCTGCCAGGGCGAAGGCTGGACCCGGGGCACGGGACAAGACAGCCCTGCCCTTGCCTTTGGTACCGTTGACGAGGCCCCTGCTCACAGTTCTTGGCAGAGCTTGAATCCGGCTCCCCTGCAGCAGGTGCCAGGGGTGTGCTGGGTGCCAAGACCCCGCGTCGTACTTCAAGGATGGGGCACGCTCTGGCCCGGCTGCAGAAGGTGGGCCAGTTAACGCTGGCTGCGGCTAATGCAGCCACAGACAGGGTCCGAGAGACCAGGCATCCTTCGAGGGGTGCCATGGGGAGAGAAGCAAGCGGGAAACCTTGTAAGCATTTGAGGGGTTTTCAACAGGGGACCATCTCAATGAGCATTCTTGTGGAAGATCACTTTATCCACCTGGTCATCTGTCACCAGCTCTCTTGTGTTCAAAACTCTGCCAACGTGTCCATTCTGCACAACCTTATATTAACTCAGTTCTTAATGGCTTATATATTGTATGTAATTGAAAGCAGCAAACAAAATAGAGATCTTACATCCACCGGTTCATCCCCCGAATGGTGGCAACAGCCAGATCTGGACCAGGCTAAAGCCAAGGGCCTGGAACTGCCAACCTGCTCTCCCAGAGGAGTAGCTGGGGCCCTAAGTTGAAACGAGTAGCTAGCCATGGCTGAAACCAGCAGCACTACAGGGTGCTAGCATCTGCTGGCCCTTAGCCGGCTGCGCCACAGGGCCTGCGCTTTTAATTTTTACTCTTCTCTGGCAGTAAGAAAGCTAACGGGTGCCGGTGCCAAGGTGTAGCAGGTCTGGCCATCAGTGCCAGCATCCCATATCGGAGCCAATTGGAGTCGCAGCTGCTGCACTTCCGATCCAGCTTATGTACCCAAACATGCAGCAGAAGATGGCCCAACTTCCTGGACCCCTGCACCCACACAGGAGTCCCAGGAAAAGCTCCCAGCTTTAGACCAGCCCCAGCTCTAGCCATTATGTCCATTTAAGGAATGAACCAGTTCATGCAGGATCTCTGTAACCCTAACTTTCAAAATAGTAACTAAGTAAATCTTTGAAAAAAAAAAAAAAAGAAAGCTAGCAAAGTTAAAGAGCCAAAGAGCAGACACCTGTTGGTCCAGGCAGCAGCTCAGCACGAGAAGCACATGACCAGAGAGGTTTTCTGATCACATTGCATGGCTGGTCTCCTGCACTCCCTCCGCCAGGGCTAAGTCTGCACCTGTTCCTGATTCTGTGCCTTGCCCTGTTCTGTGTTTCTGTGTTTCCTGCCCTGCACTGTGAGCACCAAGTCATCCACCCTTTCCAATCTGTAGCCTCAGCCCAGAGCACGGCACCTGACAGGGAGTGGAAACCTAGTTTGTCGTAACAATCAACAGACTGACATGGGAGAAAAAGTATGTTTCCACATCTTTCGAGTCGAAAAAGCCTATGAGATATCTAGGCAGAACTTTCCAGAAAGAAGTGCCTATGTCTGTCCAACTGAGGAGCAGTAACTGACCTACAGAGATGTGACAGGCCTTGGTGTGTGCACCAGCGACACACACACTCAGGAACAAGTGTGGGATACAAAGAGGGTGAGGGTTTTAACAGCAGGGAGCTCGGGGAACTGCAGGGGCAGCATCCGGAAAGGGGAAGCCAGTCTCCTGGGCATTGTCGGCTGGACCAAGGGAAGAAAGGACTGCCAGGGCCTCAGAGAGATGCAAGGGGCAGACTGTTCTTGATTCAGCAGCAAGAGAAGTTGCTGTGATGGGCTGGGCCCGCACAGTTAACTTTAGGAAAAGAAGAAACTGCATTGTAGTAGGGTTGGGTGGGGTGAGTGGTTCTGGGTCGAAGCAACGGGGGCTGTGGCAATCTCTTGCGGGGCAGTGCAGAGTGGCCTCCGAAGCGAGCAGGTTTTACTGCTGCCTGGTGTGTTTCCCTCCCAGAAGCCACATCTGTTTCGGCATAAAGTCACCCGAGGAGATGCGGCAGCAGGCGCACATCCAGGTCGTGAGCAAGAACCTATATAGCCAGGACAACAACCATGCCCCGCTGCTGTACGGCGTGCTGGACCACAGGATGGTGAGGCCCTGGGTGCTGAGGAGGGCGTGGGATGGAGAAGGGCCTAGGAGGGAGGAGGGCCTGGGGCGGAGGAGCAGACCGAGCAAGGACTGTGCCCTGCACATCTCGAGCAGCGCCCGGGCCTTGGGGCGGCAAAGCTCTGATTCCCCTGGCCTGTCCCCTCACCCCACCCTGCGGTGGTCTCTCCGTGAACAGCAGGCTGTGCTTTCCTCCAAAGGGGACAAGTGAAAAGGACCGGCCTTGTGAAACCTGCGGGAAAAACTTGGCCGACTGCCTGGGCCATTACGGCTACATTGACCTGGAGTTGCCGTGTTTCCACGTCGGGTACTTCCGAGCCGTCATAGGCATCTTGCAGGTAAGCACACAGCGTGCATCCTGGGGTGGCTGGCAAGGACACTGGCATTAGAAATTGTGAGTGGTGTAGAATACGTCTGGGGAAAAGTTTACGCTAAAGTCGTCATGGTTTAATCTAGATGTCGAAATCCTTCAGAATTCTTCATTTCCCTTGAGAAGGAGGTATCTGTACACTAAAGAAAGCAATAATGATAGTGCTAATAATGTAAAGTGCACGAAGAAAGTCAGAAAACCCAACCGTAGTAAGTGTTGTGGCGCAGTTAGCTAAGCTGCCACTTGCCTGGTTCAGGTCCCAGCTAGTCAGCACTGCCATCCAGCTCCTGCTGTACACTGAGAGGCAGCAGTGTAGTCATGTTCTGCCACCTGTATGTGTGGGTGGAGAACCGGATGCCTGCCCTCAGCTGCTGGAGGCAATGGGGACTCCGTCAGCAAACAGAAGCTATCCTCTTTTCTCTCTGCTACTCTGTCTCTCAAATAAATAAAACAAACAAAACAAGGCCTGGAGCGGTGGCCTAGCAGCTAAAGTCGTCACCTTGCACGTACCAGGGGTTCCAGTCCTGATCCCAGCAGCTCCACTTCCCATCCAGCTCCCTGCTTGTGGTCTGGGAAAGCAGTCAAGGATGACCTAAAGCCTTGGGACCCTGCACCCGTGTGGGAGACCTGGAGGGAGGTTCCTGGCTCCTGGCTTCAGATCAGCACAGCACTGGCTGTTGCAGCCACTTGGAGGGTGAATCATCGGACAGAGGATCTTCCTCTCTGTCTCTCCTCCTCTCTGTACATCCGCCTTTCCAATAAATAAGTAAATCTTTTTTTAAAAAAAAAACAAACCCTGTCACTTGGCTGTGAGCACAGCGAGCACTCTGAGACTGCCCTGTGAACTAACTGGACAGGACAAGGGGGTCAGCTTACAGACAGAGGAACTTGCTCTGCTTGCCTACATTTTCCTCTGCTCTCCCTTCTCAAAAGATGATCTGCAAAAGCTGCTGCCACATCCTGCTGTCCCTGGAGGAGAAGAAGCAGTTCCTGGACTACCTGAAGAGGCCCGGCCTGACGTACCTGCAGAAGCGAGGGCTGAAGAAGAAGATCTCGGAGAAGTGCCGCAAGAAGAGCACCTGCCGCCACTGCGGCGCCTTCAACGGTGAGTCGCGGCTGGCTGGGCTCGTGCACTCGGCTGGGCGTGCACTCGGCTGGCCTCACACACTGCGTACTGCGGCTGCTGCGCTCGTGCACTCGGCTGGGCGTGCACTCGGCTGGCCTCACACACTGCGTGCTGCGGCTGCTGCGCTCGTGCACTCGGCTGGCCTCACACACTGCGTACTGCGGCAGGCTGGGGTCGTGCACTCGGCTGGCCTCACACACTGCGTACTGCGGCAGGCTGGGGTCGTGCACTCGGCTGGCCGCACGCACTGCCCAGGCTTAAGAGCCTAGCAACAGTTGCAGCCATATGATTAATCAAACTATGCCAGGACACCCTAGAAATATCACTTCTTATCGTTGGTCTTCTTAGTAAACAAATGGTTTCTCCTTCTTTACAGGTACCGTGAAGAAATGTGGATTACTGAAGATAATCCACGAGAAATACAAGACCAACAAGAAAGTGGTAGATCCCGTCGTCTCCACTTTCCTTCAGTCCTTTGAGACAGCCATTGAACACAACAAAGAGGTGGAGCCACTGCTGAGCAGGGCACAGGTGAGTGCACAAGCGCGTGCCTGTCGCAGAGGTGACACGCTCACCTGCTGTCCTCCCTCCGCTGCTGCACTGTGCCTGACCTCTCCGAGATGGCACCAGCACAGCGTGCCAAGAAAGATGCCCGTGACTCCCACAGGTGCTTATCGGGCACCACTTGCCAAGTGGACTGGCTTACTGCCTCTACAATTTTTTTTTAATTTATTTGTTTTTATTGTGGAAATCAGATTTACAGAGAGAAAGAACTTCTATCCGCTGGTTCACTCCCCAGTTGGATGCAACAGCTGGAGCTGAACTGATCCAAAGCCAGGAGCCAACAGCTTCTTCTGGGTTTCCCAAGGCTTTGGGCTGTCCTCCAGTGCTTTCCCGGTCACAAGCAGGGAGCTGGATGGGAAGCAGAGCAACCGGGACACAAACCATTGCCCCATATGGGGTCCCTGCATGTGCAAGACGAGGACTTTAGCCACTAGGCTACGTCAGGTCCTTACCTTAATCCTTTCTAAAAGTAGTTTTTTTTTTTTTTAGGTTTTAAAAAGTTTCTTAGGGCCCTGGCATGATAGCGTAATGGTTAAGGTCCTCGCCTTACTCAGAGGTGAGTGGGCACCCAGGTGTGACCCTCTGGAGCATCTTGGAAACGGGACTATCTGAAAGTCAGGTGTGATGAGGCAGCCACAGGGAAGCTGAGGTGCAGGCTCAGAAGGCACAGGTGGAAAGTACATTGGCACTGCCCACGGGACCATCAGCAGCCTCGGTCAGTGAGTGTGTGCAGTTGTGTGCTCTGCTGCCTGAGGCTTTAGCTGCAGGCTCACTCTGCACTCGCTGCCACCTTGTGTGTCTGGCTGCCTGCACAGGATCCTACAGTGCTTCCTTGCTACAGAACCACTTCCCTGCTTCTACTCAATCGGGAACACTGACTCTCCTGCACCTGCCAGGTGTGGTATTTGAACAAGTCTCCTAAGGGATTTGGCCCTGAAGGAACCTTCCTCCCAACCCCCAATTCAGAGTCATAGCACTGCATCCAGTGTGGCTTTCAAGGATCCCCGCCCTGCCGCCTCCACCTGCCTCTCAGCCTACCCTTCTTTATCTAGGTAGGCTGCTGCAACTGGTTTAGGGGAGTTTAGGTTAAGGACCCTGACCTTGGGGCCAGGCAGAGCTGCAGTCCTATGGTACAGGAGCCTAGCTGTACCATGCGTCACTGCTTGGCCACCAGGGTGCGTAATCTAGCCTCGATGCAGTTTTCCTCATCTGTAGCGTTCGGATTATGAGAATATTGTCTTTGAGGCTGCTGTGAGAATACGAGGGTGGGGTCTTAGCGCAGTGCCTGGCACGTGGCAGGTGCGTGGAGCACACCACCCAGCAACAGCAGTATTTTATCATTGGTGCTCCTTGTCATCGTTATACAGGGTATGGCCATTATCAGAGGTGAGCTCCCATCCCACCCTCCTGTGTGTGTGCTTGTACTCGGCTTTTCTTCAGCCTTGGGAAGCCTCCACTGCAGCTCCCACCCCACGGCTGGGCCTCAGCTGCCTCCGTGCTGCCCCTTCTGTCTGGAGCTCCTTTGCTCTCAGCCGTCTCAGAGCCATGTGCTTTGTCTGCCTCTGTGCAACAGGTGGTTGCAGCATAGTGTTCAGGTCTGTTACTGATGCTGTCGTGGACGAGGAGCAGCAGCAGCAGGTCCCCTGTGATCACTGCCTTGGCCTGAGCCAGCTGAGAAGTGGAGCAGGGGTAGAGCAGGAGCTCACCGTGCCGGCAGCCCTGGCTCTGGCTAAGCCACTCAAGGAGCACACAAAGGATTGGTACTCTGCTCTGGAAGGGTGCCAGCTCCTGCCAGGCCTGGTGCTCCTGGCACCCTTCAGCTCCCAGTGTTCTTAGCTCTGGCCTGGTGATGACCGCGTGGCTCCAGATGAGGCCTGGCCCTCATCGCACTCCTGTTCATGGAGACGTCTTCCTGACCACCGCAGGTGGCACAGAGGGGGCTGTGCAGAAGGCGGGACAGCTGAGGAGGGACTGCCATGTGTGGGGAAGCCTTGCCTCCTGCACGGGAGCGACCAGAGCCAGCTCGCAGTACCTTCATCTCACTTCAGTGTCCTGAGGGCATAGCTATTGGTGTTTCCCCCACCTTTTTTTTTTCCTGAATTAAACTCTTCTTATTAGGCTTCTCTTGTTTATTTGAAAGGGAGAGTTACCAAGAGAGGGAGAAAGAGGCCTTGTTCCCTCCCTAAATGGCCATAGTGGCCAGGGCTGCGGCAAGCTGAAGCCAGAAGTCTCACACACAATTGCCAGGGTCCAAGTGCTTGGACCATATCTGCTGCTTTCCCAAGAGCATTAGGAGGAAACTGGATCGAAAGTGAAGCAACCAGGACTGGAACTAACATCCACGTGGGTTACTGGCACTGCAAGTGGCGGCATAACTGGCTACACCACAGCGCCAGCGCTTTGCTGAAATGATGCAAAGCAGATCCTGCCTATAACATACAGTAAGGCATCTGAAATTAGATCCCCCAAAAATGTCAAGGGTAAACAGTAGGATACAAACTAACTGACATTGATCTTCCAACCTCTGATAATGGCCATACCCTGCATAATGTGAATGAGTTGTTAACTTTATTACACTGTTATCAGATGTTACTCAAAGGCAATTCTGGTTTATGACAGGAGATTTCAGTGAGTGTGAATGGGGAGAAAGGTCATTTTACTCACGTCCAGACAGCTCTGGACTCCACGGTAAACACTCTGTTCCTGGCTGTCCCTCTGCAGAGGACGGCCTTTGCTCCATACAGTAGACTGTGTGTGCACCTGCCCATTGCTTTACCATATTTTATGGATACTGCCTGTATCAACAGTTAGATTTCTCTGCTGTCTTTGGAAGGCTTCATGGTTTTCCATATATGGAATTTATTCAACAAGCAACCCAACTAGCTGTTTCCAACTGTTAAGAACAACTTTTGTGGGCCTGGCACAATTGTCTGCTGGCTAAAGTCCTCACCTAGCATGCGCTGGGATATGGGTGCCAGTTCATGTCCCAGCAGCCCCACTTCCCATCCAGCTCCCTGCTTGTGGCCTGGAAACGTAGTGGAGGATGGAACCCTGCACCTGCGTGGGAGACTGGGAGGAAGCTCCTGGCTCCTGGCTTCCAGTCAACTCTGCTGCAGCCATTGTATCCACTTGGGGAGTGAATCAGTGGCTGAAGATCTTTCTGTTTGTAACTCCTTCTCTCTGTGAATCTGACTTCCCAATAAAAGTAAATACATGTTAAAAAAAAATAAAAGCTAACGCAATCTCTATCCCTTGTTTTCCCACCTTACACACAGGAAAACTTGAACCCCTTAATAGTTCTGAACTTATTTAAACGAATCCCAGCCGAAGATGTCCCCTTGCTCCTAATGAACCCGGAAGCGGGTAAGCCCTCCGATTTGATCCTCACCCGACTCTTGGTGCCACCCCTGTGTATCAGACCCTCCGTGGTGAGTGACTTGAAGTCAGGCACCAATGAAGATGATCTGACGATGAAGTTGACAGAAATCATCTTTCTGAATGATGTCATTAAGAAGGTCAGTGCATCCCAGGCTCCTGTGCATCGCGTGACACACCTGTCCCCGAAGGAGAGGTTGACAGGCTTGTCTGCTCACACCCCACCCCTGTTAGCATCGGATCTCGGGCGCCAAGACGCAGATGATCATGGAGGACTGGGACTTCCTGCAGCTGCAGTGCGCGCTCTACATCAACAGCGAGCTCTCGGGCATCCCCCTTAACATGGCTCCCAAGAAGTGGACCCGCGGCTTTGTCCAGCGCCTCAAGGGCAAGCAAGGTGGGTAAGCCCCTGCCTTCGGTGCCCTGTGATGACGCATCCTGAGGGTATTTTAGAAAGTATGCAGTGGAATTAAGAGGTAGGTTGCTTGGGCACACAGTGCTGTGAAGTCTGTGCAGTTTGTCCCTAATGTGCATTACTGGGGACTTAAGGAAGACCCCTCAGGGCTACTTTGTTATGCAGAGAGCAGAGCCTCAGTGCAGTCTTGCTGGTCACATCCCTCCCAGTAGCACGCAGTGGGACACAGAAGCTTAGGGTAACTTTTAAATCATTCATTCAGGTCGGTTTAGAGGCAATCTCTCTGGAAAGAGAGTGGATTTTTCTGGCAGAACTGTCATCTCACCTGACCCCAACCTCCGGATTGATGAAGTAGCTGTTCCGGTTCATGTGGCCAAAATTCTAACTTTCCCTGAGAAGGTAAGTGCCATTTGGCTGTTCAAGGGTCTGTAAATAGAGTCTTTCACATTACTTTTCAGTGTTCCACATAGCGTGCAGAGGAAAGTTCCCAGCATCCCTTCTAAACCCAATCTGATTTTTAAGTTTATTTGAAAAGTAAAATGACAGGGGCCACTGTGGCATAGTGGGTTTAGCTTCCACCTGTGGCTGGATCCAGCATGCCATATGGACACCGGTGTGAGTCCCAGCGGCTCCACTTGCAATCCAGCTGTCTGCTAGTGGCCTAGGAAGATTACAGAGGAGGGCCCAAGTCCTCGGGCTCTTGCACCCATGTGGGAGACCAGGAAGTTACCCCTGGCTCCTGCCTTTAAACCAGCCCAGCTCGCTACTGCAGCCATTTGGGGAATGAGCCAGCAATGGATCATCTGTCCTCTATCTCTCCTATGTAATTTCACCTTTTAAATAAAGTGAAAAAAAATTTTAAAGGACCAGTAGATCTCCCCATTACTTTTTCACTCCCCAAATGCCCACAGTGGTTGGCAGCTGCGGTTGGACCAGGCCAAAGCCGGGAGTAAGCAGCTCTCCAGATCTCCCATCTGGGTGACAGGAACTCCAGTACTGGCTCTGCTTCTGATCCAGCTCTCTGCTGATGCACCTGCGAAAGCAGGGGAGGCTAGGCAAACTGTTTGGGCCCTGCACCCACATGGGAGACCTGGAAGAAGCTCCTGGCTCCTGTTTTTGGCCAGGTCTAGCCCCAGCCATTGCAGCTATTTGCAAAGTAAACCAGCAGATGAAATCTCTCCCTCTCCCTCCCTGTCTTGTTCTCTTTCTCTCTGCCTTTCACATAATAAAATAACAATTTTCTAGATGTATTACATTTGTTTGAAAAGCAGAGATAAAGTAGGAGAGACAGAATTTTTGCTTCTGCTGATTTAGTCCACAGAGACCAAATCCACTACAACTGGACCAGAAGCTTCTGCCAGGTCTCCCACACAGGTACAGAGACCCCAGGGCTTGGGCCATTTTCCACTGCTTTCCTAGGCCACTAGCAAGCTAGAGCACCTATGACTGGAACTAGAGCCCCTAGTGGGTACCTGCATCACAAGCAGCAGCTGTGCCTGCTGCACCGCAATGCCAGCCCCACCCTCACCACCTTTTTTTATGATATGTGTGTGTATATGTGTGATGTATGTGTATGTCTATTACAGAGAAGAGCTTTTCCATAATACCTTTTCATACTGGTTCACATCTCATACTTTAATCAACGCCATTCTTGCTTAACTCTCCTCAGAGAGGTTATTTTTTTAAAATAACTACATCACTGCATACCTAGCAAAGCCCTAGGTTGCCATCTGGAGAACTGCAGGGCCTGGTAACAAGAGACTCTCCTCCTGTGACAGACAGTTAGCCCAGATCTGGCCATTGTCAGGTAGCCTCGGCTGGCTCCCTGGTGGTCTGGGAATTTCCTTCTCACAGAACCCAACCAGCACCCACCGGGGCCTCTGTGCCACTGGGAGAACATGTTAGACTTTAGAAGACCCTGGCAGATAGTTTCTGATGAAGGTACCAGCTGTTTGCCAGTCCCTTGTTCTCACACTCTGGACTACGGTCAGCAGGTGCCCTGAGGATGGCTGGCTTCCTCTGAGACTCCACACCAACAAAGTCGAGACTAAAACAGCTCAGCTGGCCTTGCCAGCCCCGGAGGCTCTCACTATTCTTTTCCTTCCGGTCCTGCAGGTGAATAAAGCTAACATTCATTTTTTGAGGAAATTGGTTCAGAATGGCCCTGAAGTTCACCCAGGAGCTAATTTCATTCAGCAGAGGCATATGCACATGAAAAGGTATGTATGTCTTCAGATCGACTCCATCTCCTGGCCTTCCCAGGTGAGCTTCCCTGTCACCACACTCGGCCGTGGCCGAGAGCAGAGTCCTGTGCGACATCCCAGCCGGTGGAAGTTACTCGAGCCATCAGCTCTGATTTCTCTTTGACCGCACATGCAGTGTTCGTTTTTTCCCAGGCTGGGACTGCTCTGAATCTAGATGGACAGGGTGCCTTGAGGTGCAAAAGCAGGGGTTGTCTGTGCCTTCTGGTTTCCCAGGTGTCCTGTGCACTCCTGACCCCGTGGTGCATGCTACTCCTCTGGCTCTCTGGGTGAGATGAACTGACCCCCTGTGCCTTTTTCTCTCACAAGAGGACTGTCAGCAGGGCCCTGGTGGTGGGGAGCTGATGCATTGCTGTATTTCTGTGGTTGTGAGGCAGTTTTCTTTAGGATACATCTTGAAGTCTGTCATACTTTAATAGGCAGCTGTTTTTCTTACTTTATTTATTTGAAATAATTACAGAAGGAGAGAAAAACAGATCTCTCATCTGATGCTCCACTGCCCAGATGGCTGCAGCAGTTGGAGCTGGGCCTGTCCAATGCTGGGAGCCAGGAGCTTGTTTCCTCTGGGTCTCCCACATATTTACGTGGACCCACGTACTTGGACCATCCTCCACTGCCTTCCCAAACACATAAACAAGGAGCTGGAACAGAAGTAGAACAACTAGGACTTGAACCATTACCCATGGGATGCACCATTGGCAGTGGCTTCACGTGCTACATCTGGCACCAGTGCTGCAAATATTTTTCTTGGTGGCACATAGGATTTTTAGCCAACAATTCATGTGCTTGCACCTCAAATCAGCAGGCTTGGGTTTTAGACCTAGCACCATTTCCAGCTCCACGTTCCTGCTAGCATGTACTCTGGGAGGCTACTCAAGTACATGCAGGATGGTTATGGCAATTTAGAGGGCTGACAGAAGCCTTCCATTTTGGGAAATTTGTAGCTACCCCTGGGAGATTTGAATTGAATGCCTGGGTCCATTCTTTCAGCTCAGCCCAACTGTAGCCATTACGGACATTTGGGCAAGGAACCAGTGAATGGGAGCATCTGTCTCTTTATGCCTCTCAAGTAAATGAATAACGTTAAAAAAATATATATATGTATATGCTTTAAGGTGGCAATGTGACATAGTAGGTAAAAACACTTCCTGCAAGTTAGCATCACGTATGGGCTTTGTTTGTATCCAAGCTGCCCCACTCCCGGTGCAACTCCCTGCTAATGACCTGGGGAAAGCAGCAGAGGATGACCCAAGTAGACAGGCTGCAGTCACCCATGTGAGAGACCTGGATAAAGCTCCCAGCTCTTGGCTTTGCTCGGCCCAGCCCCAGCCTTGGCAACCGTCTAAAGTGTAGATGAACAGACTGAAGATACTTCTCTCTCTGTAACTTTCAAATAAACAAGTCTTAAATGATAGCGATGGTGCTGTGTGTAAGATATGGCCGTTTTAGAGTTTGGTTCCTGCCCTGAAGGGGAGGAACCTGCTACAGAGACCTTGTTCTCAGATGTCATGTCTGCTGCTCCATGTTTAGGTTTCTGAAATACGGGAATCGAGAGAAGATGGCCCAAGAGCTCAAGTATGGCGATATCGTGGAGAGACACCTGATAGATGGAGACGTGGTGCTCTTCAACCGGCAGCCCTCGCTGCACAAGCTGAGCATCATGGCACACCTGGTAAGCAAGGGGACCTTGCCACTGTCCCCTTTCCAGTGGGGATGTACGGACAGTTTCCCACGCTGATTCTGGACTCCTGAAATTCAGTTATTCCTAGCTTTTGGCCTCTGTCTTCTCTTGCTTTTTAGTTTGGGCCAAACTTTTTAATTTCAAGCTTCTCTGCAATAATTCTAATATTTATAATGTCACATTCATCCTCAACAATAAAAACAGGATCAAATTAAAAATCAGTGTGACCACAGCTTGCTTAATTTGATTTGCAAACAGAAATATGTACATGCATATGTGTGTGTACAAGTGTGTGTTAAAAATAGATATGGCAGCAAATTGACTTGTGATTTAAATTTGGATATTAACTAAGAAACTAAACTGTTTAAGAGACTTTTCTTCGCCGTGGTCGTCCAACCCAGACCTTCAGCTTTTGTTGTGATTGAGTTTATCAACAGCAGTGATTCCTTTTACTAGAGGTTTAACATGAAAATGAGATGGCAGTTTTAGTTTGCTAAATATTCATAACAGCTCTTCCCTGCAAAGCTGTGAAATCTGCCAGCCTTTGCAAGCAGTGTGTAGTGGGCATCTCTGGTTGTTTTTCTGGATTCGGTTGCTGAGTAGTTTACATGGTAATCAGAGGAATTTAACGAGTGCAGGGCTATGGCTGTGGGAATTTAAAAAGGTGACAAAAACCTTCCCTTTCTGGAAACTTGATTTTTAGATGCTTTAGTATAGAAATTCTTTTTATTTAAAAATTTGCAGATACACGTGGAAGTATATTGCAAATTTTCAACATTACGCCACATTTGTTTTCTCTTGCCTCTTACACTGTTGCCTTTTTCCATGTGTGTTCAGTTTACAGCCATAAGAAAAACCTATCTAGCTCTAGTGCCACAGTCACACCTAAAAATACAGCAGCCATTTCTTGATATTCTGTAGCATCCAGTTCATATTCAGATGTTCCCAGTTGTCTGAAAAGTGCCTTTTTGCTTTTTAAAATTACTTACTTATTTGAAAAACAGAGTTAACATAGAGAGAATATTTTGATCCGCAAATTCATCTCCTAAATGGCTGAAATGGCATTTGAAGGCAGGGGCTTCATCTAGGTCTCCCACATGGATTCAGGGTCCCAAGTAATTGAACCATCATACCTTGTTTTCCCAGGCACGTTAGCAGGGAGCTGGATGGAAGTGGCGCAGCCAGCACTTGAATCAGTTTCTTTCCTCTCCTCACTGAAATTGCACGAAGTAGATCCTCCCCATAGCAGTGTTGTAGGTGGCAGCTTACAGACAAAACCATAACCTGCCTGCGTCCTGGGGCCTAACCTATCACTTCTGTCACATTTATTACCCCCAGTTTTTCTTATGATAAAACATTCCTTTTGTTCATAGTGTTTCTCTGTTTTGTTTTGTTTTTTCAGCTTTTATTTTCAGTTCATTTTTTTATCTAGAAAGGCAGAGTGATCAGAGTTTGACTTTCCATACTCTTGACTTAATCCCCCAGTACCTATAACAGCCAGGGCTGGGCAAGGTTGAACCAAAAGCCAGGGTCTCCCACGTAGATAGCATGGACCCACTGCATGAGCCTCCATTTGCTGCCAGCAGGGCATGCATAAGCAGGAAGCTAGATAGGAAAGGAAGCAGAGGTGAGAATTGGCCTCAGGCACTCTAATATGAAATGGATATGAAATGAGATGTTGCAGGCTGTGGCTTAACCCACAGCATCAAATCCCACCTATGTGTCAGGCCGTTGCTTGCCCAGAAGGTTGGTTTGTGAAGGAGAGGCCGTTTAAGTGACCAGTTCTTTGTTTAGTCAGCGTGTCTTAAGCAGTTTTGACACTCAGAACTGGCCAATGGGAGGCAAGGACAGTTGAGCAGAAGGCTCTCTTTGTGCTGGCTCCTGGGCTGCAGTCGGCCTGTGGTGTTAAAGTCAAGCCACTACTCCGTGTGAGGCAACAGACCTTGGTGGAGGAGTCCACAAATGAGCCGTGTCACTTCACACACGACACTAGACATTTGCTTGCCTAATAGAATGTGTCCCTTTTTTCTGGGCCATTTTTTCTGTTGCTTTCAGCTGGAGAGCCTTTTGGATAAATACCTGAAAATCCTTTTCCTTTGACTGTATGTTGTGCTCCACAGGCCAGGGTCAAGCCCCACCGAACCTTCCGGTTCAACGAGTGTGTGTGCACACCCTACAACGCGGACTTCGATGGTGACGAGATGAACCTGCATCTTCCCCAGACGGAGGAGGCAAAAGCGGAGGCCCTTGTCCTGATGGGGGTGTGTACAGCAGAGTGGCCCCGCCGCAGTGAGGAGGGAGGCAGAGGGACCAGATTCTGGCTTCAGTGCCCAGAAGCCAGGCTTGAGTCTCAGCTATAAGCCACCACATTGTTTTGTCTCTTTGGAGCTTTGAACACCCTCTTTGGTGGTACTGACATCTGGTGACATAGTGTCCATCCCAGGTGCTTGCTGTGCTCTGGAATTTGTTAGAATAGTGTGTTGCCAGCGTTCCAGATGACGCCAGTGGGAGCCGGTCTCGGGGTTCCAAGTGGGCAGCTGCCTCTGAATGTGCTGCCCATGTGCAGGAATAGGTTAGGGCAGTTCCGACCTGGCAGCTCTCTGTGGCATGCACAGGGCTGTCATGGGACTCAGGCCTGGGTTACCCGGGAAACTTCTCCACAGTGCCTCCTGCACTCACGCTCCTGTCCGCGTCTCTCGCCAGTCTAGCTTAGCAGGGAAGGAGCAGCCGGCAGGCGTGGTTTTTTTTTCTAAAGATTCTTTATTTTTATTGGAAAGATAGATATTATTGGAAAGAAAGATCTTCCATGCACTGGTTCACTCCCAAGTGGCCGCAATGTAGCCACTTCCAGGTCTCCCACATGGATGCAGGTTCCCAAGGCCTTGAACCATCCTTGACTGCTTTCCCAGGCCACAAGCAGGAAGCTGGATGGGAAGTGGAGAAGCCGGGATTAGAACTGGTGCCCATGTGGGATCCAGCTTTTGCAAGGAGAGGATTTAGCCACCAAGAGCTGGGAACTGGTGACAGCTAGGATTCAGATGTCTGCTCCCTCAGCCTCGGCTTTCAGCTGCTTGTTCCTTGTTCATGACATTTCAGAAACCTTGTGATGCGGATTGTTGGGCTGCACCCTGTAGCCCAGGCTGGCTAACTGACTGTGATCATTCTTCCTTCAGACTAAAGCGAATCTTGTTACCCCAAGGAATGGTGAGCCCCTGATTGCTGCTATTCAGGATTTCCTAACAGGTGCGTCCATGAAATTCAGTTACGGGGAGGTTTATGGTCGTGAAACAGTGATTCTTACTCAGTGGTTTGTGTGATGACTTGAAAAGATATTTAGCTGCACATGTAGAATTCTGTTGGCTTACTGACTCTGAACGTGAGCCACTACCAGTGTCTTGAAACAGTGCGTTGGTCGCTCAACTAATTCAGCATCCTGTTGAGCTCTTCCCCTAGGCCTGGCTTCTCAGCCAGATTCTGTCGCTTCATCTGGGGATATAGCTTAGCCATGGAGCTCAGGTCCTTGATGGAGGGGAGATCAAGAGCCGCTGCTGGTGATCCGCCTTCGTTTCAAAATAGAAACCTATGATTGTCTCACATTTCCATTCCTTTCATTAGTTCTGTGTTCTTAACGTTTACAGGTGCCTATCTCCTCACTCTCAAAGACACGTTCTTTGATCGGGCCAAGGCTTGCCAGATCATTGCCTCCATACTGGTTGGCAAGGATGAGAAAATCAAAGTCCGCCTCCCACCCCCTACAATACTGAAGGTGCGTGTGCACTCGAGCGCCATTGTGTTTGTGTGGAGGGAGGGAATGCCACGGGGTTGGTGCCAGGCTTGAGTCTTGTGCAGCCAGCTTAGGTCACCTGGCCTGGCTGAGGCAGCCCATGGTTAATGATCTGGCTCCCTGTCCTCCAGCCTGTCACCCTGTGGACTGGCAAACAGATCTTCAGCGTCATCCTAAGGCCTAGTGACGACAGCCGAGTAAGGGCCAATCTGCGGACCAAGGGCAAGCAGTACTGTGGCAAAGGGGAAGACCTGTGTGTCAACGACTCCTGTGAGTGAGGGACCGGGGTTGGGAGGAGGCCAGCACAGCCCTGGGAACCTTCTCTCAGCCACAAGAGCCAGGTGCCCGCAAGGCCTGTGCTGCCTGTTTACTTGGAAAGCTTCTGGACAGCCAGCACAGTGGCTGGAAAGGCCCCACTCAGGGGACTAGTGTTTTTCCTTATTGGTGCTATTTGTCTTTTTTATTTTTGAAAAGACCCAAGAACCAGGGTCTCATTATAAAACTGATATATGTATCTTATTAGTTTATACGAAAAGATGCATTTACTGCGTGGAAGTATGTTTGCCTGTCTCCCTTGGTCTTGCTTGGCTTTGGATAGCATGAATATCAGGGAGAGCATTTCAGTGCATGTGAGCTGAGCCTGCCTGAGCCACGGCAACCCCAGCCTGGTCGTCGGCACGTTGCTGTTCAGTAGCACATTCTGGTGCACGCTGCCCACACCCTCCAGCCCACAGGCTAGCAGGCCCCTCCAGCACATGCGCAGCTAGCGTGTCTCTGAGACAAGAAGCGATCTACAGGATTCGGTTCTGAGGTCTCCTAATGAAGAGGTTTACTTCTTTGAAAATACACTACGCAAGAGTGGGCATTGTAGCAGCATGGGCTAAGCTGTGACTCGTGACTCCCTCGTCCTAGACCAGCATGCCTGGAATCAGGTCTCAGGCCTGTGTCTTGGGTACAGCTTGCTCCTGGTGCACACTCTGGAAGGCAGCGAGTAATGACTCAAATGCCTAGGTCCTTCCCCCGATGTGGGAGACACAGTTGGAGTTCGTGGCTGCTGGTTTTGTTCTGGCCCAGCGCCAACTGCTACAGACACTGGGGAGTGAGCTAGTGGCCAAAAGAGGTTGCTCTTCTCTCTCTGTCACTCTGCCTTTCAAATAAAGGTAAAGCAATGTTTTCAGAAATGAAAAAAATACTGTATATTTTGGATTATTAATTAGGATATTTTGAGTTCTTGTTTAGGTTGCTTTTCTAGATACAACTTTCATTTTTAGGTGTTTATTGACGTGTTTTATTTGTTTGAAAGTCAGAGAAAGAAAGAGAGGCAAACCAATCTTCTGTCCTGCAGCAGCCGAGACTGGGCTGATTTGAAGCCAGGAACGGAGTGCAGGTGTCCTGATTGGCACGTCAACAGGCAGCTACAAGTGGAGGTGTAGCCAGGACATGACCTCAAGCTCTCTGAAAAGGGTTGTAAACTTCCAAGAAGCCTGTTTTGATCAGAAAGGCCGATCAGATTTACATTGAGAAGGAGAGACAGTGAAAGATCTTCCATCTACTGGTTCACTCCCCAGATAGCTCCAGTTTCCATAGCTGAGCTGAGCTGATTAGGAGCCAGGAGCTTCTTCCTGGTCTACCAAGCGGGTACAAGGTCCCAAGGCTTTGGGTCATCCTCTGCTGCTTTCCCAGGCCACAGCAGGGAGCTGGATAGGAAGTGAAACAGCTGGGACTTGAACTGTTGGTCTCATGTGATCCCAGTGCCTGTAAGGTGAGGAGTTAGCCATGAGCCATTGCACCAGGCTTCCAAGAAAGTTTTTACCACCTATTCTGAGCACCTGCTCCCTCATTCTATTTTTAGGCTGTTAATGGGGTGCTGTTAAGTATCTTAGGTAAATAACAAGCAACTAAGTTTTACAAAGCATTTTATAAAATTTCATCTGATGCTCTGGTGACATAAAGATGACAAGTGTTTGACATTGTCATTCACAGTCACAGATTGGGGGGCATCTGTAGATTTCAGAATTGGGACTGTAGCTAACTAAGGCTCTTATAAAATTTCCAAAGTCCTTATGTATTCCTTTATTGCCTCAGTTAAAAAAAAGTCTCAAAGAATTTCTGGGGCCTGGCCTCATGGCCTAGTGGATTGAGCTGCTGCCTGGGAGACCAGCATTTCATATAGGTGCCAGTAAGTCCTCACTATTTTGCTTCCGACCAAATCCCTCCAGATGTGCCTGGGAAAGCAACAGGAGATAGCCTAAATGCTTTGGCCGCTACCACCCACATGGAAGACCCAAATGAGGCCCCTGTCTGTCATCTTTAGCTCTGCTCAGTCCTGGCCATTTCCTGTGATGTGTGATTTTGGCTTTCAAAAAAATAAGTGAATTTTTTTCCCTTTTGGCCATTTTTTTAAAGAGATTTATTTATTTGAAAAGCAGGCTTACAGCGAGAGAGGGAGAAAGGTATTCTATCTGCGGATTTGTTCGCCAGGTGGTCACAATGGCCAGAGCTGGGCCTGCCCAAAGTCAGGTGCTTTTCCCAGTTCTCCCATGTGTATGTAGGCGCCCACAGTCTTAGTTAATCTTCCACTGTTTTCCTTGGGCACACTAGCAAGGAACTGAATTGGAAGTGGAGCAGGCAATAGCTTTACCTGGTACCCCACAACACCAGCCCCTTAAATATGTATTTTTTAATGAATTTCTATTTCTCAGTTGGCTTGCATTCATTTTAAAATGCAGCAAAGTGATACTTTTGTCTAAACAAGAACATTGCCGTTCTCCCAGATGTCACCATCCAGAACAGTGAGTTGATGAGTGGCAGCATGGACAAAGGTACCTTGGGATCTGGTTCCAAGAACAACATCTTCTACATCTTGCTGCGCGACTGGGGGCAGAATGAAGCTGCTGATGCCATGTCACGCCTGGCCAGGCTGGCTCCTGTGTACCTGTGTGAGTGTCCCAGCAGCCTCATGTTACTGCAGTGTACTGGTAGGATCTCTTACTGCACCTGGGTTGTAAATTTGTTTGGGTAAGAAAACCTGGGCCCGAGGATTGGGTTCTCTCCTGGTTTGGGATGTCTCCTGCTGGATGTCTCTCACACCCACTGAGGAAGGAGGGCTGTTATTCAATATACACTTCAAAGAGTTCATGGACAGTAGAGTTGAAAGATGAGTTTACTTTGGTGCAAAAAACCTTTTTGAAATCCATGCATTTTTTTAATAATACACAATTTCCATTAACTCTTTGAAGACCCTACCATAAACTTTATCGTGTAGGTTCAATGAGTAACATACATGACTCTTTTCCTGCACTGCCTGCCAACCCTTCCACAGCAAACCGTGGCTTCTCCATTGGGATTGGTGATGTCACCCCTGGCCAAGGACTGCTGAAAGCCAAGTACGAGTTGCTGAATGCTGGCTACAAGAAGTGTGATGAGTACATCGAGGCCCTAAACACAGGCAAGCTGCAGCAGCAGCCTGGCTGCACAGCCGAGGAAACCCTGGAGGTGAGCCTGACCCTCAGAGACACATGGCTCCCTCCCATACACAGTGGGTGAAGGGGTATCCACTAGGGTTGTGCCAGAACCACAAAGGGAAGGGGGCAAAGGAGAGCGGGATAAAAAGACAGTGGCGTTGTTCCATCTCATTCCTGAGTTGTGTGTGTTCCCATCTCTTCAATGAGGGCAGGACCTTTGGTCAGACTCTGCAGTCTCTTCCAGCTCCCTTGTCCCAGGAGTAAAAACAGCCTTCTCCTCATTTGCCACACAGAGCTGTTGTTGTCCCAGCATCACACTTTGGCCCCTTCTGTAACTGGTACTTAAATTCTCTGTGCCTCCTGTTCTTACGATCCTTCAAATAGACATTGGGAGGGACCTGGAATGTGTTAGGCTTTCACCATTAACTCATTCTTAATCTCACTAAATCTCACTCAGACTTACCTAGAAAATGCCACCAGGTCTTGGCAGCACCAGGTTTTAACTGGTGGAATCTCCTGCCTTGTGACTTGAAGGGTGATAATCAGTGGACAAGCTCATGGTCCAGGACATTCCAGAAGAACCCCCCCCATCACTGGTGTGTGGCAGTTCCCATGTGTTCTTGACCAGAAAAGGGAGACAGAAATGATCAACAGTGCAGGCAGTTCTCTTCTACCTTCTCCACATTGTTTTAGATTTACATACAGATGGGGGATGTGTATACACAGCTGTAGACATGCCGAGATGTTGCTACATACAAGACTCTACACAGAGCACTCTGTCTTCCAGAAATAAGTTTTGTTCTTGTTGGGTTTTTAGATTACACTGGTTATAGAACGAACCTTACAAAGCTAGGCAATGTCGTCCTCTAAAGCTCTGAAATCTTCACTGATGGGAAAGCCAACATCTTACCTCAGAATTTGGAGGTGTCTCTAAATGGCCGATGGGACATCTGTAATCTACGGAGCCCGTGAGGACCCCCTACCACCACTGACCTTTCCTCCCACCAGGCGCTGATCCTGAAGGAGCTGTCTGTGATCCGTGACCATGCTGGCAGCGCCTGCCTCCGGGAGCTGGACAAGAGCAACAGCCCCCTCACCATGGCTCTCTGTGGCTCCAAAGGTGAGCATCATGACTTCACATGGGCACTCTTTCTTGTCTACCTTTTCTTTTCATTTTTATTCATTTGAAAAGCAGAAACAGGCACAGAGCTCTCATCCACTGGTTCACTCACCAAATGCCTGCAACAGCTTGAGCTTGTCCAGGCTAACGCTGCAGATCTCCCAAGTGGGTGTCAGGGCCTCACATTGCTGGGCCATCACCCACTGCCACCCAGGGTGTGCATTAAAAGGATGCTAAAATTGCAAGCAGAGCCTGGCCTCAAATCCAGGTGTGTGAGGGTCCCAGACACATTAAATTACTGTGGCTAATACCTGCCTTTGCTTCATTTATGTAGGGTCGACCAGAGACTTGGTGTTTTAGAAATTTTAACCAGAGGAACTGGTTGATATAGTGTGAGTTGATTTCTGAGTTTGAAGGTACTTTAAACAAACACATTTAGAAAAGAAGGAAAGCTGGAGGGAGTGGGCCATTAGTGGTGAAGATGCCAACATCCCACAGCTGAGTGCCTGGGTTCCATTCCAGGCTCTGGCTCCAGCTTCCTGCTGGCAGCTTCCTGGTGGGCAGCAGGAATGGCTTAAGTGACTGTGTACCTTATCACCTTTGTGAGGGGAACTGCATTACGTTTGGGGTTCCTGGCTGTGGTCCCAGCTCAACCTCAGCAAACATTTGGGGAATGAACTAGTGGATGGGAGCCCGCTCAGTCCACTTCTATATTTTTTAAAATAATAATAATAAATGTAAATAAAATGAAGTCCAGCACTTTTTGAAAGGCATATTTAGTGTTGTGGCAAAAAAAAAACTACAATACTCCTTCCCATTCAGTCACCCTGTTTCAGTTTCTATACATTTTCTTAATGGACTTTAAAATCCGATTTCTATAGTCTTGATTTTCTGCTTCCTGTTCTTGGCACATAGCTCAGGCTTTCCCAGTTCTACCTTTGCTTCCACTCTGGTATCCATTCTGGAATTCCTTCCCCCACCCTGCGTGTCTAGATGACAGGGTCCTCAGAGCAATCACTGCAGGTGCCTGGAAGTCCCACCCTCCTGACTCTTCTGCAGCCTCTCGCTCACCCAGCCGTCACTCAGGCATGCTGTGTTGCCGACAGCTCCACCCTGTGTGTGTCGTGGTTTCCTGCCCCTGGGCTCAGCCTCTTGAGAATAAGGACCTGTCCTGTGCCTCTTTGTCCTTCCCTGTTGCTCATACATCAGTTAATACTGTTTCGACACATGAGTGGTCCATTCCTGGCCTGTTTCCCCAGGTTCTTTCATTAACATCTCACAGATGATCGCCTGTGTGGGACAGCAAGCCATCAGCGGCTCCCGAGTGCCGGATGGCTTCGAGAACAGGTCCTTGCCTCACTTTGAGAAACATTCAAAGGTAAATGGTACAGAATCAGGTGGAACCTTGAAGGCTGGTTCGTCTAGACTGTCCTCTGGGAAAGACAGACTTGTGTGGACCAATGGCATTGGCCACTACCTGGAGTGCTTTTAATGTGTCCTTGAGAGCTCACCTGTTTGAAGTGTGGCGCTCAGCAGCTCTTCAGGCTTGTGCAGCTGTCATTGTCCTCTCCTGAGCCAGCTGCCCACCTCTGGCCTCAGGGCCAACTCCAGCTGGCAGTGTACCTTTCTTATGCCTGTTCAGGAGGTTTTCTCCAAATTATTTCTCCTTCAGGGAGAGACATATGTAGCCTGCTGCTGCTTTGTTTTTGTTTTCCAAATACTTATTTATTTTTATTGGAAAGTCAGATTTACAGAGAGAAGGAGAGACAGAAAGATCTTCCATCTACCAGCTCACTCCGTAAGTGGCTGCAGCAGCCGGGATTGAGCCGATCCAAAGCCAGGGGCCTCTTTCAGGTCTCCCAAGTAGGTGCAGAGTCCCAAGGCTTTGAACCGACCTCTCCTGCTTTCCCAGGCCACAAGCAGGGAGCTGAAGGGAAAGTGGAACAGCTAGGATACAAAGCGGCATTTGCAAGGCTGCAACTTTGACCGCTAAACTACCGCACCAGGCCCTTGCCTGCTGCTTTGTGAGAATATGTGGGCCAGGTATTTGTAGTGCAGAGGTAGGACATGCTATGATTGCATTTTCTAAAATGCTGTGGGTCTTCAACTCTTTCAGATGGATTTTTTCTTTTTCCCTACTTCTATGTAGCTCCCAGCTGCCAAGGGCTTTGTGGCTAATAGCTTTTACTCGGGCTTAACCCCCACCGAGTTCTTCTTCCACACGATGGCCGGTCGGGAAGGTCTTGTTGACACAGCGGTCAAGACAGCCGAGACGGGTTACATGCAGGTAATTTGGAGAGAAGTGAGCCACTAACAGCAAAGCAGGGCATTTACATATTTCATACATGAACTGTAATTTACCCTGTCTTGATACTTAAAGGGAGAAACATGAAAACATAGATGCCATGGAAATAAGGCCACGGGGTAAGGAGGCATCATTGCTGTGATGTGTTCCAAACCATCCTGTGTGCCCACGGTCGTTGAGGCCAGACCCGAGCCCAGGCATCAGTGCTCCCTTGGAGGAGTCTGGTCTCCACGTCACAGAACCTCACTGAGCCCTGCTTCCTGACACGGGTGGGGAAGGGATCCTGCTCTCACTGCTGCATATGTGACATATTACTGTAGTCAGTGGCTCCACTAACCTCCCAGTGCCCATCAGAGGATTGGGACACACACGGCAGGCAAGGCTGTGTGTGCCATGAGTGTGTGACTAGCCTGATAACCAGAGGGTGGTCTGCACTGTGACCCTCCTTCCCCTACACTGATTTTACCACACAGTCCCCCCTCACGGCAGGGAAACGAGCACCTGACCCTGTCACATGCCACAGACCACAGAGTGGGATCTCTTATTCTCCAGTGATCTTTATGCTCTGTCCTCCATAATTTAACCATGTTTGTTGGGGGAAAATTTTTTTTAATATTTTCAACTACTTGCCAATGCAAGGTAAAAAATCAGCAGTCTGGCTTACTTGGCCAGAAACCTGCTGTGGCTTTGTGACCTCTGCCCCATGGTGGACGATGGAAAACGAGGATTAGTAAGGAGAGATGTGAGCAAGTGGGGGAGAATGGAGCCATCAGTGGACACGTACTCCCCTAGGCTCTCCTGTGACTCATGTGTCATTATCTGATGTGTTTCATCGTGTCTGGATGGGAACCTGCCTTTTGGTTTTGGAGCGTGCTGCTTTTGTCAAGCACAGCACTCTGAAATGCTTTCCCCGCGCTTGCCGTGATGTGCTCTGACTGTGTTTTTCGTCTTTGCATTTTTGAAGTACACAGTGTGATTTTCCCAGAGCAGCGTGTTATAACCTATAACAAATTCATTTTGGCATGAGGGATTTTTGTTATTTTTAAATTGCCTGGAGGAAGGTTCATCCTTTGTCTTTAATCCACCAAGCCACCATGGTGTTGCTGGCTGAAGCATTGTGCCAGTGGAAGACGCTCCAAGCAGATCTGAGGGCTGCCTGCTGCCCGCTGCCCACTGGGTCAGACACAAAGCTGTCCCTGTTCCCTCCTTCTCTATTGACCCAGCAGAGGGCCTGCAGCTGATCTACTGTAATTTATACTGAAGTCTACAGGGGTCCTAGCTTAACTTGCGTTTAGAAATGTGAAACTTTGTATTAATTTATACCTTGAGGAGAGAGAAGGGAAGGCAGGACAGCCTAAAAAAACAATCTGTGTTTGCAGAGTCCTTTGGGGTGATGGGGTTTGAGCTGCATGTGCTCTGAAAGTCATGTATGCACAGAATCCCACCGCACAGGCTGTGAGGCACACTTCACCTTCCATCCTTAGGAGTGAGGGGATGCTCCCTAAGGGATTGCAGAGGAAATACTTCTATGTGATTGTGTGTATATGACCTTGACCCTTAGAGTTGCAAATCTCGTCCTCTGCCACCTGTGACTGGTTCTCTCAAAGCCACTGATCTTTCTGCTCATTGTGCTTTAGAGAAGGCTCGTGAAATCCCTTGAAGACCTGTGCTCCCAGTATGATTTGACAGTTCGAAGCTCTACCGGTGATATCATCCAGTTTATTTACGGGGGAGATGGCTTGGACCCTGCAGCTATGGAAGGAAAAGACGAACCTTTGGAGTTTAAAAGGGTCCTGGACAACATCAGAGTAAGATTTAGTGGTTTCTGGGGCTGGAGTGCTTCTGAGGACATTTAACTTGGGGCATAATTTGGAATATCAGTTTGTGATACCGATCTGGATATAAGTCCCCATGTAGGATACCCACATCCCATTTTGGAGTGCTTTGTTCAAGTCCCAGCTGTTCCATCTCCTGTCCAGCCTTTTTTATCACGTATACGCTGGGAGGCAGCAGGTGATGGCTCAGTTACTTGAGTCTCTGCCACTCACATTGGAAACCCTGATGGAGTGCCAGGCTCCTGGCTTCCACCTGGCCAAGTCTCAGCTGTCACAGCATTTGGGGAGTGAAATCTCTCTTGCTTCAAATACATAAAAAAATAACTATTGAGAATTTAACATGTTGGGAAATTCCAGTGTGCCTGAACAATAGGAAACTTTTTGCTCTCAAGCTTTTGAGATTTTCTTAGACAGTTTATATTTTGGTGCAAATCTGGGGAAGGGAGAAAGTTGGGAAGCAGTGGTACATTGCCTGAATAGCCTAGGGGTCTCCATTTTCAGTGTCAGTGTGTGATTATCAAAAACTCAGCCTGGGTAAAGAGGATTGATTCTTGCATCTAGCACAGGCCCTGTGTCCATCTGGCCCACCCCAGGTAACACTGTTTCCTTCTCAAACTTGAGGCAGTCTTCCCGTGTCAGAAAGAGCCTGCTCTCAGCAAAAAGGAACTGATCCTGACCACTGAATCCATCCTGAAGAAAAGCGAGTTCCTCTGCTGCCAGGACAGCTTCCTGCAGGTAAGCCCCCTGAACGGGACCAGATACCGCCCACCACACCTTGTGTGCCTGTGTCGGGGCCCAGAGGGAGGCAGCTGCTTGGTAGCTGCCAGCATTAGAGTTTACAAACCAGAGCTTTTGTCTGCTTTGCTGTGATCATTTTTCTATTTTACAAGTTCAGAATGGCCTCAGCAAAATCTTATCAAGCAACAGGTAGAATTTCATTTCTTAGTTTATGTCTAACACACAGAAATAAAATGCACTAGTTAAGAAACTAATAAAAATTAATAGACTAAATGTTAAAAATGTAAAACTGTCTGAGCCACTTGCCCCTTGCCTGCCTTCCCCTGTGACCCAGCTCCTCCTGCCCATTCTGCATCGCTGGTTCACAGAAGCAGGAACAGCACTGGTGGAGTTCCAATGCCCAGTTCGAAGCCGCTCTTTCTCTTACCATATTACAACTCAGAAATCCATTAAGTTGGCTTCCTTATTCTAGAGAGCTGTGTGCTGGACACCCTTTTAATCATACAAAGCGTCTCTGTAATGGCTAGAGGGAAAGGGGAGGGAGCCAGGAATCTGCAACTGCGTCTCTTGCCATCCTGATGTAGTTCAAACACAACACATTATCATCAGGCCGTGGAGGAACGTGTTGCCTTATAAAATGTTGAGAATAGAGAGTTGCGCTGTCATAGCTTCTCTCTCCTTCTGCTGGTAGGTGGGAGTGTAGAGTAGAGCTCTTCAGGGTTCAAAGGTTTCAAATCAAGGGCATGGGGGTGGGGGCAGCTACACACCTTGGTTGCTTTTCCTTCTCCAGAGGTGACTTGATTTTCTATTTGAACAAGTGAGAATTGCAGTGTGATTCTTCTGCAGGTGTATGTTTACTTGTTTGTTTTTCCATTTAAGGCCTTCACTGAGACAGGTTATAAGAAATACAATGAGGTAAAGTGTCTAATATGCCATGAGTGCTGAGTGAAATGGGGTGAGCTCTGGCAGCACCCCAGCAGTTTTCTGCCCCTGGATCCAGCAGACTTCTACTCCAGTGCCGGCAAATACAGTTGCTCTGTGGAGTCTTTCTTGCCTTTGACACAGAGTAACACAGGACCCTTTAAAGGGCAGTATTTGTCCCTGCCTGAGACACAGGACCCTGCTGGCAGTCTTGCTTTGGGGTATTTGGGACATTCTAACAGCTGGTTACTCGTGTGATTAATTGCCTGCCGATTGCCATGGTGTGAGTTCCCTCTGGGGGTGTATGGGTTGTCACAGCTGTGTTCTGTTTTCGCTTCTACCAGGTAGGTGAGCCTGAGTGCTGGGTTGCTTTTTGTTGTTGTTGTTGTTGTTGTTGTTTTTGTTTTTGTTTTTTAAGATTTATTTTTATTGCAAAGTGAGATATACAAAGAGGAAGATCTTCCCTCCTATGATTCACTCCTCAAGCGACCTCAACAGCTGGAGCATCGATCTGAACCCAGGAGCCCAGAGCCTCCTCCAGGTCTCCCACGCAGCTCAGGGTCCCAAGGCCTTGGGCCGTCCTCAACTGCTTTCCCAGGCCACAAGCAGGGTACTGGATGAGATGCAGGCCACCGTTGTTAGAACTGTCACCCATATGTGATTCTGGTGCATGCAAGGCGAGGACTTTAGGCGCTAGGGTATTGCACTGGGCCCAAGCACTGGATCTCAAGCTATCTCTCAGGACATCTGCTCTAACCCCATTGGAAAGTCACTCGTTTCCCAAAGTGTTCATTCCCAGCTGGGGGGTGGATTAAGTGTGTGTAATCCCTTCCCCCATTGGGGCTGGTTGCCCTTCTGTCAGCTACTGTGTCCCCTGTGTAGCAGTAGAAGCAACCTGCGATACTTGGTGGTGGAGCAACAACACAGAGCAAAGAGCCATCCACAGCGGGACAGGTAGCAGGGGAGGACGCTGGCCGCCCGGATTGATAGAGCAGAAGTGCCCTGGATTCTGCCCCTGCCCTCTCCAGTTGCTTTCCCCTTAAAGTTGACAATAACTGACCACAGTTGGAAATGTGATCTTAGAGTCCTAGTGAATGAGTCTGGGGAGTACATTTTTATTTAAATTTGTAAAAACTATTACTTGTTTGAAACAATTACTGAGAGAAAGAGAAGAAAGATCTTTCATCCACTGGCTCATTTCCCAAATGGTCACAGTGGCCCTTTCTGGGCCAAGCTACAGTCAAACACCTAGAATTCCACTTTTTATCTCACGTGGGTGGCATGGACCCAAACATCTGGGCTTATCGTCTGCAGCTTTTCTAGGCATGTTATCAGGGAGTTGGATCAAAAGTGAAGTTACTGGGGCCGACACGTTGGCTTCACTAGCTAATCCTACACCTCCAAGTGCCAGCATTCCATAGGACACTGGTTCATGTCCCAGGTACTCCACTGCCCATCCAGCTCCGTGCTAGTGGCCTAGGAAATCAGTGGAGGATGGACCATTGTAGTGGAGTCCTACAACTATGTGGGAGGCTTGGAAGAAGCTCCTGATTTTAGACCAGCTTAGCACCAGCCATTGCTGCCATTTGGGAAGTACACCAATGGATGTAAGATCTTTCTGTTTCTCCTTCTCTGTAAATCTGCCTTTCCAGTAAAAAAAAATAAATCTTTTTAAAAAAAAGTGAAGTTAGTGGTACTCAGAACTGCTCCAATATGGATGCCAGCATTGCAGACAGCTTATCTCACTATACCGCAACACTAACCCTGAGCACAGAAGAACCTCTTGAGAATATTCAAGTTCATGCAGAATTGCGGTCATTTATTGACTAAAAGTCTTTCTGTATAGAGTCATTGACGAGCAGCTGGGTAACCATGTGTTTGCTTTCTCAGAAAAAAAGAGTTGGCTAGGGTTGTGCTATTAAGAAAAAGTGGGATTAGAAATTGCTGGTAGTCTGTGGAAATCTTGATTTATTTTTGAAAAGTCAAGATTAAATAGAGGGGCTAACACTGCCAATAGAAGCTTCAGGTGCTAGCATCCATGTTGAGCACCCATTCACGTCTTGGCTGCTCCACTTCTAATCCAGCTCCCTGCTCGTGTTCTGGAAGAGCAGCAGAGGATGGCCCAGTGAGAGACTGGGTGGAGGCTTCCAGCTACTGGTTCCAGCCTGGCTCAGCCCTGGCTATTGCAGATGAAAGATCTGTCTCTCCTTCTGCCTAATTCTGCCTTACAGAATAGGGCTGAGGGGGAGGATCTTAAGTTCTCTGGGTCCCTTGAATGATTTCATTTTTGTGAAAGTAAGCCATCTGTCTCAGGCTTGCACATTCTCAGTCAGGAGGGACTGTGTAGCCTTTGGACAGGATATGCCAGCCTGCTCCTTGAGAGCCCACAAGCACCCTGGGATTGAAGAGCAAGATTTCATGAGGTTCTGGCAGCAGAGTGTATACCCTCATGTCAGCCTACACATTCACCTGTGTATGTGGTGGCCCTGACCTTGGACAGTCACATAGCAGCTGGGCACCTGCAGCAGGCTGGAGTGCACTTCAAGCTCATTGCCTCTGTAGTTTTTCCAGAATTCTGTTCCTAGGAAGGAGCTGTAGAGAAGTACAGTCTGTCCACTTCCAATCCAGCTCCCTATTCTAGTGGCCTAGGGGGACAGCAGAAGATGACCCGGAAGGCACTCCAGGCTCCAACCCAGTTCTGGCCATTGTGGCTGTTGGGAGTGAGCCAGTGGATGGAAGTTGTCTCTGTGTATTTGTATGGGTTGCCAGCATTGCAGGCTACAGCTATAGCCTGTATGGCCTAAGCTCACAGCTGGGAAGCCTGAACCAGGCTAAAGCCACGAGCTTCATTTAAGTCTCCTATGTGGTGGGTGGGTGGAATCCAAAAAGTTGGGCTGTCATTTGCTGCCTCCTGGTCCTCCTGGGTACATTAACAAGCTAAAGTGTTCAGAGGCAGGACCCAGTACTGGGTCAGTACCAGACCTTCAGTATGGAGTGTGGACATCCAAGAGGCAGCTCGACCCAGTGATCACACTGCCTGCCTCCTAGAATATGCTTCTAATATGCATCTTCAATTCTTTTCTTCATTGATATCTTCAGCCCTTTGAAGTTATCAATAACAGTTGAAATCATGACCCTGATAATGTTGATATTTTGAGCTTCTGAGAGTCATAACTTCTTAATGGCAACTAGAGAATTGTGAAATCAAATTTCTGATTTCTCTGACCCAAATGCATCTCAAGAATCACTAACTGTAGCAGCTATGGCCTAGGCATTTTTTTTTTAATTCATTTGTTTATTTGAAAGTTACAGAAAGGGAGAGACAGAAGAGAGATCTTCCATCTGCTGGTTCACTGCGCTGATGGGTTCAATGTCCAGGGCTAGGGCAGGCCACACCAGGAGCCTGGAGTTTCTTCCAGGCCTCCCACTTGGATGATAGGAGTCCAAGCACTAGGCTTATCTCCCTCTGTTTCTCCTAATCTGGAAGCAGGGAACTAGATCAGAACTGGAGCAGCTGGGAACTAGCACCTAAATGGAATGTTGGCATTACCGGCAATGTCATTACCAACATTCTATATACCACTAGCCCTACAAAATGCATTTTTAAAATAATGACCCTTGGGGCCCCATACAGTAGCCTAGCAGCCAAAGTTCTCGCATTACACACGCCAGGATCCCATATGGGGGCCAGTTCACACCCTGGCAGCCCTGCCATCCATCTAGCTCCCTGGTTGTGGCCAGGGAAAGAGGTTAAGGAAGTTCAAGGCGTTCAGACCCTGCACCCGCGTGGGAAACCTGAAAGAGGCTCTGGGCTCCTGGGTTCGGGTCGGCGCACCTCCAGCTGTCAAGGCCACTTGGGGAATAAATCATTGGATGGAAGACCTTCCTCTCTGTCTCTCCACAGACTCTCTGTGTATCTGACTTTACAATAAAAATAAATCTTTTTTTGGGCCCGGCGCGATGGCGCAGTGGTTAAGGTCCTCACCTTGAACGTCCAGGATCCCATATGGGTGCTGGTTCTAATCCAGCAGCCCCACTTCCCTTCCAGCTCCCTGCCTGTGGCCCGGGAAAGCAGTCAACAATGGCCCAAAGCTTTGGGACCCTGCACCCGTGTGGGAGACCTGAAAGAAGTTCCTGGCTTCAGATCGGCATAGCATCGGCCGTTGCGCTCACTTGGGGAGTGAATCATCGGACGGAAGATCTTCCTCTCTGTCTCTCCTCTCTGTATATCCGCCTTTCCAATAAAAATAAAGTAAACCTTTAAAAAATAAATAAATAAATAATCTTTTTTTTTTTTTATAAGATGACCCTTGACAGTCACATCTGATCCTTGATCCCTGGGCTGCAAAATGGCTGCAGTGTTAGCCACCTCAGCCTCATGCTTCTTTGTCACAGCTCAAACTTTTTGGGTAGTAGATCTCAGCAGTGGCCTTAGAATCCTCACGAAGCCCTATTGTAAGCACATGCTGTGTCATTCAGGTCTTGTTTGATGGGTTGAGCATGGATAGAGCAGATCCTTAACAGCCCCAGCACTTTCAGAGTGGTAAATTGGCCTCAGCTTCAGCTTAACATCATCAACTGCCGTCCTAGGCTGTCATTGGAGCTTGGAGGTGTTGATAGCTCTAAGATGGCAGCGTCCTCAAGCTGAGGCCATCTGACCTGCCATCCTGCCTCAGCCCTCATTGCCTCACCTTGCAGTATGTGAAGCTAGCTCTGGAGTCAGTTTGTCACCTCTCTTGATTCTCACAGAGGTGAAGGGAAGTAGGATCTTACTCTAGATTAATCTTTGGCTACAGGGGTTGTTGTTGCTTGTTTGATCAGTGAGGTGAACACATTTTATTCCAGAACTTTCCTTCACATTCACAGCTCATCTGTTGGGTGCATGAGGCCTAACTTTTGCCCTGTGTGTACCTTCAGTATATCTGCCTTACTCGGTGTGATCATTTCTAGCTTCTGCTTAAAACTGACAAGGTGTACAGCTCTTCCTTTCACTGGAATGGTGTGCAGCTGTTAATTGACCTCAGGCAGTAGGGGGGCCTGAGGAGGGAGAGAGATGGGGGAGCAGCTGGTGAGACAGTCAGAACATATGCAACATGGATGGCTTGAGTTCACCACCTAAGTGGGTGTGGCTTGTGGTGCCTTAAAATGTGGTGGTGTCAGATCACTGGTCACACACCATCATAACAGACTGAATGAAAACACCTGCAGAGTGCAGAGATAAACTCCTGCTGGTGCAGAATGATGTGGGCAGACTTCTGAAAGCTGCCGAAACCTTGACTTTTCTGTTCAGTGCAATAAAGCCAAGTATGCCTGTGTATATCTACCTGTCTCCCAGATAGTAAAAACTTGTGAATTGATCAGGTTTAGTGGCTGAGCTGTGTGACATGAATCTCTAAGAGACATACCTGCTGATAACTGTGTCATCTTTTCAGGAAATCAAGAAATTCATTAATGGGGTTTCTGAGAGGATCAAGAAAACCAGAGATAAATACGGCATCAATGATAATGGCACAACCGAGGTGAGAGCCTTCCCAGGCATGTCAAGGCCCCAAGGTATTTGCAGATGTTTCCAGTCCTAACTACAATTGGCATTGTTCTTCCAGCCCCGCGTGCTGTACCAGCTAGATCGCATCACCCCCACCCAGATAGAGAAGTTTCTGGACACCTGTCGGGACAAGTACATGAGGTAGGGGAGCTACTTACCGAGACTGCTGGGTATCCGTGTGGGTCTCTCAACTCTCCCGTTACCCCAACATCACTTAGTGGCTACTAGTATTAGACCTGAGGTCCCAGGCCCATGCACCACATGCTAAACACGCGTAGCCACATGGAACACGAGTAGCACCTGTTCCCTCACCCATTGCCCATTCCATCCTGACCCCAGTGGTGTCTGTTAAGAGAGGGTCACCACGAGTCCCACCTAGGAGCCTAATGGTCTCATCTCTGTCATGCTGCATTCTCCTTCATGCCTCTTTCCTCTAGAGCACAGATGGAGCCGGGGTCTGCTGTGGGTGCACTTTGTGCCCAGAGTATTGGTGAACCGGGTACCCAGATGACGCTGAAGACTTTCCACTTTGCGGGTGTGGCCTCCATGAACATCACGCTGGGCGTCCCCCGTATCAAGGAGATCATCAATGCCTCCAAAGCCATCAGGTGCCTGGATCCCTCATGTGCCTGTGTGTCTATCCTGTCCCCTGAGAAACTCTGGTCTTCTTCTTTTTTTTTTAAGGTTTATTTGTTTTCATTGGACAAGCAGATTGACAGATCTTCCATCTGCTGGTTCACTCCGCAAATGGCCACAATGTCCAGAGCTGAGCCAATCCAAAACCAGGAGCCAGAAGCCTCTTCTGGGTCTCATGTGTGTGCAGGGTCCCAAGGAAGTGGAGCAGCCAAGACACGAACTGGCACCCATAGGGGATACTGGCACTTGGAGGTGGAGGATTAGCCAGTTGAGCCATGTGATCCTTGTGTCACATGGTCACATGCATACATGGGACAGTGTCTCACACTCTGATAAGCATGCTTGATATGTTCATCACATTTAGATTTTTTGTAATGTTACTCAAAAACATAAGTTGAAGGTGGGTACTCAAAATGAAAGCAGTGGCTTTTTATGGCCACAAGTCAGATGAGAAGTATGAAAAATAACTAGAAAAATTGGAGCCACGTGTCAGTAGATTGCATGTTTTTAATGTAATTGGTCCCCAGTAGTTTCTTTTTTTTTAAGGTTTATTTATTTTTATTACAAAGTCAGATATACAGAGAGGAGGAGAGACAGAGAGGAAGATCTTCCATCCGGTGATTCACTCCCCAAGTGAGCGCAACGGCCAATGCTATGCCGATTCAAAGCCAGGATCCAGGAACTTCTTTCAGGTCTCCCACACGGGTGCAGGGTCCCAAAGCACTGGGCTGTCCTCAACTGCTTTCCCGGACCACAAGCAGGGAGCTGGATGGGAAGTGGGGCTCCCAGGATTAGAACCAGCGCCCAAATGGGATCCCGGGGCGTTCAAGGCGAGGACTTTAGCCACTAGACCACGCCGCCGGGCCTATGGTCCCCAGTAGTTTCATGTTCGGGTTTGTAGGTGATCTCGGGCTACAAGTAGTTAAAATACCTTACAGTGTCTCTGATGAGAAGACTTGTATTGTGCATGATCTGACTCAAAAAATGACAATGCAAGATATTAATCAAGATTGCTGCACTTGTTAGGAACATCGCTGTGGCTATACGGGGAGTCAGGAGCACTGCCTGCCTCCCTGGGCTGGCCGGGTCAGTCGCAGGAATGTGTGTGTTGAGGACACAGGTCCAGGTGGTTGGGGGGTGGGGGGGAGCCAGCAGTGTATTTGGAGAGGGGTGGACTCAGCTGTGGGATGTGAGGGACAAGTGTCCTTATGGAGCAGAACCAAGGCAACTGCTTCTGAGGACCAAAGAGAGAGCGGTAGGATCATTGTAAGAACCAATGCTCTGCTTGCCTTTTCATACACTGGTGGCGGGAACTGCTTGGGGAGCTTCCAAAATAATACATCTAAACCGAAATCTTGTGCAAAGCCCTTCATCACTTAGCACAGCCAACACACAGTGAACGCTCAATTAACTGCAGTTAGGACTCGATGTTACAAGCAGGCTCACTGCAAGTGCCGTAACCATTCCTCCCTTGCTTCCTGCAGCACTCCAATTATCACAGCACAGCTAGACAAGGATGATGATGCAGACTACGCCCGCCTCGTGAAAGGGAGAATCGAGAAAACCCTCTTGGGGGAGGTGAGACACCCTCTTAGAAACCAGAAAACTGGGTCAGCAGTGGTGGAACAGGTGTTAAGACCAGACACAGTGGATGAACCCGTCAGTCAGGACCACACTATGCCAGCACCTAAAAAAAAAAGTGTACAAAGGCGGGAGGTCTTCTGCTCTTGGGAAAGGGAAAGGAGTGATTGACACTCTAATGTTTTGCCACTACAGATTTCGGAGTACATCGAAGAAGTATTTCTTCCTGATGACTGCTTCATTCTGGTCAAGCTTTCCCTGGAGAGGATCAGGCTTCTCAGACTGGAAGTGAGTCACATCTTTAAATGTGTAGGAAAGTGTCCTGTTAATCCCCAGATAGGTGCTGATAGCCCAAGGCAAGGGCTGGGTGAGACCAGGGGAGTGTCACAGGGGCTTCCAGCAGGTCTGGTGTTGGGATTCTGTGCCTTCACATTCCCTCTTGCTACACCTGCCCTGGGCTGGGCACTTGACTTACCAGTAAAGACGTGCATGTCCCACATCAGAGTTCCTGGGTTTGATATCCAGCTCCACTCCTCCTGCAGCTTCCTGTTAATGGAGACCTGTGCAGACAGCGATGATGGCTCAGGGCGTTGGGTTCCTGACACACATGTGGAAGACCCAGCTGGAGTTCATGGCCCCTGGGACCATTGTGAGCATTTAGAAAATGAAACAAATGAAAGATGGAGGAGAGCTCTATCTTTCAAATAAACTAACTTAAAATTGTTTTCTTAAAGCCTGCTCTTGACAGGCCGTCCAGACACACAGGACCTCACTTGAAGTCTTGTGGCCTGCACTGTGATAACACATCACCTTATCCACCTTCCCCAGTGTCTGGAAGGACCTCAGGCCAACAGTGTCTTACTTACCTGTGGGTTCCCAGCGCAATAGTTGATTGCTTCCGTAAAATATTATTTTTTTTAAGATTTTTAAAAATTCATTTGAAAAGCAGAGTAGCCTGCAGAGAGAACTCTTCCATCTGCTGGTTCACTTTGCAAATGCCCACAACAGCCAGCACTTGCCAGAAGCCTGCAACTCCATTTGTGTCCCTCGTTTGGATTGCAAGGGCCTGAGCACTTGAGCTGCCTCCCAGGATGTGTTAGGAGAAGGATGAATTGGAAATCGAGGTTCTGGGACCGAATATCAGGCGGTACCTTGCTGTGGAATGCTAGTGTCCCAATCCGTAGCTGACTCCCCCTGCTGTTTGCTTCGTTCAGCAAATGAGTTTTGATGGGGAGATTAACTCAACTTGTTAGCCTGGTGTTTATGGATAGGTGAAGTTGAAAGATGACCAGCCTTTCAGACTGTGACAAGGAGTATCTTGGAAACTAAGCTACGTCCTTGTACCTTCCTCTTGCCCTCAGGGATTGAGAACTGCCTTTGCCTTTAAAACACGTTCCTCCAGCCCAGTTCCTGCTATCAAATTCGTGTGTCACCCTTGTAATTATTGACTCTGAAGCCTGGCAGGCCGTTCTGCAGTGTGAGGGATTATGGCAGCATGTGTCGTTTCACCACACGAGCTGGGTGACACCCGGGCAGCTGTGGTGATGGCAGTTGAGTGGCTGGTTCACCGAGGCCTGGTGCAGTCCTCATGCTGTCCTGAATCGAGCATGAATTCTCAGTGGAGCAAATGTTGGTTCTGGGTAGGGGGGAGGGTAAAGCAACCCTTTGGTTTGGATGCATAAAGCACAGAGGTACAGTTTGTAAGCAGGTATGTGTGCAATATGGAAAGCTCCATAACAGCCACCTGACTGCCATGCAGGTGAATGCTGAGACTGTACGATACTCTATCTGCACATCCAAGCTACGTGTGAAGCCGGGTGACGTGGCTGTTCATGGCGAGGCCGTGGTGTGTGTCACCCCCAGAGAGAACAGCAAAAGCTCCATGTACTACGTGCTACAGTTCCTCAAGGAGGATCTCCCCAAGGTGAGGTGGTGTCACCCCCGGTGGAGAGCCAGCATTTACCTGGAATAGGGACACCCAGCAATGGAGCCCCAGGGACATTGTCACCACCCAGCCTAGGGACAGCATCTTTTGCTTTTCTTCCTGGCCCTGGCCCACCTGGTTCTGTGGTGAGAAGGCCACACCACAGCCCCAGGGCCTCCCCTAACCAGCCCATAGAGCTGCTGTGATTTTGAGGGTGGTGGGGCCGTGGATGTTGCAGTGTGTGGAGCCCACTGTGTCTCTGGATCCAGGTGGTGGTGCAGGGCATCCCAGAAGTGTCTAGAGCTGTCATCCACATCGATGAGCAGAGCGGGAAGGAAAAGTACAAACTCCTGGTGGAAGGCGATAACCTGCGGGCAGTCATGGCCACCCACGGTGTGCGAGGCACTCAAACCACCTCCAACAACACCTATGAGGTACTACCTACCCTTCGTCCACTCAGAGTCCACCTGGCTCTCTTAAGCCAGCTAACCCCCAGCTCATTCCCAACAAACTTCTCTGACCCTTCTGTTTCTCTGGGTCAACCATGAAGAATGGCTTACAGTCCACTTTTAAGAAACAGTGCAGGTGTGCCTTGAACCCACAGGATAGAGGAGGGAAGTGGACACCCAGTGGCTGTAGTGCTCTGGAAGTCTCCGCCTCCACTGATCCCTAGTTTTGCACAGGTGGAGAAGACGCTGGGCATCGAGGCAGCCCGGACCACCATCATCAATGAAATCCAGTATACGATGGTCAACCATGGCATGAGCATCGACAGGAGGCACGTCATGCTGCTGTCTGACCTAATGACCTACAAGGTGTGTGGGCAAGGCCTCCTGGGCGGTTAACGAGACACCACTGCAACCCAGAAACTAGACATGGGTGGACAGGCCAGGTGTCCTGTTCAAATCCCCGCTGAATAACAGCATCCTGGCATGCTCGGGCCACAAGGGGAGGTGAGGAGCACAAGAGCAGAGCCGCTTGTTCTTGTCTGAATTCGCAGGATCTCAGGCGGGAGGCTGGGCTGCAGTGCTGAGCCTGCCCAGATACTTTTCCCTCTGTTTTTGTCCAAAAATTGCTTTCCCTCTCAGCGCCCTGGAACCGCAGGCTTTCATGTTCTGCCTTAACTAGCATTAAGACAGCAGCTGGTGGCTGGCCACCTTTCTAGTCTTGCTGTAGATATGCACACCACTTCTCTGTAGGTGCATGTGGTTTGTAACACTGATTATTTGCCTTATCTTGCAGTGAAAATGAACACACTTTTGTAATGATGGTATGGTATTCTTGGCCTGCCTTATCTTCAGTTTTAGTGCTTTGAGTCCTACTAAACACCATAAGAAGCATTCCCACTTCTTGAAGTGAGCCGCCCAGGTCTCTGTTGCGACCACTTGTAGGCAGGGGTGAGAGGCTCCGTTCCAGCAGCTGCTCCCCACGTGGCCCCAGGGGATGGACACACAGGCACGAGGTTCCTTTCAGGCCTGCCTCTGCCGCCTGAGCTGCCGCTTAGCTGGTCTGGGTTTGTTTTGTAGAGGGGCCGCACAGACCTTCGGTTGTGCTCTCTTGAGCGGCCTGAGTGCCCCTCTGATTGTCTGTCTCCTGGTGCAGGGCGAGGTCCTGGGCATCACCCGCTTTGGCCTGGCCAAGATGAAGGAGAGTGTGCTGATGCTGGCTTCCTTCGAGAAGACAGCTGACCATCTCTTCGATGCCGCCTACTTCGGGCAGAAGGACTCCGTGTGTGGTAGGTTTGCCGTGTCTGGGAGTGAAGCTGAAAGTCAGAAGCTTTCCTTACACCAGGGACCATGCCAAGGATGCCTGAGACACAGCTGTGTACCTGGGCTTTTGTTTTCTTGTTTTGCTTTTAATTTATTTGGGAAGTAGTTACCAAGAGATGGGGACAGAGATCTTCAATTTGCTGGTTCACTCCCCAAATGGCCACAATGGACAAGGCTGAGCAAGGCCATAGCCAGGAACCAGAAACTTCGTCCTGGTCTCCCATGTGGGTGCCAGGGCCCAAGGCTTTAGGCCATTTTCTTATGATTTTCCAGGCCATTGGCAGGGAGCTGGGAAGAATTGCAGCAGCTGATACAGCATGGCAGGTAGAAGATTAGCCTACTATACCACTTCATTGTCACTGCCCCCTACATACACACACATATGTATATACATATACACACACACATATGTGTGCATGTATACCCAGGAGCTTTAATGTTTTTAAGAGTAAGGCATAGGAGGCCCGGTGAAGTAGCCTAGCCTAGAGGCTAAAGTCCTCGCCTTGCACACCCGGAATCACATATAGGTGCCAGTTCATATCCTGGTTGCTTGACTTCCCTTCCAGCTCTCTGCTTGTAGCCTGGAAAGTAGAGGATAGCCCAAACCCTTAGGACCCTGCATCAACATGGGACACCAAGAGGAAGCTTCTGGCTCCTGACTTCAGATCATCCCAGCTCCAGCTGTTGCAGCACTTGTGGAGTGAACCAGCAGTTGGACGATCTTGCTCTCTGTCTCTCCTTCTCTCTGTAGACCTGACAGCCCAATAAAAATAAATAAATCTTCAAGAAAAAAAGGCGGGGGATAAGGCACAGGGCCCGGCACAATAGCCTAGTGGCTAATTTTTGCCTTATATCTGCCAGGATCCAAAATATGGGCACCGTTTGATGTCCCAGCTGATCCATTTCTCATCCAGCTCCCTGCTTGTGGCCTGGGAAAGCAGTAAAGGACGGCCCCAAGCAGCTGTGCACTGTGCATATCCCACACATGTGTAGGTTTTGGTTCAAGAAGGAAAAATGGAACTAGACTGGCAGAGCTTTTTCCTGAAGTTGTACTTGGCCACACTGAACCAGCTTCCTCTCCCACAGTTGCAGGAAAGGCACTGTCACAGCCCCCAGAGGTGACAGGAAAGGCAGCGGGCAGGCATCCTGTATATAACTATTGAGCCCTGAGCCAGATGCCATTGATGCAGAGTGTCTCAGCGCCCCGTGAGATGTGGTGGGCAGCCCTGCCTCAGCCTAGCACACTGGGCTGGCCAGATCAGCTGCAGGGCTTCCCCCTTGTGCCCACCCTCAGCCTTTCCTTGCCATAAAGCCTAGCGCTGGGGGAACTGGGAGTAGGAACTGGGAGTGTTGGCTGCCTCTCCCTTCAGACACTGAAGGCCCAAGGTGGGAGTGAGGGAGAGTCTGGAGCTCAGGAGAGTCAGTGACCGGCCCAGGGCAGGTACTATTGAGGCCCAAACAGAAACTTGGAACCTGGCTGCCACTCCTGAGCCAGAGTTTTGCTTCCTGTTTCCCCTCCTACAGCTGTGGGTTTGGAAACTGCATGGTGATCAGGCGAGCTCACCGCCAGAGCACATACCCATTGTGTGTTCTTCAGATGAATTCTCTCAAAAGGAGTGCAGACTAGAGATGGAAGGAAAGAGAAATGACATGATTCTTTAAGCTAAGGAGGAGAAGGACAAAGTAGCCAAGGTTTGGGTGGGCAAGAGGGAAGTGTAATGGACAACAGAAGAGGCCCAAACCAAGTCAAAAGGAGGAGTAAGTAGGCCTGACCTGGAGGAGGAAGTGCCAGCACCCCAACCCCAAGAAGCTGGGCCTCCGCTGCTTCTCAGCCCTGCTCCCCTGGGGGCCCAGCATCGTCCCGCACCAACTTGAACATGGTCCCCTCCTCCTGGTCCTTTTGCACACTGTAACCCATGCCAGCCTTTACTCTGCACAGTTTTAGTCTGATTATTTGCCTCTCTGGCAAATAATAATAATAATGGCACATAGCCTGGCACGTAGAAGCCAGAGCCTCATGGCCAACATTTGTGTCTTGTTAGAACTGAAACAGAGCTTGGAGAAAGAATCCGCACCACCCCCTCCTGTAACTCCACAGGAACCCTGGCTGCTGAGTGTTTCTCATTAGGGCTGTGAGTCCCCACTGCTCTGCTCCGGAGCTCTTGCGCCTGGCCCAGCCCTTCCCCTAGCCACAGCTGGCAGCCATCTTTGTCGTTTCCCAGGGCAATGTTATCTGCTCACTACTGTGCTACCATCGCTTGCCCTTCTTCTAAGGAGTCTGGGGTGAGCTTTATTCAATGTTTTATTATCTGAGTTGAGTGTACCCAAGCAGGCCCACAGGGCACCTTTGGCCCCGATGGGAGAGGAAATGGCTGGGCTCACCTCATGTCCAGCTGGTTGCTGGGCTGGGAGCAGACGCCCTCCTTCCCCAAAGGTCCAGGAGCATGGCCACTTGCAAGCAGGACAAGAAGTAACTTGCCCACATTCAGCTAATTGAAAGAGTGGGACTGAGAGCTAAACTTCAGTTTCCTGGTGCCCAAATTAGTGATTTCTGCCTCACGACTGGATCCTGTGTATTGCGCTCTCTGATCTCCGTTCTACTTGTTGCAGGGGTGTCCGAGTGCATCATCATGGGAATCCCAATGAACATTGGCACAGGCCTCTTCAAGCTGCTCCACAAGGCCAACAGGGACCCAAACCCTCCCAAGAGGCCTTTGATCTTCGACACAAATGAATTCCACATCCCCCTTGTCACGTAGTCTCATTTGCAGCCTCAGCACCCTGCCCTATCTGCCTTGGAGAGCTCTGTGTCCCCTGGGATAGAGGCCCTGGTGCCTGCACGGTTCCTGCATCCCCACCAGCAGCTCTTCTGATGTGCAACAGCTCACACCGTTACACCTGCCTACCCCACAATGCTTGGGGGAACTGAGGGTTTTATTTGAAACTCACTAGAGATGTCTCTGCTCTACCTTCCCACCTTGCCTCCCTAAACTGGAAGGGGACCCCAGGTGGGCGTCACTGCATATCCATCCATCAATTCCCAGTGGAGTCTTCATGCCTGACCACGAGCCAGATCTGAGTCCCACACAGCCCAAGGTACATTCTTAGTTCATTACTTGGACTTTCACTACATGACATGCTCCTGGAAACACTGTTACTGTTGGTTTTTTGTTCCATTGGAAGGAGTTAGAATTACTTTTGAAACCAAGAAGCTACAGAAACTGAGAAACCAGACACAGAAGCTCCAGGGGAAAACACTGATCAAGCAGATTGAACCATCTTGAATTCATAACCAAGCTCAGCCTGTGCAAATCCTGGGCTGCATTGGAACATGGATGCCTCTAACTGCCCTGCTGTGTTCCTCTACCTCTGATCCCTTGCGACAAACCATGCCATGCTTTCTGACCACAGAGGGCTCTTCTGAGGTTGTGTCCTGCTGAGGTGGGGATGAGATGGTTTGGAGCTTTGGGGGAAGGTCGGTCGGGACCACTGCACTGCCTGTCACTGGTATCCACAACCATGTGCATGTTGGGTGCAGTGGCCCAGAGCTCATGGGAAAGGCTGTCCTAAGTCTAGGCAGACAAGAGTCTGAGGATCACTGAGTCACAGGGCTGGGCATCCGCTGGAGTTGGGGTCACACACTGATCAGCCACAGCAGGCTCCTTGGGCAGTGTTCAACTCCCATTACAACAGAAGTCTGCCCCTGAGGCTGGGAGAGCAGCAGGAACTCCTGGAAGACACATGCTCACCGCCTTCTCAGGCGTCTGCCCCTGGCTGCAGCACTCCTGCAGGGTTAAGGCTTTGGAGGGGCTTTTGTGCAATGGAGGGAAGAAACGTAAGCAGCTTGTCTTGCAGAGACAGTGTGCTCTTTGTCCTGGACTCGCTCCCTGGAATTGGACCAGGGCCAGGGAAAGGACTGCAGAGGGCCATGGCACCCTCCTTTGAAAGAACAACCTCCTTTCCCAGCACTAGCACCCCTTCTGGCCCTTCCTGCCTCTCAGGGAGTGTCACAGCCATAGTCGCCTAGCCGGAAGTGTGACCCTCTTGTCTGGCCCTGTGCAGTTGGGAAGGTTCTTTTGAAATATCACGGTTGCCCCAGAAGCAGCAGCAGCCCACACTGAAGAGAAGCTTACTGTGGAAGCAAGGCGTTTGGTTTGGCTGATTAAAGAGATGGGTACAGTTAAAAAAAAAAAAGCGTATGAACTTGAGTGGTGTTTTATGGACTCAGTTCTTTGGATGTTCCTGAGTTCATTAATGTCGCAGAGCTTCCTGGTGGCTGGTAGAATGAGAGCCTTCTCTCCCATGCTCTGGGGTTTTGAGCTACCCTCAGCCATTGCTCCGTGAAGGCACATGTGAGGATGTGTGGCTGGGCAATGTGTCCTCCCTGTTTGCTCAGGCTGGCCCATGTATTTCTCTTGGTGCCTCCATGATGTGAAAAATGCCATGGTCCTTGATGTTTGGTCCCCTATATCTTGGCACTGTGCTAGCTGGGTTCATGACAAAGAACAACTGCTGATTCAGTGTTTCCATTGAAGAGCTCTGCCAAGGGCCCCTGCTGTGCTGTGTGTGGACCCCCTGGAGAGGGAGGAAAGCCCTCCAGGAGTGAGAAAGACAGTGCTGCCAGCAGCCACCCCCTACTTGGGCAAATCATTGTGTGAGATGATTGTGATTGATGAGTACACATCCATATGTGGCATTCTAGAACAAGGCTGACCTTGGGATGGGCATTTACATAAAGGAGCACATCTCCCAGGGATGCAGCCATGTGTCCTGACATGGCCATGGTCAGTGGTGGCCCAATCCATGTCCCCATCATATCCCATTCTGGGTGTTGAAATTCTCCATGCCTCTTGCCTAGCAGTGCTGTCTTAAGAGCTTGCTAGAAAGCCAAACTTAAGATTTTTGTTTTATTTGGAAGGCAGAATTAAAGAAGGAAAGAGAAGCTTCCATTTGCTGGGCCAGGCCACAGCCAGGAGCTCAGAGCCTTCTCCAGGTCTCCAATGCAAATGCAGGGCCCAAATCCTTGGAACATATGCTGCCTTCCCAGGAGCACCAACTGAGCTGGATCTGTAACTTGAACACCCATATGGGATGGAGGTGTTGCAGGCAGAAACTTAATTTGCTATGCCACAGTGTCAACCCTTGAAGACTTAGCAGCTACTCTCCTCACCTATTAGAAAGAATAACATTTAACTTTGGTCTCCTCCCCAAACAGTTCCATGTTTGCTCAGCAGTCTGTCCATTCTTCTGTGTTTTTAACATCCTTTGTGCGGAAGGGATTAAAATCTAAGAACATGGTTAAAACCCTTGCGTTGCCTGGCCCTTTGGGGTTGGGATCCCAATATGGACACTCTCTGTCAGCTAAGTCATGGTAGTCATGGTACTGGGTCCCAGTTTCAAGGTGTGTACTGATTCACGTCTGATTGAGCCTGCCGCTAAGCATTGACTACTTTCCTTGAATTTTTGCTGTGTGTTGGCAGATCACTGTTGTTTTTCTGCCAAAATTCAGAAAAGGGAAGTCATCCTTGTAGGTGGTGGATGAAGCAAGGTAGTTAGTCTCCGACTCCTCAGATGAGAAACATCCCCTGCCTCTGCTCACTCATTGCACCCTTGCTTCTTGGAAGCTAGAAAGGAAGGTCACCCCTCTGTAATTCAGACCCAGCAAGACATGCCACCTGACCAGGACCATCCCTTTATGACAGATTTAGGGCCTGCACTCCCCAAGACATTCTAGGTACTGGGAGTGCAGCAGAAAGTATAAACAGGGGTGCAAGGTGCTGGTCCAGCTGCCAAGAGTTCACAGATGGGGCTGAAGCAAACAAGTGCAGTACACCAGTGAGCAGCAGCAACCCAGTACACGGGTCAGAAGCACACAATTACGGGTCTAGCCTGTGTGGGTGAGCTCAGCGCCTCAGGCCACCCAGAGGCCCCTGACCACAATCTTCTGGTCCCAACTTCCTGCTTCAAGGTTTCTACACCACCAGTTTGGCCTTTTTCCCTTGGGCTTAGATTCTTGCTGTTGTGTCCCAGACAGAGGCAGTCACTAGGAAAGGATGCTTCACGTCCTCAGGCCAACCCCAACTTCTGCAGTGTTGATGTGTAAACATATTACATCCAGAAGTACTTAAGCTCCCAAGAATATGGGCCCTTAGGAGATCACTACAGAAATGGAGCTCACCATCTGGCCAGGGTCTCATTAAGAGACCTGGATTTAACCATCATAGTGTCAGGATTCAAATCCCACCTGCCCCTTTCCAGCTGGTGACTTTGAGACAATGATTTAACCCCTGCTAATGTCCTTTTACTCATCGCTGACAAAACTGTCCAGTAGTGCATAACGCAGGCTTGGTGTTGTTAACCATGACACTGAGTATAAAGTTTGGCACAGAGTGTTTAGCACACTGTACACATTAGGTATTTTTTGTTCTAAAGATTTATTTGAGGGGCCAGCATGGCACAGCAAGTTAAGCAGCCTGCAACACCAGATTTTCATGAAATCATGGGTTGTCAACTTCTGATCCTGCTTCCTGCTTAAGCATCTGGGAAAGTAAGAGGTTCTTAACTGGAGTCCCTGCATGCAGATGGGAGACCAGTTGTTCACTCCCAAAGTTGACACAATAACCAGTGTTGGGCTAAGTTCAAACCAGGAGCTAAGAACCATATCCACATCTCCCCCATGAGCAGCAGCGACTCACATACTTGGGTTGTCATCTGCTGTGCTTCCCAGATGGGTGAGTAAGCAACTAGATCAGAAGTAGAGCAGCTGCAACTCAATGTGGGAAACAGGGTTCCTGGGCCCAGCAAGATGTCTCGGTGGCTAAACTTGCACGCACCGAGATCCCATATTTGTGTTGGTGCATGTCCTAGATAGCTCCCTGCTTAGGGCCTAGGAAAGCAGTAGAGGATGACCCCAAAGCCTTGGGACCCAGCACCCATTTGGGAGATCCAGAAGCTGGCTTTGGGCTGGCTCAGCCTCATCTACTGCTTATTTTAATTGGAGAGGTTGAGAACTCCTATCCACTAGTTCACTCAAAATCCTGTGCTTGGCCTGGCTGGAGCTCGGCCCTTTTTAATTCACCTTGGGATCCAGCCTCCCAGGGCATGCACCTGCCTCATTCTGCCTTATCAGTAGATCTCTGTGAGAAGGAGGGTGACAATGACATTGGCAAACAAGTGGCTGGAGCCCAGAACATTTGAATTAGATGGGATCTGTGTCATGAGTGGTCAGGGAGTGAGACAGTTCAGAGATACAGGGTTTTTAGAGGGAGACAGATGAGAGATGGATATTGGTAGGATTGCTCAGGTCTGCCGTGTAACAGAATGTCCCATGAAGGGGAACTTGACTTTTACTTGAGAAGCTGGCCAAATGGTTGCCTTTGGGGCCAGAAACTACAGCTGAAGGATAGGTGGGAGGCAGTGTGTGTCACTACACTGCACCTTGCTGGTGCAATATGAGATCTTGTCCATTATTTTTAACTCATTCCCTGACAGTGAAGTCACAGCAGCACCTTATAGCTGTGCTGGTTCTGCAAAGTTCTGAGTGTTGTGGAGGGAGCTGACAGTGCCTTTCCAAGGGCCACACACAGCCCAGGGGTCCCAGTTGGGACATATTGGCCAAAGCCATGTAATGTTCAACCCTAAGACTGCCCTTGCCATGGGTTCACAGCAGGCTCACCAGGACTGATGGCAGTTTGCCCCCAAGTGGCCGAGGGGAACCCAGGCACCACCAAGCCAAGCAGTTTGCTCTAGGGCTGTCATTGTGTCACCAAGTCCAGCTGCTGCCTGTGACACTGAATCCCCTTTGGAACACGGGCCTGTGTCCCAGCTGCTGCTTCCCATCCTGCTTCCTGTTAATACACACCATTATAGCAACAGGTGCTTGGATCCTTGACACCGATGTGGGAGAGCCAAGATGGAGTTTGAGACTTGGCTTCAGTCTGGTCCATGTACAACAGTTGCTGGCATTTAGGAAAAGGGACCAATAAATGGTTTTTCTTGGCATCTCAAAATAACAAGAAATAAGTGGAAATTTTAAAGAAACTGGAGGGATTAACAGTGTCTACTAGTAACACAGGAAGTAGGTTACAAACAAGCTCATTTACATTCCTCCTGTTAAATTTTTGGAGTGCAATGCGTGTGGAACCTGACAGCACATCTTGGATTGCTGCAGTTTGGCTACACAGCCTGAGGCTGGCCACTCACCATCCAGGAAAACTGCCCCTCACTGCCTCCTAGGGCCTAGAATAAATTGCCCTCTGTTGCCTATGAACCTGGCCCCAAACCCAAGGCCTGTTGGAGGGCAGATAAGTCACACACAAGACTCACCACTCTGCAGAGGAACTTGGGCTGTGTAAGCCCACTTCCTGGAGGAATGCTCATGGATCCGAGAAGTCAGAGGTTACAGGAATAGGGCTCTTGTGCCCACCTACCTGTCCTGTCCCTGAATTAAGACCCGAGGCCTCCAGGATGGACAGCAGGCATTAGTGGACTCTGGTAAGGTTCTGAGTCAAGGGCATGTGGTCTAGGTTAGAAGCACACACCAGGGTCTCTGCAGGTGTACAGGACAGGTGGCTTAGCCTTCAGGACACGAGGTACTGAGCTTTTTTTGTTTTTAAAGATTTATTTTCATTGGAAAGGCAGTCTTCTAGAAAGGAGATTTACAGAAAGAAAGCTCTTCTGCCCACTGGTTCAGTCCCCAAGTGGCTGCAATAGCCAGAGATGAGCTGGTCAGGAGCCAGGAGCTCCCAAGGCTTTGGCCCATCTACTGCTTTCATGGACCACAAGCACAAAGCTGGATAGGGAATGAAATAGCCAAGGCATGAACTAATGCCCATGCGATATTCTGGTACATGGAAGACAAGGACTTAGCCACTGAAGCATCACATTGGGCCTTAAGTGCAGCTTTTTATTTAGAAGGTGCAGAGAGAAGGAAAGTGAGTGCTACTTCACTCCCTCCAAAGGTCTGTAATAGCCAGAGCTTGGCCAGGCTAGAACCAGGATCCCAGAATTCTCTTCAGGTCTTCCCCTCATGGGTGGCAGGAGCTTAAACACTTGAGCCATCATTATCATCTGCCTTCCAGTGTGTGCATTTAGCAGGGAGCTGACTCAGAACAGGCCTCCATGATAGCATTCAGGCATCCCAAGTGGCACCTGACTGGCCACACCAGAGCCAGGAGGCATCCCTTCTGGATTTGTTTCCCCATCTGAAAGGGACCAGGATCTGTCTGCTGCTGAGTAAGACACCCAGAAGCCGGGAGCCTTTGTATGTCACATAGCTGTGCAGCCAGGGCACATGGAAGGAGCCAGATGCTGCCCATCAGAGTCCAGTGCCAGCCTCATCCTCTTCTTCAGGACTATACTGAGACCTGCAGCTGACCTCTGGAAAATGTCCAGTGTGTGCTGCAGCTTAGCAGTGACCGCCACACCCTGACACAGACCGCCACCTGCCTGCTGTCCTCCCACCCACCCACAGCTCCAGTGCTCATCATCATAGCCAGTGCTTTGAAATGCTGGTCAAATAAATGAATGCGGGAAGGAGTGGATTCTATCCCAAATCCTCTGTTAAAGTCTACCATTAGGAGACACAGAAGGGGCTGGTCCAATAGGTTAAGCCAAGACAGGCAGTGACCACATCCCATTCCAGCTCCCTGCGAAAGCACCTGGGGAAGGCAGCAGATGATAACCAAGTGCTTGGGCCCCTGCCACACACACTGGAGACTCCAATGAAGTTCCTGCTTCTGTCTGACCATTGCAGCCACTTGGGGAGAGAATCTATGAGTGCAAAATTCTCTGTCACTACGTTTTAAATAAATAAAATATTTTAAAAACAGCATCACAGGGGCCTGGCATGATGGTGTAGTGGTTAAAGTCCTCAACTTGCATGTGCCAGGATCCCATATGGTCACCAGTTCTAATCCCGGCGGTGCTGCTTCCCATCCAGTTCCCTGCTTGTGGCCTGGGAAAGCAGTCGAGGACGGCCCAAAGCCTTGGGACCCTGCACCTGCATGGGAGACCTGGAAGAGCTCCTGGCTCCTGGCTCCTGGCTTCGGATTGGCTCAGCTCCAGCCATTGTGGTCACTTGGTGAGTGAACTATTGGACAGAAGATCTTCCTCTCTGTCTCTCCTCTCGGTATATCTGTCTTTCCAATAAAAATAAATAAATCTTAAAAAAAAAAAAACAGTATCACAGTACAAAAAAAAAAAAAGAGCATCACGCCCTTGGAGGGACCCTTGGTAGCCCTTGGTGGGCTTGTCCTGCCACAGCTCAGGCCATGGCCAGGCCTGCCAAAGCCCCAACTGTTTCTCCTCTTTCCACCACTTTGCAAAGGTTTCATTCCAACTTTCCTAGAGAGGGCCCCTCACAGAGCTAGAGCAGGGGCGGCAGGCCCTGACCTCTGCTTCCACTTTCTGCCAGTTGTGGGCCTGGGCCCCCACCCTGGCCCCAGACAGAAGAGCAAGAGCCAATTGCCTCTAGCATATACCAGCACGGGTGATTTACTTAAGGGTCTCCAAATAATCGCTTAAGTGTCACCATGGCAACCTGAAGAGTTGCCATGGAGATTGGAGCAGGAAATGTCCCCATGGAGACACCTGGGAGACTCCATAGGAAATCATTACCAGGTGGATGGAGCTAGGGAAGGGGGGGTTGGACAAATAAGGGAGCCTCCGCAGTCTGTGTGCTGGCACGACAAGGGGGAGGCCAAAGGGGGTGGCATGGGAGATGCCAGTTTAGGAAGACGGGCAGTTAATGCTCCCCACCAACTCTCAGGCCCCGTGCAAGAAGACACTTATGTGCTGTGCACAGAGGAGCAAGGAAAGCAGTACTGCTCCCGGGGAAGCCAGCAGAAGGAGACACACTACCCACTCTGTGTTCCTTAGGCCTGCAGGAACATCTGCAGTCACGGACAGGCAGATTGTTTTACTCCAAAATGTAAGGTATTTACTGAATGTGTATGATGCTTAAGATGTGTCCTGGGCCCAACCCAATAACCTAGTGGCTAAATCCTCACCTTGCATCAACTGGACTCCCAAATGGATGCCAGTTGTGCACCCGTGTGGGATACCTGAAAGAAGTTCTGGATCCTGGCTTCAGATTGGCATAGCATCAGCCGTTGCGCTCACTTGGGGAGTGAATCATCAAACAGAAGATCTTTCTCACTGTCTCTCCTCCTCTCTCTATATCTGACTTTCCAATAAATAAATAAATCGAAAGAAAGAAAGAAGAAAAGAAAAGAAAAGAAAGTGGAGGAGTCGGGGCACAAACTGGCACCATGTGGGAACCCAGTGCATACAAGGTGAGGAGTTAGCCATTGAGCCATCGCACCACATCCCCACCACTTTTCATTAAGTTGCTTATGTCCTCATAGGGTGGGAAACAGCTATTGGGGGAATGAGGGGAGAAGGAGAGAGAGCACAGAGGCACCCTCAGCACCCTATCTAATCCTACTCATCTCCCAAACACCCCACTTCTAAATTCCCTCATTATACAAATTTGGGGACTAATTTTCCACTTTCCCATTCTCTCCATCCTCTAGGAATCCCTTGCTCCCCCGCACACTCGTTGGCTACTCCTGCATCAAGGCACGGACCTGTGCCTCGCGCAGATCAGACCAGCTGAGGGTGAACTGGCTGTAGTCCCCAGCCGGCAGACACTCCTGACCTTCCTACCGTGCCTCTACTGTAGTGTCCGGGCAGCCACTTTGGCCAGCCCAGCTGTACAGCTATCGTACTCCCAGACAGCAGTGGGGCAGGGAGGAAAGCTGCAGAGGAGGAGGCGAGAGGAAAGCAGGCAGGTGAGGAAGTGACTAACCCAGCATGAACCTGCAGGCATCCAGAGGAGGAGCCAGGAGGCAGTGGCCGCCATTTGTTTCAGTTTTCCAGTTGGCCTGGGGAGTGCTACTGAAATGTGAGCGCTGAGGGTGGAAGGAGCTGGCTGGCTAAGCGCCCGGCTCCAGTCTGGCTGCCTGCGCATGCCTGCTGGACTGGGGCTGGGGGAGAGGGGGCGGGGGAATGAGCTGTAATCTAAGTCCTTAGATTCTGCACACCAGAGTCATGCTGATCTGAAACCACGAGTCTGGAGCTTCTTTCTGGTCTCCTACATGGGTGCAGGGTCCCAAGGACTTGGGCCATCCTCTGCTGCTTTCCCAGGCCACGAGCAGGGAGCTGAATGGGAAGTGGAGCTTCCAGGATACAAACCAGCAGCACCCATGTGGGATGCCAGTGCTTGCAAGGGAAGGATTTAGCCATTGATGCACACACAGAGCCCTCTTTATTTTTGTAAGCTGGGGTATGGATGTGATGGCTGGAGCTCAAGCAACTAAAAGATAGTGCAGAGGACAATAAACAGGCTCAAAGACTCCAGACTGCATAGTGCTACACTGGGCTGGACAGTGACCTCTGGCCTGAGTTTATGTGGAATGAAATACTCTACCACCTGGTGTTTTGAGAAACTACTTGTGCCATGGGGCCAGAGTAACTCTCAACAAGAAAGCCCGGCAGCAGGTCCAACCACTTCGTAACACAGTCCAGGCATTGCCTGCTAAAGCTGCAAATCACATATCCAAGGACCCAGCCGCGCCCTTTCCATTGGTCTTTGGGAGAGAGCTGTGCATTAGGGGGTAGCCTGCAGCAGCACTGTTAGCAACCCTGGACACATCCCAAGAGCTGTCGGCAGCAGGACGACTGAGTAAGCGGTTGTGTGGCTGCACAGTGGAGTGAGACACAGGCCAGACTCCAAGAAGTCAGGTGGTGGAAAAAGAAGTAAGCCACAGGAGAAGAGGTGGTGTGGGCAAAAACCCCAAGCCAGGCTACTGTGTTGCACACCATGTGCTGCTTTGTGTCCTGGGGTTCACAGTCATAGGCCAAGAGGCGGGACATGGTCACCCCAGGTTGAGGACAGACGTTGAGGAGAGCAGGGAGTGGGCCACGGTAGGGTTCTGGGGTTCTGCAGGGTCCCAGTGGTTTCCCCTCAGCTCTGCAGGAACCCCTTGCCTCCCGTGGAGAGCAGGAGAGGTATGTTTGCTTTGGAACTGTCCTGGGTACTCTACATGCATTTTCTGCTGTCTCCCGACGTGGGGACCTAGGCAGGCAGAGAACATTGAGACACTGTTTTGACAGAGGCCAGGGGAGAACGCACACCTTCTCCTTCTCATTTGTGTCAGCATCCGTGGCTCATCTCGCCCCACCCCACCACCACCTGTGAACACTTACTGCACTCTGCTTGACTTGATGTATGATATGAGTTCCAGTCACTAATTTATTCATTCAGCTGACAACTGCTGCAAGTCCCTACGGTGTCAGCAGGAGGGGCAGGGTGGCCAAAGGGAGCCAACACACAGAGATGGACAGACAGGTCTGCAGTCATGTGGCTTGGCGTGGCGCTGCCCCCTGATGCCTCTGAGTTCTGACAGCTGTGATCTTCCTGAGAGCTGCGTCTGGCCTTGCTGATGTCCATACTGCATACTGTCCAGCCCAGCTAGGGGACACATGGCCAGTACAACTCAGGGCCCATGTGCAAGTGCATGGGAAGCTAGGTTACACCTAAACTGCAAGTTATACCTTCTGCCTCACTGATATACTCCAGGAAGGGGCTTCAGAGGGTCCTGATTTGCTGTTTTGTTTTCTGTTTAATATGTATTTACTCAAAAAGGTAGAGTAAGGGCCTGGCACAGTGGCTCAATGGCTAAATCCTCACCTGGCATGAACCAGGATTCCATATGGGCACTGGTTCATGTCCCGGCTGCTCTACTTCCTTCCAGCTCCTTGCTTGTGGCCTGGGAAAGCAGCAAAGGACAGCCCAAAACCTTGGGACCCTGCACCCATGTGGGAGACCTGGGAGGAGGCTCCTGGTTCCTGGCCTCAGATCAACTCAGCCCTGGCCATTGCAGCGGTTTGGGGAGTATACCAGTGGATGGACAATCTGTCTTCTTGCTCTATAAATCTACCTTTCCAACAAAAAAAAAAAAAAAAAAGAAAAGAAAAGAAAAAAGAAAGGAAAGGAAAAGAAAGTAGAGTGAGTGTGAGAGATTGATCTTCTATCTGCTGGTTAACTCCCCAAATTTCTGAATCAAGTGGTGCTGGGCCAGACGATAGCTAGGAGCCAGGAACTCCATCTAGATTTTCCACATGGGTGCAGGAACTCAAGTGCTTGGGTCATCTTCTGCTACCTTCCCTGGCACCTGAGCAGGGAGCTGGATCAGAAGCGGGGCAGCCTGTAGTCTATCCAGCACTCTGACATGGGATGCTGGGGTTGCAGGTGATCGCTCAGCCCACTTTACCACAGTGCCAGACATTACTGGTTCCCCCGGGGCTCTAGATACAGATGCAGCTTCTCAGGCCTTGGTCCTGGAGCTGCAGTCCAGCTGGTCCCACCTGTGTCACACAGGTTCTTCAGCAGCACATGCACTTTGCTCGATCTGAGCAGGAGCTAGACATGCTACCTCCTCTGTGACTTGCAGTCATCAGTGATGCTAATGCATCAGAGGGCTTTCTGAAGATGGAGAGGGCTGAAGATGTAAAATAAATATTTAAAAAAAAAAGATAGCCCAAATGCTTGGGTGACAGACCCAGATAAAGCTCTTGGTTGTGATCTGGCCCAGCACCATTTGGTACTTTAAAAAAAAAAAGATTTATTTTTATTGGAAAGTCAGATATACAGAGAGAAGGAGAGACAGGAAGATCTGTCTGTTGATTCACTCCTCCAGTGGCTTTCTTTTAAAAAAAGAAAACAAAATTTTTAAATCATTTTTTTTCTTCAAAGATTTTCTTATTTATTTGAATGAAGAGTGACAGAAAGAGCAAGAGAAAGATCTTGCAATGGTGAGGGTTGGGGAAGGATGAAAGCAGGAACCTGGAACTCCATCCAGGTCTCCCGTGTGGGTGGCAGGACCCCAGGCACTTGGACCACACTCTGCTGCCTTTCCACTTGCATTACAGAGAGCTGGATCACAAGCAAAAGCAGCTGGGATGCCGTAAGTGGCAACTGTATGGACGTGTGTTGTCCATAGAGTTAGATACAACTTAAGCCCTGCTTTGTGGCCCCACCTGCTTTCTTAGAGACCCGGGAGTGAGGACTTTGAGTAAACAGGTGCTTTTCCTGCCCGGGTTTTGTGCTGCTTCCTTGATGTGGCTGTCCATAGGTGTGCTCCAAGTCAGAGAGAAGCAGGTTAGGTCAGAGCCCTGTGGCTTGCTCACAATCCAAAAGATTCATACCCAGAACCATCATCCCATTTCACAGATAAGAAAGCTGAGTCACAAAGCAGCTGGGAGCCTAGAGGCATGGGCATCAATGATGACTACCCAGTCTGAGGACAAGCAATGGCTGTTTATGCCCGCCTGCCCTCGCCAGGGAGTCAGCCCCATCACTCACCTTTAGCAGAGACTCAAAGTGAGATTTCTTTACTTTTTTTTTTTTTTTTAAGATTTATCTATTTTTATTACAAAGTCAGATATACAGAGAGGAGGAGAGACAGAGAGGAAGATCTTCCATCCGAAGATTCACTCCCCAAGTGAGCGCAATGGCCGATGCTATGCTGATCCGAACCCAGGAGCCAGGAACTTCTTCTGGGTATTCCACACGGGTACAGGGTCCCAAAGCTTTGGGCCATCCTCGACTGCTTTCCCAGGCCACAAGCAGGGAGCTGGATGGAAAGTGGAGCTGCCGAGATTAGAACCTGTGCCCATATGGGATCCTGAGGCGTTCAAGGCGAGGACTTTAGCCACTAGGCCACGCTGCTGGGCCCCCAAAGTGATATTTTTGTAGGTGGAGCGCATGGAAGACTGTAAGTGCCCTGTTGCAGGCTGCTGGCCCAAGGAACTGTAGGTGGGCTGACCAGAAGCCAGGGCACCCTATGTGAGCAGGTAGGGAAGATGAGGGGAACAGGTTGCAGTTCCTGGTAAGGGCTAGCTGTGGTGGGGGCCAATCTCTCCTGTGGCTGTGCTCTGGCTTCCTGGACAGGCTGCGGGAGAGAGTGGGTAGGCTTCCAGTTTGTGGGTCAAAGTTCTATTTTTACACGCAGCGTAGTGTAGCCGTTGTCCTTTTGTAAATTCAGAGCTCAGAAGCCTTCCCAGCTCTCTGCGTAGTGGTAGCTGGCTGCTGTCTTTGCAAAAATAAATAAATAAATAAATAAAAATTAAAATAAAAAATAAAAACTTCCCAGGATGATTGGGCTTGCCTGAAAGAGGCTCCCCTTTCCCTCCAAGAAGCACTGCCTTTCCCCAGCAAAACTGTGAGCAGAGACCAGTGTTGGCCTGGAAGGCTGCTTCTCCTGCTGCTGATCTATACAAAAATGCTTCGCTGAATCTATTTGTTTATGTAAGAGACAGGACTGACCCAGCAATTGCAACTACCACTGTGTGTAGGTGGATGTGGGTGACAGATTTAGCATACTGGCAAGCACACACAAGAGTCAGGTCTGGGATCACCTCAGATAACGTTTCTTTGGGGATCCCCTCAACTGAACTAGTGGACTCAGAACTCCAATCATGGTAGGACGGTCTGATGTATGGTCTGATCGTGGAGTGCATGTGTCAGAACTGGGTCTCCTAAGTGGCTAGGACGGAGCGGTGGATGGCATACCCAGATGCACATAGAGGAAATGGCAGTCCATTTGGGGCCTGCAGAGGACATCTGGTAGCAGTGCAGGGGAAGGACAGAACAAATTGGTCAACTACCCCAGCCAAGTGTTGACACAATTATTTGGGTGTCTGGAGACTCTGGGATGGATTGCATTAGCAAATCAACCTTGGAAGAATTTCTTTTTCCTTGGATCAGCATTTCAGAACTATTGAAACCACTTGAGGACCTGGCACGATAGTGTAGTGGTTAAGGTCCTTGCCTTGAACGCGCTGGGAACCCAAATGGGCACAGGTTCTAATTCCGGCAGCTCCACTTCACATCCAGTTCCCTGTTTGTGGCCTGGGGAAGCAGTCGAGGATGGCCCAAAGCCTTAGGACCCTGCACCTACATGGGAGACCTAGAGGAAGTTCCTGGCTCCTGGGTTCAGATCGGCGCAGAACTGGCCATTGCGGCCACTTGGAGAGTGAATCATTGGACAGAAGATCTTCCTCTCTGTCTCTCCTCTCTGTATATCTGCCTTTCCAATAAAATAAATAAATCTTTAAAAAAAAAAAAAAGAAACTACTTGAGTAAAACCCTCGGTGCATGCTCCATGCCAGGGACCCTGGTATGACATCAGGTGACTGTTCCCCATCCCTGGGTACTGAGGAGGTTGGGAGGCTGGGTGCAGCTTCTCCCATTGTCCACTCCCTTCCCCAAGATACAGGAAGAGGAAAAAGAAAATTTGGAGACAAGGGTCTCACCTACTTTCTTCTAGTCATTCGCAATTCCCACCCTAACCAGCTATGTAAACATCATTAACAATGAAAGTTAAAAAAAAAAGTGATTGGCAGCCGGGGTGAGAATCTCCATTGCATGGTGTGGGGAAGCACCTTGCATTCTAGCTGGGTGTTTCTGCCCCTGTGGCACTCACCCCACCTCCAAGGGGGGATGGGGCGGGGCCTGTGACTATTTGCATCTTATTTGCATACATCTGCACTGACAGCTGTAACTCTGCCTTCCCAAGAAAAACAATTTTTTTTTACCCTTATCATTTTATTTATTTTTTAAAATTTATTTTTGATAATCTTTACATAGTTAGTTTGGGTAAAAAGGGTCAAGGGCTACAGGAAAGTGGGTAAGACTATTATTTCCACATTGTTTCCTAACAAATCTTAAAATAAATAAATGAAATGGGAGGGGGTTGGCCAAAGAGGATTGAGAAGGAGTGGGCTCTACAGGAATTGGGAAGCCAATACACAATGCTGGGGGATGGAGTGGTTCCATTGCTGGAGCACTGGGAGGAGAGAAGACAGCAAGATTTGGCTGTCCTTCTGAGAATCATAGGAATTCATGTATTCTTTTTCATTCCAAATTCTTGTGCCTGCAGAATCCAAAGCCGAGGTGTAAATATGCCACATGAGTATGGAATGACACGAATATTGGTCACTCCACACAGAGAGATGCCTGTCACAAGTGCATCAGAAAGTGGCCCGTGGACCCCAAATCAAAGGCCATGTGCCAGAAAGGAAAAGGGCCAAGGGCCACTTGAACGTTTGACAGTTCCCTTCTTGGGGTAGAACGGTGCCCTAACTAAAGTGACAAGCAGGCCGGAGCCCAAGTGAGAGCTTCATGGTGCCTCTGCATGGAGCTTAGCTGCCATGTGCCCACAATGGTGTTTCCTCCTTCCTCGTTCCAGAGGAGGAGCAGGTACATCACGGGCAAGTGGGTATACTGGATTGGCAGGTGAGGGGTGACATTTCAGTGCAGAGCTAGAGGCAGAAATTAGAAAGACCATCTTTCAGCTGACCTCCATTACTATGTAATCTTCCAGCCTGTCTTGCCCATTTTGTAGGGGGTGTACTTTGTCGTGCAGCCAGACAGGAGCTAGTCAAGCTCCTTGGGGAAGTGAGGGAGGAGTGTTGAACCAAAGGATGTGCGATGAACCCCATGATGTGTGAGATGTGGGTGGAAGGTGAGGCTGCGCAAGGTAAGGTCTGCTTAGCTGGCAAGGGTTCACCAGCAAGACTGCTCACTACCTGAGCTCAAGCTCCCTGGCTAGTAACCTGCCAGTCCCTCAGGAGAAGTAGCCAGGATGTTGTCACCGAGCATCCAATCCGAGTATGATCACCATGCATGGCTTCAAACTGGCTTCTGGAGACACAACTTCGGTGTGTTTAAGCAGAAGAGAGGGACAGCAGGTGAGGAGTGGGGCGGTGGCCTGGGGGATTGCTGCTGAAAGTTTATACAGGTGCCTGAAAGGATGAAAAAGCGATGCTTCAGCCTTCAGGGAAGGAAGAGCCATGGATTTGGGGATGGACAGTGCCCAGCAACTTCACAGTTCCCCTTTGACGGAGTGAGATTGGTAGCTTTAGGGCCCGGCTTGGTGCCTGGTACACAGCAGATACTCAATAAATAGTTGTTGATTTAACTGTTAATCATTAGCTCATCCTTCCTAAGCATTAATTGAAGATTCTCAAAGTGTCTGAATCTGATCTCAGAATCCCTGTCTTGTTCCTGGCACTCCAAGCAAATATTCCCTACTAGGGACTGGCCAGTTCCACAGTCCCTGTTTTTAAATTGTAGGGTATCTGTCTTTGGCCCATTCCTGAAATAAGAACAAAAGCTGTCTAGGATGCCAGTGCTATGGCGCAACAAGCTAATCTTCCAGCCTGTGGTGCCGGGATACCATAGGGGTGCTGGTTTGTATCTCAACTGCTCCACTTCCAGTCCAGCTCCCTGCCTATGACCTAGAAAAGCAGCAGAAGATGGCCCAAGTCCTTGGAACATTGTCCCCATATGGGAGAGCTGGAAGAAGCTGCTGCCTTCCAGCTCTGCATCAGCTCATCTGGTTGCTGCAACCATTTGGGAAGAGAACCAGCACATGGAAGGCCTTCTCTCTGTAAATTTGCCTTTCAAATAAAAATAATCTGGTCCTTGCAACCATTTGGGGAGAGACCCAGTAGATAGAAGATCTCTCTCCCATCTTCTAACTTTGCCTTTCAAATAAATAAATAAATCTAAAAAAAAAAAAGAAGGACATCTGTGTGTTCCCACCGTCCTACTCATCAGGTCTAAGCTCACAGCCCCCTCACTCAGACCTCAGAAGTGTGTGCTCACACACACAGCTGCACACAATGCACACCCCCTCTTGCAGGCAGCCTATTGACTGCCCAAGGCCCTGCACGCTGGCAGCTGATCTCCAGGACTGTCTCTCCAGGGAACAGCTGTTGCCCATCCATTAGGACACACAATCCAGGCTCAGAGAACTCCCAGGCACCCTAACTCAGTCAACCCGCAGCTCAGGCCCAGGGTTTGGGTGTCAGTACTTGAATGCCTTCCCTCCAGTCATTGGTAGAGCTCTGAATTCTACCATAAATAACCACTCCAAAATATGGCCTGGCTTGGCTTCCACACATTTATGCAACAGGTGGGTCTCAATGTCAGTCAAGTAGCAGGCACTAGGGTGGGTATGCCGGGTACTTGGTAGACAAGTCCACATCACTCCTATCCCTACAGTCGCTGGGGATGGTGTTAGTCTCCCATGGCCATCATGACCAAGTCTCCACAAACGTACACCCACTTAGTGCTGCATAGCCAGAGATTCAGGCTGACTCCACTGGTATCTGCTTGAGGTCTCCTCCTACCGCTAAAGTCATCCAGGATCTGTGTCAGTTCCTCAGGCCTGTTCCTTGCAGGTGCAGGTCAGAGGTCCCTGCTTTCCTAATGGCAGTCAGTTGTGAGCTACCCTCAGCCGTCAGAACCTCTCTTTCCGGTCCTTGCACCTGAGCCTCTACGTTGCAGAGGCAGTGATGATGTCAGACCCAGCCCAGGCTGGGGCTCTCTCATGTCCCTTCTCTTGCTTCTGCCTGAGTCAGCATTCTGCTTCTCAGAGGTTATGGGATGCCACTGGGCCCACTTGGTTAAGCCAGGGGACTCTTTCTGTTAGGTGACAATCTGAGTCACAATTTGCCAAGTCCCTGTTGCCGTGGCATGGAACATGGTCACATGCTCTGAAAACTCCTCATGGATGCCTTTAAGCGGGGGTGAGGATTGCTTTTTAAAAATTATTCCTTTACTTTCACTTTATTTGAAAGGCAGACATATACACATTGTCAGAGACAGAGGTCTATGCACTGTCTCACTCCCCGCCCTCCAGGGCTGGGCCAGGTAGAACCTAGAAGAAACTTGAAACTCAATCCTGATCTCCCATGGGTGGCCACATGGATCCAAGGACCTCAGCCATCAGCCACCGCTTCCCAGGGTATATATTAGCAGGAAGCTGGGTTGGAAGTGGAGTATTAGGGACTAGAACCAAGCACTCTGACAAAGGATACAGAGAACAATCTTCCATCTGCTGGTTCATTCCCCAAATGGCTAGCTGGGGCAAGTTGAAGCCAGCTGTCCCAAGTGGCAACTGTGCTAAATGTCCCCTCCCCACCCCCTCTTTTTTTTTTTTTTTTTTTTGGATTTATGTTATTCATTTGAAAGGCAGATTTACAGAGACAGAGAGGCAGAGAGAGAGAGACAGAGCTCTTCCATCTGTTGGCTTATTCCCCCAGATGGCAGCATTGACTATGGCTGTGCCAGGCTAAAGGCAGGAGCCAGAGGTCCAACACTTGGGCACACTTCCACTGCTTTCCCAGGTGTATCAGCAAGGAGATGGGTAAATGGAGCAGTTGAGACCTGAACTGGGACCCATACGGCTTGTCGGTGTTGCAGGCAGCTGCCAAACCCAGTTTTAGCTCATATTTTTTTTTAATTCAAGAGGCAAAGAAGGAAGGAGAGAGGGAGAGGAAGACAGAGAGGAGACAATGAGAGAGGGAGGGAAAGAAGGGAGAAAGAAAAGAGGGAGAGAGAGACCCTTAGTTCCTATCCATCCCAAATGAGCACAGCAGCTGGGGCTGGAAGCAGGAGTTGGGAACTCGGTCCAGGTCTGTCACATGGCTGGCAGGGACTCTGCTACATGAGCCAATACATGCTGCCTCCGAGGGACTGAACTGTCAGGTAGCTAGCACTGGGAGCTGGAGTCAGCTGATATGGAACGTGAATGTCTTAACCAGTGTCTTAACTCGTAGGCCAGATACCTGCTCCTACTGATATCATTTTGAAGTACTGCCTCAATTCAAAAACCTTTAGCTTATTCACTCATATATTCATTTACTAACACAAAACCAAAATCAGTCGAGTGCCTTTGCATCTGCCCAATGCAGAAACACAGCAGATAACAGGCGTGGGTTTAAGCCAAGTGGGAGTCTTTAAAAAAAAAAAAAAAGATTTATTTATTTTCATTGGAAAGGCAGATATACAGAGAGAGGATTCTGTCCGATGATTCACTCCCCAAGGGGCCACAATGGCTGGAGCTAAGCCGATCCAAAGCCAAGAGCCTCTTCCAGGTCTCCCATGTAGGTGCAGGGTCCCAAGGCTTTGGGCTGTCCTCAACTGTTTTCCCAGGCCACAAGCAGGGAGCTGAATGGGAAGCGGGGCCACTGGGTTTAGAACCAATGCCAGGCCCCAAATGGGAGTCTCTTAGCTACAGTCTACAACCCCTGGTTCAGGAAATTCAAACCATCTGTGCAAACCCTGCAACTCCATGCTACAGACTCTTGGGCATAGGCCAGAGCAGCAGCTCCTGGGACTAGCACAATGGCTCACCTGGCTAATCCTCTACCTCAAAGTGCTGGCATCCTGTATCGGTGCTGCTTCATGTCTCAGTTGCTCCACTTTCCATCAGCTCTCTGCTTGTGGCCTGGGAAAGCAGTCAAGGATGGCCCAAGTGCTTGGGACTGTGCACCCATGTGTGAGACCCAGAAGAAGCTTCTAGTTTCAAATCGGCTCAATTCTGGCCATTGTGATCATTTGGAAAGTGAACTGTCTCTGTAAATCTGTCCTATCAATAGGAATATAGATAAGTCTTTAAATAAAAGTGGCTCCATCATGGATCGTGAGTTGAGTACTTCTCTAATACTGCTGTGGACATCTGCTTCCTGCATGGAAGGAAACTGAGGCACAGCAAGGTTTCTGCAATATTGCTCAACTCCTGACTGGCAAAAAAGCATCCTAGTGGGTTGACATCACCTGCTCAGTCCCTGTATCCAGGAGCTTCCATGCCTGCCTGACACCAGGCACTGCCCAGGACTTTTTACACAAGGTTCTACCACTTAATTCTCCCCAAAACCACGATCACGGTGTGATGTTTATCCCCAGTCTCAGGATGAAGAAAGGCTAAGCAAGGTATCCGGGACACATAGGCACAGAGGCTCAGCATCCGGCCATGTGGTGTTTCTTAGGTGGAGAACTTCAAGTCAGCCACAGAGGGAGGATGGGCACGGGGCTTAGGGGCTTAGTGGCGGGGAGCGTAGTGTCCAGGTGGGCTGGCTACCATAGAAGGTGGAAACGAGGGTGCAGGAGCCACCCAGGATACGGGGAGGGAATGGTGTTGACAGCAAGCACTGACCCAGAAGCCTGTGAGAGTCCCTGTGTCAGGCAGGCAGTGGCTCTATACTGAGGGAGGGGATGCAAGAAAGGCAAGGCCAGAGCCAGCATTTGATAAAGAGAAGAGCCCTTGCAGAGGTAGACTGTGGGCGTGTGTGTGCACGAGTGTATGTGTGAGAGTGTAGGGAGCATGGGGTGGGGCTGCTGTCAAGCGGGAGGAGCCCTCTTCTCCCAAGCCTAGGAGAATGATTGGTCAGTAAGTTTACAGAGGAATTCTCAAGCCACAGGAGAGGTGGTGGGCAAAACAGGACACTCTTATTTATTTATTTAATGTATTTGAAAGATGTAGTTACAAAGTGAGGGAGAGAGAAAAAGAGAGATCTTCCATCACATGGTCCACATATCAAATGACCATGACAGTCAGGGCCAGGAGCCAAGAACTCAAGGTGGGCAGTGGAGCAGCCAGTACCATGATTTGCAATCTGGTGTCATACAGGTGGCGGCTTAACCTATAGCACCAGGTGCCAGGCCAGTAGGCACATCCATCTTTTTCATACCTCTCCACTGCTGGGATTAGAATTGGTGCCCACATGGGATCCTGGTGTGTTCAAGACAGGGACTTTAGCTACTAGGCTACCATGCCAGGCCCACTAGGTTCCAATCTTTCCTCTTTTATCTACTCCTACCTTCCTCCTATATCCAGATTCTAAAAGCAGAGGTTCCATGTGTGCCCTTAAGATAGACACTTTCCAGACAATTGTGACTCTGTGGCTGCAGTGAGGGGAATGACGGACAAAGGGGGAAGGAGAGGCAGGGAGGAGCTGGAAGCCTGTCCAGAGCCCCTGCAATGTGCAGGGGCCAGCCCTCTGCTCCCCTCAAACCTTGCTGAGTGGCAGTAGCCCAGACCCTCTGGGCAGAGAAGTACAAGACCTGTAAAGAGGGCCCAGCGTAGTAGCTTAGCGGCTAAAGTTCTTGTCTTATACGTGCCAAGATCCTATGTGGGCGCTGGTTTGTGTGCTGGAGGCCCTGCTTCCTTTCCAGCTCCCTGCTTGTGGCCTGGGAAAGCAGTCAAGGATGACCCAAAGCCTTGGGATCCTGCACATGCATGGGAGACCAGGAAGAGGCTCCTGGCTTTGGGTCAGCTCAGGTCCGGCCATTGTGGCCCCTTGGGGAGTGAATCACCAAATGGAAGCTCTTCCTCTCTGTTTCTCCTCCTCTCTGTATATCTGATTTTTTAATAATAATAACAACAACAACAACAATAATAAAAGACCTGTAAAGAGTTGATTTCCACCGTGGTAAGATATGGAAGCCTTAATTAATCTCATCAAAGCTACAGACTCTCATCCTGTCAGAATACCTGAATGTTCCAGAAAAAACATCCGAGATATACTGAAACATGTCACTGAATCCCTTTATTTAATGCAAGAGGCAAAGAAGCAGATACAGCTCCCATCTGCAGATTCAATCCCCAAATGGCCAGGGCTGGGCCAGGGTCAAAGCCAGGAGCAAGGAACTCAATCCAGTCTCTGGTGAAAGAAGTCTCAGGCTACTTCCCAGGGTCTGTGCTGGCAGGACGCTGGATTTGGAGCTGGGGCACTCAGCATGATTGGATGTGCCTGCCTTGTCACTCGCAGCCAGATAAAGTTAAGTAACCCCAATCCCCCTCTCCACTGTATTTCTCTGCAAGAGAAAACTGATGGGCAAGAATAATTGATTTTATTAAAGATTTATTTTATTGTTTATTTGAAAGGCAGATTCACAGAGAGAAGGAGAGACAGAGAAAGATTTTCCACTGGTTCCCTCCCCAAATGTCTGGAGCTGATCTGATCTGAAACCAGGATCTTCTTTTGGGTGCCACGACCTAAGGCTTTGGTCCATCCTCTGCTGCTTTCCCAGGCCACTAGCAGGGAGCTGGAAGGGAAGTGCAGCAGCGGGGACATAAACCAGCACCCATATGGGATGCTAGAGCTTGGAAGTGGAGCCCCAGCACCGGCCCCAGCGGTAAATGACTTCTGCAGTTCCTCAAGTGGGAAGTCTAAAACACACATGGACATTCTGATGCATCCTAAGAGTGTCCAAAGCACTCTTTAGGGAGTGTGATTCCACTAAACCAAAGCAGCTGGAGACATTGCTTTTGTGGGTGAAGATGGGAAGCGTGGGGACGTCTGGGAGTGACAGTGTCACTAGGCAAAACACCAGGCCCTGCATGTTGGTGAATGAGCTTTCACTGCCTCCCCGGCCCATGTGTCTGCAGAGGGCCTGGGATTCTATCCTAGGAGTACTGTGGGGTCACTGAGAGCCACCAGCGGGTTACAGCTGCGCTCAGCTCCTCCTCCAGAAACAGGGAAGCCCAGCTAGGGCTGCAATGCAGGAAGAAGGGCTGTCTTGAACCCGGACCCTCATGTAGTCACCGGGAGACTACTGCAGCCCTAGAGACCAGCTGCAGTGGAGGAAGGACATTTAAAGGAGCAGTGTCTAGGCCTTTCCTTCTTGCCAGCCTTCAAGCCACTGCATATTTGCATATTTGGGGGGCTACCTCCATTCAAATGCTGGCTAGTGGTCTCAGTTTAGGGTGGGGAAACCTCACAGATTCTACAGAGAGCTTAACTCTGTAGAGTCGTCGAAATTTAGGACACACTCCTTCTCCAACTACCCCTCCCCCCCCGCCCGCTCCAGCATCTTGTCCAGGCTTTGTGCAAAGGGGTCTCCGGTAACCTGGGGGCTGTTGTGTACCGGGCCTAACTCCTAGACCCCCGATCAGGAGGGAGGTGGGGCAGGCGAACGACTAGCAGGCGCCGCGCCCTCGCTTCGCAGGCAGGCCGGGGGCGGGGACCCCTGGCCCTCGCCCATCGCCCATCCTCTCGCTCTTCGTTGCCGTCTCCCGGAGGGACGGCCGGGGGAGGGGAGAGACCAGGAGGGGCGGGTCCGCGCGGCGGGGCTCGGCCTTGGCGGAGAGGGCGGTGGCCGCGGGGCTCCGGTGAGCCGGACCGGAGTCGCGGACGGGCCAGCTGCCAGGGCCCCGCGTCACTTTCCGCCCCCCCGCACCGGGAGCCGCGACCGCGCCCGGGGAGAGGCGCAGCGCGCGCTTCGCGGCCACTTCTGTGGCGGGCCGGCGGCGCGCGGAGGCGGAGGCCGAGGGGGAGGGGGGCATGCCCGGCTGGAGCCAGGCCTCGGGGCGCGCCCCGGCCGCCGTCCCCACCTCCGCCTCCTCCTTCTCCTCCTCCGTCTCCTCCTCCTCCTCTTCCAGTCCCGCCGCTGCGGCAGCCAACATGGCTGCGCTCCGGAGCCCGGGAGGCGGCCGCTGCTGAGAGCTCTGCGCGCCGCCCGCCGCCCCGGGCCGCACCCCCTCCACTCCTCCCTACCCATCCCCGAGCCCGCGCAGGCCCGGCCCCGGCCCCGACTCATGGCCCCCGCTGCGTCTCGGCTCCTGGCTCGTTAGGACTGCCTCCCAGGCGCGGGCCCGCCGGCCTCGGAGCCGGGCAGCCGTCCGGCGGGGCGGGGCGGCGCTGCGCTGCGCGGCCGCCACCATGGAGCCCCAGCGCCGGGAGCTGCTCGCCCAGTGTCAGCAGAGCCTGGCTCAGGCCATGACGGAGGTGGAAGCCGTGCTCGGGTTGCTCGAGGCCGCGGGAGCGCTCAGTCCCGGCGAGCGGCGGCAGCTGGATGAGGAGGCGGGAGGCGCTAAGGCCGAGCTGCTGCTCAAGCTGCTTCTGGCCAAGGAGCGGGACCACTTCCAGGACCTGCGAGCGGCGCTGGAGAAGACCCAGCCTCACCTGCTACCCATTCTCTACCTGAACGGCGTCGTGGGGCCGCCCCAGCCTACCGAGGGCGCCGGTGAGTATCAGGTCCCCGCCCCCCCCGGGCACCCCTTGTGCCTCCAGCGCGCCCCTGGGCTATCTAGCCTGCTCCCTCCAACCCTCCCTCTCCTCCGTCCTAGGTCCTTCCACACCGTGGTCCACCTGGGACAGCCGCCGGTGGAATGGTCTCGCCTTTAGTCTATCTGGGGAGGGAGCCATGGGTGGACCCCTACCCCACGGAGGGCTCTTGCCCTCCCATTGCCGGGCAGCAGGGTCGTAGCCCGTCTCCCAGGTCCTTGCAGGGATGTGGGTCAGTCGCTTTTCTCAGGTTCTTCCATGGCCTCTCGTCCCACTCTTGGAGCCTCTGTCGGCTTTTGTCCAGCCGTGCAGTCTACAAGAAAGGAACCTGGGTCAGGAACAATGGCCTTGATCATGGTCCCTGTCTGTGCCTGCCCCCTTACCTCTGCCCCAGCTCAGCCTCTTAGCTGGCCCAGACTTGGGGTTGATTGTGCACAATGCCTGCCTGGGTTCTTTGGAAACTGTGGGCCTGGAAAAGTTGGGAAGTTGCATTGCATCATGGGAGAATCCTCGCAGTGGTTTTGGGGTTGAGCTGCCTTTCTCTGGGGGTGGTCCCTTTCAGGGGTTTCTGAGTCCTCCGTGTTGGGGATGACCATTGTGTCTGAGCTTGTGAGGGAGTTGAGGGCGGGGGTGTGTGGCTTGTCCTGTCCAGACTGGGGAAATGTGATGGTGGTGGGGTGGGTTGATGGGGTAGGGGAGAAGGGATGATAGGGAAAGAGGAACGAACCAGCATTTAGTGGGCACCCATTGTTGTGGCTGGCATTCTGCTTCAGCCCCTCTCATTGTGGTCACTAGAAACTGCTGCTGATCCTGCCTAGCCAGAGAGAAAACTTGGGTCCCAGTGGTTTAAAATGGCTTAGAAAGTATTGGGTGCCAGGAGTTTAGAATTATGATCGATGGCTTTAACATGTTCGGAGCTTGGCGACGGCAAGTGCTATCATGTCGTGGTTTTAAGAGTGAACCAATGTATACAACAAAAGTAAATAAAGGTGCATGAATAAATGTTCTTTAAAAGAGTGAGTGAGGAAGGCTGAAATACTGCCCTTAGCTGCCTGTGGGCCAAGGGCTGCTGAGACCCATTTATGTGACTGTTAAAAGCCTCTCTTATTAAGAGGATGATTTTATAAGGTATACCTCGTAACAACTTTCACATGTATTCCATAGCCGGCAGGACTGACACAGACTGAACGCTGGTCCGGCAGTGGAGAGACCTGCTTGGTGATCCACGTGTCTGCCCCTAGAGCATCGCTGTCTGGCCCCAACCCCCTCTTCGGTTTGTGGTCCTGGCTGAAGGAGAAAGTTGATCAAAGATCCCTTTCCAGTAGTTTGTGAAGGAATCACAGAAATGAGAGTGGAGACTAGGAGTTCTTCTTGGCTGTGAGGGGATCAGAACTGGTGAATCAGTCTGGTGATTCGCTGAGCATTCGGGCCCACCTTGGGGAAGCTGAGGCCCCACCGGGCTGAAGGCAGAGTCTCAATCCCGTAAGAAAGTGAGAGATTTGAGTTTGGGGCTTATCTCCCAGGGCAGCAATGTCAGCCCCCGCTTTTTTTTTTTTTTTTAACCACATTGCAGAGTTGTGTGGTTGTGCAGAGTTGTGTGGTTGTGCAGAGTTGTGTGGTTGTGCAGAGTTGTGTGGTTGTGCAGAGTTGTGTGGTTGTGCAGAGTTGTGCAGAGGGTCATGAGAGTCTTAGGAAGGGCATTGTCAAGGTTTGGGAAGTTTGATTGATTTAACACATTGTGAGTGGGAAAAAAAAGTACTGATGGTCTTTGGCATTTGGTGTGGCTGATTGCAACCTGGAGCCTGCAGGTGGAGGGCGCCATGGTCTGCAGGACTGCAGTGCTATGTCGGGGTCTTGTTAAAGGGTGGCTGAGCAGGCGGCAGCTTCCCAGCCCTCCGATGAGGCCAAGCTCAGAGCTGCTCTGGTTGAAGAGTTGGAGCCACTGGCCTCATCTGGAAGCAGCCCCAGCTGGGAAAGCCCAAAGCCTGTGACCCCACAGTGACTTCTGCAGATCCACACTCCTAACTTGGTGTGTGGGGTGGCCTCAGCGTGGAGCCTGAGGGGAACCGGCTGACACTCCTGGAACCCCAGCCTCAAAGGGAAGCTGCTTTGTGTCCCCATGCCCCGCTCCACCCTGTCTCTGCATTGGAGGTGACACCATTCCACACCTGGGGTCTTACATGGTAGACTTGGCACTCTGCAGCCTCTGGTCCGGGAAGCCATCCTCGTGGGCACTTGTGCATTGTGGGAGCTTGCAGTGTCATGGACAGATACAGGCTGGCAGCCCCTCACATGGGCCTGGGTGGGAAGGCAGCTGTGGGGAGGCCAGGGGTCTGAGTGCTGCAGGGCAGGTGAACTTCCTGAGCCCTTCCGAGTGAGCTGAGTGCAGTTAGAGTCCCCAGATCCACTGTGCTGACGTTTGGGCTGGGGAGGAGAAAGAGGAACATCCAATGTAGATTCTCTGGCAGGAGCAGAAGTGGTGGTGGTGCCGGGAGTGGGAAGGGTGCTATGGTGGCTGTTTAGCATTCCTTCTCTCTCCTTCTTCTTTTCTTTAATTGTTTTTTTGTTGTTGTTGTTTGTTTGTTTTCTTCTTTTTTTTGAAGTAATTATTTATTTTTGTATTATTTAACCACTTTAAGAGACAGAGATGGGCCTGGCGCAGTAGTCTAGTGGGTAAAGTCCTAGCCTTGGACTCCTGGGATTTCATATGGGTTTCAGTTTGTGTCCCAGCTGCTCCACTTCCCATCCAGCTCCCTGCTTGTGGACTGAGAAAGCAGTGGAGGACGGCCCAAAATCTTGGAACCTTACACCCTGGCTCCTGGCTTCAGATTGTCTCAGCTCTGACCGTTTCGGCTACTTGGGGAGTGAACCAGTGGATGGAGGATCTTTGTCTCTCCTTCACTCTGTAAATCTGACTTTGCAATAAAAATTAAAAAAAAAAAAAAAGAGACAGAGATATAGTACACATGTCTGTTGGTTCATTCCCCAAGCAGCCAGAGATGAGCCAGGCCGATGCTTCCCAGCATGAGGAACTCAATGTTGGGTCTCCCATGTGGCTGGCAGGGACCCAGGTACTTGAGTTATTGTCATGATCTGCCTCCCAGGGTGTGTGCTATTTAAAAACTGGAATTGGGAACAGAGGTAGGAGCCAAGCCTGGGCCTCTGATACAGGCTGCAGGTGTGCCAACCAACATTTTACTCTCTAGGCCAAAGTCTGTCCTGTGCTTTCTTTCCTGTGATTCTGTGGCACCCCGGAGTGATGAATGGTATCTTTGACTTCATTGTATTGGGTTCCAGGACTTTGTCCATGAGGCCTGAAGCAGAAGTCACAGGACGGAATCCAGCACTTGGACACAGTGGGTTCAGGCACTGGCTGGAGTGCTGGCATCCCGTTGGAGACTTGGTTCAAGTTTGGGCTGCTCCACTTCCAGTCCAGTTCCCTGCTAATGTGCCTGGGAAAGCAGCAGAGGATGGCTTAGGTCCTTGTGCCCCTGCCACCCATATTGGAGATATGGAAGAAGCTCCAGGCTCCTGACTGAAAGATCTGGTCCAGCGCCAGTCAATGTGGCCATTTGGAGAGTGAACCAGTAGATTGACCATTGCTTTCTCTCTCTGTCTCTGTGTCTCTCTGTTCCTCTCTCTGCAGCTCTGCTTTTTACATAAATTAGTCTTAAAAAAAGATAAACAAGGAGTCACAAGACAGAAGGTAGCAGACTTAAGGCTAAGCCCAAGGCTTCTGATTTCTCATCTGTCACCTGACAAGGCCTTTCCACTATAGTGGCAGGACATTTCCTGTCATGAGGGAACCCTGGAGTTCTCATCCCTGTATCTCTGGGTAAGAATTGATCTCTTAGGCCCCAGCTCATGGCCGGGAGGGAGTGGTGGCAAGTGGCCAGTGTCTTATGTTGTCTCTCTTGGTTATATTCTAGTCTGGGCATTTAGAGCCCACACTTTCCTTTTTCTTTTCTTTTTTTTTTTTTTTTTTTAAATTTCTGTTTAATTCAGTTATAGGCATCTGGATTTTCTCCCTCAGGAATCCTCAGCTGCCCCTTGAGTGGGCCTCAGTGTATTCATTTGTGAGATGGGTAGAGAGCTACCTGATCTCTCATGTAGAGCCTCAGTCCCTGGGAGGGTAGGATGGAGGCGCCTGCTTCTGTGCTTCGCTCAGCTGGGATTGGGGTGCAGACAGATTTTGGGATGTGTTAGATGTACTTCTGGTTTGTAGCTTGCAGCTTTGGGGTTGGGGAAGGGGGCAGTGGAACACTCAGGAGCAAGACATTAAAACTTAAGCAATCTGTTGAAAAAACTCTCCAGTTCATGTTTCCCCAGATACTCCCATCCACCCCGGGACCTGCCTCAACATCTGCAGGTGGAAGTTTGCCCACATTGTTGTATAGCAGGTCTCTCTAGGGAGGCAGAAATGGCATGACCTGGCAGGACCTGGCCATTGGTTGACCAGTTCTTGCCTACCCTCCAGGGAATGGGGGCAGCAGTGTGCGCTGTGCAGGCTGAGGAAGGCTTCATGCCCGGGAGCCAGTGTGGAAGAGGCTGCCAACTCACAGAGGGAGGAGGGCATGTTGTGGGCAGCAGGCAGGGCAACCACAGGAAGTGAGATCAGCGTGAGCAGAGCAGGGGATCCATGTGGGCCCGAGGAGGGAGATGGGGACCCGAAGGTGACCCAGAGGCCAAGATGTCACGCTGAGGAAGGGATGTGGGTGCCGCTTTGAACCGAGGCCCTGCACGCGCTTGGGAGTGGGAGTTGGAAGGTGTCTTGTTTTGTTCTTCCCAGGAACCTCCTTGCTAGGCCTTCCCAGCAGTCCCGGTGCAGGCCTGGGTTATTTATTATTCAGTAGAGGTTACCTGGCCCCTTTGTCCTCTCCTAGCTCCCTTCAGGTACCGACCAGTTCTTCATCCACTTGGTCCTGGGTAGGCAACTAGGGATCCAGCTATTTGTAGTTTTGTTTTTTGGATGGGGGCTGGAGGTTGTTGTTTTAGTTGTGTTAGTTGAGAGGAGTTGGCAGAAGAACTTGAAAGTAAAGGCTGAAAAATGTCTTTCTCTTTTCAAAGTTTATTTATTTATTTACTTATTTATTTATTTTAGTTTTGTTTGAAAGATTTACAGAGAGAAGGAGAGACAGAGGCAGATCTTCCATCTGTTGGTTCATTCCCCAAATGGCTGCAACAGCTGGAGCTGAGCTGATCCAAAGCCAGGAGGCTCGAGTCTCAACTGGAGATCCCCTGGGGTGTGGGGGCCCAAGTACTTGAGCCCTCCTCCATTGCTTTTCCAGGCCATAAGCAAGTAGCTGGATCTAAAGTGGAACAGCCAGGACCTGAACCGGTACTTATATGACTTGCTGGTACTGCAGGTGGAGGATTAGCTTGTTGAGTCACCATGCTATCCTTAGACGATTATTATTATTATTTTAATATTTATTTTTTATGGCAAAGTCAGATATACAGAGGAGGAGAGACAGAGAGGAAGGTCTCCCATCCAATGATTCATTTCCGAAGTGACCGCAACTGCGCCCATCCGAGGCCAGAAGCCAGTAGCTTTTCCGGGTCTCCCATGCGGGTGCTGGGTCCCAAGGCTTTGGGCTGTCCTCGACTGTTTTCCCAGGCCACACACAGGGAGCTGGATGGGAAGTGGAGCTGCCAGGAGCAACGCCCATATGAGATCCTGGCGCTTTCAAGGCCAGGATCATTGCGCCGGGCCCTAGAAGATTCTTTTTAAAAGATATTTATTTGGAAGGCAGAGTGGCAGAGAAGGAGGATACAGAGAGAGAGAAGTAGCTCTTTCATGTGTTAGTTCATTCCCTAAATGGCCACAATGGCTTGGGCTGGAACAAACCAAAGTCAGGAGCCTGGAACGCCATCTAGGTGTCCCACATGAGTGGCAGGAGCCCGGGCACTTGGGCCATTTGCAACTGCTTTCCTAGGTGCAATAGCAAGGAAGGAACTTGGGTTGGAGGCAGAGAAGCCGTACTCCACCTGACATTTTTTTTTTTAAGATTTATTTTTATTGGAAAGTCAGATCTATAGAGATAAGGAGATAGAGAGAAAGATCTTTCATCTGCTGGTTCACTCCCCAAGTGGCCATAACAGCTAGAGTTGAACCGATCCAAAGCCAGGAGTCAGGAGCTTCCTCCGGGTCTCCCACATGGGTGCAGAGTCCCAAGGCTTTGGCCTGTCCTCAACTGCTTTCCCAAGCCACAAGCAGGGAGCTGGGTGGAAGGCAGGGCAGCCAGGACGTGAATGGGGCTTACATGGGATCCCGGCACATGCAAGGCGAGGATTTAGCCACTAGGCTGTTGTATCGGGTGTGCCAGCTGACATTCTGGTAGGTAAAGCAGTATCACAGGTGGTGCTTTCAACCCGCTGGGTCACAGCTGGTCCTGGGAAGAGGTTTTTCAGTAGAGGACAGATTTTATGTGCCTGTGTATGTGTTTGTGGTACCCTTATTGCCATTGACAGCGAAGTTAGCTTAAACTAGCTAATGCAGAAGAGAAATGTTTGTTGGTTTTTAACATTCATCAACCTTGGCATGGATAGAGTGTGGGCAGCCTGTGGGACAGTGGACCACTCATGTGCTATGGATATTCCCTGTAGGCCTAGAAGGTGGTCTCAGGCCCCTGTGGACTTTACGTTTGCAGCTCCTCACCAGATAGGAAGGACACAACAATTTGACAGAAGGGCTCTGACTGACCTGACTGTGTCTTGTGTGGCCTGATCATCGTGCCGGGGCCTTGGCCAGAGCTAGAGGGCTAAGACCAGCCTATCTGTGGTAGGGAAGGGTGCTGAGGGTTGGGGGCTGTCATTGGCAGCTTGGCCCTCAAACAGAGGGCAGTTAGCCTCTGAGCTTATTCTCTGCTCCACAAAGCAATTCCAGCACTGACTGCTTCATAATGCCATTTGCGGGTCAAGAAAGGAGAAGCATGCTGGCACCGCAGCCCAGTCACGGGGGCCACAGGAGACTCGCACAGCTTCTGGGAATTTGACAACTCTAGGGCACCCTATGAACCTGGCTGAGCAGGTGTCAGTTTGAGCTTCCTGTGGCTGTGGGTCGTCAGGAGCAGAATGTGTCCCCCAGGTCTGGAGTTGAGCAGGGTCCAGGCTAGGTGTTCAATAGCTTTTTTGTTGGCTGCATGCATAGCTGGCTGTGTGTGGAGCTCATGGGGCATCCCCGTCTAGATCATCTTCACAGATGCACGTAGATTCCTAAGCAGTGAATTCATAGCAGCAGAAGGCTGTGAGGCAGGAGGAAGGCTCGAGGGAGTCCCAGATGCATGCACAGATGTCACCACCCACAGGGTGTCTGTGTGGAAGCAGGTGGCATGACATCAGTATCTGAAATTGCCAAGGTCACCCGTTGGCAGGTACCCACAGCCAGGCGAAGCACCCAGGTTGCCTCCTGTAGGAGTGGAGTCTTTCCCTTTTCATATGTGGAGTGCCAGTTTTGGCCTGGAGCCCTGGATGGGATCTGCTCCCTAGTGCCACAGCTTGACTTTGGCACTGCCTTCTCACTTTCCCAGTTCATACCACCTCAATTCCCGCCCCCACCCAAGGAGGTGGAGCGTTGCCTGGGGAGTCATTCCAGCCTTTTGAGCACTTCCCAAGTGGCTTATGGTGCAGCAAGGAGTGGACTTGGACTGGGTTTCTGATCACTCTCGTGCATGTTCATTTGATTTAATACTTCTGATACCCCAGCTTTTTGTTTCCTGAAATAGGAAACTGAGCAGGAAGTACATTTTGTCTCAGTTTTCTGTCCCACCCCATTGCAGCCACCTGTGTGCTCTGCAGGGCCTGGGGAGGGGGCAGGCCTGCGACTCCCTGTAATCCCTGGAAGGTGTGAGCCGTGGAGAGCAACCGAGCTGTGGCAGTCTGTAAGGGAGGGGTGCCTAGCATGTTGGCAGGAAATGGGTGCGCATTACCCTCATGCCTTGGACAGGGAGCCAGTTCACTGAGTCCTGTCTCTGTTGACCTTTCTAGACGCATTTCTTCCAGAGTGCTGTGGAAGCATGTGGAACTATTGGAGATGCTGGGTGGTTTGTCTTTCTAAATCATTTGAGAATTTTGGTTACCGTTTGACTCTTGGTTGCAATGTCACAATAAGTGGCCTAATTTATTTGCTGTCTTAAGAAAAATCATAGGAGCTAGCACAGTGGCTTATCAGGCTAATCCTCTGCCTGCAGCACCTGTATCCGCTATGGGTGCTGGTTCAAGTCCCAGCTGCTCCACTTCTGATCCTGCCTGTGGCCTGGGAGAGCAGCAGAGGATAGCTCATGTCTTTGAGCCTGTACACTCAGGTAGGAGACCTGAAGGAAGCTCCTGGATTCAGCTCAGGCTGTTGGGGAGTATCTCCTCTCTCTAAATCTGCCTCTCTGATAACAATAAATGGATTTTAAGAAGAACATCATGATGAAATACATATAATATTTAATGTACCATGTGAATCCCCCTTTTAAAAAAATATTTTATTTTTGTTGGAAAGGCAGATTTCCAGAGAGAAGGAGAGACAGAGAGAAAGATCCTCTATCCATTGGTTCACTCCCCAAGTGGTTGCAATGGCTGGAGCTGAGCCAATTTGAAGCCAGGAGCCAGGAGCTTCTTCTGTGTCTCCCAAGTGGTTACAGGGTCCCAGAGTTTTGGGTTATCCTCTACTGCTTTCTCAGGCCACACAGAGCTGGATGAGAAGTGGAGTAGCCAGGACACGAACCAGTGCCCTTATGGGATGCCAGCGCTTGTGAGGGGAGGATTAGTCAATTGAGCTATTGTGCTGAGCCCCTGTTGTTTTCCTCTCTCTGCAGATGTTTTGTGGAAGTCTCAGAATTGTCCCTTTAGACATTTGAGGGCAGACTGTAATTTCAGTAGTCGCCTATGCCTCTGTTGGGGCCAGAAGGGAGCTATCAATCCCAGCAGCATTCCTCGCTGGCAGCTAACGGGATGTTCACACATTTCCAGTGCTAATATCTTCATCCCCAAAGACCTTGAAGTATGCGAGTTATTTGTACATTGTAGACACTTCCTCTTCCTCCTCCTGCTTGCATTCGGAGTTGGTTTGATTTCTCAGTTTCCAATCCAGGGTAACTAAGACCATGGTAAATTTTCTAAGAGGCCGAGGTCAGCGTTTACCAAGAACACATCTTCCAAACCCTGTTTTGTGGGGCCCTCCATGGTGTTGCCAGCCCCATGGCTTCTGTGGCTGTCCATTGCAGCTCCTGCACCGTTGACCTCTGGGGAACTCACCAGGGCCTGGGTCCTTAAGCTTCCTGGGCCAGGACTCCTGCTTCATGCAGTGGCTTGCACCGTCAGTGCCCTGAGGAATACCCGGTGTAGAAGGCTCAGCTTTGGCACACAGAACTAGAGAGGCAGTGGACACTGATGCTTCATGCCTTTCCCCACTCATTTGGCATTGAGACCTTGAACTTTAATTTCTGATACCAGCCAGAGGAGACCCACTGATGGGACTCCATGGGGGGTAAGTCTGGTGTCCTCCTCCTGGTTGTTCTTAGAGATGGTTCAGTCTCTACTGCTCTTCTCTAGGCTTGTGTGAGGCTGGGTTGTGGGCCACGCCCGGAGCATCAGGTCTGGGGACAGCGTTGGACTTGTCTTTCCTGAGCAGCTGGCAGGTGCCATGCTTGGGAGCAGAGAAAAGATAGTCTATGCCCCAGAAATAAAGGCTATTTCGGGGAGCGTGGGTGATTCACATAATGGTTCAGGTCGCTTGGATGTGGAGCCATGGGAAAGGCCCTGGAGCTGGAGGCAGCTAAGTAAGTGTCAGGAGTGCATTCTCAGGGATGCTTACAGGCCAGAGTTCCAAGTCTTGGCTCTCCCATCCAAAGCTGTGTGGTTTTAGCAAGTGCACTGGTCCCCACCTGTGAAGACAGGTTGAATCGCATGCCTGTTTTCTTCCCCAGGTCGTGATGAGGGTGGAGGTGGTTTATGTGGCAATGGGGCCTTAAAGCTTTTGGGGGGCTGGCTTGCCCTGAGCACGGGGCCAACCCCAGCCTGTGCATGCAGTCAGGTTGCATCCCAGGCAGAGGTTGCACTTGAAGTTGAAGCCAGAGCTGCTTGAGGGAAAGCAACTGTGGGCAGAGAAACAGCTTGTACCGGCTCCCCAGATACCCATAATGGCTGGAACCTGGAGCTGGAAACACAGTCCAAGTTTCCCATGTGGGAAACTTGTAGGAACCCAGTTCCTTGAACCATCACCTGCTGCCTCCCAGGGTGGTGTATGAAGCTGGGGTTGGGACTGGTAGCCGGGTGCTCTGACGCAGGGGTCTTAACCCCTAGCCACACACCTGCCTCCTGGAGTGCATATTTTAGGGAGGGCACCCCCATAACCTCTGAGAAGTTTGGGTTTGAAAAAACCTTTGGGAAGTTGTGTCTAGAAAGTTTAGAAAGTTCCTGGTTTCAGACAGACTCCAGGCAAGCGGAAGCCTTTGATCTCAGAGCACTGAATGTGAACTGAAAGATGTGAGAGGTGGGGAGGCAGAATGGAGCTCTGTCTCTTTCTTTTTTTAGGGATTTACCCCTTTTTATTTGAAAGGCAGATTTGTAGAGAGAAGGAGAGATAGAATTGTGCATCTGCTGTTTTACTCCCTAAATGACTACAATGGCCAGAGCTGAGCTGATCCAAAACCAGGAGCCAGCCTTCTGAGTCTCCAGTATGGGTACAGGGTACCAACGCTTTGGGCCATCTTCCACTGCTTTCACAGGCCATTAACAGGGAGCTTTATCGGAAATAGAGCAGCTGGAACTTGAACTGGTGTTCATATGGGATGCTGACATCAAAGGGCAACACCTTAACCCACTGTGCTACAACACTGGCTCTTGTGGGGTTAAAAAACAAATCCCACATGGCATTGGCCCTTCACTTATACATGGTAAAGGATGTGTTTCTAAGGGATAGAGCCCTAAAAAAAGGAAAACCAGCAATATTACTGATAATATCTTAATGTTATCAAAGCCCCAGTTGACATTCAGTTTTCCTGGTCTGAAAAATGTCCTTTCACAGGTGATTTGTTCAAATCAAGATTTAACAAGGTTCGCTGGCTGCATTTGGTTGGTATCTTTCGTAATCCCTTGTCCAGGCTTCTTGTTTCAGGAAGAACATTTGAAATGTTCGGTGCCACCCAGCTGTTGGAGTGGGCTGTTCCCGGTGGCCTCCCTCTGAGTACGGGTGTGTTAGGGAGCGGGTAGTCAGAAGGTAGCTGTTTCAGGCTCCAACCCTAAGATCGTCCAGCCTCGGTTTCCCTCACAGGACTGCAGCAGACAGTTGCCTGAAATGGCAGGTATAGGGTGAATGTTCTGTGTGACCTGCTGTTACTGTTAGCCGCAGACTGCTTATTGTTGATGAGCCTGTGGGTGACATCAGCTGTGTGAGATGGACCCCAAAGAGGTGCAGCGGTGGCTGGGGAGTGGGGGCCCAGAGCACTGCCCCTCACCTGGGCCTCCAGTGAGAATCCTCCGCAGGAGTCTCCAAAACAAGTTTGGAAACCACTGTGTGCAGCTGCTGGCTGTGTGGGAGAGAGAAGCACCCCCTCCCCGGAAGCCTGGCCTGGCCTGGCCTGGGGCCTTTTTAAATTGACATCGCTGCTAGTTGACCTTACCCTTACAGTATGTAAGAGAACCATTTGTGAATAATGGGTAAACAAGCCCCCTCATAGAACAACCCCTGCTGTGGGGTATGTGGAGCCCCTTGCATGGTGGACTGTGACACTGGCGCAGGTGACCGCCTCCTGCCAGGGTGTGCAGTCTTTGTCCCAGGATTTTATGGGTGTGGTCCAGCTTGGGTGTCTGAGTCTACTGCAGTTTATGTGACTGAATGCTGCTCATGAGCATGACTCCTGGGACCCCCAGATCCCTCTAGTGTGATCTTTTGGCCATTGCCCAGCAGTTAGCAAAATGTGGTGAAGAGCTGGCAAGCGTTTTATTTTATTATTACTTTGTAAAGATTTATTTTATTTTTATTGCAAAGTCAGATATACAGAGAGGAAGAGAGACAGAGAGGAAGATCCTCTTTCCTATGGTTTACTCATCAAGTGACTGCAACAGCTGAAGCTGCGCCAATCCAAAGCCAGGAGCCAGTAGCCTCTCTTGGGTCTCCCACACAGGTGCAGGGTCCCAAGGCTTTCGGCTGTCCTCGACTGCTTTCCCAGGCCACAAGCAGGGAGCTGGATGGGAAGTGGGGCTGCCGTGATTAGAACCGGCACCCATATGGGATCCTGGTGCATGCAAGTTGAGAATTTTAGCTGCTAGGCCATCACGCTGAACCCTTATTTTATTTTTGAAAGATCTGTTTAGTTATTTAAAAGGCCAGGTGACAGAGATAGAGATCTTCCATTACTCCCCAAATGCCTGCAATAACCAGGATCGGGCCAGGACAAAGTCAGGAATGAGGGACTCCATCTGGATCCCTCATAGGCCCTTGGGCCAGCTTCTTCTACCTTCCCAGACCCATTAACAGAAAGCTGGACTGGAAGCAGAACATCTGGGACTCACACGGGCACTCTGATATGGGATGCTGGCATCACAGGTGGCAGATTAACTTGCTGTGTCACAACACAGGTCCCGTCCAACCAGTATTGAGTGATGAAAAGGCAAAACAAAGGGAAAGAAATTTCAGTTTATTTTCATAATCTAAGAAATGTATCTTAAAAATCTTTGATTTTTAAAAAAGATTTTATTTGAAAGAGTTACAGAGAGAAAGGGAGAGACCGTGTGTAATCTTCTATGTACTGATTGACTCCCCAAGCAACTACAGTGGCCAGGGTTGAAGCCAGGAGCTTCTCCCAGTCTCCCACTCAGGTACAGGGTCTCACGGCTTTGGGCCATCCTCCACTGCTTTCCCAGACCATAAGCAGGGAGTTGGATGGAAAGTGGAACAGCTGGGACACGAACCAGTACCCATGTGGGATTCTGGCACTTGAAGGTGGAGGATTAGTCAGTTGAGCCACAGTGCTAGGCCCAATAATTTATTTCTTTAAGAACAACAACAACAACAAAAAACCTCGATGACCTTTTGGGAGTCTTAGTCACTTCTGTTCTTTTCCCTCCAAGCAATGTTCTCTGTTTCTTTGTTTCTCATCATCTGGCTAGACTGTTCTTTTCCTGTTTGCATTTTTTGCCTGCCATATCTGCGCACCATGGCTGGACTGGATCTTAGAGATCTCTTAGCTTAAAGTCCCTGATTTTACAAATGAGAAACTGCAGGATAGTGACAGAGTAACCGGAGGGGGATCCTGTGGAGAGCCACAGACAGGGCCTCCCCTGGGCTTGGGACCGGTTTTTCCTGCTCTGGGCCTGGTTTAGCAGGCACTAGCCTTTACCACCAGGGTGACAGGGTGTCCGTGCTCCCTGATCCTGGAGTCACACTCCTATTCCTGACCTCCGAATGCAATCTTTTATGACCATGTGTAGTTAGTACTTATGTGGTCCTTTAAAAGAATTTAATATTGATTTTTATTGGAAAAGCAGATCCACAGAGAGAAACAGAGATCTTCCATCCACCAGTTCACTTCCTAAATGACTGCAGTGGCTGGAGCTAGGCCTGTTCAAAGCCATTAACCAGGAGCTTCTTTTGAGTCTCCCGTGTAAGTGCAGTGGCCCAAGGACTTGGTTCATCTTTTGCTGCTTTCCCAGGGTGTAACAGGGAGCTGGATTGGAAATGGATCTAGAACCAAAACATATACGGGATGCCAGTGCTGCAGGTGGAGGCTTAGCCCACTGTGCAACTTTGCCAGCCTCATATGTGCTCTTGTCTGGAGGGCTTAGCAGCCTGCTCGGGGTGCTGCTGCTGAGGATCCCAGCATGCTTTCTGGGGGTCCTCCTTATCAGCTTCTCTATGAAGCCTGTCCTTGCTCTGTGGCTATCCATGCCGAGACTGCAGACTCTAAGTTTGGTGCTGAGTCAGAGAGTGGGCCTGCCCTTGGCAGGAGGGCCCACATGTGGTTCCTTCATTTGGTGACACAGCAAAATCTCAGGCCTCCTCACTGTTTAGGCACAGGGCAGAGTTCAGCCAGGAAGTGATGCTCCCTCCCTGCCCCCAGGCCTCTTGCTGCAAGGACAGAGCCTCAAAAAGATCAGAGGATAAAGGCCCCTGGACAGTGAGTCAGGGCCCACCCTGATGGCCAGGCTCAGTGGGAACTGGATCCCGGAAATGGCCAGAGAGGAAACAAAAGTGAAACAAAAGTGGGTTCTGGATCTTTCCTGTAAAACAGAGCAAAGCACAGAGCTGTGACAGCTTGGAGTTTGGGGGCTGTGAGTGCCTGTATACTGGAGTATCTTGTTCATTTCTGCTGATGTGTCTGCTCCTCTCATTTCTGTGGGCCCCTGGAGAAGGAACAAGGCAATGCCCTGCCATCCTCACTTCCCATGGGAACTTGGGCCATTTCACGTCACCTCGTTTTATCGCAGTCTCCCTTGTGCTAAGGCTTCTCACATCAGTGTGGCAGGATGGCCGCAGTGCCTGTGCCATTGTATTGCCTGGGGTTCTGTAACCCCCAGAGGAAGCAGATCCAGGTTTCATAGGTCGCCACCTGCCCACTTCTCTCGACCAACTGTCCCTTCTGCACCTCACCAGCCCCTGCTCTGAGCCTGACTCTGCAAAACTGTCTATCAGGAAAAGGCAAGGAAGGTGCTGGCGTTGTCCTTGGGAGATGCTGCAAGCATGTGCTGGCTGCCCAACCTGGCTGTCTTTTTTTAGCCGGGATGTGTGTTCTAGCGGGGTGGGAGTGGGATTGGTCACCTGAGAGTCTCCTTTACGATGGCCATATCTGTCTTGAGAGGGCCCTGGGGGAGGTGTCTGCAGTGGGTTGTATGACAGGTCAAAGTCCCTGAGATCCTCCAAAGGGCAGAGTGAGTTGTCCCACTGGAAAGCGCAGGCTTGTGCGAGCAGTTTGATGTCAGCGTAGACAGAGCAGGGCAGGTGCAGCTGCCCAGATTGAGAGAATGCTTGAGGATGGTAAGCTGGGTGTGGGCAGTGCGCAGGTGGAAGGGCGGGCTGCTGCTGGAATCCGGGGGTGAGACCATCCTGGGTGTCCTGGCTCTGTGTGGGCATTCACTGAGCAAGCACTGGAAGAATGAGGACAGGCTCACTACCCTCTGACCGTAGTCTGCGCCAGGACCCACCGGCTCTCCCAGGACCGCTACCGGGCTCTAGTGAGTGAGCTTGGTATGAGGTGTTAGGGGAGTGTTGCAGAGCTGGCTTCATCCTTTTGGAGGTTTGAAAGCAGGGGTTTTTGGAGATGAGAGTATGAGCCCTCTGGGGAGTAGGAGAAGCCATCCCTGGGGTGGAGAGGCCTTCCCTCCCAGGGGTAGAGAATGGCCATGCTCTCCAGGGGTGTCCCCATGGTCACCTCAAATAGCCTCTCTGGGCCTAGTGTTCTCTGTTTCACCTGAGTTGGGTGATGGCTTTCCCTTCTAGAACTTCTATACCAAGCAGGTGTGTGTTGTGATGAATGGCCGCACGCATGTAGGGCATGGTGCATGGACACATTGGGCGTCACCACTGTGTGTTGTTTTACTAGCAGCCTTTCAGCAGTCCTGACCTAGACATAAAGACCCAGGTGTGTGGGAGGCCAGGTGACTTGGGAGTCAGTTTAGGGGACTGGACTGGAGTGAAGGTCCTGAGTTCAAATCTTGGATCTGCTGGTTTTTTTTTTTTTTTTTGAGATTCATTTGTTTTTATTAGGCAGATCAGATTTACAAAGAGAAGGGGGAGACGAAGATCTTCCATCTACTGGTTCATTCCTATTAGCCGGGTGGGCCAGGAGCAGGCGGAAAACCCCTAGGTGGCGCCAAAAGTACCCGCCTAGAATAGCCACGCCAGACTCAGTGGAGCCGAGCAAAGAGAAGACAACACATACCTTTACCTCCAGACTCATCGTCACCACTACTTAAGCTAGGCGAGCCTCAGTCCTGCGCTGCTTTAGCAGCCACTGCTTTGCAGACCGATGAACCTCGCCTGGGAGCAGATTTCAGTAAACTCTGGTTTTACCATTATTCTGGTCTTGGCAGTCCTACTGTTTTGGTGCATTTTTTTTAAAAGACTTATTTATTTCTAATTGCAAAGTCAGATATACAGAGAGGAAGAGAGACAGAGGAAGATCTTCTATCCGATAATTTACTCCCCATTGACCGCAATGGCCGGTGCTGTGCCAATCTGAAGCCAGGAGCCAGGAACCTCCTCCAGGTCTCCCACACAGGTGCAGGGTCCCAAGGCTTTGGGCCATCCTTGACGGCTTTCCCAGGCCACAAGCAGGGAACTGGATGGGAAGTGGGGCTGCCGGGATTAGAACCTGTGCCCATATGGGATCCTGGGGCGTTTAAAGCGAGTACTTTAGCTGCTAGGCCATCACGCCGGCCCCACCCTTTTTTTTTTTTTTTATAATCTAACAATTCCCCAAACAGCTGCAATGGCCGGAGCTGAGCTAGTCAAGCCAGGAGCCAGGAGCTTCTTCTAAGTCTCCCATGTGCATGAAGGGTACCAAGGACTTGGGCCATTGTTACTGCTTTCCCAGACCCTAAACAGGGAGCTGGATGGGAAGTGGAGTTGCTGAAACATGAACCAGCACCCATATGGGATCCTGGCGCTTTCAAGGGGAGGACTTATCTATTGAGCCATTGCGCTGGGCCCTGGTTCTACCACTGATGGTGACCCTGGGGCAAGTCATTTTCCTTGTGTGTCTTGATTTCCTCAGTGCGGTGACAAGGCTTTGTCTTGTGAAGATTGAAGGAGTTGCTTATTGGAGGTGTTCTACGTAGGGCCTGACACATGATGGGCGGGTGTGGTATTCTCACTGGCTGTGGTCTTTATTGCCTGGGGCCCCGGGCCGGCCAGGTTGGACGGCCAGGTCAGCTGTTTCCCACACTCAGGGTGTGGTCTGCAGCCCTGGTCTGCTGTGCAGACTCTTAGTTCCTGGTCTGTGCTGAAGCAAGCACAGAGACTTGGAGTAAATGTTTAGCAGCTTTGAGAGCAGTGTGCCCTTGCTGAGGCCCACTGGGTACACGACTTTAGGTGCTATCAGGTCACATGACGAGTCTCTGCAGTGCCACAGACAAGAGAGGGAAGGGCTGCTGCCAGTCTCTAAACTCCTCCTGTGGGGAGTCTTGGCCAGCCGGATCAGGTGGCCCGGGAGACAATTTTTCAGGCTGGCACATGATGTGTGCTCTCCAGCCCACCCTGGCGACTCGAGGAGGTGAGGCTCCGTGATGGAGACTTTTCATTAATGAGCAGTCATTTCCATTTTACTCCACTTGTGCATCCTGTGACTGATGGCTTTCCTCACTGCTCTCTGGCAGGTGTGGTCCAGGCAGCCCTGGTGGAAGGCACCCCGCTTTGTGAAAACAGAAAGGAAAAGACAAACACAAGAGGAGGGATGGCCATGAAAAAGAAAGGAAACACACCGAGGAAGCAGAGGGAGACGTACACTGCTGCCTTTGAGAGAAGGATCTCGTTTGTTCCTCAGCTCCCAGCCCTGTGGCATCCGAGTGTCTGGGCCGAGCTGGCAGCCACGGGCAGACTGTGTGTCTTGGGGGAGCTTTGGTAGAGTTATATGCAGTGTCACAGGCTGCTCAAGTCTTGGAGGGAGGCAGGGATGGGGCAGTGCACAGGACAGGTGATACACCCAGGGCTCAGATGATCTTGATGATCTCGGTGATTGCAGGAGCAACAGGTGAACTGGCATTGGTTAATTTTTTATTGCAAGGCAGATGGCTGGACAGAGGGAGTTTCTATCGGTTCAGTGTCGAAATGCCCACACACCGGGGGCGGGGCTGGGCTTGGTTGAAGCCTGGAGCTGGGATCTTCAATCTAGGTTGCATATGTAGTGGTGAGAAGACACTTCCCAGAACTGTCACGTCCACCCCCAGGGCCTTAGTTGGAAGCTGGAGTCAGGAGCCAGAGCTAGAACTCAAGTTGAGATGCTTCTTTTATTTATTTATTTATTTATTTTAATTTGAAAGATTTACAGAAAGCAGGAAGGACAGAAAGATCTTCCGGGTTGGTGTGATGGCCTAGTGGCTAAATCCTCACCTTGCTTGCTCTGGGATCCCATATGGGTGCCAGTTTGTCTCCAAACTGTTCTATTTCCCATCCAGCTCCCTGCTTGTGGCCTGGGAAAGCAATCGAGGACGGCCCAAAGCCTTGTGACCCTGCACCTGTGTGGGACACCCAGAAGTTCTTGGCTCCTAACTTTGGATGGACGCCATTGAGGTCAGTTAGGGAATAAACCAGCAGATGGAAGTTCCTTGTCTCTCCTCTGTGTAAATCTATCTTTCCAATAAAAAATTAATAATTCCTTAAAAAATAAAAAAGGAAAGAAATATCTTGTGTCTGTTGGCTCACTCCCACAATGGCTGCAATGATCAGGGGCCAGAATTATTTCTCCAAATCTCTCACGTGGGTGCAGGTGTCTAAGGATTTGGACCATTCTCTGTTCCTTTCCCTGGCCTTCAGCAGGAAGCTGGATTGGAAGTGGAACAGCTGAGACTAGAACCGGCATTCATATGGGATGTCAGTGCTGAAAGTGGGGGATTAGCCTGTTGAGTCACTGTGGTGGTCCTGTTTGCTTTAATTTTTTAAAAAAGTGATTATATCTTTATTTTCATCTTCTTGAAAGGCAGTGCAACAAAGTGAGAGTGAGAGAAAGAAAGAGAGAGATCTTCTTCACATTAGTTTATTCCACAAATGCCTCCAACAACAAGGGTTGGGTCATCTGAAGTCAGGAGTCTGGTGCATGGGTGGCAGGGACCCAGTCACTTTGGAGTTATCAACTTCTGCCTCCTGGATGCATAAATAGTAAGCTGGATGGGAAGTAGACAAGCTGGGACTCGAGCCAGGTACTCTGATAGGGTATGCTGGAATCCAAAGTGGCAGCTTAGCATGCTGTGCTGGTCGCCTGGCACTCTGATGTGGAACCTCAGGTGTCTTAACTGCGAGGCGCAATGCCTGCCTGAAGCGTCTGATTGAAGTGCGGTGTTGAGAACATGTGGCATGATGTGTACTCTTGGAGAGCTTGCCATTGTGGAAAGGTATGGGTGGGCTTCCTGAGGGCAATAAATTAGTTCCATTTGCTTATTGAACTCATGATGCCCTGTACTGCAAGCCATGTAGGCCAGGGACGCAGGGCACTTTGGCTTTAGGCAAGGGGGGAATGCCACTGGACACTCAGAAACAATTTTCTGACTGACTGCCGAAAACTTGCTCTAGGAGTGAGTGAGCTGCTATTTGCTGGGGAGGATTCAAGTGAAGCCCCAGGCATGGCAGTGAGTTCCTCTGCCCCAGTGCTGATTCTTCCTCTAAGTCCTTCCAGCCCTAACTGAGCTGGACTTCATGGGCTTCCTGCTTTTGATTTTGTGCTGGCAATTAAACAAAACAAAATAATGCCGGGCTTCAAAATCTGTTATTATAGGTTGAGTGTCCCTTACCTGAAATGCAGGAGATCAGGCCTCCTGGAGACGAGCGGGAGGCTCTTTGTGGAAGCTGCCCAGGTGATGAAGAACCACTGTACAGAGTACACCTTGAGAAACCTGGGAGTGACTTAGGATCAGTATGCGGCAGCCAGGCCAGGTGCATCAACAGCCCCACACACATCCACACTCTCGATTCAATAGCACCACTGGCTGGGTCTCAGCCTGTGCGAAGAAGGGGACCGAGGTCTGAAGAGGTGATGGGGAAATTCAGAGATGTTTGGGAAGTGGCACGTGCTACCTGCTTAATGTCTGAACCTGCCCAGGAAAGGAGCGGAGAGTCCACCCCTGCCACTCTCCTTTAAGACAGGAGCCCTTGGGTGACTGCAGCTCAGAGCCTCAGCTCTGTGAGCCCCTTGGCTCGGTGAGAGTCCCACAGGGGTGCTTGTGTGTATGCTAACTTGTCTGTTACTAGCGTCCCTCGGGGAGAAGGACCTCACAGCTGGCTCTGGGGTGAGTGCTGGGAGAAGTGGGTCTGACAGAGAGCTTGTTTTTTGCCTCTCCCCAGGGGATCTTGGGCTGATGCACAGTTGGAGTGAGGGACTGTTGACCTTGGGCTTGCTCAGACCCTGGGATTTATTTAGGTCTCTGCCCCTTGATCGTCACATCCTGTGTCTGGGAGTACAGGTGCTGGGTGACCTGGGAACGCCTCCCAGCCAGCACGGGGAGGACTCTGAGGAGGCCTCTGGGTGACCCTGGTGCTGCATTGCCATGTGTCCGCCTCAGTGCTGGAGGCCGTGCCTTTACCCTGTGGCCATGCTGCTTCCTTGCACTAGGGTTGTGAGGCCAGATGGGTCGCTCAGGTGTGGTGAGCTGAGGAGGGTCTCTGCTGGCGTATGGCTGCTGCGGATGGCCATTGCCAGTTGTACTGGGGAAGGTGGCACCTGCTCTGTCTGCTGCCTTTCACTTACTCACAGGGCCGTGCCGAGCTGTGCTGGTATCATCATGAACTTGCCACATGAGCTCGCAGCAGTGAGCTGGACTTTCAGTGCTGGGGAAACACATCCAAGGAAGGGAGCATGGGCTGAGGGCCAGCCCTCTCTAGGGGGTAACCCACCAGCCGGGCTTGGAGTGCTGAGTGGAAGTTGGTTAGGTGCTGGGGATGGAGGATGGGATAGGGACGTGTGTGTATGGGGCGGGTGGAGAAGGAGCCCAAGGATGCACAGTGAGGCAGGTGAAGGTGGGCATGCTGGGCGACTGTGGGCTTAGGGGTGACTGGACGATGGCTTGGCCAGGAGAGGGTTGGAGGAGATGAGCCGATGAAAGGAGAGGGCTGTGTGGTGTCGACTTCCTTGTGTGCTTTCCCAGCTTTCTAAGCCTCCAAACTTCATCTAATATCTTGGAGCCTTGGCTGTCTCACCTGTAGGATGCAAATACCAGGAGTTGGTGAATGATGTAATGGTGTGGTACACACTCGGATACACAGCAGGGAGCTGGATGTGCCATCAGGTGCATGCAGTAAGCACCTGTCCCTTTCCTTTGAATGTTGGAGTGGGTGGTAACTTTCCCGTGCTGACCAGTGGGAGCCGCAGAGGGCTGTGTTGGGTGCACATGATAGGCTCGTGTCCCGTTTGCTATTGTGCTTGGGTACCTTGTGTGTTTTGAAGGTGACTTGGGGGCAGATGGAATCCCGTGAGGGACACTTTGGAGCGTAAGATGGTGGTGCTGGAGACCTGAGCCAGGGCCATGCTGTGGGACAGCATCTTGCCCATCACGGTACCCTGTGAGATTTCCTGCCCATCTCTTTTGGTGGGCTGCTGTGGTGATTAGTGCTCTGGGCAGAGGGTTTGGAGGGGGAGACTACCTTGAGCCTCGGCCACCCCCGAGGGAGCCCCTAGGACTAGACACTAGTGGAGCAGGAGTCCGACGGTGAGGAAATGGGGTGTGTGGCAGGACACGGCACAGTGGCCGTCATGCAGAGAGATGGCAGCTGGAACCGGCGCATAGCTACCTTTCCACTATAATCTGGGAGAGTCCAGGGACAGCCCGACTCCAAACTGAGCAGGAGGTCATCAGCATGCACGCAAGGACACTGCTTGTTGTCTCCCCTGCCTGCTACTACCAGCTGTACTGCAGCTGCCCACATCTGTGCCACATCTGGGGAGGAGGAAGGTCCTGGCAGGAATGGCCTTGAGCCAGAGAGCCCTTCCTCCTGGGGTCTATGTGTCTGGTACCCGTCACTTTCTCTCTCCCTTCCCCCGCCACTGCGTTAACACTTGCTCTTGCCTCACCTCCCCACTGGCCCTTGTAGACTTGCACAGGCCTGTTGGGAGCCAGGCCTTAAGGGGCAGGGACCACTTCCTCAGGAGCAGGGGCAAGCTTGCGCTTGAAGGGACAGATCTGGAGCCCAGCCTCGTGACTTGTGGCCTCAGGAGCTTCCGAGCCGGTGCCAGGTGGTGTTCCTCGGGGGTCAGATTAAAAGATAACCACTGTCAGGAGGAAACTGGCATCTTCTGGCTTCAATAGGCAGGCCCTGGGCGTGGAGGTTCTGTGTGGGATCTCCCCTCTGTCCCCTCCCTATGCTGCATGGGGGCCCTGGAGCACAGCCTGCTCAGACCATCCCCAGAGCTGGCTCTACCCCTGTGTCCCTCCCCTTGTCACCCACCAGCCTGCTGTCCACCTAGAAGGTTTGAAATCTGCAGGAGCAAGGCAGCAAGTGCACTTGCTCGTGTTGGGGGAGGTGGAGATGTGGAAGCGGTATGCACTGGGGCCCAAGTAGGGCCCCCTCAGTCCAAGTGCCAGGTGAGCTTGTGTCCCCAGTGCTGAGGAGGATGCTCTGGCTCCTGGGAGGAAGGGGCTTGTTGGAGCCCACGGCTTCCTGGGCAGCTGTGCCAGTCATGGTTTATCCTGGGTGACCGCATGGTCCCAGACCCTGCATGGGCGTATGAAGGACTTGTAAGGGTTTCTGGGAGGCCCACAGGGTAGGGGGGACACAATAGGGGCCCTGACAGGAAAGCTGTCAGCTCAGCTGGCCCAGAATATTCTGATACAGTATTTTTAAACTTCTTCTCCATGTCTCCTATCTTGACATAAACAAATACTTTGGAAATCATGTATTTTTTTTTTTTTAAGATTTATTTGTTTTTATTGGAAAGGCAGAGAGAGGAGGAGAAACAGAGAGCAAGGTCTCCCGTCCGATGACTCACTCTCCATACGGCTGCAATGGCCAGTGCTGTGCCAATCTGAAGCCAGGAACCAGGAGCCTTTTTCAGGTCTCCCATGTGGGTGCAGGGTCCCAAGGCTTTGGGCAGGCCTTGACGGCTTTTCCAGGCCACAAGCAGGGAGCTGGATGGGAAACGGGGCTGCCAGGACGTTAACCATCACCCCATATGGGATCCTAGGACATGCAAGATGAGGACCTTAACCACTAGGCCACTGTGCCAGGCCCTCATGCACCTTTTTTGTTTCATTCTATCATTAGAATATGATACCATAGATTTTTGTTTTAAAGATTTATTTTATATTTATTTGAAGTGCAGAGTTTTACAGAGAGGAGAGCCAAAGAGAGAGAGAGCTTCCATCCACTGGTTCACTCCCCAAATGCTTATAACAGTTGGAAGTGGTCGTTCAAAGCCAGGAGCCAGGAGCCTCTTCCAGGTCTCCCACACGGTGCAGGGTCCCAAGGCTTTGGGCTGTCCTCGACTGCTTTCCCAGGCCATAAGCAGGGGGCTGGATGTGAAGTGGAACAGCTGGAATTCCCACAGGACTTATTTGGGATCATGGGGACATAGGCAGAGGCTAACCCTGCTATTTCAGGACTCCAGTCCCCTTAGATTTCTTTTTTAAAGTATGTTTCATGTTGGATGTTTCCTAAATATTTATTAACAGAAAAAAGTATTTTAAAAATAATTTCTCTTTGGGCTACATAGCAAGTGGCAATGTACACAGAATTACCTACCTATTTTTTTTTTAATTTTAATTGCTTATTTTTCAAAACTGTAGTTATTTATTTGAAAGGCAGAGTTAAAGAGAAAGAGAAAGATTTCTTCCATCTGTTGATATACTCCCCAAAAAGGCTACCGTGGCTGGTCCTGGGTCAAGCCAAACCCTTCCACCTGGACTCAGGGGCCTGGGGACTGCACCATCTTCTTTGTTTACCAAACCCATTAGCAGGGAGCTGGACTGTAAGTGGGGCATTCAGGATGCTGGCATGGTTGGTGGTGGCTTAACCTACTGCATTACAATGCTGGATCCAACTTAATGTTTTTAAACTTACAAGGAAATAGTGTTAGTGATTTTTAAAAAACTATTTATTTTATTTTAAAAATTTGAAAAATATTTTAAAGTTTTTTTAATTAAAAAAAAACATTGTTTATTAGTGATAATGATTTTTAAAGATTTATCCCAGCTATGGGATTTTTTTTTTCCCCTTTGGACTTCCACTTTAAGCAGATTTTAAATGCTGTGATTTTTGTTTTCCTCTGCCAGTTTGCTTTGCTAATGCTCAGGTTTGCAGAAGAGTTGATGCTTTGTGTGTTGTCCTTACCTGGGCTTGCTGATTGGCCGTTAGCAGCAGGTGCACCGCTGCTTTGCTTTCGCACTCTCCCCGGGAGTCCACATCTGTACTGTTTTGTTCCTGACACAGTTGGGTAAAAAGGTGTGGCCACAGGGAAGCCTTTGTCCCTGGCCCTGAAGTGTGAGTGCATCACCCTCTTGCCAGAGCATGAATGACCGGGGAAAGGAATGCTGATGCAGTGAGACCTTCCGGTACCAGTACCATGGCTGTTCACATCTTCCTCAGTGCCCCAGGCATCCCTGTTACAGTGTTGCCAATTAGGACTCAGTGAGCATTTTGTCTTTGGTGGTCAGGATAATGTTTTTAAAATATGCAGTGAGGCTGGCGCTGTGGCGTGGTGGGTAAGATCGCTGCCTGTGATGCGTGCTTCTCATAGGGCGCTTGTTTGAGTCCCAGCTTCTGCACTTCTGATCCAGTTCCCTGATAATGGTCTGGGGAAACAGGTGAGGATGGCCCAAGTGTTTGGGTCCCTTCACCCACATGGGATACCAGGAAGAAGCTCCTGGCTCCTGGCTTTGTACTGGCCCAGTGCTGGCTGTTACAGCCATTTGGGAAATGAACAAATGAATGGAAGATCTCTCTCCTCCCTGCCTTTCTCACCCCTCTCCTCCTCTTCCTTTGTAACTCTTGCAAAATAGCTAATAAATAAACGAGTCTTTTAAAGCATGTATGGTGCCTAAGTTTGGTCGTTGGTGGTTGGCATGTCTGTCAGAAGCCACTGCCGTGACGTAGATGGATAAGGTCCCTCTCTCGTGTGCGTACTCTGTGGTCATAGCCCTTGGGAGACTTCTGCAGTTTCCCCGGGTTGAAACGTGCTGTTGTGTTCTGAATCCCTCCCATTTGTGAAATCTGACAGCTCCAAGGCCAGACACTTTGGACAGTCTTGCTAAATTCTTTTAAGTTCCCAGGCCTCAATGCCAGGAGTGTTATATAGGTCATTTGACAGAAAAAAGCCAGAAGCAACTTAGAACAGACCTCGTCTCTGCTCTCCTGTTGGGGTGTGTGTGTGGGGGGGGCGGGTCACTGACCTCCTTAGTTCTGGACAGCCTCTGAGGACACCTCCACCTGCCAGGAAAGAGGGCAGCCCCCTGGGGAGGAGAAGCAGGAGAAATGCAGGCAGGCTGGCCTGAGAAGCAGTGTGGGGCCTTCGAGTGAGCTTTTTGGGACTTAGGGTTCTGGTTTTTAATTTCTCTTCTTTTTTTTTTAAGATTTATTTATTTTTATTGGAAAGCCAGATATACAGAGAGGAGGAGAGACAGAGAGGAAGATCCTCTGTCCGATGATTCACTCCCAAAGTGGCTGCAACAGCTGGAGCTAAGCCAATCTGAAGCCAGGAGCCAGGAGCTTTTCTGGGTCTCCCATGTGGGTGCAGGGTCCCAAGGCTTTGGGCTGTCCTCAACTGCTTTCCCAGGGCAAAAGCAGGGAGCTGGATGGGAAACAGGGTTGCTGGGATTAGAACCGGCGCCCATATTTGATCCCAGGCATTCAAGGCGAGGACCTTAACCACTGTGCTATAGCGCAGGGCCCTTTTGTTTCTTTTTAAAAATTATTTATTTATTTTGGGCCCGGTGGCGTGGCCTAGCAGCTAAAGTCCTCGCCTTGAATGCGCCGGGATCCCATATAGGCGCCGGTTCTAATCCCGGCAGCTCCGCTTCCCATCCAGCTCCCTGCCTGTGGCCTGGGAAAGCAGTCGAGGACAGCCCAAAGCTTTGGACCCTACATCCGCGTGGGAGACCTGGAAGAAGTTCCTGGATCCTGGCTTTGAATCGGCATAGGATCGGCCGTTGTGCTCACTTGGGGAGTGAATCATCGAACAGAAGATCTTCCTTTCTGTTTCCCCTCCTCTCTGTATATCTGACTTTCCAATAAATAAATAAATCTTTTAAAAATTGTTTATTTTAAAAATTAGAGTGATAAGGACAGACATCTGGTTTACTGCCCAGATGGCTGCAACAACCAGCGTTGGGTCAGGCCAAAGCCAGAAGCCAGGAGCTTCATCTGGGTCTCCCACACGGGTGCAGGGTCCCAAAGCTTTGGGCCGTCCTTGACTGCTTTCCCGGGCCACAGGCAGGGTGCTGGAAGGGAAGCGGAGCTGCCGGGATTAGAACCGGCGCCTGTATGGGACCCCGGGGCGTTCAAGGCAAGGACTTTAGCTGCTAGGCCACACCGCCGGGCCCAAGTGAGACATTTTTATCTTGTTCTTTATTAAGATTTAAAAATTAATATTTGGGAGGCAGAGAGAGATGGACAAAGATTTTTCTATCCACAGGTTCAGTCTCCAAATGTCCTCAACAGCCAGGGCTGGGAATTCGGTCTGTGTCTTGCCTATGGGTGGCAGGGTCCCCAATCCCTGGGGTCTCTCAGGTCAGCAGGAAGTGGGAATCGGGAGTGGAGCCTGGACTCACGGGTCCCTGCGGCATCTTAACAGCTGTGCCGGATGCAGTCTGCTGTGGCTTATTAACAGTGGCAATGCAGAGCACAGGTATGATGTTCAGGGCATGCCAGCAAACACCTGGCTGGCTGCATCAGCTCTGCATCCGTCAGATGAAGGCAATGAGCTGCCTGGACTTCGGGGTCCCTGCCTTCTTTCTCATTTCTCCTTGAACTGTGTCTTGCCCCTGTGTGTAGCAGGTGCTCCGCAGCCAGAGGGAGCCATGTCCTCCATGTTTACCTCCTCATAGGCTTGTTCTTGTTCTCTGAGGAGCCAGGATGCTTGTCGTTTTCCTTACAAGTTGGCTTGGTTCATGGCCATGTGCCGGTGCCAACAAGCCACTTACAAAGCACAAGGTGGAGAGGGAGGAAGGGCATGTGTCAGATAATGCTGCTACCATCAGAGCCAGGATTGGGTGTGATTCCATCTGCTGTGGCATCCCAGTGGACAGGGCCTGGGGCTCACTGTGGGCTCATGTCTCATGGCCAGCTGCAGGAGGGACCAAGGTCTCGCTGTGGCCTCATGCTGGGAGTCTTGGTCAGCTGGCCAGCTACAGGGCCAGGATGGCTCCTGGGTCAAGTGTGGCCATGCTCTGGAGCCATGTAGAGAGCGGCTTGCTGCCAGTGGCTCTTGGAGGAACCCCTGGCACACACACACAGAAGAGCAGTCTGTGGGTCCTGCCAGAGCGTCAGGTGGTGCCAACTCAGGGATTGCAAGTCTTGGAAATGATGTGAGCTGAGCTGTTTCCACTGAGTGTGAGGCAGAAAGGTGAGCTTGCCTGCCTAGAAGTGGCTTGGCCGAGTGGCAGTTGCTCATGCATGGCAGAGACTTGGAGGTCACCTACTATGTGGATTGTACTCTGCTGTGTGCCACGTGCCATTGCCTACCAACCTGCCATGGGGTGTGGAGGTCAGCCAGGGCCTTATGCCTAGGAAGCCTCAGCAGGAGCCCCTTGTCCCCTTTGTGGCAACCTGGTAGATGCTGGTTGAAGCTGTGGAAGACCACGTACTGTGCTGGAGCCTCTGCCTAGACACTTATGTGAGAAGTTTGGTCACTACTCACTGCTCTGCAGGCTGCCAGGGAAACCGGTGCCCAGAAGTACCCCATCCTACCCCTTGCCTGTGGAGGAAGGCAACTGGGATGGTGGGGCTGTGAGAGGTATTGTCGGTGGAGACAGTAGTAGGAGTGACAGGAGGGTGGTGGACGTGTGGCTGGTGGAGTCTCCCTGTCCTGTGGAGGTCACCACTACTGGGGGTGTGGAGCATAGCACCCGAAGTTGAGAGTGGCTCGCCAGTCTCATTGGTAGATCTGTTAGATGTTAACTCTCGAATTTTGTCCCTGTCTGCTTCTGGGTATTCCCTTCTCGTTATCACCCTTTGGGCTTGCAGACCACTTGCCAGATGACTGAGGCAAGTTCCAGCCTCCCATTGCAGACCACCTTAAAATTCTCCTGTGCCTAGTGCCAGCAGGTACCATTCTCTGTGGACGTGGTCAGAGGTCCTGTCCCTGCCTAGTTCCTTCTGGAGCTTAGCAGCTGGTCCAGCCTGGGAGTGATCTCCTGCAGCTTGGTAACACAACACCACCATGTTCATTGTCCACTGAGGTCACAGTGAGCCTTGTCACCGCCCATCCACCATGGACTTCAGGCCCTGACTGGGCTGACTGGTTCAGCCACTGTCATGGGCAGTCATGGGAAACAAGTGGCCTTTGTGGTAAACCCATGGACGGAGTGTACTGTCAGCATGGGTGAGGTGGCCAGGCCTGGGCAGCCAGCCTGGGGCCGAGAGGCCCAGGAAAGACTCATTTTTCTTTTCGTTGGGGGCCTCAGAACTGTAGGAGCTGTCTTCCCTTTAGATTCCATTTAAAAATTTATTTGAAGATCAGAGAGACAGAGACAGAGAGAGATCTGTCTTCTACTGATTCACCCCTCTGATGCCTGTAACAACCAGGGCTCAGCCTGGCTACGGCTGGGATTCTGGAACGCAATCTGAGTCTCTCATGTGGGTGGTAGGGATACAAGACCCTGAGCCACCAGCTGCACATGAGCAGGAAGGCAGAAACGGCAGTAGACTTGACACTTGGACCCCAGCACTTCAGTGTGGGATGCTGGCTTACCTGCTGAGCCAAATGCCCACCTTTTCTAGTATTTTCTGGGGGACTTGGTGTCAGGAGGCTCCCTTGTTTCTTGTGCTTGGCCAAGGCCTAGAGAATTGCCCATGGGGCCTGGATCCCTTTCCAGGGCAGGTGAGAAGGGAAATCTTCCAGGGGATGTTTTAGTGTTGACTCTAGGGGTTCAGCCCGTTGTCCTCACGGTGCACTCCCCCTAACCCTGCATATGCAGATTAATAGGGAGCAGGATGGGAAGTGGAGCAGCAGGGACTGGAACCAGTGACTATGGGGTACCAGCATCCCAGTGGTGACTTTACCCACTATACCACTCCCACCCTATCTTGTAATTCCACTCTGAGCAGCTTTGAGTTGTGTTGGTGAATGGGTTCCCCACACCTTGAGATGCCATCTGCATGGGAGGTGGTAACAGACTGAGAGTGGATTTGAGCAAGTTCCTGTCTGCCTTTGGAGACTAAGGGGGAGGCTGCAGTGAATAATCAGAGAACAGAAAAGGAGCTGGCCCTGGAAAGTGGTTCCAGAGGGATTAGTGTCATTCCCTGAAGCCGTGTTTCCTGACTGCACCATGTCAGTGGCCATGGAACTCCTTGACCTTCTTTCATGCTAATCCCCTTTCCAAGGGAGAAGGCCATGTTCACACAGGTGGGGCTCTTCTCCCACTTGGCCCTGGGTGGCCAAGGTCACTGTGTGGCTGCCTGAGGGGCCAGTAGCCCCCTGGTCTGTTTCTGCAATCAGCCCTACTCCCAGCAACCCTCACCACCAGCCCCTCCCACCTGGGATGCAGGTGCTGCAGACAGAAAGCACAAGGGAAGAACAAGTGTGGACACGGAATGTTTGTGTTTGTGCACAGTCTGGCCTGACGATTTCCCTCCAACCAGGAGCTCTGGGGGACCCAGCTGGCCAGAGGATGTGAGAAAATTGGCTCTTTATCCAACTGGATGCGTGTTGATGATCGCTGGATGTCAGAACCCTGCTGCCATGAAATGTGAATTTTTCAGATGGAAATTGCTGTCTGGCTATGGGCAGCCCCTTTAGTCTCAGCCTGCCTCTCTGTCTACCTGTTGCTTCAGAACCTATTTGTCTGTCCCTCGAGGTCTTATCCCTCAATGGTTTTATCCATTTCATTTCTCATGAAATGGAAAGTGTCTTTAAAAATAGCCATTTTCTGGAGGTGGCCTGACTGGGCTCCCAGCTACAGTGGCTTTGCTCCTGCTTGCTGAGTTCCTCATCTATCTCTGCTGATGGGACGCTGGCAGGACCAGTGTACCCGTGTGTGTGTGCACTGGTCTTTCCAGATGTTTCTTTTGGTCCTTATTATTTTTTGTACACGGGTTGAAGATTCACAGACTCTTCTAACCATATTATTTTCTCCTTGATATATTTTTTCCTGATTGCCAAAGCAATATCACACTAATTTTTTAAATGGCCAAAAAGAAAAGAGAAGATTCTAGAACTATACATGTTAGAAACCCAGGGGTTCTCTTTAGGTATGTACTGGTGCCTAGGCCTGAGAAGGGAGTCCTCGGGCCTGCGTGCTCACCCAGGCAGGTGTCAGTGGAGGTTGGGACACACAAGTTCAGCAGTTATTAAGGACTCGGTTGGAGAGGTGGGTGCTTACGGTCTGTCTCCGGGCTTGGGCTGCTTCCTTGACTTTGGAGAGCCTCAGGGTTCTTGTTTATAAAATGCAACAAATAGCAATACCTCCCTTCCCAGGGCATGGTGTGTTCAAAGTCAGGGGTTGACAGTGGATAAACACTGGGGGAGTGGTCACAGCCATGTGCCAGTGCCAGGGTAGTCTTATTGGGGTACCACAGATCAGAAGGCATAACAAACAGGCCTGTTGCTTGTCTCCAGCTCTGCAGGTGGTAGTTCAAGGCCAAAGGCTGGGGCACATTTCTTCTGAGGCCTCCTCAGTCCCTGGCTGGCAGGTGGTGTCCTTTTCTCTGCATCCTCTCACCCTCTGCCTCCATGACCACGTGTGCACAGCTCCCTCCTTGGACATGGACACTAGGCAGATGGGCTTAGCAGCGACCCCAATGGCCTCATTGTAACATCCCCTGTCTCTGAGTGCTGTAAGTGCCTGGGAATAGGACTTCAATATTTGAGCTTTGGGGGGAGTGCAGTTGAGCTTGTAATGGCAGCTTTACCATTTCCCCCATGGTTCTGGATGATGTGGAACCCTGCACATGGTCTGGGGGGCTGGGACAGATAGGGAGACTGAGGTGCCCACCCAGGCCCTGAAACTGTTCTGGAACTACCCCATCATCATAATCACTGAGCGCATCTCAAAGTCCTCTGGCAGCCATTGGACCTGGTGTGTCCCCCAGTCAGGGGCCTGGATTTGAGTTCTCTTCCACTCCTGATTCCAGCTGCCTGCTAATGGGCACCCTGGGAGGCAGTGAGGGATGACCCCAGTGTTTGGGTCCCTGCATTGCTTTGGGGGAGAACTGGGTGGAGTGCCTGGCTCCTGACTTGGGCGTGACCCAGCCCTGAGCATTGCAGGCGTTTGGGAAGTGAACCAATGTGTGGGGAGGTCTTAGTCTCCTCTCTGCCTCCCACATAATGGAAATAAAAATTGTTGCTGCAGGTGCTGACTTGGAAGTGGGCAGAGGTCCTGAAATGTGGCATTTTTAAAGAAAGGCGTGGGTGATTCTGACCTGCTGGCTCTAGTAACTGGCAGAGGGTGTCTGTGGGCTCGCTGGGGGCACTGCTGTGTTACCTGGAGGTGCTGCTGGCACTCTTCTTGACTTCCTTGTGGGGTATGCCCTTTAATCCTTTGCTTCCTCGTGTTCTGCCTTCGACACAGATCCCCTTCAGAACATCTGAGGTAAAGGGCTCCTAAGCTTTGAGAGACTGGCGTCTCATTAGCAAGCCTGACTCCAGCTCCTGGTCTTTGACGCCTTGCGCAGGGCCTAGCTGCCGTAGGTGCATCGTGCAGGCTGGAGGGTGGCGTGGAGACAGGCTGTATTCACTGTCAAGGCTACTGCAGATGGTCCAGTGTGCCAAATGCTGACATTTGGGGGGGCATGTGCCTTGGCTTTTTTTTTTAATTAAAGACTTGTTTATTTTTATTGGAAAGTCAGATATACGGAGAGGAGGAGAGAGAGGAAGATCTTCTATCTGTCAATTCACTCCCTAAGCGGCCACAGCAGGCAGAGATGAGCCGATCAGGAGCCAGGAGCCTCTTCGGGGTCTTCCACACGGGTGCAGGGTGCCAAAGCCTTGGGCCATTCTTGATTGTTTTTCCAGGCCACAAGCTGGGAGCTGGATGGAAAACGGGGCTGCTGGGATTAGAACTGCACCCATGTGGGATCCCGGTGCATTCAAAGCAAGGACTTTATCTGCTAGGCTACCATGCTGGGCCCCTTTGGTTTCTTTTGGGGCCTCTATGATTGTGGATATTATTTTTTCTCGTTGCATACTATACTGAAATGCCTTCTCTTGTTACTTAGATTATCTGAGGGCTGTGACTGTGTGAAAGATGACTTATTTTATTATGTGCATTTGAGATGCTGCTCTGGCCCCCTCTCTTTGTTTTCTGTGGTTGATTTAGGGACATCTGAAGGACAAAGCGTTTAATTGTGGGTGGGGGGAGAGCTCTTCTGTTTGCCAGTTAGGAGGGTGGCAGGGGCCTGGGTCCTGAATGTTGGCAGCTGAGCCATGCACTCGAGCTGAAGTCAGCACGAGCCACTGGGTCCCTCGGGATGCAGGGTGTGAAACTGCAACTTGATGGAGCTTTGCTTTGGGGTTCAGGGAGAGGGGTGATGGAGACACATCCCCTGTGGAAAAATGGAATGCAAAACCAAGCTCCTTTTAGCAAGCAGCCTATTAATACTAGTGCATCTTTGTTATTTCCTGTGAGCTCTGTGCAGACCCTTGTGTCTGGTGGGAATTCAGAGGTACTGGCATGGGGAGTGCTCCTTGCTGGAAGGTGCTGGTATGGCAGGCTCTCCCAACCCAGGTCTTTACAGCTGAGCCTACACATCTCTCTTCTGTGTAAAACGTCAAATGAGATCCCTGTGGTTTGGGAATGGACTCCTTGCAACCTGCCTGTGGATGGCCACCATTTCCAAATCCATACCCAGAGCTGTTAGCACGGGTGCCCCTACTGGGACAAGGGGTGTTGCCCCATTCATGCCTGTGTCAGGGAGCTGTGAGGGCGCCTCTTGGGTTGCCAGGGAGGTCCTGTGCGTTGGGCCTGCCCTTCAGATGCCTCCCAGCCATACACTTATACTTCTTGTTTCTTGAGGTCTCCTTAAGAGAATCCATCTATGGAAAGAGACCATTTTGTGTGTGTGTGTGTGTGTGTGTGTGTGTGTGTGTGTGTGTGTGTGTGTGTGTGTGTGTTTAATTCTTCCCTGAGGACTGTTAAAGTACCAGTCATTCCCAGAGTGTTGGGCAAACAGATGGGATGTTAGTATTAATTCCAGTCAGTAGTTCATTGATGGAAATGAGCCTGCTGCACACCAAGTGCCAGGAGTTGGTATTTCTGCAGGTGTCCTGGTCATGTAACCCCCAGCTGCATGCCCTCCTGGCTTGCCCTGGGCAGTCTTCACTAGTCCATCCTGCCTGCTCCCTAGCGAGCGGTGTTGGGCCTGCCATGCCTTTAGCATGGTGCTTGAGGCAGGTGGGGTGGCTCCTCCCTGTCCCAGTTTGCTACTTGCACCAGGGCAGCACTGCTGTGGCCTCCCTGGGTCTCTACCTCCCGAGTTCCTCCCCAGCACAGCTACCCTCGCACCTCATCATACCCTGGAACCCTCCAGGGTGCTTGGCCCTCTTGTTCTGCCATGACCCCTCAAATTATCCCTGTTCCTTACAAAACTTCTCCTTTTCCCTGTGGTGGGTGTGTGGATAAGATTTCCCAGGATCCCCGCAGAACTGCTGCTTAGGGAGCCCTGGATCTGCCCTCTCCCTCCCCTGTTTTGCCTTTACCTAAGTGCTGCATGGTACCATCTAGTTCGTGTGGGCTTTCCATTCCTATTGCCCAGATTCATGGGTGATCCATGCTGCCTCTGCTACCCTGGGACTGTCTCACTCGCTCTAGCAGCTGGACAACATGGGGACTTTCTTCCATACTCCCACCTGCTAAGTCTCGGCCATCCCATCCTTCCGCTTCCCCAGCCTATTAGTGTGCCATTTCCAGACACCCTGACCAAACCTGCAGCCCCATCTACACAGCCTCCCTCGCCCATGGCGCTGCTGCCCCACTGCATACCCCAGGACCTGTAGCTCAGGGTGGGGTGTTGGTGGGAGGTGCTGACAGGAACACCTCATGTGTTCTCTTTCCTCTAGTGTCCTCCCTCTTTCCCCCATGTCTTTCCTGTTCACATCCTGGCCATGCACACACTGGGAAGGCACAGCTGAGCTGCTGGGTTCCCCAAGGGCACCAGATGTGAACCTGTGGCTCAGCGGCGGCTTCCCTCTGAGGTTTCAGTGCTGGCCCTAAACCCCCGGCACTCCTGAGTCCCAAGGCCAAGGGGCTGTGAGAGCCAAGGTGAACGGGGGCTTGTGTGGTGTCTGGCGGGGTCTGGAGCACCCCAAGTTCAGGTTGACCCACTGCAGTGGAGAGAGGTGCAGTGTGGCTTGTGCTTCCTTTTCTATTTGTGCATGAGCATGTCATTGTTTTTTGTTTTGTGTTTTGTATAAAAGTGACAGAGAGGAGGAGGAGGTTGTGCAAGAAAGGTGGAGAGGAGAAAGACAGGACAGACTGACCAGGGAGTTGAGGAATGGGCTGAGGGGGCCTGCAGTGCAGGCTGGGGACACAGCACCCACCAGTGACTTGCTCGTCTTCAGAAAGCCCCTTCGACATGCAGTACTTTGCCTTCTCAGCCCCCCACAGCCTATCGAGGCCCTGTGTGCGCTTGAGGAGGCTGATGTTCAGGGCATGTGTACACAGCAGCAAACCAGGGAGGACCCAACTCCCCGCAATTGCTGACTCCGAGCGGAGTCCTTGGTCTCCCACTTCTGCTGTTGAGGTCTCGGTAGGTTCATGTTCATAGATAGATGGTGAGCAAAGGTGAGCAAAAAGTTACCAAGCTCTTGTTACTGCTCCTAGGGACTCCTGTGAACTGCCTTGATGGGCAGGGGGAGGGTAGTGGCAGCTGCCTGTCCCCTGCTAGCTGATGAGGACAAAGCCTTTGTAGTTGGCCTCGCCAGCCTCTGTGGACGCCTTGCCCTGGGCCTGTCCAGCCTGGTGTGCCCATCCAGTTCATGCCTTGAAGTTGGGGCTGTTCCCAGAGCTGTCACTTCCCCTGGCTGAGCCCTTCTCTTTCCTGGACTTGAGATGAATGGAATAGAGCAGGTGGCCATTTGCAGGATGGTGTGGCATTTGGGGACCAGTGGGCCAGAGACACCTTTGCATTCAGTATAAGTAAGTGGTTGCATTGACAGCCACCAGTAGGCTCCTGGAACCTCACTTCTTACAGACCAGATCATGACTTTTCTAGTTTTTTTTTTTTTTTTTTTTTCCCGGAGATTGCACTGGTCTCCTCTGGGGACTGGGCAGGTTCATCCTTTTTTTTTTTTTTTTTTTTTTTTTTTTTTTTTTTTAAGATTTATCTATTTGAAAGGGACAGCAAGAGATAGAGATCTTTCATCTGTTGGTTCACTTTTCAGATGGTCTCTCTAGTCAGTTCTCTCATATGAGTGGCAGGGATCCAAGTATTTAGGCCATCTTTTTCTTTCCCAGGAACATTAGCAGGGAGCTGGATCAGAAGTAGAGCAGCTGAGACTTCAACCGGTACCCATGTGGGTTGCCAGCGTTGCTGGCAGTGGTCTCGCCTTTAGGAGGTTCACCCTTTGATTGGAAGAGTAAGAGAGGACAGAGCTGGGACCACAGGATGATGCTGGCAGCTGAAGTGGAGCCCTTCTCTTTCATGTTTGCCTCTCTTCTTTCCTGCTGTTGGCAAAGAATGACCTTGGCCACTGTGCTGAATGCTGGCCCTTAGGCAAGTGCACCTGCTTGCCAGAATTACTGACCCATCAGGTGTAGCTCCCAGGTGTTTCTTATCACCTGAGTAACGACTGGGCAGTGTCATTGGGCAGATGACAATTGAGCACATTCTGTGCTGGCCACTGGACAAGCAACTGGTACATTTTGGTTTTTCTGATCTTGTGGGAAAGGAAATAGTTTAGGATCAGTAAGTAAGAGGTGTGTATGGATTGAGACCCACCTCCTTCCAGCCTGGTGGCCTTGGGTGAGTTAATGTGGCCCCTGTGCCTGCATTTCACTGTCTAGAAAAGGAATCAGTGTCTCAGAGTTGTTAGGATTACACAAAATCACTCACATAAATAATGCCTTTCCTGGGACAAGTACTCCTTAAATGTTACTAGCTGTTCCTGGTGAGAGTGTGGTGTTACGACCTAGAAAAACATAGGCTATGACATGTAAAGTGTCTAGAATACACTGAAGGCACTCGCTGATTGGCATGGGCTCTTATTTCCATGTCAATCTTCCTGACACCTGAGGGATCTGGGGTGGGTGGAGCTCAGATATTGTGTGGCCCCAAGTGAGAAGGGTTGTGGGTCTGGTCTTTCTTCATTGTTAAGCGGTCCAGGCCTCTCAGGGCTGTCTCAAGCCCTGCCCACCTGCTCAGTGTGTCCCATGGGGTGGTTGGTTCTCCCGTCACCACCTGCACCTCCTGAGGTTGATGCATCTCCTCATCCCTTCAGCCCTGAATACCCAGCCTCTCCACTCTGCACTGTCTCCATGCACGCTCCTTGGGTGATCCCATCAAACCTGGTAGCTTCGAGTGCTAAGCACATACAGTTTTCAAATTGTATCTCTGAGCCCAAGAGCTGTGTACATTCATTGTATGTCTCTACCTGCATTTCCCACTCCTTGCTGCAACTCCTGCTTGCAGGCATCCCTGTTCCAGTCAGGCACTGCCTGCATCCTTCTATGTCCTCCTGGACAGTTTGTTTGTCTCAGGTCCACGGTGGCATAATTAGCAAACCCTTTTCACTCAATCTCAGAAGCATCCCGCAGGGGTCCCATGGCGAGGGATGCAGCCAATTTACAACGCCAGCATCTCCTATTGAGTTGCTGGTTCTATTCCCAGCTGCTCTGCTTCTGCTCCAGCTCCCTGCTCATGTACCTGGAAAGGTAGTGGAGGATGGCCTGAGTCACTGGGCCCTGCCAGTAATGTGGGACACCTGGGTGGAGTTCCTGGCTCCTGGCATCAGCCTAGACCAACCTTGGCTATTGGCTGCCATTTGGGAAGTGGACCAGTGGATGGAACATTGGTTTCTCACTCTCCCTTCTTCCTTTCTTCTCTCTAATGCTGCCTTTCAAATAAACGAATAGCTCTTAAAAGCGAGGGTCCTGAAATCCAGGCACTTTTCACCAGGGTCACTATTGTCACCCTGGTGCAGACTACCAGCCCACTTGGCTGTTTTGTTGCCTCAGCTGTCTGACTGGCTTCCCTGCTTCCATGCCTCTCCACCCATGGAGACGTTGGGCATCTCTTCCTCTCAGCTATACTGAAGTCTCCCATCCCGCACAGAGTAAAGCCTGCCATTCTCTCTATGGCCCATAGGTCCTACCTAAGCCAGCTCTGCTTCCCCCATGGCCTCTTCGCTGCTGCTGTGACTTCTTCTGCTGCTTCCTGCAGGTCACTTTGCATGTGCCAGTCCACTGTGTGGAACAGTCTTACTTCAGGTCTCTGATGCAGTTTGAGTTTCCGAGAGAGACCTCCCCTAGCTGCTGTGTCCCAGTCTCTACAATTCTGTTCTACCCTGGTGTGTTTTTCTCCATTGCATTTACTGCCTGATGTGATTTCTGTTTATCTCTTCCCTGGACATGTTTGAATGAGCTGCACAGGGCGGATTTGTCCCTCTTGTCCACTGCATGCCTAGTACCTGCTGGCCCACCTTGTTCATCTGCTAGATGAGAGGGTAGTCCTAAGGGCGCCTGAAGCAGGAGCATATCACTTCCGTCCTTGTGGTAGCTCAGGTTCATGATGCTGGTTCCTAAACGTTATCCTAGCTCATCCCAGCGGGGGACAGCCAGGGCTCAGCTGAAGCCTGGGGTTATGCTGTGTGCCCAAGGAACCAAAGATGGCAGAGGCTGTGTCCCAGTCCCCTGCCTGCTTGGGGAGTGAGTGGGACCAGGTTTCCTGTGCTGAGGTAGGTCTGTGGGACACACAGAGTCACATTTTCTGGACAGCCCTGTCTGGCTGCTGCTGCAGCCCAGAGCTCCCTGAGGCACTGGGCCTCATCTGCCTCCAAGCGTGGGTCTCAGCATGCACAGCCATGGTCTGGAATTGAAAGGGTAGGGAGCAGGACATGGTCTTGTGAGAGGGCCTCATGCCTGCTGAAGAGTACCAGCTCCTTACCCGCTGCCATTCTGGCAGGTCCTCAAAACGGAGAGGGCCCTGGGCTCTGCATGCTGCATCTGGAAATGACTGGTCTTTGGAGTGAGCTCACTCTGGGACCTGCAGGTGCACCCAGCACAAGTGCCTGCCAGCAGCCACGACCCTCACACTCTGTGCCTGTGTCCCACTCAACAGTGTCCTTTGAGGTTCCTCTCAGGGGTGGGTAGAGGGGACAGTGAGGGCCAAAACCCCTGCCATGCCCACCCTGTTCTGAGGCTCCTAACTCACCTAGGGAAGTTCTGCCTTCCTGTGTACCACAAGCCACTCCTGTTTGCAAGTTCTCTTGCAGGAAGCCAGCTCCAGTCCCTCCTGCTACATAGTCTTCCCCAGCTGCTTTACCGCCTGGGGAGTCAGCATCAGAACTATATGCTGGACTGGGTGGACCTGGCTGACCCCCTTAAGAACTCCCACACGACTTGGAGCCAGTTTTTTCAGTTTTCTAACCCTTAATTTCTCCCTCCATAGAACGGGCCTCCTGACAAGCTCAGGGTTGTTTTGGGCATCACTTGCCAAGTGCTTAGCACAGTCCCAGCACCTGGCAGTGCTCGCTTAATGTTTGCTTGGATTGCCGGAGTGTGTCCACCCTGGAGTGTGTGACCTTGTCATTCTAGCACAGAGTTTTAGCTTAGATCAGCATGGAGGACAACACTGGGAAGGGCCCTCCCTGGGACCAGTTGGTCCCTGAAAGCTGCAGTGACTACTTGTAGCTCTGACCGTGCCCAGGGCTGCCCTGGACCCTCCTCATGTCTCTTCAGTTAGTGCTGGGAACTGCTCCAGGAGGCCTAGAGAGACTGAGCCACTTCCCTGAGGCCACACAGCTTGTTGGGGGCAGCCTGGAAGTTGAGCCGAGGCATGCTGGTGCCATGCCAAGAAGCCCTGTGGGAGGGGTGAGCCTTCCCCAGTCCTCCAGCAGGTGAGCTGCCCCGTACTGCTGGACCTCGTTCTCCTGGACGTGGTTCCTGGGGCCATGTGGGGCTCAGTGGCATGACCTAGAGCCCTTGGTGCTGTTGGTCATCCCGTGTGTCAGCTGTGCTGTCTCAGGTGTGAGCTACTCTCTTTCTTTTTTCCCCCTAAAGATTTATTTTTATTGGAAAGGTGGATATACAGAGAGGAGGAAAGAGAGGAAGATCTTTCATCCAATGGTTCACTCCCCAAGTAGCCGGGACATCTGGAGCTGAGCCAATCCAAAGCTGGGAGCCAGGAACTTTTCTGGGTCTCCTATGTGGGTGCAGGGTCCTAAGGCTTTGGGCTGTCCTCAACTACTTTCCCAGGCCACAAGTAGGGAGCTGGATGGGAAAGTGGGGCAGCCGTGATTAGAACCGGCACCCACATGGGATCCCAGGCATTCAAGGCGAGGACCTTAACCACTGTGCTATCATGCCGGGCCCTCCTCCTGCTCTTTCTTTGGGGACCCTGAAGACCCCAGGGTACAGCAACTTTCCTTCTGCCCTCTCATTCTCAGGTGATGGGGTAGGGGTGCTGTTCCCAGTGACCCCAGTCTTATACCATCTACCCAAGCCCCTCCGGGGGACAGAGAGACCTGTGTGTGCTGGTTCAGCTGCTATGTGTGAGTCACTGTGTCTCCTCCCAGTGAATGAGGGGCGTGTTAAGGGTTGCAGTCCCATCTCCTGGGCCCCGTGGGCCTTTGGGAGAGGCCTCGGAGGGGTGGGGCATTCTCTTATCGCTTGGGTGCTTTTACTGGAAACTCTTTTGAAGTGGTCTTGGTGACCCAGTGCCGCTGAGTCAGAGTAAACAGAGTAGGCAGGGGCTGGGCAGGCTCCTCTCAAGGGCACAGACACTGCTGTGGCTGGGCAGGCCTCGAGGGCCACCTGCCCAGGCTTCTGCTCCCCACCTCCATGCTGCCGCCATCTACATCCCACCTGCTATGTCCCCCCTCTCCTCCTCCACCTCCCAGGGTCTGGAAGCCACGTACCCCTGGGGGCTTGTCCTCCTTGCAGAGTCCCAGGCCCCCCTCTTATCAGCTGCATCAGAGCCTGTCCTGTGTGTTGTGGTGGGGTGTGGGGGGGACCTGGGAATTGCTCGGGCAATAAGGAAGGCCCCACTGGTGCAACCGTCTATCTAAGCCTGCTCTCCATTTTGCCTTGCTGAGTTCTTTCCCCGTCATGCCACTGGTACTGGATAGCCTCCTCCGGGGTCTCTGTGAGCAGCTGCAGGAGGCTGTGGTTGCTGCCTGCAGTCCTGTGTCTGGGGAGCCGTGTGGAGCATGCAGTCCTCCATAGCCAGGATTCCCTGGCAGGCCGGCAGAGGCTGCTGACTGTGGGAGGACACGGAGCGACTTTGGAGAAGGAGGAGTCTCTTTTTGCCATTTCCCAACAGCCCCAACCACACGGGCCCTGAGGACGATAATAACCACAGAGAGACAAAGCCTGCCCATGACAGTGTCATCTGTGGGCTCCTTTGTCCCCTTAATGACGTCCAAGGCTCTGGGAACATTGTATACGCTGGATTCTGTCCAATTTTCCTTGCTGTCCCCGTACCAGCTCCTAGGAACCCTGCCAGCCACTTGGGGTGAGGTTGGTGGGTGAGTGCCCTGAGCTGCAGATGGAGATGTCAGGCCCCAGAGCCCCCTATCAGAACCTTGGAGACAGCGATGAGGAACAGAATGTGTGTCAGCTGGCCCATGGACTCACCCAACCGCGGAGGGAGACTGGTGGGTGGGAAGAGAGAAGGGCGCCTGCCAAGTTTAATTACCAGTGGAAACTTGCCACGGGGGAGGAGACGGTTGCAAAGGAGGGGCGGTGTGCTGGGAGATGGGGCGCCGCTGATGTCAGCGCTGAGAAGGAGGCCAGGCCCCCAGCAGCAGTGCTGGTCGCCAGTGTCGCAAACCGGATGGAGTCGGCTCGCCAAGTTCTGGAGCCGCAAGTGGGAGAGTTTATGTATGCCTGCTTTTCTGAGTAGGCATCCTTTGAACACAGCCCACCAGCTTAACAGCTGGCTAGACTGCCTTGCCCCTGTGGAGAGGGAAATTACAATTTTAAACAGACAGCAGAGTTCAGAAATTCCTGAAGACAGCATGCTGGGTTCTCCATCTTCCTGTCAGTGGCTTAGCCCTTGATTGCCTCCGACTGAACCCCCTTCGGGCCTGCGCTATGGGTGTGAGAAGATTTGAACCATCCGTGATGCTTACTGCTTCATGGAGTGAACACACAGCAAAGCAGACACTGTGTGTTGGGTTGTCATCTCTTTAGGAGGACCACAGAAGCCTGGGGTGGAATGGGGTGTTCCAGTTCCGTCTCCTCCAGGTGCTTTGTGTGTGTTGCCTGTGACTGCAGTGTCAGGTGAGCAGTGGGCCTCCGTGCCAGTTCCCTGCTGTCCTGGCCTGTTCAGAGCCATGGCTTTCCCCAGCATCTCCCTGCTGTGCTCTGCTGTCGAGGACCCTGGGGGACACATTGTCTCTTCCAACAGTCCTGCTGCAAGGCAGGATGCCTGCACAGCCCCCCAGGCCACCCTCCTGTCTGTTCTTGTCTCATGTTTCTCAGAGGTTCTCAGGAAATGCTACTGTTCTTGGCCACTAGCCTTGCCTCGTGGCTACCAGCACCCCCTTCCTCTTGCATCTGCTCCCCTGCATCCGTCTTTCTGCTGGAGTACCTTCCCACCCCTGCGGTCCTTGCCCTCCACCCGGAAGTCTAGGTTTGGGAAACTGTAGCAACTTGCTCAGCATGCCTGATTGCTGGTATGTAGGCAGAGCTAGATTCAGAAACTACACATCCTATACAGAGGCTTTTCCTGAAGCCAGACAGGTAACCCCCAGGTTTGAAAACATTTGAATTTATCTGTGATGACCGTGTGTTCACAGCTGTGTTGACTGATGACTGGGATGTGGGACGGGGCAGGTTGGGAAATATGTGCTGCTCACTTCTCTGGCTGTAGTGACTTTAATTGCTTGTAATGTTATTATTCTTTTTTAAAGGTTTACAGAAAGGGGAGAGGGAGGGCGGGGGATTGGTTCACTCCCCAAATGGCTGCAACAGCTAGGGCTGGGCCAAGCTGAAGCCTGGAGCCTGGAACTCCATCTCGGTTTCCCACATGAGTGGCAATTGCTCAAGTAGTTGTACTGTTCTCTGGTGGTTTCCCCGACCATCAGCAGGGAGCTGGATTGGAAGTGGAGCAGCTGGCACTTGAACTGGGGCCCATATTGGGGGTTGGACTAGAAGAGATAGATTAGCTTGTTATGCCACCCCTCCCCCTGGATGATTTTTAATAATGGCAGACCCTGATAAGTTGTTCAGGGCCTGAGCTTGGATGCAATTAGAATGTAAGTATGGAGCAGTCGGGAGGAGAGCAGGAAGTTTGAGTTGATGTTTAATTTGTGTTCGGCCACCCTCGGCGTGGGGGACAGAATCCTGTTGGTAAAGATCTGTAGGAAATCCCCACAGCTCGGTGTGCCCTGGGACAAGCTGCTCTCTTGCTGAGCCCTGCCCGACATGTCCCAGCAGGCCTCCACACCCCTCGACCAGTGTCCTGAGTTGCAGAGTGTGGGTAAGGCAAGGTGGAAGGGCTGGCGGAGGTCAGAGTCCGAGCCCTGGCTTGCAGAGATCAGCTAGTTTGACCATGGCCTGGGCCACGGATGAGTGACCCCCTTGGACCCAGTCACAAATGGTCTCTCCTTCCATTCCCCAGGTTCTACTTACAGTGTCCTGTCCATCATGCCGTCAGACTCGGAGAGCAGCAGCTCCCTCAGCAGTGTGGGTGAGTACCACAGTCGCCTGGGCTCCCCAGGGATAGGTGGGCAAGGGGTCATGGCATGGGCATCACAGGACCATCTCCTCTGACACTTGTCTCTGCTGAAGGACACCCCTGCCTCCCACCAAGGCTGGATAGCTCTTAATAAAAAGTGTTTGCTTTGGGGAGCTCAAAGTCTCAGATTGAGGAGTCCCCATTTGTTCAGTCTTTTCTAGGACCTCTTTGGGTGGGTCCCCACAAGACAGTGAGTGCCAGAGAGACAGGAGACTGGGGAGGGTGTGTTCATCCTTTCTCTAGGAGCCACCTGCAGACACACAAGGACCACATCACTTCCTAGGGGGTACCCACCTGACTGCTTCCCTCTAGGCCACACTGGGAACTAGGTGTCCCCCTCAACACACACACACCCTTGGGGACACTCATACCACATCCATAGCATAATCTGGCTGGCAGGGAAATGGGTACTTGGAGGTATATGTTTTGCCATTTGCCTTTGTCAGGACATGGACATCCCCAGTGTGGTGCAAGGGCCAGGGTAGTGCATCCAAGGTCAGGGCAGCTGGCTCTTCTGGGACTGTCTTCCAGGACAGGAGCGGGTAACTGGGTAGCTTGATGCGCTGGGGATAGGAGTAGCCGGTCTTGGTTGCCCTGCACTTAGTTTGCCAAGAGAAAAGTCACTGTCCCACCTTTGTGTCCAGCATCCCTGCTGTGTAGCTTCAGATGCTACCCTGTGACCATGCTGGGTCCCTCACCTGCAGCTGTGACATCTGGAGTGGGTGAGCTGGAAGGGCTCAGAGGGCTGATCTGCAGCTGGGGAAGGACATTGGCATTCCCGGAGGGGAAGTCACATACCTGGGGATCTGGCACTGGCCAGGGCAGACTGCTCATGGGTCACCCCACCTACTATGTGCTTCCTATGAAATGTGGGAGCAGCAGTGAGTAAGGCAGAAATGGCCCCCACACATGTGAATCTCAGGGTCCCTGGGGAGACCATCGCATGCATAATCAGGAGGAAAGCAGCTACCTGCTGGGCTGGTCGGTATTAGTGTTCTCAGGCTGCCAGCATGCCGTGTCCCAAAGAGGGAGGCCTGCATGGCAGACCGTTGCTCTCAGCTCTGGATCCAGAGGTCTTAGTTGTTGTCAGGACTGTGCTCTTTAGGGGCCATGGGGGAGGGTCTATTCCAGGCCACTCTCCCTGCTTCTGGTGGGCGCTGACCGTCATTGGTACCACCCAAAATAAGGTGGTCCCATTAGTGGTGGCACCTAAGGGAGGCTGGCATTGAAAGATTGGGTGGACAAGAATGATCACTCAGTGGACTGGAAGCAGAGGGAGCAAGGGAAGCAGGCTTGGGGAATGCCCCTCCTACCCCCATAACCCAAGACCTCGCTTCTCCTGAGTTCCTACCCTTCATCATTCACACAAATCTGTTCTCTCTTAACAGAAGTCCTTGTCAGTTTGAATGCCTGTATAGGTCTGGGACGCCAAGTCCATTCAGTGTTGTTTTCACTTTGACATGGCTGGGTTGGGACCTCAGTGCCTGCTGGGGACTGCACAGTTTGACCCTTGATACTCTTCCGCCCCCCAGCCCCATGGCTGCCTTGGGCTTAGTGGGGACACTGCTGGGCCCACTGTCCAAGGTTCCTTGGCAACTTTATGTCACATCCTTATTGAGCCAGAGCACCTTTTGGTCAACAGTAGGCTGAGTGTGAGACTGTGATGTGGTCCAGTGAAGTTGTACTGCTGTGTGATGTGGTGGCCCTGTAACCTCACGTGAGCCCAGCCTAGAGCTCAAGAAGGCACCCCATCACAATACATCCACTCGGCATCCTTTCTGTCCCCTGCACTGCAAGGCGCATCACTCCATTGGGATTTTATTTTATTTATTTATATTTAAAGATTTTTTATTAGAAAGGCAGATTTATAAAGAGAAGGAGAGCCAGAAAGAAAGATCTCCCATCTGCTGGTTCACTCCTGAAATGGCCACAATGGCCAGAGCTGGGCCAGGCTGAAGCTAGGATCCTGGACCTTCTTCTAGGTCTCCACATAGGTGCAGGGGCCCAAGCACTTGGGCCATCCTCCACTGCTTTCCCAGGTGTGTTAGCAGGGAGCTTGATGGGACATGGAGCAGCCGGGACTCAGATTTGCACCCCTGTGGGATGTCTTCATTGCAGGCGGCAACTTGACCTGCTACACCATGTTGATGCTCCTTTACGCTATACCTGACCATATCAGGAACTCTGAGGGAGGGTCCAGCATCACGGGTTAATAACCTCCAGGTTTGAGGTTGTCAGGTCTCGGCTAATCCCTAGAGAGGAAACTTGGACATCTGTGGGAGTGGGAGGCATGACCAGGGAGGATGGTTGTGGGACCCCAGCACCCACCAGAGGGTTTCTGATGAGAAGCAGAGCCCTTCATAAGCGCACCTCTGCCACCCTGCATGGTTTTTGTGAAATCTTAGGAAAAGGGGAGTGAGGGTCCTTCTCCTCTTGGCTTTGCCACTTCTGTCTGCCTGAGAAGAAACCAGAGTTCTGTGTGGTAATGTGGCAAATGTGTACATCCTCCTTCCTCCCCACATATCTGACATCACATAGTAAAGCACCAGTCCCAGTCCCCGCTGCTGTGCCGCCGAGCCAGCTCCCTGTTAATGCAGCAGGGGAAGCAGTGGAAGACAGCCCAAGTGTTTGGGTCGCTGCACCCATGTGGGAGACCCGGATGGAGTTTACAGCATAGGGCTATTTGGAAAGACCAGCAGCAGATGGATGGTCTTTCTTACTCTGTCTCTTCCAGTCTTTCGGTCTCTGATTTTCAAATACATGAAAGAAATATTTTAAAAAGAAACCTGTAGAACTTGGTGCAATGACTCAATAGCTAAATCCTTCCCTTGGAAGTGCTTGGATCCTATTTGGGCGCTGGTTCATGTCCCAGCTGCTCCACTTCCAATTCAGCCCCCTGCTTGTGGCCTGGAAAAGCAGTAGAAGATAAGCTCAAAGCTTTGGGACCTTGCACACACATACAGGAGACCTGGAAGAAGCTCCAGGCTTTGGCTTCGAATTGGCTCAGCTCTGGCCATTTTGACGATTTCAGGAGTGAACAAGCAGATGGAAGATCTTTGTCTTTTCTTCTTTCTGTAAATCTGATCTACCAACAAAAATAAATAAGTCTTAAAAAAAAACTATAGGGGACAGAATGTCAGGTGATATTCAGTGATCAGGAGGGCATCCTGGTGTGTGTTTTCTCTGATAGTGCCTGGGAACCTCACCTGGGGAATAAGGGGACCTCAGGTGTTCTCTATCACCAGCTTTTTACAAAGCCCATTTTCTCCCAGTTCATCAGCCCTGTGGGGACCCCTTGCTCTCTTATCACCCCGTGTTCTGTGTGCATGCTGCCAGCAAAACAGAGGAGGGAGTGGTTAGTTCCGATAGGGAAAGTAGGAAAGGCTCCCTGGAGAAGGTGGCGCGTGAGCCGTGCCTTACTGGAAATGTTCCCATGTTGGAGCTGACCAGAAGCAGTCAGCTTCTGCTGCTTGTCCTTTGTCAGGCGTGAATCATGGACTGGGAGTATTACTGTATCTGGCTGGAGACTTCAAGGGCAGGGCAAGACCTCAGCTGCTGTGCTGGGGGGCGAGGGAGATAGGTTTCCATTCTGAGTACAGGGAGGTGGGGGGAGCTGAGCTATTCTGGCCGCCGGACTAAGGAGGATGTCCATCTCTTGTCCTCGCCACATCCTCATCTGGAAAAGGAGTTTAGCCTGAAGTACAGCAGCTGCCAGACAACCAGTGACACAATCCAGAGGATGACCTGCCCTGGGCAGCAAGTACAGTGTTAGGCCGGTCCAGACCGGAGCTGAAGAGATGGATGTCAGACTTACCAGGAGGGGTTAGGACATGCAGTGCTGGGAAGCACCCTCGGGGTTTGTAGTTCTGGAGATCAGGAAGGCACCTGAGTGTGTATTGGTGATGTCGCAGGTCTAGGGCTGAGGCTGGGAGACCTTTGACTGGCCCGGGCTGTGGGTGACTCTGGCTGGATACCCCAGTGGACAGTGGCAGAGGCCAGTGTCCTGCCACTGCTTTGTTTCCCACTCCCAACAATCAGGCCTGGAGTTGGCCAGGAAGGTCCCCAGGTGTCTCTGTGTGGCCAGACCACTTTTCACCACTGCCAGTTTCCTCCTTGGCTTCTGGGAGCACAGGCCCCGGGGCTCTGAGGCAAGGTTGCCACTGACCCAGCTGAAGATAAGATGAAGGAGGCTGCCCCTGGGGCCAGCTTGAGCGTGAGGATGACACTGGGTTCAGTCCAAGGTGACCCTCAGCTGCAGGGCTGTGGGCAAGCCACGCCAGTGTGTGGTGGGGGCTGAGCCAGGTGTTGGTGCAGGGCAAGGGTGGCTCTGATCTCATGGCCTGCTCCCTCCCGTCTGCATGGATATTCACTCAAAATTCAGTTCCAGCTGGCAACTACCCTGTATCTGCCATCCAGGGCCTATGCAGGCCTGGCACTCTCCAGTGTTTGGGGCCATTGTGGTACTAAGTCCTCTGCCCTTCTGTGCCGTGTCTGGCACACTGGAGGGAAGGGGAAGAATTCCTCTTTTCTCCAGTGCGCTCTGGGCTTGGGCAGAGAAAGGCATGAGGTTGGGGGAGGTGGATTGCACAGGCCAAAGCCATCAGAGCAGAGGGAAAGGCATCTGAGGTCCAGTTAGTACCTTTGGTACTTTCTGTATTACAGGGGTGGGAGGTGGTGGTCCTCCACTTGCCACTGCAGTCCCAGGGACATGGCTTCAGGTCAGGCCACTGTGTGCAAAAATATTTTCTTTCTTCTTCCTTTTTTTTCTTTCTCTCCTCCATCTTCCATCCACTGGTTCACTCTCCAAGTGGCCACAGTGACTGGAGCTGAGCTGATCCAATGCCAGGTGCCAGGAGCTTCTTCTGGGTCTCCCACAGGGGTGCAGGGTCTAAAGCTTTGGGCCATTCTCTACTGCTTTCCCAGGCCACAAGCAGGAAGCTGGATGGAAAGTGGAGCTGCTGGGACATGAACCAGTCCCGCATGAGATCCTGGAGGATGCAAGGCAAGGATTTAGCCATCAGTCTATCGCTCCAGGTCTGCAGAAATGTTTTTTAACTTAAAAATTATATTAAGAGTTACAGGTTTAAATTTCATGCCCCAGAATGTATGCCTCATTTAGTTTTTATGATCATACCACTGCCAGACTTAAGATACAGAGAGGTACTCTCCCCCTGGAAAGTTCCCTAGTGTATGTCTTTGTAGGCTTCCTTTTCCTCCTCCTCTCGTGGGTTTGTGTTCTGTGGAATGGCTTATTCTGTGCAACTGAAACCCTGGGAGTGAACCTGCCTCCATGTGCCTCGGAGGTTCGTGACAGCAGCTGATTTCTGTGGGTGTTGAAGCGCACTGCCTGTGTGGGGGACATAGACTCATTCTCTCCTCAAGCCATGTGCTGTTCTTTGGGGTGCGTGTGTTTTTTCCTTTCTCTTGGGTCAGCTCTCACACATGGGCTTGCTGGGTGGCCTTGTCTAGCCAGGGAAGAGGTTGCTTTCCTGGCAGCTAATGCAACTATGTCACCCTGTGTGCCTGCGGGCAGTGTCCGAGGGTCCGGTTTGGCAAGTCTAGCTGCATCCTTGCCAGCACTTGGTGGTGTTGCTGTTTTGGTCCAGCTGTCACTGTAGGTATGTGTGAGTGTCAGGGGCACTGGCAGGTGTCTTTGGAGACTTCAGGAGAGAAGTCATGTTGGCACCTTGTAGTCCTATTGAGATAGAACTCAGGCCAGAAGAGGGTGCATGCAAACACAGATTTTACCCAAGTTCTGCGAAGAATCTGCTGGGCAGCTGCAGGCTCCCTTCCATGCACGAGTCAGACTGCTTCCATGGCAACCTGTTGACCAGTAAGACCACATTGTCAGGACCTCTCAGTCCCCAAACGTGAGCAAAAAGATGAAGGCTGTCTCTGTATGTGGTTGGGCCCAGGAAGGTAGTTGCAGCACCTGCTACTGTTGGGGAACTTTCTGGCACAGCACATCTTGGGGTTGGACTTGAGGTCCACCCCCACTGCAGGCTGGGCCCTCCCTGCCCCTTTGCCTCCCCGATGTTTTCCTCCAAGGCCAAGAGCCTGCCCTTGGGCAAGTTTCTGTGTGTCTAGTCCTTCGGGGCAGATTTGGAGGTCATGTTGCACCTTTGTTGCTCAGTTCACAGTGAGGATTCTCTTAGCTGTGTGCTCATCTTTGACGTCTTTCTTGGGCCAGTGCCTGCACACACCTGCCAGGAGCCGTGGGGATGAGGGAGACAAAGGTGAGGTGTGTTGGGTATGGAACACAGCACCTAGGCCGTGTTCAACACTTGTCAGGCTCTGTTTGTTGTTGTGGGTGTCATGGCTGGCATGGCCAACTGCTCCCAGGGCCTCACGGCTGGTCACTGAGATGCCCTGTGCCTTAGGATGAGCTGATCTGATGACTCCTACTTCTGCCCTTCCCTCGCTAGCTTCTCCAAAAGCTGGAGATGCGTAGTCCTGTTGCCTCACTTGCAAAACAGAGATGAGAATTCCTGAGGTCTCAAAGACACTGTTCTACAGCCCATGCCTGCTTTCTGGCCCTGACCCTGGCTTTTGACACCTCCCTGATTGTGGCCCCGAACTGCTGTCCTCTTGGACCATGAGGTTACAGCTGTTCCCACAGTGGCACTGGGGTGTTTACTGCCTACTCCATTCCTATCCTTGCAGGATGCGAGATGAAGGCTTCCACAGCTCCATCAGGTCATGTGGTGGCAGTACTTGGACATGCTCCAGCCAGGTCAGGAGCATGGCAGATTTTAAACAGGAATGCCAAACATCCCCCCTTTTCACCTTGTTTTTGTGTTTTCTATTGGGGAAGGAAAGTTAGTTTTCCTTAAAAAAAAAAAAAAAACAACAACTTATGATTATGCGGTAGATTTCTATTTTTTTGGAAAGATTTCTTCTTGTTCTTTTTTTAAAGATTTATTTATTTTATTGCAAAGTCAGATTTACAGAGAGACAGAGAGGAGCAAGATCTTCCATCCACTGGTTCACTCTCCAATTAGCTGCATTGGCCAGGACTACGCCTATCTGAAGCCAGGAGCCAGGAACCTCTCCTGGGTCTCCTGTGCTGGTGCAAGATCCCAAGGCTTTGGACTGTCCCCTACTGCTTTCCCAGGCCACAAGCAGGGAGCTGGAAGGGAAGTGGAACAGCCGGGACATGAAATGGCACCCATATATCCTGGCGCGTGCAAGACAAGGACGATAGCTGCTACCATGCTGGGTCAATTTATTCTTATTTGAAAAGCAGAATTACAGAGAGGAGAAACAGTCTGCTGATTCACCTCCCAAATGGCCATAATGGCTGGAGCTGAGCTAATCCCAAGCCGAGAGCCAGAAGCTTCTTCTAGGTCTCTTGTGGGGGTGCAGGGGCCCAAGGGCTTAAGCCATTCTCTGCTGCCCTCCCAGGCTGTAAGCAGAGAACTGGATCTGAAGTGGAGCAGCTGGGACATGAGCCGGTGTCCAAGTGCGATGCCAGCTTTGCAGATGATGACTTTCTGTGCCCTGCTACAATGTTGTCTGTTGGTTTTAATTGTTAAATCTGGTAGATGGGATTAGATAGCTATAGTGCTTTTAAACTGAGGTCTGTCGGAGTCCTCAGTTACTGTTAGGAACATACAGAGATCCTAAGAGCAAAGCCTGGATCTTAGCCATGAAAGCCTCAAGCTGTGGGACGGTTAAAGGTTTGAATCCTGATGCCATTCTTCACTGGCTTGGTGATTGGACACACTATTCAACCTTGATGAGTTTTTTTTTTTTTTTTTAAAGATTTATTTTTATTATTTTTTCATTGGAAAGGCGGATATACAGAGAGGAGAGACAGAGAGGAAGATCTTCCGTCCGATGATTCACTCCCCAAGTGAGCGCAACGGGCCGATACTATGCCGATCCGAAGCCAGGAGCCTCTTCCGGGTCTCCCACGCGGGTGCAGGTTCCCAAAGCCTTGGGCCGTCCTCGACTGCTTTCCCAGGCCACAGGCAGGGAGCTGGAAGGGAAGCTGGGCTGCCGGGATTAGAACCGGCGCCCATATGGGATCCCGGGTGTGCAAGGCGAGGACCTTTAACCACTTGCGCCACCGCGCCGGGCCCCGAGTTTTTTTTTTTTTTTTTAATTATTTTTATTTATTTGGGAAGTAGAGAGATAGAGATTGAAACCAAGGAAAAGAAATTTCTCACTCTGCCGGTTCACTGCTCCAGTGCCCACAGTGGATACTGCTGGACCGGGCTAGAGTCAGGAGCCAGGAGCCAGGAACTCACTCCAGGTCATCTAAGACAGAGACCTAAGACTTGAGCCATCATCTGGTCACTCCCAGGTTGTCTATCAGGAGGGACACCAAAGCTGGGGCCTTGAATCCCGGTCCTCTGATGCGGGATGCAGGCTTTGCAGCTGAATGCCCACACCTGGGTGAGATTTTGTTGCCTCATGGTCATGGTGAGGATGACAATAGAACCTGGTTGGGGGGATTGGGCAGCATAACACGCAGAACATTTCAGAAATGGCCAGGCAGGCCAGGCCTGCAGACAGTGCTGCCCACATAGGTAGTTTTCGTGGCAGTGGGCACAGAATGCTTGCTATATGGCCCTCCTGGCTGCCTGGACTCTTCCAGAGTCCCAGCTCACCGTGGGCGGTCCAGTTACCTAACCTCCACTTCCCACCTGTAAAATGGTGATGATGGCATCAGCATCCACCTGCAGGGTTATTGTGCAGACTAAATTAATGCCTGGGATGTCCATGTCTGTCGCAGTCATGTAGGTGTGCTGTGGGTCATGACCGTGAATGCCAAGGCCCCTCCTTTCTGAGTGCTTGTGAGTCAGCTCATGCTGCCTTGAGGTGGGTGGTCCCATGTGGAAAGTTTCCTCCTGGACCCAATTGGCAGGTGGTAGTGGGCGTGTCTAAGGGAAGCCCCACGTGGTCAGAGTTGGAGAAGTTCCTGTACCACTGATGACCTTGAGATAGAACTGGCCCTGAGCTACAGCTCCCAGAAGTGACTTTGCCTGGTGGTGGAGGCCATGGTGGTGGGAGAGGACGAGGTGGAGAGGGAGTACAAAGTGGAAGAGGAGGTGGTGGGGTGATAGTGGAGGAGGAGGAGGAGGTTACCCAGTCTTTTCAGAGCCTTCCACATCAAGACAGCTCCTTGCCAGGGAGGGCATGAGTAGACTCCACCTCTGGGGCCTTGTTGGGAGCAGTGAGCTGTGGGCAGGAGCCAAGAGCTCCTTGTGAAAGCAGCATGGATACAAGTTGACACTGTTCCTGCCCTCCCGCAGGCACCACCGGGAAGGCGCCATCCCCACCACCCCTGCTCACTGACCGGCAGGTGAACGAGAAGGTAGAGAACCTGTCCATTCAGCTGCGGTTAATGACCCGAGAGAGGAACGAGCTACGCAAGCGCCTGGCCTTCGCCACTCATGGGACAACCTTCGACAAAAGGTAGGGATGTGCTGGCTGCCCTGCTCGGCCCATGGCCTAGGGTTACTGATCTACTGCCAGCAGCCCAGGCACTTACCCTGAGCTCTTGGAGACCCGGGTTGCAGGGCTGGGCTGTGCCCATGGACTAACTTGTCTCCAAAGCTCTGCCCTAGAGGCAATACCTGCAGGCTGGGACATGGAGGTTGGAACACAAGCTTGTTCCTCCAAATCAAACTCGGAGCCTATGGCCTGAGTCTCACCACGTGGGGATAACAGGGGGGTGTATGTGTGTGTGTGCGCACGTGCATACATGCCAGTTCTCACCATATGCTGGCAAAGCCCTTGAAAGTCTCGTACTTGAGTGAGAGGAGCATCCTCTTGCAGAGGAGCCCGTGGCCTGTCTTCCACGCCATTTTTGCTTGCCTGGCAGATAGCCATGTGGGAGGTGGTTCCAGCAGCTGCTGGACAGACCCAGGCCCTGCTGTAGTCTCATTCCCTGATTGGTCGGTTGGCCTCAGGCTTGCTACTGCCCCTCACTGGGCCTCTTCTTTGTGATGGGGGAAGATTGCCTTCATTCTTTGCTCCTCCCCACTGCCTCCTGTCATCAAGTCTGCGTGCAGGTGCCATCTCCTGTGTGTAGGGGGAGGGGAGAAAAGGGGTCTGCCAGCAGCTTTCTCCCAGAGTGTGTAGGGGTGTTTGCGTCCACGTGTGCATGACTGCTGGCCATTGTCTCCCCGAGGGCCTCCAACAGCCTTGGGGTGCAGAGGAGCTCTGTGTGGTTTGGAAATACCTGTGCTGTTCCCTGCCCTGTGTGTGTTTGGCACCCCGCATCTTTGTGCTTCATCGGAAGAGATCTAGAGGTCGATGCCAGGGCAGGGTGCTCTGTGAGGTGTGGCACAGGAGACCTAGAGCCTCCAGGGTGTGGGCCTCTGGGATGCCCCAGGGGCTCTGCCTCATCTCTGAGATTGTCTTTATGGGATATGCCCCTTAGTCAGATGGCACAAAATTAAGGCAAGGAAAGGAAGACGCAGGAGCTAGCACACTGCGGCCTTGTATACCAGATATGGCCTGCTGTCTGTCGATAAAGAAAACTGTTGCAACACAACCATGCTCATTTGTCATTCTTGCCTGCGGCTGCTTTCATACCACAAAAGCCTGGTTAAGGGGCCACTGTGAGGCTGTGAGGCTGGCAGAGCTAAAGCGTTCACCACCCTGCCCTTCACCCCCTGCCCACTCCAGGGAAGGGCCCCAGGTGCCTGTACCAGCTGCGTAGGGGGCTGGTGCTGCTGATTCAGGAGATCTCAGGTTGGGCCTGATGAAGGACCCTTGCTGGCATCCAGGGACTGCCCATTGCCAGTGCCCTCCACATTCGAGGGCATGTAGCTGCGTGTGTGGGTGTGTGTTTTGGTATTTGAATGTGTGCCCAGGATTGAAAACCAGTGCCTGGGAGAGAGGAGAAACAACACCACCAATTTCTGGGTTGGGGGCGCGGTGGGAGGGGACCCTGGCCTATGGCACAGACTAATGGATGCTTCTAGGGACCATCTTCTCTGCTTCTCAGCCCTGCAGACCCACGCAGGGAGTCAAGCAGCCAGTCTCCCTCACTCCTGGTGGCTCGGATTCTGCTGGTCAGGGTGAGGCCAGGCAACCACGTGATCATGGTGTGGCTGAGACCGCTATTGGGTGCCTGCTAAACTGGGGTGTTGCAGAACATGGCTCCCTGGTCAGCAGAAATCCTGAGGCCCAAATTCATGGGGACTGTCTGCTGTCTGGGCCAGGGCCTACCACAGGCTGAACCCTGACTACGAGAGGCTGAAGATCCAGTGTGTGCGGGCCATGTCGGACCTACAGAGCCTACAGAACCAGCACACGAATGCCTTGAAGAGGTGTGAGGAAGTGGCCAAGGAGACTGACTTCTACCAGTGAGTGTCACCCGCTGGGCAGGGGCTCCTGGCACCTGTGCAGCGGCTGTCTGTCTGGTCCTTGAGTCCGGCCTGGAGCTGGGGCCTCTGATTCTAGTCTTGCCTTGGTCCCATGGCAAACAGGCGGTCTGTCTTCCACAAGACGATTTGTGCCTCAGTTTTTCTAACTGTAAAATCAGGTTCCTCACCTGTCATATCTTCCTGCTGCCAGCTTGCAAAGCCTGGCAGATAGGAAAGTGTCTGAGAACTGTATGGGGGAGGGCAGGCACATGGCTGGGCTTCAGGGTCTACACAGCTGTTCCCTGTGGGGCAGGTGTGTGTAGGACCACAGGAGACTTGGCTGCCTGTGTGCATATGTTTGCTGGGCCCAGTGCTGGAGGGTTTTCTCTCTCCTTTGCTTGGGGGATCCATGCCCTTTGCAGTGCCAGATTTTGAAGAAATGACCTATGTCCTGGTAGTTTGGCCATTGGTGGGTCTTGACCCCCTTTGAGTGCCAGGCTGGGCTGGGTAGGGATATTGGAGGCTGTCTGGGGTTCAGTGCGCATATGTTTGTTTGGGGCGTTCAGCACACTCCACAGCAGGCTCCTGAGCGACCAAACCCAGCTGAAGGACGACGTGGACATGCTGAGACGGGAGAATGGACAGCTGTTGCGGGAGCGGAACCTGCTGCGGCAGTCCTGGGAGGACATGAAGCGGCTCCACGAGGAGGACCAGAAGGAGATCGGCGACCTCCGTGCCCAGCAGCAGCAGGTAGGGACGGGCTGCCAGGGTCAGACCATAGCCAGTCACACACCCATCTCTTCACCCACACACCTGCTTGCCCCTTTCATGCAGCTCACCCTGTAATGTAGCAGGTGTCCCTGTGTCCCTGGGACGTTGGCCTCGTGGAGCGTGCGGGCATATCTGGGAGCCGCTGTCTGGTGCTTTGTTCAACAGATGGACGCATGCCGTTCCTGTTTCCTGGGTTTGGATTGTGTGAAATTATAGGTGGAAGATAGAGAGATTGGAGTGGCTCTCACTGCTGAGATATTTTTGATTGTTTTGATGGGAGTGTGGCCTTTTGCTGCTGCTGCTGTCTTGCGTTCCCAGTTAGTTTCTTTGCTCTTTGGTTCATGTGGACACAGCACATGGTGAGTGGCAAGCGGACCAAATACCAGCTTGTCTGCGTGTCGCTGAGTGGATTCTTCCCCATGCGCAGCTCAGGGGCTGTTCAGGCCATTCACAGATACAGGAGGAGCAGGCTGTGGGTTCTGTCCCTACTGGTTGTTGGAAATTCAAGACCGGAAGATGCTCTGGCTGTAACCTAACAACCTGTTAGTTAGCGGGGCTTTCTTTGCATTTGAAAAGCACTTTAAGTGTGAAACGGTTTCACTTTTTTAATGATTTTTTTTTTATTGGAAAGTTGGAGAGACAGAGAGGAAGATCTTCCATCCATTGATTAACTTCCCAAGTGGCCTCAACGGCCAGAGCTGAGCCAATCCGAAGCCAGGAGCCAGGAGTTTCTTCCAGGTCTCCCACACAGTTGCAGGGTCCCAAGGCTTTGGGGCTGTCCTCGACTGCATTCCCAGGCCACAAGCAAGGAGCTGGATGGGGCGGCTAGGATACGAACTGGTGCCCATATGGGATCCTGGGCATGCAAGGCGAGGACTTTACCCACTGGGCCACCACACCAGGCCCATGATTACTCTTTTATGGAAGACCTCTGCGTGTGAGATGAGTCTTTCCCGTGATACGCATGTGTGCGTGGTCAGCCTCCTGAGCATCACCCTGGATTTAGCTGCATTGGTTGTCATTTTCATTCAGTTACCTCTCATTCTTCCCTTGGCTATCGACGATTCTGAGGGCTCCCGTCTTGATCCCTGCAGTTGGGTTGGATTTGGACACCTGGGGCAGAATACCAGAAAAGCAGTGGCATGGCTGGTCCATTGCGGGTGAAGCTCGCTTTGGTGCTGTGATGCTGTGCCATGTCATACCCTATGGTTTTTGCACCCCGAGCTGCCTTTCTACCATCAGTCTGCTTTTCTCCCTGGAGACTCAGAGTTTTCTGTCCTGCTCTGTAGGTTCTGACCCTTTTGCACGGGATGCTGTCATTTTGATGCATCTTCCCTGTTTTTTGAGTACTTTCTGTTCCCTTGCACAAAGTGAAGTTCTACACTCATTTATGAACTGCTCTGCCCTGCTGGGAGAGATTGACATTCCCCGAGGAATCTGTGCTTCTTTTCTTGGAGCCTTTTTTTTTAAATTTATTTTTATTTTCAAGGCAGATTTTACAGAGAAAAGGAGAGACATAGAGAGGTCTTCCATCTGCTGGTTCACTCCCCAAATGGTCACAGTGGACAGAGCTGGGAGCCAGGAGTTTCTTCCAAGTCTCCCAAGTGGGTGCAGGGGCCCAAGGACGTGGGCCATCATCCTCTGTTACTTTTCCAGGCCATAAACAAAGAGCTGGATTGGAATTGGAGCAGCCGGGATTCGAACTGGTACCCATATGGGATGCTGTCCTAGCAAAGGATTAGCTTGCTATGCCACTGCTTCGTCCCCTTGGACCTTGTTCTGTGAAACAAGATCAGAATGCAGGGTGTTTTTTGCACTTGATCTTAGCCAAAAGGCCGAGAAGCGATTGCAGGGTGTTTTTTAGCTGCTGGGTGTCCGTGCAGTAGACAGGTGAGGAATGGAATCCTACAGTACATCTCGTGCCAACATTGCTGTTTCACTTCATAGACCGTGTGCATCTTTCTGGTTTAGTATAAGTTCTGCTAAATTGCTTTCAACCGCTGTGAAATATTGAGTTACCTAGAAATACATAATTGATTTAGCCTGTCTCCTGTTGACCAAATCTTGGGCTGTTTTCAGCATTTTCTCATTATAAACTGCATTCTGTTGAAAAGCTTGCTTCCTTTGTTTTCTTTCTCTGATAGTTACTGACAGTTGGCTTGGGAAACTTCTAGATGTATATGCTTTGGAGCTCTGAAAATCTATTTTGCTTTTGTGAGTTATTTTTATTTGGAAGACAGAGTGTTAGGCAGGGGTAGGGGTGGGTAAGAGAAGTAGTTTATCTGCTGGTTCATTTCCTAAATGGACCCAGCAGTCAGGCCTGGGTTGTCAGGACAGAGCCAGGAAGCTGGAACTCCCACGTGGAGGCAGGGGCCCAAGCGCCTGGGCCATCCTCTGCTGCTTTCCCAGGCGCATCAGCCAGGAGCTGGATGGGAAGCGGAGCAGCCAGAACTCCAGCTGACGCTCTAATGTGAGATGCCAGTGTCCCAGTCTGTGGCTTACCCCACTGCTTCACAAGTCCTGCAGCCGACGGAAGTCTTTTTCCTCGAGTCTTCTGACTGAGAGAATTGATTCTGTGAGTTGAGGCCTAGCAACTTGAGGCACAGGATTGGTATATTACTTGTTAAGTCTTGCCTGAATGTTGGTGAAGGGAGAAGTTGCTGAAAGAGAGGGAAGTGCCAGCCATGGCAGCAGACGTCTGGCTGGGGATAGAGAGCCGTTGAGCAGGGCAGGAGTCGGGGGAGGCTCTGCCCCCTCCATCTGCTGCAGAATTGTAGAGGAACGTAGCTCCCCACCCTTCTTTGCCATCCCTTTAATGTCTCTGGAGCTGGGGGTGGGGACAAAAACCCTTGGAGGTTGTGGTGAGGATGACCAGAGACCAAAGCCGAGCCAAGCCGAGCCAAGTTGAGCCCCACTGAGCGCCCCATCACTTCTCCTGAGTTCCTCTGCAGTCACCCTTCCACCTGCATGTCGATGACACCTCCTAGTGCAATTGCGTTCTAAGACTGTTGGCTTTCTACTTTCTTTTTTTTTTTTTCTACCTAAAAAAGAAATTACTTTATAAGAATGCAGCATGTGTGGCCAGCAAGGAAGGAGCTGGCTGTAGAGGAGCAGAGGTGCACATAGGCTGCCTGTGGGTGGACCATTGTCTGGGCTGGGGGTTTGTGCCCTTCTCCACCCTGTCTTCCTCTGCACCTGCTGTGATGCCTTCTACATATCCTGCTGACACTGTTGGTTCGTCTTGCTCTGAACTTGGCTCAGTTCACCTTTTATCCCAGCGTTTACTTTAGATTCGCCTTTTCTTTGAGGGGCCTGTGGTTTTGAGATGTCTGTGGCTCTGTCTCAGTCCCCAAGAGGTGTCTTGGGCACTCCAGGATGTCAATGAATGGAGCTGTCCCTCGTGTCTTTGAGGGAGGCTGAATGATTGCTGGGTGCAAAACACTTGGCCAACCGCTCTTGCTGCTGTTACTGTTCCAGCCCTACCACACCTGCCTTCGCAGGGCTGTGGGGATGTTGGAATCGACACTAACAGGAACGTGAGGTGATGTGGCCATTGTGAAGAGCAGCCCTGCAGTTCTGCATAGTTACACATGCTTACCAGGTGACCTGGCAGTTCCACTCATATCCACGCACATTGGAAATGGACTTACACAAAGGCCTGTGGGCTAAGGGGTGCGTGAGTGACGGGTGCAAAGTCCACGCTATGGACTCTCACTCAGCTGGAAGGGAGTGAACTGCCAGTGCCTGCCGCTGCTTTAAGGGTTACCTTAACCTCCCTGGTAGAAGTGGTGGGTCCCAGAGTCACCCCTTCTGTGACTCTAAGAGCGTCAAGTGTCCACACAAGGAAACTCAGATGGAGTGATGGCACACCTGCGGCTGTCATGGGAGAAGGAGGAGAAGGGGGTTGGCCACAGTGATGCTGATGGGTACAAATGTCTGTGTCAGGTGATAGCAGTACACCCACAGGTGGCACTGGGTGGCACCTATAGGGGCTCTAAGCCTATGAAGGCACTGAAGAGGTGACAGACTAGTCTGCTTTGTCCTAGGAAAGCTGTCTCAGGGCCCCTCTGTCAAGCTATCATGGGCTCTAGGCTGCACTGTCACCCACACCCTCCCCGTCAGCCCCTTCTCTTCCTGCTCCTCCCACAAACACTGGGGGAAGTCCTATCTCACCCTCTCGTACCCCTTCTTTTGTGTGGCCCTTTGGTGGTTGAGGTGGGTGAGGCATCCTGGTTGGGGTGCAATTGGCCCCTCGGTGACCAGCCTCCCCTCCCCTACCCTAGAGAGGAGGCCTGGGTATGTGTGTGCTGGCAGGCAGGTCCCCTGCTCCTCTCTCACCTTCCCTGAGTCTGGGGCAGGCACCTGCTATGGAACCCACAGGCAGTGGCACTCTCAGGACCTGCACATGGTCAGGGGCTGGCTCCCTCCCGGGCCTGAGGGCAAAGGTCGCTCTTGCTGGACAAGGCAGGTTTTGTTGCCTGGTTCCTCCCACGCCTTGTAAACTTGAAGAGGCCCTTGCGGGTTGAGTGGTTCTGTTTGACTTGGGTGTTTGCTCAAGGGATTTATGGGCTCCCAGCCCTCCGTGTGATTGATCTCTGAGGAAATGAGGAGCCCTAGGTGGGAGGGGGCTCCACTGGCCTGGGTTTTGGCCCCTGTCACACTTGAAGAGCAGACAGGTGCTGTGTTCCATGTGTGTTTGGGGCTCGGGGGCACAGCTTCACATTTCCCTCACCCTCTGGGGGTTAGGCTGCTCCATCATAGGTTCTTTGAGCCATATCAGGAATGCCTGGGAGATTGGGAAGCAAAGTAGAGGATATTTTTGCATCCCCCTCCCTTTGCTGTCCACCTCTTTACTGAAATAATGTGTGTTCTTTGGTGGAGAAAGGAAAGAAATCTTCAGTAAGGAAGTCACCCCCCCCCAATAAAACCCCACCCTCCCGCTCTAGCCAGAGGCTAGCCAGTTGACATAAGTGTGTCTTTGTGCTCCTTTGAACATTTTCAGAAAAAGATTTATTTATCTGGAGGACCAAGTCCCAGAGATCTTCCATCTGCTGGTTCACTTTGCCAATGACCATGTTGTCCAGGGTTGGGCCTTGAACTTTTAATCCAGAGCTCCCATGTGGGCACAGGGACCCAAGCACTTGAGCCACTCTCTGCTGCCTTTCCAGGCGTGTTAGCAGGGAGATGGATCAAAAGTGGAGTAGCTAGGACTGGAGCCAGCACCCAAATGGGATGCCAGTGCTTGCAGGCGGCTTAATGCACTGTGCCACAATGCCATTCTCCTATGCGTACATTTTATGTTCTTTCCTTGGAGGTAAAATTGCTGGGACCAACACAAAGCATGCTCTCTTTGCCAGCAGGTCTGCTGGTTCATTTGAGATATTTTGAGGTCCCCTGAGTCTTTCTTTTCCTCTTCCTTGTCCCCTCTCCAGTCCTTAAGATACACATTGGTTTTGTTGTTGCTTGTTTGTTTTTTCCCTCTTAAAATTCAGCTTTCTTTTTCCTGATACCCCAGATACTATTTTTCTTCTGTTGGTCCAGCTAGGAGGTCAAATCTTTGGCTGTGACTGTGTGTTTGATGTGTCCAGAGCTGTCCACCGAGAACAGGAGGCAGTGGCGGGCTCATCTGTAGAATCTTTGTTTGGATATCCTGGAGGTCACCTTGTGCCAGGCCTTCCCAGCTCCTCCCAGAGGCTGTCGAGCACCCAGCCTGGGCAGGACACTGATCCCTGCTCAGAGAGAATTGCGGGGGCAGTGCCATGGCCTGGGAGCCCCTTTGCATATTGGGATGAGTCCACAGGCTGCAGGGAGGTGACCTCCTGTGTGGAAGGGGCTGGGACATGCCCATGGGAGCTGTGCAGGCCAGCAGCTGCCCTCCTAAGCCTCATGACAACCGGATGGAACATAAGAAGGGGTTTCTGGGTCTGCCCTGCTGCTTCCCCTGACCAGACCTGCTCTCCAGGAAGCTGAGGTTCATCCTGGCTCCCTGAGTTGCCTGCACGCCCAGGTGTAAGCTTTTCAGGGCTGGGGCATTGTGGTGCATTTATTCCCCATGAAGACAGGATAGACCACATTTATAAGGTGGGTTCTTCCACAGCCCTGTCCAGAAGTAGGTATTTGTGTGATCTCAAGGCCTCCCCCAAATATCTATCAGTGAAGGGAAGCTTTGAGGGACTCAGGGGAGCACTTCTGTCTGGTCTGCCCAGCACTGCCCCCTTGTGGGATGATGGCTGCAGTGCCTTTGTCCAGCTGTAAGGCAGGTGGGCGTGGAGCCAGAGGGGATCTCACCTGCCTTTAGGGCTTGTGAAGACAGGGCGTGGGATGAAAGCCGTTGGGCTGGGAGTTGTCTGATGGCTTTAGAGCTTTGGTTTTGCAAGGTGAAGGCTTCTGGACACTAGACTTGCACAGGTGAGTAAACTTGAACTGTCTGCTTCAAGATTGTGGAGGGGAAGGGTTGTTGTATTTTGCTGCAGAGTGGGGACCAAGTTGGCTGTAGAAGTCGCGCTGAGAAGTCTTACTGGTAGTGTACAAACTGGTGTCGCCATCAGAGAAGGTAGTGTGATATTGTCCAGCTGGGATGGTGAACCCATGTCCCCAGATGGCTACTCCACTAGGGACAGAGACGGCCAGTTTACGTGTGGGGGAGATGAGACAGGTGCAGCCAGGTCATGGCAGCGCTAGGTATGCTGGCAAACCAGGGGAGACGTGCATGCGTCCCAGCTCAGACGGCAGAGCCAGCGGCACACAGTCATGGTGCAAAGCTCACGCTGTGTCAACCTGAATAGGAAGCTACTTGGATGGACAGTGTGGCCCGCCTGGGATGAGATGCTCGCGCCGTCACCTGCCTCCCAACTCGGAGCCTCCTTCAGGCTCAGCTCTGCTTCCAGTCCAGCTTCCTGCTGCTGACGTGGCCCTCTGGATGTGGTACTGTTGGAGCAAAGTGATGGGTTCTCACTACCCACTGGGGGAGGCCTGGCTTGCTGGGTTTCTGCCTTTGCCCAATCCTGGCTTTGTGAGTATTGGAGCAGTGAACCGTGGCTAGGAGCTCTTGGTCTGTCTCCTGCCTCTCCAGTAAATGCATGCAGAGATGAGAAGCTTGGAAAGTACCATTGAGTTAAGCAGAAGCTCCTGGAGTGGGCAACCTGGTTCTCAGACACATCTGGGCACACACAGCCTTGCATAGAGACAGCTGCAGCAGCCTCAGGGGAATGGCTAATTTTGTAGGAGAGGGGCCCCCACCCAAGTTGCACCAGGGGCTTGAGCCACACCTGTAGTGCTTGGCTTCTTGGACAACACTTAGAGACATAGATGGTGAGAGGGGAGCTGTGTTAGTTTTTAGGCACACTTAATGTTAGTTATTACTTGCAATTAAGTTCTTACGCATGGCTAATTTCCGTAACCAGGTCCTCTTTTCACCATGAATTTACCGCAAGCCAAAATGTCAGTTGCAACGAGGTGCTTAGGAGGTCCTTTATTCCAACAGGGTAGGATTGGGAGAGATAGTGGAGGGAGAGAGAATGTCAGGGGAAATATCTCCAACCATGGTGGCAGGATGGGGGTGCTGCTTGGGCAGGGGCAGGGGCAAGATGGAGGAGGACAGGGTGGGGAGCAAGGTAAAAAGGGGAGGGGGCACGTGAAGGCTCATTTATACAACCCAGCTGGGCCTGGAAGGTGTGGGGGGGCTTGGGGAATTGGTTGGGAGGGGCTGCAGTGGGCCCCAGGGACTGGTGAATGAGATAATCACAGGTGATTGGTAGGTAGGTAGGAGCTGGGGGAGGGGCCACGAGAAACTGGGGGATGGGGTTCTCAGGTAAGTTGCCATGAGGTTACGTCTCACTGATGGAGACAGAAATGGCACGGATTTTGCCAGCTGTGGACAAAGGGAAGCAGATACAAAAAGGCTGAGGCCTTCAGGGCCGGTGATCCTGTCACTCCTCTCAGGCTGAGCTGTGGGTGCATAAATTTCGGGTACTGCTGTTGCTATGCTCTTCTGCATGTTTGGGAGGTGTCCCCCCACTCCCTGTTTTTTGGTTTTGCTATTTGGAAGCTTTTACATGTCAGCGTGGTGTTTGGGGCAGTGTTCTTTTGGCTTTGTCAGTACGCATTGCTGTTCTGTAAGATTTTAAGGACAGGAGGAGCCTGTGTGCTCCATTTGAAAAAGAGTTTTGTGTTTTGATTTCCTTTGGGGAAAAAAAAAGGGGGGGTAGGTTTTGTATTAGAAGAAAAGAAAGAAAGAGGAGCAAGGATGAGGCTGGAGGGCGCTGGGGGCTGGTTGATGAGAAGGCTTCCGGTCTGAGCCTGAAGCCCTGTAGCTCAGAGCTGGCATTCCTGGCTGCTGTGATTGGTTCTTTCTCCCATGGTGCTCCCCTCCAAAGGGTTCTGTCCTCCCAGTTCTGGTTCTCTGCCTGCAGGAGATCTGATAACCCAGGGCCCCGGGCCATGGAGGCAGGTGACTCGGGGACTGTGAGCTGGCAGCGCTGAGCAGGCCTTTCCGGTTCTGTCCTGCCGTTTGGGGAATAAGGAAACTGAAACCCACAGAGGTGGAGTGAGTCATGCCAGGGCTTGGGTGCCCTGGGGGCTTGGCACCAGTCAGCAGGCTTTCCTCCCATCTCCCCTCCCACTCACCTCCCTCGCTATGGGTCTCACCGGGGACATGATCTTCCCTGTGAGCACTGGCTGCCCTACGTTCCCACTTGCCCTCTCTGATCCTAGAACACATCTGGCAGTGACCCTTGCCCCAGGGCCTCTACACACACACACACACATACACACACACACTCACACACTCCACCCACCCACCTACCCACCCCCAAATGGCTGCAATAGCCACTGCTGGGCCAGTTTGAAACCAGGAGCCAGGATCTTCTTTTTACTCTGTCACATGGATGTAGGGACCCAAGCAATTGGGTTGTTTTCTGCTGCTTTTACAGATGCGAAAACAGAGAGCTGTATAGGAAGTGGAGTAGCTAGAACAAGGACTGACACCAATGTGGGATGTTGGCCCCACAGGTAGAGGCTTAACTAACTGTGCCACAGCTCTGGCCTCCATGGGGTCTCTTGGCACTACTCTGCATTTGCATCAAGATGTTGAGGTCACCTCCTGAGGCCTCTCCTGCAGCCTTGCACTGTAGCCCTACCTTCAGACAGGAAGTGAGTGTGGGGAGGTCCGGCCCACCCATTGCTCTGCCCTGAGTAAACCCGACTCTCTGGCCTACAGGTGCTTAAGCACAACGGGTCCTCGGAGATCCTCAACAAGCTGTACGACACGGCCATGGACAAGCTGGAGGTGGTCAAGAAAGACTACGACGCCCTGCGCAAAAGGTACAGTGAGAAGGTCGCCATGCACAACTCGGACCTGAGCCGCCTGGAGCAGCTGGGGGAGGAGAACCAGCGCCTGCTGAAGCAGACGGAGATGCTGACCCAACAGAGGGACACGGCCATCCAGCTGCAGCACCAGTGCGCCCTCTCCTTGAGGAGGTAGGAGCCAGGCCTGGCACTGGGAGGCTGCTGGGGTCGAGCACCTCACTGGCAGAGTAGTGGGCAACGAGGCAGCTTCTATGTCCCAGACCTGCTGCTCGGTGGGTTTGAGATTGTCTGTGAGAGCCGCTGTCATGAGGGAAATCAACTCCAGCTCATTGCTTTTCAACAATCATTTCATTCAATTTATCTGGAAAAGAGAAAGGGCCCATCTTCTGGTCCACTTCCAAAATGCTTGTGACAGTCAGGGTCCCATCAGACAGAAGCCAGGAACCAGGAATGCAAGCCACGTCTCCCATGGGGTGGCAGAAACCCAGCTATTGAGCTGGCACCACAGGCAGAAGCTTAACCAACTTCCCAGGGTGTACACTCGAAGGGAGCTGGCATCGGGAGTGGAGCCAGAACTTAAACCCATGCGTTCTGACGTGGAATGTGAGCATCTGAGTACTGTGCCAGACACTTTTTTATTAAGGAACCTCCCCCAAGAGCCATGGCCGCTCCTGTGCCCCCCACAGTGCTGCTTCAGGTGCGTCCTGTGGTGCAATGGCTCTTGGTGCTCTTACAGGCTTCCAGAAAAGATGACCATCCCAGGTGGCCTGTGGATCTGGGCGTTGCTGGGCTGCACCCATGCAGGTGTCTCTGCTGCAGGCTCTCTGGGATGAGGCCGGGATGCAGTTTCCCCACATAGGTCGTCAGGAGACCCTTCATTTTGTTTTCCTAGTGGAATTCCCTGCTGGATTGGCGGTCTTCCACGGAAGGGCGCAGGCCCTCCTTTGCAGCTTGCCTGTAGGGGAGGTGCCTCCTGGCCTGGAGGGCTGAGCTGTGCTCTTGAGCCAACCTTGTGACTTTGGACCATTGCCCGAGTCTCAAGGCTGTACCATTCATGCCTGTAAAATGAGGTGGTCACACCAAAGGGCTCTAAAGGCCGTGTTTGTGCTGGATATGGTTGTCATGCTGCCTTTTTGTTATTATATTTATTATTTTTATTACAAAAAAGAAAAATAATGTTGCTTGACTGTGGCAGAAACTAGCTGACATTTCCAGCAAAAGAGAAGGCATGCTATCCTCAGTTCAGCTTCAGTTGTTCGTGACCAAGACAGACTGCAGGTTCAGGGTGCTGGGCTCCGTGACTGTTCCATCTCAGGGCTACGGGAGTGACCTCATCGAAACTTCACGCTTGGCTGTCCGGCACGGCAGGGCTGGCAGCCAGGAGGCCATGGGGCAGCCAGGCAGCTTCCTGCTCCAGCCACATCCCAGCTGCCTTTCTCCCAAGGTTCGAGGCCATCCACCACGAGCTGAACAAGGCCACGGCCCAGAACAAGGACCTGCAGTGGGAGATGGAGCTGCTGCAGTCGGAGCTGACGGAACTGCGGACCACACAGGTGAAGACAGCCAAGGAGTCAGAGAAGTACAAGGAGGAACGTGATGCTGTGTACAGTGAGTACAAACTCATCATGAGCGAGCGCGACCAGGTCATCTCTGAGCTGGACAAGTTGCAAACTGAGGTGGAGCTGGCCGAGTCCAAGCTCAAGAGCAGCACGTCCGAGAAGAAGGCGGCCAGCGAGGAGATGGAGGCGCTGCGGCAGGTAAGCGGGCAGGCAGCGCCCAGGGGCCCACTGGGAGCTGCCTCCTGGGTTAGAGAGGAGGGCCCCTCATTTTAGACCTTTAAAATTCAGAGCTGGTTGTGCTGTCCGGCCACTACCCAGGCATCCCCTCTATATCTAGCTCTGGTCTGGGTTACAGGGCATGCGAGGTAGGAAAGTCCAACCCCAGCCTGTGGTCAGATGGCACACACAGACACTCTCACACTTTAATCCAACCGTGGATAAGAGATGGTGGGCCAGGCTTGTGCCAGAAAGCAGCAGTGTCTCAAGGAACATCTCGGGGCCAAGTTCCTCAGACCGTAGACCTGTGTGTATAGGGGGAGCTTCTGCGACTAGCCACGTGTATCTGCCTGCCAGCTCTTTAGTGGGTGTTTTGAGCTCCTGTTGGAAGAGTTGCTGCAGACTGAGCCCAAGGGCCTGGTTCTAAAATCTGGCTCTGGCAGCGTGCCTTACGGGTTGGGGAACTGTGGTGTTCAACAGCGTCAGCGTCCAGCCTCCCAGCTCAGCTGCCCAGCTGCTGTCATCTGGGCTTCCTGCATCCTCCCTGCGTGCTGCCTCCACCTCTCTATGGGGTTCCTGACTCCAGGTCCAGCGGTGAAGAGTCCGTTACTGATGATCACTTCTAGATCTGATTGTAGATGGAGTGAGTGTGTTGGATGTGAGTGCTTCCCTGTCACAGCGGTTCTCCCCTCTTCTCTTGCATGTGGTGTTTGCAGACGGGTTTATCACGTGGTCTCCGAGAGCTAGAAAGCCTGTTGGTGAGAGTCAGGCCCATTGCAGGAGTGCCAGCAGATCCCAGGCAGGGCCGGGGGTCCCCCAGGCCATCTTGCTACCTCACACATGGTGACTGCTTTATGTCCAGGGCAACGTTTTGCAAAGGCCTCACAGGCCTATGCTTGGTGATGGAGCCTTCCTCCTCACGTGCCCTCCTGGGGCCTCCGTTTCCTCTTCTACACAGAGGGAATGAGAGACAACAGGTGCCTTTCAGTGTGGTTTGCCAACAGAGCGACAGACCATCAAGAATGCCATTCACATGGTGTGCAGATGAGGCCAAGTGGGCTGCCGAGCTCACTGTGGCACCTGTCTGTGTCAAGTGGGCCTTCTAGGGCTGGGGCACTCCTTGGGAATCTGGCTTTGTGGATGAGAACGGCCATATGGTGTGGTGTCACACTCCCGAGACTCATGCAGATGGAGCAGGGCACAGGTGCTGTGTACCATGGAGAAGGCCCAGCTCCTCATGGGCAGTGACCATGAGCGCACACGTTAGGGCTCCATCATCAGCCTGGAAAGCCCACCCCTCAGCTTCTCACCCTGGCGTCTGAGGTCAAGCCTTGGAGCACGATGTCTGTGTTAGCTCAGGCACATGAGGCCACAGAGGAGACACTGAGAATGCTGAGGCTATAACCAAGGCAGCCAGTGCTGGAGTTTTGGTCTCCCCAGCCTAGAAGGATTTACGGGGTTTGGAGCCTTACCGAGCAGGTTCTTGCTGAAAGTGTGGAGCATGCAAGGGGAGCATACTCCCCTTCCCCCAACCCAGGCCCTGACCTGGCCCTGCCGGTACTCAGGGGTGTCCTTCAGCTGAAAGCCTGTGCCCAGCCTTTGCAGGGGGTGCTGGCTGGGCGTCAAGTCCGCCTGTCAGCTGAGGCAGCGATCTTTTTCAGGCACTGTTCCCAGTCAGCAGGCCACAGAGGAGAAATCCTACCCCGCCCCTACAGCAGTCAGAGGCCTAGGCCTCCACCCCACGGGCCACAGGTGGGCTGTGCCACCCTGCCTCAGCATGGGTACCCTAGGATGGACCGTAGCCCTCCAGCAGCTGCCTCCCAGGGATTGTGTTCCTGTGCAGGGAATGACTGTGGTTAGCCACCAGCTGACCCTGTTCAGTGAAGATAGATTTTCTCAGGTCACTGGTGCCTGGCCAATAGGGGGCGGGGCTGCTGGGCAGCCATTGGCCACATGGCTGCTTGATGTGGTTCTCCTGTGTTCTGACTTGATTCCTGGACAAGCCCTACTGACCAAGGCCTGTCTCCGAGCAGAGCCGGCTCTGCCCCCACCTCCAGGCCCCCACTCCCCACCCAGCCAGCTACAGCTCCCCTGTCCCTGCCTTTCTGCTACCCCCACAAGCAAGTGATCGCCCATCCCATGGCAGGCGCGGCTGGAGGAGCTGGGCTACATGGGCCCTAGGGAGAGCCCTTGCAGGAGGGGTGCTTCTGGAGCTTGCGAGGAGTGGCTGCCAAGGCAGATGTTGCCTCTGGAGATGGGTGACCCACCTGAGAGCTGTCTCCCCAGGGAGCACTGCTGGCATGGACCCTTGGAGTGGGGGCAGGACCCTCGGTGTGGGTCGCGCCCTTTAGGCATGTCATCTCTGGCAGGGCAGGGTGAAGCAGGAGTCTCCTGAAGCCAGCCTATCTTTTCCCAGTCTGTGGCCCCAGACACAGACTCCCAACCAGACACACAAACAGCCCCTATGCACACATGGCTGCAGAGAGGCCTGTGGCCCTAGACATCTCACACACACACACACACACACACACACAGCCTGCAGAGAGGGAGGCCAGTGCTGCTTCTGCCGAGTAAGGAGGTCTGACGCGGAGGCAGTGTGGTATGGAAGGATGCTGCATGCCCTACATGCCCACAGTCCATGTTACCATGGTCACTGGGCCTCCTCCTGTGCCCTGTCACTCAAACCGCTCATTTCTCATGTCCTTCACAAGGAAGCCATTGAGATGCGTTGGTGGTGGACACCAGCAGTGACCAAGGAAGGAGAGGTGGCAGTAATGATCTGGGGCAAGGTGGGCCAACCGCCAAGGAAGTCAGAGCATTAACGCTCAACCCAAGCCTAGTACTGGGCACCCCTGGGTCCAGGGGCACAGTGAGATGTGCATGGCTGGCTGACAGATGTGTTACTGGGATCTTGACAGCAGTAATGCAGGATGCTCCTTGATGCTTTCAATGACAGTGTAACAAAAGGAACAGGAGCAAAGTGGAAATGGGGGCAACTTGACGGGGTCTTGGCAGTAGGAGGTCTGAGTAAAGAGGGCTGCTGTGAGGCCCACATGACGGGCCCCTGGGCTTGCATCCCCAGCTCCTTGGACTCCATTGAGGAGTGGCTCAATATAAGTGGCTAAGCGGGGACCCCTGGGATCCCAGACATAGGCATTGTACCATACATCCTGAGGCCCTGGCTCCCTGTGTCCTTACACTGTGGGGCACCCCATGTTCTTGTCCTCACCCAGAAAGCTCAGGAGCTGGAGCCGCGTGCTTCATGGGAGACAGCTCCATGGCCTTGACCATGGCTGAGGCTGTTGCTTCCCTCTGGTTTCTTTTTTATTTTTATTTATTTTTTTAAAATTTATTTATTTATTGGAAAGTCAGATATACAGAGAGGAGGAGAGATAGAGAGGAAGATCTTCGGTCTGATGATTCATTCCCCAAGTGAACGCAACGGCCGAAGCCAGGATCCAGGAACCTCTTCCGGGTATCCCACGCGGGGTGCAGGGTCCCAAGGCTTTGGGCTGTGCTCGACTGCTTTCCCAGGGCACAAGCAGGGAGCTGGGCGGAAAGTGGGGCTGCCGGGATTAGAACCGGTGCCCATATGGGATCTCGGCGTGTTCAAGGCGAGGACTTCAGCCACTAGGCCATGCCGCCCTCTGGTTTCTAAGAGGAGTGGAGCAGCAGCAGAAAGGCCTGAGGATCCAATGGGGAATGCTTGCGAGGCCTGAGCCACAGAGAAATGTCTGGATACCAGGACACAAGGGCTCCAGCTGACTGTACACTGCTGTCTCCTTATCTAAGGGTTGCCCGAGGGCAGGTAATGGTTTTGAGCAGCACGCATGCCCTTGATGGCCCTGTGTTAATGTGGGGGCTCATTACTGTGCTGGTGCTATGGGCTAGCTGTACAGAATAAGCCAAGTAGAAGGTGGGGTGAAGTCTGGAACCACCCGCCGCCTGGCCTTGGCTGTGCAGGAGCCAGGGCCGGGGAGAGATACTAGGTGCAGGGGCCATCCCACCCCTGCCCTGGCTGATAGGTGCTTCTGACCCAGAAGGCTCAGTAACCTTCTGCTCCTGCCTGCCCACTGCCCCCATCAGATCAAAGACACCGTGACGATGGATGCTGGGAGAGCCAACAAGGAGGTGGAGATCCTTCGAAAGCAGTGCAAGGCTCTGTGCCAGGAGCTGAAGGAAGCCCTCCAGGAGGCGGATGTGGCCAAGTGCCGGCGGGACTGGGCCTTCCAGGAGCGTGACAAGATCGTGGCTGAACGGGACAGCATCCGGTACGGGGCTGGCATGGGCTGGTATCTCCCTAGGATGTGCCAGGGTTTGTTGGGAGGGTCAGAATCCTGTGCTTTGGGTTCAGGTGAGGTGCAAGGCACTGGATTCCTTTCTGTTACCCTTAGCTGATACCCTGGCCTCGCCTCCCAGCCATGGGGTTTACCCCCAGCTTGTGTCACTCTGCGTGTCCAAGTGTACTGGGAACCCTGGTGAGCTGACCTGACCTGGGCTCTTATGCCACTGATGAGAGCTAACCATCTTAGCACCTGTTCACAAGGCACCGACAATGGGCCGGCATCCAAGGTCTCTGAACAGGAGACCTGGAAAATAGGGGAGGCTTGGAAGCAGTCTGTGGGTGTGTTTGCAGGTGCAAAGAGGGCAGGGCACAGATGGAGCCCATGTGGTGTGCTGGGGCAGGGGTGCAGGGGTGCAGGGGTGCTAGCAAGGCTGGGGCCAGCCATGAGGAGGAGAATTAATGCCAGTCTTGAGGGCAGGTGAGGAGCTCCTCACAAGGGAAGCCAAGGGTGAACATGATCCTGGGCTGGGGCAGGACGGACAGAACCCATGGTCCTGGTACTGGGGGAGGCAGTGGCCACCTGCTTGTGGTGGTGATTCTCAAAGATCCCTCTGGCTGTTTGGGGCAGGGAGTGGGGAAAGAGTCTGCTGTCCCTGCAGAGGCCGAGTGGCTGGGTATCTAGGCCCCTGGGTGCTCCCCATCTGCTCCCACCTCTTCTGCAGGTGTCTCCATGGCACAGTCCTGTGCAGAGCTCTGGTTGAGGTGGGAATAAGATCGGGGCTGTGAGAGCTGGGGTCCAGCTCTTTGGGCACCTCCATTTCTGGAATGGGTATTGAGCACAGGTTCCCTGCTCTGAGGTCATATGTCTTCACCTCCTCTCTGGGCAGCTGGGATGGTTGCAACAGTGGGGTGTCCATAGTTTACAGAGCCCTGCTAGGCTTCCACTCCTAGAGATGCTTAGGACTAAGTCCATCCTTGGAGGATCCCCATCCACCTGCAGGAAAGCCCATATGTAGGTAGATGAAAGTCATTTGGGTGCTGGGACTGGAGCACCTGTTCGCATAGGAAGCCCATGCATGTTGAGGTTGGAGCTGGACCAGCGCTGGAAACTGTAATCTGGCATGTGTAGCCTGGTGATGGGGACTAACTGGATGGTCTCATCTCCTGGCCCCCAAACACTCCAGTGCCTCTGGAGTGGGGAGGCAGGTACTGGTGGATGTTTAAGAAGGGGGGTGACAACCCCAGGTAACCTTGTCCTCTGCCCCTCCACCAGGACACTGTGTGACAACTTGCGGCGGGAGAGGGACCGGGCAGTGAGTGAGCTGGCCGAGGCCTTGCGGAGCCTGGATGACACCCGGAAACAGAGGAACGATGTTAGCCGGGAGCTTCAGGAGCTCAAGTAAGTGGGGGCAGGTGTGAGCCCGGACCTTGGGTCTCCTGCCTCACCCCATGAATCTGTAGAATGGGTCCAAATACCTTTTCCACTTTGAGGGTTAGGAACACACAAAGCAGCAAGTGAGGTGGTGAGACAGGGCAGCCATTGTGAAGGGAGATTTCAGGACAGATGGACAGTGTCCATTCACTCATCTCCTCCTTGGAGCTTCGCTCATTCAGTCAGGATTTATCGAGTATTCACTGTGTGTGATTCAGGCTGTTGGGGTAGGGTGGGAAGGAAATAGTGCAGGCAGACCCAAGTCCTAGCCCCTGTGGGACTCATACTGTGTAAGGAGGAGACAGACCAAGGGCAGGCCCATCCGGGAGACAAGTCCATAAAGAAAGTTGTCACTGCTGCTTGGCCATCTGTCTGGGGGTACCTGCTGTTTGGGGGTATCAGGCAGCCTCCTCGCAGTTTCAGCACATGCCCCCCACCATTCCCCCTGCCCCCTGACCCCGGGTGTTATTTCAACACCTGGTGACCCCTAGCAGTGCATTGAGAATGCAGAGACCAGAGTTTTAAGCTAGCAGGTGGCTGAGCCCAGGAGCTGCTGCTTTAGGGACTGAGCTGAGCTCAAAAAGGGGCAGCAGTGGCTTAGTCTGTTGTGATGTTCCCCAAGCTGGTAGTGTCAGGCAGAGATGGTGGGAATGTGAGCAGCATGTGTGTGTGTATGTCTGGCTGGTTGGCATCACCAGAGTAGGGCCTGCTGAAGCCAGGACCTAGGAACTCTTTCTGGGTCTCCCACATGGGTGCAAGAGCCCAAACACTTGGGCTGTCTTCTGTTGATTTTCCAAGACACGTTAGTGGGGCGCTGGATTGGAAGTGAAGCAGCCAGGACATAAACCCACACAGGATAGCAGCCTTGTAGGATGTGGCTAAACTTGCTCTGCTATAGCATTGGCCCTTCCTACTTAATTCTTCAATTTCAGAATGGTTTCAGCTATTCTTATTCCTTCCTCTATGACTTTTTAAAAGAACTTATTTGTTATTTGAAAGGCAGTTTTATAGAAAGAGAGAGATCTTTCCATCTGCCGGTTCACTCTCCAAATGGCCATAATGGCTGGAGCTGGACCTGTCTGAAGCCAGGAGCCTCCTCTGGGTCTCTCACATAGGTGCAGAGTTCCAAGGCTTTGGGCCATTTTCTGTTGCTTTTCCAGGCCACAGCAGGGAGCTGGATGGGAAGTGGAGCAGCTGGGACACAAATTGGCTTCCATGTGGGATGCTGGCAGAGGATTAACCTGTTGGACTACTACAGCAGCCCCTCTGAATTTTGAGATCATCTTGTCCATAGTTGCACATATTCCTCTTGGTGTTTGGGTGTGATTTGCATTAAACCCCTAGATTCATTTGGGCAGGATTTCTTTGAAAACCATTCTGAATTCGCCTTCCCCCACCTGTTCCTCCTGGCTTCATGGAGGGCTGGTTTGGAGGACAATGGGGATGGAGGAATGTTCGGTTTTGTGCGTGATCCACTCCACTTTGGAGCTGGGGAGTGATGGGATGTTCCAACTTGCCAGGGGCTCTCAGCACAGCTCTGTCTGTTCACAGAGAACAGATGGAATCCCAGTTGGAAAAGGAGGCCCGATTCCGCCAGCTGATGGCCCACAGCTCCCACGACTCCGCCATCGACACGGACTCCATGGAATGGGAAACGGAAGTTGTCGAGTTGGAGAGGGAGACGGTAAGCTGTCTCTTGCAGCTTCTCTCCCCCCACCCTTTGAGTGGAGACTCAGGATGGACGTCGGGGAGAAGAGGATCCCCCCTTGTGCCCACTGGGTTGCAGCTGCCAGTTTGGAGGTGTGGCTCCTCCTCCCACGTGTATCCTGACCTTATGTTCCCTGCGGCTGTCCCTACCGGGCTACAGCAGACCTGTCCTGGTCTAGAGGGCAGAGGAGGCAGCCCAGTGCCGGGGAAGGCACTGAGGAGAAGGGGGGCTGGAAGGTGGCAGCTGGCAGCTGGTCACAGATTTCCATCTTGGGGAGCAGGTGGCCCCATTGAAGCTGGGTGATAATCCAGGGCCCAGCTGTTTCTTGTCTCTGCTATGTAACGGGTGCCGCTACCACTTTTACAGGAGGATTTCGACTTGAAGGCACTTGGGTTTGACATGGCGGAAGGCGTGAACGAGCCCTGCTTCCCAGGGGACTGTGGCATATTTGTCACAAAGGTGGACAAAGGAAGCATTGCTGATGGCCGTCTAAGGTAGGAGTTGTGGGGGCCTAGGCTGGGGCCCTGCAGCCCATGGCAGTGATGAGAGGGATGCTTCCTGGCATCCAGGACTTGGCTGTGTGTGGCTCACTACTCCCTGACTGGCAACCACCGTGCTTGACCTCTCTGGATGGGAAAGGGCCCAGGTGGTGCTTATAACAACATGGTACGTGAGACAGTAATGATACCATAGTGGCTCACACTGCCTCAGTGTGACGACTCAGTGCTGGCATGAGATGAGCACTTTCTTAGAAGTTAGTTTTGATTTGGGTTGCAGGCCTGTGAGTTAGGTGTGACTGCTGCCTCCGTTTGGCAGATGAGGATATTGAGACTTAGTGGTGGAGTCAGCACTTGAGCCACAGGCTATCTAGCTCCAGCACCTGCATGTTTAGCCACTCCTCAGTGTGTGCACGAGGCACCTGCTTCTTGGCATTGGGAGGCCAGAGATGGGGGTGCTGGCAAGACCCATGTGGACACGGAGCTGGCCACACTCCTCCTCAGGGTCAACGACTGGCTGCTGAGGATCAACGACGTAGACCTCATCAACAAGGACAAGAAGCAGGCCATCAAGGCCCTGCTCAATGGGGAGGGTGCCATCAACATGGTAGTGCGACGCAGGAAGTCACTGGGTGGGAAGGTGGTGACGCCACTGCACATAAGCCTCGGTGGACAGAAGGGTGAGTGAGCCCATGGGCATGGCAGGGGAGTTGGGCACACATGGTACCCAAAGGCATGTGCTCTGCTGGAAGGAGGGCCTCCCCGGGTCGTGGGTCTCATTGGCCTGGGAACGGTGCTGACCTCCAAAGTGGGCGACCTGGCTGCGGGTTGGGTAGTGATCTCCTGTGGTTGCAGACAGTGGCATCAGCCTGGAGAGTGGCGTGTATGCAGCTGCCGTGGTGCCTGGGAGCCCTGCTGCCCGAGAAGGGTCCCTGGCTGTGGGAGACAGGATTGTTGCGGTGAGTCCCGGCCAGAGTTGGGGTTATCGGATGGCACTGGGCAGGGCTGAAGGGAGAATGTCGATGAGCTTTTAGCTCACCTGGTTCTTGAACGGTGCATCATGCGAAGGTGCAAAACTGAGTTTTCTTTTATCAGTAAATTTCTACTTAACTGTAGAAAATCAGGAAATACAGAAAAAATCTAGGCGGGAGCTGGCTCACTTATGTGACTGTCTCCTTTAAACAGCCTTCCATGAATGTTCCCTACATAAGAATGTATGGGGGTGGGAGTGGTCTTCAAAAAGTTCATGGAAAATGTTATAAAGAAACTGCATGGATTTCAAAATGTTTGCACCAAACTGAGCGTCTTTTCTGATTCCATTTTTCCAGGAATTTGTTTTGTTTTTTGAAATCGCTTCACATAAATGACAGAGAGCTCTCAACATTGGTTCATTCCCTGAGTGCCTGCAGAAGCCTGGGTTGAGCTGGTCCATGCCAGGAGCTAGGAGCAGTTAGCTGTCACTTGCTGTCCCCCCTCCCCGGGTCTGCAGTTAGCAAGAGTGGGGATGGATCCACGGCGTTCTGACACAGGATGCAGGAATTGCAAAGTGGCGTCCTAGCCAATGAGCCCAATAGCCACCTTCATGGCAGATTGTTAAGAGTGGAAAAGTTATGAGAAAAACAGAATCCATTACTCTAAGTCACTTTATTTTAAAAAAAAAATTATATTGGAAAGGCAGATTTATAGAGAGAAAAGTCTTCTATTTGCTGGTTTACTCTCAAAATGGCATAATGGCCACAGCTCAGCTGAGCTGGGACCAGCATCCTCCCACATGGGTGCAGGGTCGTAAGGTTTTGGGCCATCTTCTGCTGCTTTCCCAGGCCATCAGCAGGGAGCTGTATTAGAAATGGAGCAGCTGGGACACAAACTAGCGCCCATATGGGATGCTGGCACTTGCAAAGCCAGTTGAGCCATCCCGCCAGCTCCTAAGATAATCACTTTGTGGATACTTTTTAAGAGAAAACTCTTGACTTAGCCAATTTTTTCAAAGGAGTTTTGTGTAGGTTTTGCCTGATTTCTTCTTATGGTTATGTTATGTATAACTAAAATACTCAAGCCAGCAGCTGGTTGGGTGGGTGTGCGTGGTACCCTGTGATCTTATCCCTTGCTGTGCTGTGTAATCACCGCCATAGCCCAACTGTGCTGTCACACCACCAAGGTGTCTCTGGTGCCACCTTTGAAAGTAGCCATTTCCAGTTCCCCACTGTTCATTACTCCCAGCAGCCAAGATCTTCAGCATCCCTTATCTGTTTTGAGAATGTCGTATACACGACCCTTTGGGACTGGTTTTTTTTTCCCATGGATCCTTCCTATGCAGGGCATTCCCGGGAGTTGCCGACAGTCGGTTCCATCTTAGTGTGGAGTAGTAGTCTGTGGTGTGGACACATCCCCGTGTGGGCTTCACCTGTGGCATGGCTGGCCTTCTGTACCCACAGGCTCCACATCCTGGGATCTGAGCCCTACAGACTGAACACATACCGACTTCTTGGCAGATGTTTTCTTTTCCTTCTGTTTTTGCTACATGTACTCCCTGTTGGCTGTCACATTGAGACAAATGTGATTTAAGATTGATGGCAAATGTCTGTGGGTTTCCTGCAGACGCTGCACATTTTAGATCCAAGGGACTGCCCGAGGGTAGTTCTGGCACCAGCCTCCCACATCTGCTGAGGGGTGACCAGACAATGTGTGAAGGGTGTAGGGTTCTCGGGAAGCAGTGACATAACCCTTGGCACATGCCGCTCGGGATCCTTTGTTCAGCCTCCTTCCTGCTCTCAGGGGACTGTTTGCTTCACTTTCATTCCACGTGTGCCTCGTAGGGCTGGGAGGCTGCGGCCTGGGCCAGCATCGCATGTGGGCAGTCAGAGGGAGCAGCAAGGCCACGTGTACGCCTGACCCCTGGATGGGCTCTTCTGCCGAGAATGATGTTGAGGGCTTATGTTCCGCCTGCCCGGGAGCCCCCTAACCTAGACTCTCCTGAGTCAAGCACCTTGGGGGAACCAAGCTGTCCAACACTGGCTTGCTCTGGGCCACATTCCTGGCCCAGCACCTGCCAGTGGGCCTGACCGGCTGTCTGTCTGTCCATAGATCAATGGCATCGCGCTGGACAACAAGTCTCTAAATGAATGTGAGTCTCTGCTGCGTAGCTGCCAGGACTCAGTGACGCTCTCCCTCCTGAAGGTACGGTCCTACTTTGGGCTCTGCTGCCCCTGTTGGGGGTCCTGGGCAAAGGCAGACACTCCAAGTTCCCCAGCTGCTTGCCAGTGCCCGCAAGGTCCTGGGAAAGCGGTCTGTGGTGTATGGACTATGGAGTGTGCATGAACACTTGTCCATGGTTACGCAGACCCCATTGAGGCTGTTGGGTTCTTCCCTGACACTGAACTGGGAAACATTTTTTTCTCTGTGCAACAGCGGGTGGCGCTGAGGTGCTGTAGGAGGGTGGCCTTGCCTTGGGGAAGTACTTGCTAAAGTCAGGGGTAGAAGGTCGTGGCGTTGGTAACTTTGCAGTGTTCTGCGATGTTGGCAGAGAATGAGGCTTTGGTAAAACAATGTTCTGTCCAGATGAGGGTTTGTGGGCTTTTATTAGATTTTTTTAAAAAAGATTTATTTGTTTATTTTTTTATTGGAAAGTCAGATTTACAGAGAGGAGGAGGAGAGACAGAGATGAAGATCTTTTGTCTGCTCATTCACTCCCCAAATGGCCGCAGTGGCCGGAACTGCACCAATCTGAAAACAGGAATCCGGAGCCTCTTCCAGGTCTCCCACGTGAGCGCAGAATCCCAAGGCATTGAGCCGTTCTCAACTGCTTTCCCAGGCCACAAGCAGGGAGCTGGATGGGAAACAGGGCCTGCGGGATTAGAATCGGTGTCCATATGGGATCCCAGCACGTGCAAGGCGAGGACTTTAGCTGCGAGGCTACTGTGCCAGGCCCTTATTAGATTTTTGTAGCAATTTTTCTCTGTAGTGGAAAAGATCAGTCACAGAAAGTGCAAAGAGACAAACTCATCCCTTTAATTAATGTGTTTTTTTTCAATAGTTATTTATTTTTATTTGAAAGCAGAGTTGTATAGAAAGAGCTTTCATCTAGTGTTTCCCTCTGCACATGACTGCCTTACCGGCTCCTCCTGCTCCCACGCCCCCAGCAACCGCTGATGCTCTCACGGCATCCCTGGCAGGTGGGGACAGGGAGTGTCTCCTGGGATGTGTGTAGCTGGCGTCACCTGGTCTCCCTGCACTGGCTTCTCTGGGGGGAGACGTATAGGGTTCTTTGTTGTCTTTTTCTGCCTTCATGAGTTACTGCGTTTTAGCCCCGATTGAGAGAGAGTCCCATGGTGCGGGTATACCGTAGGAAACTTAATAATGTGCAGTGGTTGTGTGGGGCCTTGTGCTGGCGAGTTTAGGGAGAAGTCTGAGTCAGGAACGGTGCAGCCCTCCTGTCATGGCTCAGAGTGGCCAGGGCTGTGCAGGACCGTCACACTTAGGGACAGATGCCCCTGAGGATTTCACAAGCAGTCAGGGGGAAAATGGAACATAAAAATGTTTCCTTTGATCTAAAATTATTGGATATCTGTGCCATTTTTTCATAATATGTTTTCATGATTTTGTGTAGACCAGCTATATGCATGGGTTTCCAAATTCTTTTGGAACCAGAATAAGTATATTTTAAGTTCCATTTTCTTTATATATATATTTCGTAAGGAGCTGTGGTGTGTGCATGTGTGTTCACATATATATGCTTCCATCTGTCTCTTTGTGGGTGTGCCCCGAACCTGAAGGGAATCCCATGTCTGCCCGCTGTCTCACCTTCCCGCTCTCACTCCTCCGCATCCCTGCCCAGGTGTTCCCACAGAGCTCCTCTTGGAGCGGCCAGAACATCTTTGAAAACATCAAGGACTCTGAGAAGATGTTGAGTTTTCGTGCCCATGGCCCAGATTTCCCAGCCACTGGCAAGCGGAGCCTAATGCAGCACAATAACTCCACGCAGACGGACATCTTCTACCCCGACCAGCCCGAAGACAGGAAGGAATCCGGCCCCGCTGGAGGCAGCAGCTCCTTCTTGCACAAGCCATTCCCGGGGGGACCCTTCCAGGCCTCCCCCCAGGCCTGTCCCAGTGCTTCCGAACGTAGCCTGAGCTCCTTCCGCTCCGACACCTCCGGGGATCGGAGCTATGGGCTGACAGATGTGCGTGCTCGGCGACCCCTGCTGCCTTTTGAGACCGAGCTGGGCTCCTGTGGGGCAGCTCTGGCAGATGCCCCTCTGGAGAAGTCGGACCCTGAGGGCTCCAACAGTGGGGGAACCTGGCCCAAGGCCATGCTCAGCTCAACGACTGGGCCCGAAAAGCTCTCCGTGTATAAGAAACCAAAGCAGCGCAAATCCATCTTTGACCCCAACACTTTCAAACGGCCCCAGACACCCCCCAAGGTAGACCTCCTGCTACCAGGCCCTGGACCTGCTCACTCCCCCCAGCCCTCCAAGAGGGCGGGGCCCCTGACGCCCCCCAAGCCCCCTAGGAGGAGTGACTCCATCAAGTTCCAGCATAGGCTGGAAACCAGTTCTGAGTCAGAGGCCACCCTGGTGGGCAGCTCCCCGTCCACCAGCCCCCCGAGTGCCCCACCCCCTGACCTGGACCCTGGGGAACCCATGCACGCCTCGCCCCCACGCAAGGCCCGGGTCCGCATCGCCTCCAGCTATTACCCTGAAGGAGACGGGGAGTCCTCCTACCTGCCAGCCAAGAAGTCCTGTGATGAGGACCTTACCGCCCAAAAGGCGGACGAGCTGGGCCAGAAGCGCCGCCGGCCTAAGTCTGCGCCTAGCTGTCGGCCCAAGCTAGCCCCGGTGGTGATTCCTGCCGCGTTCCTGGAGGTAGAGCTCAGCCCCTTCCTCCCGCTTGGTCGAGCTCCTTTGCCCTTGCAGTTGGCAGTTTACCCAAGGGAGGGATCCAGACGGCAGGTGGATTCCAGGGGGGAATGGTGGGAAGGTGCCCTGTGGTGGGAATAGGATGCCAGAGGGGGAACTCTCTCATGGGTCTGCAGGAACAGAAGGGCGTGCCGGCCAGTGGAGAACTGTCCCCGGAACTCCAGGACTGGTCCCCTTACTCCCCAGCACATTCCAGTCGGCACAGCAACCCCCCGCTGTACCCCAACAGGCCGTCTGTCGGTGAGCCAGTGGCCAGCGGCAGGGAGGAGGCTTGGTGTGGACCTGGGGGCTGGCCTTCCTGGAACAGAGGGGCACTGGACATCCTGGGAGCTGAGGTCCCAAAGTCCCATTTGGGGTGGTGGTGTTACATCTCTGTCTTTCCTTAGCTTGTCCAAGTGCTGTCTCCCTTTAGCAGTCTGGGAAATAGAAGGCATGGTGGGGACGGGAGTTACTCCTTTTCTGCAGATGGGAAAGGCATCTGGCCAAAGTGCCTTGGCAGGCTGGTGGTTAAGACATGGTCTCCTGAGTCCTTGTCTCCAAAAACTGTGTACCTGAGATACAGGGCAACTTGCTCAAGTCCAGAGCAACCCTTTTCACCCAACCTATTTCCAGGCACCGTTCCCCGGAGCATGACCCCCAGCACCACCGTGAGCTCCATCCTGCGTAATCCCATCTACACTGTGCGAAGCCATAGGGTCGGCCCCTGCAGCTCCCCGCCTGTGCCCCATGACGTCGGCCCCCAGGGCTTACATCCCAGGTACACGCCCCAGGCGCCTGAGGCCACGAGGCTGTAGTCACCCATGCTGTACTGAGGGGTCCCTCAGGCAGAGAGGCATCCTCATCTCTTGGCCGGGGGTGGGGTGGGATCCCCAGGGAACAGGAACCTGCAGGGTGCTGTGGATTCACCAGTGTGGAATTCCAGAGGATACTTGTGGTGGGCAGGGGTGGTTCCCCTAGTGAAAAATGCCTGGTGCACTTAGGAGCCGGAGAGGTTGCTTGACTTTCAATTGGGCCAGAGGGAGTGGTACTTCCATGACTGCCCTTATAAAGTCCTTGGGATTCCATCACGTGGATCCATGTCACAAGCTCATCTACCATCACCACTTCTGGAAGGCCCCACCTTCAGATGTCATTAATTGAGGTTTCTACCTTTTTGGTACCATTAGCCCGGGACTTTGGGGGCCAATCCCATGTGTTTAGTGGGCCGCAGGGATACTCAGACCTAAGCCAGTGTGCAAAGGAAGGTGGCAGTGCTCAGGACTGCCTGCTGCGGAGTGTTGGTTTCCCAGGCACCCTGTTCAGGCCCGTGTCATCTGGACCTGAGTCACTCTTACTGACTCAGCGGCCCCCTGAGCTAAATGTACTGTCATGGTTTCTGTGTTAGCAGTGAACAGACTAGTTCAAAGTCACTGTGCTTATTCCTTGCACAGATTTTTTTTTTTTTTTTTTTTTTTAGCATCTGTAGTGTGTACCCTGGACTGTGAACTAAAAGGAAGCCTTTCTGTCCAAATGGGGTTTTATGTTCAAACATGGGAGAAGTGAGAAACAAAAGGAGCAAAGAGGATCAAAGCAGGTGGTGTCGAGGGGTCTCGAACCCAGTGTGGGCAGACTGGTGAGCCAGGCCATTGCCAGAGGAGAGTGCAGGTCTGCTTGAGGGGTTATAGAGGGCCTGGTGTGGGGGCAGCTTGGCCAGGCAATGAGTCTGGAGGAACAGGTCACACACCCTGTAGGACCTGCAGTCAGGGTAAAGGGCTTGCAGTTTTATCCTGAGCATGGAGGCATAGACTAGCATCTCCCATCTTGGGTTCTCTCATCAGATCCTGCAACAACGGGCTGGGCCAGGCTGAAGCCAAGGGTTGAGAATGTAATGGAGGTCTCCTGTAGGTGACAGACTTGAGCCTGCCCCCCCACCTGCTACTTTCCAGTAAGTGGACCTCAGGAGTAGAGTCAGGACTAGAACTCAGGACTCTGATATGGGATGCCAGTGTCTGAGTGGTGGCTTGTTGAGGGCTGATGCGGGCCAGCCTGATGTGGACGAGACCAAGCTCTGTGCCCGCCCTGCCCTTCTCCAGTCACTCCTGGGTCTGCCCACAGCCATCCCTTCCTGCCATCCTGGCCCTGTGACTGAAGCTGTTGTGACACCCGGACCCGTCTTCCTTGGAGGTCCCCTCTATGAAGCATCTGGGATGAATTTGTTGACACAAGCTGACAGACGCAGGGCGGCTCCTGGGCCTCGTTTCTGTCTGTTTGGCGGGGTTTCCAGCCCATTCGCTTTCTGATTCTCCCACAGCGTTCAGCACCAGGGGCGCCTCAGCCTGGACCTGAGCCACAGGGCCTGCAGCGACTACTCGGAGATGAGAGCCTCCCATGGGTCCAACTCGCTGCCCTCTAGTGCCCGCCTTGGTAACTCAGACTATGCCGGGGTGGGCGCCTGCTACCCACATGTATGCCTCTGCCTCCCAGGCCGAGGCGGGGCCCCACCTCTCACATGGTCCTTCTGACCACCTCGTGGGAGCGAGGGAGGGATGTGATGGAAATAATGCCTGAAGTCTTGCCTCCTGATGGAACTACAGGGTCTTCCAGTAACCTACAGTTCAAGGCAGAGCGCATCAAAATTCCATCCACACCAAGATACCCCCGGTCCGTCGTGGGCTCCGACAGAGGTGAGGGCTCCCTCTGCTATTGCCCTGCCACTGCTGGCACAGGTCCTCACCCCACTGCGAGGTCCCTGGGCACCGTCTGGGGGCAGGGAGATGTCCTGGTCAGGGAGGTGGAAGGGAGAACATCTGGCTTGCTGTAGCATGCTTGGTCTGGGCTCAGCCCACACCATGACCACACCCCTTCACCTGCAGGATCACTGTCGCACTCTGAGTGCAGCACCCCTCCGCAGTCCCCGCTGAGCGTCGACACCTTGTCCTCCTGCAGCCAATCCCAGGCCTCGGCCTCCACACTGCCCAGAATCGCTGTCAACCCTGCATCCCTTGGGGAGCGCAGGAAGGACAGGTGAGCACGGCTGGGTGGCTGTGGCCAAGGCAACGGTCCCTCCCTCTGGGCCTTCACCTCCGTGTCTTCACTGGAAGTCTGGTGGATTTCCCAGGAGCACTGCTGTCTGTAGCCAGCCCTCTTTTAACACTGTGTGGGAGTGGCCTGCCTGTGGTTGTGGGATTAGGCACCAACCTGTCCTCAGGCAAAGCCAGGCTCACTTTGACCCTTTGCTTTGGGCCTCAGCATGAGGCTGCACTCCTGGGGCTTTCCCTTGTTCCCTCTGGTGTGAAATAGAGCATGCATGGAAACAGCATGTGAGCCCAGGTTCCCAGCTTGGTTGTTGATCTACCAGCTTTCAACCACTTAGGTTCACGATTCAGCCTTGGTGTCAGTCCAGAGTCCCTGCCTCTGTGGGGTCCAGCACTGTCCCCCAAACCTACCCTGCATGAACCTTCTCCCCTGCTGTTGCTGCTCTGAGTGCAACTTACAAGGTTTTGTCTATGTTATGCACGATAGACTTCTGTGAAGGTCCAAACTGAAACCAAATGTTGACGATGTGTCTCCAAGGTCCTGTCTGCGTCATGGATCCCCAGCAGTTGCTTCTCTCGCCAACTTGAATTCCAAAGATGAGGCTTCTGTGGGTGTGAGCCTCACGGGTCATCTATGGGGTGGGCTGCCCCTTGGGAAAGTCAGGTGGTGAATCGTCAGACAGCAAACGTAGCTGAAAGTGGAGGGGCCCCCAGGGGAGGCAGCAGGGCACCTAAGCCACGGGCCTGCAATGCCTGCTCAGAGGTGAGAGCCTCCCAGGGTCCAGCTCACTGCAGGAGAACCAGGAACACCTGCCAGCATGCATGCACAGGAACATGGGCAGGCAGCTTGACCGAGCCCCAGCTCGGGTCAGTGGGATAACAAGGGTCTTCCCCTCAGGGCAGTAGTGCCTTGTGTGGGGGCAGGCCATGGGCACTCTGGCAGGCCTCCCATCAGCTGCACAGTACTCCGGGAGGCCTGGGGCCTGCGCCCACCGTACATCCTGTAGCCTGGTCAGACTCTCTACCCACAGTGGCTCCGTCTGAGCACAGAAGGTTCTTGCTTCTCCATTCTGAAGTTTCCCATTGTGTGCTCACTTTAGAGAACTGGGGATTGCAAAGAAGCAGATGTAGGAAAAACATCATTAGCAGTCAGCCTTGCCAAGCAGGAAGTTGCTCCTAATATATATATTATTTTTAAAGTTTTATTTGAAAGACAGAGTACACAGAGAGAAGAGACGGAGATCTTCCATTTATTGGTTCACTTCCCAAGTGGCTGTGATAGCTGGAGCCAGGAGCTGCTTCTGGGTCTCTCACATGCGTGCAGGGGCTCAAGTGCTTGGCCTGCTCTGCTGCTTTCCCAGGTTTCCAGGAGCATTAGCAGGAAGCATGGTCAGAAGTGGAGCAGTGAGGACTGCAAGCATCACCACAGGCAATAGCTTTACCTACTGTGCCACAGCACCAGCCTTACTATTGGTAATTTTGAGATTATAGGCATATAGGTGTATATGTATAATTGCGTATAATTATACATGTAATCACAAATGTATGTTTATGAATATGCTATTTGTACTTTATATACATGTTTTATGTACATCTCTTAACATGTGTGGAGTTACTTGGAATGTTAGAGGCAGATTTTACAAATCTCTTTCATGAAGCAGCTTTATTGTTGCAAGAAAACCTGCGTGCAGGCCACAGAAAGATGATGAGGGCGCAGTGGCCTCAGGTGGCCACGCATGGAGGCATGCTGTTAAGGTGTGGTTCTCACCTACACGCACACACACAAACATGTGCGTGTGTATCACTGCCCATGGAATCAGGCCCCTCTGCCTTGCCCTGTGCACTGTGGGTAGATGAACCTGGTTGATTTCAGTAGCAGCCTCGTAGCTTACCTGCAGCCTGGTGCCTGGCTCCTGCCCAGTTAAATGGGTTGTGCGGAAACGGGACAGCGAAAAGGGCATTCAGTGAGGCCTGGAGGAGTCCCACGCTGCAAACTGACTCTGCTCTCAGTTGCGTGGTGAGTTCAAGGCTGGAGCTGGGGTGACTTGTTCCTACCCTGGGCCTTTGCTCTGTCAGCTTGGGCTGGGGCAGGAGAAGATACTGGAATGGCTACTAGAAGATTCTCACGATTTACCCCTTGGTCCCCTAACATGGGAAGGAATGGTGGGTGCAGGCTGGGCTAGAGAGTAGGGGCCAGAACTGTGGAGCAGGTGCGTTTGGGTGGAGGGACACAAAGGGAGGAGGTGGGAAAGCAGGGAGCAGGTAAGAACATTACTCTGATTCTGGGAGGGTTGGACCTTGGGTCACAGGGACCCACACTGAGACTTGCTTACCTCAGGGCCCTGGGTGGCAGTGGCCAAAGTGTGGGGATGCCTCCCGATGGGCACTGCTGGTCCCTCGCCATGTGGGCTTTGCCTTTGGCTATGACATTGTCCAGAGAGGAAAAGCTCAGGGGCTCAACACCCAGGAGAAAGAAGGCCTGGGAAGCACCTGTCACGCTGGCACAGTCCGTGTCATCTTGTCCTGCCTTCCTGCCGGCCGTGTCCTTCGGTGGTTGTCTTCTCTGAGTGTTCCGCTTCTCTTTTCTCTAACTGCTCGCACCGTCCAGATGTGTCTACCACCACAGATCCCTGCTGAGGCTGCCCGTGGCCGCCTGGCCCAGGTCCTCCTCCCTGAGGAGTCTGAGGTTGGCCCAGCCCCTGCCCCTGGCCCCTCTGTCCTGTTCTGGGGAGTAGCGGGTGGGACTCCCAGGGGCTGCGAGTGCATGGTCACTCTTGCTCACTGCCTCTTCCACCAAGGCTTGGGGTTATAGCGACCCTAGTATGCATCATGAGTGTATTTGCCCCGTGCAGCTGGTAACTGCCACGGTGCTCATCACCCCAGGAGCAGTCTCTTTAAGAGGTAGTAACTTGAGTCTCTGGAGGCAGCCCCTCCCGGGAGGAAGATCTATGTGTCTTTCCCAGCATTGGTGGTGTCTGTGGTATGTGGCGTGTTGGTATTGCATGAGGTTGTGGGAGCATGTGTGTCCACCATTTCATGGGCAGGTCCATCAGATCATTGTCCAGTTGAGTGATGGAAGGAGCTTTCTAGGCTCTGGGGCCACCATCTCTGCATAGCCTGAATGCATGTCTGACCTCTGGATCTCCCCAAGCCTTCATTTTAGTTCTGAGTCCTCCCCCCCGCACCTCCCCTCCCCCCCAAAAAAAACTTTGCTTTCTTTCTAAGACCTTATGTGGAAGAGCCACGCCATGTGAAGGTGCAGAAGGGCTCAGAGCCACTGGGCATCTCCATCGTGAGTGGGGAGAAGGGCGGCATCTACGTGTCCAAGGTGACCGTGGGGAGCATCGCACACCAGGCTGGCCTTGAGTATGGGGACCAGTTGCTTGAGGTAAGCGGCGGTGCTGGCTTTGGAAAGAGGAGGGGACCGTTGTCTCCTCCTGTGGAAATCCATGTCGCTGAGTGTGCCCCCCTCCCACGTCTCCTCAGTTCAATGGCATAAACCTGCGGAGTGCCACGGAGCAGCAGGCACGCCTCATCATCGGGCAGCAGTGTGACACCATCACCATCCTGGCCCAGTACAACCCACACATGCACCAGCTCAGCAGCCACTCCCGGTCCAGGTGAGCACTCCGTGCAGAGGCATGCCTGCAGCAGGTGTATCTGCTCATCTTGAGGGGATATTTGGAGTACTGGCTGCAGGCCAGGGAGTGTTGGGCAGTCCTGGGTTTCGGGGGGAAAGGGACATAGAGAGAAGCTGTATTCTCTTGAAGTGGGGGTGCAGGTACATGGCTGGAGCCTCCTCGTGGCCTGTATAGCTAGGAGCTGACAGATTGTTCCCTGGCATGGATGGCTGCCTGTGTGGACCACATGCTAGAGCCCTGCCTGTAGCTGCCCCTGTACTGAGAGTCACATGGAAGACAAATGTGGGGAAAGGCTGTGGAATATTCTCGTTTGCTAGGGAGATGAGATTCACAGGGGAAAAGAGTGCTGTGTATTCACACGTGCTCCAGGCTGGACACCATGGGGGAGGACCCCCGAGCTGAGGCCAGGCAGGGAGATGCCAGGCAGATGCTATTTGCCAGTCACTAACAGTGACTTGCATCTGCACAGGGCTGTGTGGTTTGGTCCTTCACACAGCTACTGGACAGGGCATGGCCATAAGCTGCTCCTCACTGCTGTTCTTGTCTTCAGCTCTCACCTGGACCCTGTTGGTGCCCACTGCATTCTCCAGAGCAGTGGGGCCACTACCCCAGAGCATCCCCCTGCCATCGATCCGCTGATGGAGCAGGATGAGGGTCCAGGCACGCCCCCAGCCAAGCAGAGCACCCCCAGCTCCAGGTCAGCACATGTGCATTGTAGGCCTTTTCCTGGCCATTACTATCCTCCTTCCATCCTACCTCTCCTCCCTTCCTCCTTTTCTCATGTTCTCACAGACTCACTCTTCACCCTCTCTCTGTGACACAGTCCTGCAGGTGTCACCCAGCCAGGCCTTGGGGCTCTGGCTGTTGGCAGTAGGGTTGCCTCCAAGAAGGTGGTTTGCCAGGCTCACGCAGCCTCAGCTGCCTTGTGGCGAGGGGCACTCAGTCAGCAGAAGCTCTGGCCTTGTGGTTTGGGTGATGGCTGGGTTCAGGGGTTCAAGGAGAGCAGGAGCTATGCAGGGTTGGGTGTGGGAATAGCAGGGAAACGAGACTATAGGCAGAGGCAGCAGCTGCTGTGTGAGTGATAGGAGCAGGTGTGGGTCCTTCAGCCTGGCCCTGGCCGGAAGGGACTGAGTGTGACGTAGTCACCTGGTCCTGTAGGCAACCACTTGTCCGTCACACAGCACGAAGCTGGCATGACACTGAATCTGGGTCTGCAGTCCCACTGGGGCTTAGTGTGCCAGAGCCATGGTCCCCAGCAGGCTTCTCACTGAGTTCCCCCACCTCAGCCCCTCATCGCCCTCTGCTTTCTTCACTCCCTCTGCCTCCTGCCTGTTTCCCGTGCTAAGTTAGCAGTGCTGGATGGCAAGGGGCTGGCACGCAGGGCTGGTGCACAGGGGCTGGGCAGGCTGCCGTGCTCTGGATGGTGTGGCCAGCACTGGCTTTTACCTGGGAAGTACTAAGGAACCAATCAGGGAGTTACTTCCTCAAGTGACAAGTTGGCAACTGCAGGGATGTAGGCTCTGTCTCTCACTGGCCTTGGGACCTGAGGCCATGCCTCCACCTCTGGCCCTTGGCATCCTGTCCACTCCCTAAGATGGTAGAACCTAATTTTTTTATGAGATTCTTCCCACTCACCTGCCTGTGGTTCTAAGCCCGGCAAGACAGAAGCTGGAAATGGTGCTTGGCCCTCCCTGTGCACAGCTCAGAGCTGCACTTTCCTTCCTGAAAGGATCGTGGGGGACACCACCAAGAAGCCCCTGGAGCCTCGTGTGGTTTTCATCAAAACATCACAGCTGGATCTGGGGTTGCACCTGTGTGGTGGGAACCTGCATGGCGTGTTTGTAGCTGAGGTGGAGGATGACAGTCCCGCCAAGGGTCCCGATGGGCTTGTGCCAGGGGACCTCATCCTCGAGGTGAGTTCCTACCAGGCCTGTTGCCCAAGACCCTCTCCACCCAGGCTGCTGCCTTGAGTTGCTGCCTTGAGTATCCTAGGGAACTGCACTAGTCTGGACAAGGTGACTTCTCTTCAGCGGCTGCACTAGAGCCTTCTGAGTGGCCCTGCTGTCTTGGGATGGGAGATTGAGCCAGAGGAGGGGACCACATTTTGAATAGCCCTTTTCACTGTTGGACTGCAGCCTGGGAGAAGTCAGCAAGGGCAGCATAGACCCTCGGCAAGGGGCCCCAGCAGCCAGGAAGCATGGCTGGCACTGGGACATCTGGGAGACCACAAAAACTCAGCTGCCTTGCAGAGATGTTAGGGGATGTTGACTATTGGCCTTGGTGCCATAATGGGTGCCTCAGCTGTCCTCGTCCCCCACCCCACTCCGGTGCACCTACCGTCTGACTCCATGGCCCCGTCCCTGGGCAGTATGGCGGTGTGGATGTGCGGACCAAGACGGTGGAGGAAGTGTACGTGGAGATGCTGAAACCCAAGGATGGCGTCCGCCTCAAGGTGCAGTTCCGTCCTGAGGACTTCACCAAGGTCAGGGGCCTGCCCGGCGACAGCTTCTACATCAGGTACAGGCAGCTGGGATCTCAAGGATATGGGGCCAAGACCAGGGCTAGGCTTGCCCCTAGGCTGGGGCTGTGATGGCAGGAGGTGGCCCTCCAGTTCCCAGGCTGCTCTGCAGGGATGTTTGGGGTTCAGAGATGTCCTGATGCTCTTGGAGATCTGAGAACAGAGACTGAGAACAATAAAGAAGCCCAGCTTCCGGTCGCTCTAGTGGGAGAATGACATGCTACTCCTGTCCCACGCAGGTGCCAGTCTGTAGGAAGCAGGAGCCTTGCCATTGGGCAGGGAGGCCCCCAGGAAAGGCCCACTTCTTCCTCTCACCCATCTTGGGTGTCTCCCTTGTCCATAGCACAGGGTGCCCACCATGGGAAAGCACCCCCAGAGCCAGGAGTGGGGGATGGATGTAACAGGTGGGGCAGTGGCCTCAGAGGCCTGGTTGCCTAGGAGTCTGGCAGCCTTCTCAGTGGGTGCCCTCTGTCCCTCACTGCAGGGCTCTGTATGACCGGCAGGCGGAAGTGGAGCATGAGCTGAGTTTTAAGAAGGATGACATCCTCTACGTGGACGACACCTTGCCCCAGGGCATCTTTGGGTCCTGGATGGCCTGGCAGCTGGACGAGAGTGCCCAGAAGATGCAGCGTGGGCAGATCCCTAGCAAATACGTGTATGGGTTCCCCCTCTCCCAGACCCACGTGGTCTATGGCCTCTGGGGCCTGGGCCCTTTTCAGGGCCTCATGCCTTTCTGTGGCAGAAGCATCACTTGTGTTCCCAAATGAACCCACCATCCCAGTGTCTGGTGTTGGCCCCAGGTTTGCCCACAGCCCTGGTGTTTGTCCGTCTCCCTGCTCTGTGGCTATCAGCTATACCCGGGGTCTGGGAGTATATGGTGGGGAGCCCCGAGACCTGCAGAGGCAAGCGGGGAGCCCACAGGCTGACTCTCTGACTGCAGGATGGACCAAGAGTTCTCCAGGAGGCTCAGTGTGTCAGAGGTCAGAGATGACGGCAGCACCACCAAGACCCTGTCAGCAGCTGCTCGCCGGTCCTTCTTCCGCCGCAAGCACAAGCACAAGCGCAGCGGGTCCAAGGATGGCAAAGACCTGCTGGCCCTGGACACTTTCTCTAGCGACTCCATCCCACTGCTAGAAGGTGAGTGGGCGTGTCAGCAGGGACTCGCGCAAGACGCAGGTCTGGGGGCCGCTGTCCAGGGCTGCCTGGTGGTCCTGGCTGAGTCTCCCATCCATGGAACGTGGCTTCCGCCTTTAAGGTGTCCTCCCAGGCTGTCTGGCAGCCCCAGCCATCGCCTTGATAAGTCAGGCAGCAGGGAGGATGGGGCAGGGCAGGGATGTGGTTCTTTCTGCCTTACATCTCATTTGACACCTTGCATGGCTGGGGTGGGGTTTGTGCTGCCGGCTTCAGGGACTTGGCTCCCACTAGGAAGGCAGGAAGGAGATGGAGGCGTTGGCAGGTGGGAGCCCCTTCTGTTCAGTGCACCCCATCTTGTTTGGTTTCATAGTCTACTGGTGGCCAAGGGTTCCTCATCTCTGCAGGCCCCTGCCCTGCTGCCCTTCTCCCGTGTCCACTGACAGCTCAGGAGATCCTCCCAGGGCCAGGGCACTGAACCGAGGAGTGGATGAACCAGTCTCCTCCGTTGTGCTTTGCCTCATGGCTCACCCTGGCTTGGCAGAGGATCGAGAGCCGCTGGGGCCACATCTGGCTGCTTCCTGTCTCCCTGAGAGGTCTGCATCACGCAGTGGTTCCCCTGCCACACTGGTTCACTCACAGCATGGGTACCTTCTGTCTATCCATTCTCGTGTGGTTTATATATGCAACATTTCTCCTAAGCACCATGTGGGCTTTTAAAGCAAGTCTGTGGCCGTCTGCCTTTATAATGTTTTTATCTAAGTCTGATGGGGACAGCCAAGTGCACCTGCATTTGCAGAAGGCAGGACAGTGCATGTTCGCTGAGCATGTGTTGCCTATTTTGCGTTTTAATCTACTGCATAGAATGAAACACACTTTGCCATCTTACTAACTGTCCAAGCTGTCTCTGTATTCTTATTTGAGATTAATCCAGTGGCATCCCATCTCTCCCTTATCTGTTGAGTTTTAGCTGCTTATTGTTCTCGTGGAAGTGTCAATGGACCTCTGGGTGTGTGTCTTTGGTTTCTCTCTAACCTGAATCCTCACTTCTGATAATCCTAAGGTACCTGGCCTCTGCGGAGCCATTCAGCTCATGCTGCATCCAAGTTCTGACCCTGCATCTGAGTGGGTTGGAATGCAGGACAGCCTTGGCTTGCCTCACAGCTATGCCCTGACCTGCTGCCCCTTCTCATGTGTCCACCTCTCCCTCTATCCTGCCCACAACTCTCTTCCTCGCTTCCTGATGCTGTCTTGGTTCCTTGTGCAAGGTCAGATCTGGGTCTGGCTTCCTCTAGCTGCCAAGGACACCCCTCCAGTGCTCCTCCCCAGCCTCTGTTCTCACAGGCCCTTCTCCACGTGTGTCTCACAGCAGCACCACAGAAGAATGAGTATGACTGCACTTTGGGGCTCCCTGTACCCCAACAACCCAGGACCAGGCTCTCCTCTCCAGATTTCAGCATGTGCAGCTTCTCAGGGCTGGGAAGCAAGCAGCTCTGTGAAGTCATTCTCGGTGCTGGAGGGCTCTTCCATCCTCACATGTGGTGCCTTGTGTCTGCCTCATTTCCTGCTTTGTTTTTTTCCTCTCCACCTCCACTCAGGCTTGTGTTTCCTACTGTCTTTCCTCTGCTTGTTATTCCCCTATGGGACTGTACCTAATGTGTTCTTTTCTGGAAGTTGCAATTTTTTTTTCTTCCAGATTTTAGAATTTCCATTCGATTCTTTTGTAACCCCTTGTCACCTGCTTTCTCGTAATTCGTGTATTGTGCGGGGCTGGACCTGGTGACTGTCACTCAGTCTGCACTGTTGTCCTTGCCTTCCTTTGCCTGCCTCTCAGGCTGCCAGGTAATTGGTGATTCAGGTGTCAGGAACTGTACATTTACAGGCACTTGGCGGGCTCCAGAGAGAGCTATGCCAGGTTCTCCAGGCTGAGCTTGGGGTAACGGGGGGCTGTGGCCTTTGGGCATCCTGCAGTTTACCCTGGTGATCAGGGTAACCCTCCTGTCCCAACTGAGAAACAGCAGTGTTTCCTGGCACCCCTGCTCCCCAGGAGCCTCGGCTCCCCATTTGTTTCTCTTTAGCAATCTGTGTCAAGTGACTTTCTCAGGCCTTTAGCAGCTTGAAGACATGGCAGGTGGCTCTAGACGGGAACCGCAATGTCATGCTCTGCCCTTCTCTCTCAGGGAACGGTGGCCCCTGGGTCCTGGCTGCTTTGATCTCATCCCAGAGGGCTACAAAGCAGGTGCCTTCAAGTTCAGGACTTTTCTCTCTCTCTCTCTCTCTCTTTTTTCTCACGGTGGCAGATTCACAGACAGGAAGCCTCATGTCCGGGTCCTTGCAGTCAGACCAGGGCACTCTTCCTCTTTTGTAGATGGCCACCTTCCTGCCTCTTGCTCACATGGTGGAGATGGGGAGGCCCCTGTTGGCCACCATCCTGGGAGATTAGTGTCCTGCACTTCTGATCTCATGTAACCTTTAACCTCTCCCCCACCCCAGACCCTGCCCACAGGTGGGAATCTTGAGGGGCCCTCCTTCAGCCCATCACAGATTTACAGAGAGAGAGGGGAGAGAGAAGGTGTTCTGTGTATTGATTCACTCCGTAAATGACCGCAACAAGCCAGAGCTAGGCTGATTAGGAGCTAGGAGCTTCTTCTAGGCTTCTCCTGTGGGTTCAGGATCCCAAAGACTTGGACCATCCTCTTCTGCTTTCCCAGGCACATTAACAGGGAACTGGATTGCAAATTGAGCAGCCGAGACCCCAGCCAGAGCCCATATGGGATGCCAGCACTACAGGCTGCAGCTTAACCGGCCTTGCCTGTGTCAGCCCCAAAAGGGATACTTTAAAACAGGTTGTGGGAAGAACTTTTCCTCTGCTAAGGGCCATGTAGATGTTTTATAACATCATTCACAGACAGCACAGAACTGCCAACTTACAAATTAGCCTGCTCTGGAGTTACTGAGTTTCAGGTCCTGCCTGCAGTTGCCTTGCAAACCACCGAGCAAATGACTTCTCAGGCCTAGACTGATGTTGCCCACCCCAATTGAATAGGTTTGTGGATTATGGAATTAAAGGATAAGCTTATTGTGATGCAAAAAAATAGTCTGGATGCTGGCATTGGGCAGGTTAAGCTGCCACTTGCAACACTAGTGATCCCATCTCAGAACAGATTTGAGTCCTGGTTCCTGCTCTCTGCTAAGGTACCTGGGAAGGCGGCAGAGGATGGCCCAAGGGCTTGTGTCCCTGTCACCCACGTGGGAGATCAGGATGGGGTGCCTGGCTCCTGGCTCCTAGCTGTTATGGCCATTTACAGGGGGCAAGTGAAGGAACAGAAGATCTCTCTGTCTCTGACAGTAAGTGGTTGCCTCCACAAAGGCTGGTGGGACGGTGCACTCAGGAGGACACTGGCTCTGTCACCAAGATTCTCACTTTTTCAAATTAATTTTAATTTCATTTTAAATGTTATTATAGGCCTTATCTAGCCCATGGGCTAGATGTTGTCTACCCCTGATTTATATATAACAGAGAGAGAAATCTTTCATCCACTGGTTAACCCCCCCAAATGGCCACAATAGCCAGAACTAGGTTGATCTGAAGCCAGGAGACAGCAACTTCTTCCAGGTGTCCCACATGGGTGCAGGGTCCCAAGGCTCTGGGCCATCCTGTACTGCCTCTGCAGGCCACAAACAGGGAGCTGGATGGGAAGTGGAGCAGTCAGCATACCAACTGGCGCCCATGTGGGATACCAGGGCCATAGGTGGAGTATTAGTGTGCTATACCACCTCAGAAGCCCCAGGATTCTCATTTTGAAAGAGAAGACATATGGGTTGCCACGGGGGTGACTGTACCCCCAACCCCAAGCCCACTCCCTTGTTTAAAGCCACACTTCGGTGCTTTCCAGGCTGGGGAGTGGCCTCCAGGGAGTACTGTGTACAAGGTCGTGTGTACTCAGCACTTGGATTGTCAGTTTTCAGGTTAACCCCCGAGATGGGGCCCCACCCCTGGGGAGAGGCTGAGTTCTGCATTCAGCCCCGCATCCTGGCTGCTGGGCTGCGCTTTATGGAGTTGCCCTGCTGTGTGATGTTGCCAGCCCTTGCTCTTCTGGCCTCTGCCTAGATGGGGTCAGGTCCTTCTAGATGCACCCTTTCTCTCACCTTTCTTAGGGTCCCTTCACTCACCTTCCTTGATGTCCTGTCACCTGCAGCACGCGTGCACAGGCCCCATCACTGGTGTGCCCTGCCTCCTGCTAAGCCCCGCCCCCTGCCTCACCCTGCCCTCCTCTGGGCCTTGCTGGCCTATCCATGATCCTCTCCATATTTGCTTCACTCCTGCCTGGGATTGTTGGGCTGTCCTGTGAGCCCTGGACCAGTATGAGCTTTGTGAGAGCTCCTTGAGCTGCTACCTGCACAGTGTGTTACAACCAGGGGCCCAAGAAGGCGTTTGCTGGCTTTTAGCTGGCTTCCTGTGAGGACTTTGTCATCTGGTGGCTGGGGAGGTCTGTTGCATGCATTAAGTGGGCTGTGGTGTGGCTGCTTGGCCCAAGGCTTCCTGCACTGTGGCCTGGGCCTGCCAGGAGTCTTTGTGCTCTGCTGTGGACAAGTCAGAGCTGCTGGAGGGAGGAGTTCCAGACTGGGCAGCTCTCTTCTGAGCGTCACTTGAGAAGCCACCTGCCTTCCCTCTTGGGGCTCTATCCCCATGTGTCTAACCACCAGCAGCCCACCCCACCCACTTTCTCCCTACAGACAGGGTAAGGGGTAGTGAGCACATGAGCCTGAATTCTTATCCTCTGAGCTGGGGTAGTTGCAATTCCACACTCACCTGTTGGGGGAGGCGCCTCTTTGGAGAGCAGAGTGTGGTGTTGGGAGGTGGTTGACTTAGGAGGAAGACATGCAGGCAGAATGGCCCAGATGGCTGGTCGAGGTCGGCTGCCTCACAGGTTCCCCGAGTGGGCTCCATGTCTGTGCTCTTGGGTGTACTGGATGTGTGGTACCTGGGGAAGGCCCAGGCCAGCTGGGCAGGCTCTGGATCTGCACACTGAAGGGAGTAGAACTGTTTGGTGGGGAGGGAATTCAGGCAGGGAACTGGCTGCTGCAGGTTGTGCCTGTGACACAGCCTCTGTGCACATTGCCCATACAGACTCAGTGAGCTTGGCCTATCAGCGCGTGCAGAAGCTGGACTGCACCTCCCTGCGGCCAGTCCTCATCCTGGGGCCTTTGCTGGATGTGGTGAGGGAGATGCTGGTGAATGAGGCACCCGGCAAGTTCTGCAGGTGTCCCCTCGGTAATGTCTCCCTACCCACCCGTACCCCCTCCACTGTGTGTGGCTCACATCTGTGCCACAGCCCCTCACCGGCCATGAGCCAGTCAGAGCCCCAGTGGGTGTGGTTGCGGACCTCCAGCACAGCGTCCTCTGTGTGCCCGCAGAGGTGATGAAGGCCTCGCAGCAGGCCATTGAGCGTGGCGTCAAGGACTGTCTGTTTGTCGACTACAAACGGAGGAGTGGGCACTTCGATGTGACCACGGTGGCTTCAATAAAGGAGATTACAGAAAAGGTACCTGCTGCTTGACTTGGGGGTTGGCACCTGTTGGGGCGTCCACAGCAACCTGAGCTCTGCTGCCCTGGGCTTGCCCTTGTGGCTGCTGAGTCTGCTTTGCTGACTAGCAAGTGGGGTCCTTGGTGAGGGTGTCCCAGTTGCCCCTGCTGCACTTGGAGGGGGTTCTGATGGCAGCTTTGAACTCTGAGTTGAACATGGGTGCCCAGCTCCATGGCACCTTACCCCTGCAAGGGCCAGGAGCCATTGACCTGTCTCAGTGCCCTGGCATGTCCAGGGTGGGGTGGCCGTGGGTTTTGTGGGCCTCCTCGGGCTCTGTCTTCCTCGCTGCTCCCATGCCACATCCAGCTGGTATCTCCTCCCGTGGCTATGAGTGGTGGGCCGAGCCTGCAGGAAGCTGCTCCGGGGAGCCCTTCTGGGGATTCAGGCAGGCCACAGGACCTCTGACCCAGCTCCTCTGGAAGCTCAGGGGATCCCCAGGAGGAAAAGCATTCCAGGTCACACTGAGGGGCACACTGCTGCACCCTCGGCATGTGCTGCTGAGTCTGTATACCCAGCCCCAGCCTCACCTCAGCCAACACATGTGCATGAGCTTGTGTGTGCAAGTGTGTGTGTGGGTGGGGTGGGAAGGGCATTGAGGTGCCCCCTGGGTTAGGTTCCCCACAGATCAGGTGTGGCTTTGATAAAAAAAAATTGTCTTTGCCCATCCTGTCTGCCAGCTGGGCCATTAGTGGAGGAAGAGAGGTCTGGCTGGAGCTGGGTGTGGTGAGGGTGGACCACCTGGGAGGGTCTGGCCCCTCATGCCTGCCCTGCAGGACTCAGTGGGTGTCTCCCTTCCCTCCTGCCAGAACCGCCACTGTCTCCTAGACATTGCTCCTCATGCCATCGAGCGCCTGCACCACATGCACATCTACCCCATTGTCATCTTCATCCACTACAAGAGCGCCAAACACATCAAGTAGGTGCCTGGCTCTGCTGGCTGGGTTAGGGTCCCGTGAGGGGAGGGCTCCCCAGGCTGGAAACTGACAGCATGTGTAGATGACCTTTCACCTCTAGCCATGCTCCCTGCCGCCCCCTCTGTGCCCCATTCCTGTCCTGCTCAGGGGCCCTGAGGAGCTGGGAGGCCTGGGAACTGTCCTGCTCAGCCATGCATTGGCTCTGGGATGTGGATGAGCCTCTGCTCAGTGCTGGGCAAGGCCCATCTTGCCATCTGTGTTGCCAGGCTTCTGGCATCTGTTCTTTTTGCACATGAGCTGGGTAGCCCTCCTTTTCTCTGCCCAGAACTCCAGGGAACCCCAACCCACACCCATGACAGATGCTGAGCTGTCTAGGGTAGGAGTGAGGTCAGAGCAGGGGTGGAGCGCTGTAGCTGTCCCAGCAACAGCCCACCCCTGCCTTGGCCCAGGCCCCTGCTGCACTGGGCACAGGCAGCAAGGAGAGGACATGCCCAAGAGGGGTGTGGTTCAGCCTGGCTCCTGGGCTGTCCCCACAGGGAGCAGAGAGACCCCGTTTACCTGAGGGACAAGGTGACTCAGAGGCACTCCAAAGAACAGTTTGAGACAGCTCAGAAGATTGAGCAGGAGTATGGCAAATACTTCACAGGTGGGTGTCAGGGGCCCCGTGGACAGGGGGCTGCAGGGGTGGGCAGCAGGGACCTCCCAAAGTCAGCTCCTGGTTTCCGGTGTGTGTACATCGTGACAGGGGACAGGTCCAGACTGGCCATGATGTCAGGCTTGCCATGGGGTTCAGCCTTGGATCCAGTCACATCTGTACCCATCTTTCTGTGTGTGTGTATCGGTAGCACCTCATATAGGGGGTTCAGTGTCCTGGGCAGCTTACAGCATTAGTAGTAGTAACCAGAGCCACTTGTGCCCAGCATGCCGCAGGGCAGGCCAGTTCAGCCATGGGCTTTGGTGAGGAAAAACTGCTCTTTTCCCTCGGTTCTGCCCAGAGGTTTGGCTTGGTTTACCTGCTGTCATTCCACATTCCATGCGCTGGCTTTGCAGCCGTGCAGCAAAATCCATCATTGGCAGGGGTTGGTGCTGCAATCAGAGTGATGGGGACAGGTGTACTCACCTGGCGGTGGGTATCAGCATCCGGTCCAGCACCTCTTTTGGTATCTAAGGCCCCCTGTGGGGGTGGGGACTGGGTGGGGTGTGTGTGTGTGTTGTACCCACATGTAGTTGCCCAAAGCCAAATACCCTAGCATTTCTAGAGGAGTGAAATTTTAGAAATTTATTGGCCCACACTCGACACATACAATGTGTGAAATGGCACTGTCCTTCCCAGTTTCTGATCTCTGGCTGTTGCTTTCAGGTGTACCTTACTACCACTGCACGGGAGGTTTATGCTCAGGCTACACTGGATGTGTGGCTGTAGACCCTGTCTTCCTGGTGACAGTCCTCTGGACCTGCTTTCACTGTCTCTCTCATGCATGTACTCCCTCCCTCCCTCCCTCTCTCTTACACACACACACACACACACTCACACACACACATTCTCTCCCTCTTTCTCTCCCCTAGTGTAACTCTAAGTCAGGTAAGCCCAGCCTAGAGTTGCTGCTGTTCTGATGTGAGTGACCAGCTCCCTGGGGACAGCCTGGTTCTTCCTCTCTTCCTTCCACTGCTGCAGAGTCAGACAAGGATGGAGTGGGAGCACCACGTGGCCTGAGGCACAGGGCCATTGGGGGGAGGATAGGTCTTACCTTGCCTTACATTGAGAGCCCCCAGGAGCTGAAGGAGGGTCATGTGTGTCCTGGGGGCTTTTTTTCCAGGGGTCGTCCAGGGAGGAGCCTTGTCGAGCGTCTGCAGTCAGATCTTGGCCATGGTCCATCAAGAGCAGAACAAAGTCCTGTGGATCCCCGCTTGCCCACTCTAGGCTGGCCTGGCCAGCACCAAGATGGAAAGCAGAGCCGGGACTGCTGAGGCACCTCCTCAGAACAGGAGGGCAGTGGCTGTGTGGGACTGTCCGGCAGAAGCTGGCATGTTGTGTGAAGACCAGCCGTGGCAGGGAGCACACAGCCGACTTCAGTAGCGGGCCTCCCCCATCCTGCCTTCCATGCGCCACAGCCGGCCGCAGGTGCTGCACACGGGCCCTCTCAGATCCCAAGTTTACAAGCCTTTTCTAAGTATTGGGTTGCTCATGTTTACTTGAATGGCTCCCTGTTTTCGGGGCCCAGCCCTTGCCCCCGCCAGCCCCACCTCGCTGCTTTGGTGTTGGTTTTATTCCTGTCTTGGACAAAATGACCCTGGGCCCTTGTGAGTAGCTCCTGTCTGAGGGACCAGAGCCTTGATGGACTCCCTACCCCATGGCTGGCGCCTCTCCTGGGAGGGCACCAGGACTGTGGGTGCTCGGGCTGCTGCCGCTGGGGCCTCATACCCCACCAGTGCCTTCGACGGCCTCACTCCCCAGCCATGACAGTATGGGCATGCCTCCCTGGTGGACTGCAGTGGCGGCCTCGCCCATCGCACAAACGTAGCTCTGGGCCCCTTTCTCCTGCCTCCCATGGCCTTCTGTGTCCTCCTCCACACACATTTTGTTCTCACAGCGCCCGTCTGGCCCGCCGGAGCTTAGCAGAGGTAGGAGAGTGTTCATCGGCAGCTTCCTGCCAGGTGCAGTGTTTGCAGGCAGTTTTGGACCCATGTGGCAGGTGCTGCCCATTTTGCTGATGTGAAAACCACTTGTGTTGCAGAGCAGACTTTGGGTGGAGTGCTTTCGGGGAAGCCTAATGGTCAGTGTCATCACCATCCAAAACCTACCAGAAAAAAAAAGAGGATCTTTGTCGTCGTCAATTCTGGTTTCAGCACTCACGGCTAAGAACCTTGCTCTGGAGGCTGTCTGGGGGGTTTGCTCCTTTGTGTCTATGTTTTTGTTCCTTTGCACTTGGGACGCTAGATGTGTCTGGCTGCAGATGGGACGCCATTCCTGCTAATGCTGTGCGTCCCATTGCTCATAGGTACTGTACCCTGCTCCCTATGTCATTGGGGTGGGACCTCTATTTTAATACTGCTCCGAGCATTTCATTTTACTACCAAGAAATCCTTGATTTCATTTTCTTTGTAATTCTAAGATGCTAGATTGTAGTTTTCCCATTACTGACTTTTTTGTTTGTTTTTAAAGGGATATATTTTCTTGCACCATTGTTCAAAACAGAGACAAGAGTTCAGCCCTCAACACTGACCCTTGTTTCGCAGGTACAGGCAACTGAGAAAAACCTGAGGCCTGTGCCTCGCCGTGGGATAGGGCCGTTTTTCTGAGTAGCAGGCCCAGGCGGCCCCAATGGTACTGTATCCCTGTCCTGACAGGTACTGACCAGACAGACTGGGAGGGTCTGTACTAAAATGTTACTTTGTATCAAAAGTTAAACAGACTTTAGTACAAATAAAGGTCAATTTCTGTAAATGTTCCTGTTTGAAGACACCTGCCTCTCGGTGGTCTGTACCCGCCTCCCCCAGCTGTCCCGGGTTCTCGAGTTCCGTGTGCTTCCGTGAGAGGTTCTTTGCCTCTGTCCTGATAATCCGGAGGTGCTGCCACTTGGCCTCTGTCAGCCTCCTGTGCCATCTGTCCAGTGTGGCAGCCGGTCGGAGACACACAGCCTGTGCTCGAGGCTTCCTCTGAGGACCTGCAATTAGGAGTTATCTGTGAACAGTCGTGGGACGTGAACATGGTAAGGTGAGGGTGCCCTAATGCCTTCAGTGGGGGCCATGGTTGACATGGGGACCACAGTGGTGGCATCTCACAGCTTCATCTTGTACTTCAGCTTTGCAGGGCTGCCCCTCAAAAGGTCTTGGGTCAACGGGGACCCCTTTCTTATGTTCCTTTGGCTGGGAGCAGGAGCTCAAACCTAGGCTGGTGGGCCACAGCCTGGTGCTGCTGCAGTGGCAGGGCAGCCAGCAGGCGCAGGACCTGGTGTAGCACCTCCCTCAGCCCTTCCTGTTGGCTCAGGTTCCACCACGGCCCTGCATCCTTGGCCTCGCATGTTTTGTGGGGGGAGGAGCACAGAACATGGGGCTGTGGCTGTTGAGGGGAGTCGACTTGGGGCCTAGGCGCATACAGCCGTGGGATACTGCACCACAGCCGCGGAGCCATGGCGGCTCTCTGAGCTCCATGATCATGCCCCAGCCTTGCCCCTCTGTGCCCCTGGCCTTGTTTGATGCTCTCCAGATTTCCCAGGGGCAGCCTGGTTTGTTGTGAGAATTATCCCGTCCCTTGCTTACCTGCGGGTGAGGCTTCCGGTTTTGCTGCCATTCCAGCACTTGTTCCACAGACCCAGCACCTTCTCTGAGGATGACACAGGTTGTCCGTTGTCATCTTTCCTGCCCTGCGTCATTTCGAATCCTCCTTTTGGTTGTAGATCTGTCTTGGGCTGTCTCACACCTGCGCCACCGCTTTAACCCTCGGGTGTCTGCCGATGTTTCAAGCACAGTAGGTCAAAAAGTTCAGAGCAGGGGCCCAAACACTTGAGCCATCCTTCGCTGCTTTCCCAGGCCTTTAACTGGGAGCTGGGTCAAAAGTGGGGCAGCTGTGGCAGCTTAACAAGCTCTGCTGTTTTCACAACCCCCCTTTCCCTTTTACTTTTAGCAGAATTCCCTTCTTGGCTGTGGCTGTATCAGAAGGCAGCATAAGAAAAACATGATGTACACATTTGTTCTCAGGCCTGGGCTCACAGGATTGTGTATGCCAGGCTGAGTAAGTCCAAAACCCAGAGGTGGGGTTAGAAAGCCAGGAGGTTCCTCCTGCCACACCCTCGGACCCTTGTCTAATGACAGCACAAGGGGCTGTGTGAGCAGGGCGAGGATCAGGGGGCACCACACTGTGACGGGCTGAGTGTCTTTGCAGTGGGGGTCAACTCTGAATCCTTCGCTCTGATCACTCCCTGTACTGTCAAGCACTTCGGGGCTTCAATCACACCTGCACACTCCACTTGCAGCATTTAGTGCAATTAAGGGGAATCTTGAGCCATGTTGCCTTGCTATCCCTACCTCCTAAAGGAAAACATCCAACACTGGGTTTCCCAACAATGTAAGCGCTCCCTAGAAACAGGCATTTCATTTAGGTTTCTTGTTTTTGCGGACTGATTTTAACCTCCTAGGAGTGTCTAGGGCGAATTAATGGATTAGGACATCCTGTGGGTTGCCCGAGTCTTTCAGCCCAACATGTGGTTTAACAAGGAAACCCACGCTCATCTTGGAGGTGCTCCTTGTGGGTTCTTGCATAAGCTGCTGGTGCAGAGCTAGCCAACCATTGGAGCTGCTTTCACTGCCCATTTAGGTTAGAGATGGACAGAGGGCCAAAGTGGGAATGGCCTAAGCATTGGAGCTCACCTGCCGGGTAGGCTGGCCCTCAGTGGGTGGCACAAAACCTTAAGACTCAAGATGGAAGTGACATGAGGAAGAAGTTGCCTGGATTCAGCAACAGTGTGTGCTGGTGTTGGTTCTACAAGGAATAGCAGGATGATGAATTTAAACCAGTGCCAGTTAGGGTGCTAGCCAAGATGCCCACATGCCACGTGTTTCCTACTCCCAGCTCCTGCTCATGGGGACCCTGGGAGGTGACAGGGACTGCTCCAGTGATTTGAATTACTGCTACCTATGTGGGAGATGGGGTTTGGATTTCTGGCTTCAAGGTATCTGGGGAGTAAATCAGTATCTGAAACGTGTCTACCTATCTTTCTACCTCGCCAATAAATTTTGTTTTAAATTTGGAAATTATATCTGATTGGAAGTGTCGATAGCTTTAGCAAAACAGCTGCATATTATTAAAATTTTCTGATAACCATCAAAATATAGTATACATTTAACTTCCTCATTTTACAAAGTTTACATTTTCCTTGAGGTTTGGTGACTTGGGTTACATTTTTGTGTTTGAAATGTATTAAATGCATATGTTCACATAGGTTCTAAATAGTTCCTGTGGTTCTTAAAAACCAGTGCCCTAAAAAAAAATGGTATTTTCCTCACACCGTAAGGAATCTTAAACTTGGCATGAGCTCCCTGGTCTGGTCTAAGCAGATGAGATGCGTCTGGAAGCTACGTTTGAGGTCACCTCTGTGTGTGGTGACACCTCCGCCCTGACCCCTAGTTGTCTAAAAACCACCAGTTCTTGAGTTCCTGAACAGCACGGGTATTATCATTCTCTCTAGAGCTGAGACACCCAAGTAAGTTTACCAAAGACAGTTGACGGGAGGGACGGAGAAGGGAGTTGGCCTATGTGCCAGCAGTAGCCAAGAGGTCCTGTGACAGACTTCAGCAGGCTGGATTGCCTGAGATGCCAGCTTCACAGCTCAGTCCAAGTCCCACAGGCCAGCTCAAGGCCTGGAAGCCCAGGGCCAGCAAGGTGGGGGGAAGAAGAGCCCTGGGAGAACCAGCCCCAGATCACTTCTCCATTTGATCTGTCCTGACTAACCACACCCCCCGCCACCCCTCCCCTCAGGGCCCACCTGGAAGCCAGAGTGCTCCCCTTCAGTGCCCTCGGACTGAGCGCTGAGGTTTTCACAGGTGCACTTCAGAGTATCTTTCAAGTGAGCACCATCAAAGCCACCATCACAGAACAGGTCAGTGGGCGTGCGCTTGAATGCCTTGAATGCCAGGAGACAGGCTGCCATACTGACTGCAAGTAAGGGCCCCTTGGCAAGAGCATGGGTGTACCCATTCAAAAGCTGATGCAACACAGGAAACGTGGGCTGGGATTCCTGCCTCCAGCATTCCCCCAACAGAGGTGAGGGAGGGAATAGTTTGGGCTTGTGTGAAGGCTCCTGGCGGATGTTCATACTTCAGTCATGTTCACTGGATCTGATTTGCTTATCCTGGATCCACTGTGGAAACCCTTCAGGCCTGACAAAAGGTCAAGAATTTACCATTAATGGAGCATGTTTGGCCTACGGGTTTGACCCCATGCATCCATAACTAGCAGCTGGATTCAGTATCTGAGCAGTTGACTCCCGGACTCCAGCTTCCTGCTTAAGACTTGAGGGAGGAGGGGAGCCATGACAGCTCAAGCAATTGGGTTCCTGCAACTGGCATGTGAACCCTGGTTTAGGTTCCTGGCTCCTGGCTTTGGCCGGAGGTAGGGGGCTGTTTCCAAATGTTGGGGGAGGGGACCATTGGATGGGGGTCTCACTCGCTTTCTTGATCTCTATGCAGCTCAAACCTACCACTCAGAACTCAAATACCTGTACTGCAGAGGAGGGTGCAGTCTCTACTCTGCAGGAAGCAGGGTGGGGGCAGAGGGGTACACCATGTGAGATGAAGAGAGGACTGTAAAGGAGGTGTGGTATGCAGCTGTGTCCATGGGGCTGTTATCAGGTTCCACAGAGAAGAAAGTCCCTGGTAGTGCACCTGTCCACCTCCCACCCCAGGTACAGGTCTTACTTGACCCACTCGAAACCAGGGGGAGAAGGCCTGGCTCCTCCATGGCATGTGCAGGATGGATGGGAGCCCTGGCTTAATGGCATCCCTGCAAGACCCCAGAATTTCTGTGTGTGAGGCACAGGACCCCGTGGCTTCTTAGACCTTGGATGAGGATCCCATCGACAGATTGTCCTGAGAATGGTTTCTCTTGTTTTGCCTCTAAAGTAGATGGAGATGTGAACATGTGCATCTTGAGAGGATCTCCATCTCCATCTCGTTTCACCTGATACCTCAGAGAACGCTTTATTGTCACTGTGTCTCCTAATGCATTAGGCTGATAGTGGGCTATGCCAAGTCGTGGATTTTATTCTCCCCTCTTCCTCACCTGGAAAATAACACGCAGTGTCCTTTTTACCTCGTTCTTGCCTTTTCACGTGATACAAGGTTTGAGAAGGGGAGGAGATGGGCTGGGAGTGATCTTGGGGTACAGTCACTCCTGGAGTGATATGAATACAGATGTTAATAGCAGAGGCAAAAAGTGTTGGGTGCTGCCAGGCAGCTGAGAGGCAGGAAAATGAAATGTGCATGTCAGGGAAGGACTGAGTAATTTGGACCAGCATGTGAGGGAAGAGACTGGGAGGTGCATGTGTGTGTTGGAGGGGCCCTTTGGGGGGGTGTTAGCTGTCCAGCAGAGCCAGTAATGGACAAGGAGAGGGTCTGGTGATGAAGCACCAACAGGAGACCAGTGATGGTAGAAGTCTCTGTAAAGTCTCGCTTTATTGCTCCTTCACATCTCCTTATATACTCTTCCCCCCAAGTCCTAATTTAGCCAGGAAATTGGATAGAGATGAATCCAATTAGTCTAGATGTTTTTAGCCATAAGCCCAGGTCCTGTTCCTGCGCAATCCAGTGAGCGCTAAACAACTCTTTAGCCCACAACATTTACCAACCCTTGCTCTAGAAGCAATACACAAAAGCAGAATGTGATACTAGAAGGATAGGATTCATCCAGCCCTGCCTTGCGTGCACCCCTCCCAGTGGGGGGACAAGATCCTGCACCATCCCTGCTCTGGGGATTGGTTTGTGTTTAAGAACAGTCAGGGGCAAGAGGTAGAGATTTTTTTCTGCCAGGACTGACGAGGAAGGAAGCCTGCTTGGCCCCATGTCTGAACGTGGAATATCAGGCAGCTGCTCATTATCACAAGCTTATTCTAGACAACACTGGCAACATTCTGCACACAGAAAAAGCTACCTACTTATCCTATGATGAGATACACAAGGACTGCCTGTCCAGGCTGCTTTCATAAGGGGACAAACCAAGAGGTTCAGGCAGGTGTATGTCCGGATCAGTTGAGAGGGAAGGCACTGGCTGTGGGCAATGTGTGAGGCTTGCAGGGTGGGCTGCATTGGGGAGTGGGGTGGTCTGTGAGCTTCCTTTAGTCAAGGAAGGGGCAACCAAGCTGTGCAGGGCACTTTCGAGTAATTCTTAGCCAGGCTGTTGGGAACACCTGGAAATCACACTAACACTTCAAAGAATCTCTGTTGCGGCAGGAATGGACCTGTGCTGCCACCTAGGCTGGCATTGTCAAGCTGCCTGGAGGTGGCCCAGTGCCAGTGCCACTGGAAGCTATCACATGAGAATGGGTGTCAGGTGAGAAGGGTGTGTCAGGGAGAACATGGCCCTTTGCACGTGGCACTGTTTTGGACCAAACAGTGGTTATTACCTCTGCCCTGCTAAACCTGAGTGCTACTCTCTTGAGGCCTTTATTGCTGGCAGTGGACACATCCAGGTGGCAAGCACCTACTACATGGATTCTCCCATGCATCACTCTCAGATCTGAGCACTTCCCCGCCCCTACAAGCTTCTGGGATCCCAGGGAGCACCTTTTGGGTAGGGTGAGTGAACCCAATAGCCTGATTTGTGGGAACCTGCTCTCCCACCCACATTCGTTCTCTTCCCACTTTAAAAAAAAAAAACAAAAACAAAACTTGTTTTTCTCTAAGATGGTTTTCCTGGCAATTTGCATTAAAAAGGAGTCGGAGTGGAAGGAAGGTGCCTTAAAATACTAATGTTCTGCTTCTTGAGTTCTGAGATCAAGGTGCTTCTCCCCGCCTCCTGAACCACCACACACACACACACCACCACCACCACCACCACCACCACCACGCCCCCTCCTGCCAGTGTGCAGAACTGACCTCATTCAGTTCAGATGCTTGTCGCTGTCGCCACCCCCAGCCACTGTGGTTGGGGGTAGGGCCTCTCCTGCAAGTGTAGTTTCTGTCAGCCAGATGCCTTTGATTCCCCAAGATCCAGAAATGCCAAGGTTCTGGCCAGTCCTAGCCTAGCCTTCTTCGTTGGGAATAAGGGAATGCAGAGAAAATGCTCCCCTAGGGTCTTGGAGCCCTTGAGGGGCTTTTGCCTCAAAGCCAAGCAGTTTGGCTAGCTACATTTGATTTGGGATAGGGGTGGGGTAGGGGAATGGCAGCCTCCTAGTGTCCCCCCCCCGCCCCCCCTGCTGCTTCCAACCCTTCCAGCTCTCAGCATCTAGATCCAAGACAAAGTAGGTGTGGTGGCAGGAGTGAGACCCTTGGGAAGCCAGCCCCTCTGGTGTCTAGGTACCCCACCAGTTTCTGAACTGGTTGGTTGGTTGGCACTGGCACAGACAAGGGGAATGGTGTAGGCTCCCCCACCCCCCCACCCCCCCACCCCCGTGTCCAGAGAAAGCAGTAATACAGATGCAAACAGGCACTCCTGTTGGCCTATTGTTCCTTTGATCCAACCCAGTTTTAGTAGCTACTAATATGCCCTTTTACAGATGGGACAACTGAAGCACAGAGAAGTTAAGAAACTTGCCATACAAAAGAACATCATGTAACTCAGCAGTGGCAGAAGTTGCTCTTTTAACGTGTCTGTTAGTACTGTGGGAGGGGCTGACTAACGTGCTGGACTCCCAGGGACTCAGCAGAGCCTCTGCTTGCTCCCTCCCCGCCCCCCCCCCCCCCCCCCCGGCCCCATGACAGAAGGCTGTGGCCTTGAATGAGGCTGAGCTGGCAGCTGCCCTTCCTGCCTCTACAAACCTCAAGTGCCACCCCCCCAACCAGGATGCAGGATTAGTGTTTGCCATAGGGGTGTAGGCACAGGCTACCCTAGGATCTAGATCTAACACCCTAAAAAGCTATGGCCCAGTAGGCCTCCTGCACACAGAGGGAGGCGTCTCTCCCATTAGGACAATGACATGAATACATCTTACGTCATCTCACAGGAGGCCTGGGCTTGGAGCAATGTGCCAAGGATGAGGCCCTTTCTGCTCCTGTGCCCTGCCTTCTACTCATGCCACTCCCATGTGCAAAGTGGGTGCCATTGGCTTTGAAAGAGATAGGCTCCCTAAACTTCTTCCTCAGGGGTCATTGGCCAACCCAACAACTCGGTAAAGAAAGCAGAAGCAAGCTGCTGGAAGTGTATGTGTAGGAATGCTGCCTGGTGGCAAGAGGCTTCCCCAAAGTTTGCCCAACAGAGCTGTGCTTTTCAAGCATTCTGCTACTTCTGTGTGCTGGCGGGGTGGGGTGGAGGAGGAGTTGGAGAGAAGCCCAAGTCAACAGTCAGCACCTGTGTGTAGGGAAGGGGTCTCCAGAAAAGCCTTTTTCCCCACTGTTTGGCTATGTCCGAGGGAGCAGGGACCCTGGCCCACCAGACAAATGCAACTGCATTTACGCAGGCTGGGATGGGGTGGGGGGTGCACCGTGAGGCGGGGAGACCTCGGGGATCTGAATCATCAAGAACACCATCCTTCTCGTGGGCAGAGCGTGGCCTCGTGGCTCGAGGCCAGCGGCGTGCCACACCACGGAGCCTCCCTGTGTGGAGGCAGCAGCAACACACCTTGTTGTCTTTTCCCCTCTTTTACCAGGAACACCAAGGGCTTTGTTTTTATCTTTTTTTCTTTTAAAGCCCCGATTAAGAAATAAGTCTGAGGTACCACCTGTGTGTAACCAACCTGGAATGCACAAGACAGTGCTGGTTGAAGAATTAAAATCACGTTAAAACATATCATCCACCTCAACTCAGAACAGGTCATAGGCTCTCAGGGATGCAGGGTCTGGGCCTTCAGATGTCCCCAGCTTGCCTCCCCCACAAAGTCTGTCAGGAGCACATCCCAGGCTCGCCAACATCTGGAGAGTGGCAGAGCTAAACTAGAGGAGACTCATTCCGCAGGGGGCTCCATCAGGTGTTCTGTGCAGGGCACCTGCCTTCTAGCCATGGTGTGACCCACAGAACTGGAGACTGCAGGCATGAACCTCGGGAGCCACGGGTCTCTGGCATCGCTCTCCTCTCCCCCCCCCCCATCCTGGCATTCCCTGAAGGGGTTTTTAGGTGTAGTTGCCTTGCTCTCTAGGCCTGTGGCCTGTCACCATCCTCCTGTCCCCGCACATGTGTTCTCCCTGGGGCAGGAACTAGCTGAGGGAGGCTTCCAGTTCTCCTTCTAGGGCTTCTGGGAGAAGGGTGGAGGCCACGAAGACCAGGCAGCCCCACAGGCAGCAGGAGCCAGGGAACTTGGTCTGGGACGCCTTCTGAGGTCCAATCTGGGTCAGTGATGCGAAGCTATAAGAAAGCAGGAGCAGCAGCAAGCCAAAGGGATCATTAGGACCTGAGACCACCTCCTCAAGGGACTCGGAGGCTGAGTGGTGGTGGCTTTGCCCTGGCCTTCGCCTGTGGGATGATCTGTGTGTACCTGTCACGGATGGGGTGAGGGTAGTGGTGGAGGGAGAGAGTTTCAGTCAGCCCGGTGCATTTGCTCCCCTGGAGGACCCGTTACAGGCTGCTCCTGGAATGGAATTCCCCTCCCGATGCTGGGGGGGTCTGCTGCAAATGCTGCCTGTGCCTTACTGACCTGGCCAGAATAACCCCACCTCCGGGGAGTCTTGGGTCCTAGTGTGCCCATCTGTAAAGACAGGACCTGAAGGTTTTTTCTTGGGGCTGGAGAGAAGGCCCAGGAGTGGGGGCGGCTCTCCATAGAGAGCGGTCACAGCAGTGGAGCCTAGGGAGGCCTGTCACTGTATGGCATTTTGTGTGCGTGAAATTCCTAGAACAGAGCAAGCCTGAGTCAAATTTCAATAGGGAAGTTTCTGTGTCCTTAGACCAGGTCTGGCTAAAGTGGGGCTCAAGGGTCAGAGGTTGAACTGAAGTCTGGGAGAAGCCAGGGGCAGGAAGCTTAGGATCAGTCAGCCACGCTGCCCCCTTGCCTGGGGTTTGGAGCAAGGTCTGCCCTCCCCTGACCTGCCACCCTACCTCTACCCCAGTGTCAGCAGGCAGAGCCTCCACTCTTCTCGTGGGCCGGCAGGGTGCCTGATTGTGGTTTGCATGCCTGGGGTAGTCTAGAATTCTGATGAGGAGGAAAATTAGCAACCTTGCTCTCCGTCCCCCCCTACCCCGCCCACCCCGTACACAGTTTAAGGCAAGAACATCCCTCCAGGATTCATAACAGAGTGAAATGAGTCCTAATTATTGTGTGGTGGATGTTTGTTTTTAGATAGGACTTTTAAGTCACGGAGACATTAGCATATGTGCTCACTGGGCTCAGACAAGACAAAGGATGAATTAAACATCCAAGGAAAGCAGAAAGACATCCCCCCACCCCCAATGCCGCCATTGTCTTGAGCCTTCACAGTGACCTGGGGGTCGTCCACCATCTGCCTTCTGCTGGAGTCCAGCTCTAGCTGAGTTCAGAACTTGAAAAGCGTGCATGAATGAGTCATAAAGAGAGAGAGAGATGGATCACTATAATTCCATGATCGTCGTGGACAATGCGAGAAAGCTGTCCCCTTTCTTTATACAGAACCAGTCAAACTCTGGCTCAGACTTTTTACATCATGGTCAAGTGTGTGTTTCTAAGGATAATTCTGCCATTTGTTTCACCTTAAAGCAGGATGTTATCCATCCTGGCGCCCGTGGTTAGGAAGTTCTCAATAGATGGTGCATATCAATCAGTAACACATTCCTGCTACAATCCTCATTCTACAGCTTAGTCTTGAATCAGTTAAGGGAGGAAAGGCATTACAGAAGGAAGGACCCAAAGATCAAAGAAAGAGGGAAAGAATAGATTCCCACTACACTTGGGGACTTTACACCCTTGATTAGCATATGGTCAATGGGGGCAGTAGAGACAGCAATAATGAAAGACCTTTTGGCTAAAATGATATCAGCAACATCAACTTCCAAGCTCACATTGGTACTAAACATTAATTCCGCAGAGGCAGACAATGCCTAAATAAATCACAGAAATCTCAGCGGGGTTGTCCAGTGTCCATGCAAAGGGAGGTGGAGCTGCATTCAGGTGATTGTAGAGACATCCGCCGGGGCCCTCCCCTACAGCGGGAAATTCCTTGCTGCCCTGCCTGCAATGGAACAGTTCTCTTCACACCTTCCTGTCTTCCACACCCATCACACGGACCCCAGCAACCTCCTGGTGCCAGGAGAATTTGAACACTCCGTGCCTTCTTTTAAACAGACAAGTAACTTTACTGTTAGGTTTTGAGGTGCAGTGGGGGGGGGGGGTGGGCAGGTAGTTCGTTTTAAAGCCAACTGCTCTCTTCATAAAGCTATTAGTGACATCGCTGAGCCTTTCAAAGTGATCCATTCTCAGCAGCTTCCGTGCTTAGACATAGATATTTGAAAGCAGATAATTAACATTTAGAATTTTTGTCTATGATTTCCCATGTCTTTTTTTTTTTCAGTTGAATTCACAAGACAAAAATTAACCATTCTAGAGTTAGAAGAGCATTTATGTGCATTCACAGTGTGTGTGTGTACAATCATCTCTCGTTTTCAAGGACATTTTGGTCACCCCACTCCACCCTACCCAACCCCAAGCTGTCCCCGCCCATTGCACTCACCGCAGGTGGCCCCCTAGCCACTGGGAACCCGCTTTGTGCCTCTGCTGACCAGTCTGTTCTGGGGAACTCTCATAAATGCAGTTACACAATGCAAGGTGCTTTGTGTCAAGATCCTTTCAGATAGTATCATTTTTTGGGGGTTCATCCACATTATGGCCTCTGTTATACTCTTTATCTTGTTTGATGCCGAGTAATATTTAGTGGATACATATACACCACTGTTTGGCCATTTGTCCCCTGGCTTACATTAAAGGGTTTTTTTTTTCAATTGCCTTTTGCTATTGTGAATGGTGTTATTGTGAGCATTCCTCTACATTATATCTATTAGAATACATGTTTTCAATTATTTTTTTATTATATGTCTAAAAATAAAACTGCTGATCATACAGCAACTCTATATTGAGCTTGTCAAAAAATGTTTTTATTGTGATACAATTCTGAAATGACTTATTTCCCTTCTGATACCTTATTAAAGATTTATTTCAAAGGCAAAGTGACCGGGGGTGAAGGGGGGGGGTGTATGTAGATCAAGGAAAACCATTCTCATTTAACCTTAGCCAAAAGAGTGAGAAGCGATAGGAAAAGCATTTTCAGCCAAAGCTGGGTGAAACCAAAGCCCGGAAGTTAGGAGCTCCGAGTCTCCCACCTAGGTGGCGAGGCACATGAGGTTCCCTTCCTGCCTGCCGGGCATATTAGCAGGAAGCTGAATTGGAAGCGTCTGGAATGCTGGTGTCCCAAGGGGTAACTCAGCCCATTGAACCACCACGCCTGCCCTCCCTCCAGTACTATTGTTTTAGTTGTCTGATTTTCTTGGATATACAGTTTGTGGCTTTTAATTTTGCCAAAAACTTGGGCGGTTAGCCCTTCACGCATTTCTTGTATTTCCTCTTTGCCTTTTGAAATTCCAATTATACTGGGACTTAACATCCCATCAGCTTTTGGATGCTTATTTCTGGGTTTTATTATTTAGTTGCACCCTGTTTCTCTGTTTCCATTTAGGTCGCTTCTGTTGACCTGGTTTTCTAGTCTCCGTGGCCCAGCGGCTTCTCCCTCAGTTCTGTACTTTGCTGAGGAGCCCGCTGGGGGAGTTCATTGTCTCTGATGTCATGCTTACTCTAGCATTTGTTTAACTTTTCCTACTTTCCCTAACTTTGCTTTCTGAAATTCCACACATGCTCTGGACCTTTCCAACAGGATCGTTTGACATCATAAATCAAAATGTAATTTAAAGTCCTTGACTGATAGTTCCAAGATCGGCATCATCTCTTGATCCGATTGTCTTACCTTTTCATAATAGCTTATTTCCTCCATGTTCTATAATTTTTTTAATTTGGTGTTGGATATATATTTTTTTAATTTATGTATTTTCTTAATTTGAAAGGTGGTATTACAGATAAACACACACACAGAGAAGCCATCTTTCTGCCCCAAATGACTACAATGGCCAGAGTTGGGCCAGCTTGAAGCAGGAACTTCATCTGAGCCTCCCACATAGGGGGCCACGGCCCAAACCCTTGGGCCGCCCTCTGCTGATTTTGCAGGTGCAGTAGCAGGGAGCTGGCAAGCAAGCCAAGCAGCTGGGACCTGAACCAGCGGTGCCCCTTTGGGATATCAGTGCCACAGGCAGTGACTGGTTTTACCTGCTCCACCACAGCATCGGTCCCTGGATGTCATTTTAGAAGACATCGTGGGAAATAATGTTTATGTCCAAAAAAATGGGCAGACCTCCGTCAGGCCAGGAGTGGGGAGCATTGAGTCCTGAGATGGGTTGGCTTTTGTTTCTTGAGTGACAGCCACCACCTGAGGGTAGCAGCAGTCACAGTCCCCTAACAGCTGGTGGCTGTTAACTTCTGCTGTGAGAGGGATTCCCAGCCACCCAGCCCCGCCCCAGGAGTGAGGCTGGGAGTGCCTTCTGGCAACCTGCAGCTTCAGCATTCAGCATCCTTGGGGGAATTTGTGCTGTAGAGAAGGGGTCGCACCAGGCTCTTGCTTTCCCTTTAGTGGGAGGCTGCTGTTACTTAGCACCAGCTCACACTGGGAATATGAGTGGATTTTTCTGTTGCTCTGGTTCAGCCATGTGTGCATGTGTGTGTGTGTTTCTTGGCAGTGAGTTTTTCTGCTACCATTTCTACCCCGCCCCATGTAGTAACCAAAGTCCATTTTCTATCCAACTTCTTGGGCTGGCACAGGCTGCCTCCCAGGTTCCAGTAGTTGTCAGGTGAGGCCACTCTCCCTGCGTGTGGAGACCTGTATTTGGTACGTAGATACTGTGTCCGGAGTTCAGACAGATCTTGCTTTGTCTTTGCTGCCTACTATTTCCATTTGTTGGACATGTTTTCATCTGGTTATTCCACTACCGCTGGTGGACGTCTGTGTGATAAAAAGTCATGAAAATGGGGCAAGGTACAAATGCTTCTCTAAAATAGATGCCCAGAGAATGGGTCACAGTTTGAAGTTTTGATGAAAGCAGCTGTGGGAAAGAAATCTGGTCTAGTTCAGCCACCAGTTGAGATGCCTGCCTTCCACAGTAGAGTTCCTAGGTTCGATTCCCAGGACTGACTTCTAATTCCAGCATTCTTGCTGATGGTTTCTCGGGGACACGGAGTGGGGGGGCAGGCAGCTGTGATGCACTGAGGACCTGAGTTCCTGCCACCCATGCCAGAGATTGGATCGAATTTCCAGCTTCCAGGTTGAGCTCCTTTCCTACTACAAGCACTTGGGGGACTGAACAAGTGGGTAGAGGGATTTCTCAAGTAAGTATTTAAAATAGACATTTAAGCATTAAATTTTTAAAAAACTTTTTATTGATCCTCTTTCGTATAGTAACAAAAAAAGGGGAGGGGGCTTCTGTTGATAAGGAAGGTTCACAGAGCAAAAAAACACCCAAACCTCAGAGGGTGTAGGTATGGGGCATCCCAGTTAAGATACTGGGGCTGGCTGGGACAGCTGCATCCCAGCCCTGTCCGCATTCCACCCTTGGCTATGGCTTGCAGCTCCAGCTTCCTTGCTATAATGCAGATCCTGGGAGGCAGCAGGGGTAGCTCAAGGAAGCAGCCTCTTTCCACCCATGTATGACAGCAGGTTTGAGTTCCTGGTTCCTGCCTTTGGCCTGACCTAGGCCCGGCACGACTGGAGAGCGAAGCCAGAGGAGGGGAGCTTGTTCACTTGCTCTCAATTACAAACAGAAGTATTGTAAAAGGAGCAGTAATTAAAATGTATATATGCCTCTGATAGTTTTTTTTTTTCAAGGAAAGATCGCTATCTATCTGATGGGATTTTCATTTGTGTAGTTTTTTACATCTACAGTCCACATCTTAAACCCACTTGGCGTTTTTGCCATGCAGCCGTAGAGTGTCTTCTGCCATCAACTTCCTTTGCCAACCTTGCCTGTTCTGTGCTGAACTCATACCCCACGATCACTGTGACTGCCCAGGGCTTCAAGCACAGTCTTCATCCTTGGAGCATATTCCCCGTCTCTCCACCCCTCTACCCCTGGTTCCTTCCTAAGAATACGTCACCCCTTATCTTTGTTACAGTTAACAGACTCAGATCTGCTGGAGCTTTCTCATTAGAGTCATTTAAATGTAAAGAGTCTCAGAATTTCTTATTCTTTCACAGTTGAGAATATTTAACAATACCTCATGTCACCCACCCCCCCCCCCGCCGACTTCTCCATCAGTGTAGAAATTGGGCCTTAGTTATAAGCAAGACATAGAAAAGGAGACAAATCCATACAATGGTGACAACATAGGCATTATGGGGCTATGGAGCCACGTCACACACTCCTGCAGAGAAGAAACTCTTCCTGGTCCTCTGGGCATTTTTGATTCTTAGCTATGAAACACAATGTACACTCTGTGTATGTGGGGGAGTAGGGGGAGGGTTCCAGAAAGTCTGGAGGGGACTGTTTTAGGCACAGGCACACTGGACCCAACAGCCAGAGCAGTCTCTGAAGAAAACACCCCACCCAAGCCCCTAGTTTCAGGAGCACCAGCTCACTTGCTGGCAAGGAAGGTGTTCCCCTGAGGACTGGGGGCAGAGAGGGGGAGTGGTCTGCTACATGCCAGACATTTTATGGGGCTTCTTTGGGATCCCCGGAGTGATCTGGAAAAGTTACTGCTGCTTATCCTCATTCAATAAATGAAGAGTCTCCAAACAGCAATTGGCTCCTTGATTGCACACCTTTTAGAAAGTGGCAAAGCTGGGATTCAAAGCTACAAGGTACAGAGCCCAGCCTCTCTCCATCCCCCTTCCCTTGTCCTTTCCAGCACACACAAAAAAGATATGATTCTGATTCTGAAAAAAAAAAAAGATGTGATTCAGAAATATGGAGGAAACTTAAGGATGGGTGATCCTCCTGAAGATGGCGATATCTGTCACAGAACGCCTTGCTAAGGGACCAGGAATGGCATGGGAGGCTTGGCCTGTGGGGCCAACAAGGTCGATGCAATGGAGGTTTTTGGGAGTGATTTCACCCAAGCCCAATGCTGGGAAACTGGGATGAGCCAGGGAGGAGGGGAACAGCAGACTACTGAGGAGACGATTAGCTGTGAAGACAACATGCAGCAAGAAAAATGGCAGAAACTCACCAGCATGCCCTTGTTTTCAATTTTGTTCCTTTGCGCTCTCATACTATGGTACCCCCCCCCCGCTCCCCACCCCCGCACACCTGATGGGATTACGTGGAAGCCAGTCTCCTCCTGGTCAGAGGGAGGCAACTTCTCTTGGGGAACATGGGGCCTCTGAAGTGAGAGCGCAGAGACTGTCCACAAACAGTGGATTTCAGGCAGGCCTTCTGACCCGTAATTGCCAGCCAAGAGAACAGTGGAAAGCCAGCGAGAGGCTCTGCAGGGTGACAACAGGAAGAGGCCCTGATTTCCCCACTTTGTCTTCCCAGTCTGGTTCCTTGTGATGTTCGGGTTTAATAATGGGACTGCTTAGTGACCTGTCACCTAAACCTGCCATCTTCCCCTAAAACCCGGGATTTGGTCCAGTTCCAGCGGATACCAGCGACCCACTTTGGGTCCCAGCCCCACCCACTGGCCCTTTTGGGTGCCACACACCAGCACAGTTGAATAAGACAGGGAGTCAGGGAGTGATGAGCCAGGGAAGATGGTGGGCAGCCATACCACCTGCCAATGCATGCTGGTGGTCTCAGCACCTCAGGAGAGCTTGTCTCACTGGCCTATTGTAACCATGGAGCCCATCTGTGTTCGTGTGTCCCTCCCTCGTCCCCCCTCCCCCCTCCCACTGCTACCAGGCCAAGGTTAGTCCGTCTCTGCTTCCCTCTCCATCTCCCTCCCTCCACATCCCCTGTTGTTGTCCTGATTAAGTCAGGTAAGGGCCAAGGACACAAGGGCTAAGCTGGCTGATGTTCGGGCCAAATCAAGAAGTTTTGAGGGTGTGGCCACAGGGCCAGGTCTCCAGGAGAAAGGTGCAGTGATAGTGAGCTCGCTAGGGGCTCTCTCCTCTCCGCAGGCACCTGCAGTGCAGGCGGAGGGGGTGGGGCCTGGAAAGTGCACAGGGATTTTCTGTGACTTTGCTGCAGAGTCTCGGCTTTGTTTCAGGATTATGAGCAAGTGGCATTCAGACATCAAATCCTTGAACTACCTCCCAGGAAAGATTTTCTCACAGAAATGTGTGGAAGTAGGCAGCATCTCTTGAGGAGTAGTCCCACTTTCTTTCGCTGTGGGAAATTTTACATTGCATTCACAGATGGAAAGAGGGGCAGGGCATGCTAATGCAACTTTACCAAGCTTCTTTGAGGCTGTCCACCCATGAGGTAAAGAGCTGGAGCTCAGCTACCGGAGTCTGGGGAGGTTGCCCCAGTTTTCCACCACCAAGGATTTCTGTGTCGGCATTGTGCTGAGGCAGGGCTGGAGGTGGGGTAGGGGTAGCCAGGCAGTCGGTGGCTCTCTGGAGAACAATAAACAATTTTCCACCTGACATGCTAACAGACTCATGTTCTGGGAGCTCTTTCCAAAAAAAAAAAAAAAAAAAACCAGCCAGCAGTGTTTGCTCACTCAGTGGTCATCCTCATCAAGTTAACACTTATGAATACAACATGTCACTCCGTGGTTACCGGTAGGGAATATCTGCCTTCTCAAAGCTTTCCCCTCTTGAAAAACACAAATGGTGGAGAATTTTGTCCTAAGTTCAAGAAGAATTTGGACTCAAGCTTCTGAAAGACTGAACATGCCCTGGTAGCTGTGGCTGGGAGACTAAGTGGTGTGGCCGCGTTCTGGGTCTGCTTTGTTTCTGCCCTCAAGCTGCCTGGTGCCTCGCCAGCCAGGGGTTGTTGGCAGAGCAGGGGGCCAGGGGTTGGACATGTCCCTCTGTGACCTTTGTCTTGACTGAGGCTACCCAGGTTGGGCAGGTGAGAGGGAGCACATTGCCAGTCTCTCCAGTGCTTGGGATGATGGATGTTTTGAATGCTACCTGGTACTCTTGGGAGTGGGAGGATGGGTCGCTTTGGTGCCTAGAGCCGGGAGAGGGGGGAGCACTTGGCTGACTCGTTGCATTTTTGCTTTTTTTTCCTTTTTGAGCTGCAGGAGGAGCATCTTCAGTTGGCTGTTTAATTTGGACAACTCAGCATAGAGTGGAGGAGCATTGGAGACCAAGCAGTTGCATACTTGCATGCCTGTGGTCCCGCTTCCTGCTGGGGTCCAGACCCTATGTTGATAGCTCCGCGAGCCCTCACACTCCCCGATCCTGAGCAAGGAGACATCACGGAGTGGGAGACAGGGTGGGGAGGAGATGGGCGGGGGGAGGGGAGCTTGGGGAATGTTCTGCGGTACAGTGGGAGCAGGAGGGAGACCCAGAGCCCCCACCCTAATAGTGCTCTTGAGCGCTATTGAGTGAGTGGCATGAGCTCTGGCCAGTGCCAGCAGAGGTGGTGCAGTCTTGGGTGTGGACATTCCCCGAGGGGTGGCAACTGTTGTGTGCAGGGCGACCTGTGGATTCACTGGGCAGTTCAGCTTTCTGTGGTCTTTTCACAGACCATTCTGGGGTCCCATGCACAGAGAGAGGTGGGAGAGCTAGGAATACAAAGATGAACAAGACTTAGTCTCACTGCCAGGGGTAAGGGCTGGGGAGAGGGGACTGTGGCACAGGTGGACCTTTGGACCTTCAACATCACCCACTGACAAACCCTGTGGGAGAAATTTCCTACAAAAAGTGAAATGTAGCTTTACAACAGAAAGAACGTCTGAGTTAGCGCTGAAGACAGAGCCGTTTGGCTCTTAAAGAGATGCTGGGGCGTATTAGGGGAAGGATGGGGCCCAATACAAGATGGTGGCTATGGAAGCCATCATCCTGAATGGCACTGGCAGGGTCACATTTGGGGATCTCATTCCCAATAGGTATCCAATCAGAAGCCGAGGCTGCCAGCAAGACTGCCAGCATCTGGGCTGGCCCATGCCAGCATCTTAATCCCCAGCTGCCTGCCTCCTCCTCCTCCTTTTCCCCTTCATTTTCTTCTTACACTTTCCCAACACCCAAGCATTCAAAACAAAGAATTTGCTGGAGAAATTTTGCTTTCTTCCTATTCAAAGGCATAGCATTGCTAATGTCCAAAAACAGTAACTCCTTTTAAAATGCCTCACATATCCCCCCTTTTAGGGAAGCTTTGTAGGCCCACACCATTTGGTCTTATTCTAGTGTGGTTGAGATTTTCATGACTTATAAGCAGGTCTGTAGCCGTGACCTCTAAACAGAGTTTGGCTTTTTACAACTTGGAGATTTTCCCTGCCCAAGAGAATGGTTTTTGACCTTTAAAGAGGGGGAAAAAAAGCAATGCATGCATATGGGTTAAACACCTAAACATTACTTGTTTTACAACTATGGGAATCAGAGCCCGTCCCTAACCCTAACACTTCCCCACCCCCAAGAGAGACAGTCCAAGACACAGCTCTAAGGTTCTGGCACAATCTTCTAGAAGGCCACAATCAAATCAAGCAGGCACATGTGTCCCCGAATCCCTTGGTTTTTAAATTTGTTCTTGGTGGCTTTGTGCCTGTCCCCCTACCATACTATGGTACCCTTCCACACACCTGATGGAGTTATGTGGATGCTGAAGTGAGATTTCAAGCAGGCCTTCTGGCTCATGGCTGCCAGCCAAGAGAACAGAGGAAAGCCAGCGAGAGGTTGGCTCTGCAGGGTGATAACAAGAAGAAGCCCAGATTCCCCACTTTGTCCTCCCAGTCTGGTTCCCTGGGATGTTTGGGTTTAGTAGTGGGTCTGACAGACTGGTTAGTGACCTGTTGCCTAAATCCACCGACTTCTAAAGTCTGAAATTTGGCCCAAACCCAATAGATATCCAAAACCCACCTTGGGGTTCAATTGCACTGGCCCCACATGCCCTTTTGAGTGCCACACACCAGCACAGGTGAGCAAAGTTAGGTAAGACATGGTCCCTGTCCTACAGGTGCATGGTACAGGGGGATGGAAGTGGGAGATGGTGGGCAGCTGCACCACCTGCCAATGCATATTGGTGGGCTCGGCACCCAGGAGAGCTTGGCCCACTGGCCTCTCACGTCCAACAGTGCCCATTTGCATAGCCTCTGCTGCCCGGCCAACATGGGCCTTGTCCTTCTGCCCTGCCCTACAAGCACAGACCATGGTGTGTTTCAGCTGTTTCTTTTCCAACCCTCTGTTTCCCGATTAGATCAGGTAAGAGTCAAGGACACAAGGGCCAAGCTGGCTGATGCTGGAGCTGAATGAAGGGTTTTCCCACTGCTGTAGCCTGAGGGTGTGGCCACAGGATGAGGTCTCCAGCAAGAGATGTAGGTGGGGAGGTTGGGGGTGTAGGTGGGGAGCCACCCAGCTGAGCAAAAAGCTTTCCTATGTATCAAATGCCCCTGTCAAAATGCCATCAGATATCCATCACATGCCTTAAAAAAATTTTTTTTTCCTATTGTGTCTGTGAAGTTGATACAGCAAAATGTTGTTTCAATATGTCTCCATTTTCTGGGCTCCTGGCTTGCCTTGGGCAGGGCTTCTCCCTGGAACACCGAGGTCCAATTCCTGCCACAGAGCTGTGCCCTCCTGGCTTGTCGGCAAGTGTCAGCTATGGCTGCAGCTTTAGATAGGCGCACATGGTCACGTGCAAATGCAGAAAAGGAGTCAGGGGAAGGGTGTGCGTGTGGCCTGTGCTAGTGAGTCTTGGCTGTGTTCTAGAATACAGGCTCCGAGGGTGCAGAGGTCAAAGAGTTGAATTGCTGCTCAGGGCATGTGGATGATCTAAGAAATGACTTGGTGGGTAAGGATGCTCTATTGATGGGCAAGGGAAGAGGGCTTTCCTGACAGTTGAGTGACCTGAGACACAAGCTTGCTAAACTCCCCTGTCAGAGCCAGATGAATACTGTGACAAGGAAGCCAGAACAAGCATCAAATTTATGGTGAAGGTGGGGTGGGAGAATGGTGGTACCATTGAGATTTTAGCCCAAGCAACAATAGCAACAACAAAAAGCAACATTTTACAAATGGGTAACTCATTTTAAGAAGGGATTATGTTGAAGGTGAAGCCCAGAGCAGAAAGACCAGGCCTTATTCACTGGTAGAGGACAAAAACTTGATTCCATTTCTGCTCTTAGTTCGAGTGGACCAACAAAATTCACAGCAGACACGTTAGCCAACATTTTCAGCAACTCAGTGGTCTGCCCTAAGCACCTGGCATTGAAAAATTCAAGTGGAACAGACTTGGGTACAAAAATTAGTGCTCTCCCTGCCCCCCCTTGGGGTTGGTGGAGGGGAGCAGAGTTCTCGCCCCCTCCCCACCCCAAGAGGAATGATTAAACAAGCAGCATCCAGGTCCTGAAGTATCTCCTTGAAAAACTATTACAGGAAATGCCAGTGTCTGAGTAGTTAGGAGCAGTCAAGACCAAAGGTGTCCTGGCAAAACAGCTTTTTGGGGTGCTCGGAGGGAGGGTGCATATTGCTTGTGGATTTTCTGGAGGGCTAAAGGAGGATTGACATCTGCTTGTTAGGAGACAGTTTCGAGAGTGTTAGTCAAAGTTATGGCAGCATTTGAGGGGCAGGGTGAAGCCATGCCCCTGTGGAAGCCAAGACCATGGAGAAGCCACATGCCCCAGGATAGCCACGGGCCAAGGCCATGTCCACAGCTAGCCCACGGACTCCTCCACCGTAACAGTGCTCCTGCTCATCCCTCTCATCAAACAAAGGGAGGTTTTGCAAGAGTTTCCACAGGAAGTTAGGCATCCACCTTACAGTTGCCATTTGGCTCCTCTGACTTCCTTCTGTTTCAAGGGCTCCCATTTTTCTTCAGTTAATAATGTAAAAAAAAATCCTCTCCACATCGCATTCACATCGTTAACTCCCAGCCCCCCCCAGTCCCTCCCTCCCGCCCCAGGACCCACACTTCCAAAGGGGTGGACTAAGATGGCAGGTGTCTTCACTCATGTTTCTTAAACCTGGGGCAGCTTATATAGATAAATGCTACCTTTCTAATATCTGTCCTAATTGCACTTTTCCACAAACCTTTTGAAGTCCCCCGCTCCTCCCCTGCCTCGGCCCACCTCTTTGAGACACGTGGTATACGTGCTTTGCTGCTTTGTGAGAGGAGGTCTGTTAACAACTGAACAGACTCTTTGGCTTGAAAATAGAATGTACCCCAGGAGATGACAAAAAATCACTTTAGTCTACCTGGGTCACTCGATATATGGGAGCTGGCACTTTCTGAGCCATGAAGGGGACAGGCAGGAATAGTGTGATGTCCCACCTGGACAGGTTAGTGTGGAGGCAGCCATCAAGGTGATGGGACTGGGTGGAGTGTGGAGACGGAACCCCAACCTCCAGGGAGCATGTGGATCTGCGAAGAAAACTAGGGGTCTAAAGATTGCAAGGCTGTAGGCCACAGGAGGGACACAGCTGGACAGCAGACGATTGAAGAGAGAATTGTGATTTTTTTTCCAGAAGCTATTGTGCCAGCGTAGAGTTCAAGTTTGTCCATTCTAGAACTTGAAAAGTGTTGTGTTCCCTCTTCCCTCTGTATCAACAGGCACTGTTATATATTTTTCTCTTTGGCTGAGAGGGGCTGAGTCCAAGAGTACAAAATCAAGGACTTGGGATAGTGTGCCTGCTCCAGTGGTAGTGAGAGACCCACAGCAAGGGAAGGCCACAGCAGAATATCAGTAGGGACCGCCACCTTTGTCCGTCAGCGTTTTGTAGCAGGAAGACATCCAGACATACTCAAGCAGGCCCTGCCTACCTGCATTTCAGCTCTAGCATGCATTGTCCCTCATGCCTTTCTGAGCATGTGATGCCGTTAGCTCAGTCATAGCAAAGACTGTGAATGCAACCAACCAGACACCCTGTCGTGGTGTTTGGAGGGCAAGGTGGCCATGTATGATGACAGGGGTATCTTGTAGCTAAGAAGGGTGGGGAGAAGGTAGGGTAGATTGTGGTATAGGGATATGTGAGCCCATTCCAGGGCTACCCCTTATCCCACCCTGCCCACCCTGTGAGGTGCCACAGCTCTTGGCTCTCCCTCTCTCCTTTCCTCTACCCCGCTACCACATGCCTTGAATTTGCAGAGCCAGGGATCTTTGGGTTCTACTGAGCCAGGTGACACACCATGGCTCCATGGCCTTTGAACAGACCCTGTTGGCTTTCCCAGCTTGTGCAACAACCGTATAAAATTCTGATTGGAGTGCCGTCTGCCCACATGCACGCTTCTGTTTCTGGGTGCTCCTGAGTGCAAAGGGTGTTGACTCAGACATGGGGCTCACTCTGGTGGAGAGGCTGGGCAGCAAAACCCTGGTTGCCGAGGCGTGGAGAGAGAACCATGTGCCAGTAGCACACACAATGTCAGTAACATTAGTCTCTGTCGAAGAGTGCATAACATGTTCATCCAGTCGAGGATTCCCAGCAAAATACTTGAGTATCCCTTGGGTCTGCCGTGACTGTGCTGCCACCCACTCGGGTTTCATTCATGCACACACCACCTTTAGAGTTTCCCACTTCCCTGCGGATTTCGAGGGCCTCATGCTGGTTGGCATTAGGTACCCCTTCCCTTGTGTAGCTTTCCCACTTGTGTAACTTCCCTCTGCCAAACTCAGGAGCAGAGGAAAAATAACCCTGATTTCATCACCTCCTTCCCACCCCTACCCGACCCTACAACCCTTTCCTCAATCCCATTTCAGAAGACAGGCATCATCATATGATGGTGACTCACTCAAGAATCAATCCAGGAAACCAACCCCATCAGGTACTTTCTCTCGAATGAATGTCATTGAGATATCTTCAGAGAAGGGAGGCTGAGGTCCACATTGGTTGCAAGAAAGAAGAAAACAGTGAAGTTCAAAGAGCAGGTCAAGAGGGGCCGGACTCCCCCGCCTATCAGGGCATTGGCCTTCTCGTGGCCCGCAAACTTGAGGTTCCAGACGTCAAGTACAAAAACTTATTTAGAAACCTAGCAGATGTTTGCTCTCCACCAGGGGCGGTGGGACAGGCGACAGGGTAGGGGTGATAATGTGGTTTTGAATGTAAAACAAAACCAGGAGGTTACCCTCAAGGGAGAAAAGGATATGGGAGAAGAGTTAGCATTCTGTGTTGTCCCCTCCTGCTATGGGACAGGAGTGGTTAATATCCAAAGGAAGGCGTACGTTGTCACTGGAGAGTGTGGGGAAGGCAGCATGGGCTGTTGAAGTGGGTTGCCCGCTGGGTCATGAGCTCCTCTCTCTTTACTAGAGTTTTCTTTGGTAGGAGTTGGGGAAGGGGGAGGGGAGGGAATTCCCATGAAGCCGAGCTTGTGGGCACATCTGGAGAAGTTCCTTTTGTTGCTTGCTTAGGGCCACATCTTGTACAAATAATATAGGTTAGAGACCCATTTTTTTTGAAGCTCCACAAATATGGGAGTATTTTCTGTATTGGAACTCCCAGTATTTCACAACTCAAGACCCAGGTGAAGATAGATAAAGCTTTCATTTTTGTCCTGTGTGAACGTTCTAGTTGGCCTAACCTTCAAAGAATATTGCCCCTCAGAGAGGCTCAGGCTTATCTGCCTGGGTGAGGAGTGTCTTACTTCTGCCCCCTCCCCCTGCCCCAGCAAGGCTAAAGGTTTTTTGACTCTGGTCCTAGTATGGGTCTTCAAACGCAAGCTGCCCAAGTGTGCCCTGCACGCCACCACGCATGTCCACATGTGACCCACCACAGCAGCGGTGGGCATTGAAGGTGCAGGGCATTCTGCTCCCTGGTGTCGTGGCTCCTGGCTGAGAGGAAGGCCCCTTTGCCTTCTTGCCACCTCAGCTGCACAGCCAAAAATTACACTTTGAGAAACTGTCTGCTGACACTGCCCTATGCATTTTTTTTTTGTCTTCAGTGACAAGTCTGGCACCACAAAGGGAAGCCTTGGGCTAACATTGTTAGCTTGGACTTTCCTCAATGAGAAGACTGAGATGAGAGCATTTCCTAGAGCTACGTGGGAAGGTGTGGAGGGCACTCATTCTCAAAATGTTTCAGTTTGTTGAGATATTTTATCATCAATTAAAAAAAAAACAATGATAATGACCCTGACCTGCCATCCTCATTTTCACCTACTTGGAATCAAAAGAACGGGTTCCACATGTACAAGAAATTAACCAGCTATAGCAGGGAGCTTCACTGGCACATATTTCCAGGGGTCAGAACAAGAAGTTTAAATTTCTTGAAAGTGTCAGGTACAGGGGAGGGACAGGCAAAGGCAGTTACAGGAAGTGCCCCTGTTGGGATGTGGCCTCTTACTGTCACACCTAGGTACCTTATTCAGCAATGGCCCTGTGAGGCCTGTTCCACTGATAAGCAAGTAGCCACCTGTTCTTGCCCAGTGGGTCACCATCATATGCCCATTAATATAGGCTGTGACAGGGTAGGGAGATGACAAATCCTTACCCCAATCATAGTCTAATATTGTGTCTTGGTGGCCAAATGGGAATCAGTAGCAAAATTAGTTTGCTTGCTACTTCTTCATTCTGATCCTTCCTGTCTTCACTTGACTTGATGTTAGGGAAAGAAAACTCCTAAAAGGTACAAACAACAGTCAAGAAGCTACAGAAGATAATGAAAGCTTAGGTTTGGCATCTATGGGGTTACAACCATCTCTTAGGGATGTTTGGAAGGTGCACAGTGAGTTTTTCCAAAATTTTTTTTTCATTTGTGGGGACACCCTCCTTTGCCTGGCATCGGTTTTTTTAGGAGGAAAAATCAAGTTCTAAGGATTTTGCAAGATCACTTTTCACTCTTGGTAGGCTGATTGATTCTGGCTTAGCCAAGAACAATGTCCAGTGGTCCTTTAAAAGGCAGGTCATCCATACACAAATTCATGAAAGGACAGTGTGAAACAGGGAAAATGAAGCACTTTAGTGACACAAGTTACCAAAAACAACCACCCATTTATGAGGTCACCTCTGTAACTGCCACACTTATTTTCTCCAGCTTGTCTGTAGGCAAGCAGGACAAGCTGTTTTGCTAGTCATATCTTGGTGCTTGCTGCTGCCTTTAGCTCTCCCTTGGGTCTGCTCCTTGCTCCTTCATGCTTGCCAAGGCAGATGGACCACTCACTACCTGTGGAAGCCACATCGTTACTGAAAGGGCAGTTTTCTCCACATGGAGGTCACGACCTCCTGGGCTGAGAAGGGTTATTTCAGCATCACACCATCTTGTAATAAGCGGCTTTGGGCCGCCTTCCCCTCCGCTCGTGTCCAGGACTCCCCTCACCTCAACTATCCTCATATGTCCCTTTCAGTCCCTCAGGACCCTCTGCTTAGGGTTCGTTTTCCTCAAGGATTTTCAGGCAGGCAACAGAAATTTTGGATAATCTTGTTACCCTGGGGGAGGGACACATGTGGAGCCAGGGACAAGTGAAGGATACCCGCAAAAACGAACAGAACATTCAGGAATGAAACAGTGGCTAACAGGGCCCTCTCCCCTTCTCCACCCTCACCTCCCACTGGCTGATTTCTGGGAGACCCTCTCTGAGCCCCAGCTGTGCTTCCTGCCTCTCTACTGGTTTTGTCTTTTATTTCTTCCCTCCTGAAGTTTTAGGGGAGGACCCACTTCATGGGTACATCCCCTTTGGGCACTAAAACAGCAGTGGGTGCCCCAGAGGTTATCAGCAGATGCATGTTGAACAGATGAATAAAGGGGCAATTCCGGGTGTTAAGCAAATCTTCCTTTAAGTGCTCAGTTTCCAGGAATTGTGGCATAACAATGTCAAGGCCCACATCACTTTTACACAAATGCAAAATATCTGCAAGTGAGCTTCTCCCATTTTCCCCTCCTCCTCACCCCCAAAGGTTGCAGCTATACAGCAGTTAACTCCACCTGCATGCCATCACTGGGACTCCACCCACCGTTCTTAGACTCTAAATGGACAGAGCCATCCATCCGACTCATCATTTATCCTTTTCCTTGGCATAAGCTATGGCCCGGGTTTTGTTGATGGCTAATGTTCATTTCATGCCTTTCCTCATCCCAACCTGAACTTTCTTACACCATCTCGCTTTCTTTGCCTTGTCCAATGAGACAAGACCAATCTTCCTAAAATTGCTTTGGCTGTTGCTTTTGTGGTTCTGGTTACTGAACGACATTGAAAAAGGTCCGTGGTGCCAGTACCTGGTGAAATGTGACATGGACACCCTGACCTGCGCCTAAGGCCTCTCCTATCTGACTCCAGGTGATTGCCTGCCGAGCACCGCCTCCCTTGCAATCCCTACACCCCTGCCCCTTTCTGTCCATCCTGCGGCAGGTGTCTAACTGGACTCATTTGTATTTCTCTGAGTTTCTTTTGGTTATCTTGCCACAATCACCCTCTAAGTGGAAGACCAAATCCTGCTTTCCCTGTCAAGGCTTCACCAGGGTTAAATCCCATTTCTCTTGACACCTTTTGGCAGCTACTTACCAAGACCCCAGGCCATTCTCGAATTTTCCACACCCAAGCTTTAGGCCTTATTTCATATACGTAATTTTATAGTTTTCCTAAAGATGACCTCTAAAGGTTATGAACCTCAACCCCACCTGACAGTCGCCCACCAGCCTGCCCTGCACCCCTTGCTCCTGGTTCATCTCTAACTCACAGTTGTGAGTCTGCAGGGTCTGGGTTCTCCCTCCTATACCTGTCTTGTTATAAGAGGACTGGAAGCTTGCTCAGAACTCATCTGTGGTTTCTTTGCCTTTTGTATTCTTTGCAATTCCAACCCCTGGTAGACAATGAAAGTGTGTTTATTCAGGACTCAGGAACCCCACCATGCAGAGCCTCAGAAAGCTCTGTGCGTGGCAATACAAATAACTGCAGAAGGACTATGGGGAGCATGGGTACCCTAAAACAACTACAAAATGCTGTGGGAGATTGAAGAAATGATTCTGGGGCTTAGTATTTTACCTGCGGCATCCTCAGACCAGAGAATATACTCAAGTGTGCTGGCTTAGGGGAGAGCGGCCCCCGATCTCATCAATGGCAGTTAATGGGGGTTGGGATAGGGTGTCAAGCTGCAACCCTCCCCACCCCCACCCGGAGGGGGGCACCCTACCCACCCCTTGGCTTCCCCAGCAACTTGTGGGGTAGAAAGACATCAGACTATCTCCACTGTGGACATTTTGCACATGCAAGTCCTTCTAAGAAGAGGCATTAACTGTTTTTGATTTGGTTTTCCAATTCCCCTGTCTGTGCCTGTGAATTGAGTTTGTGAACTCAGTGATACCCAGGGAAGTTTGAAGGCTTGAATCTATGGATCTGGTTCCCAAGACGGACAGAGAAAAAGAGAATACATCATGGGAAAGCCCCTGTTGAGTGTGTGGTCCTGAAGTTCAACTGGATTGGCCTCAGGTCACCCCTGTTCTTCCTTTTAAGCATTACTTTTTCCTTGATTTCCTAATTTTGGCAGCTCTCACCATTATTTCTGGGCAAAAGTTCTCTTTATGGCCTATTGCCTTGTTCAAGAGCCATATAAAAAAAAAATCTCTATCTCTTAAAAAATGCTGGACCCTGGGCTTCCTTCCAGCAAGCAGAACCCCCTTTCATGCCCACCCGCCCACCTGCACAAGCCGCTGCCTTCCCTGCTCTGCTGGCCAGCCTGGCTGCTCCGAACCTGTGTCTAGGCAGTTTTCTGCAACCGCTGGAGCATCACACCCTTTGGCTCCCGCCTCACTCCCTGTGCTTTCCCTCTAGTAATTTGTGCTAATAAGCTCTGGACCTTTTGTCTCATGATATATTTACACGCACTGTAAGGCAGTATGAAGATGACTGGTCACTTTCTCCAACATGTGGACGGCTTTGTGGCGAGACCCGCTGGCGGAGCCTCTCTCCTCCTTCCTGGCTCCTCCCAGGCCAGACAACAGTTCAGATGCTCCCACATGAGTGAGCCTCCTACTAGGGCCAGATTCCCTCAGCTTTAAGGGGCTTCCCTTTTTCCCTTGCTCCCTGTCTCCCAGCTCTTCCCAACTTGAGAAGAGCCAACAGTACCGAGGACTTTCTTGGAGCTTTCTCCCCTGTGGTTCTCACTCTGCTGGAAGGATGTTGGGCCTGATTTCCCTGGCTATGTGGGCAGGGCTAAGCCCACCAACTGACCTTAACGGTTGTTCCAGAACTTTCAGTTGAGCTCACCGGACAGTGACTGTGTAACTGTCTTTTATAGATGAGGAGTGTGGCTCCATCAGAGTCATTTGTGCTGGGACTAAAACCCAGGTAGCCTCTCTCTGAATCTGTCTGTGTTTTTTCTTTTTACAAGTCTTTCTTATTCCAGAACATTTTAAATTTGAGAAATAAAAATATGGTGATGCAGTACAAAGAGCTCTCATATACCCACACTCAGCTTCTCTATTATAGCTTTACATGAATAAGATACATTTGTCACAATTAATAAGCCATGTCCAGCTTACTGGCTTGCCTTAATTCTTTTTAAAATCTAAACTTCTGGGCTCGGTGCGATGGCCTAGCGGCTAAAGTCCACACTTTGAACATGCCCAGGATCCTATATGGGTACCGGTTCTAATCCTGGCAGCTCCACTTCCCATCCAGCTCCCTGCTTGTGGCCTGGGAAAGCAGTCTAGGATGGCCCAAAGCCTTGGGATCTTGCACCTGCATGGGAGACCTGGAAGTGGCTCCAGGCTCCTGGTTTCGGATTGGCTCAGCACTGGCTATTGCAGTCAGCCACTTGGGGAGTGAATCATTGGACAGAAGATCTTCCTGTCTGTCTCTCCTCCTCTCTGTATATCTGACTCAGCAATAAAAAATAAATAAATCTTTAAAATCTAAGCTTCCATCCCTCTCTGCTGTCACAGACTCCAGTAATCAATACTCCGTGTTCAGCTTGAGTTTTTCTTTTTGTTCCCTCCCATATGAGGGGATAATACGTATTTGTCATTGTGTAACCAGGTTATTTCACCCAACATCATGTTCTCCAGTTATGTCCATTTTGCGGCAATGATACGGATTTTATTTTTTTTAAAATGACTGAATAGTACTTTGTTATATATGTGTGTGTGTATCACATTTTCTTTTTTAGGCAAGAATTTCTTATTTTTTTCTGGGACTCCCACATGGGTGCAGGGACCCAAGGACTTGAGATGGCCACTTCTATTTTCCCAGGATGTAAGCAGGGAGCTGGATCGGAAGTGGAACATCCAAGACTCAAACTGGTGTTCATATGGAAAACTGGGGCTGAAGGTGGAGGTTTGGTGTGCTGTACTACACTGGCCCCCCACCACATTTTCTTTATTAATCTCCTGATGGACACCTTGATTGATTCCATGTTTTGCCTATTGGGAACAGAGCTACTACAAACATGGTGGAACAGGCATTTCCTTAATTCAATAAATCCATATTTTTTTTTTTTGGATGTATGCTCAGTAGTGAGATTGCTGGATCATTTGGTAATGATATAATCTAGGCCTGAAGTTTTAGGATCACAAGTCTGGAAGCCATACTTCCCCTGCCTGAGTGATATTTTCCACCCATGCATACCGATCATTACCTGGGACTTGGGTCAGGAGTGGGGCTGCACTATGATTGCTTACTCCCCTCTCAAGCTCTACCTGCAAAAGCCGGTGCAAAGAGGCCGCTTGGATGTAGCTTGGACCTTTGGGCTGTTCTCTCCCTCAACATCTCCCCTCCTCCCTCCTCCCATTCTGCTGGCAGCTCAGGAAAAGGTAGCAACTTCTTTTCCCTTAGGACTCAATGTGTCAGGGTTCCTTTGTGTTACAGGGTTAATTTCTGTTTCTCATCCTCTGAATAAACTTTGCCGCTTGTTTATGCCCTGTTAGTGCCTGTGCTTGAACTTTTTTTAAGTAAAAGGCAAGAACCTGACTAACCTACACCACAGCAATAGTTCTGCTCCTACTTTCCTATTTCTTAAAGAAATCTCCAGGCTATTTTCCACTGTGACTGTATTTGCGTTCTTACCAACAGTGTATAAGAGTGGCCACCTTTCCACATCCTTACCATTAGTTATTCTTTTTGATAATAACCATGCTACCATGGGTGAGATGATACCTCGCCTCATTGCACCACCTCATTGTAGTTTGCTTTGCATTACTCTAATAGCTAGTGACATTGAGCATTTTTTCCATTTGTGTGTTGTCCATTTGCATTGCCTTTTACAATTTTTCAAAAAGATTTATTTTCATTTGAGAGGTACAATTACAGGGAGAGAAGCAGAGTCAGAAAGATCTTCCATGTGCTGGTTCACTCCCTAAATGGCCACAATGGCCGGAGCTGGGTCAATCCAAAGCCAGGAAGCAGGAGCTTCCTTTTGTCTCCCACATGGGTACAGAGGTCCATAGATGCGGGTCATCATCCGCTGCCTTCCTAGGGGATTAGCAGGCAGCTGCAAGTGGAGCACAGTACTTGAAACATTGTCCATATGGGATGTTGGCACTGCAGGCAGAGGCTTCACCAGCAATGCCATGACTCCAGCCTCTGCATTTCTTTTTTTGGGACCTATCAGGTTCTTACCCCATTTCTTAACTGGATTGGCTGTTTTCTTTGCTGATTTTTTTTTTTTTGAGTTCCTGATATGTGCTGGGTATTAATCCTTTCATTTTCGTCAGGTGGCATTCACTTGTTTGCTCTGTGTACGGAAGTGTCTGAAATTGATAGAATCCCAGGTATACTGATTGGCTTTTGTTGCTTGTTGCTTGCACTTCTGGGAGCCTAGCCAAGATACCACTGCCAAAATCAAGGTCGTGAAATATGTATCCTATTGTTTCTTCTAGCAGTTTCATAGTCTGTGGCCCCTTCTGAATTGATCTTTGCATATGATGAGAAGTATGCTTTTAATTATCTTTTACAAATATTTGTCCCAATTTTGCCTGCCACACTTTCTCCAATGTATGCTTGGTATCTTTGCCAAAGATCAGTTTGCTGCACAAACTGAGTGGATTAATTTTTTAAAAATGTTTCACATATTTATTACTGAACCAACCCACTACTAAGGGGTCTCAATCAAACATGTCCAGCTGTCCTTAGCTTGATACAGTGGATAGTGATGTTGATACAGCACAAAATATGTGTTCCATCTGTTTTAGCACAGTTCCTCAGAGACCCAGCTTGGTCCTTCTCCAGTGTCTCCTCTTGGAGTTACACCTGACCTTTTTGCCGGTTTTCATTCGACTCCACTGGGGAATGGGACGATTCTGTTTTTGTTTTTTGGCCAGGAATCTCTCGATTCTGAAGGTCTTGTGAGAAGACATGGCGAGGAAGACTCCAGGCCACGTATCACGATGATGGAGTGAAGAAGAAGGGCGGATTAATTTCTGGACTCAATATTCTGCTTTATTGATATATATGTCATTTCTTGGTGCCAGCAGTATGCCATTTTAATTGCTGTAGCTTTTGTAGTGTCAGATTTTGTTAAGCTTGCAACTTGTTGTCTTTGTGGTTGCATATAAATTTTAAGATTGTTTCCCCTAACTCTGCAAAGTCTGACATTGATATATTTGATATATTGATATATTTGCCTTAACTCTGTAGGTTGCTTTAGGTAGTACAGGCATTCTAACAATGTTTTAAGATTTTTATTTTTACTAACAATGTTAATTCAAGAAATATCTTGGCACTTTTTTGTGTGTCCTCACATTAGCATGTGATATTTTCATTAATTTTTTTGCTTCTTTGGCAACATTTATTCTTAAATATTTGCAGAGTTTTCTTTCTTTTTTTTTTGTACCTATTGTGAATTGAATTTCATTCTTAAATTCCCCCTTTACAAAGTTACCATTGGTCTATAAAAATGTTACTCTTCGCAGTACTCTGTGACTCTCCTGAGTTGGTTAGTCATTTCTAACAGCCTACTGGGGAAGTGTTTAGAGTTTTGCTTCAATGACATAACGTCCTCTGTGAACATGGCTATTTTGATTTTTTTTTTCTATTTTGATGCCTATTCTTCCTTTTCTCTAGATGTTTTTGCTACTACTTTCAGCACTATGATTGAATAAGAGTGCTGAAAGTGATATTCTTGTTCTAGAGCTAAAGGGAAACGCTTTCTTCCCCCCATCAGCATGATCCTAGCTGTGAGTATGTCATATAAGGTCTTTGTGACTGTGAGGCATGCTTCTTCGGTACCTAATTTTTTTTTTTAATTATGAGCAGATGTTGAATCTTAACAAATGTTTTTCTGCATCCATTGAGATGATTTTATAATTTGCATTCTTTATTCTAGTGATGGATTGCATTGATTGATTCGTGAATGTTACGGCATCCTAGCACCATTGACTGTAATGGATGAGTTTTCTGATGAGGTGGTTGTCATGTTTCTGCTGAGAATTCTGCTGTAGTTTTCTTTTTGTGTTGTTCCTTTGGTTTTGGTATCAAGGTAATGCTGGCTTCCTAAAAAGAGTTTGCCAGAATTCCAGCCTTTTCAAAATTTTTCAGTACTTTGAGTAGTTCTTCTTTAGATGTTTTGCAAATGCATTTGTAAAGCCATCGATCCTAGACTTTGTTGATGTTTTAAATGACTGCTTCCAGTGTCGTCACTTGTTATGGGTTTCTTTAGATTTCTTATATCTTCTTAACTTGAGCCTCATAGCCAGTAATTTATCTCTTTGGAGTTTTCACATTTTTAAGCATATAGTTCATTGCAGTTTCTTTTTCCTTTTTTTTTTTTAAAGATTTAAAGGCGGATATACAGAGAGGAGAGACAGAGAGGAAGATCTTCCGTCCGATGATTCACTCCCCAAGTGAGCGCAACGGCCGATGCTATGCCGAGCCGAAGCCAGTAGCTTCTGAAGCGGGGCCACGGGGATTAGAACCGGTGCCCATATGGGATCCCTGGCATGCAAGGCAAGGATCTTAACCACTGCGCCATTGCGCCAGGCCCGATCATGGTAATCTTAAAAGTTGGGTAGTATAATTCTCCAAGTTCTATTCCAGTTTTTTCTTTTTTTGCATTTTCGTAAAAATTTTAGAGTCATCTTGTCAGTTTCTAGGGGTAAATTCTGAGAAAACTGATAGTACAGTGGGTCTTCTAAGAGCTTGTCAAAATGTAAATAATGGGAAACCTATGCATAGGTTCTAAAATGTGGGACTTTTTGGACAAAATAAGCTTATCTTTTACTTACACTTTTCCATTCACATACTAAAGTATCCTTGTATTGATTTTTTTTAAGATTTATTTATTTATTTGGGCCCGGCACAGTGGCCTAGTGGCTAAAGTCCTTGCCTTGCACACGCTGGAATCCCATATGGGCATCAGTTCTAATCCCGGCAGCCCCGCTTCCCATCCAGCTCCCTGCTTGTGGCCTGGGAAAGCAGTCGAGGACGGCCCAAAGCCTTGGGATCCTGCACCTGCATGGGAGACCTGGAAGAGGCTCCAGGCTCTTGGTTTTGGATTGGCTCAACAATGGCCATTACAGTTATTTGGGGAGTGAATCATGTGACAGAAGATCTTCCTGTCTGTCTCTCCTCCTCTCTGTATATCTGACTTGGCAATAAAAATGAATAAATTAAAAAAAGATTTGTTTATTTTTATTGACAAGGTGGATGTACAGAGAGACAGACAGAAAGATCTTCAGTCCACTCCCCGAGTGGCATCACTGACCGGAGCTGAGCTGATCTGAGGCCAGGAGCTTCTTCTAGGTCTGCCACATGGGTGCAGGGACCCAGGGCATTGCCCATCCTTCACTGCTTTCCCAAGCAGGGAACTGGATGGGAAGTGTAGCAGCTGGGACACAATCCCATGCCCATATGGGATCCCAGTGCTTGCATGGCAAGGCATTGCACTGGGCCCGTCTTTATGTTCTCTCATTTGCATCCTGCCAGACTTGGCCACTAAGGTCCCTGGAAGATGGCCCCTGGTGGTTGTGGTATAGTAGATGAAGCTGCAGGTTTGAATGCGTGCATCCCATATCAGAGTGTCTGGTCCAAGGGCTGGCTATTCCTTGCTTCTGAACTAGTTTCCTATTTGTACACCTATGAGGTAGCAGATGTTGTGCCAATTACTGTGTCACTGCAACCCACATGGGGATCCTGGATGGAGCTCCTGGCTCCTGCTTCAGCCTGTCCCAGCTCTGGCTATTGTGGGCATTTGGAAAGTGAAAAAGCCCACAGGTGAGCTCTGTATCTTGTTCTCTCATTCACCGTGTCTCTGTGCAGAAAATTAAGATATCCGTGGTTCGTCTCAAACCTTTGGAGCTTGTTTTTTTTCTTTTTAAGATTTATTTATTTTTATTGCAAAGTTAGATATACAGAGAGGAACACAGAGAGGAAGATCTTCCGTCCATTGGTTCACTCCCCAAGTGGCCACACTGATCCGAAGCCAGAAGCCTGAACCATCATCTGGGTCTCCCACATGGGCCCAGTGGAGTCCCAAGGCTTTGGGCCAGCCTCGACTGCTTTCCCAGGCCACAAGCAGGAAGCTGGATGGGAAGTGGAACAGCCAGGATTAGAACCGGCGCCCATATAGGATCCTGGTGCGTTCAAGGTGAGGACTTTAATCACTAGGCTATCGAGCCGGATCCCAGAGCTTGTTTTTTAAGCTTGTTAAGGCTGGTGCATATTACCTTTTTAAATGAGATGCAAGCATTCATTTTCTTAAAAGATTTTTAAATTTGAAAGTCAGAGCTGCAGAAAGAAGGAGTGACACAGATCTTCCATTTGCTGGTTCACTCCTTAAAGGGCCACAACAGCTAGAGCTGTGTTGGGCCAAAGTCAGGAGCCAGGAGCTCCTTGGGGTCTCCTACATGGGTGCAAGGTCTAAGGACTTGGGCCACCCTCTACTGATTTCACGGGTCATGAGAAAGGAGTTGGATTGAAGTGGAGCATCCGGAACATTCACCAGCACTCCTATGGAATGGCAGTATCACATGCAGATGAGTAGCTTGCCACACCATCATGCTGGCCCCAGGTGGATATTTTAGCCATACTACAAAGACATAACCCTTGTGGAGTTTGTATTAAGTCCTCCACTGCTTAGAAAAGTTTCTCCCTTTGGCTTGTAGGAATTAAAATGATCCCCAGCTCTGTGTAAATTCTGAGAATCATTCTATTTGGAGGCCCCTGGACATTGATGTCTGTGTTGCTATTCTGTGTAAGGCAGAGAAAGCCAGAGATCCTGCACCTGCTGGGTCACTCCCCAGATGCCTGCAATGGCTGGTGTGAGGCCAGGCTTGGGTCAGGACTCAGAGTCTTCTGCGTAGATGGCGGGGCCTAAGTATATGGGTCATCCTCTGCTGCCTCTCTGGGTACCCATGAGTGGTGAAGTGGATCAGGAAGAGAGTTGCCATTGGAACCCAGCCATGCATGGGAGGAGTGTGTGCCAAGGAGAGCCCTACCTGTTACACCAAATGGCTGCTCCTTCTCCCTGGCCTTTGGGGAATGCTCCCTTGGTAGTTCTTGTCCAGCCGCACTGAGATTTCCCCCTTGCCTATACACACCGATATTTGACAGAAGAGTCACGTGGACCTCCATGCTGACTTCTAGAGCTCTGTGCACCTGTCTCGTTTCCCGGACTCTACCTCGCCTGTCTCAATGCCCTCAGTCTCTCGCCATTGATAGCTTGGCACTTCCCTGTGACCAGCCATATTCTTTTGATTTGAAATTCTTTCCTCCCATTGTGTAGCTTATCTATTTGTCTTTGTAGCAGGGTCTTTTAAACATTTAATAAAATTTAATTTTTAAATTTGGATATACTTCTATATTTTGATGAAATCGACACATTCCTCCTTTGTCTTTATGAGTTAGTATCACTTCTAAGACCTCTTTATGGAGTTGTAGGTCTTGAGGATTTTCTCCTAGGAGTTTTACATTTAGAGGTATGACCTGTTTCAAGTTCATGTTTATAGGTTTGGACCTATAGGCTTAGATCCAAGTTCATGTGTCAGCCTGTGATGTCTTCTTGTTCAGGCAGGTCACCCTTCCTGCATTGGGTCCCTTTTATTGCTTTTAAAAAGTCCAGTTGGGGCCTGGTGTGATGGCTCATTGACTAAATCCTTGCGTTGTAAGCAGCAGGATTTCATATGGGTACTGGTTTGTGACCCAGCGGCTACACGTCTCATTAGCCCCCTACTTGTGGCCTGGAAAGGCGGTATAGGATGACCCAACTTGGAACCCTGCAACCAAGTGAGAGACCTGGAGGGAGTTCCTGGTTCTTCCCAGCTTTGGATTAGCTTAGCTCTGACTGTTGTGGTCACTTGGGGAGTGAACCAGCAGGTGGAAGATTCTTTCTGTCTCTGCTTCTCTCTTTAAATCTACCTTTTTGATTAAAAATAAATTAGTTCAAAGTCCAATTGGCTTTGCTGACCACAGTGTGGATGCTGTTGACAAATCGAGTTTCCTTGATTCTGTGTGTCCGCCCTCCCAACCCCCCAGTAATCCCGAGCTCTAGCTGGATAATAACAAGGTTGGAAACAGGGAAGTGCTTTCTCCCACTGCTCCTCATTTTCAAAGCTGTTTTCACGTGTCTAGCTCTTTTGCCTCGCCATATAAATTTCAGAATAATCTTGTCTACATCTGCAAAATATTTGGCTGAGATTTTGATGGCAGTCACGATATTTTGATGGGAGCAAAGTGTTCTAATCCGTGAAAATGCCACGTCTCTCAATCTACTTCCACAGGCTTTCATTTCTTTATCAGCATGTGTCACTTTTTGGCACTTAGTCTTGTGGAGGCTGTGGCTTGTTTCTCACTAGAACCAACTCTGATGAAATTTTATCTGTGTGGTTCATTCTACATCTGTCTGCTTTTCAGGAAACTTAAGGTGATCCTGATAACATGATTTTTGTGCTGAGTGCAGAAGGCCATGATTTGCTACTTTAACTCTCATATGGTAATTAATATATTTACGTATATCTGCAACTTGGTTGTACAGTGCTGGAGAGCTGAACAACTGTGATAGTAAGTTTGAAAAATGATTTATTTGAAAAAGTGCTGGAGGAGAAAGAAAATACGGTACAGAGAGACAAAAAGAGAGAGATTGTCAGTTAGTTCACTCCTCAAATGCCCACAGTAGCTGGGACTGGACCAGGAAGAAGCCAAATCCCAGGTAGAGTTAGAAAGAGAGAGAGAAAGAGAGAAGAGAGAAGCAGACTTTCTACTCACTGGTTCACTCCCCAAATGGCTGCAGTGGCCAAGGCTGAGCCAGGTCCAAGCCAGGAACCAGGAGCATTCATCCGAATCCCCTCCCATGGGTGCAAGGGCACAGACACTTGGGCCATTCTCCATTGCTTTTCCCAGGTGCATTAGCAAGGAATTGGATTGGAAGCGGAGCAGCCAGGACTTGAACTGGTGCCTGTGTGTGATGCCAGTACTGCATGTAGTTGCTTGACTTTGTTACAGCACAGCACTGGATAAATCGATGTAACTTAATAATCTCAGCAAGGAACCTACACATCATGGGAGCAAACAGAGACCTGCTGTCACTGCTCTGTCTGCACCCTATGCCGCCATCTTGCCTCCGCTGTTGCTATTCTGAAGCAAATGGCCCAGACCTGTCTCTGCACTGAGACCCCAGCAAGGTGTTCAGTCTGGACCCTGGATTCCAGATCAGCCACTTCCCTGAGCTGAGTCCCTGCTTCATAGGGTTGACCAGATGCTCTGTCACTTGGCGCGGGACTTATCTACTTCCATCATCCCTGTCACCTGACCCTTGGTTCTAGATCTGGGAGGCTGCCTGAATGCAGACATCCTTCCCTGCTGTCTGCCAGGGAGGCTCTGGCAGGTGTGACTGAAGAAGAAACGTGGCTGGACTTGTATATGGAAACTCCCTTCCTTGCGCAAGTGATGGGAGGCACGCAAGCTCTAGAGGGCTCGTGCTGGCTGAGTGCTCCTCAGAGGGCTGGGTGCTTGGGGGTGCGAGCAGCAGATAGCAGTCCCTGAGTACTTACTGTGGGCCAGCTCTGTGGTGTATGCAACCCTGTCTTACATCTCACCACCGAACTCTGTAGCACAAATGGAGTTCAGCTTGCACTCAAGGAAACCACTGGTCTGAAGTACTTAGTCTTGATTAGTGTAACTTAAAAAAAAAAAAAGACCTTGGGACCCTGCCCCCATATGGGAGATCCGGAGGAAGCTCCTGGCTCCCAGCTTTGGATCAGCCCAACTCTAGCCATTGTAGCCATTTGGGGAATGAATTAGCAGATGGAAGATCTCTCTTCCTCTCTTCTCCAACACTGCCTCCCATCCACTGCTGAATAACTCTTTCAAGTAAAATAAGCATTTTAAAAAGTAGTAGTAGGTTAAGCCTGCACCTTCAGCTCTGGCATCCCATATGGGTACCAGTTCAAGTCCCAGCTGCTCTGCTTCTGAGCCAGTTCCCATCCTGTGACCTGGGGAAGCAGTGGAGGATGGCTCGAGTCCTTGGGCCCCTGCGCCCACAGGGGAGATGGAGCTCCTGGCTCCTGGTTTTAGATGGGGTCAGCTCTGGCCATTGCAGCCATTTGGGGAGTGAACCAGCATTCTCCTTCACTGTAAGTTTGTGTTCCAAGAAAAAATAAATACATCTTTTAAAAAGACGTTGAAAGAAAAAAAAATCCAAAATGCACACTTCAAAAATGAAGAGGAAGGGTGGTGGTGTGCTACAGTGGGCCAAACCTCTATTAAACCTGATTATTATTGTATTTTTAGGTTCTAAATACTCCATTTGGCCCCCCTTCATGTACCTCACTTTTTGTAGCTGCCAGAGTAGCTGGTGCTGCATCAGTGCCATTGGTGTAGAAGGGCTTTTATCTCCTTCATCGTGGTAAATCCATCTATTTTATAACCTCTGCTGACAATTCCATTATTTGAAGTCCTTCTGGGTCTTTTTTTTTTCTGTTGTTTCCGCTTATTCTCATTCATAGACCCTACTCTTCGAGTGCGCCTGGTTACCTCTAACTGCGTGTTGGACATGGCGTTTAGTATGTCTTAGATATAATGTAGTTTGATCCCTCTCATCTTCATCTGAAAGTGGATTTTTTCCTATGTTTGGGCTGGATGATCAGAAGGCCCACGGATCCGGGATGGGGGCATTCCAGGTTTAGATCACACACAGTTCAGTGTTCACGTAAGGGCTGATTTATTTCTGGTTCCCCTTATTTCTAACGTGCAGCCTTTTGGGGGTCACGGCTCAAAGCAGGTCATGGATTGTGTCCCCTGTTTGGAGGGTGCTGTTTCTGAACCCACCCAAAGTGACAAGGGGCCCCACTGACCTCAAGGGCCCTGGCCAAGTCATTCCTTAATCTCTTCTGAACAATGATATATTTTCCCCCTTCTGTTTGGTCCAAATGTTTTGAACTGTTTTCAGTAGGAATGTGGTTTCAGTGTTCTTGTCTGCCACTTAGGGGCATTGCCACCATTCACAAAGACATTCAGAAGAAAGATTTTTTCCCCCTTTAAGCAGACAGTGATTTCCCTATTTATAAGATGTATACGTGCTGGTTGGATAGGTGTTTTTGAAAACTGTAATAGAAAAACTAAAAAGGAGGAAGTGCACAGCTGAGTCTACCAGTCAGAGGAGAATCTAGCTAACGTGTGGCCTTTTGCTAATACACATTTTTTTGGGTCTATGTGTTGAAATATAACAATTCTAATGTATTACTGTTTCATATCCTTCTGGTATCAAAAATCACATTGTCACTATTTTTGCTCACACCCTATGACAAAGTGCTAATTGGTTTTGTCACATCCAATTTAAATGGCCTCAGCCTCTGCCTCATCGTTGGATTAATACATCAATTTCGATTTTCTTCATTGTGTATAGCGTGACTGGCATCTTTGAAAGTTTGTCCACACTTGTGAATATCTCCCAATGACTAGGGCAGAGGGTGTGAACACATCAGTGCTGTGCTGAGGGTCATTGGAACCTTGGTTGAAGCTGCTTCCTGGCCATTTAGCCAGTCCATTCGGGGCTGCTGTCAGCAGGAACTCACTGTATGTTTTGGGAAGTTCGAACTGCAGCAAAACACGGTGGTTTTATTTGCGTCTCTTCCACGTTTGGTTGAATGGGCAGGTGCAAGCAGTTTTTCTCCAGTGGCTCACTCTCATTCCTTTTTGGCTCCCATTCCCAGATGTGTTTAATATGATTCCATAGTAATAGAGATGGATATCTTCATTAAAAAAAAAATTCTCAGCGGATACCAATACATAGTCAAGCTTAAGAATTGCTTTAAAGTTGAAAAACAAAACGGCCAGCATTTGTGGTGCTCTGGGTTAAGTGGCCGCTTGTGACACAAGCATGCTCTATAGGATACTCAATTTAAATCCTGGCTACTGTGCCTGCATTCCAGCTCCTTGTTCACGTGCCTAGGAAGGCAGCAATTGCTGGCCAAGGTACACGGGTCCCTGCCACCCATGTAGGAGACTAGGGTGGAGTTCTAGGTTTCTGACTTCAGCTTGGCCCAGTCCTGGCTTTTGGGAATCATCTCGGGGGAGTGAACCAGCAGACAGATCTCTCAGGGAGAGAAGAGCCCCAAACAAAGGAATGCCCAGAAAAGCAAGGGAGGCCTGGGCAGGTGGCCCTCACCGTGAGGCTAGCTGACCTTTTGGAGTCAGTGTCCCCTCTCTGCAGCGTCTTTTGAGGAACAGGATATAGGCACTTGGGTGAGGACCAGAGCCCCAGCATGGGACCTCAGGGTGGCTTGGACAGGCACCTAACCCGGCCAGCAAGACCCTCTCTCGGAACCAGCCTTGCAGATTGGATTGCAATCGCGACACCTTGTGGCAGCACCCCGCAATAGCAGCATGAGGCTGAGCTTTGTCCCTCAGAGGTTGCCAAGCACCTGGAAGAAGAAGCAGCAGCATTCTGTGACACGCAGGGCTCAGCAAGGAGATGCTGGGCTTGTTGGACACATAGCAATGTGGGAGCTTAGGCAGGCATGACAGAGGGCTGTGCAGAGTCCACATCCCTGCTCTACTCAGCCGTGGGTTGCATCTCTTCCTTTTGTTTTGGTTTATTTGCAGATCAACAAGCAGGTACACTGCCTGAGTCCTAAGCATGGTGTGAGGATTAGATGAGCGAATGTGTGTTTAGAATAGCACCTGGCTCAAGGTGAGTGTTGTGAACTGCCAGAGGCAGGCTTGTTACCGGGCGGCTGTTGTGATCACAAACCATGAGGACATGTCTCAGGAAATGCATACCACGTGGTCCAGAGCAGACAGCCCTGGGGACAGTCTCTGACCCTCTGGTCTGACTTGCAGATGCTAAGATCTGCTCTAAAGCCCACGAGGCTGCAGCCCCCATCACAGCCAGGTCTGAAGGGTTATAAAAGCCCAAGGGGGCTCCATATGGGAGGCATCCCGAATTCCACTACTTTTCCCCCCTTAAATTCATCTTCTCTCTTTGCCTTTGTCTCCTGCCTGGATTACGCATCATTTCCTCTTCCTAGTCTCCCCTCCCCCACGACTACCACCTTGCAGTCTGCCCTCCACATAGGGTGAAGGGTGGGCACGGCCTCTCCCTGGGCCCATCTGCCTGACTCCACTTCCCCTCTTAGCTGTGTGCAGCTGATCCATCTCCTTGTTCTGAAGGTACACGCGCCCTCTTGTATTGCGGCTCCAGCGTACACTGAAGCTACGGACCGAAGAAGTCACATCTCCACCCGTGTCTGCTGAATGGCTAGCCTGGTACCAAGCTGGGGAGTGTTGATGAGAGGAATACATTATCCTTGGGGACCATTTTGGACACAGAGGCAGTCACTCCATGAGCTCAGGATCCAATGCAACCCTTCGTTGTATCATAGGAGTAATTACAGAACTGTCGGGGAGAATGTCAATGGCTTTAATGCACCACCAGGTGTCGCCACTGTACAGCCCTTCAGAAACCTGAAACACTGCAGGGCTCTCTAAGGGCAGCTTGCATGGCACTGTGCTCAGAACACACAAAACACACAAGTCCCACCTGGGTTTACAATCCAGCTTCCTACTAATACACATCGAGGGAGACAGCGGGTCAAGTACTTGGGTCCTTGCTGCCTCTTTAGGAGATGTGACTGGAGTTCCTGGCTTCAGCCTGGCATGGCCGGGCGCTGTTGTTATTTGGGGGGTGAGGGTAGAACATCCAATGAAAGCCAGAACCTGAACTGGAGCCCCTCAGCAATGCTGGCACTGCAGGTAGAGGATTAGCCAGTTGTGTCATCGTGCCAGTCCCACGATTGAATTGGGGCTGGTGTTGTGGTGTGGCAGGCTAATCTGTGATGCTTGCATCCCCTGTTAGCATCAGGTAGTCCCGGCTGCTCCTTTTCCTGTATGGCTTTCTGCTAATACGCCTGGGAGGCCCGTTTTGGGCCCCTGTCAGTGAAGCAGGAGACTCGGATAGATTACCAGTCTTGGCTTTGACCTGGCCTATCCTTGGGTATTTTGGCCATTTGGGGAGAGGACCAGTGGGTCTCTCTCTCTCTTTCTCTTTAATTTTCCCCTTTTACCTGTCCCTGTGACTCAAATAATTGAAATAGATCTTGAAAAACGATAACATGGAGCCCGGAGCATTCCTCCGGGCTCAGTGGGAGAGGTTGCTGTCTGCACAGTGCTTGCGCCCACATCTGGCCAGCGGGGAGTGGGTTACACAGGTGCTGGCTCTCACTGTTGTCACCCCAGGTGGCTCTGTCCTGCTGTGATGAAACAATAGCCCCGATCCAGCTGGCCAGGTGATGAGGGTCTCCCCTTTCCTGTCCTTCTGCCTCGTCGTCTGCATGCCTCAGTGTAGCCGGGGCTGCACAGAACTGTGGTCCTCGCTCCTTTCCCTGCAGAACTCAGGTCCACAGCTGGGCTGCGTAAACAGGCCTCTGTTCTCTTCAGCCATGAACTCAGGGGAGTGGGGTGGGGGCAGCTGAGCAGCAGGCCACTTTCATGCATCTAGCTCCCCCCCAAATTAGCTTACACTCTTGCATATGAGTGTGAAAACAAAAGCTTTCTTTTTTTTTTAAGATTTATTTATTTATTGGAAAGTCAGATATACAGAGAGGAGGAAAGACAGAGAGGAAGATCCTCCATCCAATGATTTACTCCCAAGTGAGCGCCACGGCCGATGCTATGCCGATCCAAAGCCAGGATCCAGGAACTTCTTCCAGGTATCCCACGCAAGGGTGCAGGGTCCCAAAGCTTTGGGCAGTCCTTGACTGCTTTCCCGGGCCACAGGCAGGGAGCTGGAAGGGAAGCAGGGCTGCCGGGATTAGAACCAGCGCCCCTATAGGATCCCGGGTGTGCAAGGCGAGGACCTTAACCACTGCGCCATCGCACCGGGCCCCATTTTTTGTTTCTATTTATCACCTGCTACATAAAAGTAAGTGAACACAGGGATTTGATTGGTTCCAGGAGTCAAATCTTGGCTCACCAGGTCGTTTAGGAAGGGAAGGGGGCAAGCTGACTTGAGGAACGGCTGGAAGCAGAGCTGATGATTCTGTGTGGTGGGCATTTTGCCTGAAGTTGTGGTTCCCCTGCACCCAGGGCAGGGAGCCCAGCGAGTGCCCTGGGAAGCTGCAACTGCTCAGGTGCAGTTCTGGGCAGGAGACGGATGAACCGAGCACACCAGTCCCACTCTCCACCACGCGGTGGCGCCAAACTGCAGGCCAGGCCAGGCTCTGCCGTGACTGTGAGGGGCTTGGCAGCTCAGCAGCAGCTCCAAGTGCCAGGGACTGGCATCGCCTGTGTGGCAAGGGGCCAGGAGGGAGACCAGGGGAGCACGGCCCGACAATAGCCGAGAGTGTGGGCCTCCCTGCTGCCTGGGGCTCCTGCACAGTTCAGAGCTGGGCCACCCTGGGCTGGACATCTGGGCATTCCTGAGCAAGACGGTATTCTACATGGAAGGACTCAGAATCAGATAGGAACCATCAAGCACAGGAGTAGTCTAACCACATGAACACACCCAAGTTCTGCCCTTGCTGGGGCCGGGGGTTGTGCTGTGCATAAGGGAGCCCATGCAGAGAGGTGCCAGAGGTGCTTGGCCCTGCTGTGGCAAGCACGTCCCTGTGTGAGCTGCTGGTGGTGCTGGTCTCGAGTCAAGGTCCCTTCTGCTGACTCGTGTCTGAGTAGGCTGGGGAATCCGTGGAGGTGCCTAGCAGGGTGGGCTGGGTTGTCATTCCTCTCCTTACTCTACTGAGAGGCACTGCTTGGGCAGGCCCAGCTCCTTGTGGGGGTCTTTTGGTTTCTGATGGAGTTGGTACAGCCTCATCTCTGGTCCATAGCCACCCAGCAGTCCCAGAATGCCCCGTGACACAAGACAGTGTGCCGTGCTATGGTACAGAGCGCTGAGCTAGCGGGGCCAGGCACCTTGCCTGTCTCACTTGGGGATCCCAACAGCCTCTCTGGGAGGACGAAGCCAAGGTTGCAGGTTCCTGGTACTCAGGTCGTGGGGCCAAGCTGGGGCCTGCCTTCCTGGCTCTATCCTCCAAGGTCAAGGGCCTTGGAGGCTCAGCTAGGCTTAGGAGTGCAGTCCTGGGCCACAGTGGTCATGGCAGGCAGGTGATACATCCTCTGTGCGCCTGAGTCCCTAAGTAGGGGAGGTAGGAGGCACCCCCGGAGGATAAGGAATTTGGGGGTGTACAGTGAGCAGTCTGGGGGTGTTGGCTTGGCCTGGCTCTGTGTCTGTTGCAGGGTTTTATAGAAGTGATTTTAACAAGGCTAAACCCCTTTGTTTCAAACTAGATCTGTTGGCTCTAAAGTCTTTCTCTCTTTTTTTGTCTTCTCAGTTTACTTCTTTGTAACTTATGAGAATATCTGCAATGCTATTGTTGAATGAATGTGTTTATTATAAAAAGAAAAATTGAAGAGGTGAGTGGTGTGGCTGCAGCATGTTAAGCACTACCCAGGACACCCACTTTTTAAAATTGTATCAATTTTATTTTTGATCATTTTTACATATTTGATTAGGGTGCAAAGGATCAAGGACTAGAGGAAAGTGGGTGAGACCATTGTTTTCACATTGTTTTTTCCTTCCTGTCTCTGGGGGAAGGAGAGTGATAAGGGGAGAAGCCACACCCAGCCTCCCAACCATTCCAGGGGGCTGGAAGTGGGGCATGCTCCGAGGGTCCTGCTCAAGTAGTTTTGATAGTTCAGCAGTTCTGTATTGCTGCCGATCTCGCCACTCCAATCACGATGAAATCTCTCCAGACTCCACTGGCTGACGTAGTCCAGCTTAGAGCCTCTATTTGCCCAGGTATTTGCTGTCCATTCTCTGCTGAGGTAGTTGATTGTAGGATACCCATTTTTCGTATTAGGGTGTTGGCCTGAATCCTGCTGCTCTGCTTCCAATCCAGGTCCCTGCTGATGCACCAGGGAGCAGTGGATGATGGCCCATGCACTTGGGTCCCTGCCAGCCAGGTGGAAGATACGCATAGTTCCCGGCTCCTGGCTTCAGTCTGTTCTAGTCTTGGTTGCTGCAGCCGTTTGGAGAGTGGACCACTGAATGGAAGACGTTTCTCTCTTTATCTCTCTGTTATTCAACCTCTAAAATAAATCAATGAATAACTATTTTAAAAAAATTTTACTTCTTTTTATTGTTATCTTTTTATGATACAGTTCCATAGATCATGGAATTTCCCTTATACCCTTCCCAATTCCCTCTCCCCTCACTGACTTCCCCTATATCATTACTGTAGTATAGTTCTTCATACACAGGCTTATGTCCGTCATTGAGGGCATGGACAATGACAGAGAGTCCAGCATCCTATTGTCAAGATATAGTAAACAGTTTCATTGGGAGTCCATTTTTGTCTGGAAGTAGAGATGCATACTGCATTGTATCCTCACATCTGGATATGTCAGTCTCCATTACAAAGTTGCCATACTTATCCCCTTAAATGAAAAAAAAATTAAATAACTATTTTTAAAAATTCAATGTAACAAAGTACAGAAAACTAAGTGAAAGTAATTTTAAATTCCTTCTCTGGCAATAAACCATTAATAAATTGGTGAGTAGACTTACCTATACAAATAATACCCACGCGTGGGGCTCAGCGTTATGGCTTATTCACTTAAGTCACTGCTTATGACATCAGCATCCCATAAGACTGCTGGTTCAAGTCCAGGCTGCTCCACTTCTGATGGTTCAGCCCCCTGCTAATGGGACTGGGCAGGCAGGAAGATGGCTCTAGCGCTTGCATTCCAGGCTCATGGCTCCAGTCCTGCCCAGCCCAGCCCAGCCCAGCCCAGCCCCTGAGGGCCAATGAGGCTATGGAGGCTCTGTGGGGAGTGAATGAAAGCTCTCCCCACCCCCATCTCTCTCTTTCCACTTCTCCCTCCCTCTCCCTAATTCTACCTATCAAATATGTAAATCAATCTTTTATTCAAAATCCACGTACCTGAGTGATTTAGCAGATATGCAGTCGTGTGGTAGGGCGGGGCCCAGTAGAGTTCCAGTCTGTGAAGATGGCAAGAAGCTGTCCCACCTGTGTGGGCTGTCTGTCTCTAACTTTTCTTATCAAAAGAAGAAACTATTTACCTGTTGAAGTTGTTAGGCTAAAAAAAAAAAAAAAAAAGTGATTGAGCTATATTGCAATCTGAATGAATATACGCGATCAACATACAACACGAATTTTTTTAAAACTTTGTAAATAATCAATATAAAAATTTTAATAGGATATGCAGTCTTTAATAAGGAGAGAAGTTGTTTCCAGCTAACTGATTCATCACCCATGGTTGAGTATTACATAGTGTTAAGATGTGACAGGATCCAGCTCATCTCTCTTCATATTTATTGTTTGTATAGAAGTGAGCGCTGAGAAATAAATGAGCCAATAAAAGTGGAGCATGTTTAATACTGTCATAATTCTTTGGATGGTTTATGAATTGCATGCTAAGTACACAATGACAAGCCATCAAAAGCATTTGAAATATTCTATCAGTTAATGATTTAAATTCTCCTTTAGTTTGCTGAAGGAAAATAATTAGAAACCATTGACTTGCAAAGGAGTCACAGCCCAGTCACTGGAATAATTCATGTTCGTGATTTCTGGGAAGTCTATCAAAAAGACTGTCAAGTGTACCGAGATCTAACCAATGATTATTAACTTTCTTCTTAGTCCTGTATAAGAGGTTCTTCTCTGAACTGCTAGTCACAAGAAGAGGTGGGAAAAATCCAAACCTACCTTCCAACTTACCTTTATCAGCATATTTTTTTTTGATGAAATGCTTTGTCTAAAAACAAGTTTTAAATATCTTTTCATATAAACCACGGAATCTGTCCATAAAATATTCTAGATGGCAAAGCCACTTCTCGCTGCCAAGTCAATTAGCCAAGTCAAGTTTATTTATTCTGAAATATGGCATATGTTCAGAATAGCGCAGCAAGCAAACTCTCACAGGTCCAAAATATTTGAAAAGCAAACACATGTACTTGTCCTTCTTTGTTGGTACCCCGAAAACTCAACCTCACGGCCCTTTCCACTCACACCCTCTTCTCCATTCCAGGGGATAGCTCTGTCCTGACTTTTATGGTAAGCACACTTTCTCCCCTAAAATTGTGCCCTAAACCAGAGTTACTTTTGCTTAGTTTTGAATTTTTGTGGGTGGAATGTTCCTGTGTTGTGTGTGTTTCAACACCATGTTTGAGCAATACATTCACATCTGCCTGTGGCTCACTGCTGTGTATTTTCACTGCAATAGGGCTGTCCGTTGTATGCAATCATCGCCATCTATGGATCCTGCTGTTAATTAATGCTGTGTTTTGGATACAGTTTAAATGTCTCTGAAGGCTTTTTGTGTTGAAATTGAACACGGCACTGCTGAGAGGCAGAGGAGGCCAGAAACTTAGTCTATCCACGGTGTTTAGACATGGGTCCTTTGGAAAGTGAGGGGGATCAGGCAACGCCATGAGGGTGAGTCCTAGTGGGTTTAAACATCAGGGCTTCCTGAAGGTTGCTACAGATGCTGTGTATTTCCCTGAGGTTGGTCCAGCAGAAGCCCTGGAAATTACATCTGCACAGCCAGGGGCAACAGGAATCTATTTTCTTTTAAAATTTTAATTTGTTTGAATGAAGGAGGGAGAGAGACTGGGGTCCCGAGCTCTGTGGTTCACTACTTAAATGCCTGCAACTCCTGGGGCTGGGTCAGCCCACTGCTAGGAATCAGGTCTCCTCTGTGGACAGTAGAAACCCAAGTACTTGGACCATCATCTGCTGCCTCGTACAGTGTGCGTTAGCAGGAAACCAGCTTAGAGTGGAGCTGAAACTTGAACCCAGACCATTCAGCATGGAGTGTGGGTGTCCCAAGCAATGTTCTAACTGCTCAGCCCAAATGCCCACCCCGAATTTCTTTTCTTTATAAAGTGGGCTGATTGGGCCCGGCGCGGTGGCGCAAGTGGTTAAGGGTCCTCGCCTTGCACGCCCGGGATCCCATATGGGCGCCGGTTCTAATCCCGGCAGCCCCGCTTCCCTTCCAGCTCCCTGCCTGTGGCCTGGGAAGGCAGTCGAGGACGGCCCAAGGCTTTGGGAACCTGCACCCGCGTGGGAGACCCGGAGGAGGCTCCTGGCTTCGGATCGGCATAGTATCGGCCCGCTGCGCTCACTTGGGGAGTGAATCATCGGACGGAAGATCTTCCTCTCTGTCTCTCCTCTCTGTATATCCGCCTTTCCAATGAAAAAATAATAAAAATAAATCTTTAAAAAAAAAAAATAAAGTGGGCTGATTAAGTATTCTGTTGAGATGAAAATCTGACTTGATCACGGATGTGTAGATTATTCCCGGTTTGGTTCTACAATGAATCACATTGCTATGAATGTGCATTGTGCTTTCAGCTAGCAGTAGAATGAACTCTAGAGCGTGTCTCTCTTCAGGTATATTAGACAGTGTTAACAGTTCTCAAAATGATTGTTCCAGGATTATGTTCCTACCCACAACAACAGAGTACCCATAGTCCGCCCCCCGCCCCCTCCCCATCTTGCCCTGGGATTCATTAGCCAAAGGTCTACAACTTCTTATAGTCCTTGTATGTCGCTCTGTATCTGGGAACTTTGGGTATGTTCTGGAAGGTCTTTGGTAAGCTCTCACTGTAGTTGTAACTTGCTTTTCTCTGATCATGAATAGGAGCGTGAATTACTATAGACTTGAGACATCTTCCTACTGGAAAATTTTCCCATTATTTCCTGTGTTGCAGGAGCTCTTTTGATATTTTGGGTATGAGTCCATCGTTAGTTATATGCATTGCAAATAACTTCTCCCAATCTTTAAATGGTCTCTCCAACCTTTGAGAAGCAGACAGATATGGATAGAGCAGTGGATTAATTACAGAGATGTACTGATTGATACAGAGAGCTCCCATCTGCTGATTCCAGCCTTCCTCCACACACCCAATGCCAGCAACAGCCAGGCCTGGGTCATGCAAAGACAGCAGGTAGAAACTCAAACCCTTGTAGGTGGCTGGAACCATCCCTTCCTGTTCAGAGTCTGCATTAGGAAGCTGGAAAGAGGTGCTAAGATGGATATACAACCCAAACCCTCTGATACAGGATGCTGCTATGACTTGTGCCTGCCTTAAGTGGTGGTTTTTGGCAAGCTAGAAGTTCTTATTCTAGTAGAATGTGAATGGTCATATTTTTCTTCTTGTTAGTGCTTTCTTTGTCCTGATAAAGAAGTTTACTGTGCACTGCAGCCATGAGCACAGAACCCCACCTGCTTTCCTTCACACTTGAGTCTGCAATATACCTGGATTTAGTTTTCCTATTTTCTAAATTTGATTAGTAAAGCAGAGAGTGAGAGAAATGGAAAGGGCACTCCCATCTGTGGGTTCACAATGCCCACAAAGGTTGAGGTTGTACCAGGCCAAAGCTAAGATCCACAACTTCATCCAGGTCTCCTATATGGGTGATAGAGACCCAACCACTACTGCCCTGGTAGGAAGTTCAAAGTTGGGATGGACCAGAACTCGAACCTAGGGACTCTCACATAGGATGAGGTCATCCCACTTAACCGCCATGCCAAACAATACCCTCCTGGAATTCATTTCTATGTGAAGTGTTGCATTCTTTCTGCTATACAGATTCAACTAGTATAACTTTAAATATTTAAAAAATATTGTTCCCTTTTCATTCTTTTGTAGAGCCATATTTGTTCAGTGGTGTCTGTGTCCATTCATTTGCATACCTAAATAGTCTTTTTGTCCCTTACTGTGTCAAAATAATGCCATCTTAATTACTGAGCTTTTGTAATAGATCTTGGTAATAAAGAGAGCCTATTCCCCCCAGCTTCTTGTTAAATATCCTTGCTATTGTGTTGGTCTGGGTGCACCAAGTGGCAGACATTAAGATAATAGCAAATTTTGATAATTGGATTTTATTCAGGAAAATGCCTGTGTGAGAGACAGCAAGTGTCAGGGGAGCTGGCTAATGATGCAAGTCTGACTCTAAGAAAGAGAAGAAAAGATGGGGTGGACGTGTCCTAGGTTACTTACAGTCAAAATTTTGATAAGACTGTTAGGGAGATTCCTAGAACCAGAGTTAGCCATCAGAAGGGTCTTGTAATGTCCCAAGAACAGTTAGCTTTAGTCCTGGAATCCTAAACCACTCAGGCATTGGCTTGAGGCAGCCTACACATGGTGTGATCCTAGCACAAACTTGGTGGTGAATCTCAGAGCATGGTGGTTGGCCCATTGGTCAGTTACTCTCCCTGTCATTGGAAATCCACCAAACTTGCACACATGGCTGTCATTACATAGCCTTTGTGGTGGGCAGGTCCACTTCTCAGAAGACAATTCCTATAACGTTCCCTACTGGAAATTGATCAGATTTGCACATCATTTTGGGAAGAATGATATCTTTAAAGCATCAGTCTTTCCATCCATGAACTAATAGCTTCAATTATGTATTCAGTATTTCTTAGTAGCATTCGTTGTTTTCTACAAGGTCTTATAGTTAGCTGTATTAATTCCTAGGTGTTTGACATTTATTGGTTGTTGTTGCTGTTATAGACAAATGCTGAATTGGAAGTGGAGGAGCCAAGACTTGGACCGGCACTCTGATAATGGGATGTGTGTGCTCCAAAATGGCTTAACCCATTGTATCATAGTGCCTACCCACCAAGTAACATCTTATTGCATGTAGGCCCATCCCTTCCAGGAACTTCTTAATGTTGTGTTGTATTTATGTTTTTTTGTCCAGAGAGAAGAAGAGACAGAGAGATCTTTCATCTACTGGTTCATTCCCCCAAATGGCTGCAACAGCAGGAGCTGAGCTGATTGGAAGCTGGGACCCGGAGTTTCTCCCAGGTTGGTGCAGAGGCACCTCTGCTGCTTTCCCAGTCCCAAGCAGGAAGCTGGATGAGAAGTGGAGCAGCTAGGTCACAGAACCAGAGCCCGTGTGGAATGTTGGTGCTGCATGGGGTGATTAGCCTGTTGCACCACTGCTGGTCCTGCTGGTATTCTCATTTTACAGATGTGCGCATGGAAGTTCTGAGAAGTTTGTTAACTTCCTGGAAAGTCACAGCCAGGAGAGGGCTGGGCCTGAATTCAATGCAAAGTTCACCTTCTTGGCAAGTCCATATTCTGCCTCTTTTAGGATCCTGTTTTCTCTTAGAAATACTTGGTGAACCAACTTAATAATAATAGTTAAATAGCAGGAAAAGCGTAAGGGGTACCAGGAACAGAGGACAAAGACTGAGACCACGAGAAGGTGTGAGCCTGGGACACAACAGCTTGGCCCCTGTTAACAGTCTCAGTGTCCTCGCCAACCTTAGCATCCCATGTTAGCTTCCTATGTCAATGGCTTCGGGGTCGGGGGTAATGAGGTCATGCAATGTCAGAAGAGAACAACTAGAGATGCCCACTGGCTCTGGCTCCTCCCTTGATGCCCTCGGAGGTGCTGTGGCCCTGCAGACAGACCTTCAGGTGCCAAGTGGACAGAACCCTGAGTGTGACAACATATTCTCTTTAAGCATTGCCCAGTCTCTGTTGTTCTCTCTCTGTTCAAGGGGCAGGACCCCTCCAGGGTCTGCTTCAGGACAAGTCTGGCCTCCTGGAGTAGGGAGTTGACTTGGCCACAGTCAGAAGGAAGGGGACTATTTTGGTTCCCACCCAGGTACACCTGCAGGGCAGGCTACTCTGGATGTGAACAGACTTACATGTCTTTATCTTTGTGTGTGTGTGTGTGTGTTTTCATCGTGCAATTGCATTACCAATTCAAACAGTATGTGACTTGATAATGCATTTTAATGCAATATATTTTGACATAATATATTTTGATATAATATATCTTGATACAATACAATACAATATAATATAATATATAAACCCAGGCTCTTTCCAGTAAACCTAGTCTAGTTGTTACAAGTCTGAACTATTAAAAGTGTTAACATCTGTCAGGCATTTAGGAATGAGCCTCTCACTGCATTGGTACCTGGGTTGAGCATGCTGAGGCTGTGGCAAAGGAGCTCTTTCACTGTCCTTAACAACCTCCTCCTGCTGGTGCCCCAGGTGTGTCCCCAACTTGTTTGTTCCTGGCTGCTGCCAGAGCCAACTGAGAACCATGGCAGCATTCTACCATGAGGTCTGGAGAGGTGGATTCTGATCTGGCTAGCCACACATTCCCAGAGACAGGATCCTACGCCTGGGGTAGGGGTAGGGCAGTATATCAGCAGACAGCTGTGTAAGTGTTCATCAGGCACATGCCCAGCACAGAGGGCTGCTGGCAGCTGGTTGATGAGTCTGAGCAGTGCATTTCCTGAGATAGGCACCAGCAGGTGGAATAGTGTGTGCACCTGTAGCAGATGATTCTCAGGTATCTGGATTCGGCAGAAATCCAGCCTTTCCATCAAGGTCAGATGCTTGGAACTCAGGCACTGGGTCAGGTTCTTTGTGGTCGGGTCCTTAACCTTCTGCAGAGTTCTCTGGTCAGATAAGCTCCAGGCCCTCTGCCTGCTGGGTGTCGCAGACAGTGTCAACCAGTGTTATCGCTGATGTCAGTGGCTCTGAAACTGAACTTTGTGTAGGATGAACATGCACATGACACCTGCTAGTTTTCTAACCCTGGACAAATCATTGGTCCCCTTCAACTTTTGCTTCCTAGTTTGTAAGATGCAGGGTGTAATTAGCACCTGTCTTCCAGGTTGGTTGTGAAGATCAAGTTAGATGAGGCAAGACAGCGGTGCGGCACAGGGCATGGGAGCCATCAGTGATAGTGTTGATTAGTGCTGTCTGAAGCACCAGGCAGGCAGGGGGTCCAGTACTTATCTGATTGACTGACAGGGAGGAGAGATTGTAAGGAGGAGAGGTGACTGATGCAGGACACACAGCTGCTATAGGACGGAGACCTGGCTTCAAGCTCCACTGCCCTCTACCTCAGTATCAAGTAAACAGTGAAGATAAGTTAGCCTAGGATATCTGTAGGCTCATCCAGTGGCTTGGTCAAGTTCATCTACATCAAGGCTGGGGCCCAAGTATTCATTTGCGAGTCATCAGGGGTTTGTCAAGTTAATCAGAAAGCATTTTACTTTCACCTTTGTGGGGAAAGCTAATCTTCGAGGATTAAAGGGTTCCATGCATGGTGGAGTGCACCAGAAAGTGTATTCAGCAGTCCCCAGGCTCAGGAGAGGAGCTTTTGCAGAGGGAAGTTCCACAGTTGCACAGCCCTGGGGTGCAGCCTTGCCACCACCTCTCCACGCTCCTCTCAAGCCGGGTGGTGCCTGTTTCACAGGGCATCTGGATGCAGATGAGGCTGTGATGTGGCAGGCACTGAGTATGGGGGCCTAGCCTCTCCATCACAGGAGCTGCTATCCTCATAAAAAAATGCCTCAGGGAAACTTGCAAAGCTTTATCTTTACCAGCTCAAATGTAAACGAATTATTATTTCTGGGCTTGGATGTGAAGTACTGTGCCTTCTGCAACCCTAGGCCAGGGCTCTAAAATGCCTCTCACCTCTCACCTTGGCTCACTCAGCCCTGCATCCCAAGCTTTGCTGTACCTGCCGTCCTGCAGCCCCACCCAGGCTTAGCACTGTGGGGTTCTCCACAAGAGCCTGCCCCTCTGGCACTGGACATGCCGCTCAGCCAACTGAAGGATGTTGTTATAGGGGCAAGCTCTCGGTTTGCAACCAAACCAAATGAAGCCAGCAGGGACAGTCAGTGGGCTGTGACCTCAACAATGACCTTTAAAATTTTTTTTTTTAATTTATTTTTATTGGAAAAGTAGATATACAGAAAGGAGGAGAGACAGAGAGGAAGATCTTCTGTCCGGTGATTCCCTCCCTAAGCGGCTGCAATGGCTGGAGCTGAACTGATCCGAAGCTAGGAGTTGGGAGTTTCTTACGGGTCTCCCACGCAGGTGCAGGGTCCCAAGGCTTTATGCCGTCCTCTACTGCTTTCCCAGGCCACAAGCAGGGAGCTGGAAGGGAAGCAGGGCCATCGGAATTAGAACCAGTGCCCATATGGGATCCCGGCGCGTTCAAGGCGAGGATTTTAGCCGCTGAGTTATCGTGTCGAGCCCAACAATAACCCTTCTGATTAGAACATGGTGTAGCTAAGCAGTTTGTTACAGTTTAGGCAAACTGGAACTCCTGTTCTCCTACACATGCAACCCTATCTCTTTAAGTGTCTACTTGGCACGCCCACTTTCCCAGGATGCACCCGTTACTTCCGGGAGGGAGCAAGCCGCATGCATTGACCCCCACTCCACTCGCTCCTC